>NC_134570.1:8821250-10180000 GCF_050947875.1 Dermacentor variabilis
ACCTCGTTTGAACTGACATCACGTAAATTTAACAGAGAACGAGCTAAGACCTCTCCAAATTGTTCCACAGCACGTGATGGCTGGATGGATGCTATGAGAATTCCTTTTGAAATGGGGTGATGGATTGCGCCACCAAGCTCTTGTTCTTATTTTGCCTAATTCCCTCCCTAGCTTAATATACACACATGCGCGCACGCACGCACGCACGCACGCATACGCACACACACACACGCCCATACACACATACACACACACACACACAGAGAATTCCCAGCATGAAATTTTCTGAACCACTATTTGGAACTTACTTTTTATGCGCCTCCGTTGTGTGTGGTCTCCCTACTTTTGTGCTGCGAAACCCCTAATTGCCAATTACCAATCTTTGTTGCGGGCGTGTTTACTTTCCACTGTTATCCCTGGTACCAAGGGCTCCAATGAGGCCAGAGGATATCTTCACATTCTAATAAAGCATGCTCACTTGTTTCCCTCACTATACCACAGCATGCACATGCCTCTTGTTCCTTGGTGTACTTCGCTTTATAACAACGCTTTATAAGGCATCCTGATTTCGCTTCGTAAGGTAAGGAGCTTCCTTTTGAGTTATCATAAATTGTTTCTTTTCTGATTTCGTTTTTCCCTCGTAGGTAGTTACATCAGGTTTCATTTCGATTGCCGCCACCCATGAGATTCTATGAGCCTCTCTGACTTTGCGTTTGACGTTCCTTGTTGCCATGTTGCTTACTATACCGGTCGAATACTTGCTGATAAGCTTTCTAGTCCTTTTCCTCCACTGTGAGTCAATATTTTCACTTTACAAATAAATGAACATTCTCGCACCCATTTACTTTCATACCGATCAGTCGTTCTTCAAAGTCTATTTTACTCTGAGCTTCCCTCACTCCAAAATTTGTCCAGCCTACAGTATATCACCCTGCATGTAGTTCCTTTGTAGTTTTCCCGTGAGCGCCCATTGCGAACCGTCCCACTGACCTTCGGTTGCCATCGAGTCCTGCTTGTACCCCTGACTTGAAGCAAACAACCACATTTCCAAATGTTAATCCTGGAACTATTGCACATTTCCGCATACTCCGGAGCACCTCATACGTACTGCATCCTCATGGCGCTCTGTGTTTCATTATGACCGTATTCCTCTTCCCCTTTCGCTGTTATTATTTTCCTGTGTTTCCATATATCTAAAATATTGCGGCAACACATCCAAGCAGCGCCGCGCCGGCTCGCACAAACCAAAGAGGAGGAAAGGCTCGCCGCACGCGCTTACCTCCTCGCCCTATGAAAAGGCCTGTGTGTCGATCATTTCGGGGAGTCTACCACTGTCAGCGCGCATTCGTTTGGCATTCAGGCGGCCCGTCGCACCGATGAGGCGTCGCATTGGACACTGTGGCTTGCAAAGGTACCTCACCGAAATACCGAGAATACAGCTCCTGAAATAAACCGCCGTCCCCCCGTCTTCGTAGCATATAAAGTCTTCCGTTAAACGAAGTTGAAATGGCCAGCGTACTGCATCATAGGTGTCAATGTATCCGCTTGACTTTCCTCCTTACAAGCAGTATATTCCTATGCTTGGAGTCCTGCATCCATGCCCGGATATGCTCCAAGACTATGCGTGGCAGTGAGCATATACATGTGACTCTCTACGCTAACGCTAACAGCTCGTTGTAATATAAACGCACTTACTAATGAATAGTCAGGCTGCGCTTCTTCTCGTACTCAGAGCCATGTCGCTGCGTGCTGCTGAGCATGCACTCAGATCTGCGAGATACATGCTAAAATTAAAGCTTAACTGAAGCTGACACGGAAAACTGAAGCTCACGACATTTAGGTAGTCTGTATTTATTGGTGGGAGCAATGCGAATATATACAGTTTGTCCCGCATAACTTCAGCCAAGGTTTTGAAAACTAAAAGCACTCCGGATGCGAGTTGAACTGAATGCATGATGTTAGCACTGGCCTAGAGTTACTCATGCTATTTTTATTTTCCACTTAACCAGCGGAATTGTAGAAGGATGACCAGCGATGTGTATGTGGGCCCCTTAATGGCGAACTGCATCTCCGCCGCGGGTCGGCCCGGCATCGCACCATCTTCGGGATCGGCCCACGTATGGGGAATGCTTAACGCCTGATTCACCTCCGCCGCGGGTCGTGTCGGTATTGCACTATCTTCGGGATCGGCCCACGTATGGGGAGGGCTTAACGCCCAGCTGCTTCACCTCCGCCGCGGGCCGGGCCGGTATTGCACTGTCTTCGGTATCGGCCCACGTATGGGGAGGGCTTAACGCAAGCTTCACCTCCGCTGCGGGTCGGCCCGGCCTTGCCCTATCTCTGGGATCGGCCCACGTATGGGGAGCTTTTTGATTACGACACGAAATTTTCCTTGGATGGCAGAGGTATAGACCTTCGCTGTAAAAAATACCACGTGCCGGGGCGCTCGCGCACTGTTATTGTGCGGCGCTCAAGCGTGCGATGGGCGAACAAGTTCAGCTGCAGTGAGACTGGCCCGCGACAGGGCGTTAGGCATGTTCTAGGTATCTGGGCATGCGGCTGTTATCGCATGACGGTGCAAATGCATGCTGCTGGCCGAGCGTTGCCGAAGCGATAAGGCTAAGACCTTGTTGATCCATCGCACACTTGAGAGCAGCTCAATAACAGTGCGCAAGCGCCCCGGCACGTGGTATTTTTTTCATATTTCGCAGGCTTTCTTTGGAACGCGGAAAAAAAGACCACGTGAGATATATCGTGTTGGAAACAATTTAATTAGAAATTTTTCAATGTGCTCTACAACATTGCGTACCACACTTGGGGTCGGCAGCCAATACTTAATAAGTTCACTAATTAAATATAACTAATCCATTAGTTACGGAGATAATAAAAAATAGCCTGAGTGACTCTAGGCAAATGCCAACATTATGCATTCGGTTCAACTCGCGTCTGGAGTGCCCTTCATATTTAAAACTTTGACTCAAGTTATGTGGGACAACCTTGTATATCGGGCAGCGCAATTTGAGGCAATGTGGCAATGTATGTTTACTGCTCAATCTTTGACAATTCAGCAGATTGGGGGCCTCTCGTAGAAATTTCCAGCCGACGGCGCAGAGTCAATTGATGAATGCACCCCAGTTGAAGAAACAACCGGGTGTGTTCAGGTAAGCACAGATTCAGGGGGAGTCCCGACTTTTTGTTTTCTCAGCGAAAGTTTTATGAGTTGGAGCAAACGTCTCTCTAGGAAGCAATCTAACCTTCGTTTTGCGAGGCGCAGGCCGGATTTCCTGAACAAATTGTGGTTTGCTAAAGGTCGAGAAGAGCATCTTTGCGATTTGCAGATTTTACAACTTTGAAGACCTATTACCAAAAACTAAAGCATTATACACCACCAAACATTTCTGCACCGTTAAAGCTACTGTGCCAAGGAAATATAAAATTATGTCACCAGCAGAATTTTTCTAATTTTTAAACCTTGATTTCTGAGCAAATGCCTGACCCCAAAATCAGTGCCCTTGTGGGGCCATTTTCGCTATGGTGACGAAGTTGAAAATTATTTTGATAAATATTCAAACGGTTTATCGCAATTTACACAGAAAATATGCAAGTGAACTACATACGTTTTTCGTAATAAAATCCCGAAAACGCAAATTTGCAGAAGTTGTGAAAATAAGCCTGTTTTAACGACGTTAAAAAACAATCGCCGCCGATCTTAATTACAAATTAAAAAATGTCCACCCAGTACTAATATATCTAGTGCTGCCAAACATACAGTATATTTTGTTCTGAGCGGAAGGTCTTAGCCTATTTCTGACCACTGTATGGTCATCTCTGTGACCTGTGTTGTTCTAATAATAAAATTGAACTTATATTCATATTGCAGTCCGAGCCCGTTCTGGTTGTAAAGAAAAGAGACTCAGATAATGTCTATCTTGCCTCTTCTAAGCCACGAAATGAGTTGAGCTTTGGTTCTCAGGACTCATGTATACTGTAAGAATTGTGGTCAAACATGTAAAAGGGGGTAGCTGGCCCATACTGCCGTCCGACGCATCCACGCTAAGGACGTTGTTGAGGGAGGAACGTGTTCTCACGGAGAACGAGGAGCACCGAGTTTATGTACAACGTGTATATGAGAAGTGAAGAACGTTACGTCTCATCAGTCTAGCATGACAGAATTGAAGCGCACCGAGGTGCCGGAAAAGTCTGCTTAAACCCCATCTGTCCTGCCTAGATTCCTAGGCAAGGAAGATCTGCCGCCCCGCCTTCGTACAATCGAAGCGTCCGCACTCGTCGAAGGACACGCGTTGAGGGCGAGGGTTCACACAATCACTCCCGCACCGTTGTTCACAGAAGACAAAGAAAGGAGGGAAGTTTCGTAGACAGGGATTGTCACGCTTGACTGAACCTGGCGCATCTTGGTTCCTGGGATGACGCAGCAGTTAGCTGGAGCGTCTAATGACCGTGGTGGTTACCGGAGTCCGTGAAGAAAGGCTGTAGAACACCCTTTTTCAGGAGTTTCTTGCTCCCATTAGTCCGTGACGGCGACAGTGAACCAACAAACACTCGATCTGCCAAATGTGTCTCGCCTTGCCGAACCGCAGGTCTGTCCATGAGGACGCATTGTTAGCTTCAGGAAGCGATTCGTCGCAGTGGTGCAGGCGAGGCTAGAAGGTCACTACCACTGGCAGATCGTAACAGCTCCTCTATGGCACGGAAAATCTTGACTGGTCAGCGCTGGTAACCGCTAGGCAGGAAAAGAATGCCTGGTGGCAAGGGGATGACTTGGCTTGCAGCAACCAGCTGCGAAATGCTGACGTACACCCCAAAACATCTTACAATGACAGGCAGCAGCAAAGCGAACGCCACAACACAGCTCTGCGCAGCGATTAAGTAGCATGGATCTCACTTTAGACCCGCCAGGCTTCAAAGAAAACATGAGGGCAGAAACAACAAATACACTGCATTTCCCTATGCAAATTTCGAAGGAATTTCTTGCCGACAAAGTTAGCAATCATGAATGAAGTTCGGCTAAATGAAAGAAAATCGTCTCGGCTTAACAAAACAAAAAACAAAACAAAAGTTAGTCGGGATTCCTAAACGCAAAACGAGTTTCAGATTAGTCTGCTCAAGCCATCCTAAGTGCTGTGCAACTCTCCCGTCTCATATCTAATGAGGTTGCACTGTCGGAGGGTGAAGCTCCATTGGAGCAAGCGGCCATGTTTTTGTGCCGTTTAATTGAGCCACTTCAGAGGGCATTGGTCGGTCTCGATGAATCTCGCTCCGTATAAGTAACACGACAACTTCTGGGCTGCGCAAATTGATCAGGCACATTCCTTCTCAGAAGCGCTATAGGCTTCCTCCGTTACAGTTTGTTTACGGTTGGAATAGAGAGCAAGATGTTCCTCATTATCATTGTCGACCTGACTAAGTACTACGCCTATACCCTTGTCGCTCGCGTCGCACTGAACTATGAATTTCTTTGTATAGTCTGGCGTGCGAAGCACAGGACGAGAAACTAATAACGTTTTCAAACCTTGGAAAGCGTTCGCTTTGTCTTTATCCCAGTGCACATTACTCGGTGCTCCCTTTCAGAGTGCGCCCGTTGAAGGATTTGCTATTTCTGAATAATTCGGAATGTACTGTTGATAGTACCTAACAAGTCCCAAAAATGAACGAATGTCTGTTTTCGTGCGCAGCTGTGAAAAACTTTCAATCGCAGCTGTTTTTAGTTCGACCGGCCATCTCGTGCCGTGGCCGACAACATGGCCTAGATAAGTAACCTAAGAACAGCCAAGTCTACACTTTTTCGCCTTCATCGATAAGCCTGCTTCCCTCGAATGCGTGAACACCTGCTTGAGGTGCGACAAGTGTTGTTTCCAGCTGTAAGAAACAAACTGCGACATCAAGTTATGGCAACATGAACTCCTACAAGTCTTTTACTACAATATCCATCAACTCAGAGAAGCTAAACGGCGCGTTCCTCAGGCCGAAGCTAAGAACGAGGGACGAAAAGTACCTACAGGTGAGATTAATGCGGCATAGTAGCTGGCACTTCCTGAAAGGGGAACTTTCCAGAATCTCCGCACGATATCTAGAGTCGAAATGTATCTAGCAGCGCTGACACTATCGATTCGTTCCTCAATGTTGAGTATCGGGTGCAACAAATCACTGGTGATGGCATTTCACTTCCTGTAGTCAACACACGGACGAGGGTCCTTATTACGGGCTTCCACAAGTATTGACAGTGATGTGTAGCCACTCTCAGCGGGCTCAATAATTCCGAACTCTAGCATGCACTGTATCTCTTCCTCTATAATTTCTTTCTGTCGTGGAGACGCCCTGTAAGGCTTTGATCTTACGGGTTGAGTGCATGTTAGCTCTATTTCATGCGTTATTAGTTCGGTTCTACGTGGCCGATTGTTGAATCTATCGAGATATTCCCTTAGCAGCCCCTTTAGCTCATCTATCTGCTCGGGTTTAAGAGCGTCCGTGCTTACCGAGTGTTCTTCAAGTTATTCCAGGCTTACCGGCTTCAGAGCTGGAGGTCGCCTTACACTCACTAAACTCGGTATCAATGTCATTCGGCTCCTTGGTGGTAATGTCAATGACTCTGCTCCACTCCACGTACTGCTTCATCAAATTGCAGTGGTATATTGACACGTGTACTTGTCTTTATCGGGCGACACGTTTTGCAGCCTAACAAATGTTATCGCACAGCGCGGGACGCGCCTGCATGTATCCGAAGTTTCTGGAAAGTTATCGATGCTTCTATCCGCTGTCTGTTGTCGCCGAACCTTGTGTTATCTGATTTCATCGCTTGACACGAATGGTGTAGAACTTTGTATAAGGCATGCGGGTCCCAACGATTAGTCTGGAACATTCGATGACTGCTGTATAAAAGCCGACGCGCTTGACCCGCTGATCAGATTTTCGACGATCGCCGAGCGTGTTCGCCGCTATCGTTGTGCTATAAGTGTAGCCTGTTTTGTGGCCACAGGTTCGCCCAATAAAAGTTAGCCTTGTCGTTCACAGTATTGCTACTGTGTTATTCAACGTCACCACCACGTGACAATATTCTCACTTCCTTCCTGCGACCGGGCACTTTCAGAGCATAGTTAGCATATGAAAGCTTTCGAAACACTTTAACGAGTCCGTCCCAGTGAACTTCAAGATTGTTCTTTCTTGCAGGTCTGAGGATCATTACCTGGTCTTCTGCGTTAAACATTCGAAGGCCCGCATTCCTGTCGTAATAGAGCTTGGCCTTCTTTTGTGCCACATCCATGTTCTTTCCGACTAGTTCTTGTGTTGCACTTAGCCGTTCCAGCAGATTTAGCACGTACTCTACCACTGTTTGGCTCTCTCGTCTTTCCTCCCACATCAACTCAACATTCTCAGTGGGGAACGGAGTGTCCTCCCATACACTAGTACTGCTGGCGAGAACCCTGTAGCCTTATAAGGAACCGCTCGCAAGGCGAACAGAGTAGCCGGAGTACCCAGTACTCCTTGTACTCATAAGAGAGTGCCCGCAAAATTCGCTTAAGCACTTCTCTACACTACTTCACTGAGGGTGATAGACGGAACTGTGTATTAACTTTAACCCGCACTTTTGTAAGATTGTGGAAGTCAGTGAGCGGGTGAATACTGACCCATGATCCGCCTGAATTTCAGCTTTAAACCAGACTCGCGAATACTGTCAAAAGCGCGTCTACTACTTCGGTGGAGTTGAGTTCTTTCAGAGGCATTGCCTCCGGAAACTTTGTGGCCGAACACAACATGGTAAGCAGGTTCCTGTCCTGACTTTCTTTTTGGTAGAGGCCCTACCATGTCTATCACAAGTAGTCTGAAGGGTTCTGATATTAAAGGCACTACCTTTAGTGGAGCTTTACATGTTTCTCCTGGTTTACCCGAACGCTGGGAGACATCGCAAGATCTCACAAAGTTTTTTACATGTTTTAATCAGCAAGGCCAGTAATGTTCCATAAGTAGTCTTTCTTTCGGTTTGTTTATACCTAGGTGGCCAGGCCACCTATTTCCTTGACAGAGACCCAAATGGTCCTCCCTCTCCAGAACCCGGCCTTTTCGGTCTCTGTTGTGCCGAAATAACAAGCATCGTCACGGTGCGCCTAGCATTGCCTTCTTTAGCTATTACATCTAATTTAGCTAGGCTGACGTCAATATTTTGCTTGGCTGCCAGTGACTCCCTCTCCACGCGTAAGAGCCGATCAAAGTTCTTTGAGGCTGGGCACAGTATCGACCCTGTCTCGCTTGCGAGTGCGTCAGCTGGCGCTCCCTGCAGGCGCGAACTTTGACACATGCCTTGTGATACTCTCTCGTTGAGGTTGTCAGCTGGCAGTATTTCCTCAGCCGCTTTTTCATCCCTTGAGCGTGGCTCGGTTTCTGTTGCCGAGGCTACCTCTTTTGCTACTTATGTTGGAGCGGCTTTTTTTTTTGCATTTCAGCTGAAAGCGACGCGATTTGACGAGCTTGGGATCGCGTCAACGCCTGTACTGCGTTATCTTCCAGTTTCACCCTCTTCTCGCGCAGTAACTGATCCGACCGATTAAAAATAATGTAAGACTGTTGCAGCGACAAGAATTTGGAAACTGCTGCCTCGGTCACGAGCTCCCCGAACGGCCCACTGATTTTGACTTTCGCCATCGGCAGACACAAACTGTGTTCTTCCACAGCCTGTTTAATCTACGCTACTTCTCCGGTGAAGTCATGTACCGTCACGTGAGCCGGATGGACAGTGTCCATGCCGGTGGCACTGTCTCGTAGCACCCGGCATGGTTTTCCATTAATATGCAGGTCGTGAAGATATGGGCGTAAAAGTTCCGTGTTCCCATCTCTTTCGTCCACGTAGGAAAAAACTACCCTAGGCTTCCCGCACTCCGCTGCGATATGTCCGAGTTTGTAGCACTTATAGCAGCAGATCGGTCTAAAAGATTGAAATTCCTTTTTCTGCTCTTTTTGTACGGTTTCGCCATTTGACTTCTCACTCTTTTCTGACGTCCTTTTCTCCGCGTCTACATGCTCCGGTCGTTTCGTCTGCGATCCCTTTTTGAATGAAAATTGTTTCCGCGGTCCATTTCGACCATCCGAACTTCCGTACCCGGCGCTCAGCATTGTACACGTTGCGTACTCTGCAGATAATTCGGGCGCCCTTTCCACAGTCTTTACGTTTCCTCTGTCTTGCATCCAAAGCTTCACAGATTGTGGGATGCTTTTGTAAAACTGCTCTAGACACATGCATTCAATAATCATGTCTCTGCTCTCGCATGCTTCCGCGCTTTTCAACCACTCTACTAGGTTGGCCTTTAAGGTATATGCAAACTCTGGACATCCCTCGCTATCCTTCTTGGCCGTGCTTTTAAACCTTTGCCGAAAAGCTTCGGCTAAAAGGCGGTACTTCTTCAAAAGACTATCCTTAACCTTCTCATAATGATATATGCATCTTGCGCACTGAGTCTGGCGATTACTTCCGCAGCCTCACACGGCAACATAGACAGCATCCGCTGTAGCCATGTACTCTGGCTGAAGTTCATCTTCTCGCAAGTCCTTTCAAAACTTCCTGGGAACAAGCCTATGTCGTTCCCGATTTCAGAAGGCTTTAACAGCTTGTCCATGCGGTATGATTCTGCCTCGCTTGATCGTTCCGGAGCCCCGTCACTCTCTCGAGACAACTTGAAACGTTTACTTTCAAGGTCAGGATGCATTTTTCTTAACTTGCGATCTTTCTCGTGTTCCTCTCTGCTCTGTTTTTTCTTTCTTTCTCTGTCTGTCCCGTTCTTCTCTCTGTCTCATTTTCTTTCTTTTCCTAAAGAGTTGTAATCCACTCGCGATAACCTCCTCACTGGCACGTTCGGATATCAATTTTAATGTTTCTGATTTGATCATTTCCTTGTGTATTTCTAGGCCTGGTTCCTCACCGACAACCAACAATTACTTGCTCAGCAGTGCCCTCGAATCCATAATTGCTGCTTTACTGACTTGGTCCTGCTCGCTAAACACAACTAGGTAAACACAACCTAGCTAACAATCAACGATCCAGCTCCCTTGCTGTTTTAAACTCAACAAACACGAAATGAAGCCTAGAGGGTCAAAGCAAAAAACCAAGAACTCACCGCAGACACAGCACGACGCCGCAAAATCCGTCTCACCGCTGCCAGCCGGTTGTAAGATCCATTTGTCAGACATTCTCTCCATGTGTACGACCGATACACCAGCCTAATATGCGCGAAAACGCGCCGACGCCACTGCAGTGCAGGAGCCAGCTGGGTGAGTTGAGATAAGGACAGTCGCAAAAGGGGTCCCGGATATGTTTCATTTTCACTGAAAATTTTATATTAGGCACAACAATCTTTCCACACAACGTAACCGAGACTACCTTTCCAACATAGTATTGCGTGTTTGTTTCACAAAGCAAAAAACTCGTTATCAAGTCGCAAGATGCTGGGGCTTAAAAAGCGCGTGGTATAAAGAGCACAGTTGCGTACACATCAAACGTCTTGCTCTACGTATATGCAACCTCCCTCAGAGAACTAAGTTAAAGTGAGTGTAATTAATCTTATCACAGCACGGACAAAACTGCGAATTTTCTATTTATTAAAAATTATATAACTGCTGGGATTCTACGTGCCAAAACTATGATAAGATTATGAGGCACACCGTACTGGGTGGCTCCGGATTCATTTTGAACACCTGCACTTACATAGCCGTTTTTGCATTTCGGCCCCATCGAAATGCCGCCGCGGTGGCCAGTATTTGTTCCCGCAACCTGCGACTTAGCAGAATTTTCCTTTTATTGCAATAGCAATTATATGGACGGTGCAGGAGCATTTTTGCCGTCACCGTGATATCCCACATAAAGTCCAAGGGCGATAACACCGTCGCCGCGCACCATGTATGCAGTGAGTGCGAATGAAAGCACGTAAGGCGAGTTGACCATCGCGGCTTAATCTGGCGCACGCGAGGATGGAAAGCTAAAGCAAACGCGCCGTCTTCTGTCGCGTGAAAGGCCATGGGGAGTTGGGCGTGAGATAGGGAGGGGGGGGGGGTGGCGCTTTGGGCTCCTGCAGCAAATGCGTATTTCACGACCGGGCGCAAGGGGGGCTTTCACTCTGCCAGCAAGTGAGTACTTTGAGTGAATACTTTGAGTATCTCTAAAGCCCTCTGCAGACAGCTCATACCTTTGTGCGTGCTGTTTTGCTGCAGCTGTTTCCGTTGAAGCGATAACAGCGCGAAAGTCACTTCGCTTGCTGCTGCTGCCGTACTTGCTCACGCTAGCGTTTTGAAACCGAGGGTCCGCGGTCATCGAATTTGATGTGTTCATGTTTGCCTGTGCGCGCTGAGACCATGCTTGTTAATTCAGTTAGTAAAGGAATGTTTCCAAGTTTATGCGGCCAAAAAAACTGTTATCCTTACTTCGTATAGCTGTCTACTAATTTGCTATCGTAATCGTAATAAATTGCGACTTCTTTTTTTAAACACGAGAAAGAATGGGCGGCATATTCGGACGTTTTTCTTTTAACTCTTTGTTTTGTTAGACTTAAAACATATTCTGCTCATTGTTAATTACGTGCGACACAACCTACAAAATAATGTATTCACCATTGTTTATAGCTTTTCTTGAAACTGGGCGGTAAATGTTAACGAAAGAAAGAAAATAAGAAGCCTGCAATGTCATAATTTCGCCAATTTTTGACCTTCAAATAAAACAAATCATTTCCTATTTTTGTAAAATTTCTTCAGGTTCGTATCTTATGATTAGTAGTCAATTTACTGCAACAAACTATAGCTATATTCTTTTGCTAATAAAGATATGTGAGAGAGACTGAGGTATACTCTTGACTGCTCAACGGACTGACGTTATCATGGTCAATGGCGTACTTGAATTGATTTTGCCTATGAAGCAACAAATTTCACGGTGGCTGGAGTTGGTGGCAATAACGCACAGGCAGCCCAATAATTATTAGAATAAAGGGCTTAAAAGCTATGACGACGCTAATGGTGGTTGGTTAATTTACCATTCGCAGCCCGGGTTTACAGGAAGGGTGTCAGGGAGTTGTATAACAATTTGGAGGACCCTTAAGCTTCGCATTTAAGAGTGAAACGGATAGCATTCAAAGATCCCTGACTGCTTCTCACGTCCCTGGCAACTGCAGCTTACGTAACCGTAATGTTTACCCGGAAACGCTAGCGGTAAACGCTATGCACGAGGCGGGCTTTCTGGTCGAAACGCGACCTCTTGCATGGGCCACGATGCGGCGGAGGTGAGCGCCATCTGGAAGTATTTCAACGAAGCGGGCGCGGCGCTCCGTGGACTCCGTGGAGGTATTTACGTGTTGGCGTGTGCAAATGGCGGACGTCGTCTCCGGTCTATGCGTTGTAAAAACGCTGGAAGAGGGGTTTGTTTGAGTTTCCGCGTAACATAATTGAGTTTTCTCGTATATTCAAATTACAATCCGAGAGCTGTCATGTCTGTGGGTTGTGTGTAAGTCGTAGTTTACGATTTATCCACATATTCTAGCTTGAGAAATTTAATTAGTTCAGCAAATTCTTTGCGTCACATGCGAAGGTCTGGGTATTTGTGGTTCGAAAATTTTTGACGACACCCAAACGCCGACGCGGGACGCCGGCGCCGCATTTTCTGTGACACGGGCTCCTTCACACAGTCGCGCTAAAAGTATAAGAACAGCAGCTTCAAGTTTAGAACATCAGAATGTGTTTATTGCGAGCAAGCGTAAATGGCTAGGCACGCGGAGGGCCGTCGAGGTGTAGTGTGAAGCCGGGAAGGAAGAGGAGTTGTGAGGCGCCCGGAAGTGAAGAGAATCGCGCGCCTGGAAAGTACGAAGGAACGCACTGAGCGCGCTAGAATTACTGTATATGCTGACTATATACAATTACTCTAGCGGGCGTGGCAAACCAACGCCACCTAGACGAAAGCCTAGGTGGCGTTGAGCGAAACGGGAAAAGAGAAAAGATGCGAAGCTTCGCATAGGAGGAGGGTAGGTGAAGCGCACTGGGTTGACCTCGTCTGGCAGTTGCTACGGGTTGTGCGCGTGCCATCGAGGTACCGGGTTCATCTCGTGATCGAGTTGCCGAGCGCCGTGCGTGAAGCAACGCAAGCGGCGGCAGGCCGACCGTGAGCCGACCGACCGACCTCAATGTCGTCGCCAAGCGCCGGGCAGTGGGCCAAACGCAGCGGTGAGAACACAGCGCGGACAAGCGTATGAGCCATTTGCAGGTCTTTGTCAAGATACGGCGCGCGCCGCTGCGCAAACTGCGGAGTTGCTACCAAAATACAAGCCGCCCCTGTTATGATCGACCTGTCAAGTGTGAGAGACATTCAGGCGCACGTTCCCATGACAAGATGATTTGCCTCGTCCCAGAAAAGGCTGTTACGATAAGCCTGCACATCAACCTGTCAAGAGTGAGAAGCGTTCAAGCGTGCGTCCCCATGTCGACATAATTGCCCTCTTCCCCGAAAAAGCATTACACCTTTATTTCCTGAGCAGACACAAATGTAAGGACGAAGGGAAGAAAATCCGATGGGCAGGAGCTCGTCGACGATAGAACCTGACGAAATCACTAATACTTCCACACACTCCGCTAGAAGACGTCGACGACCACAAGACCGCAAGGAGTTATTTAAGGCCGTCGTGGCCCACGTGCTAATCAAGACCACTCGAGACTCGGAGGAGAGTCACAACCCCGTACAAATGAAGTGAATACATTCGTTTCAACTTTTTTCCATCATCACGATGCTTGGCTTTGTCGTCGTTTCCAAATTCTTGCGGTGAAGACTTACCTCACCAGCTGGTTGGCAGCAATGGGATACGTCCTGGCTTCAGCAGAATGGTGAGCGTTTGACATTCCTTGAGAATTTGCCAGGCTTTAGCTCGGATGTTTTCTAAAACGGTGAACTAGTTTCTGTACGTGCAGGCTCCTGTTAAAAGCTTCCTCACGTCACAGCAGAGTAGGAAAGTTCTCGTTCGAGATTTACCATGGATTTGAGCAAACGGAGAAAGCCAGAGTTGTTATTACCTTGTGAAGAGCTGGGAATTGAGGTCGGGAAAAGTCAAAGCCGCAGCTTATTGAGGCGATTGAGAAGTGCGAGGCTCTTAAGGAAGAAATTTCAGAAGCATGGGAAGAGATAGAAAAACGAGCTGAGAAAGCTGAACAAAACGCTGCAGAAGACAGGCAGAGAGCTCAGAAAGCTGTACGGAAAGCTGCAGAAAGAAAGGAACGAGAGGAACAGAGAGATCACGAACTAAAGCTAAAAGAACTAGACGTGCAGCGGGATCTGGCTAGTCAAGCACCAAATAACGTCTCAATAAATGAAAGACGTTCAGGCGAAGCAGGGGTAAAAATAAATGATCTCATGCCGTCGTACAAGGTGAACGATGATATGGGATTGTTTCTCGTTACTTTTGAACGATCTTGCGAGAAAAACGCGTTGCTACTAGAAAGTTGGCCACAGCAGATTATGACCTTTATTCCCGGTGAAGCAACCTTACGAGAGACGATGCACATGACTGCAAGAAAGTATAAGCTGCGTTGCAAAGGAAATATTGGCTCCCAGCTGAGGCTTTCCGTCCTCGTTTTCAGGAGGCAGCTAGAACACCGGGCGGGACTTTTCAAGATTTCACTTATAAGCTGAAAGCCAATTTAATTCAGTGGCTAAAAGTGGAAGATACGTTTGGTTGTTACGACAAAGTTGTTGAGTTAATCTGCGTGGAGCAGTTCTATGGGTCCTTAGAGATGCGCCTGTGGATTCAAGATAGGTCTGGCGAAAAAGGCTTGGAATGCGCTGCAGTGTTTGCAGATGAACTTGCCGCACGTCGCGAATCCGGCAAAACATGCGTCAGGCCGTTCACTAAATTCAGCAAAGAGGAAAACAGGCGCCCCCTTCCCAACGAGAAAGCTGGAGGTGGGACAAAAGACGTGCAAACCGATAGTTCAGGACAGAATAACACTGCAGTGAAAGAAAAAAAGTAAAACAGAAAAGGATTTTGAGGCTAGAAAACCGGTCGTCTGTTTCCGTAGCCAGGAGCCTGGACACCTTGCGATCGGCTGTCGGTAGCCTAGAATTTTTTTTTTATTTGTGAAAGACGGCTATGACAAATTGGCGCTCTTAGTACCGTACTTTCGCGACCTAGCAGTGAATGGAATGCCATGTAAGGTACTTAGGGACTCAGCTGCGACAATGGACATTGTCCACCGTGCGCATGTGAAACCTGTGGATCTCACCGGGAAATGTGCGCGGATGCGGCATGTAGTCGAGGAGAATAGTGCTTGTTTGCCCATAGCCAGCGTAAAGATTGAGGGGCCGTTTGGACTACTGCTGACAGAAGCCGCAGTATCGCAATATCTGTCGAAATATTATTTCTACTTGTTTTCAAATCGCTCGGAAATGCTGCTGAAGAAAAAAAATGGCCTGAGTTCTGGC
This sequence comes from Dermacentor variabilis, assembly GCF_050947875.1. Taxonomy (NCBI): domain Eukaryota; kingdom Metazoa; phylum Arthropoda; class Arachnida; order Ixodida; family Ixodidae; genus Dermacentor; species Dermacentor variabilis. Next base: position 8,836,699 of record NC_134570.1, read on the forward strand.
GACCGTACGGTCCAAGCTCTCCCGCGCTCCAAGGCTCAGGAGACTGCGGCGGAGATATAGCACGGAATCGAAGCCAAAAATATGCCTCGTGACACTCGAGAAGTCCAGCACATAGCTAGTGAAAGGGGTGGAAAAGGCGCTAGCGAGGGTGCATCCGGATCAGTGAGAATACCGCAGCAAGGGCTAGCAGACGAATTAGATACTGATTTGGTGCTGTCACATTCGGAAAGCTAATTAGACCTACTGAAGGCTGTTAAAGAAGGAATCGCGACGCAAGGAGATAGCAATTGTGTCGCGAAAGTAGAAACAATGACTGTTCCGGAGGAAGTTCCTTGCGGAGCCAAGGCTTGTTTGAGCATCCCAAAAAGGGTCAAGGAGGCGCTGAAAAACTGCCTCGTACCTCCGCACTTGAGCGACGTTCCGGAAGCGTCAAAAGGAGAGGATAATGCCATGGTGGCCAAGCAGGGCAGGACCCGACGCTCAGTGATTTCAAAGGCACATTCGGTGACTGCTTTGCATGGCAAACATTTTTCAGACGGCGCAGGATAAAACTAACGAAGTATTCGGCACAACGAGAAATCGAGAAAGACGTCACACCGCAGCCCGTAAGACAAAGGAACAGGTCATCGCGCAGAACTTGAAAATGTTCTTTGTGGCGGTTGCTAAAACGGAGGCGTCGCCTAACAACAAAAATTTGGAGGACGCTTAAGCTTCGCCTTTAACGGCAGAACGCGACAGCGTTCAAAGACCATTTACTGCTTTTAATGTTTCCCGGCAACTGCAGGTTATGTAACCGTAACGTTTATTGGAAAACGCTGGCTGCGAACGCTATACAAGAAGGCGAGCTTCCTGTTAGAAACGCGGCCTCTTGCGTGGATCGATCTCCTGTTATTGTTTCGCACTTTCAATATTTCAGTCTGAGAAGAGCTAACATAAAAGACATGCACTGTCGATGTTTTTTCCCATTACATTTGTTTGTGGGCTGCCCTTCTCAAAATTCCGAGGAATAACCTTGTAAAGAATGAAAGACAAGGTATAAGCAACTTTGGTGGTAGAAAATTGGTTGGGCATGCGTGGTTCCGTATTTCCTTCAATATGAATTGCCTTCTGGGATTTTTCGCTCACGGCCAACGCCGCCGACACCGGTTTTTCTGCGATACGAGCTCCTTATCGCTGTCGCGTTAAAACAGGGCGCGTCTGTGCGAGTTAGGGGTGTGGCTGAAAGGTTAAACCTGGATGAGACATGCGCGTATACTAACAGGACCAGTCAGAAAGTCGCTGCAGTGGAATGCGCCGCGAGAGTGAGGGAAAAGGGAGAAGGGCAATTCTTCCCGCGTTTAAGGCCTCCCCTGCCGGGACAAGAGGCAACCCGCGGGCACCCAGAGTGGCAGGCGACGGCAGTGTACGTATGTCTGGCACCCTTTGTTACCCTCGGCGAGGCCCAAAGGCTTTCAGACTGCGACAAAATCGAGTGCGCATTAAGATGCAGCAATTGTCGAATTGGGCGCATCCACAAGTTTCTTGTTTGTAAATAGAGCGCAATGCAATTTTTTTCGTTTGCTAGTTATTAAGGACTTATTACTTTTCTCAGAGGTTCTTTGTGTTGCTTGTTGCCCGAGCCAGTTACAAAAGTGCGACGCCCGTTTTGCGACAATGGTGGCTCGTGGTCGCGCTGGTTTTTGCAGATAAGCATTGACATTGGAAGTTTGTAGAAACACCATTCTGGGTAATTCAGTGCTGGAGCGCGTTTGGAGAAGCAAAAACTTTTGTTTTGTTTTTGAGCGTAGATAGTGCTTTTTCTTTTACATTTTAAATGTCGTCTAATGGACTAGTTTAGTTCAGAGTTGAAGCGGTCAGCAGAGCTTAGTACGTTTTGAATTAAAGGTGGCGGTACTGAATGGTAGCATTGACCAAATGAGTAACTCACTACGCGGCTTTTATCCGTTTGATTCTTTTCAATGCGCTGTCAGTCTCTCAATAACCGTGGCTTTCTCGGAAAAGAGAAGCGAAAAAAAAAAAAACGTTATGCATTAGGTTGGTTGAAATACGCACTGAAGTCTGGTATTATCCTTTGTTAATTTTCGGGAATCTCCAATGACGGCTGTAGGTACGATGAAGATAGGGTTTTATGTGAAGAACGTGTGAACCACGCAGTTCTCATGGTTAGTTGGGTGTTCTCTGATCGTTGCGCCTTGTGCTTGGCGTGGTTTATTTCCAGAAAGTGTAACCAGGCATGCCTTGGAACGATTCGCGAAACGAAGCAGAGGCACGCGTGGCCTACCGGTCTCTTCGAGGTGCTTGGATGCTACAACCCTTTCGAGACTTCCTGTGGCGGCGGACGGGCTGTTATGATCGATCTCTCAAGTGGGGGAAACATACAGGCGTGCTTTCCCATGTCGGGATGACTTGCCTCATCCCAGAAAGGGCTGTTAGGATACTCTGAAGTGTAGAAAAGATTCAAGCGGGCGTTCCCATGTCGAGATGATTGCCCTCTTCCCCGAAAAAGCGTGACCCCTCTACGCCCTGAGCAGTCACAAAGGGGATGGCCCAAAGGAGAATACACGAAGGGGAAGAGCTCGTCGATTTCACAACTGACAAAGTCACTGACATTTCCACAAGTTCCCCAAGCTTTCCAAGAAGACATCGACGACCACAGGACCGCGAGTGGCTATTTAAGGCCGTCCAGGCCCCCGTGTTAGGAAGAACCGCTCGATACAAGGATAAGAGTCACAACCGTTTATCACTGAAGTGATACGTTATTTTCTAATTTTTTGTTTCATCATCACGATGCCCGCCTCCGTTATTATTTCCTTGTTCTTGTGGTGAAGACCTACAGCACCCGGCCGAGATCGTATCAAGGCCCACCGACACCGCATAGAAAACTGTATTATTTATACCACGTGCTTTTCAAGTCGCAGCATCTTGCTACTTGATAACGAGATTCTTGCCTTGTGAAACTTAAACGCATTACTATGTTAGAAAAGTAGTCTCGGTACGTTGTGTGGAAGGATTTTTGTGTCTAATATAAAATTTTCAGTGAAAATGAAACATATTCGAGGCCCCTTTTGCGACTGTCCTTATCTCAACTCACCCAGCCGGCTCCTCCACTACAGTGGCGTCGTCGCGTTTTCCCACGTATTAGGCTGGTGTATCGGTCCTATACACGGGGGGCATTTCTGATAGGAGGCGTAATTAGAGAGTAGTGCCAGAGGCAGTTTCCCCAGACCAGCCTTGAACAGCTCGCTGTGCGTGCTCTGCGCGCTCTCAGCGTACCATGGAAAAAATACGGCCGTAGATGAGCCCTGACAACGCAAGCTCAACTCATTTCGTGGCTCAGAAGAGGCCAGAAGACACTATCTGAGTCGCTTTTCCTTACTACCACAACATCAATGAGCTCGGAGTGCAATATGAATATAGGTTCGTTTTTTTTTTTTATTATAACAACACAGATCACAGAGATGACCATACAGAGGTCCGAAGTAGGCTATAATTTTCCGCTTAGAGCAAAATATACTGTATGTTTGCAGCACTCGACATATCAGTACTGGGTGGGCCTTTTGTGGAATTTTATTGAAAATTGACGATGATTGTTTTTTTTTTCTTTTAAGGCCGTTAAGACGGGTCGATGTTCACAACTTCTTTGGCGTTTTCGGGATTTTATTACGAAATGCATATCTAGTTTAGCTGCATATATTTTTTTCTGTAATTTGCGAGAAAACGTATGAATATTTACAAGAACGATATTTGACTTCATCGAGGTAGCTAAAATGGCCCCACAAAGCCACTGATTTTGGGGCCAGTGTGAGGCATTTGCTCAGAAAGCAAACTTTGGTAATTAGAAAAACATACTGCGGGCGACATAACTCTATATTTCCCTGGCACAGTAGCTCTAACGGTGTATATTTGCCAAAAACACTTTGGCGGTGTAGAATTCTCTTGTTTTTTTAGCGATAGGTCTTCAAATTTGTAAAATCTTCAAGTGTCGAAGGTACTCTTCTCCACCTTTCGCGAATTACATTTCTTTTTCAAGAAATTTGCGCTGCTTCTCCCCAAATGAAGGTCGATTTCTTCCTAAAAGACACTGGCCCATCTCATATAAAAGTATCGCTGAAAAAAATTCGGAGCCCCCTTGGGCATATCCTTATGTGAGTACATCCAACAATGCTTGCCTTCTCTACTACAGATATTTTCTTTTTTGCTACGACAAGATTTTTTCTGATGTAACTACAGAGGTGCAGCGGTGGGGTGGCATAGAGGTAGAACACCCGCCTCGCGTGCAAAAGGTCCGTGGTTCGAATCCCGGATTTAAAAAAAAATCCGCGTGTTGATAAAATTTCATAAACAGGCCTGGAGTGTGGCCTGATCCCGGTGACTAGAACCGGTAACGCACTACCTCACCAGAGCAGGATTGGCCACCCTGGTGCAGTACATGAGCACAACCTCCTATATGAACACAACAGAAAGCAACAAAATCCCAATAAAGAAAAGCGTCAGGCAGGGAGATACGATCTATCCAATGCTATTCACAGCGTGTTTACAGGAGGTATTCAGAGACCTGGATTGTGAAGAATTGGCGTTAAAATTTAATGGAGAATACCTTAGTAACTTGCGATTCCCTGATGATATTGCCTTGCTTAGTAACTCAGGGGACCAATTGCAATGCATGCTCACTGACCTGGAGAGGCAAAGCAGAAGAGTGGGTCTAAAAATTAATCTGCAGAAAATTAAAGTAATGCTTAACAGTCTCAAAAGAGAACAGCAATTTACAATAGGTAGCGAGTCACTGGAAGTGATAAGGGAATACAGCTACTTAGGGCAGGTAGTGAAGGCGGATCCGGATCATGAAACGGAAATAATCAGAAGAATTAGAATGGGATGGGGTGCCTTTGGCAAGCATTTCCAGATCATGAACAGCAGGTTGCCATTATCCCTCAAGAGAAAAGTGTATAATAGCTGTGTCTTACGAGTACTCACCTACGGGGCAGAAACCTGGAGACTTACGAAAAGGGTTCTACTTAAATTGAGGACGACGCAACGAGCTATGTAAAGAAGAATGATGGGTGTAACGTTAAGGGATAGGAAAAGAGCAGATTGGGTGAGAAAACAAACGTAAGTTAATGACATCTTAGTTGAAATCAAGAAAAAGGAATGGGAGGGGCGGCATGGGCAGGACATGTAATGAGGAGGGAAGATAACCGATGGTCATTAAGGGTTACGGACTGGATTCCAAGGCAAGGGATTCGTAGCAGGGGGCGGCAGAAAGTTAGGTGGGCGGATGAGATTAAGAAGTTTGCAGGGACGACATGGCCGCAATTAGTACATGACCGGGGTAGTTGGAGAAGTGTGGGAGAGGCCTTTGCCCTGCAGTGGGCGTAACCAGGCTGATGATGATGAACTAGAGATTACTGATGCAGCAACAGCCTTTTCTGTTATGACGGCAGAAGTGCGCTCTCGCGTTTGTGTTGTTACGACACAAAGCTGACCTACTACGGAAAAGTTTTGTAGCGCTGCAGAAAAATTTGCTGTCGCAATTAACACGCACGCAGTTGAGAGCACAGAACTATCCCTGAAGTAATGTGACAAACTTTTGTAGCGCTGCAGAGAACTGTCGTCGCAGCGTGCGTGGTCCCGATTTGTGTGACAGCAAGTAGTGAGCGTGTGCGGCTTGTAACTTGTAATTGTAACTTTCCCGCTAAACTGAACCACGACGCAGAATGCCTGCAAGAAACCGGACACCGGAGCGGAGGGGCAGCAGCCGGCCTGCACGGGTGGGCCCGACAACTTGCTCGCCAACACTGACCAGCAAATCGGTGCGATGCACTTAATTTGCGCATTACGTCACTTGCACTCTCGTTCGTAGTCTCGAGCTCCATTTGGTGCCGCTGGGGTCGTCTCGCTAAACTAAGCTCAGTGGCGCTGTATGTTCCTTTTGCTCTGCGAGATGAGCATAATTTCGACTTTTATATAAGTATTTTTCAGACCTGTAATGTATCTCACTGAATGAGCTTGCTAGATCTCATTCAGAGATAAACTGACAAGCTTTTATTACCTCGTGTTGCGCATATTGCGGTTGTGAACCACCAAGAAGATTGGTTAGGAATAATTCAACAGTTACCTAATTATTTTACGTTACAGGTACATTAAGAACATCGAGTAAAGGGGTAACAATCTGACAGAAAACAATGAGGGGAAATAGAGGAGGTAAATAGAAAGGTAAACAAAATACGTGTTGCATAGCTTAATAAAATATGTACAAATATTAGAGGGACCGCGGAGTAAGATCACAGTTGAAACTCGATTCAAGAAAGTCATGAACACGCTCGAATTATTTCGTTAAATCTGGAAGTTCGGTAAATCGAGTAAGGGATTCTTCGGTCCTTCGAAATCTAAAAATTTGGAGGACGCTTAAGCTTCGCCTTTAACAGTGGAACGCGATGCATTCAAAGATCCCTGACTGCTTCTCACGCTTCCCGGCAACTGCAGCGTATGTAACTGTAATGTTTAATGGGAAGCGCTCGCGGAGAACGCTATGCTCGAACGCGGGCTTTCTGGTCGAAACGCGGCCTCTTGCACGGGACACGATGGGGCAGAGGCGAGCGCCATCTCGAAGTGTTCCAAGGAAGCGGGCGTGGCACTCCGTGGACTCCTTGGAGATATTTACGCGATATTTATAAGATATAACGGCCTGCGCAAATGGCGGACGTCGTCTCCGGTCTATGCATTGTAGAAACGCTGGAAAAAGGGTTTGTTTGAGTTTTCGCATAACACAATTATGTTTCTCGTATATTAAAATTACAATCCTAGAGCTATCATGTCTGTAGGTTGTAAGTCGTAGTTTACGATTTATCTACAGATTTTAGTATGTGAAATTCAATTTGTTCGGTGAACTCCTTGCGGCAAATGGAAGGCCTGGGTATTCGGGGTCAGAAAACTTTTTTGTCGAGATGGCGCCGGACGCCGACACTGACGCCATATTGCGACACGGGCTTCCTAACGCTATCGCGTTTAAATTGTAACGTAGTGACACCCAAAAGGCACCCCGGCATTGAATTTGCCGCTAACTCACGCCTGCGAGTGTAAAAAGTCCGCGAGGGCGGCCTAACTACCGCCACCCCTAGCGCAATCTGGTACGTAAGAACTCTAGCGACTGCTGAGTTCGTTGTTCCACGCATGGGCGCGGCGTGTAGCCTCGTCAAAATAAAGCTAGGGCCGTGACTGGGGTGCGGTTTTACCGCGGTGGCGCACGTTAGAGCGCGCGCTCGAAGAAGAACCCGTCTGCGTCAAAATTACAAATCACAGTTTTCATTACTTATTTATTTGTGGAAAAGCTTCGTTAAATCGGGTTTAATGGAAGCTAGTATCGTTAATTCGGGTTGATGGCAACATTGAATCTTGTGGGTACTTGCCGGGGAAAGGAAATTTATTCGTTAGATTGGGAACTTCGTAAAATCGGGCTTCGTTAGATCGAGTTTTAACTGTAGTTTAAAGAAACGATAACGCGACGTAAGAACGCGGGCACACCACAGCAAGCAAAAAAAAAAAAAATAACCGCATACATCGCAGACGTTGGGATATATGCGCAGCGAGGTTTTCGTGAAGCGTGTAATGCTATTTAAAGGAAACGTGGCACGCACAAGTGTATTTATTGTCATCCTATGCCGCGTGCAATCTCATGCATTATTTATGCTTATGCACTACAGCGTTCACAAGCTTCACCGAGATATAAACAACAGTTTATGCGAATACACACTGTGTAAACGAGGAGATATGTAACGAAGGCGATGTACGATACTTGTGGAAGGAACACTCTTGATGAGAGGTGTATGCGGAGATAAGTGCGACACATCCCTGCATACATTGCGCGGTCCTTGTGCAGCAGGTGAACGTAACTTTCTGGAGAGTTACAAGGCACGAATAGGCTCGCCGGCTACGCTACTCTTTTTCGTTTATTTAATTTTGCTGCTCAATCGCACGCTGTGTTTGCTGTTAGCTCAATCACGCGGAGTGTGAACTAAATAAACGGTAGCGTGCGGAATCTTTTATTTAGTTAAAATGATTGTGAACGAACTTCTCAAGCCTCTATCGAATCTGTGCCACGTGAAATTTCATCAAGTGGGCGCGAGACGCCTAGTAAATGAGGAAATGTCTTTGGCTCTATATAAATGCTCGTTCGGATTTTTTTGTGCGTTCATCCAACGTCGCCACACTAGGTAAGGAGCAGTAGTTCCCGTACGAAGCTCCACCGGACGGCATCAGCTAAAAAAATGTAAATTACAACCATGTGTCATTTTGGCGTTTAGACTTTATAGGAATACTGCGTGTAAATGGAAAATGTGCGAAAGTGGTCAACAGGCGACATTATAAACAAAAGCAATTCGCTTTTACGTACATGGCCATTGTGCGCTACATACAGAGGTGCCCACAATACAGGCTCTCAGCCAGACCATACTCTGTACGCTCGCAGAATGCCTTCTACTCAAGAGAAATGCGTGGGCGCGAAGCCTGTTTTCAGCCGTTCAAAATACAGCATTTCCGAGTTCTTAGTTTTTGAGCTTCTCGGCGTTATCTTTTGCGCGTTCTGCCGGCGCAAGCAACACAGTTAGTTGTTATCACTCTTGGCAATCACTCGTCGCGTCTTCGACAAGCATGAGTACCGAAAGAGAAGGTATGTGTTGCGGGCCATAGAAAGCGTAACAAGCTTGTCTAAGATTCAGTACACGCCAAGCTGACTGCCACCACGACTGGCTTGCTTTTTTGCTCCGTCACAACTCCAGGCGCGTCTAGTGCGCTTTAAATGTAACCCAAAAAGTAACGAAATTAATAACAAGAATTTTGGGGGTCAGAGAATGCGTCACACACTTGTCCTAGTAGCATTTAGTGGACGCGAAATGAACTGCGGCACGCGGCTCAGCTGCTTTTCGCTAACTGCGTCACGACGCCAGGCGTGGCCACTGTGCGTGAAAAGTACCCCAAAAAGTCACGAAATGATTTATGATAACGTTGTGGGTCAGAGAAAGCTCCAAAACTTGTTGCAGTAAGATTCAGTCCACGCGAAACTGCGTCACACGGCCGAGTTGCTTTTCGCTAATCGGATCACAAAGCCGGGTGCGGCGAGCGCGCCCAAAAACTACCGAAATAAGTTATAATAATGTTGGGGCTCGTAGAAAGCGTCGCAAACATCTCCTAGTACGAGTCGTTAACTCAAGTTAACCACGCCAGGACGGCCGAGCTGTTTTTCGCTAACTGCGTCACAAGTCTCGGTTCCATGGCATAAGAGCCCAAATTGCTTGAAATGCGTCGCAGGCTGTCAGACAAAACTTCTCACCTTGCCGTAGTCCAATAATGCAGTGGTGCAGTGTCGAAGTGCCGAAAGAACGCAAGAAAACGCCGGGAGCCCAACATACACGCTACATCCTAAAGAGACGGGTCGTCGCGAACAGGCGAACTTCACATGCGCAGCCTGCCCCGCTGGCCTGTCTGGCACATGACGCATGCATCTGTCGCGCCTGGCGTTCCGTTAGCTTGTTGCTAAGTAACGCAAGAAAGGTAAGTCGCATAAGTTAATTTATACGCAAAACCTTTACGTTTTAGCGGGAATGAATAAATAAAAATAGAACGTTGTGTGTAAAGTTCATATGACATTCTTCTTTTTCTCCGATGCTCACGTCAACTAACGGATGGGATTAACAGTAGCCGTGACGTGTTTCCTATTGCCAGTTTTCGCCGAGTGTCCCCTCTTGTTGAATTGCTTTCTCTATGGAATAGCAGCGAAACGCGAAACCTGATGTTTGTGCTCCTTCAGTACAATTATCAAGGTGATGCGCTACTTCTTCGGCTTTGCGACAAGCAGCGCAGCTGATTTCAATCAGCTTATCTGAGGGCGCTGTTTTTTGATGCGCTTGGGATTTTTCATACTGCGTGAGGTCTTTTTGCCATTCGGAAAAAAATTGTACGCAATGAGTACGTCGCTGAAAACACCGCAGTTAGATGTCATTTTGGGTGCCTACAAATGCCTCATGGTGCAGCGGTGGCATATGGGTAAAAACATCCACCTCGCGTGCAAGAGGAGCGTGGTTCGAATCCCGGTGCCGCGCAATTTTCCACCGGATTAAAAAAATGCGTTGATAAAATTGCATAAACAGGCCTGGAGTGTGGCCTGATCCCAATGACCAGAACTGGTAACGCACTCCCTCACCAGAGCAGGATTGGCCACCCTGGTGCAGTACTTGGCCACAACCTCCTATATGAATACAACAATCAAACCCCGGCCCACAGTCCCCAGCAGCTGCGAAGCAACTGACCACGGTGGCGGTCAGACCTGCGACGCAGCAGAGGGTGCTAAGAATCCCTGGCTCCGGACAGGCCGCCATTGGAATCTGAACCTGGCAACGTTTAACGCTAGAGCGTAATCTAGTGAGGCGAGTCAAGCAGCGCTATTGGAGGAATTAGAGGGCAGCAAATGGGATAAAATAGGGCTCAGTGAATTTACGAGGACGAAAGAAGCATAGACAGTGCTGAAAACCGGGCACGTCCTGTGGCACCGGGGCTTAGCTGAGAGACGAGAACTAAGAGTCGGATTCTTGATTAATAAGGATATAGCTGGTAACATACAGGAATTCTATAGCACTAACGAGGGGGTGACAGGCCTTGTTGTGAAACTTAATAAGAGGTACCAATTGAAGGTCGTACAGGTCTACGCCCCTACATCTAGTCATGATGACCAGGAAGTCGAAAACTTCTACAAAGACGTGGAATCGGCGATGAGTAGAGTCAAAACAAAATACCCTATACTGATGGGCGGCCTCAATGCCAGGGTAGGCAAGAAGCAGCCTGGAGACAAGTCAGTGGGGGAATATGGCATAAGCTCTAGGAATAGCAGGGGGGGGGGGTTATTAGTAGAGTTGGCAGAACAGAATAATATGCGGATAATGAGTACCTTCTTCCGCAAGCGGGATAGCCGAAAATGGACGTGGAGGAGCCCGAATGGCGAGACTAGAAATGAAATAGACCTTATACTCTGCGCTAACCATAGCATCATACAAGATTTGGACGTGCTCGGCAAGGTGCGCTGCAATGACCATTGGATGGTAAGAACTCGAATTAGCCTAGACTTGAGGAGGGAACGGAAGAAACTGGTACATAAGAAGCCGATCAATGAGTTAGCGGTAAGAGGGAAAATAGAGGAATTCCGGATCAAGCTACAGAACAGGTATTCGACCTTAACTCAGCAAGAGGACCTTAGTGTTGAAGATATTGACACGTGTACTTATCTTTATAAGGCGACCACGTTTCGCCGCCTAACAAATGTTATCGCACAGCGCGGGACGCGCCTGCATGTATCCGAAATTTCTGGAAAGTTATCGATGCTTCTATCCGCTGTCTGTTGTCGCCGAACCTTATGTTGTCTGATTTCATCGCCTGACGCGAATGGTGTAGAACTTTGCGGAAGGCACGTGGGTCCCAACGATTAGTCTGGAACATTCGACGACTGCTGTGTAAAAGCCGACGCGCTTGACCCGCTGATCAGATTTTCGACGATCGCCGACCGTGTTCGCCGCTATCGTTGTGCTATCAGTGTAGCCTGTTTTGTGGGCACAGGTTCGCCCAATAAAAGTTAGTTTTGTCGTTCACATTATTGCTACTGTGTTCTTCAACGTCACCACCACGTGACAATATGAACGACAATCTTATGGGCATCATAAAGAAATGTGCAATAAAAGTCGGTGGTAACTCCGTTAGAGAGGATGCCAGTAAGCTATCGCAGGAGACGAAAGATCTGATCAAGAAAGGCCAATGTATGAAAGCCGCTAACCCTACAGCTAGAATAAAACTGGCAGAACTTTCCAAGTTAATCAACAAGCGTAAGACAGCTGACATAAGGAAGTATAATATGGATAGAAATGAATATGCTCTCAGGTAAGGAGGAAGCCTAAAAGCAGTGAAGAAGAAACTAGGAATAGGCAAGAATCCGATGTATGCTTCAAGAGACAAAGCCGGCAATACCATTACTAATATGGATGAGATCGTTCAAGTGGCTGAGGAGTTCTATAGAGATCTATACAGTATGTGGGGGTTCCACTCTGCGTGCGGCTAGGGCTGAAGGCGAGCTCCGGATCTAGCCCCACGCAGTCGCTTCGTGGTGCTCCCAACCCGTAGCGCGGGAATCGCGGCTACGCCGGGTTCGGACGAATAAGGCAACCAGCGGTGTCAACGGTAACAACGTTTATTGCTATTAGCAATAGCGAACACTCGCAGAGGGACGTCCTCTCAGTAATAGTAGTAAATAGGCTTGCCTCGTTGTCTGGGTGGGTCAGACACGAGGTCACTCACGGGAGGCGGTAGGTGCTGTCGTGCAGGCGGTCCAAGGTGTCGGCGTCCCAAGAGAGCGCGTCTCCCCCGGTGGCGCGCTTTTATGCCTTTTTGCCTTTTTGCGAGGGGAAGTCCTCCTCGCTCGCCGGACACGTTTCCCTTTCCCGTGAGCCGCGTGGGGGGAGAGGGGTACGCGCGTCACAAGAGCGACGGAGAAAGGGAGGGCGCGTATGCCTCTCTCTCTTGTCTACGCCCGCCCGACCCTTCGGCCACGTGCGAACGGGACGACGCGGGTACGCGGGAGGAAATGGAGGCGGGTGCTCCCCACAAGTAGCAGTGGCACGCTGGACGATAAAGGAAGAGAGAATAGTCTAGAGGAATTTGAAATTCCACAAGTAACTCCGGAAGAAGAAAGCCTTGGGAGCTATGCAAAGGGAGAAGGCAGCTGGGGAGGATCAGGTAACGGCAGATTTGTTGAAGGATGGTGGGCAGATTGTTCTAGAAAAACTGGCTTCGAGCGAGCCGGAATCTTGGAAGAACGCTAACAAATCCTAATTCATAAGAAAGGGGACGCCAAAGGCTTGAAAAATTCTCGACCGATGAGCTTATTGTCCGTTGCCTACACGGAGGGGATGTGGACGTTCTTTTTCGCAGATATCCGTTCGTTTTACTAACATCCGCTAGTATTTACTAAGGTAATTGCAAATGGAATCAGGAATACCTTAGACTTCCGTCAACTAATGTACCATGCAGGATTTTGTAAAAGCTACTCAACTATAGACCATATTCACACTACAAATCAAGTGATTGAGAAATGTGCGGAATATAACCAACCCCTATATCTAGCTTTCATTGATTACGAGAAAGCGTTTGATTCAGTCGAAACCTCAGCAGTCATGGAGGCATTACGGAATCACAGTGTAGACGAGCCGTCTGTAAAAATACTGAAAGGTATCTATAACGGCTCCACAGCAACCGTAGTCCCCCATAAAGAAAGCAACAAAATCCCTATAAACAAAGGCGTCAGGCAGGGAGATACGATTTCTCCGATGCTATTCACAGCCTGTTTACAGGAGGTATTCAGATACCTGGATTGGGAAGAATTGCGGATAAGGGTTAATGGAGAATACCTTAATAACTTGCGATTCGCTGATGATATTGCCTTGCTTAGTAACTCAGGGGCCCAACTGCAATGTATGCTCACTGATCTGGAGAGGCAAAGCAGAAGGGTGGGTCTAAAAATTAATCTGCAGAAAGCTAAAGTAATGTTTAACAGTCTCGGAAGAGAACAGCAGTTTACGATAGGTAGCGAGGCACTGGAAGTGGTAAGGGAATACATCTACTTATGACAGGTAGTGACTGCGGATTCGCATCATGAGTAAAATAATCAGAAGAATAAGAATGGGCTGGGGTGCGTTTGGCAGGCATTCCCAGATCATGAACAGCAGGTTGCCATTATCACTGAAGAGAAAAGTGTATAACCAGCTGTGTCTTACCAGTACTCAAGAACGGGGCAGAAACCTGGGGGCTTACGAAAAGGGTTCTACTTAAATTGAGGACGACGCAACGAGCTATGGAAAGAAGAATGATGGGTGTACCGTTAAGGGATAAGAAAAGAGCAGATTGGATGAGGGAACAAACGCGATTTAATGACATCTTAGTTGAAATCAAGAAAAAGAAATGGGGGGGGGGGGCATGGGCAGGACATGTAATGAGGAGGCAAGATAACCGATGGTCATTAAGGGTTACGGACTGGATTCCAAGGGAAGGGAAGCGTGGCAGGGGGCGGCAGAAAATTAGGTGGGCGGATGAGATTAAGAAGTTTGCAGGGACAACATGACCAGAATTAGTACATGACCGCGGTAGTTGGAGAAGTATGGGAGAGGTCTTTGCCCTGCAGTGGGCGTAACCAGGATGATGATGATGATGATGATGATGATGATGATGATGATGACTACAAATGCCTCATTGACACTTTGAAAATTAGGAGAGTACTTCTCAAGTTGAATACATAATTGCAATTACCGAATGAAATCTCAATAACGAAAGAATTACTGGCGGCTACTCCACTGTACTGGAAACAATGTGCACTAGATTTCCTTCAAGTAACGCCACTGCTTTTTCTTTAAGTCGTGGTGTATGATAGCTGGGGAACACTGTATAATTCACTCAGTAACTGAAATGAAGCCAAGCTGGATGCACTTGAAATCAGTGAACAGCAGTCATGCACGAGCGCTTATACTTGAACTCACAGAAAAAAAAGAAAAAGAAAGAGGGGCTCCAGTGTCGCCGGAAAGGCGAGGCAATATTAGTGGTAGCCAAGTATGCGACAATTACACGAAGGAAGATTACACCACCGAGAGGACTCAGGCGGCGAAATTGAACTGTCACCTACTATCTGCCCTGGTATATATATTGACACGTGTACTTATCTTTATCGGGCGACAGCGTTTGGCCGCCTAACAAATGTTATCGCGCAGCGCAGGACGCGGCTGCATGTAAAAGAAGTTTCTGGAATGTTATCGATGGTTCCTTCCACTGTCATTCACCGCAACTTGTGTAATCTGATTGCATGTATGCACGACGCGAATAGTGTAGAACTGTGTGGAAGACACGCGGGTCCCATCGGTTAATCTGGAACATTCGGCGACTGATCTATAAAAGCCGACGCGCTTGACCCGCTGATCAGATTTTCGACGATCGCGGACCGTGTTCGCCGCTATCGTTGTGCTATAAGTGTAGCCTGTTTTGTGGGCACAGGTTCGCCCAATAAAAGTTAGTTTTGTCGTTCACAGTATTGCTACTGTGTTCTTCAACGTCACCACCACGTGACATCTGGTGGAGGTGCTAGTGCGTTCATGTACCGAACGTCCCCGCAAAGCCGCGATCCAAGCCCGAAGCCCGAGGAGTCCATGGAGCAGCGACTGAAGACCCAGAATCCTGGCTGGAGACCTACGAACGAATCGTAATTAAGAACCGACAAGACGTAATTGAAGCCCGGACCGCAAAGACAACACCAGCGCCGTCCCGGAACATCGAGCAAGCCGCTGTCTTCAACAGCTATCCCTGGAGCACGGACTTCTACTTGAGACCAAGAAGATTTTGTCCAAGGCAACTCCAATGGCAACCCCAGCGTCCCCCATCGTGCTGCAGCAGCCCAGGGAACCACCGACGTTCCGCGGTTCCACATTTGAGGACCCGGAAAGCTGGCTGGAAATGTATGAGAGGGTCCCTACGTTTAACAGCTGGGACTCCGACGACAAGCTGCGACATGTCTACTTTGCCTTAGAAGATGCCGCCAGAACGTGGTTTGAGAACCGGTAGTCGACCTTCACAACATGGGACCTCTTCCGTAGCGGCTTCCTGCGCACCTTTACGAGCGTCGTGCGCAAGGAAAGGGCCGAAGCCATGCTGGACGCCCGAGTGCAGCTACCTAACGAGAACGTTGCCATCTTCACGGAAGAAATGAACCGTCTGTTCCGCCACGCCGACCTAGATATGCCCGAGGAGAAGAAAGTCCGCCCTCTCATGCGTGGTGTGAAGGAAGAACTTTTCGGCGCAATGATACGAAGCCCACCGAAGACCGTAGAAGAGTTCCTTCGCGAGGCCACCAGCATCGAGAAGACACTCGAAATGCGGAACCGGCAATTCAACCGCCGTGCAAGCTCTACCCACTACGCAGGAATTCAGTCACTGGCCACCGACGACCTACGCGAGACTATCGGAGCTGTCGTGCGGGAGGAGCTACAAAAGATGTTCCCATCATCACAGCCTCAAGTGGCTTCGATTGCCGACGCCGTGCGTGAGGAGCTCCAGCAACAACTCGGAGTACGCCCTGAATCGCCACAGCCTCAGCCACAAGCAATGACTTACGCCGCTGTAGCCCGCCGTCACGTTCCCCCTCCGCACCCACGGCAGGGCCCAGTGATGACACAGTTCCGTCGTCCACGACCACCCCCGCCGCCAGTACGCCAAGCCGTCACCTCACGCGGCGTTCCAAGGAAGACTGACGTTTGGCGCGCCCCCAACCACCGCCCGCTTTGCTATCACTGCGGAGAAGCCGGGCACATCTACCGCCGATGCCCATACTGGCAGATGGGACTCCGAGGGTTCGCCGTTAACGCGCCACGACCACAGATTGGCGAACGACCTCGCGATATCGCCGACTACCTCGCCGCTACTCAGTGGAGCTCTCGACGACCGTCGCGTTCGCCATCACCAGGCCGCTACCTGTCGTCGCAGCGCCGACCATACACTGGCCCAGCCCGGGGCCGGTCAGCGAGCCCATATCCGGGAAACTAAAAGTAGCAACCGATGGAGGTGCGGTTGTTGTTCGTCGAACTGACGAAGATCCTCCGCCGTCGACGAAGACACCGAAGAAACTACCTCGACGACATAACGACACGCCGGCATCCCGACGAAATCAGGAAGCCAAGACTACACCGACGAAAGACGACTTGACGACGCGACGTTCCAACTTCAGTTCAACATGACGCAGCCGTGATCCGATGTCAAGACCTAACTGTGACGCAAGACAAAGAACCACCGACCTCGACGTGCTTCTCGACGGCCACTCAGTCACTGCCTTAGTAGACACAGGAGCCGATTACTCCGTCATGAGTGGACCCATCGCCGCCCAGTTGAGGAAAGTTAAGACTGCATGGGAGGGCCCCCAAATTCGGACCGCTGGAGGACACCTGATTACGCCGACTGGGATCTGCACGGCAAGAATTACCGTTCATGACCGGACTTATCCTGCCACCTTCGTTATCCTCCAACAGTGTTCACGAGACGTCATTCTCGGTATGGACTTCCTAAACCAACACGGCGCAATCATTGACCTGAAGTCGAAGTCAATAACGCTGTCGGAAGATAAAACGATATTGCCAGAGAGCCCTCGTAGTCACCACGCCTTGAGTGTGCTCGAAGATCAAGGGAGCATCCCGCCTCGCTCCAGCATTGTTATTTCGGTCGGCACCGAAACACCCGCTGGCGTAGAAGGCGTCATCGAAGGCGACCAACGTCTACTGCTAGACCGTGAAATTTGCGTCGCAAGAGCGATCGCTCGACTGCATGGAGGGAAAAGTGAAGTGTTGCTGACAAACTTCAGCCTGGAGTTCAAGCACATAAAAAAGGGCACGACGATCGCGTACATCGAGGAAATTCTGGAAACCAGTAATTCGTTTGTCCTTTCGGATTCCGCCGCATCTACCCCGACGACGATGGTTCCCGAACCAGACTACGACATTAATCCAAATCTCCCTATGATTAAGCAACAGCAGCTCAGAAGTTTGCTCCGACGATACAAAGGCTGCTTTTCGACGTCATCGAGGATTCGACAAACACCAGTCGCCAAGCATCACATAATCACCGAGAAGTGCGCTCGACCACTCCGCCAGAACCCTTACCGAGTTTCGCCGCGAGAACGTGCAGCTATAAGAGAACAAGTCGACGAAATGCTGCGCAACGACATCATCCAGCTGTCAAAAAGCCCGTGGGCATCCGCTGTTGTCCTGGTAAACAAAAAGGACGGAACCCTACGTTTCTGCGTCGATTATCGTCGTCTGAACAATATCGCGAAGAAGGACGTATACCCCTCCCACGAATAGACGACGCATTGGATCGGCTCTGCAACGCTAAATACTTCTCGTCGATGGACCCTAAGTTTGGCTATTGGCAAATAGAAGTTGACGAAAGATATCGCGAAAAGACGGCCTTCATGACCCCAGACGGCCTCTACGAGTTCAAGGTTATGCCATTCGGACTGTGCACGGCGCCTGCAACGTTCCGGCGCGTCATGGAGACGGTGTTAGCAGGATTGAAGTGGCAGACCTGTCTCGTTTACTTGGATGACGTCGTCGTCTTCGCCGGAAATTTCGACGCTCACCTCAAGCGTCTTGCGACAGTACTAGAGGCCATCAAGTCGTCGGGGCTTACTCTGAAGCTGGAAAAATGCCGCTTCGCTTACGATGAGCTTCTGTTCCTAGGCCACGTAATCAGCAAATCTGGTGTCCGTCCAAACCCGCAAAAGACAGCTGCAATCGTACAGTTCCCGCAACCCATCAACAAGAAGGCAGTACGTAGATTCCTTGGCATGTGTGCCTACTACAGGCGCTTTGTCGAGGACTTTTCACGCATCGCCGAGCCGTTGACACGTCTAACTAAATGTGATGTCGAATTCAAGTGGGAAACGCCGCAGGCCGACGCATTTGAAGAACTCAAACGACGCATGCAGTCGCCGCCGGTACTTGCGTACTTCGACGAGTACGCCGATACAGAAATCCATACTGACGCCAGTAGCCTAGGCCTCGGTGCCGTTCTAGTCCAGAGAAGAAACGGAGTCGAACAGGTGATAGCTTACGCTAGCCGGTCGCTGTCAAAAGCGCAAGGCAACTATTCTACGACCGAAAAGGAATGCCTCGCCATCGTTTGGGCTACAGCTAAATTTCGCCCTTATCTTTAGGGCAGGCCATTCAAAGTCGTCAATGACCATCACGCGTTGTGTTAGCTAGCGAATATAAAGGATCCTTCAGGACGACTGGCGCGGTGGAGCCTCGGACTACAAGAATACGACATCACTGTAACCTACAAGTCCGGACGAAAACACTCCGATGCCGATTGCGTATCACGCGCTCCCATCGACCCGCCGCCGGAAGACGACGAGAATGACTACGCCTTCCTTGGAATGATAAGTGCGGAAGACTTCGCAGAACAGCAACGGGCAGACCGGGAGCTTAAAGGCCTCGTCTAATATTTGGAAGGGCACACCGACGTTGTCTCCAGGGCATTTAAGCGCGGATTATCTTCCTTCACGCTTCAAAATAATCTACTCGTGAAGAAAAACTTCTCACCAGTCCGCGCCAACTACCTTCTTGTTGTCCCGTCAGGACTTCGTCCAGAAGTATTGCACGCCCTACATGACGATCCGACAGCTGGACACCTCGGATTTTCCCGTACACTATCGAGGATACAAGAAAAGTATTATTGGCCGCGCCTGACCGCCGACGTCGCCCGTTATGTCAGCACATGCCGAGACTGTCAGCGACGCAAGACACCGCCGACAAGGCCAGCCGGATTACTACAGCCAATCGAGCCTTCTTGCCGACCATTCCAGCAGATCGGGATGGACTTGATGGGACCCTTTCCGACGTCAACAACCGGAAATAAGTGGATCGTCGTGGCGACGGACTACCTCACCCGCTTCGCTGAAACTAAACCACTGCCGAAAGGTAGCGCAGCCGAAGTGGCGCAATTCTTTGGCGAAAACATCCTGCTGCGACATGGCGCCCCAGAAGTCCTCATCACCGACAGACTAACGGCCTTTACAGCGGAGCTCACCCAGGCCATTGTGCAATACAGTCAGACAAGGCACAGGAGGACAACGGCCTACCACCCGCAGACGAATGGTCTTACGGAGCGACTGAATAAGACCCTCGCCGAAATGCTAGCGATGTACGTCGACGTCGAACACAAGACCTGGGATGCCGTCCTGCCGTACGTAACATTCGCTTACAACACGGCGGTGCAAGAAACAACACAGATCACGCCGTTCAAGCTGGTCTACGGCAGGAACCGGACGACGACGCTCGACGCCATGCTGCCGCACGTCACTAACGAGGAGAACCTTGACGTCGCTACCTATCTCCAGCGCGCCGAAGAAGCCAGACAGCTGGCCCGCCTGCGGATCAAGAACCAGCAGAGGACCGACAGCCGACACTACAACCTCCGACGACGCTTCGTCGAGTACCAGCCCGGCGACCGTGTTTGGGTATGGACCCCGATACGCCGACGAGGACTCAGTGAGAAACTACTGTGACGCTATTTCGGACCCTACAAGATCATCCGACGTATTGGCGCACTGGACTATGAGGTCGTGCCAGACGGCATTTCGCATTCACAGCGGCGCCGCGCGCGATCTGAAGTGGTCCACGTGGTGCGCCTTAAACCCTTTTATGGACGCTGACGAACTTCCTTATTTTCTTTGCTACGAGTGCTTCTTTTTTTATTACTTTCGTTTGTTTGTAGCATCGGGTCGATGCTCTTTAAGAGGGGGGTAATGACGCGTGTACTTATCTTTATCGGGCGACCACGTTCGGCCGCCTAACAAATGTTATCGCGCAGCGCAGGACGCGCCTGCATGTAAAAGAAGTTTCTGGGATGTTATCGATGGTTCCGTCCACTGTCTTTCACCGCAACTTGTGTAATCTGATTGCATGTATGCGCGACGGGAATAGTGTAGAACCATAGAGTAACTTAGTATACGACAAGAGCGGACACTCGAGCCGTTTCGCGGTCGAGCTATGGAGCTTCGCCGATTCCGCTAGGTGGCAGAGCCTATCAAGAAAAATGCGGCTGTGGCTGCGGCTGCGGCTGGCAGCTTGACAGGCGGCACGACCACTGGGCAGGACCCAACATGTGCGAAGCCTTGTCAGACCGCTCCGCCGGGCTCTTTCTGTAAAATGCACCTGAGCATCGTTGTTGGGTTCTTCTGACAGCGTCTGCTTCGTCGCCGTTTCATGGTAAGGCCACAGCAAGTTCTTTTGCGCGTTGTTAACGACTTATTCTCTTCGCATTTCGTTCTGTCACTGTTATCCGCATGAACGAGAGACGGCGGCCTTGCAGCCATGAACAGCCGCTACCCATTTGCTACGCTGACTTTCATTTCGTGTTCTTTTTTTTATGCGCAGCAATGAGCGGTGATGGTGGCGATAACAACGATGCGGCGGCGTCCGAGCTGCGATGCACGTTCGATACAATGACGAAGTTAGAAAATAAAATAAAATGGTTCGTTAAGAAATGTGGCCTATGAACAAATGCCGTTCGGGGCAGAGAGCTTTATGATACGCGCGGCGACTGCTGCTGAAAAAGTATGCTCTCCTTCTGCAAAAGAAATGTAGTTATTTCTAAAGCGGTACACGTGCAATATTCGCAGTATGGCAATAATGCGCTCTCTCCCAACCTCTATAGAAGTCTGTGTGCGCTCGAGAGTTGTTAGCTGTTCTGCATTGGACTGAGAATACGTGTTTTCATTTTTTAATTGTGTCTGGAGTCGTTACCGTAAAAAGTTATTTGTTTCCTAGCCTTTATAACCAGTGCTTCCTTAATAAAAAAAAATAAGATACGCATTGCATAAACGAACGCAGCATCTCCAGTATAAAGCTTTGCAGGCTCCAATATTGCTTATACGAGGGAACGTAGCGTCTACATTCAATAGCTTTGAAGGCTCCAGTATTGCTTACCTTCCGTCTGTCATTCTGCGTATTGCAGGAATCTCCACCATTTGCTGAAAATACACTGCACAGCAGGACATTACGCATACTCAAGGGCAAAATTCCAAGTATCAGAAGACGATTGCAAGGCTTCGAAGACAGCAGGTGAAGACCCCCAACACAAAGTGCTTAAATGCAGCTCTTTAATGACGGCACACTGGCTTACACATTCGAGATGCAGATGTTGGTGCGGGCTCAATTATTTTTGCAGCCATTTTATTTCGGCACGCTACCATTGACATAATTTTGCTGTCCTAATTCACCCTCCTTTGCAGAAGTACAAGAAAAAAGTCATATTTTTTTTCTTCTAAAACAATCCCATTTTAAGCAAATTAATTGCTGTCGTCTATTTGCAGTTTTCTTTTTCATTATCTGGATAGTTGCAACACGTCTTCTATGTGTTTTGCTTGTGCAAAGTTATTGCCATCACGCCATTCGTTTCCGGCTATACTCCAATTGCCGGTGTCACACCACCACTTTCGATCCCGAACAAGTCCGATCCGGATTGAAATTCGCGACTGATATTGGCGCCATTGCGCAGCTCGCGCAAAAGAGCCAATCGTGACTGATAAATTCAAATCTGATTGGGCTTGATCGCGTTTAAAAGTGCGCCGTGTGACACCCGTATTACTTGCATTTCGCTGTTTCTTCCCGTTTTCATGTATCTGCCTCTTACAATCCTGCTGCAATAAATTGTTGTCTGCTATTTTCAAGTTCTTGACTGTGCAGCAAGTTCATTTATATTTAAGGAACACGGCACATTTATTTAGGATACACCTTTTGGCGTGAGTTACTAGACGTACAATATCATAAGCGAAAAAGTTCTTCCTCAACAGTTGGCATGAATGTTGCGCTAAGTTACAGCTTGAAACAGCACATATGAATTTAAATGAAACTAACATGAGTAAAACACCTTTGCGCGCTCGTCGTCACAACATATAAACAGCGGCACAAGCGCCTGCAGGAAATCACGCGATTTAAGCAAAGGTATGGTTCTCCCCTACCCCCCCCCCCCCCCGAAAAAAAAAAGAGAACAAGAAACGAAACTGAAATCGGAGCCTCCGAGATGCGGCAGCGTGCGCGACTATCTTGGAGGCTGGTGCATTTCGCCGATTCCGCTTGGTGCGCTGAGAGCCAAAGTCGGCCGCAGGCGCCTATTGGGAGTGTCCGCTCTTGTCGTATACTATGTTACTCTATGGTAGAACTTTGTGGAAGACGCGCGGGTCCCATTGGTTAATCTGGAACATTCGGCGACTGATCTATAAGAGCCGACGCGCTTGACCCGCTGATCAGATTTTCGACGATCGCCGACCGTGTTCGCCGCTATCGTAGTGCTATAAGTGTAGCTTGTTTTGTGGGCACAGGTTCGCCCAATAAAAGTTAGTTTTGTCGTTCACAGTACTGCTACTGTGTTCTTCCACGTCACCACCACGTGACATCTCACCACCACGTGACATACTCATATAACGCCGTCACTTCAGCGCTCAATTCTTCGAGGGCACAGGAAGTTTGTTCAATTAAGTGCAAGAAATATATATATATATATATATATATATATATATATATATATATATATATATATATATATTGTACGTGTATATATATTCAAGATGAAGGGTATCGCGCCAGACCTGAAGGTATAACATTAAAAAATAAAGAGGAACATTAAGGCATATGTTTTTACGCACGCACACGCAGCACACACACACACGCACACACACACGGAACGCACACACGTACACGCACACGCAAAGCACATACACACACGCAACGCACACGCACACACACGCACGCACGCGCAACGCACACACACACAACGCACGCAAACGCAACCCATACACATAAACACACGCAACGCATACACATTCACGAACACGCAACGCACGCACGCACACGCAACACACGCAACGCACACGCTACCCACACGCACCGCATACGCAACGCACACACACACACGCGCGCGCGCGCGCGCACACACACACACACACACACACACACACACACACACACGCACACACACGAAAACTCTCCTTTATGATCATTGCAGTGCCTCGACGAAATGCTGATAAGTTAATAAATGCTGTCACGTTACTGAAATCGTGCATGACATCGTGTTTATTGTGAAGGCGTCGCCGGGTGCATTCCTCTGCGTGAATCGACAGGCCGTGTGGCGTGCTGCTTTGGACGCACCGATGCGTGAGAAGGAGACAGTGCGGCGCACCAGATTGTTTCTGGAATGCAACATTCCTGGCTGTATTTTGCTGCCTATAACTGTATTTCAATTACGCTGGCATGGAGATCACATATGCGAGAAATTTTTATCGTGCTTTTGGGATAGCCTTGATGAGGATGCCATATGGATGAAGCAAGTTAGAGTTGCGGAAGAAGGACATATAGGCTAATTTTTATACAATAAAAGGCTAGTTGCGTAAATTCCTAAGTTTCTATTCTAGTTTTATTTCTTAGGATTACTCACGTCACACCAGCGTCACTTCATTGAAGAATCGTGCTGAACTTCATGTGCTATCATGCCGCCGTAAAAACACTCGCTTATCACTTCTTCATAAGCTCTACCATCATGCATCACTTCGCGAGGACTTGTTTGGCCACCCCCTGCCATCTTTCCCCGCCGTGATCAAACTTTTAAAATCGAACGCTTCACGTGTCGCACACTAACTTATGCCAGATCATTCATACCACGCACCATAACCGAGTGGAATAGCTTGCCATCACACATCGCAACCGTCACCGACATAAATGAATTCCAGAAACTTCTAATCCTTAATGAAAGTGCGTAAACCTTTCTTGTGTCGTGTCCCCCCCCCCCATTTTTTCCACTACGAATAAAGATGTTCTTGTCATCTATGTGACATGCATATTTTTATAGTTATTGTTCCTATTTTTATTGTGGTGTTTTGCCTTTTTATTGTAAGTTTACGTGTTGTATCGTTTACTGATTTGTTATACATTAATGGCCTGAGTGCTTTCTATGACCCAGATTACCCTCCATTTTTCGTGTGTTTGTGATACGTATTCTCTTTTTGTACACTTCTGATTATCATTACTACCATAATAATCTTATTGGTCTTGTATTATTATCTTTTGTGATTATTGTTTGAGTTCCGAATTTTTGTTTTCAACTTATTACTCACTTATTATATCTGTATGCGTTACTGCACCCCCCCCCCCCCATATGTAATACCCTCCTGCGAGAGGGCCTTTAGGGGTATTCTGAATAAATAAATAAATAAGTAAATAAATAAATAAATAAATAGTGATTTAGAAAAGGAATTCCTGTGACATGCGTGTTCGAAAAATTGTCGCATATCAAATGAACGCCAAGATATTTATGTTACCAACGGCAGCCAGCACAGCAGCATGCACTAAGGGAAGCGAGAGTTATACCCCTGTCAGGCGGGCAAGCTAAGAGCACTTACGGGGAGTGCAATTCGGAACCTTGAGTGACGCTAAACTGTAAAACAGAGCGCACTCGCAGTAAAAAAGGAAAAGAAAAACGCGACAAAATTAAAGTGCGTTTTTTGAAGTTGTAGATTAAAAAAAAAAAAGCTTCTAAGAAGTGATTTTTTACATTGTATTATAAATAAAAAGAAAATATATTTTTCTCAAGAAAAAACTAAGATTTTTACTAGAAGAGTGTTGAAAGTCAATGCCGGCCAAGACGAATGCCTAGCCAATCCAGAATAACAGCAGCGCGCGACGAGGGGACATTTGATCCTACAAGAACAGAATATGAGTCCTGTTATATATATATATTACTATTATTCATGTGAGATTAGAACAATTTGAATATTCTGATTATTTTGTTAAAAGCTGTTCAACAACTAAAATGAACTTTTGTGACCTTTTTTTATGCATTGCATTTCGTACCATTGAAACCGGTGGCACCGGTGGCGGCAAGGCTGCGCATTTGGCCAGCAAAGTGCACTCCGTGAACGCACTCCGACCGGAGTGCACTTTTCTGCGAGTGGCACTCCGCTTGCGACGTTTGGATTTTGCACTTAAACCGATTGTTGTGTTCATATAGGAGGTTCATATATATATATGGAAAGAAGAATGATAGGTTTAACGTTAAGGGATAAGAAAAGAGCAGATTGGGTGAGGGAACAAACGCGAGTTAATGACATCTTAGTTGAAATCAAGAAAAAGAAATGGGCATGGGCAGGACATGTAATGAGGAGGGAAGATAACCGATGGTCATTAAGGGTTACGTACTGGATCCCAAGGGAAGGGAAGCGTAGCAGGGGGCGGCAGAAAGTTAGGTGGGCGGATGAGATTAAGAAGTTTGCAGGCATGGCATGGCCACAATTAGTACATGACCGGGGTTGTTGGAGAAGTGTAGGAGAGGCCTTTGCCCTGCAGTGGGCGTAACCAAGCTGATGATGATGATGACTTAAACCGAGAAACACTATCCATAAGTGCACTTAACTTGCCCGCTTGACAGGGGCAGAAAGCACGTTTGGGGACGAAAGAAAGCCCCTTAAGTTTTCTTGAATCAGCGCAACTCAGAATGAGTGGCGCAGGCGAGACAAAAAATAAATAGAAATGAAATAAAATTGAAAAGAATAAAAATAAAATAATAGAAGAATCAATGAGGGGTGCTGAACTTGCACTCATTTCGTGACATCTGCGAAATCTTTTCCATTTAGCAAGAAAAGACAAATGCCTCTCATTCTACACTTGCTGACAGACAAAAAAAGCCAATTATTTACACGATAAAGCTTCAGATGGCGAGCCTACGCGCATCTCTGCAATTTTCCTATGGCTTTGGCTTCTGTTATTTGATGTGCCAGCTGATTATGATGACGTCCAATAAGAGCACATCCGTCGAAGTCAGCGGCACAGCTCTTGCATTAAGAAGCAACAAAACTGTCCGCTGAGATTTTACTGATAAAGGGACCATGAAAAAAATTTGATGATTTTGTACAAAGACACTGAGTCCTCAGGGTATGTCCTTCAGATGATAATAATAATATTTGGGGTTTTACGTGCCAAAACCACTTTCTGATTATGAGGCACGCCGTAGTGGAGGACTCCGGAAATTTTGACCACCTGGGGTTCTTTAACGTGCACCTAAATCTAAGCACACGGGTGTTTTCGCATTTCGCCCCCATCGAAATGCGGCCGCCGTGGCCGGGATTCGATCCCGCGACCTCGTGCTCAGCAGCCCAACACCATAGCCACTGAGCAACCACGGCGGGTCTTCAGATGATTAAGTGTCATATTTAAGCACTCTGCGTAATGCGTGTAATCTTTTATAAGGCTCTAAAAATGTGCACCGCTACAGTTCGTTGCGGCGCCGTACCCCTGCGTTTTCAGAGACCCCGATTGACGTCAGCTGGGCTAGCTACCCGATTGGCTACCCAGGCCGCGTCATCGATAATTTTTCCAACTTTATGGTTAAGAAATTATGTTTGTGATAGATGGGATGTAGGTTAATTTGTTTCCATAATAAAGTAACAGGAAGAGTACCATCTTCATGAGCCTATTCTTATGTCCACTGCAAGACGAAGGCCTCTCCCTGCGATCTTCAATTACCCCCTTCCTGCGCCTCCTGATTCCAAGTTGCACATGCGAATTTCCCAATTTCGTCACCCCGCCTAATTTCCTGCCGTCCTCGACTGCGCTTCCCTTTTCTTGGCACCTATTCTGTAACTAATGGTGCTCCGGTTATCCATCCTGCGCATTACATGGCCTCCCTTTTTTTAAGAGAAACTTTAGGACGCGTGTTCCTATCTAAATACATGTGAAAGGAGAATTCGTTAGAAACCACTGCACCCAATTTGACGAGGTTTGTTGCATTTAAAAACAAGCTTAAAATGTAGTGACTGCTGGTTCCGAAATTTTTTATTTAGCTCTTCCATTTTTTTATTAAAATTTGTCAAAAATGACAAATTTTCAGGAAACAAAACTATCAAGTTGACAATTCTGTAGCTCAGCAATGAAAAATGATATCACAATTATGTGAATTGCACCTAATAGTACATATAGAGCGGACAAAATTTATATGTTACACGTGATTCTAAAAAAATTAGTAATTAGTAAAAATTAGTAAAATACAGCTCTTGCAGAACCCTTGTACACAAAGTAACGAAATCACGTAAGATATAAAATGACATATCGAATTTGTCCATCTTCAATGATCCAGCGGATGCCGTTTACAGAACCGCGATATCTGTTTTTATGCAGAGCTATTAATTTATAAAATTCGTGCTTCTACCTTTTTCAGTTTCAAATTTGCGAAAATATTTTTAAAAGGCCACCTCACCAGGCCCCATAACAAATGCTGATTATACGCTGGAAGTTGTTACGTGTCCTCTAGGAAGCCTTCTGCTGCAAAATTTTTTTCAGCTCAGCTCATTAATAGCCGAGATAGAAATATTTCAGTGCCGCGAACCCATGATTTCAGCAGGCGGGCTCCACTGCCAAGCAAGACGCTCTCTCCACTCGCCCCCCCGTCTAGCCTTCGCAAGCGAAATTCCTTCCCTGCGTTCTCCCAGTGGGTGTTGGTTCTCCCATACCAGACCTCGAGGATCGCTTGACGCATACGTCACAGGCCCCGCCTTCACTTTTTAACGCGATAGCGTTAAGGAGCTCGTGTCGCAGAAAAGCCGGTGTCGTCGGCGTCGGCGTCCGCGGCGTTGGCCGTGAGCGATAAATCACGGCAGGCACTTCATAAATAAAAAGCAACTTCTAAGATGGGCTGGATGGGAATCGAACCAGGGTCTCCGGAGTGTGAGACGGAGACGTTACCACTGAGCCACGAGTTTTTTTTCTTTATTGCACTGAGCCACGAGTTCGATGCTTCAAAGCGGTACAAAAGCGCCTCTAGTGAACGCGGTGTTGCCTTAGAAACGAGCTGTTTCTAAGGCTCAGGCGTGCGTCGCTTGCTCAGGCACACATTTCGTTGTCGCGCCGAACGCTGCGTTGCTCGACGCTCACCGCGTCCGATGCGGGGCGCGTAGTCGCTGCGCCGTAGCCCTTTGTCTTACACCCCTTGGCGGGTCGACGGGAACGCTGTCGCGTTCCACTCTTGAAGGCGAAGCTTAAGCCTCCTCCAATTTTTTTTCCTTGCTTCTTTTTTCCTGCGCGACGCATTTCCGGTGACAGCGCCGCGTGCGAGCTGTTGTCTCGTTCGCCCAGCGCACGATTTTGCGCACTGTGCACAAGAGAACATGACTAGCGGTATAATTCAATGCTACACGAATGCTGAGGCAGGATCGCAGAGCGTGATCACGCACTGGAACACGGTAGAAAATGGCATAGTTTCGGCACCTGCGCACGTGACCGCACGACCGCGGGAACAAACAAACGAAGCAGAAGTAAATCTCTCTTGCTTCGGTGCTATGTAAAACAAAAAAACAACCAGACATTCTGTTTGTGTGTTTTATTATTTCTCCAAACTTCAATTCATGAATTCGAGCAACAGATCGCACAGATAACAAATGTCGTGAATAATTCTCGAAGTCACGTGTAACCACGAGCGATGTCACACTGGGGACACGATTACGTAGGCGCAGAAGCCCGACGACGTGACCGTCCCTCTCCGGGTGGATTCGCCGCGAGTGAAGAGGGAAACGGCGTTCGGATTGAAATTTCAGGCCCTTCCGCGGCGCATAACGATGTCATCATCATCATCATCATCATCATCATTGTCATCATCAGCCTAGTTACGCCCACTGCAGGGCAAAGGCCTCTCCCATACTTCTCCAGCTACCCGGTCATGTACTAATTGTGGCCATGTTGTCCCTGCAAACGTCTTAATGTCATCCGCCCACCTAACTTCCTGCCGCCCCCTGCTACGCTTCCCTTCCCTTGGAATCCAGTCCGTAACCCCTAACGACCATCGGTTATCTTCCCTCCTCATTACATGTCCGGCCCATGCCCCCCCCCCCCCCCATTTCTTTTTCTTGATTTCAAATAAGATGTCATTTACCCGCGTTTGTTCCCTCACCCAATCTGCTCTTTTCTTATCCCTTAACGTTACACCCATCATTCTTCTTTCCATAGCTCGTTGCGTCGTCCTCAATTTAAGTAGAACCCTTTTCGTAAGCCCCCAGGTTTCTGCCCCGTACGTGAGTACTGGTAACACACAGCTGTTATACACTTTCCTCTTGAGGGATGGTACTTCTTTGCAAACACGATCGCGCCCTGTGCTGGCCAGCTC
Source organism: Dermacentor variabilis (assembly GCF_050947875.1). Lineage (NCBI taxonomy): Eukaryota > Metazoa > Arthropoda > Arachnida > Ixodida > Ixodidae > Dermacentor > Dermacentor variabilis. Next base: position 8,866,462 of record NC_134570.1, read on the forward strand.
AAACTGGCCAGACCTGGTACGGGGCCCTTTAACAAAATTCAGGCCTTAAATCGAAATTCCGCTTCCGTCCGTCACTAGAATTTACCTTTCTCTCTCAAACGCAATAACTTTCACTAAAATTGGTCCAGGGGCTACCTCAGAAAAATTGTTTTTGTGTTTTACATATATTTGAACAGGCTACGTTGGAGCTGAGCCAGAGATAAAGCTTCCTGTTAATGTCAACTAGAATGTCAGCTATCCCCGTTTGCTCTCTGATCCGCACTGCTCTCTTCCTGTCTCTTAATGTTACGCCTAACATTTTTCGTTTCCATCGCTCTTTGCGATATCTTAACTTGTCCTCGAGCTTCCTTGTCAACCTCCAAGTTTCTGTCCCTTATGTTAGCACCGGTAGAATGCAGTGATCATACACCTTTCTTTTCAATAATAGTGGTAAGCTCCCAGCCAGGATCTGGCTATGCCTGCAGTATGCATTTCAACGCATTTTTTTATTCCTCCGTAAATTTTGCTCTTGATCAGGGTCCCCTGTGAGTAATTCACCTAGATAAGCGTACGCCTTCACAGACTCATTAGCTCTGGGTTTGTCCGGTTGGACTCTGCGCCACCAAGTGGCTGCACCTTGTAGGCCATTTTAAAGAAGTTTGAGGTGCTTTTGGCCGTTCACGTTTGCATAGAGAAAGAGAACACACAACAACAATTGGTCACCACACTCAAGGTCTTCCGGCACGCAGCAAGTGCAGGCTGCTCGTGTTACAACGTAGTCCGTGTTGACGCGAGCTGCGCGGTCAGTGTGGGTCTCGAGGTTTCTCTTCACGAGCACCATAATTCGCCCTTGTTGCGTTGTGGGCTGGAAACGTAGCGATCGGCAATATGTCAAGCTGCGACAGCGTGTCCCTCTGCAAGGCAGCAGACGAGCGGAGTGACTGCTGCGCATCGGACTGTCGGTATCCAATCGCAGCCAGGCTCTATGCGTTTGCAGACGTCACTTTTCACCAGAGGATTACTAGCATAATAAAGAGTTTTTCCGATATGGTAATGCGCTGACTTCGAGCGCCTCTGTGAACGCAGTTTAGCTTATTCGGTATTCGGGTAAACGCAAGCGCAAGCAGACTGGGCGTTTTACCGGATGAGCGGAGGTGCTAACGTGAATGGCCTAAAGCCCCCTCAAACATATTCAGGACGTCCTGCACGGTGCAACCACTTGGTGGCGCCAAGTTAAACCAGACAAACACAGAGCTAATATAGCAGAACGAAGTGCATTCTACTTTGCTGCTGATGTAAATTTCCATCAGAAGCGTAGTCGTGAACACGCATTTTTAAACATTTAAAATTTTTTGCACTTGGTTACAACAACAGTAGCCCGCTGCGTTTGGTCGGTTAAGCTCTGCCACTGTAGCTCTGCGCTGTGTCCTGTTGTTCCTCACTCTGTCCCCGTCTATGTGCGCTGTTAACCATTTAATAAGCTCTGCGCCACCAGGTGATTACACCGTGCAGGCTGCTCATGTTTACACTAAAGCCCCTTAAAGGGCCTTTCACCAAGTCTGGCGCTTTTGAGCTGACAAGCGCACAGCATACATTGCGCGATAACAATAGTGTCTGCAAATTATTACATCGCTACGCGCCGCGGAAAGACCTAAGATTTCAAACCGAACGCCGTTTTTCCTTCTCCTCGCGGTCGCCGCGCTCCAAGTCGGAGGATGACGTACTCGTGTACCTGCACTTACGTGGTCGTGTCCGCACTGTGACATCGCTCGTGGTGACACATGACTGCGAGAATTATTCAAGACAACAGCTGTTATCTGCGTGATCTGTTGCTTGAGTCGACGAATTGAAGTTTAGAGAAATAATAAAACACAAACGGAATGTCTGCATGTTTTTTGTTTTACTTCGCACCGAAGCAAGATAGATGTACTTCCGCTTCGTCTGCTTCTTCCCACGCTCGTGCGGTCACGTGCGCAGGTACCGAAACTATGCCATTTCCTACCGTGTTCCAGCGCGTCATCATGCTCTACGATCCGCTTGTTCTGCCTCAGTAATCGTGTAGCTCTGAATTATACCGCTAGTCATGTGTCCATAGAGAAAGAAATTCAACAAGAGCGGACACTCTTCAAAAACTGGCAACAGGAAAGACGTCACGCCTAGTTTCAACAACATCCGTTAGTTGACGCGAGCATCAGAAAAAAAAAGAATGTGAAATAAACTTCCAGACAACGTTTTATTTTTTTTATTCTTTCCCACTAAAAGTGAAAAAGTTTTGCGTGTAAAAGAACTTACACTTTGCAACTTTTTGTTGCGTTGCCTAGCAACAAGCTAGCGGCACGCCAGACGCGCGTGCATACGTCATGCGCCAGACAAGCCGCAGGAGTGAGCGAGGCCGGCCGTACGTGCGAAGCTCGCGTGCTCGGCGGCCCGTCTGTTTTGGATATAGCCCATGTTTTTGGGCTCCCGGCCTTCTCTATGCTTTTCTTGCGTATCGTCTGCATTTCGACACGGCACCACTGCACTACTGGACTACGGCAAGGTGAGAAATTGTGTTTGACAGTGTGCGGCGCATTTTAAGCACATTTAGGCTTAGTTCGAGTGGCGCAGTTAGCGAAAAACAGCTCCGCCGTCCTGGCGCAGTTAATTTGAGTTAATGCCTCGTCCTGGGAGATGTTTGCGACGCTTTCTATGAGCCCCAACATTACTGTAACTTATTTCGGCAGGTTTTGGGCACGCTTGCCGCGCCCGGCTTATTGACGCAGTAAGCGAAAACCGGCTCGGCCGTGTGAGGCATTTGCCTGTGTACATGCGTGTACTGCGTCGTAGCGCCTAAGACAGACAAGTTTTCGCGCATTCTGTGGCCCCCAACATTATTGTAACTAGCGTCGTTATATTTGGGGTAGTTTAGAATCACGGTTGCCGCGCCCGGCTTGTTGACGCAGTTAGCGAAAAGCAGCTCGGCTGTGTGCCGCAGTTAGTTTCGCGTGTACTGGATCTTACTGGTAGAAGTTCGTGACGCATTCTCTGGCCCGAAAAAGTATTGTAATTTATCTGGTAACATTTTGGGATATCTTAAGGCTTGCTCGCCGCGCCTGGGGTTGTGAAGGTGTTAGCAAAAAAGCAAGCCGGCCATAGTGAGTTAGTTTTGCGTGTACTGAATATTTTAGTGGGACAAGTTTGTGACGCATTTTATAGCCCTGCAACAAGATATACCTTATTTCGGTACTCACGCTTCTCGAAAACGCGACGAGCGATTGCCGAGAGTGATAACACGGGAGTGTTGCATGCGCCGGCAGGACGCGTAAAAGATAACACGGAGGAGCTCAAGAACATGACATTTACGTATTATGAGCGACTGAAAACAGGCTTTGCACCCACGAGTCTGACTTGAGTGCGATTAGAAGGCATTCTGCGAGCGTGTAACATAGTCTGGCTGAGCCTGTGTGTGTACTTCGCGTACCATCGTGTCGACTGAGGCCAAGTTGTTTTGGAAACGCGCAGTCACCCGTGTATTTGTGCACTTAAAGTGCAGGAAATAATGCCAGGGAAAGGAGGGGTGCTTGAAAATCGGATGTTCAGATTTTATGGCATTGTTTCGGAGGAGTCTTTGCTGCGAAATGTACGTAAAAGTGAATTTATCTGTAATGCTGCTCATTCACCACTTACGCACGTTTCGCCTCTACACGAAATACTCCTGTTAGGTCAATATGCCAAAATTATACATGCTTGTAATTTACTTTCAGCTGATGGGATCCGGTGGAGCATCGTACGGCAACGACTGCTGCTTACCTGGTGCCACAACTTTCGATGAATGCAGAAGAAGCCCGGAACGAGCATTTATGTAGAGCAAAATAAACATTTCATCATTTCAGAAGACGTCTTTCGTTTTCTTTATGAAATTGCACCTGACAGATTCGGTGCAGTCTTGTAAAGGTCAATCGCAATCATTTCTACGTAATAATGAAACGATTCCACGCCAAGGCCACGCGAGGTTCAGCAGAAGCGAAGAAAAAAAAAATGCCGCGCCGAGCAGCGGAGCCGGCGCGGCGTGTACCAACTGGTGTTCAAAACGCGCGCGCCCAAAACCGAAACCGGAAGGAGTCAACAACATCCGCTTGGTGTGCTACAGTCAATTCGGCCGCTGGGCTCTTGTTGAAATTTCTTTCTCTATGATGTGTCCTTGTGCACAGCGCGCAGAATCGTGCGCTGCGCGAAACGATGACAGCTCGCGCGCAACGCCGCCAGCGGAAGTGCGCATCGCATAAAAAAGAAAGTGAAGGCGGGCCGTGACGTATGTGTCCACGAGGTCTAGCGTGGGAGAACGCAGGGAAGGAATTTCGCTTGCGGAGGCTATACGGGGTGAGTGCAGAGAGAGTCTCGCTATGAAGTGGAGCTCGCCTACTGAAATCATGGGTTCGCGGCCCTGAAATATCTTTATCTCGGCTACTAATAGGCTGATTTGAAAACTTTTAGCGGCAGAACGCTCCCTAGAGGACACGTAACAACTTCCAGCGTATAACCGAAATTTGCCATGGGGCCTGGTGAGGGGCCCATTAATCACAATGGTAATTGATCACACAATGGATTGTGTGGTCCACATGACTGGCAGGTGGGCAAGGTCATCCCAGTCTTCAAGAAAGGAAGCCGTTCATCACCGAGTAACTACCGCCCTATTTCCATAACAAGCGTGTCTTGTAAAATAATGGAACATATTTTATACTCGCATATTGCTAACTTCCTAACATCCGTCAATTTTTTTCACCCAAGTCAACACGGTTTCCGCAAAAATTATTCCTGTGACACTCAACTTGCTCTTTTCTTGCACGACTTACATTTAAACCTAGATCGTAACATCCCGACTGACACAATATTTTTAAATTTCGAAAAAGCATTCGATAAGGTCCCTCATGGTCGTCTTTTAATAAAGTTATCGCGTCTTAACATTCATCCTTGTGTTCTAAGCTGGATTCGAGCGGTTTTAACTAACCGTGAGCAGTTCGTATACGCCAACTCACACTCTTCATCCTTAACACCCGTGCTTTCAGGCGTACCTCAAGGCACCGTACTTGGTCCCCTCCTTTTCTTAATATACATCAATGACCTACCTTGTAATATTTCTTCTCATATCCGACTCTTCGCTGATGATTGTGTGGTTTACCGAGCAGTTGCTAACCCCAGCGACCATTTGGCGTTACAAAATGACCTATCGCGCATACATAACTGGTGTACCACTTGGCTCATGTCATTAAATGTAGCTAAAACCGTGTTAATGTCTATTCATCGTCGTCGTAATTACGATATCCCTAATTATAGCATCAATAACACGCAGATTGCAACAACGGATTCACTCAAATATCTTGGTGTGTACATCTCGCGTGATTTAACTTGGACCTGTCATGTTAACCACATAATAAACTCTGCTGATCGTACTCTAGGTTATCTACACCGTAACCTTTTCCTCGCTCCTCCCTCTATTAAACAACTTGCTTTTCTGACCTTTGTGCGGCCAAGCTTGAGTATGCCGAAGCTATTTTTGACCCCCACCACAATAACCTTATTAAAGCCCTCGAGTCGGTCCAGAAGCTCGCCACACGATTTATCCTGTCAACTTATTAATACAATTCAAGCATCTCGGCACTAAAAGCCCAAATAAACCTACCCTCTATAGCCTCACGCCGTAGAATAGCCCGTCTTAACCTTTTTTCATAAATTATTTCATTCCTTGCCTTTTGACAACCCGTACATAAATAGAGCACATCGCATTGCCCGCACCAGTCACTCTAATACAGTATATCCCCCACAAGCCCATACCGTTACTTTTCAGCAATCATTTTTTCTGCGCACAACACGAGACTGGAATGGCCTGCCCGCCGAAGTTGCCACTATCATCGACCCACTTACATTCAATCGATTCATCGGAAATATCCCTTTGTAATTTGTAGTATCTATCTTTGTCACTAACTCCCCACTCCCTCATGTAATGTCTCAACAGAGACCTTTGAGGAAATGAATAAATAAATAAATAAATAAATAGTATGGAGGGGTTATATTTCCCGCCTCCGCCCATCTGCCAAAACGCCCAGCTCGCCTACGGTTACCAGTAACCGCAGGCGAGCTGGTAGAGGTTGGAGAAGCGGAACAGCAGAAGCAGACGACGCGACGTCACATCATGACGCGGAGCCTGAGCCTGTGAAGGCGGAGCTTAGTCCCGATCAATTGGCGAACGAGTTGAGGAAGGAAAAGCGTGGCTAGGGAGGAGGGTAATTTGTAGTCTTCCACAACTCTCTTAATATCAGAAGCTTTGCTTAAACTGCGGCGCAAATGTTTTACTGCAGCCCTACCGTACGCGCGTCTTCAGAATTTGCCCAAACCGTTTCAGGAACCCTTTAATATTCGTGCTATGCTCGCTCAATTTCTGATTAAGACAGCGCCCCGTTTGTCCATGGAGATATTTCAAGACACTTTGAAAAAAAAAGAAACAAAGAAGACATCAAGTGAGATCTAGATTTTTCACGAGATGCACTATTTACAATCTGTATGATTCTTTAGTCTTGTGGCAAACGTTAGGCTAGACAAATAGAATGAGACATTATTTGTAATATCACGTGAGTAGACAGCTTGAGCGATCATCACATACCAGCTACAGCCGTGGCCAAGTGGACAGGGCGACCGCTTCGTCTGCGGCAGGTGGTTCGCTCGAATTCCACCGCCGGACATTGCCAAAATACAAATCGGCGAGGCTTTCTTCAGGGATGCTCGCTTGGGAGAAGCCAGGCTAAACCCCTTCGGGGATAGCCTCGAATAACATGCAAAGTTGCTATCGCTATGCGTTGTTGCACTTCAGGGGCGATCCCACCGCTCGCAACCAGTTTGTTGCGTACTCCAGGGTAGCGTACTGTACTGCTGCCGAGAAGTGGCGGCGCCTGCCTTTCGAAGCTTGACCGACATTACTTATTGGGTAGCGTGGCGTTGTCGGCGGGCTGCAGGCATCCGGTAGATCATGGCGACCAAGCAGGGGCGAGACGATTTGCTAGTGCGAAACTTGCACGGTTTATTCAAAGGTAGTTGAAAGAAAATAAGAAAATCATGAAGTATGAAGTATGAAGTATATCAAAAGTACATTTCGGAGCCCCTTAAATAGGCTCTCTACAAGTGTGGGCGGGATCTTGCTTCCGTCGATGACACGTGACAGGCACAGAGAGAGGGCCCCTCCTCCTGCATTACCGAGCACGGGTAGGAGAAGTCGATCCTCTTTTCGACGAATCCGGGAGAAGGTCGGGTGAATGACCTGTCGCCCGTGGGCTCCGGCCTAGTAGAAGGTAGGGTGAATGACCTGTCGCCCGTGGGCTCCGACCAACTAGAGGGTAGGGGGAACGACCTGTCGCCCGTGGGCTCCGGCCTAGTAGTAGGTAGGGTGAATGACCTGTCGCCCGTGGGCTCCCACCAAGTAGAGGGTAGGGTGATGACGTATCGCCCGTGGTGTCCGACGCCAACCCTAACAGCATCTCCGGCGGGGGAGGAAGATCCCGACGTGTAGGGGCCAGCAGCCGCTGTACGAGCGATCGGCGTTTCGGTATCAGGATTCCCCGTAGAGGTCACAAACCCTTCGTTCGTAGAAGGTAGATTCCGGGGAGTGGTCATTCGTCCTCGTGGCGCTCTTGTGGCTTTTCTCCTTGGTCCGGTCCGGTGAAATTGGTCTTTGCAAGCAGGTCTCGCAACTTTTCGTCTCCTGCCTGGGCAAGCAATCACCCCAGAACAGTGCCGGACCCACAACCACAAAGCAGCGAGCACAAGGCCACTCTCCCCCAAGACACACCCGGATTTTAACAAAAAAAAAAATAAAACCCGCTACACCTTTCCCATTCCCTACGCGCGTCCTCCCCCCCTCAACACTAAAACCAGCCATTTCTTGAAGGCGTTAGGACGTGGTTATTAAAATCAGCTAACAATCGGCTTCACTTCGGAAAAACATATGAATGCACGAAAAAAATTGCCACGGAAACCCGGATGAGCATGGGGCTTTCGATACTCTAGGGGCAACGACTTAAACCGTCGGCATTGCCGTTAAGCTTACCCTTCTTGTAGCGAATATCGAAGGTGTTCTGTTGAAGAGCCAAGCTCCAGCGCAAAAAGACGACCGTTTTCGTAGACATGGACTGCAGCGATGTGAGGGGACAGTGATCAGTCTCTATGGTGAATCTTGAGGCCAGCGATATAGCAAGCTAGCTTCTGTACCGCCCAAACTACGCAGGCGCATTCCTTTTCTGATGCACTGTATGCTTCCTCACGAACTGAAAGCTTTCTACTGGCGTACAGTACAGGGTGTTCGTTCTCGTCATCTCTCTTTTGACAGAGCACCACCCCCATACCCCTGTCACTGGCATCACACTGAAGAAAGAATGGCTTAGAGTAGTCGGGCGCGTTCAACACTGGCTGACTCGTTAGTGCGTTCTTCAGCATACTAAAAGCCTTTTCTTTTGCGTCATCCCACTTTACCGTTTGTGGTTCTGTTTTTCTGAGAGCATCCGTCAAAGGACTCGCAATCTCGGAATACCGCGGGATATATCTTTGGTAATAACCCGCCAAGCCAAGGAATGATCTGATGTCCCGCTTGGTGCGTGGTTGCGGGAAGTTGTCTATCGCGGTGAGTTTAACCTCGGAAGGCCGACGATGGCCTTGCCCTATTACATGACCTAGATAAGCTACCTCCGCGCGCCCTAATTGGCATTTGGGAGCCTTAACAGTTAAGTTGGCCTCTCGTAGCCGAGACAACACGGTTCGCAGGTGTTGCATATGGTCCGCCCATGATGAAGAAAAGGTAGGTATGTCATCGAGATAGGGAAGTGCAAAGTCCTCCATTCCTTTAAGCACCTGGCCCATAAGGCTACAGAAGCAATATGGCGCATTCTTCAATCCAAAACTCAGGACTTTCGGACGAAAGGTTCCCATCGGGGAAATAAACGCTGCAAGCCGGCTTGCCCTCTCGGTCAACGGAACCTGCCAATACCCTCTGACTAAATCGAGCGTAGAAATGAATTTAGCACTGCTCACTATCTCAAGCCTTTCCTCGATATGCGGTATTGGATAAGTCTGGTCCTTCGTGATTAAATTGAGCCTGCGGTAGTCGATACATGGCCGCGGCTCTTTTCCTGGGACTTCAACCAAGATAAGAGGCGAGGTATAATCACTCTCTGCTGGCTCGATTACACCTAGCTCTAACATCTTGTTTATTTCAGCGGTCATGACTTCACGTTGACGAGGCGAAACGCGATAAGCTTTCGAACGAACAGGGTCCGACGAGGTTAACTCGATATCGTGAACGATCGCAGTCGTCCTTCCCGGTGTGTCTGAAAATACGTCTTTAAATTCAAACACGAGTTCCCTCAGTTCGGCCCTCTGGGATTCAACTACGCCTGTTCTACTAACTTATCAATGGTCTCGTCAATGTCTTTTGTCTCCGTCACTGCTGTTAACTCTGCAAAGTCGACAGGCATTTCCTCAGGTTGGTTGAGGGACGTGTTCACAATGGCTTCCCTCTGCCTGTAGGGTTTAAGTAGATTGCTATGGTACACTTGTGGTGTCCTTCGTTTTCCCGGTACCGTGGTTACGTAGTTTGTTTCAGATAATTTCTGAATTATGTCAGCCGGTCCTTCCCATTGAATCTCCAGTTTGTTTTTCAACGAGGGTTTCAGGATCATTACATTTTCCCCCACTTCAGAGCGTCGTGTGCGAGCCGTCCTGTCATAGTAACGCTTAGCCTTGCTTTGTGCTTTATGCATTTCCTGCTCAACAAACATTGTGGCAGGGCTTACGTTTAACAACTTTCTCCTACATTCTGCCTCTCGCGACATTTCAGGCTCCGCTGCTTTCCTGGCTTCTTCATTAGCTGGTGTACCTTCCGCATCATCCCCTATAGGACTGTCCTGCTCGGTACTGGTGGACGAATCCTCCTTCAAACCTGTTTCCTCCACTACTGTACACTCATACACTGCCTTGGCCGCGAGCTCCCCTGCCTTGGAAGAGTTAAGGCTTGCACTATCCCTTCACTAAACCCGATTCCCTTGCGTCGTAGCAAATCCTCTGATTTGTTAGAAAACAAATATGGATACTGCGGCGGGAGATGTGCCGAGACGGCAGCTTCAGTGTCCAGCACTCCGAAAGGGCCTTCAATACGAATTTTGGCCACCGGGAGACAAACACTGGAGGCCTCTACGGCTTGCCTTATCGGAGCACATTCCCCCGTGAACTGGCCCGCCTCTACGTACGACGGGTGCACTACGTCCATTGTGGCTGCCGAGTCGCGAAGCACTCTACACGGTTTGCCGTTTACCACGAGGTCTCGAATGTACGGTTCGAGAAAGTTCAGATTTTCTGCGTTACTACTTAGTGACATCAACACTAGTTTGGGATTTCTGCACCCCACGGAGATATGCCCCGTTTGCTGGCAGTTGTAGCAAACTACTGGTTTCTTGGCCTCGATAGCCCTTTTCTTTTGCCTTCCTGCCCTTTGTTTGGGTGACTCCTTTTCTCCCTCGCTTTCCTCGTCACTAGTTTTCACCGAATCTGACCCTTCCATTGTTTTATACCGACTCGGCTTTGACCATCGCTTTGGCTTGTCGGGTCTGTATCTATTCACCTTCTTCTTAGGAGCTTCGTTGCCTTCGTTTGCACGGCGAGTTACGTACTCCTCAGCGAGATCGGCCGCTCTCGAAACAGTGTCTACGCCTGGCCTATCCTGAACCCAATACTTGATCTTTACTGGCAGCCGGCGGTAGAACTGTTCTAAAGCAACGCACTGCATTGTTTTTTCGGCGTCGCCGAGTGCACCCTCTTCTCTGAGCCATTCCTTCAGGTTTACCTCCAAGGTGTATGCAAAATCTGAATATGACTCACTTTTGGTCTTCTCGACTTCCCTGAACTTTCGCCTGAATGCTTCAGCTGATAATCTATACTTTTTAAGCAGATTTGCTTTGACTTCATCGAAGTCCTCTGCTTCTTCTTTCCCCATGCGGGCGATAATATCAGCTACCTCACGTGGCAGTAACGTAAGCAAGCGTTGCGGCCACGTGTTTCTCGCGAATTTTGCTTTCTCACACGTGCGCTCAAACTGTACCAGAAAAAGGCCTATGTCCCCTCCTACTGCGTAGGGTGCCATCAAGTCTGTCATTCTGCGTTCATTTTCGCGTGCCTCTGTGCTAGGGGTTTCAGAATTTTGTGCTTTCAAGAGCTCAATCTCTAGGCGCTTCATTTCGAGGTCGCGCTCTTCCTTGGCCTCACGTGCTGCCAGCTCGCGCTCCTCTTTTTCCTCTAGGCGCTTACGCTCTTCTTTGTCCTCTCTTTCTTTAATGCCCTCTAGGCACTCCGTCAGTTCCTCGCCGTCTGCCCCGGTCGCTTCGATTGCCTCAATGATCTCCGGCTTTCTCTTTGATTCGGCAATTTGGAAGCCCAACTCTTTGCCCAAGTTCAACAATTCCGGCTTCTTTAGTGCCTTCAAGTTCATGGCTGCCCTTAGTGCTGCTAAACCTTCACTCTATACAAGCTTTACGTACTCAAACTTCCGTCAACGGTTTAAAGAAAATCACTGCTATGTACTTTCCAAAAAATACGTAAAAGCCAAATGATATCTCAGTGAAGAAAAGCCGTGCACTCACCATATGCAGTCATGATCCAGACACCTTCCTTCCGAACGTTGTTGCCAGGACAAAGAGCCTACGATCTCGTAGTTGTCGTCCAAGTTGGGGTCTCCAGGATTCCGTATCCCAATCGCTGCCAGTCAGTTTGTTGCACTTCAGGGGCGATCCCACCGCTCGCAACCAGTTTGTTGCGTACTCCAGGGTAGCGTACCGTACTGCTGCCGAGAAGTAGCGGCGCCTGCCTATCGAAGCTCGACCGACATTACTTATTGGGTAGCGTGGCTTTGTCGGCGGGCTGCAAGCATCCGGTAGATCATGGCGACCAAGCAAGGGTGAGACGATTTGCTAGTGCGAAACTTGCACGGTTTATTCAAAGGTAGTTGAAAGAAAATAAGAAAAGCATGAAGTATGAAGTATATCAAAAGTACATTTCGGAGCCTCTTAAATAGGCTCTCTACAAGTGTGGGCGGGATCTTGCTTCCGTCGATGACACGTGACAGGCACAGAGAGAGGGCCCCTCCTCCTGCATTACCGAGCACGGGTAGGAGAAGTCGATCCTCTTTTCGACGAATCCGGGTGAAGGTCGGGTGAATGACCTGTCGCCCGTGGGCTCCGGCCTAGTAGAAGGTAGGGTGAATGACCTGTCGCCCGTGGGCTCCGACCAAATAGAGGGTAGGGGGAACGACCTGTCGCCCGTGGGCTCCGGCCTAGTAGTAGGTAGCGTGAATGACCTGTCGCCCGTGGGCTCCGACAAAGTAGAGGGTAGGGGGATGACGTATCGCCCGTGGTGTCCGACGCCAACCCTAACAGCGTGTGGCTCACTCCTGCACCGGCGCACGCACTGGCTAACTGCTGCGAAGTCGAACGGACGAGAAGTCCAAGCGGTCGTCGCAGATTTGGGCCGCGAATCATTTCGGCCGAATGAAAGCAGTGTCTCTTTACAAAAAAATGGGTCTGGCGGTCCCATGCCGCCAACCTTGCATCCCTTCGAAGCGCCTGCAACTCCCATAGTTGCCGAGCACCGGGTCGTGAGCGCGCTTGCACCTAGCGGCAGCACTCTTCCACCTTCCACAGTAGCGGCAGATGTTTGACCACTTCGCCAAAGCTTTTGTGGGACAAGGGGCGCCGACAGAACTTGTAGATCTCCATAGGGCCCCCTTTCAAGATGTGCACCCATATAAATATGGTCTACCCGTTATAAAAGAAACGATGGGATTCCCGCGGCACTACAATTCGAACATCGGGCCTTCCACCTACGAGGTGGACACTCTACCATTGTTGACCGTTGTATGGATGCTACTGTCATGTATACAGACAAATTTCTGCTGAACTCTGTCTACTGGATCTACTACCGGCAAGCACTATTCCTGTAATGAACAGGAATACCCGACGCTGCAGCCGCATCGCCAGCCATCCGGGAGGCGTCAGCTCGAAATGGTCTTCGCTGCTCTGGTTGAGACGTTGCCAACACTGCCTGCTGCTCTCTTGCCGTGTCCTTTGTTCACATTAGGTTTTGGTGGAGGTGCTCCGCCTTTCCCTCCATCTTGGAATCACACATCCGAACTCTGCGGTCCGTGATGCCTGACAACGCCAGCCAGACATCTCCACGGGTCCCACCAGTCATCGTATGTGCCGGTGCTGAGCGTCAGCGGGATCCTGACATCTTCAGTAGCATTGACGAAAAAGAAGTTGAAGAGCGGCTGGAATCGTATGAAAGAGCGAGCAACACAAACAAATGAGATTATCCCCTAAATCTCAACAATGCGATCTTCTATTTATCGGGCGTCGCCCAGCTGTGGTTTAAAAGCCACGAAGTTGATGTCCGCACGTGGGCTACCTTGAAAACCAGCATCGCTGAAGTTTTCGGCCGCCCCGGCGTGCGCAAGCTTCACGCTGAATAAGGCCTACGTAGCCAATCCCAGCAAACTGGTGAAACGCTCACCAGCAATATAGAGGACATCGTCGACCTCTGCCGGCGTGTCAACCCAACGATGGCGGAGGAGGACAAGGTATGGTACACCGTGAAGGTCATTTCCGACTATGCCTCTCATATGCTGCTGTCAGAAAACCATGGCAGTGTTTCTCAGGTCACTGAGCTTTGCCACATTTCCGACGAGGTCTGCAGACATCGTCCTCTCACGCGGCGCTCACCTGTGTCCGACGAAACCCTCGCGAGCGTGGCCACCGCTCCTTTCCTGACATGGACTGCGTGCTTTGCCAGTTAAAGGAGCTCTTCCGTGCTGAGGTAGCTCGTCACCTTTTGCTGCTGTTCTCAGCCACGCAACCACCCTCGCCTTTGCCTGCCAGCATTCCCCAGGTCGCACAGGAGCACGCTTGTGCAGGTCTGCCTTCTGCCCGCGAGACTCCGCCGGTGCCGACTAGAATTGCCTTCGCCGAGGTGATTGCACCTCTCAGCTATGCCGAGGATAGCACACGGCGACCACTTCAACCCGTTGCGCCATTGGCATCGGCCGTGCCACTGCGTCCAGCTCCTCACTTCGTTCAGCCGATGTACTGTCGGCCAAAAAAGTAAACGGACCACGGATTAGGTGGCCGGAGCGGCTGCGGGGCAGCACCGGGGCGCTGCCATCTCGCTCCGCGCGCTGACGGCGAGAGTGCCCCGAGTGACGCCAGACTTCGCCCTCACTCTCAAGTGGGGCCTCATCACGCTTGATAAATTTCTAGTGCACCGTTCGGTTGCTCTGCTGCTGACGGTCGCGATGAAGGCGACCGTGGTCGCCGGTATTCCAGCACATGGCGCTGGCGTGCAGTAGCGGGCGGCTGCGGGGCATCAAACCGCGGCACTGGGAAGGAACGAAGACCCGTTCTCATTGTTGTTTCGCTTATATTCACATTATCTTTCATATTAGCGCATGCCACCGGCGTCCACCGCTGCTCAATTTTAGGCAACATAATGCAACATAACGGTGACTCGCGCTCTTTCACGCCAGCGCGATAAGTTAGAGAGCGGGAAGCGCTTCGCGGACGTGCGAAGCCAGGCGAAGCTATAGCGGCGGCGCTCTATGTTTCGATGCCAAGGCAAGTAAGCCAAGTCGTCGCGGTCGACGGCAACTTTTCATCGCACTGAGGACCCCTTCAAGCCATGGAATATTTCCGTGAAAAAACTTTCACGGCTGACTAGTTATTCCGATTCATCTTCCCAATTATCTGTTCATGGCCGTACTTTTGTAAAGCTTCATAACGACCTACGCATTGTAGTGGCTAAATAGAGCAGTTTTCAGAGGCGTCGCTGGTATAAATATTAAACCCATGGCTGGCGACGATGCAGAACAACAATCTCCGTAAAGCTTGGCGCCTGTAACTTATCGCGCCGTCGTGAAAGAGCGCGCGTCACCGTAATGTTGCGTTATGTTGCCTAAAATTGAGCACCGGTGGACGCCGGTGGCATGCGCTAATATGAAAGATAATGTGAATATAAGCGAAACAACAATGAGAACGGGTCTTCGCTCCTTCTGCCCCGCAGCCGCCCGCTACTGCACAACAGCACCATGTGCTGCACTACCGGCGATCCACGGGCGCCTTCGTCGCGACCGTCAGCAACCGAGCAACCGAACGGTCGCTAGAAATTCATCAAGCGTGATGAGGTCCCGCGTGAGAGTGAGGGCGAAGTCTGGCCTCACTCTCGGCACTCTCGCCGTCAGCGCGCGGAGCTAAATACGCGGAGCGAGATGGCAGCGCCCCGGTGCGGACCCGCAGCCGCTCCGGCCACCTAAGCCGTGCTCCGTTTACTTTTTTGGCCGACAGTACCTACACAGCAGTGGACAATGGCGCATTCCCCACAACCGGCCAATATGTTTTGCGTGTGGTCTACTTGGTCACATTGCATGATTTTGCGTCGCCGCGCAACATCCTACCGCCGTAGAGTCGACTCCGATCCACATGCTTCACCGTGCCCGTCGGCCTCCGTGAATCGCACCACCGCCTTCTTGTTGACCGCCGTTCCCCATCGCCTCGACGCCGCTCGCTTTCGCCGATGCGTCGTCGTCCTTTTACGCAGAAACGGAAAAACTAGTCACCGCAGTTCCAGAGGCAAGAACTACGTCACCGACGAAAAGACCGAGGCCTCTCCCGTCTCAGACTAATATGATTGACGTATATGTGGACGGCGTCGCTGCACTCGTCCTCGTTGACACTGGTGCCGCAGTTTCAGTTCTTAGTGTCAAACCTTGCTGCTTGCTCCGAAATGCTACGACGCCAGTGTCAAACGTCTCACTTCGTACTGCCAGCGCAGACCGCATCACGCCGGCGGCTGCACGTACTGCTCGTACTGTGATTAACCGCTTCCTCTACAGCGTCGAATTTTTGGTGCTGAATTCTTGTCCCCACGATATTATATTGGGCTGGGACTTAATTTCTGCTAATAAAGCCGTCATCCACTGTTCTCGTGCTGAATTGGAATTTCAAACGCTTTGCGACGCCCCGTTTCTTGACGCCCGTGAAGCTGAAGATAAAGTACTTTTTGCAGAAGACGTTGCAATAACACCACACTCCTCTGCCCTTGTCACAGTGTCCTGCAACATGGTCGCTGATGCAAGCGCACTTTTTACGCCATCTGCGGTCTTCGTTCATCTGCTGCCTTTCGCTCTTTTAAAAGCTTGTGAAGGCGTCAGCAGACTGATTGTACCCAAGAAATTGTCGTCTCCTCACTTTGCTTCGTGGAGAATGCGTTGGCCGCGTTCAGTGTGTTGACCCTGCTGTCATTTTGACATGCTAAATAGTTCCATGAACACTCATGATGTCAACGGAGTGACCTGTCAGCCCCCGCAAGAGCCGACTTCGACCGATGTTCTAAATAGCTCCATCGCCGACATGTTGAGTGTTTCTCAACGCACCCAGCTTCTACGTCTCCCCGTTATTCTTTTGACTGCCAGCATGTTTCCTTGGGCCGCACGTCATCTGTTTGTCACCGCATCGACACAGGTACCAATGTGCCACTGCGACAAAGACCATACCGTGTGTCCTCTACAGAGCACCGTGTTATCGATGAACGATATGCTCAAGCGCGGCGTCATACAGCCTTCGAATAGCCCCTGGTCATGCCCAGTTGTCTTGTTAAGAAGAAGAATGGATCGATTCGTTTCTGCGCCGGTCACCGTCGACTTAGCAGACTCACTCGCAAGGATGTTTGCCCTTTGCTGAGAACTGAAGGTGCCTTTGACGGCATTCAAGGCACATCGGCTATTGGCAAGTGCCCATGGCACCAGACGACCAACCTAAAACGGCTTTTGTCACGACAGGTGACCTAAATGAATTTCGTGTCATGCCTTTCGGGCTTTGCAACGCCCCGCAAAATTTGTGCGTCTGATAGACCTGCCTTTGCGTTGTCTCAAGTGGAAAACGTGCCTGTGCTACTTATATGATGCGGTTATTTTTTCGCCCGATTTTCCCACCCATCTTTGTAGGTTAGAGGAAGTGTTACAGTGCCTCACTGACGGTGGCCTTGAGCTCAACCTGAAGAGATGCTGCTTTGGCGCAAGTCAGTTCACCAACAGGACTGAAAGACGGGCTAGTTGGTTTGACTTCGTAGTGGAAAATTTTGCTCACACTGAACGAAGAGGCAACAAAAAAAGGACGCAAAAACCAGCGCGGACTGACAACTGAATTTTTATTCCTAAAAACAGCGCATGTATACCCTCGAGACGCATCACATGATCACCACGCATGGTCAACAGAGCATCCGTTCCACGTGATAACAACACTCATACGCTGCACATATACGCCAAGAATGTTAACTTATCAACTCGCTCAATCCCTGGCTCCGGACAGGCCGCCATTGGAATATGAACCTGGCAACGCTTAACGCTAGAACGTTATCTAGTGAGGCGAGTCTAGCAGTGCTATTGGAGGAACTAGAGGGCAGTAAATGGGATATAATAGGGCTCAGTGAAGTTAGGAGGCCAAAAGAAGCATATACAGTGCTAAAGAGGGGGCACGTCTTGTGCTACCGGGGCTTAGCGGAGAGACGAGAACTAGGAGTCGGATTCCTGATTAATAAGAATATAGCTGGTAACATAAAGGAATTCTATAGCATTAACGAGATGGTGGCAGGTCTTTTTGTGAAACTTAGTAAGAGGTACAAAATGAAGGTTGTACAGGTCTACGCGCCTACATCCAGT
The DNA here is from genome assembly GCF_050947875.1 of Dermacentor variabilis. NCBI lineage: Eukaryota > Metazoa > Arthropoda > Arachnida > Ixodida > Ixodidae > Dermacentor > Dermacentor variabilis. The sequence goes on from NC_134570.1 coordinate 8,884,211, forward strand.
CATGATGACCAGGAAGTCGAAAGCTTCTATGAAGACGTGGAATCGGCGATGGGTAGAGAGAAAACAAAATACACTATACTGATGGGCGACTTCAATGCCAAGGTAGGCAAGAAGCAGACTGGAGACAAGGCAGGGGGGGAATATGGCATAGGCACTAGGAATAGCAGAGCAGAGTTATTATTAGAGTTTGCGGAACAGAATAATATGCGCATAATGAATACCTTCTTCAGCAAGCGGGATAGCCGAACGTGGACGTGGAGGAGCCCGAACGGCGAGACTAGAAATGAAATAGACTTCATACCCTGCGCTAACCCTGGCATCATACAAGATGTGGGCGTGCTCAGAAAGGTGCGCTGCAGTGACCATAGAATGGTAAGAACTCGAATTAGCCTAGACCTGAGGAGGGAACGGAAGAAACTGGTACATAAGAAGCCGATCAATGAGTTAGCGGTAAGAGGGAAAATAGAGTAATTCCAGATCAAGCTACAGAACAGGTATTCGGCTTTAACTCAGGAAGAGGAACCTTAGTGTTGAAGTAATGAGCGACAATCTTGTGAGCATCATTAAGGAGTGTGCAATAGAAGGTGGTAACTCCGTTAGACAGGATACCAGTAAGCTATCGCAAGAGACGAAAAATCTGATAAAGAAACACCAATGTAGGAAATCCTCTAACCCTACAGCTAGAAGAGAACTGGCAGTACTTTCGAAGTTAACAAGCGCAAGACAGCTGACATGAGGAAGTATAATATGGATAGAATTGAACATGCTCTCAGGAATGGAGGAAGCCTAAAAGCAGTGTAGAAGAAACCAGGAATTGACAAGAATCAGATGTATGCGTTAAGAGACAAAGCCGGCAATATCATTACTAATATGGATGAGATAGTTCAAGTGGCTGAGGAGTTCTATAGAGATTTATACAGTACCAGTGGCACCCACGATGATAATGGAAGAGAGAATAGTCTAGAGGAATTCGAAAACCCACAGGTAACGCCGGAAGAAGTAAAGAAAGCCTTGGCAGCTATACAAAGGGGGAAGGCAGCTGTGGAGGATCAGGTAACGGCAGATTTGTTGAAGGATGGTGGGCAGATTGTTCTAGAGAAACTGGCCACCCTGTATAGGCAATGCCACATGACCTCGAGCGTACCGGAATCTTGGAAGAACGCTAACATAATCCTAATCCATAAGAAAGGGGGCGCCAAAGACTTGAAAAATTATAGACCGATCAGCTTACTGTCAGTTGCCTACAAACTATTTACTAAGGTAATCGCAAATAGAATCAGGAACACCTTAGACTTCTGTCGACCAAAGGACCAGGCACGATTCCGTAAAGGCTACTCAACAATAGACCATATTCACACTATCAATCAGGTGATAGAGAAATGTGCGGAATATAACCAACCCTTATATATAGCTTTCATTGATTACGAGAAAGTGTTTGATTCTGTCGAAACCTCAGCAGTAATGGATGCATTACGGAATCACGGTGTAGACGAGCCGTATGTAAAAATACTGAAAGATATCTATAGCGGCTCCACAGCCACTGTAGTACTCCATAGAGAAAGCAACAAGATCCCAATAAAGAAAGGCGTCAGGCAGGGAGATACGATCTCTCCAATGGTATTCACAGCGTGTTTACAGGAGGTATTCAGAGACCTGGACTGGGAAGAATTGGGGATACAAGTTAATGGAGAATACCTCAGTAACTTGCGATTCGCTGATGATATTGCCTTGCTTAGTAACTCAGGGGACCAATTCCAATGCATGCTTACTGACCTGGAGAGGCAAAGCAGAAGAGTGGGTCTAAAAATTAATCTGCAGAAAACTATGGTAATGTTTAACAGTCTCGGAAGAGAACAGCAATTTACAATAGGTAGCGAGACACTGGAAGTGGTAAGGGAATACATCTACTTAGGGCAGGTAGTGACGGTGGATCCGGATCATGAGACGAAAATAATCAGAAGAATAAGAATGGGCTGGTGTGCATTTGGTAGGCATTCTCAGATCATGAACAGCAGGTTGCCATTATCCCTCAAGAGAAAAGTGTATAACCAGCTGTGTCTTACCAGTACTCACGTACGGGGCAGAAACCTGGGGGCTTACGAAAAGGGTTCTACTTAAATTGAGGACGACGCAACGAGCTATGGAAAAAAGAATGATGGGTGTAACGTTAAGGGATAAGAAAAGAGCAGATTGGGTGAGGGAACAAACGCGAGGTAATGGCATCTTAGTTGAAATCAAGAGAAAGAAATGGGGGGGGGGGGCATGGGCAGGACATGTACTGAGGAGGGAACATAACGGATGGTCATTAAGGGTAACGGACTGGATTCCAAGGGAAGAGAAGCGTAGCAGGGGGCGGTAGAAACTTAGGTGGGCTGATGAGATTAAGAAGTTTGCAGGGACGACATGGCCACAATTAGTACATGACCGGGGTTGTTGGAGAAGTATGGGACAGGCCTTTGCCCTTCAGTGGGTGTAATCAGGATGATGATGATGATGATGATGATGATGATGATGTGCAGCGTGACACAGACGTGTCGTCCTTTCTTTGTACCGCGTCTGTATCGCGCTGCACGTAAACACCAAAACTTGCACAAGTAAATAACTTCTCATCCCAGGCGTACGCATTTCAGCGTGTACAGGAGTGTTGCTCGAGATAAATGCCGCTTTAGTGTAAACAAGCCGAACTCACCTCTGTAAAGAAGGCGAACAGATCTCGCATATCCTGGTCCTTTTCGGAGCCAGCTGGTCTTGTCCGACCGCATGGCACCGCGTAAAAAGCTATGCCACCTTTCGTGCGATTTGCGCAGTTTGGTGCGCTGCAACCCGCATACTGGAATACAAGTGTCAAAATGATCTGCTTCGCAGCACTTCCCCGAAGTCATTAACTTAATATCCTCGAATACCATACCTGCGACCCGGAGCCTATCGTTACTACGCACGCTCGACGCTGATTGCAATTTCGGTGGCACTGACAGAAACGAGTCGGCGCCGTTGTCGTAAAGTTTGCTTCGGAGCGCGCAGTTGAACATTTGACGTCATTTTGCACCACGTGATCGCGTTCGGCGAATAGCGGTGCGAGCAGCGCCGGAAAAGTTATGCGCAAGTTTGTTCCCTGCGGGAGCATATACAGGAACACTAAGTCCACTGCGATCGCAGCGCCGCCACAGTATTTCACAGCAAAGCTGCATACCTCTATCGTCCAAGGAAATTTTCGCGTCGTTTTAGGCAAAACAAAAAAAAGCTCCCCATACGTTGGCCGATCCCAGAGATAGTGCAATGCCGGTCAGACCCGCGGCGGAGATGAAGCAGGCATTGAGCACTCCCCATACGTGGATCGATCCCGTAGATAGTACAATGCCGGGCCGACCCATTGCTGAGGTGCAGTTCACCATTAAGGGGCCCACATAAACAACTTCGCTGGGCATCCTTCTTGAGGGGATGCGCGACTTTCACGCGTCCCCTGATATGTTGTTTTCTCGCATAGCTCCCGCCTCCTGTTATCCAGCTTCGCCGCGTGGCTTTACTGCGGCGGTTGGTATGCTTGCAGGGTAGTACGAGAGATGGCGCGAGTGTTGCTTTGCTAACGCCGCCTAACGGCAGGGTTACTTGGGCGCAAAAAGGAGAAAACTCTTCCTCTTTGGCTCCGGCTCGGCAAGCGGCGCTGACGTTCTGCGCGAGCGTCGATCCGTGTTTCTGCGAGACCGTCTCCCGAGGCCTACCCCGGTATAGACGAACACAGATCGTTCGAACGCGCCACCGTTCGCGTGACCGTACGCGCGAACGACCAGGCGTTGGTGTCCAGCATGGGGCGAACATATTCGCTCGTTATCCGGTCGCGGTGAGTCAAACTTCGGCAATTTGTCGCGCGTCCATCGGCATGTTTTGTGGATAGCAACTCGGCTAGCAGGCATTAGTCTATGAAAGGAGCAATAAATACCCTTGTGATTGTTTGCACTACTGTGTTGATGATGATGAAAAACGTTTATTTGCTCTATTTTGCAGTGATTTTTGCGGCTTCAGAAGGAGTCTTTCATCTTCTCTCCAGGGTCGGTTCCCCTAGTCCAGGGCTCCGCTGAAGGTAGCTGCCCTGCGTGCACGCCGTACTAGTCCTTGTTGGACTTTCAGGATGTCGCTGGATAGCATCCTCTCCCACTGTTCCGCACTCGGGTTTTTTATTATGGCTAGCCCTTCTGTTTTCTGGCATGCCCATGTGGTATGGTATAGGGTTGGTTTGTCTCCACACCATGGGCACTTGCTGTCGCACTGCGTGGGGTAGATCTTGCTTAGCATGTTTAGGCACGGGAATGTTCCCGTTTGTAGCTGTCGCCATGCTACGGCATCTTCTCTATTTAGTTGTTTGTGAGGGGGCGGGTATTTTCATCTGATGCCTCTGTAGTAGTTTAGTATCTCTGAATAGCTTTGGGCTACCGGCTCGGGTTCCTCAGCGGGGTCGGGATTGTTGTATGCTCGGTTTGTTGCGTGCCCTCGAGCTATCCTATCGGCCTCCTGATTTCCCATAATGTCGGTATGTCCCGGCACCCAAACTATCGTGTGTTTGGCCTGGTTGTTGACGGTTTTGCCACTTGAGCGGAGGATGCGGAGCGCGCTGTGGCTGATTCTGCCGTTTAGGTAGTTGCGGCATGCTGCTTGTGAGTCTGTGAATATGGTTAAGGACCTGTTGGATCGGTAGCCCTCCGCTGCCGCTAGAGCCACGGCTGCCTCTTCGGCCTCAACTACCGTATAGTTCCGAATTGATGCGCTGGTGATTTCTTTTAGGTCCGAGTTGATCACCCTTGCGACTTTGCTTTTCTTGTGGTTTCTGTCCTGAGTGTAGGTAGCGGCGTCTACGTACACTGTGTCGCACCGATACCCAGCAATATGGACCCGAACCTACACATGGCACGAAGACAAGCAAGAGCAGATTATGTACAAAGAACACTACACTACTGTGTTGTCGTTGCTTCGCCCCAACAGCACGGATGAGAACCCCACATCTGGCTGCCCAACATGGACCTCTTGGGGCATCGGACTATAGTTTCAACAGTTTGCTTCGTTCGAGGCATTTGTTTGAACCGTAGCATAGGGCCAGCGTGGATTTTGGTCGCTAGCGTCGGCGGGGTGCTTTCCTAGAGCGAGGCGATGGTGTCTGTAGTGTGTTTGAACTTTTCAACATGCTAAGCCTTTTCGCAAATGATTTTTTTATGACATTCGTCGGTACGAGAGCCACGTGGTCTACAGCCTGGGAGAGCGAGGCTTAATTAGCGGCCGCGGAGCATTGCCAAGCCTGAAGCGAGAGAGTACGGAAGCCTCGTGGGTGGTCCGAATTTCTTATATAAATAGCTTCGTTTAACTCTGACTCTGAAGTCGCGGCTCTGGGAGCCGGGTGGCCGCGGGCCACGGGTGCCGCTACTGGCTGACTCGTATTGCGGCCTGGCACCGGCCGCTCCGACGCCGTCTGGGACGGTGGGCGCCTTCAACTAGGATGTCGTGTGCACTGAGCGGGGTAGGACCACCTAACAGAGCGGACGTCTCCTCTCGGGTGCATGTTTTGCGCCAAGTTTGGGTGTTGTTTTTGGATGCCGGTTGTCGGGGCGGCATCGCTTTAGGCCTAAGGCTTTACGAAGCTGCCCGTCGCACGTGGAGGGACACAGCCTGGTGGACCGTGGCGTTGAGGTGTTGCAATTTGCTTCCCTCATTCTAGTTAGCCTCGCACGAATTGAAATTACTCGTTCGACTCAAGGAAGCGAGCTTCGTTCACGTGAACTTAGCATCTGAGTAGCCGCCTGATCTTTTGCTAGCCGAGTTGAATATCGTACTACGTGGGCGATGCGCATGCAGAATTCCTCTTCCTTTCACTACTTTAGTGTTTGGCGAATGTGTTGAGTGTACGTAGCGTGAGTGGGGTCCCCTGCACTTCGTCTGCGCTGCTGTCCCGGACTATGATCGAGCCACCCCGAGCAATGGTGTTGCTATGGCCAGTTGGGCGCACCGACTTCGGTGGCCGCCTGTATCCGGCTCGCAATCCTCGGCGGCAGAGAAAAAATCCGGAGGTCACCAACAGCTACTGTGGCTCTCGCCAGCAGGGCGCGTCGGCGCGAGCGACGCTTGTTCGTACCGACTACTGCGTCGCCGTTTACAGAGTCCTGGCCTGGAATCGTGCCGTCGAGTCTGCAGACCTGATGCTGTGACAAGCGGACCCTAGCGGTGTACCCAAGGACAATGTCGGCTCGCATGTTATGGACAGTGTGTGGACATTTCCTCGGCGCGGCCACTGTTTCATGTACTACCTTGTTCGCGAAGCATGCGTTGATGTATAGACAGTGTGACATGTTTCGCCGGAATATGTAGCGATTTAAGGTTGGGGGGATGTGGGGATGCGCGACTCTCACGCGTCTCCTCCCTGGTGAAAATACTCAACTGTAATCCAACTTGTTCCAGCTTGTATTGACTGGGACCAACTGGTTCCAGTAATTTTTTAATCATGGGGTTTAACGTGCCAAAACCACTTTCTGATTATGAGGCATGTCATAGTGGCGGACTCCGGAAATTTTGACCACCTGGTGTTCTTTAACGTGCACCTAAATCTAAGTACACCCGCCGTGGTTGCTCAGTGGCTATGGTGTTGGGCTGCTGAGCACGAGGTCGCGGGATCGAATCCCGGCCACGGCGGCCGCATTTCGATGGGGGCGAAATGCGAAAACACCCGTGTGCTTAGATTTAGGTGCACGTTAAAAAACCCCAGGTGGTCAAAATTTCCGGAGTCCTCCACTACGGCGTGCCTCATAATCAGAAAGTGGTTTTGGCACGTAAAACCCCAAATATTATTATTATTAAATCTAAGTACACGGGTGTTTTCGCATTTCGCCCCCATCGAAATGCGGCCGCCGCGGCCGGGATTCGATCCCGCGACCTCGTGCTCAGCAGCCCAACACCATAGGCACTGAGCAACCACGGCGATAAGAAACTGGTTCCAGCAGGAAACCAACTGGTCCCATTTACAAGCCAACTGGACAGCAACTGGAACCCAACTGGAACCATCACCAGTTGTTCTGGAAGCAAATGGTCCCAGTTGGGATCCAAATGGAACCTGAACCAGCTGCACTGGAAGCAATTTAAGTGGTTCCATTTGGATTCCAACTCGAACTTTGACCAGCTGTATAGTAGCAACTGGTAGCATTTGGGATCTAAGTGATATCTTGACAAGTACTCGTACAACTGTTAGCATAAAAAAGTTAAGTGATATAATGCTGCAACAAGTGCGACATTAGAGATGGGTTTTGAGGATCATGGATCATCTTGCTCTTGAGGATCAATGCACGATTGTTTCCCGTGGCAGCACGCAGCTCATTCGTAAAATAACTGAAGCGCAGATGATCGCGAAATTGGGTGATGCCGCGTCCAAGTTTCTTGGACGCGGCATCACATGACTCGTAACTATGTTACATGAATGCGCACTTCATTTTCTTGTAAGCGCATGCGCGGTCTACACTGCCTCCCATGTATAAGCTCGACGCAGTGGCACAATAAACTTAGTTGATGGTTTGCGCTTGGTGTGTCGTCTTCTCTCACGTCCGTGTCGTTTTTTTGTCTAGCAATATCATTTATGTAATGGATTACCAACTTGCCCGAATGCTGCTCACATTAAGCTTCATATTTGTTTCATTCGGGAGGATCGTCATCTGGACGGACTGGCAAAAAGACATTAAGTTCGAACAAGTTCTGAAAGGAATGGGCAATGCGACGGTGGGTTCTCAAATCTTTGATTAAGAGTTACCCTTCTTAAGTCCAATAAAAATAATGAGAAGGAAACAAAAACAACATGGCAAAGTTAGATGCGTTAACAATCACCAGGCAGGGTGCCGTGACAAAGCACGAACCTTTCTTGTTTCAGCGACACCAAAGAAAGGCGAGCAGGCAGAGGAGCCTTCTGGTCACACCAGTGAGGCGGCGGTTCTCCAAGCTAAGGTGCCGACGATCATTGCCGAACCGCGCTCATCTGCCGACAGCCAGCGTAACGCTGCGCTCCCCAACCACGCTCCAGACGACCACGCCGCTCACCGGGCTACCGGCGATGAGGCACCCATGTCGCCGCGCGCCCACCGCGGCGGCGGCCGGTCCAAGCACGGCGGCAAGAGCGCTGCAGGTAAGGACGCCGGCCCGCGCGGGCCGAGCAAGAGGCGGTCCAAAATGGCGGACAGCCGCCTGCTCAGTCCCGAGGGTGCACAGGACGCCGAGGAGCTCAAGAGCTCGGAGGCCGTGCAGAGCCCCGTGAGTCCAGAAGGCGCGCGTGCCGGCGAAATGCCGCTCAGTCCTGGCGCACTGCTAAGCGCCGAGTACGGGTCGTCAGCTGTGGCCAGCCCCGGAGAAAGAACGCAGCTGCAGGACCACACCACTGGGGAGTCTCATTCGCACCGGCGCGGACGGAAAGGAGCCGGGAAGAAGCACCTCAGGGGCCACAAGAAGGAATCGCACAAGTCGGCCGAGGCGTCTTCCAAGCCTGGTGGTAACACGCAGGGGATCTTGAAGGCATCGTCGCCCGAAGACGCCGTCAAGGCGAGCTCTCCTCCTCCCTCTAGCGGCAACCTGCAGGTAGAGGCTTCCCAGTCCGCGCTATTCTCTCCCACCGAGTCGGCTATTAAGCGCGCCTCGCCGCCCACCGAAACTGAGGATAAAGCCTCCGGCGTCATGGGCAGGCGCACTCTGGTCATCCAAGAGGACGCGTCTTTTCTGGCTGCTTCCAAGGAGGTAAGGGCGAAGATGCAGCGCTCGGGCTCACCGCTTGTTTCATGCCGTCAGCTATGGCGAATCTTATCATGCAGAGAGCGGCGTCGCAATCTTCGAGTGCCGGATTACGCTGTAGGCCGGTACTTGCTAAAAAGCACAACAGCGTTAAATCGAGCTGCACTGTGAGAGAGCAGTCCGAATGTGTGACGAAATGGCAAAATTCGGTTGCACAACTACACACAGCGAAATGTACGTACTCTCCTGAGCAATATTAGCGGGAATGCAAGGTCGATCCAAATAGGTCGCGAAGCTTTGGGCGAACAGCGGTTCAGTACAAATTGTTACCGACATCAGCAAGGGTGGTTATGGGAGCAGAGATTGAAGCACGGCTATGTTTGGAGGGAACTAACATTGGGGAAGAAAAATTCGTTTTTTTTTAATTCAAGCGAGACACAGTTCGATTCATTCAACGAAAATAAAATTCCTGTTCAAATTTTATACATGCGTGACGAGTAAAGAAAAGACAACTCTATCTTATTTTATCGTTATCAATAAATACGTTTTTTTCAGCGCCCATCGTAAGAGGCCCTGGGCGCTGAAAAAAAGGTATTTATTGATAATGATAAAATAAGATAGAGTTCTTTTCTTTAGTCGTCACGCATGTATAAAATTGACCAGGAATTTTATTTTCGTTAAATGAGTATAACCGTGTCTCCCTTGAACTAAAAAGCGCTTTTGACGCCGCTATCCCTAGCAAAGCAATGTAGCTCTTGAAGTGTTCAGAAGGGCGCGCTCGTAAAGTTCACCTGTTATAATACGCCCCCTGTTGCGCTCTTTTGCTTGTCCACGTACGTTTGTCTGAATTTGGTGACGCGGGTAGCTTCGTCGCTTCTTAACCTGCTCAGTCAAAAGTATGATGAGCAAAACGTGAACAAGGTGAATGCAGGAGCCAACGTTTCGACAAGTGGACTTGTCTTCTTCCGAAACAGGAACTTTAAAGACATGTTAGTGCACGCAAAAGTCAGCCAACAGCATTCCCCGGTAATAAAAGCATGTTGTCCCCTTAGGTGCAAAACCTGCAGGCACCTTCAAAGTGACATTAAAATTAAAAGCACCGCAAATAGTTATACACATGAAGTCAAATCGAGCTTCACTTGTACAAGTTCGGATGTGATTTACATGTTTGAATGTTCCTTCTGTAAGAAACAATATATCGGTGAAACAGGACAATCAATGAACGTCACATTAAACGGACATCACGCGGACACAGCTAAAAAGCTTCCCAAGGCCGTCGCCGAGCATTTCAACCAACCAGATCATAACTTCGATGAACTTAAACTCTACAACTTACAGTCAAATTTCCGTTCTGAACGAGAAAATAAATACAGAGAATTATAGCGTATCCATAAGTTCAAGACATTGCAACCAATAGGCATAAACGTTTCAAAGGGAGCTTTAGAATCTATTCGCTATGCTAAACTTCAAGCTATAGGCAACAACACTTAGTTTGATTTCTTGGCGAATCCCCCCCCCCCTTTTTTTTCGTCAGCCGGCGTGTCAGACGCCCTTGACACGCCGGCTAACGCGCGCGTGCGTTGACAAACCGGGGTGGGGTGGGGGGGTGCCCTGGCTTTGACCTTGTACACAGCGTTCCTTTACTCTCAATTCGACACACTAACACATTTTCCCTCGTTTCCGCATCCTCCCGCCTCACACCCTCTCCCCTTTAGAAGAACCCCACCTATATATACTGTGGCGAGGAAAGCATACGTCGCCTTGAAGAAGACAAGTCCACTTGTCGAAACGTTGGTTGCTGCATTCACCTTGTTCACGTTTTGCTCATCGTCTTGAATCTCCATCTCCCGCATTCCCCGTCTTTTCTCAGTCAAAAGTAGTAAGTTACGACTGCCAGATAATTGTGTAGTTGTTTTCGTGCGACTGCGCTGCCCGACGAGCTTGGCATCCGACGATAGGATCAGCATTCTACACCTAAAGCTTTCGTCGGCCTCCGCAGAAAGTATGTTCTTTTTCAAGGGTGCGATTTCGACAACCGTACGGCTGATCTTTTCCTGCATCGCTTTCCGCGCTGAAATCTCGAAATGTCCATCGAGTCGAATGGCGGGGCATTTGAATATATAGCTCTAAAGGCAGGCCAACAAAACAAATTTAGCTCCTTCGAAAACAAAATGACGTCACATCTGTTTTTAACGGATATGGTGTCGCATTATTTTTTCATCCGTCTGAAGCGTTCCCTCCACACAGATAGCGCTAAGCCCCATGAACCGGCGATGAACCGCCATGTATTGAACGTATGGGCTCCCATGGAAGCTTCGCCACAGAAAATCTATGTAAACTTAGAGAAGGGAAACTGTACCTTCCACAGTGCAACGGAAACAATAGTAGAGTTGTGAGCTACAGTATGCGACCGAGAGATGGCGCTGGTAAAATCAAAACGCTCTGTGGTGGCGACGAAATAAGTTTTTGTGCATACTTCGAGCTTGCTTCTGTTTTTGATTTGCTGATTTCTTTAGCCTCTAAATAATAATTGGGTAGTTTTTTTTGTCTCTCTTTTTCGTGCGTGCGGGTGGGTTTCGTGTATATTTGGCTTTGCAGGATAGTCAGAGCGCCCTTTCGCGCCACGTGCTTCAGCACGTGCAACCGGCTGGGACGTTGAGTCTTTATAGCCTTCAAATAGTAGCTTGGAAGTGGCAAGACTAATAGCTAGCAGTGGTTTTACTGTGTGTGTGTTGGTAGGAAAGTAACAGGGTGGCCGCGTGGTTGAACACGTGCGAGAACGTGTCGTACCTTAAATCTCTGCGGCATTGATTGCTTCGAAAACATTGGTGAGCATTACTTTGCGAAATTTTAAGGATTTAGATCCTGTGCGTATCGGTTTTTGCCAGAAGGTACGTGCTCTGCATTATTATAGTATTATAGTAGTTGCATTAGAAAAAGCTGTACATGGTAAGCTGTACATGGTTAGAAAAAAAATACATGGCAAGAAAGCCGGGAAAGCAGACAGTGCGCGGGGGTCCCTCAAGAAAGATGAAGGGACGGATGAGAAAGAAGAGGGGATAGAGTCAATCGGCACACAATGTGATATCGACGCTAGGCTGGAGAAAATGGAAGCTTTCCAGGAGCTTGTCGAACAGGTTGAAGAGCTCAAAAATGAGCTAACTAGGGAGCGTGATGCACGGAAGGTAGTGGAAAAGACTTGAAGCAGCCGAGGAAAAGCTGAACAGGGCCACCATTGTTAACGAGATTCGTCGTGACAATGGAACGCAGTGCCCCAACGTGATAGGAGAGGGAGTGCCAGCAAAGTCAGCAGAATGCGTGCAACGTGGGAAGGGGTTAGTTGGAAAGAGCGGTACCTACCTTGAGGCCGCCACGCGGAACAAGCAGGAGCGCAAGGGTCAATGCCCCTTTAAAAGTCCGAATCACGCGAAAAAGGACAAAGGGAAGCAGGGAGAGGTAGGGGAGAGTGAAATGGTGATTATCGCCTGCGACTCAAACCTAGATAGGTGCTCAGAAGCAATCGTGGAGAGGGGGAAAGGCGATAAAAGAGTGGCGGTAGGGACATTTCCGGGGCGGACCCTGGGTACTGTCATGGAGCGAGCAAAAGCAAAGCTCGCGGAAAATGCCCACGTGCGCAACCTTGCCATAGTAGCAGTTGGGCTAAATGCCGTCCTAAACAGGAAAGGGACAGGACTAGCCCAGCGCTTTGCGAAGGGGGTGGACGACTTGCGCGAGCTGTTCCCTCAGGTGCAGATCGTGGTGTGCACGGTGCCGGAGGTGCCTCTGCGTGACACTCACATACAAAGAGCCGTAGTGGCTGCAAATGAGGCGATATGGAAAATGAGCCCAAAGAAAAGCTTCGAGGTTGTCGAAGTAAACAGGGAAGTGAGAAGATGTGGTGATTTTCAACGAGACGGGATCCACTTCAATTACAGGCTTGCACGAGAAGTGGGCTGGCGACTTGCCGGTCGCGCTGTTGCTTTTTTAGGGGGCCCACGGGCGCTCAGGAGGCCAGAGTAGGTAGTAATGAAAAAAGGTCCCCTAAGGGAACCTCAATATAGCATCGCCGTCAATAACAGAAAAAGGAGGAAAGCAAGAAAGAGAGCTCGCCATGCAATAGGCTAAATAAACATACAGGGCGGCAGAAGAAAGGAAAAGTGGGCAGAGATTGAGGAGCAGTTAAATAGAGAACAAATAGGGGTGTATGCGGTTACAGAAACGCACCTTAGAGACTCAGGAGAGCCGCCAGTGATTGAGAATTTCGTTTGGGAAGGGTGCAACAGAACTAAGTCGGAAAGAAAGGGAGTGGGAGTCGGAATGCTCATCCATCAGGGAGCCAAATGGAAAAGAGTGAATTCAAAATTTCAAGAGCATCTTTGGTTATCAGGTACAATGAGTGGGAAAAAGACTTGGCTGGGCGTTACGTATTACGTATTTGTGGACCGGAAATAATTGCACAGTGAAGAATAAAGAATTAGTGGAATGCATAAGCGCTGATATTAAGGGTTTCGGGAATGGTGCCACAATTATCCTATTAGGCGGCATAAATGCCCACTTACAGGATTTAGGTGGCTATACTGACAACAATGGGAAGTCAATGCTAGACCTTTGTGAGCAACATAACTTCGTTATCGTCAATACAGGGCCTAAGTGTGAAGGGCAGATCACGTGGGAAGTGGGAAACCGGCAATCAACCATTGATTACTGTGTGATGTCGGAAGGAATTCAGGATAGGTTGAGAGAAATGGTCATTGATGAAGAACGGTATAGCAGCATAGAGAGTGACCATAAACACATCAATTTGAATATGGGATGTGTAGAGCAAGGAGTGCAAAATGGCCCGTCCAAATTTGAACGCTGAACAAATAGCAAATATAGTCACTAGAGTTCATTCTTTATTTGGCAAATGGCCAAATAAAGAATGGGAATATAGTGAGCTTCTAAGTGTAATAACAACAGAAATACGGAAAGAGAAACAAGATGTTCGTTGGAAGGGAAAAAAGATACCGAAAAGCTGGTGGAACAGGGAGATACGAGAAGCGATCGCCAAACGACAGAAAGCATCCCGAGAGCACAGGCAGGCAAAGAAGGCGCAGCTGCCGCAGGATTAAGTAGCCAGTAAATGGCCAATATACCGGGAGAAAAAGTCAGTGGCTGAAATACTGGTGCAAGCAAAAATAAAAGGTGAAAGTGAACGTTGGTTGTCAGAAATACGCTAGATAAAGTGGGCCGCACCTAGAATATTTGGGAACCACATAAAATTATTAGGCAGGTAATCAACAACAATACAACAACATATCCTAGATGAAGAAGGAAACAGACTGGAAAGAGAAGCGGCAATAAATGACATCCTAAAAATAACAGCCGAATCTTTCCAAGGCAATGACGAGGTTATATTTGAAGAAAAAAAAGAGCGTGAAAGAGACCCAGGTGGAAAAGGGGCTAGCTGGTGGTGACAAATTTTAACTGGAAGAAAGCCGAAGAGAAAATTCCTAAGCCCACAGCCACAGGGCTAGACGAGGTTCCCGTTAGGCTGATTAATGGACTAGGACCAAAAAGTAAGGAAGCTCTGTTGAAAGCTGTAGAAAAAATTTTAAAAGATAGACGAATACAAGACAGTTGGCAACAAAGTAGAATGAACTTAATTTATAAAGGTAACAGGGAGAAAGGAGACTCGTATAGACCGTTGACCATTACATCGGTAACATACAGACTAGCAATGCAGGTACTAAAGAAAGAAAGCCACAAGCATGGGCAGAGAAGAATAGCATTTTAGGAGAACTTCTGAATGGCTTCAGAATAGGTACGCGTTTAGATGATAACTTAGTTGTTCTTACTCAGTGTATTGAAATATCAAAAGTGGAAAGCAGATCGTTATATGTGGGCTTTTTAGACCTTACAGGAGCCTGTGACAACGTAGTCTGCAACATTTTGTGGAATATTCTGGAAGGGGAAGGTTTAGGTGACGATTTTCTACAGCATTTGAGAGAGATTTACCTAGAAAATACCGTTTGCGTTGAATGGGAATGGATGAGGAGCGAGGAGAAAGTTGATATCAGCAATGGACTGATGCAGCGGTGCCCTTTATCCCCAATGCTGTTTATGATGTACATGGTGAGGATGGAGAGGGCGCTATAAGCAAGTAATGTCGGGTTTAATCTCTCATACAAACAGGCGGGTACAGTAGTAGAGCAGGAGCTTCCACGTTTATTTTATGCGGGTGACATGGTGTTGCTAGCTAACAAGCAAAATCATTTGCAACATCTGGCTAATATCTTTGATCATCATCATCATCATCATCATCATCATCATCATCATCATCATCATCATCATCATCATAATCATCATCATCATCATCACCACCACACCACCACCATCATCATCATCATCATCCCATTTACGCCCACTGCAGGGCAAAGGCCTCTCCCATACATCTCCAACTACCCCGGTCATGTACTAATTGTGGCCATGTCGTCTCTGCAAACTTCTTAATCTCATCCGCCCACCTAACTTCCTGCCGCCCTCTGCTACGCTTCCCTTCCCTTGGAATCCAGTCCGTAACCTTTAATGACCATCGGTTATCTTCCCTCCTCATTACATGTCCTGCCCATGCCCATTTTTTTCTAAATTTCAACTAAGATGTCGTTAACTCGCGTTTGTTCCCTTACCCCAATCTGCTTTTTTCTCATCCCTTAACGTTACACCCATCATTCTTCTTTCCATAACTCGTTGCGTCGTCCTCAATTTAAGTAGAACCCTTGTCCTAAGCCTTCAGGTTTCTGCCCAGTACGTGAGTACTGGTAAGACACAGCTGTTATACACTTTTCTCTTGAGGGATAATGGCAACCTACTGTTCATGATATGAGAATGCCTGCCAAATGCACCCCAGTCCATTCTTATTCTTCTGATTATTTTAGTCTCATGATCCGGATCCGCGGTCACTATCTGCCCTAAGTAGATGTATTCCCTTACCACTTCCAGTGGACAGGAATCTCTGGACAGGAAGGCGCCAATTTAGGTTTGAAATTTAGCTTTACAAAATCAGGTGTTGTGGTATTCAATCAAAACAGTGAAGAGACAGTGGCAATACAGGGCCAGGAAATACCTGGGGAAACAGAATATAAATACCTTGGTAGATAAACGAAGGGCATAGATATATGGAAACATAGGAACATTCAATAACAGTAAGGGGGAAGCGAAATGCAGCCAGAAGGAAGCACAGAGCGCTATGAAGATACAATAGGTACGAGGTGCTCTGCGGTATGTGGAAAGGTGCAATGGTCCCAGGACTTACTTTTGGAAATGCAGTTGTTTGCTTTATATCAAGGGTACAATCAGGACTCGATGGGAAGCAAAAGTCAGTAGGACCCCTCGCATTGGGCGCTCACGGGAAGATTACAAATGAAGCTGTGCAGGGTGATATGGGCTGGACAAGTTTTGAAGCTCAAAGTAAAATTGATTATGAAGAACGACTGAGGAATATGGAAGAAAGCAAATGGTCTGGTACAGTGTTGAGGTATTTGTACAGAAAAAACAGAGATTCACAGTGGGGGAAAAGAACTAGGAAGCTTACCAGCAAGTATGCGGCTTGTAGGGTGGGCAACACAGCAGCAAAGAACGTCAAGCGGAATATCAAGGAGGCGGAAATAATCTCATGGGTGGCGGCAATGGAAAAGAAACCTGCCACGAGTAACTACTTGAGAGGAAAAAACGAAATGAGGAAAGAAACAATTTATTATAACTCAATGGGAAGCTCATTACTTTTCGAAGCGACATCGGGATTCCTTAGAACACGCACGTATAAAGCGAGATGTAAGAAGGAAGAAGAAGCATGTGCTTGCTGCGATAAAGCTAAGGAAACTATGGAGCATGTTTTATTAGAATGTGAAGACGTCTGCCCAGCGGTCGATTTAGGCATCACTGGCCTCCTTGAAGCCCTTGGGTTTAGCGAGAGCAGTGGGAAAGTAAATATGTCCGCAATAGGGATTAATAAGAGGAGATTGGAGGATTGGTGGAAGAAAAGCAGGGAAACGACAAGAGACGGAGACGTATAAAAGCACAGTTCGCAACAAGGGATCAGAAAATCTGGTCGTGAGAGTTCATAGTGTTTTTTTTCTTCTTTAACTTAGGTAGGACATTAGGCAGTATAATAGCAAGAGCTTGGTGGCGCATCCCACCGCCCTGTTCCGAAGGGGACGCTCGTAACATCCATCCATAATATCCCCATTACTACGTAGTGAGCAATATGTCTTCTACGGTAGCGGCTGGTGGGGTTCGTTGCGCGACTCGCTCGCTGGTTTGGGCGTTTTGCTACGGGTTTCGGAGCGGCGCTCGTGTGTACGATACACTAAAATGACTACCGATGCCTTTATTATATCGCCAGGTGACCGAGAGGCCTCAACTGGCAAAAAAAAAAGAACACGTCAGACAAGTAAGATTACATAGTTTATTTTCAATCGTGAATGAAGCAGTACATGCCCACAATTTTTGTACAGGTCAGGTTGAGCTAATGTTGTCAATCACTGAGTCTACAGCATACAGAAACACAGATAGTAATCTGTTTAACGGAATTAAAAACTGAAATTCAGCGAAGCTTTCTCATCGCGTTTGGCGTGCCGCTAAAGCATGGGCAACGATATTGTGCTCGGCTACACTCGTACTTTTGTTGCGTACAGTGCTGTTTGACGCGTTTCATACTATACGTATGTTGTCTGCCTTGGACTATTTCAGCTAGATTTAGAAAAGAAACATAAGAAGTGCTCGGCAAAGATGTACTGTCAGTAAGGTAAGCTCGAGCTGCAATGTCGCATTCTTTTCATAACACATTGGCGATAGGCACGAAGTGTTGAGGGAAAAAAAACGTTACGCTGTATGTTAGATATATTGTGTGTTCTTGATATTTCCACTGCACATTTAGTGTTCAGGTTCAGCAGTAAAGGCTTTGACACAAGATGAGTACTCGTAGGAAAGCGAGGAACGTTATGGAGACGACAGTTCTTACAAAGACCTGTGCAAATACTGTATATAAACAAACACTAAATAAACATATAAGTGTGCCCAACTAATTCCACGAATCCTTGTAAAATGCAATTTACGGTTTCATGTTGAAAAACATGTCGGTTTGCGTGTTCAAACAATACAATAAGGTTACAGGGAGATGGACACTTCAGTTGAGTAACAGAGGTGAGCATGGGAAGCCTCAGTCTGTAACTAACGATTCAACAATCAAACATATTTGTGAGGGCCGTGACGAAGGTAAGTTCCCCTGCTGAGGCCTCCCTTGCTCGTCCACTGTTGATTGGCTGAATGTTAAGCCAAACTTCGAGTATATTCCGAAAACTTTTAGTGAACACACTGTCCTCAGGTATGTCTTCTGCTGTTTGAAGAAAAAGAAAATTTGATTTTATTTGTCAGGTTTGACAAGTGTAGAGTACGCCAGTTGTGTGAAGTTGTCTGTCCTAGTCATCTCTTACGGTGCAGGGCTAGCCTAGTTACTGATTTCGTGCGAACTGTACATGGGCCTTTTGTAGTTAACAAATGAAAATACAATATCCAGATCTAATTCTAATCCTCTCACTTACAATCTTTACAATGTTCCCTTAGATTTCGTCATGTCCTATAAATATAGTGGTGTACACATCACAAATGATTTAAACTGGACCAATCTGGAGTATGTCATTAACAATGCTATTCACCTGCTCGGGTACTTACAATGCAACTTTTCCAAAGTACTGTCTGCTTTAAAACTACGCCTTTAGAAGGCGCTAATACGCTCAAAACTTCAATATGCATTTGCAATATGGGATCCCAGTCGCGTTAGTCTTCCTACTTCACTTGAACTAGTACAAAATAACTCTGCTCGTTTCATTATTTCCAATTATAACCGTACCGCGAGTATAACGTTAATGAAACTAACCAGCACTTATTCCCCTAGCTAATCGCCGCAGTCACCATGTCTGGCTACTTCATAAAATGTTCTTTCATACCACACTTCACGACGACTTCATACCGCGGCCTCAAGTACATTTCAAACTGCATCGATCATCGCAGTAACGCAAGGACTGATTCTTGCTGCACAAAGTCTTTCTTTCAATCTTTCATCCACCGTACATCTCAGGAATGGAACCGCCTTTCCTCAAGTATCGTAGCCATCACCGATAACAAACTTTTTTTGCAAAACATTAGCCAACATTGTATAATCAGGAGAATCATTGTATTACCAGAACTCACTGCTCTTGTTCGTTTGTTTTACTCTACTGCTTTGTACCCACTCCCCTCTTTAATTGCATATGGCCCTGAGCGTACTTTAAATGAAAAATAGAATAATAACTAGAAATGTGACTCCCAGAGTTTCAGTGAACATGAAGCATCATTTCCTCAAAATTGCACTGAGTGGTTTTGAAGGCTTTAAAATTCTTTGCAGTTTCATGTAATAAATTAACGCTATCAGGGAGCACGTGATACTTGGTGGTAATTCCCATCAATCTGATTTGCAAATAGCAGATGACAGAGTTTGTGCATTACCAAGCAGGAGCTTGCTACATGACGAGAAAAGAAACAAGTTGGGACTCAACTTGTTACTTCTGCGATTGTCATAAAACTCCCTTAAAATCAAGTAAGCTTGTATGTCAAATTTTAGCATTCCCGCTCAGTACGATACAAAACTGTAGACTGCTGCTTTCCTGATAGTGCCCACAGCCCTCTATATGGTAAACTTGCAAACATTTCATGGTGAGGCACGTAGTTCAAGACGACCTGTTGTCATTATGGTGACCGTTGCGCTTCTCATGGCTTGGCGTGGGCAGCTTGCAAACCAATAATCTCTCTTTTGTACTTCTTCCTGAAAAGAGAAATTATGCCCAGCATCTTAGAGGCTGGAGGCAAAAGAAGAAAGCCTCAATTACTATGGTGGAAGCGTAGGTGAGTTGGTGATTCATGTATGACTATGAGCAGTACAGAAAACGCGCGCACGCACACGCACGCTGTTACGATCGGCCTGCAGGGGTACTGCTCTACGAACCTATCTCAGCCCGCTGCAGTTGTTTCGATCGACCCGCGGGGATGGCATCCTTCAGAGAACCGGCGACGACGACATCGCTAACCGACCATGCACTTTCTTTGGAGAACTGGAGACCACGGCAGCGTTAATCCACCATGCACCTCCTTCGGAGAGTCGGCGACGACAGCAGGGCTGGCGACGTTTGGCGGACCGTGTATTCTTGGTTGATTTGCCGTGGCCTTCATGGTCTATTTGCAGCAAGAGAGCTTCTCTAAAAAAGGGTGTTTTGCGGTGCGTTTCCTCGGGCCCCAGGATTCGTCACAGTCTGCAGACACTCGTGGCGGCTACCGGAGAAGTCAGCTCTGGAATTAAGAAGCACCGGCTGGGGTCAAGCGTGACAACCTGACTACGAGTACCCGCTCAACTCGATGGGTTCTGGGAATCCAAAGTGCGTATGTGAGTGTGTGAGCCCTCCGCCTCAAAGGCGGGTCGACTACTCCCCGACGACTGTGGACGGTCCGATTGGACGAAGGTTGGACAGCAGTTTTCTCTCCCCTAGGGAGGACAGAGGCTTTTTAAGCAGCAGTTTGTCGGCTGCTAGGAACGCGCTTGGTGTTTGGAGCCGGTGTGCTTCGTCTTGCGTGCTCCATTAGATAGTCATGCTAGACTATTGAAATGTATCTCCTGTTTTATTGTAAATATGTAAATAAATCCTGTACTCCTAGTTCTCGATGAGAGCAAGTTCCTCCCTACAACCATGTCCCAAGCGTGTGTGAGTTGGATGACGGCATGGGCCATCTACCACATAGTTCATGCCAGACTGCAAACCTTACAACGGATGCCAGCGGTGAGACCGTCCTACAACTCTGACAACCGGATGGCAGCGGTGAGATCGGCCTACAACTCATATTAGTAAAGGCAAGACGCAGAAGACCAGGGCTCAAGAAGAAGAACACAAACGACAGGACCGGCGCGACTCACAACTAAGTTTATTTCCACAACAAGCCTGCCTTATGTAGGTTAATCAAGCCGAGTCAGACACTCAACTTTAGAAGTAAAACACAGCAATCTATCGACTACTCAGGAATCATATCTGGCCCAAAATATCAAATGAGCAAACAAGAACCACGTAGCGCGGGAAGCAATTCATGAAGTATAGTCTTTTCCAAGCTAACGGGGACAAAACGAGACATAAAATGTACCGTATACTCTTCACTATCAAACTATCCACAACGTAACACGCTTCAAACGCCTAAGGCCCAGTCAGTGATAAAACCCCCACGGCTATGGGAATAATGACCAACGAATAATACGGAAAAACATGAATAAAGGCGTCTGAGTACAGCATCTGCGTCACTAAAATCTCTAATAGTCACTCATCTGAAAAACTGATAAAATATGTGACCGCGTGAAAAATGAACCATGTGACAAACAATGAAATGAACAAAACCGTTGAACGATAAAAGGTCTAAAGAACAGTGCGTAAAAAAACGCAACAAAAGCTTAAGAGGCACTAGAAAATCGTCAACAGAATAAAAACTAGTTATATAAAAGGAAGATAGACGGAAAAACCTAAATGAGACCACTCTAACATGAGGCCTAAATGAAACCTTCTAAAAAAGTAGTCTCCTTGTCACTAAGCACAATGGACGGCCTGCTGACGCATGTGTGTACGTCTTTCTTGATGAAACATGCTTCCACAATTTCCCGCTCGAACCTGTCTTTTCCAAACTTCAAAAATTTAGTTTTGTCAAACTGAGGGCGGCATTTAGTGCAGTCTCTGCAATGCTCTGCAAGGAAACTCCCTTCATTGTTGCGCAGATTACGACAATGCTCCATTGCACGCTCATTGAAACATCGACCTGTTTGTCCGATATAGCTGCGACCACAGCTTAGAGGGATGTTGTAGACGACACGTGTCCTGCATTCAGTGAACTTCGTCTGATGCTGAATTGAACAAGCCGGACGTTTCTCTCGGTTCATGGCACAAAGCTTAAACAACTTGCAAGGCGCCGAGAAGAGAACCTGAACATTATGCCTGCTCCCCACTTTCTTAATGTTGTGCGATACTTTATGAAAGTACGGAATTACCGCAGCGGAACTGCGTGAAACTGGCTTCCTGATAAGAGGTGCGTGCTTGCGTTTTTGAAGCATCGTTTCGTAGACAGCTGAAATCAGATATGGTGGGAAGCCTGCCTGTTGTAGTAGTTGCACTTGAGCGCTAAAGCTACTTGACACCGAGTGGATACAAGACTTAGTTAAGGGGACACCAAAGCGAAACAATAAATCAGTTTAGAATAATCAATCATTGTTTGAGAACCCTGCAGGCAGTCATTTAAAGAAAAATAGTTTGATTATCAGGTGAGAAAATGAAGGTCCAAGTATCAGTATTTGAATTTCGCGCCGAAACCCCAGCGCCGGTACGTCAGCGTGACGTCAGGGATTTCAAAGTATGTTTTCGCATTTGGGCCGCGTTGGCTGAATAAAGGTTCCTGAAAGTTGGCATGTTTAATATTTGGTTCCTTTAGAACACAATGTAGTCAATTTGTACCACTATATATAATTAGTAGGCCCTAGAAGATGCCATCAAAATCCAAGGCGTCACAGCCCCCAGGTGCGGGAACTTAAGTAGGCGTCGCCAGCCGTATTTCGTTCTTGCGCTTTTTCTGGCTTACCAAACGTCTTATCGTTGTAAGAGTGGTGTTTTTGGTGTTGTAGAACAGTAATTTACTTATGCAGAAGAAATCATTTTTCACTTTAGTCTCCCTTTAAAGCAGTTTGCAGAGAATTGGTAGCAATTGCACGCTTTACAATCTTGGAATGGGCGCTCTCAAACGGTAGCAGGCCTTTCAAAGAACGCGGATTGTACATCCAACAGATGCGTTCCCTTGGAAACACTAGCCTGATATCCAAAAACTGGAGTTGACCACTGTTCGGAACTTCCTTGGTAAACCTGAGACCCTGACTGTGGTTTGAGAAGATAGTCATGGTTCTCTCAATGGTAGAATCTAATTCGTGCTCAGGGACATCCTTCAAGATCACCAAGAAATCATCAACATATCTGTAAATGGACACTACATGAGGATCACGAAGATTATTACTGATCTCAGCTGCTACAACAGATAGGGAGATATCGCAAAGGTCAGGAGCTACAGAAGAACCGATGCATATCCCTTTCTTCTGCACATAAAACTTTCCTTTAAACAAAACGGCGGTTGAGTTCAGGTAGAACTCTAATAAGGAAATGAAATTGTCCGCGCTTACACCTGCAGCATTCTGGAAGCGGACTTCACCAGTTGATTGGATCTTGTCCCTGACCGCCGCTAAGAGACCTTGATGAGGGACCGAATAGAAGAGATCTTCAATATCAATGGAGAACGCATTGTATTCATGAGGCGGCAAGGTGTCCAGATCCTTCAGCACTTCCAGAGAACTACGCACCAGGAAAGGGTCGTCGATCACCACGTTTCCTAGATGTGTCTGAAGGTATCGGCTTACAAGACGTTGCCGTGTTCCCCTTTCTGAAACAATGGCGCGCAGCTGACATCAAGGCTTGTGTGTCTTCACAGTGAAGAAGATCTCAAAAAAACCTCAATTTTTCGCCCTTTGCCATCTTGTGCAGGTTTTCTAAATTGATTTCTCCCGAAAGTTGAAGAGCCAGTCCTTTTTGCTTCCGAACCTTGATCGGCACTTCAAGTTCTTCTTTATAGTAACAAAGTCCTTCTCACCAGTCGGCATAACAGCAAAGCCGCCCTCCTTATCGGCCTGTAGCACCACAAAGTCGTTATCCTTCAGATCCTTTGTAATCCTCTGGAGGTGAGGCTATCTTAGTGGAATGGATGCACCACTCGCCATCAGGCAGGAAACACCGTCACTTACAATTCTTTTTCTCCTTGGTTCTTTCCGCGGCTAGCCACTCTTCTCACCATGACAAGCAATTCTTGGCGCTCGGATCCTTCTGTCAGGCTGAACTGCGGTCCTGTTTTCCAAAAAGCGCTCTGCTTGTCTAGGCAGAGCTGCGTCTCCTAGCACGGTGACATGGCCGGTACGTGCATCGTGAGACTTTTTTGAACGGGATATCAGGCTCACTAACGCACGATGCCAAAGAAACTCAGTGGACGTTGCTGCCAGCCGCTTCATCTGCTGTAACCGCCTGTTTTCGCTTTCTGGTTCTTTCCCGAGAACCTGTCGTCCTGTCGTTTGTATTTTTCTTCTTGAGTCCTGGTCTTCTGCGCCTTGCCTTTACTAATTCAAGCATGAACCAACTAGCCCAAGCAAGAGTTTTACTACAACTCGTAGACGGCAATGAGACCTCACGGACTTTGGTACATGGTGACTGACCGGCATGCCGATCAAATTGGAGGCGACTTGGGATGGACCACCTCTTACAACTGACTGGATACGGCGGAGAAGGACTGGTGATATGGTGCTGCTTAAGTGGGTAAGCGTTTGGTTTTGGCTGTCAGATTTACCAGGCTTCAATTTCTCTGTGTTTGCAGATTTGAATCGCTGGGGATCTCTTGTATTCTGATTTGCGTGGGTATAGCAGCAAGTATTGCGTGACAGCAGAGCCAACGCTTAAAGTAGCGACCATGGTCCTATTGTGTTTGACGAGAGCTGACATGTTGTGGTTTGTGTGAAGAGGTCGCAGACCCATGAATTCTGGACATGCGTTTAGTTTCTTATTTCGCCACCACGTGGCGTATCAACTTTAGAGATTTGAAATTCGCGCCGTGACGTATGCCATGACGCACAACTAAAGAAAACACAATAAAAAGAAGCACACCCTGAGACTGTTGCTTCCCCTCGGCACTTGGAAACGAGCGCGCTTATGTATCAGCGTTATCTTGAAGACAACCTGCTACTTGCTCGACTTGCAATGAATCGACGATTTTGCTAGACACTTTGCGAGACAGCTCGTCGGCATTCCGGGTGAGATGTCTGGCCTAGATAACAGCTCCTGCAAATCTTGCGTTTGGCTCCCTTTCTTCATTTTTTCTGTTTATTTGTGCACAACTGCGGCTGCGGGCTTCGGTATAGTCAGCGTTATTTTTCTTGTGTTTTCTAAGAACCAGTGTGATTCAATGAGAGTAAGCTTTAGCTCTGGCCCTTCTTCGATGCCGGCTGCTCAAATACATGTAAAACGCATAAATGATATGAGAAAATCGCTCAACCGATATGAATGAGAATTGTTGCATTCAAGAGAGAACGTTATGTCACAGTGATCGCTGCAATAATAATTTTGATCTAGGCCATGGCATTACTGACAAGAATTATCGTAAATCGGCGAATTTGAAAAAGAAGTACGACGTTTACAAATCCGTTAGTTCGGATGAAAACTGATATCGCATCCCTCTAAACTGCATCCCTTGGAGCATCTCAATCGGACAAATTCGATGTATGAATTTATAACTTATGTGAAGTTACAATGCCTGCTAAGATTTTGCGAATACCATATTCAGGAGTTAGTGGTGTATTTCAGGGTGGCATATGATATATCATTTTTGTCTGCATTAAATGAAATATTAGGTGCAGCTTAGAGAATTCCGATATCGTTTTTAGTTGCTGAGGTACAGAGTCGTATACTTTGAGTATTGTTTCTTGAGATATCGCATTTTTTTAGGATTTAGAAAAGTGGAAGCAAAATAAAGAATGGCTTTCTGAAATCTAATTTTAACTGTTTCTTTTAAGTTCAACATAACTCATGAATTGCGGTGCAGTGGTTGTAAGAAGAAAGGATTGATGATTTCCCAGGTAGGAGCTAAAGCTTCCCGTTAAGTTAGGTTTAGAGTAATAATTTCGCTGAGAGAAGCAAGACGAGTAGCGCATATACATTATGGCGGCCGCAGTTCGATGGGCGCGAAATGCGAAGACACACGTGTACTTAGATTTAGGTGTACGTTAAGTATGCCCGGGTGGTCGAAATTTTCCAGATTCCCCAACTACGCCATGCCTCATAATCAGATCGTGGTCTTGTCACGTAAAACCCCCATATGTTTTTATTTACAGAATGTACAGTAATTTACAGTAATTGAAAAAGCCAAGCCTACAGCGGGCTAGTCATTAAAGCGTTCACTTCTTCAGACCTAAGCTCATGCTGATCTTCCTCAGCTTTGTGCAGAGCTGCGCAACATATTTCCACTTGGCGTGGAAGCGCCGTCCCGCTGCTTTTCAGGCAGAAAAGGACTGGTAGCGTTTTACGCGGCTGACCTGAACGACGTCATGGGAAGTCTGGATGGAGCGAGTAGTAGGTGTGACCGGAGACATATCGTAGGTTACGTAGGTTACCTGACAGAGGAGCCGGTGAGCGCCGGAGTAGCGCGATATCAGTTTTTCCGAGAGGCCGAAATGGCGGGTGGGAGATCGAAGAGGGACAAGATCCCCGAGAATATAAGCGGAGTCCGGGTGACTACTGTCACAAAGGCTTTTACTCTTGTTCTGAGAAGCACGAAGGCGACGGTGAGCAACTTGGCGTGTTTCTTGGGCTCGAGAAATGACATTGCTTGTATACTGAGACACGGACTCTTGAGGCGTAGGCAGTATTGTATTAAAAAGCAATACTGAATCTCGGCCGCACAACAAATAAAATGGCGAGTAACGTGCAGTGTTGTGGAGTGATGAATTGTAAGCTAATATGACAAACGGGCGAGCAGTATCCCAGTCACGATGGTCATCAGAAACATATATGAAGAGCATGTCTGTTAATATTCGATGAAGCCGCTCCGTAAGACCATTGGTCTGCGGATGACATGCATTAGTAAATTTGTGCTTGGTAGAATAAGGATGGAGGAAGTCGCCCACATCTGGATGGATGGATGGATGTTATGAGCGTCCCCTTTGGAACGGGGCGGTGGGTTGCGCTACCAAGCTCTTGCTATTATACTGCCTAATGTCCTACCTAAGTTAAACAATAAAAAAACACTATGGACTACCACACCCAAATTTTCTGATCCTCTATTGCGAACTGTGCTTTTGTATGTCTCCGTTTTTTGTCGTTTCCCTACTTTTCTTCCGCCAATCCTCCAATCGCCTCTTACTAATGCTTATTGCGGACATGTTTACATGTTTACTGCTCCCGCTTAACCCAAGGGATTCAAGCAGGCCAGTGGTGCTTAAATCGACTGCTGGGTAGACGTCTTCACATTCTAATAAACCATGCTCTATAGTTTCCCTAGCTTTACCGCAGCAAGCACATGCTTCTTCTTCCTTCTTATATCAGGCTTTGTAGTAACGTGTTCTAAGGCATCCCGATCTCGCTTCGAAAAGTAATGAGCTTCGGTTTGAGTTATCATAAATGGTTTCTTTTCTGATTTCATTTTTTCCTATTAAGTAGTTACTCATGGCAATTTTCTTTTCCATTGCCGCCACCTAGGACATTATTTCAGCCTCTCTGACTTTTATCTTGACGTTGTTGCTGTGTTGCCCACCCTACAGGCCGCATACTTGCTGGTAAGTTTCCTAGTTCTTTTCCTCCTCTGCGAATCAATGTTTTTCCTGTACAGATATCTCAACACTCTCCCAGCCCATTTACTTTCTTCCATATTCCTCAGCCGTTCTTCATACTTAATTGTCCTGCGAGCTTCCCTTACTTCAAAACTAGTCCAGCCCATATCACCCTGCGCAGCTTCATTTGTAGTCTTCCCGTGAGCGCCCAATGCGAGGCGACCCACTGACCTTTGGTTCCCATCGAGTCCAGATTGTACCCCTGATTTAGAGCAAACAACCACCTTTCCAAAAGTAAGTCCTGGAACCATTACACCTTTCCACATACCTCGGAAGACCTCGTCCTCCGAGGTAAAGAGAAAGGAGCGACCCCTGTCGGTAAGAAGTTGGCGAGGAGCGCCGGGGCGAACAATGACGTTGTGCATTACAACAGTAAGTAGGCTACGCCAGTTGGAAGTTTACCCGCCGTGGTTGCTCAGTGGCTATGGTGTTGGGCTGTTGAGCACGAGGTAGCGGGAACGAATCCCGACCACGGCGGTCGTATTTCGATGCGGGCGAAATGCGAAAACACCCGTGTACTTAGATTTAGGTGCACGTTGGTCAAAATTTCCGGAGTGCTCCACTACGGCGTGCCTCATAATCAGAAAGTGGTTTTGGCACGTTAAACCCTATAATTAAATTACGACAGTTGGAAGGGCTCTGGTGAACGCGAACCAAGTTGTATAATGTGTTGCGACGGGAATACACTTGTTGCATCAGTCAGATCTGGGGAAAGTTACCAAGAGATCTACACCAACGCGATAGAAGGGTTCGGTAGGAACGCCAAGAGGTAGGAGTAAACCAACAGTGAGCTCAGATGGTTTCTTCTGGCGTTGACATAACTCACAAGAAGCGACGTAGCGGCGGCCAGATCGGTGCTTACCAGGCCAAAAGAATCGTCGCCGGACACAGTCGTGCGTATTGATTCCCCGAGGTGACCAAAAGTTGGTAGATCGTGCAGCTTGGACAAAATAGAGGTGCGAACATGCCGCGTAATAACCAGCACCATCTAATCCACTGTGATACATGCTGCGCCGATATAAAATTCCGTCCTTGAGTAGGAACATACCAAGAGAAAGGTCACATGATCTAGATGTGAACTTTTCCGTGATACCACGTATGCTTGGATCTCGGCGCTGTTCGGTAGCAAGGTCAGCTAAGCAGATAGAGAAAATACACAGCAGAAGCATAGGTCGCAGGAACATCGTCTGGGTGGCGGTACAAGCAGTCGGCATCTTGTTATAAACGATCGGACTTGTAAGCAACTGTGTACGAGTATTCCTGTAGGCGTAGCGCCCAGTGACCTAGGCGATCGGTAGGGTCTTTGAGGGACGAAAGCCAGCAGAGCGCATGGTGGTCTGTGGTGAATGTAAACGGCCGACCACATGGGTAAGGGCGCGATTTCGCTACTG
The DNA here is from genome assembly GCF_050947875.1 of Dermacentor variabilis. Classification (NCBI taxonomy): domain Eukaryota; kingdom Metazoa; phylum Arthropoda; class Arachnida; order Ixodida; family Ixodidae; genus Dermacentor; species Dermacentor variabilis. The sequence goes on from NC_134570.1 coordinate 8,912,843, forward strand.
CCTAGAGAACTGCAAGGCACTCACGTTGAATAATGAAATAATTCCGCTCAGCTGGAGAAAGCAGACTGCTGGCGTAGGCAATGACGCGGTCGTGGCGTCGTTGACGTTGGCAAAAAACGGCACCGATTCCATGACCACTGGCATCAGTGCTGACTTCTCTTGAGGCAGTCTGGTCGAAGTGCGCAAGAAGAAATGGAGATGTAAGGAGAGAGATAAGCTTCGAGAAGGCAGTTGCTTGTTCAGGTCTCCAAGAAAATGAAGCATGTGCCTTCAGAAGAGCAGAGGACGAGTGACCTCCGAAAAATTGTGCATGAAGCGGCGGAAGTACGAGAACGGGCCCACGAAGCTCCGGACATATTTAGCACATGTTGGCACGGGAAACTTCTGTACGGCACGAGCTTTTCCCGGGTCTGGGCGCACACCAGATGAATGAACAATATGACCGAAGATATCAATTTGGCGCCGTCCGAATTGACATTTAGACGAATTAAGTTGAAGGCCAGCATTGGGAAAAGCAGAAAGAACGAGCGAGAGGCACTCCGGGTGCGTGGCAAATGTCGGAACAAAAACGACGGCGTCAGCTATAAGTAACAAATACAGATGAACCACTTGAGGTTATGAAGGAGTGTGTCCCTCATGCATTCAAAAGTAGATGGAGCATTACATAAGCCGAATGATATAAATTTGAACTTGTATAGGCCATCGGGTGTTATAAAGGCGGTTTTCTCTTGGTCCATGTCGTCGACGCAGTCTGCCAGTAAGCGGAACCAAGGTCGATGGAAGAAAATACTTCGCACCATGCAAGCAGTCGAGGGCGTGATCAACGCGTGATAGGGGATAAACGTCTTTATTTGTGACCTTGTTGCGGTGCCGGTAATCCACGCAGAAACACCATCTGGCGTCCTTTTTAACTAGAACGACAGGGGACACCCAAGGACTGGATGATGGTTCAACGATTCATCGAGAGAGAATCTTCTCGACCTCCGTTTGAATGACTTGTCGTTCGTGCAAGGACCGACGGTATGGTCGCCTGTGAATAGGGTGTGCGTCACCCATTTCAGTATGGTGTGTCGTGAAAGAGGTCTGGCCGAAAGGTTGGTGTGGTGAGGCGGAAGTTCGGGAGCAATAACGTTTGTGAGCTGAGGAAGAACAGCCGGCAAAGAAGAGTCAACGGGAGACGACGTAATATAAGCAGCCGAGGCTGAAAATAGACAAAGTTGGGAGGAAGACAGCGTACCTAAGGCTATGCCTTGTGGTAGGACGTGGTCACCGATTCCTATGTTGACGTGCTGAAGGCTGGTAGAGTTGTTGGTGATACTGACGACGGTTTGCTGAAGAGCAACGTGATGAACAAGGAGGACTTCCGCGAGAGGAGACACAACACAGTCACCATAAGGCACAGGTGTAGGTGTATAAAGCAGGACTCTGGTCATGGCTTGTGGGGCGACTCGATAGTGCACAGCGAAGCAGAGCCTTCTGGGAACTACCTCAGGAGCGTCAGGACAGATAGGTAGGCGGAGCTAAGCTATTCTAAGCCAAGTAAAGAATGGCGACTTCCTACACTAACTACACTCTTGTAGTCAGTATAGATAAAAACATAGCCCTATTGACTTCATGAAGCACGAAATTTAAACCGTAAGGTGATCTATTAGAGCTGGCGTTGGAACTGTAATTGCAGTGCAAGTGTGATTCACTCTGCACGCAGTAGCGTCTTGAGAGGCAGCAGGGAGGGAGAGGGAGTGTATATGCGTGTGCACGTCTTGAGTGTGCATGCACGTGTACTTGAGTTTGTGTGTTCGCCCGCACTTGTGTCTCCGTATTTGAATCTGCGTGCGAACGCGCGCGTTTATGAGTCTGCGTGCATACGTGCATTTGTATATGCGTGCATTTCAGCGTACGTGCCTGCGTGCGCACATTTTTTTGTGTGTGTACATGCGTGGGCGCGTGTAAATGTGCGCGGAGGTGAAGATGCCAGTTATCTTTACGTCTGTGTGCTTGAGAGAGAGAGAGAGCGAGTGTGTGATGAAAATATGTTTGTGTGTATAGGTGTGTGTGAGAAGCTAGCATTCCCTTATTTGTACCTATTCTCGCATGCAAATGAAATATCGACGTTAAAATTATGGGTTTTTTACGTGTCAAGCTCACAATCTGATTATGAGGCTTATCGTAATGGGAGACTCCGGAATAATTTCGACTCTTTAACTTGCACCTAAATATAAGTACACGGGTGTTTTCGCATTCCGTGCCCATCAAAATGCTGCCGCTGTGGCCGGGATTTGATCCCGCGACCTCGTGCTTAGCAGCCCAACACCACAGACACTAAGCAAGCACGGCGCGGATATAGAGTTTATTTGAATCTTATTTATATCCACAGAGACAAGATTGAATGACACTGCCTTTATACCATTATCACTTTCTGAAAGCGAAACCGACGCAAAAAGAAAAAAAATATATTAGGAGCCATTCCACTCTGTGAAGATGGATGACCAGTTAAGCTGTAGCACATCAGACAAGATTAGACAAGGGGTCATGTATTTATTTTCACCATTTGGTAATGGTAGTGACGATAGCCTTGTGATTAATGTGATATATACGGGTTGGCCCGGTTACAATATTAGACAGAATCTATGCACGACCGTTGTTACTTAATTGAGTTACTTCGATTGGCCCAGCACTTCAAACCAAATTCTTCTTGCGCAAGCTTAGTGAAGCATTTCTTTTCTGCTTTTGAAATGCCCACATTGAAGCCTCCAATGGTGATCACAAGGATAGTGTCATCACGGCTAATCAATGCAAAGTGCGTGGTCATGAACTTCTTAATGTCACAGTTGGGTGTGCCTGAATATATATAGACAGTGGATATCGTAATTCCGTCTTTCGTTTGTATAGCACACACAACCCCACAGTCGGTGCCCCTCTTCTCTTACGAGTTAAGGTTGTATGGTAGTATACATACATTTCCTCCTCTGCATATATGGCAATGCCTTCTGCGCGTGAGGCCATGTGCGATTCCAGCATACCCATCGACAGGAAACAATGCATCTTTATTATTATTATTATTATTATTATTATTATTATTATTATTATTATTATTATTATTATTATTATTATTATTATTATTATTATTATTATTGGCGGAGCACTCGAAGCCTGCTTCACCTCCGCCGCATGACAGTCCGATACTCCGCAACCTCCGGGATCGGCCGGCATTTTTGCTCCCTGACACGACAAATGCATTTCGCACCAGAGTTGCACAGCTTCGCTGTGAAAGCGCCTGTGCAGTCAGTATTGCCGCCCTGTATTTTGTCTCGACGGCACTATCACCATCGGCACGGTCCCGCGAGGAGCTGCTAGCGGTTCGCGTTCGTTATCTCCCTTGCCTCTTGACGGCGATGACGCGCTAAATCTGCACCATCATTGCGTCGTGCATCCCTCCTTCGACCAAGCAACTTTTCGGCTGCATACGTTCGCTTTTATATTGACATTAAAGCTTTAAACTGCTTGATTTCGAAAAAAAAACGAATGTACATCGAAAGCGGACTGGCCGCAAGGAATGTACAGTACTCACGGAGCGATGCCATTGATCACATTATCACAAAAGCCTGGGCTCGGTCAGGTCGCCCATAGAGCTTCTCACTACATTACCTAGAGGGAAATCTGGCGCTGCTGCGCTGTGGTATGCATGGGAATGCCGGTATATTGTGACTTCCGATTGGCATCGTTCTCGTAGAGACAGGACACCTTGAAGACGCGCTTAGCAAGTACCGTTCCGTCTGTCACAATGATTGATTTTCTACTAAAACAGCACGTGAAAAGCTGTTTCAGCTCTATTATTACGCGAAAACATGTTTTGTTTAACTATGAGAACTTGTTATTACGTGTACAATTATATAATACGTAATAATAATTAATAATTGATAATACGTAATACGTTTGACCTTGCGGCAACTATAAGGCAAATTGTCCGCGAAGAACTTGAAAGACACACCAAAGGGGCGGATGTCAAACAGCTTGGCTGTGCTCCCAACCAACCTCAAGAACATGCATCTGCTGTGTCCGCATTGTCTGCCATGCCAGGAGTTGCAGAGTGTCGAGTCGATCAGCTGCGACAGCACCGACGTACCTTTCCAGACGACGCGACGCACGATCAACGAACTCGTCGAGCTACCACCACGAATCGGAATTCGGAAGATCGCGTTCATTATTCGCAGCGTCCCAGGTTTGACCCCGAGGTTTACAACGTCGTTCGCGCATCGCCTGTGTGTTACAGCTGTGGCGCCTCAGGACACATTGCTCGTTTTTGTCGCCGGCCCCGACAGACAGCAAGATATGGCCCACCACTAACTTGGCCTAATTTCGAACGTGACAGTTATGACGACCGTTGGCCGATAGACCCTGATACTGCAAACACCACAGGCGCGCCACCCCGGAATACCTTCCGTCAATATAGTAGAAGGAGTGGCTCGCCAGCTTCAGACCGCAGCCTGACGCCCCCAACCAGTCGCCAACGACGTTCACCGTCACCACGGCGACGTGCTGCGTCACCACCGCCGTCGGGAAACTAGCCGGCGCGGCCAATGGAGGTAAGGTCGCCGGACAGTCTGCGTCTCTGCGAAATACTCCTCTGCCTATTATGATGGTGAAGAACAAAGTGCGCGTGTTAATTGACAGTATACCTGCAACAGCATTAGTGGATGCTGGTGCTACCGTTTCCGTCATGAGTGTGACTTTCAAAGAGAGGCTGGGTCGGAAAGTTATGTTTCCGTGGAATGGTGATGTGACGTTCCGTGGTGTCAATGGGGAGTGCCTAGTTCCCCTTGGTATTTGTGTTGCAAATGTTTTGTTCGGAGGAGAAGATCTTAAAACAGAATTTCTCGTACTACCGCGGTGCACTCATGATGTGATTCTCGGGATTGACTTCCTTCAGGATTGTGGTGCATCCGTTAACTGTGGCACAGGCGAAATTACTTTGAATAGCGCGCTTCTCGCCACCCTTGCCGACACATCCTTACCAGTGAAAAACTATTGTGTTGTTTCCAACGATTTGCTGCTACCGCCTTGGTCGCTGTCACGTATCCCTGTCAACTTCGCTGCTGCCGACCTTTCATCGTTTGACGCGCAAGTCCAGCCACTTACGTCGAGCTGCGCAAAGAAAGATGTACTTGTTCCACGCTCTGTCGTGAGAGTAGTGAATGGCGCCTCAAATTTGTGGGCTTTCAATTATTCTTGCGTCTCTGCTGTTCTTCCGCGTGATATGACGCTCGCTGAATTTGACGACATTACTTACAGCTCCATTACAGTTCTAAGCGAGGGGGAGCAGTCTCATACTAGCGATCCTCAACAAAGCACTGACACGAGCTGCCCTCACACGAGCGCCACGCTCTCTCACAAGTTTTGTGGGCACATCTTTCTGTATTCGATTTCACACAAGGCGATAAGCAGGCTTCACTCCCGCGTTCTCGTGCTCGCCACAGAATTGACACCGGATCTGCGCACCCCATTCGGCAAAAGCCTTACCGCGTTTCTTCAACAGAGAGGACAGTTATTGCTGAACAGGTGAAAGACAAGCTGCAGAAAAGCGTTGTTCAAGAGTCCTCTAGTCCGTGGGCAGCACCAGTAATATTAGTAAAGAAGAAGGATGGATCGTGGCGGTTTTGCGTTGATTACAGGAAACTAAAAGGAGTCACCAAAAAGGATGTGTATCCACTTCCTAGAATTGATGATGTCATCGATTGTTTACATTCCGCTGCCTACTTTTCATCACTGGATTTGCGATCAGGGTACTGGCAGATACCCATGCACCCAGACGATAAGGAGAAAACGGCCTTCGTGACACCAGATGGTCTTTATGAATTTAACGTTATGCCGTTCGGCCTTTGTAACGCGCCAGCAACATTCGAACGATTCATGGATACTATACTCCGAGGACTTAAATGGGAAATTTGTTTGTGCTACCTCGATGATGTGGTGATTTTTGGCAGCACATTGATGAGCATAACAGCCGTCTCAGTCTTGTTCTGCATTGTGTCAAACAAGCCGGCTTGATCCTAAATTCCAAGAAATGTCGTTTCGGGGAAACCGAGACGTTAGTACTTGGGCATCTGGTCGACAAAAACGGTGTGAGGCCAGAGCCATGGAAGATTGAGGCAGTCAGCTCCTTCGAAGCACCGAAGTCGGTGCGGGAGTTGAGGAGTTTCTTGGGCCTGTGCTCGTATTTTCGTCGCTTCGTCCCAAGATTCGCCGACGTGGTGTACCCCCTAACATGTCTTCTCCAAAAAGCCGTCCCTTTCAACTGGACATCGGCTTGCGACGACGCTTTCCGCCAGCTAAAATTTCTGCTAACATCAGGGCCCATATTGCGTCACTTCGATGCATCCGCACCTACGGAAGTGCACGCTGATGCCAGTGGCATCGGCATCGGTGCCGTACTAGTGAAACGTCATCATGGAGCTGAACACGTTGTGGCTTATGCTAGTCGCTCTTTGACTAAGGCGGAACGCAATTACACTGTGACCGAGCAAGAATGTTTGGCAGCTGTTTTCGCTGTCCACAAATTTCGGCCCAATATCTATGGACGCCCGTTCACTATCGTTACTGACCACCATGCGGTATGCTGGTTGGTGAATCTCCGTGACCCGAGTGGAGCACTGGCATGTTGGGCTCTTCGACTGCAGGAGTGCGACTTCGTTATTTCCTACAAGTCCGGGCGTCGCCACGCAGATGCGGACTGTCGTTCTGGTGGTGTCGCAGAGTCTGCGAACGGACATACTGAGAGCCATGCATGACGATGTGACCTCTGGCCATCTAGGATTCTTGAGAACTTTGAACCGGACACAGGAGCGTTTTTACTGGCCCAAAATGCGGGACACAGTCAAGCACTACGTCGCCAGTTGCGAACAATGTCAACGCTACAAGCGCCCTACGACCGCTCCGCCAGGTCTTCTCCAACCTCTGCCGCCGCCTCGCCTGCCATTTGAACAAGTGGGTATCGATCTTCTGGGCCCATTTCCCCGATCATCTGATGACAACCGATGGCTGATCGTATGTGTCGACCATCTGACCCGCTACGCGGAAACGGCGGCCGTACCATCTTCAACAGCTGCGTCCGTTGCGACGTTTTTGCTTCGATTCATTATTCTTCGACATGGTCCCCCCCCTCCATGTCATCATTAGCGATCGCGGTCGTCAGTTCGTTGCGGACACCGTAGAAGAGCTGCTTCGTCTCTGCAGTTCGCAGCACCGTCATTCAACGCCTTATCACCCTCAGACAAATGGGCTTGTAGAACGTACGAACAGAACTCTAACATGCTGGCCATGTACGTATCTTCCGATCACAAGGACTGGGATGACGTACTCCCCTTCATCACCTATGCTTATAATACTGCAAAGCATGAGACGACCGATTACAGTCCTTTTTATCTCCGTTACGCACGTTCACCGCTAAGCTGCATTGACACTATACTACCGTTTGACTTTCACAGCGAGTACTCTGTTGCCAAGACGCTTTGTCTTGCCGAAGAAGCCCGGCGTATCGCTCGTCTTTGTACTGTGGCATCGCAACACCGATCGAAAGAGCGCTATGACAGCCGACACCAGTCTGTCTCGTACGCTAAAGGAGACTTTGTGTGGTTGGGGACTCCGGAACATAAACGTGGCTTATGCGAAAAGTTTTTACCCCAGTACACGGGCCCATTCGTCATTGTAGATTGCTTGAGTGACTTGACGTACCCGGTGGCACGCTTGACGTCCGCTGGTCGTCGGTCGAGCCGGGCTCAGTTAGTACATGTTGCCCGTCTTAAGCGGTTTCTCCCTACGCTTTCTGAGTGATTTGGACTTGCCCAGCGGGCTTCGTCTGGCAACCGGGGATTGCTACGGCATGAGCCGGGCGAGCAGAAGAGGAAGAAGACGTTAGCTGGTGCAGCCTCGGGACGCCACCTTGACTTCACCATCAACCTAGTCCCTTAAATAAAGCCGGATTAACATTAACCGTAACGATATGTTGTTAGAAGGGGCTACCCTCTTGTTGTAGTCAGTTGAAACTTTTTGACCCTCAGCCAATATTCTGAAACATAATTTTGAAAAAAAAATTTCCATTGAGTTACACTTGTGCGTTTGTGTGAAGTTCCGAAGGAGAATGTCCAGAATTCCTGGACATGAGGTAGACGTAGACGAGGACTTGACGGAAGCAGAAATTCGTAAAACCATTCTCCAAAGTGACAATGATTTGAAACTCATCGAACAACTAGGTAAACGAATTCTAAGCAAAAAACGGGAACAGGAAGCAATTAGGCAGGAACAGGAAGAAACGAGGCAAAAGCAAGAAAAAGCTAGGCAGGAACTGAAAAGAATTTCGCAGGAAGAAGGCCTAACAGAAGTAACAAGGCAGTAGGTTGCATTGAACAAAGAGATTAAAGGTTTGGAGCAGTCAATCGAAGGAAGTCAATGGCGGCTTGAGCAATCTGTAGGCTGGACACAGCGAAAGTGCGAGGAAGTCGATAGCAGACTTTGGTCGAACGCCGAGAGAAGTAGTAGTACCTGCGAGATTAGCCGCACGTTCATAGGTGAATGGAAAGGGCTAGCTGCTAACGATGCCTTAGGTGCCACAGAGGCCGTAGAAGGCCGTAGTTAGAGTGGCGAGGTGCTGTGCCAACAGAGCGCTGTAGGGACAGTTAGGCCAGCTCTGAATGAATTGGCACAGTCACCGCGCGTGTGCGTCGCTTGTAATGTTAACGAGGTTGTTAACGAAGTACAGAGTACTGCTGACCTGACAGACGCGAGCACCCATGTCGAGTCAGATCTGCGTGCCGAAGTGAAGTGCCAGCTGGACGATGCGGTTGCGGGCAGTACGCAGGATTGCGAGCTGCGTAGCTCAAGGGAAGAGAACTGCGTTGATCAGGGATCTGTGCAGCGGTCCGCCAGTCCAGGTAGCCAAGAGAGGGATGACTTAGATAGGAATCATTCAGACTGTGCGGGTGAGACAGTGGTCTAGACCGACGAGCTGTATGCCGATGCACAGCGTGAGCTTGGCAATGCAGCAGAGGGCAGTTCGTAGGAGTGCGAGTTGCATAGCTCGAGTAAAGACTGTTGCATTGTTGCAGAGTCGGTTGAGCTGTCCGCCAGTCGAGGCAAAGAGAGAGTTTATTTAAATGAAAATCACTCAGACTGTGCGGGTAGAAGAGCGATCCGGGCCGACGAGATGTGTACCGGCCAGCACGAGGCGCGAGAAGGCGGCATGAAAGGGAATTCAAAGAGAAAGCGCCGTAGAAAGAAGTGCGGTAAAGATCGGAAAGCGGTAAATAATGTAGTGCAGCCAAAGACGGCGACAGACGCAAAAATCCAGGGCACGAGGAAAAGAAAGGTGCGGTCGTCGTTGACGATGTTGGCTCATCAAGCACGTTCGAGCCGCCGGTCAACAAGAGACCGAGGATAAAGGGCATGGGGCAGCTATGTTCCTCGTCGTTCCGTCGTTCTTTTCGTGGTGCAGCATGTAGTGGGGGGGGGGGGCGAAGGAGCGCAAGGTGGCAAGACGAGACGAGGTGGTAGGGAGTCGCGACGCGGTCAGTGGAGTTGAGGATGAAAGCCTAGCGCCAGGACGCAGTTTGGTCAGACACTATTACGTCTTGAAGGTGCTGATAGGGTGTCGGTCCTTTTGTTGTTCCTGGATAGCCAAAATAGCTTTCGAACCGCGACCCCCTCGACTACGGCTCAGAAGTATGAGTCAGTCGTACGGGTTTGAAACGGGAGGCCAAGAGAGCTTCCGTAGAAGGGAAACGTGTTCTTTTTTATTTTTGAGCATTTGAAAATTTTCACGATTGGAGACTAGAATTTCTTTCAATATGTAAGGTGTGAGCTTTGTTTATGTTTTGGTTTGAGAAACTCCAAGATTTGAAAGATGCGCTTTATGTAAACATTTAATTTCGCGAGGTGTTAATTAATGAGTAGATAGGCTTTCTCTTTTTGGGAAGAACGTGAAAGTCAAGGCTATCGGTGAGAAGCCTATGGTAAAGCGCGTGTGTATTAGTTAACCTTCTTTTTTTTATAAGTCTTTTCGAATTTTCTAAGGTTAAGCGCGTACGTTTTCAATTAGGGCACAATTAGCACTAACAATCCTTCGTAGTTCCATTAGAGCGTGTCGTGTGCGGAGGGAAGGAAGCAGAAGGTTTATGACTGGGTTGCTCGTGTGTTGAGGGCCGCCGCGTTCTGACTTCTCTAGTAAGCGTGCGTGGAACTAGTTATTAGAAGACGCATTTTTAAGGGTTCTTCGGAGTGCGTAAGTTACGCAAGTTTAGTTGGTCGTTTAAGGTACGTGTCCTGTATGGACTAGAGGAAGAAACGTGAGTAAGCGTGATGAAACATTTCCGTACGACGCAAGTACGCGTTCTGAATAGGGACCACAAAGCTAGCGCGATTGTGATTACGTACCTGTGGAGTTGACCAGACTGTTCAGTGGCACCAGTACGTGCGATAAGTACGCCACTGCGCTAGGGTAAGAACAGGCTGTTCGTGAAGTGAGGTTGCTTAAGTTATATTCGGGTATTGGTGGTTGAGAGCCTTCGGTTCAGTTCTGCGTAAACCTTTGCTCTTGTGCAGAGTGACGGTCAGGTCTGGTGACACTCAAGGGGGAACGTCAACGCTCGCTTTGGCGGCACAACAGTTTGGGGTCAAAATTTTGGGTTCCTAATCAAGCGGCTTGCATTGAAATTTTGATGGGAGCCTGGTGGTTTAATAGCTGATTCCGGGCGTTTGCACGCTGAGTGGTATTGTGTTACCGGGATCGACATTTCTGTGCCTGTTGTTGTGAGATGGTTTAGTACATTCCAAGGGCGCAGTTGTTGCGGAGAGCAATGCCGTATTCTTGCTCGCCAGCCATTCTCTTCCTGCCCAGCGGTTGTCAGCACTGGCCAGTCGAGATTTTCCGGGCCATGGAGGAGCTGTTACGATCGGCCTGCAGGGGTACTGCTCTGCAAACCTATCTCAGCCCGCTGCAGTTGTTTCGATCGCCCCGCGGGGGTAGCGTCCTTCAGAGAACCGGTGACGACGACGGCGCTAGCCGACCATGCACTTCCTTCGGAGAACTGGAGACCACAACAGCGTTAATCCACCATGCGCCTCCTTCGGAGAGTCGGCGATGGCAGCAGGGCTGGCTACGTTTGGCGGACCGTGTATTGTTGGTTGATCTGCCATGGCCTTCATGGTCTATTTGCAGCAAGAGAGCTTCTCTAACAAAGGGTGTTTTGCGGTGCGTTTCCTCAGGCCCCAGGGTTCGTCACAGTCTGCTGAAACTCTTCGCGGCTACCGGAGAAGTCAGCTCTGGAATTAAGAGGCGCCGCCTGGGGTCAAGCGTGACAACCTGACTACGAGGACCCGCTCAACTCGGTGGGTTCTGGGAATCCAATATGCATATGTGAGTGTGTGAGCCCTCCCCGTCAAAGGCGGTTCGACTTCGCTGCACCGACTGTGGACGGTCCGATTGGACGAAGGTTGGACAGCAGTTTTCACTCCCCTAGGGATCTTGGGAGGACAGAGGCTCTTTAAGCAGCAGTTTGTCGGCTGCTAGGAGGGTGCTTGGTGCTTGGAGCTCGTGTGCTGTGTGCTTCGTCTTGCGTGCTCCATTTGGGAGTCATGCTAGACTATTGAAGTGTATCGCCTGTTTTAATGTAAATATGTAAATAAATCATGTACTCCTAGTTCTCGATGAGAGCAAGTTCCTCCCTACAACCACGTCCCAAGCGTGAGTAAGTTGGACGATGGCATGGGCCAGCTACCACATAGTTCATGCCCGACTACAAACCTTACAACTGGATGTCAGCGGTGATGTCCTACAACTCTAACAACACATACACACACACACCGTTTTTAGTGTGCATTTCTTTCAATGGTGTACTTGTGTGGGCTGTACTTAGTGAAGCCTCGATTAAATTTTTTGCCAGTTACTAGGTAATAAACACTGTAATTTTATTATGTATCAAATGATATTAATCGATATGTGTCAACGGAAGTACATTTGCACTAATGTGCTGTGAATTTATCGCAGCGTATCATTCATGCAGACACAGCTAAAGATATTTATTTTTTAAACTGTAGTCCGTGTTAGGAACTTTAGCTACGTGGCAAAATAACAAGAGCCCTATTTGGATTGCCTTTGAAGAGCAATAACGTTATGATGATTTTCCACTTTGAAAAGAAAAACTGACTGCAGGAATCTGTTTGGTCCGCCTCGCATCCGAAGAAATTGAAAGTTGAAAATGCCAAGCAGTGTTTTTTTACTCACCAGTCCATAAAATTGGGAAAAAAGGAAAGGACATCATGCCTTTTGTCAAAGTTATGCAATGGAATATGAACTTATGAGCTGGCGGAATTCGTCAGGATTTGTTTCGAAGACGATGAAATCAGAAAGGCCGTTCTATAACAGAACGGTACGAGGAAGCCACGACCAATTAATGAGCGAGTGTTCTCTCCCCTTGGATGGGCGTGAAGCTCAGATAATTATGTAATCTAAGTGATCTGCAAGGGGCAAGGAATGTGCAAGGGATGTGCAAACCGTACAAAATATTTTCTAGCTGCATGGGCGTACTTGGGCAGTAACGATAACAGTGCAAAATGACGAATACTTGAGGGCGGAAGTGAAATATCAAGTTTTATTTGCGAGATGCTTGAATGGTAGCCTTAGTTACGTGATATAAACCTAACGGCCCTATTTTGACCTGATTCTCAAGAACTGATTAGGTTGTTATGATAAGGTGCCCAAATTGGAGAGGCAATTTCGAGCTGCGGGCGAATAAACACCTGAAGAGCTAGCTTGCATGCGCATGTTAGAATGTCAATTGCGTAGGTTTCGGCGTAAGTACGCTAGGGATATTGAAGCATTCGCACATGTGGTGGTAACGTGATGGGTCCAGGAAAGGCTTGCTACGTGATTAATGCCTGAGTACTTGTAAGAAGTAGCTGAAAAAAAAAACAGATTATTGTTGCGATATCAATTATATGGACATTCCAGGCGCATTTCTGCCGTCGCCATCTGCATCGCCATGATGTTCCGCATAAAGTCCAAGCCCTTTAGCATCCTCGCCGCGCGCCTTATGCTGCGAGGGTGAGCCGACGATGACAGCTCATTCTCGCGCGCGCAAGGGAGGGAAGAGGGGAGGAAGCGCGCCGTCTTCTGTCGCGCTGCTATGGCATGGTTGCCCGAGCCCTACCTTGAAAGCGATCTGCGACGAGTACGGAGCATAGGTGCACCGGGGACTCGTAGCTTCTTATGCGCTTTGTTCTCGCCACTTAGTTCGCCTGGAAGCGAGAGGCAGCATGAAGGTGAGTTCGCTCGCTGCTGCTGCCGCTCTTCCTCACGCCAGCGTTTTGACAGCGAGTGTCCGCGCTCGTTGAGTGAGATGTGCTTATGTTTGCCTGTGCGCGCGTGAAACCATGCTTGCTAATTTTGTTAGTACGCGAATGTCTAACAGTTTATCCGGCCGATAAATCTACTTTCCTTACTTCGTACAGCTGTCTAGTAATTTGCTATCGCAATCGATGTCTTCGCCTTTCGGGTGAAACTGCGACCTTTTTTATATAAGGCAAATTATAGGCTGAGCGTTTACGAGTGAAATACACTACTTTGACTTTAGATAAATTTAGAGCCAATAACCAAGTTTTACAACAATCCAAATAAGCTGAAGGTTGTTTTGACGAAGGAGGTAGTTAAAGGGGCTTGTTATAGGGTCATTACAATAATTCAGTATACTACAAAATTCGCACTCAGGATGATCAGTTATTGGCTAGATCATTAATGTATATCAGAAGTAGCAGCGGCCCAAGAACGTTATATTGTGGTACATCAGAGGTGACATAGCAAAGGGGCGAAGAAAGATTATTAAGGATTGTTAACAATCGTTAACAATTTAACATCGTTAACAATGTCAACAATTGATTGTAAACTGTCTGCGATTAGAAAGTTCCGGAGCCAAGTTAGTGTCAGTGAATCTTATCTTAGTGCGGTTAAGCTTGAAACTCCCGCGACTATCACCATCTATGTAGGTATTTATCTTTTGTGCCTCCTTCTGTGCGGTACATTTTCAGAGGTGATTTTGCGCGTGACATCACTTCTCTCACGGCCTTCTTCGAGGAGAAGCCATAGACAAACATATTGCCAAAGAGCGGACTCTCGCGTAGGGCCTTGCCGCCGAGCTACTGCCCTGCCGCCAGCGCCCCCAGCGGCTGGTCAGACCGCTAGTTTTGTCTTCCGAGGTTACCAGGAATATGGACCCGAACCTACACGTGGCGCAAAGAGAAGCAAGAGGAGAGTATGTACAAAGAACACGGGGAACTAGAAGCGAAACAGTGTACGTAGACGCCACTACATACACTGAGAACAGAAACCACAAGAAAAGCAAAGTGGCAACGGTGATCAACTCGGGCCTAAAAGAAATCGCCAGCGCATCAATCCGGAACTTTAATAGTCGAGGCCGAAGAGGCAGCCGTGGCTCTAGCGGCAGCGGAGGGCTACCGATCCAACAGGTCCTTAACCATACTCACAGACTCAAAAGCAGCATGCGGCAACTCCCTAAACGGCAGAATCAGCCACAGTGCGCTCCGCATCCTCCACTCAAGTGGCAAAACCGAAAACAACCAGGCCAAACACACGATAGTTTGGGTGCCGGGACATACCGACATTACGGGAAATCAGGAGGTGGATAGGATAACTCGAGGGTGCGCAACAAACCGAGCATCCAACAATCCCGACCCCGCTGAGGAAACCGAGCCGGTAGCCCAAAGCTATACAGAGATGCTAAACTACTACAGAGGGATCAGACGAAAATACCCGCCCCCACACAAACAACTAAATAGAGAGGACGTCGTAGCATGGCGACAGCTACAAACAGGAACATTCCCGTGCCTAAACATGCTCTACAAAATCTACCCCACGCAGTACGAGAGCGAGTGCCCGTGGTGTGGAGACAAATCAACCCTATACCTTACCACATGGGCTTGCCAGAAAATAGACGAGCTAGCTATAATAGAAAACCCGAGTGCGGAACAGTGGGAGAGGATGCTATCCAGCGACATCCTGAAAGTCCAACAAGGACTAGTAAGGCGTGCACGCAGGGCACCTACCCTCAACGGAGCCCTGGACTAGGGGAACCGACCCTGAAGAGAAGATGGAAGACTCCACCTGAAGCTGCAAAAACCACTGTAAAATAGAGCAAATAAACGTTGTTTACCACCACAACCACCACCACCACCACCACCACCGAGGTTTTAGACGCGTGGTTTAGCTCTGTTTTGGTTTCGGTTTCTATAACAATGGCTTCGATTCTGGTTTACCTTTGGCTGCAAAAGTGTTCAATACTTCGTCCATAGTGGAGCGCAAGACCTTTGATATTTCATTTTTAAGCGTGCCGTACAAATGGACGAAATAAACTCGCGGATCGCAAACATCTTATTGGAAAAGCCCCCAACATCTGATTGGAAAAGCCCCCAAGCTTCTCGAAAACCAGCAAGGCTGAATTTACTAATGAAGATTGGAAACATAATGCGATCAAGGTTCTGTTTATTGCTATTGTTTGACCGTGTCTGAGCCGCTTTTCTCAGCTGCACACAGCAAGAAGCAGTGGTTCTATACAAAAATGTATATTTGTTCCTTGTTTACACAGAAAATTGGACAGAAAAATACTGTATCACACACTTGATAAATACACAAACTGCGAGAAGAATGTTTTAGCAGTGACAAGCAACGCGTCAAGTAAATGTGG
The DNA here is from genome assembly GCF_050947875.1 of Dermacentor variabilis. Classification (NCBI taxonomy): domain Eukaryota; kingdom Metazoa; phylum Arthropoda; class Arachnida; order Ixodida; family Ixodidae; genus Dermacentor; species Dermacentor variabilis. Next base: position 8,928,586 of record NC_134570.1, read on the forward strand.
CCCCTGCGAACTGGACCAGGTTCATGCAGCGTGCTGTGAGGTAAACATCCTGCTCAAAACGATCCCAAACGCGCATTCAGTGCTCGAGCTGCGTAAAATGAAGTGTTTGTTTTATGGTACGGGTGAGCCACATATAACAAGTCCTGTGCTTTAAACCGAAGGTCTTGCAAGTGACTTCTCGAAAATTACATGTAAGTTATTTTTTTATTTTTTTCGTTTATTTGTCCATACTGTGAGTCGTTTTCGGGCTGTTATATAAGTACAAGGCATATATACACTTAAGGTTAGTAAAACATTTCCAAATTTCTTTCAAAGGAAACCACAGAGTCAACATTTTCAATAACCTTGGAATTAAGTTTGTTCCAGTGAACAATTGTTTTAACCAGGAAAGAATGCTTAAAGACGTAAACTCTGGAGGAATAAGGCATGAAAGCATAGCTGTGATTAATGCTTGGTGATATTGTGCGAGGAGATCGTAAGTACAGGCTGGGATCCACGTTTAGGCTTCGCGTTTGTAATTGGAACATACATTTTAATCTAGCAACTCTCCGGCGCTCAGCAAGTGCCGGAAGGTTAGCCCTATGAAGTAACTCTGTAACGGATTGCGTTCGATTGTGGCAGGAAAAGACAAATGCATATGCAAATGCAAAGGCTCTTCCGGATAAGATGGCTGCAAGAACAAAAGGGTGGCTGCTCGGTAAACGGACGCTGCACGTCAAAAAATACGCTCACCCAGCATAACAAACGTCTTGCTAACAATGTTCTAAACGCAAGAAACAGCAAAATTATATCTGCAGAGAAAAGGAAACACCTTACCGCACGAGTGAGGCGGCGCGTGGAAAAGCGCGATGCGGTGAGCGTAATCAGCAGTACATGACCGGCACAGCGTCAACGGAAACGGGATGCGTGCACGTAATCCCGTAGACGTATGATAAGCTGCATGCCTTTGAGGTAAAGTGGAAGCACAAATCGCTACGCCACCTAGCGAGTGGTGAGACCCTTACTTGTTCGGCCGCGAAACGGCTCGAGTGTCCGCTCTTTACGTAGGTACGGTTCTCTATGGGGAAGCCGCACACAAACACTGTGCGTCTGTCGAGCCATCGCGTGTCCGTGCGTTGCATGTGTTGTGACCAAAAAAAAACTATTCGGCAGACACACTCAAGACTGCTTACGTGTGGGAATATCAAATCATTAGAGTCCCTTCAGTCAAATATCTAACGAAAACACACACCTACAACACCCGGCACATACGTTACAATAAGGAAAAAATACGAACTACGGCACCCAGAAACTTAGCTACAGAATTTCCAGTTTTTTAAACGATCACCATCCTGCTGTAAACATTATCCAGGAAAGTAAATCATTCAAAGCTTTCAAAAGTAACATCACTGTGTATCTATTGTCACTGCAGACATGACCACTCCTTTTGTTTTGTTTTTTCTGTTGTTTCTTACGGCATTTTTCCCAACTGTACATAAATGTTCAATATGAAATAACTCCCGTTTCAATGTTACCAACCACTCTGTATTTCCATCTCGTTTAGTGTTTATTTTAACCGCTGAATGTCTTGTGCTCTCGAATGGGAGCAACAAGGGCGCAGACTGCTTGTCAGGCATCCACTTGCCTTTTGGTCTGCGCCCTAGGCAACTGTACCATACGTTGTCTGAATAAACTCTTTGACTGTGAAAATGTTTCTTTCCGCGTGCTCCTTGTCCGTGCAAGCCCTCACCGGCGTTCTAACTGCGTCTCGGTCACGCCCTATCAACACGCGCCAAGCGTCTCAACGCCCTCGCTTGCCCGCGAGGAGTTCTTAACTCGAAGGACCGCTCATCGGTGTTCAATTGGACATTAATTCTTTTTATTTTGCACATTCAATTATTACACTCGTGACGTGGCGCCACCTCCTCCCCATTGGCTGCGCCGTCACGCGCCCAATGACGCACGCACTAAGCCACGCCTTTAGTCAGCCAGATGGCTGCGACGTGACGTGTGCAATGGCGCAAGCACTAGGCTCGCCTTTAGTCAGCCGGAACCGCGTAGCCACCGTGGGCTCGGAGGAGCGTGTCCGCCTCGCACCGCAGTGGCCCTGGCTCGATTCCCACCGAGACCGAAATGTACGAAATTTTCTCTGCAAAGCCGTCAATTTACTTTGCTTACTGAAACCTCCCTGAGAAATTTCACGTCAGTCCGAGCATTTTTGGCGCGTTTTTACTCTGCGCTGTCGGCCGTTTTCTCTACCATCACTCGGTCATGCCGCCAACGACGCCGAATTTTCGTGTAATGGGGCATATTATGCTTTCGCATTAAAAAGAAAAGAAGCATAGGTAGCCTGTAAAGACAAACACGAGTACATTCAGTAGCGTCCACATGGGAGGGGCGTGATAAATATAACATGGAAAGGCACAGCCAGTGGAATGGAGGGTAGAGGGGTCACATGTTAGCGTAGATCACGCGAGGGGTCGCAGCTGTCAGAGGAGTGTTTCTCTTGTTCTTTGTTTGAAGTCACTACAACTTTTGCGAGACCACGAAGACGGTCACTACACCCTCAGTTCGTTACATGACAACCATATTGTGACCTCCACTAACCTGTTGAGTTGCGCGAACTCCATTTCATTCTTCGCACAGGTGGTATCTTTTGTGGTTGCGGGCAAAGTGTTTTTGTGCAAAGTCTATGCGTGCATGAAAATTGAAATAAAAAGTTAATGAAAAGTTATACGATAAGATGAAGTAACAAACATCAACGTAACTGGAGGGCGTGAAGCATCACTAGTAAATTATGTGAAAATATGCATACAACTACACAAACATGCTATATAATAAATACCACATACAGTGCATTTCAGCGAACACCTTCCAAAATGTTTGAAGGTTGCCTGTGGCAGATAGTACAATTCTAGTTCATGAGTTGGTCTACTAGCTTGGAAGAGGCGGACGTAACTTGCGCGCACACAAAGAAGTGAAAAAGCGAATAATTAGCAAGAATTTACTAATTATGTTTCTAGCTAATTACCTTATTGTCCATACTTCAATTTACAAATTGTAGCCGTGGAGTTCGCAAGGCGGATCTACTTGGAACGGATTTTCAGGATGGCACCAGTTTCTATATGATAATTCCCGAACTTTGCGGAGAAATGCATCTGCGTTCCAGTTACTTTTGTGCGTCGGTGCATAAAATGGCGTTTTCTTAAGAAAGTAAGTGGAACAACAATGCATCTCTCCGCAAAGTTCGGGAATAAATACCGCGAAACTAGGGTCCTGTATATATATATATATATATATATATATATATATATATATATATATATATATATATATATATATATATATATATATATATATATATATATTTATTTATTTATTTATCAAGATCAACAAACGCTTCGGAAGGAGAAGAGGGCACTGCATAGAAATTAAATCTTCTTGTCATCGTTTTACGTTTTGTCCCCTGCAGAGCAGTGGCGTAGTCAGGGGTGGCACACCGGGCACGTGCCTCCTCCATCCTCCCCCTAAATGTCTGTGTTAGTGTAAGGCCAGCCCCCTTCCTCTGACCACACCCTCTCTGTTCCCCGGTCAAATTGGCGGCCCCCCCCTACCTCCAGAAAGAATTTTACGGCTACGCCACTGGTGCAGAGGAAAGCTTCAGAGCAAGCGCTACGGGCCCAGAAGGACGTGCTGTCACCCGAAGAGTTGTCGCTGTCGCCCGCGGATCTCGCGGCGACCGCCTCACTGGCTCAGCGCCGAGCCTCGATCCTCAAGCAGCCGGGCACCCTACCACGCTTCACGGCTACAACCCGTGCGATGGGCCGAAGGACCTCGGTGGTCGACTTCGGTGCCGACGAGTACGCCGCATATGTGTGAGTACTCATTGCTGTGGGGAGGGAGCATAAAATTCATCATCTTTTTGCGCCACGTATGATCTACTCGAGACATCGCCGCTCCTAATAGCGAGGAGAACTGTCATTTCCGTAACTGCCAGATATGTAAATGATGCAACAGTACATGTGTAAAAATAGTGCAGTGTGGAAATCGAACACGAATAATCGGAAAATACGAGCTTCGGATATCGCTTTTTCCCATTTGTAAAGCGTATTTAGCGAGAAAGATAGAGAAAAAGGACGAATCTATAGTTACTTATGCCGCTAAACATCACCGAGCGTTCTCTGCAAATCCTGGGCAGCATGTGTTGTGACGGTAATTCCCAATTATTTCAGCGAAGTGTTTCCCAAATGTTTGTTCGCGCTTACTTTGACTCGATCGCGTTTGATAGATACGCGGCTTCAACATAGGGATCGATGGGGACACGCGGTACCGTTAGGTAGACATGACCATTACCATAGTTTACGTGTTTCGCATTCGGAGCACTATTAGGCTCATAAGGTGCTGGCGGAAAGTGTCATAGAGTTACAGTCTTGGGCAGGAGAGGCAGAGAATAGCTTTGGAAATTCTGCCGACCAAAAGATAACGTGTGCTCTACGACAAAGTGCACTGAAATGGCTCAAGAAACAGCATAACTATGGATATATAGCACATCTGAATATTAGTGAAGGCGTATCCTGCAGTATGAACCTCATCCCTGCTAGGACATATTTTTGTACTGAAAGGGGCGAGTGGGGCAACTATATCTTTTTTACATGAAGTGTGCAAGGAGAACACAGTAGGGGTTACCTACGAGCAATTAAGAGGAGAAGCAAAAAATGTAAAAGCAAAAAGGTGTGTATCCAATGATAATGATTACCACCAATGCCATTTATGATTTTCTTAAGGGGAATAGGAAGAAGGACCGGAAGTGAGTCTGCTAAGTTTTAATATATCGGTGAATAACTCGGGACAAAGTTGAAAGGCAGGTCCTGTCTACTGGACCAATATACGCGGATGATATCGTTCTTCAAGATGAGAGAAGTGCTCATCAATAGTTTATGAATGTCTACACAAAGCAGGGGTGGGGGGGCGGGTTACGGGTTACCTTTTCTGGAATGCTCCCATAAGCTTCGTAGTAGAGAAAGTCAGGTAGTCAACTCAGTGAAATACCTACCCATAAAGGTTAAGGTGTGGTTATATAACTCGTTATTAGTTAGTCAGATTTACTACTGCTGCCTCGTCTGGAGTACAGCTTCTGCATCAAACATAATCAACTGTTTTTGCTACAGAAAAACAAAATTATGCCGTTTTACTCGCCAAAACCACGATCTGATTATGAGGCATGCTGTAGTGCGGGACTCCGAAATATTTCGACCACGTGGGGTCCTTCAACGTGCACCGTAATCTACACGGGTGTTCTCGCATTTTGCCGCCATTGAAATTAGGTCGCCGTGGCCGGGATTCGATCCCGCGACCTCGTGCTTAGCAGCCCAACACCATAGCCACTAAGCAATCACAGCGAGTGCTACAGAAAAGAAAATCGTTCGCTGTATCTGTAACATGTATTAAGACTTTCCCTAAGCGCCGTTGTTTAAAAAGCTCCGTGCGAAAAAACATCCCCATTTTTATAAATGCCCCATATCATACACTTTTATCAAAGAGTGCAAGCAAAATATCGGCTCTATACAAAATAGCTGACCTAAGCGGGAACGTAGTATTTTGAAGGTGAAAAATTCAGCGCAAACATCCAGGACAACCATGAATACTTTGTTTAGCGCAAAACGACAGGCACAAAAAAGACGACCAGGACAAGGCGCTACTCTCAACTCACATCATATTATTGCGTCACTCCTTTATAGACCGCTCAAACCAGAGGAACATGCGCAGTGAGCACCATGCGGTGGAGCCAACAACATCCGATCCCAAAAGCGCACTCATGCGACAGAATCCAAAAAACCAAATTCAGCGCTGTACAAGGTTAAGGAAGGCACACTAATGCACTGTGACTCCAATGACTGAATGAAAAATGCTTCCGATAACTCTCGGGCGGTGGTGTCACGGCTCTTTTTCAAAATCGTGTTATCACGAAACATGGGTTTTCACTTGCATACTTAACAATGCTGAGCCAAATGGGAACCTGTGCCTGTTGGTATGGATCGCTAGTGTTCTCTAAGGCGCTCGTTAACACAGCGGCCTGACTGCCCTACATACACTTTGCCACATGACAAGGGAATCTTATAAACCACACCGACGCTGCAATCTACAAACTTCACGTGGTTCTTTTCACAATCAGGTATTTTACTTGTTTTAGAAATACGGCTGCACAACATTGACAGTTTCTAAAGTCTCTAAAGTCTCTATTGTCTCTAAAGAAAGGTACTGTACTTTTGATCACAGCTGTCGAAGGTGGCGCTCCAGTTTTTCTCCAGTTTTTAGATTTGCAGCTATCCTTGCAAACAGGCCACGCCTGTTGGATGTGCTCGCCACGTGCACGTAAGGAACATTTATCTTACGCGTCTGCGCACTCAAAGACTGTGAAACGCGCCATTGCTCTGATGTGTTTAGAATCTTCCTGAATGCAATCTTGTCATCACTCTGCGAACATGAGTTTCATTGCACAGTTAAATAGGCTGCAGGCTGCTGGTTACCCAAGTGTGGTGGTGACGTCAGTCTCGGAGGTATTGCTTCAGAAACTGAAAGGGATGCGGCACAAAAGTAACTGCATCACACAAAAGAAGAGGCCTAAAGTTGTGCCGTATTGCCACAGAGTGGCTCACAATCTAAAGAATGTCGCCACTGTTGCGTACTCCAGGGTAGCGTACCGTACTGCTGCCGGGACGTAGCGGCGCCTGCCTATCGAAGCTCGACCGACATTACTTATTGGGTAGCGTGGCGTTGTCGGCGGGCTGCAGGCATCCGGTAGATCATGGCGACCAAGCAGGGGCGAGACGATTTGCTAGGGCGAAACTTGCACGGTTTATTCAAAGGTAGTTGAAAGAAAATAAGAAAAGCATGAAGTATGAAGTCTCAAGTAAGAAGTATATCAAAGTACATTTCGGAGCCCCTTAAATAGCTCTGTACAAGTGTGGGCGGGATCTTGCTTCCATCGATGACACGTGACAGGCACGAAGAGAGGGCCCCTCCTCCTGCAATACCAAGCACGGGCAGGAGAGGTCGATCCTCTCATCGACGAATCCGGGGAGAAGGTCGGGTGAATGACCCCTCCGGTGCACGCGGGCTCCGGTTCAGAGAAGGTCGGGTGAATGACCCCTCCGGTGCACGTGGCTCCGGTTCAGAGAAGGTCGGGTGAATGACCCCTCCAGTGCACGTGGGCTCCGGTTCAGAAGAGGTCGGGTGAATGACCCCTCCGGTGCACGTGGGCTCCGGTTCAGAGAAGGTCGAGTGAATGACCCCTCCGGTGCACGTGGTGTCAGACGCCAACCCTAACACCACTAGATACAAAATTCCGGTAGTGTTTTCCGCTCCTCAGAAACTGTCAATGTTGTGCAGCCGTATTTCTAAAGCAAGTAAAATACCTGATTGTGAAAAGAACCACGTGAAGTTTGTAGATTGCAGCGTCGGTGTGGTTTATAAGATTCCCTTGTCATGTGGCAAAGTGTATGTAGGGCAGTCAGGCCGCTGTGTTAACGAGCGCCTTAGAGAACATGAGCGATCCATACCAACAGGCACAGGTTCCCATTTGGCTCAGCATTGTAAAACATGCAAGTGCAAACCCATGTTTCGTGATACCACGATTTTGAAAAAGAGCCGTGACACCACCGCCCGAGAGTTATCGGAAGCATTTTTCATTCAGTCATTGGGGTCACAGTGCATTAGTGTGCCTTCCTTAACCTTGTACAGCGCTGAATTTGGTTTTTTGGATTCTGTCGCATGAGTGTGCTCTTGGGATCGGATGTTGTGGCTCCACCGCATGGTGCTCACTGCGCATGTTCCTCTGGTTTGAGCGGTCTATAAAGGAGTGACGCAATAAAATGATGTCAGTTGACAGTAGCGCCTTGTCCTGGTCTTCTTTCTTGTGCCTGTCGTTATGCGCTAAACAAAGTATTCATGGATTCGCACCAACTAGCCCGCCAACGCATTGTGCTGATCCAGGACAACCTACAAAGAAAAGACGAGACAAGCATTGGCGCTGTGCTTGTCTCGTCTCTTTGTGGGTTGTCCTGGATATTTGCACTGAATTTTTCACCTTCAAAATACTATGTACCCACTAGCCCCAACCGCAGTTTTATTGAAACAGGAACATGCCTCATTATTCCGTTCATGTTCACAAATACTGGCACATAACGAGTCTCCGACAACCTACACTCTGCAACAACTGATTCGTTAGAAGCTATGCATGCTATTACATGCATGCGAATAAATGATGTTGATTTAACTTGTACGACTTTCCAGATACGCAATTTCTCTTAGAGCGCAGCTCCTAGGTTCCCGTTCTTGCGTCGAGCGTCGGCAGCGTAACCGAGCGAACGACCACAGCGATCGATGAAAGCGAACGCGGAGCCCAGTGGGGGATGAAAGACGAGAGGAGGAAAGCGCTGAAGAGGGTGCAGCGGTACAGGGAGGGAGGAGAAATATCAGGAGGGAGCGCCACGTGATTCTGCTAGCCCCGGCAAGACAGCTTCCTCTGTAGCAGCTCTCCCGCTCTCCGGGGCTCTAGTGCGCGGTGCCTTTTTGGTAGGAATAGGCCCACATGGTCGCCAGACCATTCGAGGTTGTTTGGTACGTGGTAACGTTTAGTGGCACCTGCGGTCACAGGCATGGAGGCACGTAGGAAGTAATGGTTTCCTGCTACCACCCAAGTCGTTGTTTACTTCAAATACGTTGCCTTGAAAATACTGGGCTGAAAATACTGAAATACTGGGAAATATACTGGGGTGCCTGACCCATAACGGCCAAATTTTCAAAGCGTCACAATTGCGCTTAGCCGCGCGGTTAGTGGAGTTGCCAGCGCACTCCCCTCAAAACCCGTCCAGAATGCCCGAGCGTAGTCTATTGTTTCGTCAAATCAGCTGTTGTGCACCTTAAACTGTTGTTCGTTTTTTCTTGCTAAATTCTGTCCCGCCGACTTGCACCTATAGATTTTCTCGCGTTTTCGCTTAGCAAAAAGTTCTGCTGTGTGTTTTTCTTCATGAGAGAAATAAATAGTATTAGCTGGCGCTCTGAACGCCGAAGTCGTCGCCTCTCGTTTCCGATTTACGTGCAGTATTTTGTAAGATAGTGTGGTGCGGCGTGGTTACGCTGTTGTGAGGCACCTGTTGAGTTCACGCCAGTCTTCTGAGAGGCCGAATACATTGAGCAATTGACAGCGTCGACTGGGACCGTCTGCCTTGAAAATGGGCCGGCGGGACTTTAAACATGTCCGGGGTCCCCCGCTCGCCAGTCCATCCTTGGGCATAGAAAGGACGAGTTCTTTCTCCACGTCAAAGCACTCGCTTCGGACCCTGGATGCTCGCTTGATCGTCTGCACATGTTTACGGGGGCGAAATGCGTCATGGTTTCTCAGACGACCCCAAAGCGACGTCGGAAGGTTGGCTTCGTTGTCTGCACACGTTTGCAGGGCAAAAAGTTTTGTTGTTTCCCTGAAACCGCCCCAAAACGAGACCAGTCGTCGTTGAGGTGGTCCTCGCCGGTTGTTGGGCACAGTGCCGGTACCCGACGCCTTCGTTCGCTACAGCCAAGGAGCCTGTTTGTGGTGGGCCGCATTACCGTGATGTGTGGTGGTTCGGTACGTTACCGGACCGACATAGCACAGGCTCGACTACTTCACAGGCTTGAACTCCTTCACTAACCTCGGCGTACGTTTGCCGCGCCTACTATGCGCACATATGCCGAAGCCCCCGCAGCAGACGCAACCAAAGCGAGCCAAATAAATCTATCACTTGCCTATTACCTCAGGGCCTATTTCCCACCATCTCACTCCTCCAATATTTTCATGACTAGTCTTCAAGGTTGTCACGTGACGCTCCATCCAAGTTTTTTTCCTTCCTCCATGCAGCGGAACCATGAGGCGGAAAGCGGAGGAGGGTGTACGGCGAAAGCATGAGAAGCGTGGTGCGGCGACGATGGCCATGCGATGACGCTAGTGTAGCGCGCGTAGTCCGGCAGGTCTATCGGCGGCGGCTGCTGTGAATCGCGCCGCACTTAGCCCCATCTGCAACGTGCCGCATGAGACAGATTGTCCACGATAGCCAATATATCGCGAAGTGAAAACACGTGTAGAGCTGCGCTCAAATTTAGCATTAGGGAGTATCGTAATCGTCGGTGAGCTTTTTTTTAATGATGAAAGCGTTTTTGAACTACTTGATTGCTCGGGCGAAGCAGTTTCTTGGTTTTGTGCATAACTTCCTGATCTATGTATTCGGCATGTAGTGTTTATTAGCAATACCTTTTCCTGTGTGTATCTACATGAAGCGCATCTGTCCTACGAATGGTTGGTTACTATGTTAGTGTTTGATCTCTTTTCGTCACAATTTTTTTTTCATCACATGCTGCTTGTGCCCTTGTCACCATGCACAGAAACAAGGTTTTGTCAAGTTATTAACGCAACTTTTTTGGTCTCCTTTTCATATGTATATATTCATAGGTAAATAATTCACCTTAATCTACCTTAATTCTCTTTAATACACAGTCACTTTAATCCACCCTGATCCATCTTGACCCACCATAATTCACCTTACTGGACCTTAAGCCATCCTAATCCACCCTAATCCAATCGCTGATCAATCATTAATTAACTTTGCTAATAATTAATGATCTCTTATACATGGCTGGACATGGTTTGGTTCACTTCCGGCCTTTCTTGGGTCACGTGACATTTTCTGCACCTCACAACGCTACCTTGAAACATAGGGATCGAAGGCTTTCGCCTCTAAAAAATCGAGGGGCACTTACTTATTCCAACGTGGATGAATGCGAAAGCTTGGGCGCCACCGCGCGATCGATCCTTAGGTATTATGCCATAGCGCAAGGTCGTGGGTTCGACTTCCACCAAAGGTCGAGGATTCGACTCCCAACAAAGATCAAGGGTTCGATGACCTTTTGGACCATCGGTTATTACGACAACGCCGACAACTACGCCGGATTTGCCGCCTCGTAAGCCATATATTGCGATTTGGCATTAATAAACGAAGAAACAATCGTTTAATGTAAAAGCATCCGGTATAACTCAGCACGGCTATACTATGCGGTGCCATGCTTTGAATTACGCATATGGTCAAGGTGGTAGTGCACGGATAATTGTTGGGAATGACGACACGCAAGAGCAGAGAAAAGAAGCAAAATGAAAATCTGCCGTCACACACAGTCAGAATGCTTTTGCGAAATTGTAATAGATAGGAAGCGATTCACGAAATATGGCGGGGCACAAAATGCGGTCCTGACGTCTGCAAATAGGTCTGGGATCCCTGAAATTATGCAGTCGGCTCTGGGCAGTCAAAACGACGAATAAAGCAATCCGAAAATAGAGAGGTCGCGAGGCAAAAAGCAGGCTTTAGTGCAAAGAACAGTTGAAGCAAGTGGAGGAGAAGCGACGGACGGTGTCTGCATACCGTAGCGCCGTGCTTACCTGGGGAAGAACATGTCGACTGGCCAAGGTGGAGCGTAGGTACCCAAATGGCCATGAAAGATTCCCAGAAAACTGACTGGAGCGCAGGGTTAACCTGCATTGGAACTCCCCAAAATGGCTGGAGCAGAGATTTTAAATTATTTTTGAAATATTTAAGACAGGCGCATATGTAAAGCGTTAAGTTTTGATTAACAGCGCAAGGACAGCAGAGGGGACAGAAGAGAGAACAGAGCGCTGTTCTCTCTTTTGTTTCCTCTGGTGTCCTTGCACCATATAATCAAAACATTAGAGCACGTTCTACCATCAAGCCCATTCTTAAATCTTTCGTAATATGTAAAGCGGTTGTCTTAATTGGATATGGAGGAAGCATAGTTTATGTATATTTCAGCCATCTTGTGGAGTTAATATGTATATAAACAACTTAATATGTAAATTAAGATATTACATGTATATTCACATTTACTTATGTTAAGTAGATGTGGCTGTTTACAAGCCACACTTCAAACGACATACGCCATGTTAGGCTCTACCTGGGTACTTGACATCTGTGACCTGCCGTGGTTGCTCCGTGGCTATGGTGTTGGGCTGCTGGGCACGAGGTCGAGGGATCGAATCCCAGCCACGGCGGCCGCATTTCGATGGGGGCGAAATGCGAAAACACCCGTGTGCTTAGATTTAGGTGCACGTTAAAGAACCCCAGGTGGTCAAAATTTCCGGAGTCCTCCACTACGGCGTGCCTCATAATCAGAAAGTGGTTTTGGCACGTAAAACCCCAAATATTATTATTATTGACATCTGTGAAGTAAAAGATACGCTTTTGGTGAAGACGGTTTCTTTATATCTGCTTGTCGGCGAACTTTCTAATTTTCACTTGGCGCAGTAACTGCTGAATAGTCAGGTGACGCTGACATCAACAGCGTGCACTCCAAGCAGTCATCGCATGTATAGTAGGCATGCGCGCGCTCTAGTAATTATCGTAACGTCGCCTCTGAGACCGTTACGGAATGGAAACCGAACTTCGACTTCTCAAAATTCGAAATGTAAATTTTCGATTGGTGGCCGAAATATAGGATATACGCGCGTACAAGAATTGCTCCAACTTACTGTCGGTGTGAGCAATGGTGCTTACAAGTAGTGTATACTGGCCGGATGTCCCAGCTAAGGTTATCCAAGCTGTTAAAAAATAAAAAATAAAAATCACAGTAAAAGATACTGCTATAAGACATACGGTATTCGGTCGTCAGACATCATACGACAGAACTCTGCTGGTCTTATAATCGTATCTTCCACCCTGTTTTTTTTTTTCCTTTAATAGCTTGGCTAACTTTAGCTCGGACGCCCTAATGCCGACGACACGTTCTAGCAGCAACAAATGCGTGCCAAATTGAGGAGATGTGTATCCTGACGCAGGCCCGGAGACGTGGTGACGAAGCCGCGGATCCTGTCGGACACGAGCCTGTCGACGCAGAGCGTCTCCCAGGCGCCGTCGCCCGACCACAAGGCAGGGGCGACCCGCAAGAGCATTTCGCTGCGCAAGCAGTCGCGCGAGGAATCGCGCGGCAGCATTCGGCCCTCGTCCGCCTACGGTACACACATCCCGGTCATTACATTGCGTGACAAAAGTAGGAAGGCGGTCTCTCGTCGACGCCGATTGAAGGCCCTGTGAGCGAGTTGGGGATGAGATCGGGCCGGAGTCGCTACGCCCGGAACCGCGTCACGTGCCCTCGCGTGAAGGGGGCAAGAAGAGCGTCGGACGGGGGGCCTAAATTTTTTCACTACCCTATCTTCTGAATCGGCCCGCATCCGTAGACTGCACTATTTTTGGAATAGGCCTAAGAAACAGGCTAGAAAAACGCATACCCGATACGCGAAAGTGAGGGTAACTCGCCACCGGGAAGGCATTGTCGTCAAAAACGGGCAGAGTCGGCTTTTTGGGAGAGTCGGCGGGCCGAGTTGGTTTCCACATTTCGACGCTGGCTGCACGGCGGTTCCGAACCGCGAGAAGACGCGACTGCTGTTTCCACCCACTCTTGCCGGGATTGATCTTAAACGAAATCCATAAATGGTCTCTCTGGTACTGAGACGGCTGATGAGAAGAGCTTGCATACGAAAATAAATCACAGCAAATAAGTCCTGCAGAAATCTGAATGTGGATTCATGAAAGGTAAAAGTCCTCAAGAGCGCTCACGAAGAAAAATATTCTGTCAGAGTGAAAGCTCGTCAGGCTGCTCAAGCAGTCATTTATTTCCGACAGTCGGCAGACGATGGTGTCCTGCATGTTCTAAATAAGTGCAACACTAAGGCAAAGCACAAAACAGCTGTTAGATAGAAGGCAGCATTGGAGTATTCACCAATGGGGTGGCAAACGCTTTCTCTCGGGCAAATTGAGTGCCGAGTATTTTCTCGCGCAGTCCTTGTTGGTCCAGTATGACGGGGAGGCCTGAGCTCCCATACGCAAGTATTCTCGCACAGTGTCGAGTGACCGAGACGAAAGAGGGGGGACTTCGAGTGGTGATTCGCCCGATGATTGTCGTCGTCTTAAAAAAAAAGCGTCTTCCTGGTGAACCATACTGTCTACAGTCAGGCGTACCGTTTGGGTTGGTGTGATCATTGCGACCAGTGACATGGGACGTGCCGTAACGTTTGCGGCATACTGGTAATGTTGGCACGAGGCTAGCAGACACGGGGCAGAAAATGCTACACCAGTGTTATGAAGACCAGGGAGGAAAAGTACACAGAAGAGATTCCACGTGAAAACTAGCTTTACTCGCAACTTAGGCCCCCAGGTCGATACATGCACATTAGCCTTCCCTTGTGTGAGCAGTCCACTACATTCGTAAACTTCGAGTAGGCTTTATCGCGAAAACAATGCTTGGTTCATATGCGCTTTTGCACGCGTGTGCATGTTGGGCTTTGCTCGACCTTGTTTATTTCTCTTTCAGTGTCTCTGAACGATGATTTGTCAAGGAAGCGGCGACAAATGAAGTGAGTAACGCAAGTCATGTCTCGGTGAGACGGACGCGAGCGCAGACTTTCAGTGCATTCTCGTCGACATGCCACACGGATGTCAGCTACTTGCTCTCGTCTTTCCCATCTTCTCACATGCTAGCCGCGCTGCTTCCCATCTTTTGACGCCCAGAAGTTGAGTCTACATTATGCTACAATGCTACATAATAGCAAAACCAAGCGAGTTTTGTCTGTTCGGACGCAGCTTTCGCGGCGGCATCGCACTGATGATGGGCTGAAAGCAGCGGTGCATTTATAGCCTGAGCCGTCTCATTCACAAGCTTTGTTCTCCAACAGCGTCTGCGCATTGCTGAGGCGTGCATGGACACCCATAAAAGGCGCGCAGTCTGATTAGCAAAGTGACAGATTGCTCCTTGTGGTAATTTTCTGACTGTGCCGCGTTGAATACGAGGCACCGTCAGATTCAGTCAGAAAGAAGTGCGCCACAGTCAAGTGTGCCTCGTTGAGAATACTGCTACGCAAGATAATATACCGGAATTGCAAGTTTCGAGTGCCGACCTCCGGCTTGCCCTTACACCGCCTTGGTGACCAGCCGCTTGCTTCGCGCGTGATGTCCGTACCGGGCGCGCACCTGGCGTGTGAACGAAGCTGTCAGGTTAGCTTGCTACGAGGCTCGATGAGATTCTTCAGCGTAGTGTGTTCTGTACCCATTGCGCGTAAATCATTGTACGTGTGTCTTTTCTGTCGGATTGTGAAAGTGGCAGTCAAAGCTCGTTCACTTGTGTTGTACTGGATGTACGATCTTAATTAATGAATAGAACTTGAATTAAGCTCTGCACCCTTGCGTCGCTTAATGATTTTATCCAGGGAATCCTTTCGATGAAGGATTCTCAGGTATGGAGAGGGCAGGTGAGTTACTTGTAAAAAGTAAATTTGCTTGACAGTCTTCCCAAACTGTCTTTCCAGTTATTAGTGTGACACATGTACGTGCAAGTTTTGTGTCAAATCTGACGGAAAAATGCCTAGAAGTAAAAAATCGCTGACAGCAGTGACTCGTCTTTAGAAACGCAAGCGTCATAAGAGACGCGAAATCTTGCGAATTGCGCAGTGCCTTATATTTTGTCGCGTTAAGAGACACTTGCCACGTTTAGCACCGGTCAAGAATATACTGTTTATATCTGCCTGCATCATAATCTCGTTCACTATCATGGTGCAGAACCGGAAAAACATATAGCTCTATTTGGGTTCAGCGCGCTACGAGTTCGTTCTGGTTCAGATAGACAACCATGTAAAACGGTTCAGCACAGTAAACATTGTCCTGCCCTTGGGCGAAATACTGCAGAGTGCCATCGACTTGTCCGCATGGCGCAGGGTTTGTCAGGAGGCGGCACACGAGAGACAGAGCTCGATGTTTCTCACAGCTATCAATGAAGTTGCACAGCCCCAGAAGCCGTAAACAGACGAAGACGCTCGTCTTAGTGTCGTCGCAGGAGAATGCGGCGCGCGGTGCGGAACCTCGACGCGTCCTCTTTCCCGCGCTTTATTATCACCCCCGCTGAGTACAGGAAGAACAATAGAAGTTTATAGGGGCATCCTAATACTAAAAGTTTCGAGTCGAATCGCAAATATGAGTATTAGAGAAATACGACTGGTCAGTATCGAATAGAACATCACGTATTTGCGATTTCTTAAAAAACAAAAATAGTGAAAGGAAGAATTTCACGGGGCCTGTTCGGCAGCAAAAGGCTTTTTTTTTTACATGTATATCGTGGTACAGTACGATTACATATGGTGCACGATGACATTGAAAGCAATAAAGCAAAATGAACAGGACGTCCCAAATGCATATGTAGTAGACAGTGGCGTAGCCAGAAATTTCGTTCGGGGGGGTCTCACATTGCAGCTCGGTCTCCTCCTTAAGAGCAAGCTTTAGCTCAGGTGCTCGTATCTAAATACATGTAGAAGGAGAATTCGTTTTTCTCGGAAACCAATGCACCAAATTTGACAAGGTTTGTTGCATCTAAAAGAAAAAACTTAAATTCTAGTGACTGTTGGTTTCGAATGTTTTATTTATGTTCCCAATTCTTCATTAAAAATTCACCAAAATCGCAAGTTTTCAGAAATCTAAACTATCAAGTTTAACACTATGTAACTCAGCAATGAAAAATGATATCGCAATTCTGTGAATTGCACCTAATAGTACATATACACAGGAAAAAATTTCTATGTTACTCGTGAATCTCCAAAAATTTAGCATTTATGGAAATACGGCTTTCGCAGAATCCTTGTACACAACGCAACCAATTCACGTAAGATATGAATTGACACACCAAATTTGTCCGCTTTGACTGTTATAATAGATGCCGTTTAGTGAACAGCGACATGTGTGCTTGTTGCACAGCTATTAGTTTGTAAACATAGTGCTTTTCTTTTCTTTTACTTTCGAGTTTTTCAAGATATTTAAACAATGTTCAGGCCCTAAATCAATATTGCGCTTCCAACAGACACTAGAATTTAATTTTCTCTCTCAAATGCAACTAATTTCATTAAAAGCGATTCGGGGGTTATCACAGAAAAGTGTTTCTGCGTTTTACATGTATTTGAATAGGCCGCGTCGGAGTAGGGCGCGAGCTAAAGCTTCCTCTTAAACAATTTGTCTGGGGATCAAATACATGAATAATAACTGCATTGTCATTGCTAAAGATGCTGCAAACGAATTCTTGAAGGCTACGCACTATCCAAACAAGTAAAATATGTATTTTTTATAAAAGAATATGGCTTGTATGTGCCAAAAATTGTGCCCAAAATAACAGATATCAATGCTTCCATGTTTTTTTCTCTATTCAATAAGTAAATAAAATATCACACGAACTTTAGAACTATATCAGTTCGAAACCAGCAAGGCAGTGGATGCCGCTGATATGAAAAATGTAAAGGCCATGAAATTAGCAAGCTGAGGACGAATATTGTAAGGAAACTTTGTCATTCAAGAACCTTGTTTAGATTCTTATACATATGCAACGGCCAGTGAAAAATCTTAATGACGCTGTCATTTGTTCCAATGTATTACACAGGAGCAGCTGTCACCGGTCATGTATCGTGGGTAATTGCACCGAAATTATAGCCGCAACAGAGATCACGTATAGAAAGCAGGAGTTCTGCAAAATAAACGAGGGCGAGTCAAATGAAAGTCAGCCAATGTGAATATATGACAAACGGGGTACCTTATTTAAAAGTAGTCTCCATGACCATTTAGACATTTGTCCTGTTGTCTAACGAGTCGCGTGATTCCCGTCTCATTAAATTCCTTGGGTTGCTGCTTCAAAAAGTCTGCAACTGGCTCTTTCACGTCATCGTCCGACACGAATCTGTTTCGCTTAAGTTTTTTTTTTCAAATGCTCCAAAAAGTGGAAGTCGCAAGGCGACAGGTATGGGCTATATGGCGGATGTTGCAGCATTT
This sequence comes from Dermacentor variabilis, assembly GCF_050947875.1. Classification (NCBI taxonomy): domain Eukaryota; kingdom Metazoa; phylum Arthropoda; class Arachnida; order Ixodida; family Ixodidae; genus Dermacentor; species Dermacentor variabilis. Next base: position 8,946,456 of record NC_134570.1, read on the forward strand.
CCCACTTGAACATTGCCAGCTTTGTATTAACCACATCAGCGACATGGGGACGGCATTGTTGTGGAACAAGATGACCCCATTCGTCAATTTTCCACGTAGTTCATTCTTGATTGTGACACGCAGCCAATCTGGCGTTTTACAATAGCGAAACAAATTGATAGTCTCTCAAGATTTAACAAATTATATCAGTTATGGCCCCTGACGATCGAAAAAAAAGTCAACAACACCTTTCCGGCGGAAATGACGGCCTTTCCTTTCTTGAGGGCGGGGTGAATTCGTATGTTTCCACTGTAAGCTTTGATGTCGTGTTTCAGGCTCGTAGAAGTGGCACAAGGGTTCGTCCCCAATGACAATTGGAGACAAGAAGTCGTCACCCTTATTGTGATACCGGATCAGATGAGTCAAAGCAGCGCTGAACTACTCCATCTTCTGGCGGTAGTTCAAAATCTTGGGCAACCATTGCGCACACAATAGCGGATAACCGAGATGTTCATGAATTATGGCGTGAACCGAACCGTGACTGATGTTCACACGCTCTGCCAGTTCATCGATGCTTATCCCGCGTTCTTGTCTCATGAGCTCATCAACCTTTGCAATTTTGTTAGGGGTGATTGCACGATAGCTTTGGCCCGGCCTTTGATCATCCTTGCAACTTTCACGTCCTTCTTTTAACCGTTTGCTCGAACGCTTCACAGTGGCCAATGAAATGCAATGTTCAACGTACACGGCAGCCATACGGCGACTAATTTCTTTTTGGGAAATACCTTCAGCTGTCAAAAACATCAAGGCACCACGCTGCTAAACTTCTGGAGCGTCCATTATGTTCATGTCCATTATGTCCAACCATGTTCAAACCAGTGTATGTCAGCAATAAACAATCATAATACTCACACCTGCGCGTCACTTTTGTAATAGAGAGATGCGTCTGTGTCACGTGCATGCCTCGCAGATAATGGACCGAACAATAATTGCGCTGGGTGGGTTCGCTCGCTTTCATTTTACTGGCCTTCGTACATCAGAAACGCGAAGATACAATGGAATACACCAATGCGAAGATACAGTTTGATAAAAGGCAAAAAAGTGTCGCTGAAACCACAGTTCACTGCAGGTATACACATAACCTCGCAACAAGATATTTAAATATACGTATAAGTCTCCAATAAATCTACGTATCTAAAAAAAAGTCACTGTATACAATGCGTCAAACAAGGCAAATAAACATGTTGCGCAATTAGAGATTCACAGAATAATCCTAGATCCCAACCCCATTCCATCCACGCCCCCCGATGTATCGCGGGCGACGGAAGGCGGCGCGCTTGCTCCCCGCTTTTCTCTTTTCCGCACACAAGACTGCGCCACCACCGTCGTCTCACCCATTCCATCTACCCCATCCCGCTCCCTACGCTTTCATTCCCACATTCAGCATGCGGCGCGCGGTCACGATGTTATCGCCCTTGGAATTTATACGAAACATGAGGGCGACGGCAACCGCAGTAATGCGCCTGGAGTGTCCATATAATTGCTATCGCAATACTATATATTAAATCTATCCGGCAACTGAAGCGTCCCGTGGCCCATTACTGTCCGCAAAAGAAGTAGGAAAATCGAACTTTCACCATACGACAATTCGCTGCGCCACAACAATGTCTTTCTTTTTATTTTGTGGGGCCGGGGCACCGAAATGAAAAAGCGCAAAGTATGTTGGCCACAATCGAATGCCTACTTTGGGCACCTAATGTAGCTACGGAAAGAATATCGAAGAAAACGTGAGACGCTTGGTCCACCGAGAACCATACGCATACTGCTCGTTATCCTATACTGGAGAGACAAGACTTTCCGGAGAGGTTACGCTCAAGCGAACGCGGGGCAATCCGTCGAGTCCCCACAGTGATAGCGGCGAGCGACGATAGTTTCTTTTTCTCGTCTGCTAGCCAGAAAGCATCCAAAACTCTGCCAGGCGAAAATTCACTCGGCCAGAGAAAAGTGAACGCGCACGGAAGTGCGCCGCGCGGTGGTGGCAGCAAAACGAGAAAAACGCATGCGCTCTGGCTGCCTCTGGCAGCCCGCGGGTAGGGTAGCGAGGACAAAAAAATTGAAGAAGCTCAATGTGTTCTCGCGAATAAAAGTCGAAGTAGAAAAAATAAATAAGAACGTAGTTACCTTGGCTGACTTTAGTGTCTTTGACCCGGATGCTTTGGCGTAGGCGAAAAAAAAAAGATATTTTTTTATGTGTCATGACGGCACAAATTAACCACCACAACGCTTCATCTCATCCGACTTCGCTGCTGGCTTTGTCAACTTGTCTGATAGTGTGTTGATTTGGCTTGTCTCGTTGTATGGTCCGATGCAAGAACATAAAATAAAGAACCAGCAAGACTTTAGAAAAATCAATGCACCTTTGGCGCCCAATATTTACAGTAACATAAAACCCACAAAGTTCCCCAATTGAAATCTAAAGCACAACTTTGGAAATTTCAATGCACCTTTCACATCAAAAGTTTATGAGAACTCTATACCCACAAATTTCGGAATTGACATCCATGCGCTGCGTAGATTCCGCGGCCTCTGCAAAATGCCGTGGCGAGCCCGTTCGCCATCAAAGCGCCCTTGAAACTTTGTGCTCGGATGGGGCTGCTTGCGTTATGTGACTCCCGGTGCGTGGGCGCTGCCGCGAAATCCAGCACAAGTTCGCAAGGTTCGCGCTGAAATGTCTTTTCGAGCGTGAAAGAGGCACTCTAAGGAAATTCAGAATGATTTCCGGCACCGGGGATTGCTTGGGTAGGCGGTGCATGGACAGCAAGAAAAAATTTCGAGGGGGGGGGGGGGGGGTTGCTGAAGCCCCGTCAGCACCTACCTCCCCCCCCCCTGGCTACGCCCCTGGTAGTGCTCATTGAAAGAGCAAATGACTATACTACAGCGCTGTGCATCATTTGGATGGTATTCAGACATGATGACATTGGTCAACTAATAAGCTTAAATATTTGTCTACATCGAAACATCGATATCACTCGCTGCCTAGTCAGACGAGACATGGGGCCGTATAAGGTAAACCTATTCCAATGTATTTTAATTCCAATCTGCTGACGTCAAATTTGCGTAACCGCCGAAGCAAGCATCGGGCAGTCACCCGCAGGGTTGTCTGAACAGACAAATCAAACGCTCTCATCGATCATAGGGGGTCACTTTTGTTTGCTTGAAAACGAATAACATTTCCTGCACTGAGCTGCTTGCCTTATCTAATTGGCTCACAAGAGGCGAGAAGCATGCTCAAGTGGAGAGGAATTCGATGGGGCCGAGCCACCGCACTGAATATCGATAACCGGATGAAGAGGGTGGGGCCGGCGCCTGCGATTGGTCCGCTTTTTCGTACTTAGCTTGCGGTGGCTCGTCGAAAATCGCGGCGGCATGCAACGGAAGCCCAAGAATAACGCTAAAACGGATCCTCAGCAAAGAAGACTTGGCAGAACGAAGTCGTAAACACACCGAAAGTTCTCGAAAACGTTACACGGCCACGCAAAAGGTTTTATTACACGCAAATAAACCCGTGCTCTCCGGCAGGGGCGAGTAGCCAGTGCCGGAGCGATCGGCGGCAGCCATTTCTTATTCCTTTCGGAACGGGGCAGCCTGCGGCTATTCAGAAGAAAACTCAGTTTTGTTCGGCATATTATTGCATCTACAACGCGTACACGCCACTTTGACGTGGTAAGTTCTTGCGGTTTTGTCACGTTGCGCGAGAGGCAGGTGAAGTGGGTGCAGCCCGAGAACTTTTGACCAATAGCAGAGCGCTAATGGCGAAAAGGCGTCGAATCAGAAATAACTATTTTTGAATCAGAAATAACTATCAGTGTGTACACATCATATCAGATGGGGAGCTATCGCGGTTTTCGTGACGTCGCGTGACACACAGGTGAAGTGGGGGTGATCGAAAGAAGTTTTTGACCAATCGTGGATGGCCGATTGCGGAATTGGAATAGAAAAATTTGGAATAGTTTTACGTTATAGAGCCCATGCTTACTCAAAGTATGGCAACTATTGTGCATAACTGACCAGGAACTCGATCGTATGCACAAATGAATATTGGACAACTTCAAATAGTGAATTCTCTAATTGAGAACATTTGATTCGTATTCAATGTTCTTACCCACCTAGTCAAGAATACTAGTGCATAACAGAGGTTTTCTGGCGCACGAAAAGGGACGAAAGACAGTGGCAAGACGCGGAAACAGCGCTGTGTCCGCGCCTTGCCACACTCTCTCTCATCCCTTTTCGTGCGCTAAAAAACCTCTGTTATGGAATACCAACACGCCCTAACCCAAGCTCTTTCAAGAATACTAGTGTTATGAGACGTATAAGCGCACGGATTCGTAAACGAAAATTCGCACGGTCACAACCGAATTATCGTAATGTTTATTTTTTCCTAAATAGACTGTTTCAGTTTAGTCTTTATAACCAAACGTAAACGCATTACATACGTAGAGAAATAACGTTGTCATCACTGGGCATGCTCTGAGCGTTATTGGGTTTCTGAGGTTTACGCGCGCTATGATAACGTGCGTTATTCGGTGGGTCTAACGTTCGAATGTTTACGTACGTTAAGAAATAGCGTTGTCGAATTCCCGGCCACGGCGGCCGCATTTCGATGGAGGCGAAATGCGAAAACACCCGTGTACTTAGATTTAGGTGCACGTTAAAGAACGTCTAAATTTCCGGAGTCCTCCACTACGGCGTGCCTCATAACCAGAAAGTGGTTTTGGAACGTAAAACCCCACAATTTAATTTTTTTAATTTTTTAGCGTTGTCGAACATCGCGACACCCATGGCTCTCACTTCAGCGTGAATTCTCGTGATGGCTGCGCTCTGACTCGCATTTCTCGCCAGTAACTATTGAAGTGACCTTTCGCTTTCTCTAAACTCACCTGAAAAGTTAGTTATGAGCGCATAGCGCGTCCAATTTCTAAGATCAAATTCGGCGATTCCAGCGCCCATACGCCTAAGGAGACGCGTCGGCATAGCAACAACGGGATGATCGCTAATGAATTGTCTTGGCTTGGATACTTTTGGCACGAGGCACCAGACGCACCCTGTTTTATAACGTCTTACGTTTGCTTTCCCGTGCGGTAAACTAATGACGCGCACCGTAACGTCCCGCAAATGTGATTACGTTTAACGTGCGTAAGGTGACAAACACTATTCTAAAACTGTCTCGTGTCACATTACGTTGGCCTGCTTTAGGATGCAGCGTAGATATGCGGGCGCGACGTGTCGACAACGCGAACAGCGGCCGCGCGCTTGCGCACTGGGACAATTTTTATCTCTGTACGCTCGGTCGGAGCACGATGCGCGCTTCTCAGACAGCCCAGATAAGCCTTTCGCATTGCCGCCATCGCCACGATTTTAGCAGTAGTGTTATCGAAATGAGCTATCGGAAAGCAGCAGAGGCGGTGCACCTTGATAAGGAGTAGTAGCGACGTTTTTCTCAACAACGTGCATTTTACGAATGCACTGCGCAGACGCGAAATTTTTATATATGTGTCAAAGACAGACTTAATTGGGCGTGTTCCCTTTATGTCCCGTAAAGGCGTGTTCCCTTTATGAAAGGGAACACGCGAGAGCGTGGCCCGTGCTCTGCAGAGGTAAATGCAGAGGTAAAATCCCTTGATAATTTGAAAGTAACGACACTCTTTGAACTCGGCCGCCGCCGCGAGACCTCCTCGCCCCTTGCGCGTCACCCCCCCCCCCCCCCGCGGCAACCAGTTTTGCCCCCGTTTTTCTGCACGACGATTGGTCTCCCTGCCGTTGCCCTTGGAAACGTGCGGATCTTCAGTTTTGCTTGTGTTTTTCTTTTTCGTTCGCGCCATTTTTCTCCTGAGCACGGCTGGCTCGGCGCTTTAGCTCGGCGTAGCGAACGTTGTACGCTGTGTTTCCTGCTGCATGTGCTAGCGCTATGCCGTACTGTTGCGCATATAACTGCAGCAAGAAGCCTGAAGATGGTTATGCGGTTTTTATGATACCACAAGGAAAGTGTGACGGCTTGCTCAGGAAGCAGTGGCTGCATAACACTGGCCGAATGAACTGTGTTCCGACAAAGAGCTGCGTTGTTTGCGAGGTGACGCGTCTTTCTTATTGCTCATAGCAAAGAATCTCGTAATGCATCTAGTACTTCTTCCGGCCTGCTCACCAGCGTTTTTGTTGCGGCAATTCGTACCTTGCATAAAAATGCGGTTGTCCTCAGTATGCTTAATATTCTGGGGCGGCTGCATCACCTCGCACGTCGCCAACTGTTGTTATTAACCCATTAAAGACAAGCGTGACCATATAGTCACGTTATCACGTTAGTCTGCACGGTGGATTTGATTTAATTAAGATTAGCAAAACGGCACCAAAATCGCCTTCGACATGCCGTTAGACAGATGAGAGTTCCCTTTATGGATATAAAGTGGCAGCAGGTGTAAGTCGTTTTGTGGGAGCCCCTCGCAAGGGCGGGGAATAAGTGTTGATGTGCGAGTAGCGTCGCGATGCATCACTCCAAGGGGTAATGTGTTTTTTTTTTCACTACTTGTTTGAGCAATAGTCGGATATCCTTACCTCCATACTGCTCTTTGAATATGTGACCTTCGATGAGCATTTGTGAAAGATTAATGTTTGATTTATCCATGAATGAGCATGTTATCTTGCGCGTTGCCATATGGTCACGCTGGGCCTTTAGGCTACCTAACTTTTTATTTCTTCTTTAGCTGCATTCTCATCTCTTGCACGGCTGCTGGCACGTTCCCGCAGTAGTTATTTCTTATATTATTGTCTGAATAGGTTGATTTTGGAATAAATAGCGAAGATACTCGAAGAAGACGATGACGACGTGTAAGTGATCTATATCGACCCGCGAGAGGCTAGCACCTATTCGGGTGAAGAGTCGGCCGAGGAACACTCAGGCGGGCTCATTGACAATATAATCGGGCGGCAGCTATGAGCCGGCGCTGAAACTGTTTTCTCTGACGGACGCTGCATTGGTGGATCCGACTCGGACGATGACGACCCCAGCGGGCTAGGTGACAGAACATTAGAGGTTTCTTCTGCTGTAGTTGGTGCGGCCATTCCTGCGAAATTATCCACTGCTTGTAAGTGGACGAACGGTGATCTCCAGAAAAGCCTTGGCATATTTCCCTACCATACTTTGCTGCTTACAGGGACTTTTCACCTGTTGAGTTGTTCGAAATCTTTTTTTGACGAAGCCGTCGTGTAGCTGCTAGTCGAACCAACAAGAAAGTATGCGTTATTTTTAATATGCCCGATGATCCGGAGGTTACGAAAGAAGAATTAGGTTTTCTTGGAGTGCTTGTTTTGTCCGGATAAAACCGCTTGCCAGGGAAAAAGTGCCATTGGGACAGCGGCTTGGATATGCGCAACACGATGGCCTACAATGCTATGTGAAGAAATCGCTTCGTACAGATAATGCGATTCCTGCACTGTGCGAAATGCAAGCCTAACGCTTAGTGACAAGTTGGCAAAGTTGCGTCCATCGACGGCACTATTGAAAGCAAGGTTTCTGGAGCACTTTCAACCTGTGCGTCACCTGAGCTATGACGAAAGTATGATTGAGTATTATGGTCGTCATGGCTGTAAACAGCTTATACGCGGAAAGCCTATCCGCTTCGGGTATAAATTATGGTGCCTAAATGCCAAGAACGGATACATTGTAAACTTCAAAGTGTATCAAGGCAAGCAGGGGATCCCGGAACATCTGAAAAATATGAAAAGGACTTCGGAAAAGCAGCGGCGCCACTTCTTCAAATGGTGGATGAACTCGCAGCAGAGACGCACGACCTTCCTTTATTTTTCAATTTTGATAATTTATTCACAGGCATGCCGCTACTCAGGCATCTCAAGGCACAGAGCTACAAAGGCACGGGCACAGTGAAGCAGAACCGTGTTCCCAAAGAGTGCCCTATCACTCGACCACAATTCGTCAAGCGCCAACCACGCGGGCACGAAGAGCCCGTGCTGAGTGACAATGGGATAATTGTTGTCCGCTGGATGGACAATTCTGTAGTAACGATCGTAAGCACCATTCACGGCGTAGAGCCAATGTCATCTGCTGACAGGTACTCGCGCGTTCAGTAGAAGCAAATCAAGGTGGCCCTCAAAAAAACACTGTTGCTCAGTACAAGTTTTATGGTAGGTACAGACCAGATGGATGCAAATGTAGGCGCCCATAGGATTGTAATCCGTGGCAAAAAGGGGTGGTGGTCGATTTTCACTTGACTTTGGGATGTATCTATCAGCAACGCTTGGGCGCTAATTCGCAGCACAGGGTTCAACGTCACGCAGGTGGAATTCCGCAGGCAAATTGCACAAAGCTACCTGATGCGATGGGACAATAAGCATAGAGGACCTGGTCAATGCAGAATCCCAAGGACTGGTGATGTCATGACTGGTATACGGTATGACCAAGTGGCCCAATTTGTTGCACCAATACCTAATGGCAAGAGGTGGAGGTGTGCATGATATAATTGCAAAAGCGCAGTGCACACACAATGCACAAAGTATGACGACGGCATGTGTATTCCATGATCTAAACCATGTCACACTAAATAAGTGCTCGACTATTCGCTATGCATGTTTTCTGTGATGTTTCATGGCTTGAAATAAATGTTTTTCTCTTCGCGTATTTTGCTGTAGCGTAAGGGCCCAGTGTGACCATATGGTCACGGGCTATATTTCAAAAACTAATTAGGCAAGAGTAATAATTTTTTGCATGTGAATTAGTAGTACAAAGGTAAGTTAATATATTAGATTTATTTCAAGATAACAAGAAAAAAAAAAGAAACCGGTCCCTAATGGGTTTCAAGTCGGAAGTGCAGCATTATAGATTCTACTTAGCACCCTGAAAAAATCAGTGGCAAGTCTACCCACGGTATTCCAGGTGATGAGCATTGGCTAGTCCACACTGCGTTTTTTTTAGTTTTAAGGCGAGAACCTGAAGATCTCTACGTTTTAAGGTCGCGTTGTAAACTGGAAGTATCACGTGGCGCAAGGAAGGCAAGAGGTGACTTAAAGCATGTCCACACCTGTATAAGAGAATGGTTACCCAAGTTAATGAACCATGAGTGATTGAAAAAGCTTGATTACGGAGGATTAAAGTTGATTAGAGTATATTAAAGAAGATTAAGGTGGATTAGAGTGCATTAAGAAGGATTAAGATGCATGAATAAAGTTTAAGATCGGAGGAGGATGATTAAGGCGGATTATGGTGCATTAAGGTGAAGGGTTGATGAAAGGGTATTAAGACCGATTAGGGCGCATGAGCAAGGATTAGGCAGGATTAAGGTAGATGAAGAAATATTAAGGTCGATTAAGGTGGATTAACGCGAATTAGGGTTGATAGAGAATGATTGAGACCGATTAGAATGAATTAGTGTAGATTAAGGTGGATTAGGGACCGTGGAGGAGGATTAGGTTTGACAGAGGTGGATTAGGGTGTATTAAGGTAGATTAGGACTATTAAGCAGGATTAAGTTGGATTAAGGTGCATGAATAAGGATTAAGATGGATGAAGGAGGATTAGGGCGGATTGTGGTGGATTAGGGTTGATAAAGGAGGATTAAGACCGTATAAGGTAGGCTAAGGTGCATTAGGGGCGATATAGGTGGATTACGGTGTATTAAGATGGATTGGGGGGTATTAAGCTGGATAAAGGTGGGTGAAGGAGGATTAGGGTGGACTAAGGTGAATTAGGGTTCATTGAGTATTAAGATCGATTAGGATCGATTAAGGGGAATTGGGTGAATTAAGGTGATTACCAGGGATTCAGGCGGACTAGGTGGATTAACACCGAATATGGTGGATTAAGGTAAAGGGTTGGTGAAACGGTATTAAGACAGACTAGGGTGAATTAAGGTGGATTAGTGTGCATGAACAGGGATTAGGGAGTATTAAGAGGATGAAGGAGATTTAAGATCGATTAGGGTGGAGTAAAGTGAATTAAGGTTGATAAAAGAGGATTAAGACCTTCATTCACTTTAATGCACCCTAGTCCACCATAATCCTCCTCAATCCACCTTAATCCTTCTTAATTCACCTTTATCCGTCTTCTTTCACTTTAATCCTCCCTAATCCACTATAATCGCCCTTAATGCACCTCAACCCACCTTCATCCACCCTAATCTACCTTCATCGACCCTAATCCACCCTAATCCTCCTTCATTCACTTTAACCCACCATAACCCACGAAAGTCCTCCATAATGCACCATAATCTACCTTCATCGACCTTAATCTACCCTAACCTTCCTTAAAATTCTCCTTAATCGACCCTAATGCTTCCGCAGTCACTTTAATCCATGCTATTCCACTATAATCGCCCTTAATAGACCTTAGTCCACCTTCATCTACATTAGTCCACCATAATCCGCCTTCATTAACTTTATACCACCCTAGCCCACCATAGTCCTCCTTAATCCACCCTTATCCTTCTCAATTCACTTTCATCATCATCATCATCAGCCTAGTTACGCCCACTGCAGAGCAAAGGCCTCTCCCATACTTCTCCAACTACCCCGGTCATGTACTAATTGTGGCCAAGTTGTCCCTGCAAACGTCTTAATGTCATCCGCCCACCTAACTTTCTGCCGCCCCCTGCTACGCTTCCCTTACCTTGGAATCCAGTCTGTAACCCTTAATCACCATCGGTTATCTTCCCTCCTCATTACATGTCCGGCCCATGCCCATTTCATTTTCTTGATTTCAACTAAGATATCATTTACCTGCGTTTGTTGCCTCACCCAATCTGCTCTTTTCTTATCCCTTAACGTTACACCCATCATTCTTCTTTCCATAGCTCGTTGCGTCGTCCTCAATTTCAGCAAAACCCTTTTCGTAAGCCTCCAGGTTTCTGCCCCATATGTGAGTACTGGTAACACACAGCGGTTATACACTTTCCTTTTGTGGGATAGTGGCAACCTGCTGTTCATGATTTGAGAATGCCTGCAAAACGCACTCCAGCCCATTCTTATTCTTTTGGTTATTTCAGTCTCATGATCCGGATCCGTGGTCACTACCTGCCCTAAGTAGATGTATTCCCTTACCACTTCCAGTGCCTCGCTACCTATCGTAAACTGCAGTTCTTTTCCGAGACTGCTAAACATTAGTTTTCAGCAGATTGATTTTCAGACCCACCCTTCTGCTTTGCCTCTCCAGGTCAGTGAGCATGCATTGCAATTGGTCTCCTGAGTTACTAAGCAAGGCAATATCATCAGCGAATCGCAAGTTGCTAAGGTATTCTCCATCAACTTTTATCGCCAATTCTTCCCAGTCCAGGTCTCTGAATACCTCCTGTAAACATGCTGTGAATCGCATTGGAGAGATCGTATCTCCCTGTCTGACGCCTTTCTTTATTGGAATTTTGTTGCTTTCTTTGTGGAGGACTACGGTGGCTGTGGAGCCGCTATAGATATCTTCCAGTATTTCTACATATGGCTCATCTACACCCTGATGCCGTAATGCCTCCATGACTGCTGAGGTTTCGACTGAATCAAACGCTTTCTCGTAATCAATGAAAGCTATATATAAGGGTTGGTTATATTCTGCACATTTCTCTATCACTTGATTGATAGTGTGAATATGGTCTATTGTTGAGTAGCCTTTACGGAATCCTGCCTGGTCCTTTGGTTGACAGAAGTCTAAGGTGTTCCCAATTCTATTTGCGATTACCTTAGTAAATACTTTGTAGGCAACGGACAGTAACCTGATCGGTCTATAATTTTTCAAGTCTTTGGCGTCCCCTTTCTTATGGATTAGGATTATGTTAGCGTTCTTCCAAGATTCCGGTACGCTCGAGGTTATGAGGCATTGCGTATACAGGGTGGCCAGTTTCTCTAGAACAATCTGACCCCCATCCTTCAAGAAATCTGCCGTTACCTGATCCTCCCCAGCTGCCTTCCCCCTTTGCATAGCTCCTAAGGCTTTCTTTACTTCTTCTGGCGTTACCTGTGGGATTTCGAATTCCTCTAGGCTATTCTCTCTTCCTCTATCGTCGTGGGTGCCACTGGTACTGTATAAATCTCTATAGAACTCCTCAGCGACTTGAACTATCTCATCCATATTAGTAACAATATTGCCGGCTTTGTCTCTTAACGCACACATCTGATTCTTGCCTATTCCTAGTTTCGTCTGCACTGTTTTTAGGTTTCCTCCGTTCCTGAGAGCCTGTTCAATTCTGTCCATATTATAGTTCCTGATGTCCGCTGTCTTACGCTTGTTGATTAGCTTAGAAAGTTCTGCCAGTTCTTTTCTAGCTGTAGGGTTAGAGGCTTTCATAAATTGGCGTTTCCTGATCAGATCTTTCGTCTCCTGCGATAGCTTACTGGTTTCCTGTCTAACGGCGTTACCACCGACTTTTATTGCGCACCCCTTAATGATGCCCATGAGATGGTCGTTCATTGCTTCAACACTAAGGTCCTCTTCCTGAGTTGAAGCCGAATACCTGTTCTGTAGCTTGATCCGGAATTCCTCTAGTTTCCCTCTTACCGCTAACTCATTGATTGGCTTCGTGTGTACCAGTTTCTTCCGTTCCCTCCTCAAGTCTAGGCTAATTCGAGTTCTTACCATTCTATGGTCACTGCAGCGTACCTTGCCGAGCACGTCTACGTCTTGTATGATGCCAGGGTTCGCGCAGATTATGAAGTCGATTTCATTTCTAGTCTCACCATTCGGGCTCCTCGACGTCCACTTGCGGCTAACCCGCTTGCGGAAAAAGGTATTCATTATCCGTATATTATTCTGTTCTGCAAACTCTACTAATAACTCTCCTCTGCTATTCCTAGAGCCTATGCCATATTCCCCCACTGACTTGTCTCCAGCCTGCTTCTTGCCTACCCTGGCATTGAAGTATAGTGTATTTTGTTTTGACTTTACCCATCGCCGATTCCACGTCTTCATAAAAGCTTTCGACTTCCTGGTCATCATGACTGCATGTAGGGGCATAGACTTGTACCACCTTCAATTTGTACCTCTTATTAAGTTTCACAACAAGACCTGCCACCCTCTCGTTAATGCTATAGAATACCTGTATGTTACCAGCTATTTTCTTCTTAATCAGAAATCCGACTCCTAGTTCTCGTCTCTCCGCTAAGCCCCGGTAACACAGTACGTGCCCGCTTTTTAGCACTGTATATGCTTCTTTTGTCCTCCTAACCTCAGTGAGCCCTATTATAACCCATTTACTACCCTCTAATTCCTCCAATAACACTGCTAGACTCGCCTCACTAGATAACGTTCTAACGTTAAACGTTGCCAGGTTCAGATTCCAATGGCGGCCTGTCCGGAAGTCATTAAGTCACCGTGAAGCCCTCGGAACACAATCCACCTATTGTGACGGCGCCGGTAATAAACGTGCTGGCCTTGTCGGTGGTGTCTTGCGTCGCTGAAAGCGTCACAGATCTGACCGCCGCCGTGGTCAGTTGCTTCGCGGCTGCTGGGGACTGAGGGCCGGGGTTTGATTGTTGTATTCATATAGGAGGTTATGGCCAAGTACTGCACCAGAGTGGCCAATCCTGCTCTGGTGAGAGAGTGCGTTACCGGTTCTGGTCACCGGGATCAGGCCGCACTCCAGGCCTGTTTGTGCAATTTTCTCAATACACGGTTTTTTTGTATTTTCCGGTGGAGAATTGCGCGGCACCGGGATTTGAACCACGGTCCTCTTGCAAGGGAGGCGGATACTCTACCGTCCCCGCAGGAGTTAAATTAAAAATTTAATTATGGGGTTTTACGTGACAAAACCACTTTCTGATTATGAGGCACGCCGTAGTGGAGGACTCCGGAAATTTCGACCACCTGGGGTTCTTTAACGTGCACCTAATTCTAAGTACACGGGTGTTTTCGCGTTTCGCCCCCATCGAAATGCGGCCGTCGTGGCCGGGATTCGATCCCGCGACCTCGCGCTCAGCAGTCTAACACCATAGCCACTGAGCAACCACGGCGGGTACCGCAGGAGTTGTGCGCCTCATTTCACCTACAGTGGTGCCCTATTTGATCAGTCAAGGTGGACCAATCTGCACGGATGGCACTCGGCTAGAGAACCTGGTATTTATGACCTGCACATGTGTGGCCATATATAATTTACCATATATATATTTTTTTGAAGGAGGGTTCCCGTACAGTGATAAAATAAAGGAAAAGACATTAAAAGGAAAGAAAAAATTGGGGGAAAAAAAGGAACATAAGAGGTGATTTGAACTCGTGACCCTTGGATGTTGCCCGGAAAGATAGCTCAGTCGGTTGGTTCGTCAGGCTCCAGGTTACTTTCAAGCACCATAGCTCCTGCTCCGAGCCTCATACTTACGTGGAAAGGGACTGATGTTGTCCGCGATAGTCGCTTTTTAACGCGATAGCGTTAAGGAGCTCGTGTCGCAGAAAAGCCGGTGTCGTCGGCGTCGGTGTCGGTGTCGGCGTCGGCGTCCGCGGCGTTGGCCGTGAGCGATAAATCACGGCAGGCACTTCATAAATAAAAAGCAACTTCCAAGATGGGCTGGGTGGGAATCGAACCAGGGTCTCCGGAGTGTGAGACGGAGACGTTACCACTGAGCCACGAGTTCGATGCTTCAAAGCGGTACAAAAGCGCCTCTAGTGAACGCGCTGTTTCTAAGGCTCAGGCGTGCGTTGCTTGCTCAGGCGCACATTTCGTTGTCGCGCCGAACGCTGCGTTGCTCGACGCTCACCGCGTCCGATGCGGGGCTCGTAGTCGCTGCGCCGTAGCCCATTGTCTTACACCCCTTGGCGGGTGGACGGGAACGCTATCGCGTTCCACTCTTGAAGGCGAAGCTTAAGCGTCCTCCAATTTTTTGTGGTTGCAAGGCATACTTTCTTGGAAAAATGGCCGCCAGAGGAGAAGAGCGAACTTGAGCGGCTTTAGAGACTAGGAAAACTGCCTTAAAATATTTAGACTTGAGGGAAAACTTCGTTAACAAACTATAACACGGCAATCAGCACTCGAATACGACGAGAGAAATTATTGAGACGTGGAAAACTCCCTTGAAATAAATATGGTTTGCGAGACAAATGCTTGTAAGTATTGAACCTCTTAAAAGATGAGGGGGAATAAGCGCTCACCGAGAGGGCATCGTCCGCGCGATACCACCACCAGGCACGTTACTGAGACGGGGAGGACTCTGCGGCCGGAACAAAGCCTCCCTTCTCCGCCGGCCAGGAGGGGAAAACGCGCTTTCCGATCGCTCCAGGTTGCGCGGACCTCGTATAAATCTAGCGTCTAGGAAAAGCTTAAACAGGTGCGAGGGTGGCATGCATAGCGTGGGAAGCTAGCCGCCAGAATAACTATCTCAGGGACTGCTGCTGACGAGGGCGAAATACCTTCGTGTAATTATAATAACCCTAATAGGACTATTTTCGAAGAAAAAAAAAGGAAAGGGCCCAGAGGGCTATACTACGAGAGCTATGACTGATAATTTTCTATATATATATATATATATATATATATATATATATATATATATATATATATATATATATATATATATATATTCATCTCATCTATGGGATCGCATGCGCGCGCTGTTGATTTGTCTCTGCGTGTAGTAGTTAAGAGAGCCAGTTTAAGGGCGGAGAAGGCGGAAGGAAAGGAAAGTCTCTGAAGCAAAATTGCAGCGCCGTGGTTTTAAAGCGCACCCGGGGTAGAGAAACGGAAGGCGATATAAGCGTGCGTGGCCATGATACGAACACGACAAACTGCCTTAAAACATTTAGACATGAGGGAAAGCTTCGTTAACAAACGATAGCACAGCAATCAGGACTCGAATATAATTATAACCCTAATAATAACTATAAATATTCATCTCATCTATGGAATCTAATGCGCGCGCTGTTGCTTTGTCTCTGCGTGTAGTAGTTAAGAGGGCCAGTTTAAAGGCGGAGAAAAAGGAAGGAAAGGAAAGCAAAATTGCAGCGCCGTGGTTTTAAAGCGCACCCGTGGTAGAGAAACGGAAGGCGATATAAGCGTGTGTGGCCATGATACGCACACAACAAACTGCCTTAACATATTTAGACTTGAGGTAAAGCTTCGTTAACAACGATAGCACAGCAATCAGCACTCGAATATAATTATAACCCTAATAATAATTGTAAATATTCATCTCATCTATGGGATCTAATGCGCGCGCTGTTGCTTTGTCTCTGCGTGTAGTAGTTAAGAGGGCCAGTTTAAAGGCGGAGAAAAAGGAAGGAAAGGAAAGCAAAATTGCAGCGCCGTGGTTTTAAAGCGCACCCGTGGTAGAGAAACGAAAGGCGATATAAGCGTGCGTGGCCATGATGCGCACAGGAAAGACTGCCTTAAAATATTTAGACTTGAGGGAAAGCTTCGTTAACAAACGATAGCACAGCAATCAGCACTCGAATATAATTATAACCCTAATAATAATTGTAAATATTCATCTCCTCTATGGGATCTAATGCGCGCACTGTTGCTTTGGCTCTGCGTGTAGTAGTGAAGAGAGCCAGTTTAAGGGCTGAGAAGAAGGAAGGAAAGGAAAGTCTCTGAAGCAAAATTGCAGCGCCGTGGTTTTAAAGCGCAACCGTGGCAGAGAAACGGAAGGCGATATGAGCGTGCCTGGCCCTGATACGCACACGACAAACTGCCTTAAAATATTTAGACTTGAGGGAAAACTTCGTTAACAAACTATAACACGGCAATCAGCACTCGAATACGACGAGAGAAATTATTGAGACGTGGAAAGCTCCCTTGAAATAAATATGGTTTGCGAGAGAAATGCTTGTAAGTATTGAACCTCTTAAAAGATGAGGGGGAATAAGCGCTCACCGAGAGGGCATCGTCCGCGCGAGACCACCACCAGGCACCTTACTCACCTTACTCACCTTAATTCACCCTAATACACTATAATTATCCTTAATGCACCTCAGCCCACTTCATCCACACTAATTCACCTTCATCGACTTTAATCCAACCTAGTCCTCCTTTATGCACCTTAATCCACCTTAATCCTTCCTAATGCACCTTAAACACCTTCATTCACCCTAAGCCACCTTCATCGACTTAAATCCACCTTAATACACTTTAAGCCTCCTTAATACACCCGAATTCATCTTAATCCAATAACTAATCAATCATTACTTTGCTAATCATTAATCATCTCTTATACACGGGTGCACATGCTTTGGTTCGCTTCCCTCCTTCCTTCGGTCACATGATATTTTTTATAGCTGACAACGCGACCTTGAAACAGAGGTCTAAGGTTTTCACTTAATAAGCCACATACAAAGGGATGTGTCACAAGCAATACTAGATCAGACGCACAAAGTAAAGCATCTCATCATGCGGCAGAAAAATTGTCTGGAGTATAGAACTCGCCTCAAAGCTCCCTTTACATCGGTATACCCCGTTCATAAGGCTTCAAGAAAAAAAACTTCATAAATGTTGCCTCCAGCATTATCGATGCTGTTGTTAGCATTTCTCAAAATTGTCAACCCCACTGGGGCGCGCAACTGGCCCAAAACAACGCGCCTCCATAGAACCCTGCGGCCCGTCCGCGGGAGCCCAGGAGAAAAAGCGTGTCGTGCGCAGGGCGGGCGAGGCGAATCGAGGAGGAGAGTGTCGCTACTTTCAAATTATCAAGCGGTTTTATGCAGAGGCTGCTTAGAGGCACAGCAAGTGGCAGAAGGGAGAAGAACGTCCGCTCGTGGCGTCATCTATTGGCGGCCATAATAACCAGGCATGGCTGATAGGCAAGTGCCCACTAGAATTAGCTGGGACTCCCCCCCCCCCCTCCTCGCATGACTGTTGCGCAAGGAGTGGGACCTGCAGCGCAACGTCTGCTGCTAGCAAACCGCAATGGATACGCAAGAGCACTTGAAACGTAGGAGCGCCAATTAGCGCTTCCGCCTAACAACTACCGGGCGTACGTTAACATACGCCCGGTAGTTCTTAGGTACTCCTGACGTACGTATATTAATGCGTAAGCATTCTAGGGCTCCTTCCCTCGGAATTTTGTCCGGCCGGCCGTCCGTCCGTCCGTATGCTTTTCTGTCTAACGCGTGACACGATGCACTGCATGCATAGGTATACTTGAGGTCCTACGGAGGTGTATATGAGAATGCCTTATGACTATGTATGACTAATGAGACATGAATTTGACTATGTGTAGTCAGTACTGAGAGGTATAAGTGTAAGTAAGGTTAATAAAGACTAATAAGATTAGTTAGGATAAAAATAGTTAAGTGTAACGATGAATAATTGAGGGTAATTAGAAATGCTGATACTAATTAAATCAATTTATGCTAAATTATTAGAATACTAAAAGGTTAAGGTTAAGTGAACGGAGCCTAGTCAAGTATCGAGGGTACCTTGAGATTAGTTATACCTAATTAGGTAATCCTAATTATTGATTACAGGTATAAACGTATTCGTCATAACTTTAACATTATTTATAGTTAAACAAATGTCGTCATTATACAAATTAAGCCTGAATAATAAATATCAAAATAATTACGTTTATTTACCTAAGCTAAAATTTCAATTTAGTGCTCTTCTCTCCTAAACCGCTCAAAATCTGGTGAGGTTTATTGATGCTATGGGGGAGTGGGTAGCCACGGCTCCATACTGCAAAAAAGTACGCAGAAACTCCACTGGAGTTGTCAAAGTGTGCATAACCATAACCCCAAATTTAAGTTGGCCCACCCCCAAATTCAAGTTGGCCCACCTCCAAATTTCCCCAAGTTTCGAGTTGGCCCACCCCCAAATTTTAAGCTGCCCCGCTCCGAAATTTAATTGGCCCACCCCCAAACTTCAACTTGGCCCACTACCTCATTTAATTTCGAGGTGGCCCCACCTCCATATTTCTCCAAATTTCAAGTTGGCTCACCCCCAAATTTTAGGTTGGCGTATCCCGAAATTTAAATTTGCCCACTCCCAAATTTATGTCGGCCTACACCCAAAATTTCAAGTTGGCCCACCCATACTACAGGTTTCCCCATGCATTTGCTGTGAACCCTATGGATCTCTATGGTTATTCTCTCTAAAAAATTTTTTGAATTGTTCCTGATCGCTTATAAAGCAATCATCTAAATTTTCACTATTATAAGGACTAAATTTGGTAACTTCGTACATTGCACATTTTTGTGCAGATACAAGGCATTACACTTTTCGCGTGGCGGACAGATCTTGCTGCGGTACTCGGCAAAGCATGCTTACGCATTAAAATACGCTGGGAGTGCCTATTAACTAGCGGGCACATGTTGGTCCTTCCGCGTTTCCAATGTGCTAGTGTACCGAGTGCAGTTTGATAGCAGCAGATGCGGCGTTGCAGCCCCGCCTGTTGCGCCTCCGCCCATGGTGTAGGAGGCAGTCCACAGCCGCTTGCCTATCAGCCGTGTTCTGGCCGCCAATAGATTGCGAAAGCGGACGTGCTTCCCCTTGCTGTCTGTTGCTGGCGCTCTAACAGACCCCGCATAACTCCGCAGAGCGCCGTCCACGCGCTCGCGTGTTCCGTTCCATAAAGGACCACCCTGTACATGGGGTAGGCTTCACTTCCACGGGCCTTGACAACAGCGTACTCAGTCAATTTTTGTGCTCAGATTCGAGCGATTGCTTCTCAACTGGTAGCGATGCGAGCTATATACATAGCACATGATACAGCGCAAGACCGCCTTGTATTACGTAAATTACAACTCCGAACTTCCAGTCTGCAGAAAAGAAAGAAGCCAACAAGTGTCATTTCTGTCAGTTTTCTGCTCTTTTCTCAAATAAAAGCAGGTGAGCACATAGATGCGTCTCACAATGAACACGCGGACAGCGTCTGCTAAACACCGCGATGATATTTCTTACGCAAATGCATGTGGCGCAGTGTTGCGCTTACTAAGCGCTGACAAAGGAGTCCCAATCACGCATATCGTGCCCGGAAAGCATTTACACAAATCGAAGAGTATTGTATACTCCGCATGGAGGCACCAAGCTTGCATTGGATCGGGGCACGTAACAAAAGCACATTTTCCCCTGCCGTTTACAGGAATTGTTACTGCGCACTAAGAAGGTGACGACATTCATTAGTGAATGCAGTGTTCTCTGCGATTCTTAGAAGAAGCCGTGCTGATGAACTCCATTTTCTCTTCTCGCGGACACCGTCTTTTCTGCGGCTGAGTAAGTCCGGGCGTGTGCGTTTTTGCAGTTTATCCAGTAATTGTAGCGAGCTGGCCTAACGGTACAAGCGTCTCTGCCGAGGTGACCGTACTTGCACGTACCTATCGTCTATCCTACCCGCCGTGGTTGCTCAGTGGCTATGGTGTTTGGGCCGCTGAGCACGAGGTCACGGGTTCGAATCCCGGCCACGGCGGCCGCATTTCGATGGGGGCGAAATGCGAATACACCCGTGTACTTAGATTTAGGCGTATGTTAAAGAACCCCAGGTGGTCAAAATTTCCGGAGTCTTCACTACGGCGTGCCTCATAATCAGAAAGTGGTTTTGGCACGTAGAACCCCATAATTTAATTTTATCGTCTATCCCTATTCTCGCACAAAACTCGTGAGTCGTGACTATATTGACACGTGAACTTGTTTATATTTTACGGGTGACAAACAAATGTTATGCCGTCTAAAAAATGTTATCGCTCAGCGCAGGACGCGCCTGCATGTATCGGAAATTTCTGTAATGTTATCGATGGTTCTATCCGCTGTCTGTTGTCACCGAACCATGTGTAATGTGATTGCATTTATACGCGACGCGAATGGTCTAAACTTTCTGGAGGACACGCCATAGAGAAAGAAATTTCAACAAGGGTGGACAGTCCGATAGAGCCCAGCGGTCGAATTGACTGTAGCTCACGAAGCGGATGGTATTAACACCTTCCGGTTTCTGTTTGGGCGCGCGCGTTTTGAACGCCAGTTTGTACACACCACGCCGGCTCCGCTGATCCGCGCGGCATTTATTTTTTTTCTCGCTTCTACTGCTGAACCACGCGCGGCCTTGGCGCGGAATCGTTTTATTATTTAGTCAAAATGATTGAGAATGACCTTTACAAGCCTCCACCGAATCTGTGTCACGTGCAACTCCATAAAGAAAACGCAAGACGTCTTCTGAAATGATGAAATGTTTAGTTTGCTCTATATAAATGCTCGTTCCGGGCTTCTTGTGCATTCATTCAAAGTTGCGGCACCAGGTAAGCAGCAGTCATCGCCGTACGAAGCTCCACCGGATGCCATCAGCTGAAAATGTAAATTACAAGCATGCATCACTTTGGTATATTGTCCTAACAGGAATATTGCGTGTAGAGGCGAGACGTGCGTATACGGGGTCAATGAGCGGCATTCCAGATAAATTCACTTTTACATACATTTCGTAGCAAATAGACCCCTTCGAAACAATGCCATAAAATCTGAAGAAAACATCCGATTTTCAAGCATCCCTCCCTTTCCGGGCATTATTTCCTGCACTTTAAGAGCACAAATACACGGGAGACTGCACGTTTCCGAAACAACTTGGCCCCAGTCCACGCGACGCTACGCCAAGTACAAAGAGGTGGCCGCAACACAGGCTCTGAGCCAGACCATGTTACACCCTCGCAGAATGCCTTCTGGTCGCACTAAAGACAGATTCGTGGGTGCAAAGCCTGTTTTCGGTCGCTCAGAAGACAGAAATGTGAAGTTCTTGAGCTCCTCGGTGTTATCTTTTACGCGTCCTGCCGGTGCAAGCAGCACACTCCCGCGTTATCACAATCGGCAATCGCTCGTCGCGTTTTCGACAAGCGTGAATACCGAAATAAGGTATATGTTGTTGCAGGACCATAAAAAGCGTCACAAACTTCTCCCACTAAAATTCAGTACACGCTAAACTAGCTCACCACGGCCGACTTGCTTTTTTGCTAACAGCTTCACAACCCCAAGCGCGGCGAGCATGCCTCAGAAGTATCTCAAAAAGTTAGGAAATGAATCACAATAATTTTTGCGGTCAGAGAATGCGTCACGAACCTCTCCCAGTAAGATTCAGTACACGCGAAACTAACTGCGGTACACAGCCGAGCTGCTTTTCGCTAACTGCGCCACTACGCCGAGCGCGGCCACTGTGCTTGAAAAGTAAAAATTGGCGAAATTAGTTACAATATTGTCTGAGGTCAGAGAAAGTGCCAAAACTTGTCCCAGTAAGATTGAGTATATGCGACACTGCGTCACACGGCCGAGATGCTTTTCGCAACTTGGCCAGGTGTGGCGATCATGCCCAAAAACTACCGAAATAAGTTATAATAATGCTTGGGCTCATAGAAAGCGTCGCAAACATCTCCCAGTGCGAGTAATTAACTCAAGTTAACTACGCCTGGAGGGCGGAGCTGTTTTTCGATAACTGCGTCACTATATAGGTACAGCTTTGTGCAGTAAGCCTAAACGTGCTTGAAGTGCGTCGCAGATTGTCAAACGAAATTCCTCACGTTGCTGTAGCCCAGTAGTGCAGCGGTGCCATGTTGAAATGCAGACAAAACACAAGAAAACGCCGGGAGCCACCCCCCTCCCCCCCCCCCAAAAAAAAGAAGGAAAAGCGGGCTACATCCAAAACAGATGGGTCGCTGAGCACGCGAGCTTCACATGCGCAGCCGGCTTCACTCGCTCCTGCTGCATGTCTGGCGCATGACGTATGCACGCGCGTCTGGGGTGCCTCTAGCTTGTTGCTAGGCAACGCAAGAAAAACAACTCACAAGGTATAAGTTCATTTACACGCAAACCATTTTAGTTTTAATGGGAAAGAATAAAAAAAACTAAAACTTCTGTAAGTTCATTTCATATCTTTTTTCTGATGATCGCGTCAACTAACGGATGGAGTTGACACTAGGCGGGACGTGTTTCCTGTTGCCATTTTTGCCGAGTGTCCCCTCTTGTTGAATTTCTTCCTCTATGGACAAGCGGGCACCAGCGATTACTGTGGAACGTTCGATGGCTCATGTATGAAAGCTGACGCGCTTGACCCGCTGATCAGGTTTTCGACGATCGCCGACTGTGTTCGCCGCTGTGGCCGTTCTTTGAGTATGACTTGTTTTTGAGGGCACAAGTTCGCCCAATAAAACGCTAGTATCGCCATTCCCAGTTTTGCTGCTTTCTTCACCGTCACTACTACGTGACATCTGGTGGAGGTGCTAGTGCGTTCATGTATCGAACGCCCCCGCGAAGCCGCGATCCAAGCCCGAAGCCCGAAAACAACAGCAACGTTGCCCAAGACAGCAGGCTAGCTGCAGATTGCAAGAACTGCCCCCAGAGCACGGACTGCTGCCTGATACGACCAGGAAGATCGTGGCTAGCTCAACAACCACAATGGCAGCCCTAGCGTCACCCATCGTGCTTCAACAACCCAGAGAGCCTCCTACCTTCCGTGGAGCTACGCCGGAGGATCCGGAGACCTGGTTCGAAACCTTCAATCTCGACCTTCAACAACTGGACCTCTGAGGATAAGCTACGCCATGTGTACTGCTCCTTGGAAGATGCCCCGAGGACTTGGTTCGAGAACCGGGAGTGCACCCTTACAACATGGGACCTATTCCGCAGTAACTTCCTGAAGACATTTACGAGCGTTGTCCGAAAAGAAGGCGCCGAAGTTCTGCTGGAAACCCGAGAGCAACTACGCCATGAGCCCATAGCCATCTTCACGGAAGAGATGACCCGTCTTTTTCGGCAAGCCGACCCGGGAATGTCCGAAGAGAAAGAAGTCCGTTTCTTGATGCGAGGCGTAAAGCAAGAACTTTCCTCCGGACTGATCGGCAACCAACCGAAGACCGTAGCTAAGTTCTTCACAGAGGCAACGAAGATTGAGAAAACTAAGGAAATGCGCACCAGGCAATATAACCGGCAAGTGCTCACGCCGCAATGCACCATCCAAGCACTGGGATCAGGTGACCTCCAAGAGACCACCAGGGCCATTGTGCGCGAAGGACTGCGCAAGATGTTTCCTTCGTCGCAACCTCAGGTGTCCTCAGTCACTGACATCGTCAAGGACGAACTTCGACGGTCGCTTGGCGTTTCCGAAGTGCAGCCCGAATCACCGCTTCCGGTGCCGAAAGCGATGGGTCCCCCTCGGCGCTCGCGCCAAGGCCCTGTAACGCCGCATTTCTGTCATACACCGCTGCCGCCATCACGCCCACCCGTCTTCTACCGCAGCTACGCGAGGAAGATGGACATTTGGCGAGCCCCCGACCACCACCCGCACTGCTATTACTGCGGAGAAGCCGATTCCCATACCGTGACTTAGGACTGAGAAGGTTCGCCGTCAACCTGCAGCGTCCACAGCTTGGGGAGCGCCCACATTACATTGCCGACTACCTCGCCGTCACTAAGGGGAGTTCTCGACGACCGTCCCGTTTGCCGTCACCAGGCCGCAACCTGTCGCCGCAACGCTGACCATACACTGGACGATCCCTAGGCCGGTCTGCCTGCCCATATCCTGAAAACTAAAAGCAACAACCGATGGAGGTGCGGTTGCTGTTCGTCGAACTGACGCAGATCCTCCGCCGCCGACAAAGACGCCGAAGAAACTATCTCGACGACATAACAGCGATACGCCACCGTCCCGACGAAGTGTTGAAGCGAAGAATACGCCGACGAAAGACGACCTAACGACGCTACGTACCAGCCAGAGGTCAACGCGATGCAGCAGTGGTTCGGCGCCAAGACTTAACTGTATACAACGCACGAGAAAGAACCACCGGCCTCGACGTGCTTCTCGACGGCCACGCAGTCACCGCCTTAGGACCCCTGGAGGACACCTGATAACGCCAACTGGAATCTGCACGGCAAGAATTACCGTTCATGACCGGACTTATCCTGGCACCTTCGTTATCCTCCAACAGTCTTCACGAAACGTCATTTTCGGCATAGACTTCCTGAACCAACACGGCGCAATCACCGACCTGCAGTCGAACTCGATAACGCTCTCGGAAGATCAAGCAATACCACCGGAGAGCTCTCCTAATCACCATGCCTTGAGTGTGCTCGAAGATCAAGTGAGCATCCCGCCTCGCTCCATCATTATTTACGTCGGCACTGAAACACCCGCTGACCAACGCATGCTCGACCGTGAAATTTCCGTCGCAAGAGCTCGACTGCACGAAAGGAAAGCGCAAGTGATGCTAACCAACTTCAGCCAGAAGTTCAAGCACATCAACTAGGGCATGCCGATCGCATACATCGAGGAAATTTTGGAAACGAGCAATGCGTTTGTCCTCTCCGATTCTGCCGCATCTACCCCGACGACCATAGTTCCGGAACCAGATTTCGACATAAATCCAACTCTCCCCATGAGTAACATTCTGAGCAGCAGCTCAGAACTTTTCTCCGACGATACAAAGACTGCCCTTCGACGTCATCGATGATTCGACAAACACCAGTCGCAAAGCATCGCATAATAACTTAAGAGTGCGCTCGACCACTCCGCCAGAGCCCTTACCGAGTTTCGACGCGAGGACGTGACGCTATTAGGCAACAAGTCGACGAAATGCTGCGCGACGGCATCATCCAATCGTCGAAAAGCCCGTGGGCAGCTCCTGTAGTTTTGGCGAAGAAAAAGGTCGGAACCCTACGTTTATGCGTCGATTATCGTCGACTGAACAAGGTCATGAAAAAGGACGTATACCCCCTTCTATACGGATAGACGACGCATTGGATCGGCTCTGCAACGCTAAATACTTCTCATCGATGGACATCAAGACTGGCTACTGGCAAATAGAAGTCGACGGAGAATGCGAAAAGACCGCCTTCATCGCGCCAGAGGGCCTCTACGAGTTCAAGGTAACGCCATTCGTACTGTGCTCGGCGCCTGCAATGTTCCAGCGCGTGATGGACACGGTTTAGGCAGAATTGAATTGTCAGACTTGTCTTGTTTACTTAGATGACGTCGTCATCTTCGCGGAAAATTTCGACGATCACCTTAGGCAGCTTGCCACAGTAGTAGAGGCCATCATGTCATCAGGGCTCACTCTGAAGCCGGAAAAGTGCCCCTTCACTTACGATGAGCTTCTGTTCCTAGGAGGGGGGGGGGGGGGGAGACAGGCCCCCACGATAATAAGCAGCATACGCTGGCACTGGCAGCGGCACTAGCATACGCGGCGCTGGCAGATCCTCAGAATCATATACCCGCGATATAAGTTGGACTATTAAACCATGAACTTATCAAACCATGAAGATTTTGATCCTTCGTGTAATAAAATTGTCTAATTAAACGCTTCGCCCAGTCCATTTATTTTCAGGAGTAGTAGATCCTTACGAATTTTTTTGTCCCTTTTCCTGTCGACCGCTGCTTTTCATGTTCATGCCATTTCAAGCCTATGGAAATGCCTTCTATTGTTTCGCGCCTTGTTACAAAATTTCGTGTTACTCGGTGTTATGTAATATTCGTCGATTTATTTGAACACCTTGTGCAAGACTGACCGTCATCCTGCTGTTTTGCCAACTGTAACGGGGTCAGGACCTCGTTAAGCTGCTTAAGCTTTTAGTCCCGTACTCCTCCTATCCAAAGGAAATAAAGTTGATTGATTGATTGATTGATTGATTGATTGATTGATTGATTGATTGATTGATTGATTGATTGATTGATTGATTGATTGATTGATTGATTGATTGATTCATTCATTCATTCATTCATTCATTCATTCATTGATAAGGTGGAAAATAAAAAAAATGCCGAACAGCGTCCATCATCGGACCCTGCAATAACCGTTCAACCCATAAGCAATATGACTGTCACACGTTACCTTGTCTGGCTTTTCCCTTATTGTACAGCACTTCTCGTGCAAAATTGGCAACTGCAAACAAGAGGCGCAAGGTGTTGAGAAATTAAGGGATTTTCAAAGGGAGAGAGCCAAGGCAAAAAGAAGACAGGGAGGAAAAGCGAAAATTCTTTCTCAAAATATTTATGGATCAACATCTTTATATTTGAAAAGTAGAGAAAACGCCGCAGGAAGTGGAGAATAATTCCGTGTGTTTTGAATGACGCTTCTACAGCTAACACTCGAGCCGCTTGACAGCCACTTCTACGCTGTACTAATGCGGGTGTTTTTCGTACCTGCCGCGGTTGGCGCAGTACGTCTAGATCCGCAGCGTCCTGCGCTCAACGCGGTTGTACGGGACTGGTGACTACGTGTCGCTACGCAACTTCCCAAAATCGGTTTTGGCACTTGGCACTTGGTAGAGCAGTAAATGAGGTACCTAAAATAACTGTGATTGTACCGAAAATATATATTTCTCTATAATTATTCCAGAGGTAATTCAAAAAATGCTACTAGAAATCTTAATTTTACACTTTCGCTTGTTAACTTGTCCTTGGCAAGGTTCTTCCTGCGCATATTTCATGCGCGAGTCCATTTGATGTGATTCTTTGTTTGCCAAGTAAAGGAGAGGTACATCTCACAGGTACGCCTGTGAGATACACGTTATTTCAATTCTCTTTTGCGGGTCTACGCGTCTTTATGGCGAATAGTGGGCATTATTCACATTTCTACTAGTAAAAGTGCCTCCTCCCCCTCATTTGCATAGAAAAGTTACCTTGGGTATACCCCCCCCGTCCGAAAAAAAATCCTGCGTACGCGTCTGCTTCCTAGGCCACGTCATCAGCAAATCTGGAGTCCGCCCTGACACGCTCAAGACAGCTGCCATCGCAAAGTTCCCGCAGCCCATCGACAAGAAGGCAGTGCGTAGATTCCTTGACACGTGTGCCTATACTACAGGCGCTTTGTCAAGGACTTTTCACGCATCGCTGAGCCGCTAACACATCTAACCATATGTGATGTCGAGTTCAAGTGCGAAACGCCGCAGGCCGACGCAATTCAAGAACTGAAAAGAATCATGCAGTCGCATCCAGCACTTGCGCACTTGGACGAGGACGCCGATACCGAAATCCACACCGACGCCAGTATCCTAGGCCTCGGTGCCATCCTAGTCCATGGGAAAGACGGACTTCAACGGGTGATAGCTTACGCTAGCTGGTCAGTGTCAAAAGCGGAAGGCAATTATTCTACGACCGAAAAGGAATGCCTCGCCATTATTTGGACTACAGCGAAATCCCGCCTTTAGCTATATGGCAGGTCGTTCAAAGTCGTCAGCGACCATCACGAGTTGTGTTGGATAGCTAAATTAAAGGACCCTTCAGGACGACTGGCGCGGTGGTGCCTCAGACTGCAAGAATATGACGTCACTGTAATCTACAAGTCAGGACGAAAACACTGATGCCGATTGCCTATCACGCGCCCCTATTGACCGTCCACCGCAAGAAGACAAGGATGATAACGCCTTCCTTGGAATAATAAGCGGGGAAGACTTCGTTCAACAGCAACTAGCAGACCAGGAACTAAAAGGCCTCGTCGGGCATTTAGAAGGGAATACCGACGTCGTCCCTAGGTCATTTAAGTGCGGATTGTCTTCGTTCGCGCTTCAAAAGAACCTAGTCGTGAAGAACTCACCAGTCCGAGCCAACTACCTTCTTATTGTTCCGTCAGGGCTGCATCCAGAAGTACTGCACTCCCTACATGACGATCCGACCGCTGGGCATCTCGGATTCTCCCGTACGCTATCTAGGATACAGGAAAAGTATTACTGGCCGCGCCTGACCGCTCACGTCGCCCGTTACGTCAAGACATGCCGAGACTGTCGGCGACGCAAGGCACCACCGCCAAGGCCCGCGGGATTACTACAGCCGATCAAGCCTCCTTGCCGACCTTTTCAGCAGATCGGGATGGATTTGTTGGGACCGTTCCCGACGTCAACATCCGGAATTAAGTGGATCGTCGTGGCGACGGACTACCTCACCCGCTTCGATGAAACATAGCTCAGCCGAAAGGTAACGCAGCCGAAGTGGCGAAATGTTTCGTCGAGAACGTCCTGCTGCGACATGGTGCCCCAGAAATCCTAATCACCGACAGAGGAAGAGCCTTTACAGCAGAGATCACCCAAACCATTCTGCAATACAGTCAGAAAAGTCACAGGAGGACAACTGCCTACCATGCGCAGACGAATGGTCTCACGGGGCGCCTGAACAAGACCCTCGCCGACATGCTAGCAATGTACGTCGACGTCGAGCACAAGACGTGAGATGCGGTCCTGCCTTACGTAACATTCGCATTACAACACGGCGGTGCAAGAAACAACACAGATCACACCGTTCAAGCTGGTTTAAGGCAGGAATCCGGCTACTCTCAACGTCATGCTGCCGGACGTCTGTGACGAAGAGAATCTTGACGTCGCCAGCTAGCTCCAGCGCGCCTAAGAACCCCGACAGCTCACCCGCCTGCGGATCAAAAACCAGCAGCGTACCGACAGCCGACACTACAACCTTCGACGACGCTACGTCGAGTACCATCCCGGCGACCGTGTTTGGGTTTGGACCCCTATACGCCGACTAGGACTTCGCGAGAAGCTTTTGCGCCGCTATTTCGGACCCTACAAAATAATCCGACGCATTGGCGCACCGACTATGAGGTCGTGCCAGACGGCATTTCGCTATCACAGCGGCGCCGCTGACGATATGAAGTAGTCCACGTCGTGCGACGTAAGCCGTTCTACCAGCGCTAATGAACTTAGGGACTTTGCGTAGCTGAACTTTGGACCTTTTATGGAATGTGTTACCTTGGACTTTGCTTCTTTGTTACTTTTGTTAATAGGTGTCCTTTCGTGTTTCACTCTCCTGTTACGTTTGTAGCACCGGGACGACGCCTTTTGAGAGGGGGGCATTGACACGCGAGCTTATATTTTACGGGTGAGTGATTTTCATCGTCTAAAAATGTTATGACTCAGCATGGGATGCGCCTGCCCTGTATGGGAAGTTTCTGGAATGTTACCGATAGTTCTATCCGCTGTCTGTTGTCGCCGAACCTTGTGTAATCTGATTACATGTATACGCGACGCGAATGGTGTAGAACTTTCTGGAAGACACGCGGGCACCGGCGAATACTCTTGAACGTTCGATGGCTCACGTATAAATGCTGAGCCCCTTGACCCGCTGATCAGATTTCGACGATCGCCGACTGTTTTCGCCGCTGTCGCCGTTCTTTAAGTGTAGCCTGTTTTTGAGGGCACAAGTTTGCCCAATAAAACGCGTTTTGTTATTCCCAGTTTTGGTGCATTCTTCACTGTCACTACAACGTGACAATATTTTCGTGGGGTGCGCCGACTGAAACGTATTTCGAAAAATCGCTTATGTATTGAGCACCTGTTTGCCCCCTATATGCTTAAATTGTTTCGCGCCGAACCGGTAAGGTTTGGTTCGGGTTCAAGCATGTTCTAAGAATATTGGTTCGGGTTAGTTCCGGCTAGAATTCCGGGTCAGGCTTGGTTCGGCGACGTGCTCACTAGGACTGAAAAACCGTCATAGTGACTGCTTTTCTAGTATGTTGTACATTTTTAACACACCTTCCCCTCGCGACGGCACGGACGTTTCGGTTGGTTAAAAGGCGCAACTCTTCCAACCAGGGGCGTAGGCAGAGGGGCGCATTGGACAGGTGCCTCTTTTTTTCCCACCCTCCCCCACTTGAAATTTGTGCGTACAATGCCAGCAGTGGTAAAACAGCGTGCGACAACACCCGCCTACCCCCTCCCTCGATCCAATGCGTGCCTCCCCCACCCCAATAAAAACACAAAGTAAGATGCTGGCTACACCACTGTTTACAATATCAAAAAGCGAATGCACCAGATTTTCAAATAAATTTAGCTTTAACTGACTTGACATTCAGATCATTCTTATTGAGGCATGTGTAACATGTTATTAAGAGCGAGACCCGCCTCTGCTGTTTCAAGCGCGCGCTGTTCAGAGCCACAGGCGTCATCTCTTTCGCCGCATAATTCGTATCTCTTCAAGCCGCTAGAGTGAACAGAATTCGCACTAAACTATATCGATTTTTTACGTGCTCCTGAGACCAAAATCTAGAAACCATTGGCAGGATTGATCTCGTGGACCTTGTTGCCAATCGAGGCCACCGTAAATCAAACAAACGAGTTGAGGGAAATTCTGCAAGTGCTCTCGAGAGCTTCCCTCAGGAAGCGTCATTCGCTTTGCAAATTTCTGCGTAGATATATCGAATGTTTCAACCTCTGTGGATATGAATTCCAACTCGCGCTGCTATCTGCTACCCTTGACACTGATAACGTGAACATGCTGGTGGGGGATTTGGTCGATTTCCTGATCTAAACTTTTCCTGCGCTATCAAAATGGACTTCTATACAATCGATTTGCTGCCGTCGTGTAGCTTCTGATAAGTTTGTTATACGCCACCTGTCTTGTTTTCGAACAGATAAAAAGAAACAAGTAGGGATATATATATATATATATATATATATATATATATATATATATATATATATATATATATATATATATATATATATATATATATATATATATATATATATATATATATATATATATATATATATATATATGTTGTAGTGTTCCGCTATTTCAGGTGGGCATCGGGAACAGGTGTAAATCCCCTACATGGCAAATCGCAATGTTCAGGTGGCCAGTAAAAATAGCCAATCATGAACTATCTTATTGCGTCAGAACACACATTGAAACAAGGAAATTATAGCTGGGCAGTAGTAGTTTTGTATGTTAAGGACAAATTGCATAGTTTATATTAGCGATATCGCGTAATGTTCCCAAATTCTGCTAACAACTGTAATTGCATTGAAGTCAATATCGTCGCGAACTGCAGATTAAAAAGACGCTTTTGTCAAGCTGCTAACTGAAACGCCAATATATTTTTGTAATTTAGAAACTTAGAAAAACCTGAATAACTGGACGTCGCGCTTGTCATGCAGATCATTACCGCTTTTTCCAGCAGTCCACATGTAAATGTTAAACAGCACCATCTGTCAAGCAAAATCTTAAAATTATGTTTACACAAAATGCGTACATGCATGCACGCACACACACCTAGACACTATATAAGTCACTAGCTGTGCCAGCGAAGCGTCTGGCCAGTAGAACGTATTATTTAAGCTCCAGTACATCAGCCACCTGCCGCACTTAGTTCTTTTTTCGATGCTTGCTTTACAGGCGTCGCGCAGACATACACAACGCATTTCTGATGGGGCCGTCGCTGATGATGATGCTCGGCAGCCTCTGCAGCTACTGGACCGGTACCTCCGCGCAAGCACTCATGGAGCTCGCAAAGTACGTACCTCACTTCTCTGCAGCGTCAAACACGGAACACATGTTAAAGTTTCGTCCCATAATCAAATCAGGCTGTCTCAATACTATAGATTATGTCTGATATTCAGTAATGTCAATGCAAGCTATAAACTTAAAACTGTCGAAGTGGGTGGGAAAAAAGTTATGCACAAGGGCAACTACAGAACGGGTTCAGACCAGGCAGACGCTTAGAGGATAATGTGTGTACTAACTCAGTGCACAGAGATTTGAGTGGCTAGGAGCAGACCTTTATGAATAGCATTCCTAGTTATTGAGGAGCCTACGACATTGTCGATAGGGAATTGTAATGAGATATTCTCATGCTGGAAGACATAGATGACAATTTGGTGGAGCTGTTGAGGGAGATATATAGAAACCGAGTACAAATTGTATGGAAAGGCTGAAAATGTAATTAGGCGGTGGAAGTTCACCAAGTACTGAAGGAAGGATGTCGTTTTTCTCCATTGTTGTCCGCGCTTTATCTTAAGGGCATAGAAAGAAGACTGGAAAACAGTGAATGATGGTTTGATTTATCCTACATAAGTAATGGCCAAATGGTGCAACAGAAGATTCCGGACTGATGTATGCGGAAGACTTAGTGTTACAAGCGGACAAAGCAAGAGATTTACAGACACTTGCGAATACCCGTGGCAGCGCAGCGACAAATCCAGGCCTTAAGTTTAGCACAGAGAAATCAGGGATTCTCTTTAATGAAGAGACGAGTAGTTACGTGGTGTGAATTTATCACCAAGCCATACCCGTAGTCAAGCAATATAAGCACCTCGGCGTATACATAAACGAAGGAAATACTTATGCAAGCACCCAACAAGATCATCTAAAAATAAAGGGGAAGCGAAATGTAACAATAATGAAACGTAGAACACTTTGAGGCCACAATAAACATAAGGTGGTGCGTGGAATCTGGAAAGGCGCAATGGTGCCAGCGCCAACGCTCGCAAATGCCACTCAGTGCTTACAATCGGATATCTCGTCGGGGTTGGAAATTCGCCGATGATCGGTAGGCCGGTTGGCTTTGTATGATTATGCCCACGGTGAAACCACAAACGAGGCAGTACAGGGTGGTATCAGTTGGGCCACTTTTGAAGTTAGAGAAGCGCAGTGCAAAATAGGTAACGTATGCCTTCCAGATTTAAAGTGGTCGAAAGCATCAACCGGCCAGCCATAGGGATAAGCAAGAGACATTTAGAGTAATGGTGCAAAAAAAAAAATTGTTGACGTTTCACTATGTGAACGCAGGTGACACGTAAGCGTATGGGTGCTATAGCGCATACAAAACTATCGGCCATCGGTGCGCCTAGACGCCTAAACTGTCCGCATCGCAGATCGCTTTCAAGATAGGGCTCGCACGGCCACGACATACGCAGCAGCCGCCGGAGTAGAACGAACTAAATAGCGGTATAAGCTAGATAGAGACGTTTAGAAGAAGAAAAAATTAAGGAAATGTATACAGAAATGCTAGAATGAAAAGCAGCTATAGCGTACCTGATTAAATGAGGCTAGGTGACTATTTGACAGCGCCCGTATCAAAGGGGATGCCAATATATGATCATCAACACCGTCATCGCTGGGTGTCCCAAGGCAGCATGGTTTCACGGCCAAAAACCACGTAGAAGGGCGAATATTCGGCAGTGTCGGGTCTTGGGTGAATTTTAGGCAAACGTGACGTAGAGTAGTACAAGATGTCAGTCGCGGTGGTCTGATGAAATCTGCATAGAAATCATGTCTTTGAGGGTACACTGAGCGGGAGTGCCTACTGGTCAGATTGGTTGCGGACTGTAAATTTTTATTCCAAATTTTTATAAACCTTTTGCTGAAATTAAAATTTCTAGATTGCAAGCTGGAAGGTTGCTGCTTATAATGAGTTAGTTCACGTATTTTTCTCTGGAGGACATTAATGGGGGCTCAACTTAGGTGTGTACATCGTCAAAAAGTGACTTTTTGCCAAATTCGTAAATAATTTTCTTAGAAAGTACTCGGAAGTTTCATACTCGAAAATTATTTTGTAGCATTAAGTATAGGAACGGGAAAAATATTTCTAAAGTGTCGTAGCTGAAACTTTAAGGTTGTTCATGTAAAAATATTTGAAAACGCACATGTTTTTGCTGAGCCAATTAAACGCGGAAAATGAATAAATGTGTTCACCTATGATGTCACATAAAAGAAGCAGAAAATTAAATTATGGGGTTTTACGTGCCAAAACCACTTTCTCATTATGAAGCACGCCGTAGTGGATGACTCCAGAAACTTGGACCACCTGGGGTTCTTCAACATGCACCTAAATCTAAGCACATGGGTGTTCTCGCATTTCGCCCCCATCAAAATGAGGCCGCCGTGGCCGGGATTCGATCCCGCGGCCTCGTGCTCAGCAGCCCAACACCATAGCCACTGAGCAACCACGCCATAATAAACGTGGGAACAGTGGTCCTTACCATGTCTGCTAAGCGTGAAGAGCGGCTGCTGCTCACTCCTAGCAGGCGTGATTGGTAAGCGTGGAGAAATATCACGCATATATTAAGCGTGTAAAACAACTGCAAACGCACCCTTAGATAAGCGTAGATTTTTTAGAGCGCATGGCAGGCAGTCTTCACGCTTCACGCAGTCTTCACGCTTGCCCAATCTCCACGCTTAGCGAGGCTTCCAGAGGGGGCAAGGGGATTGGAGGGAGGAGCATGCCCAATGCCCCCTCGCCCTTTCTCTGCATGCGTTGTAGGTAACGAAAAAGCACCGGTCCTCGTCTGCTTGGGTCGCTTCTCTGCAGCGAACTTTGCTCACCAAGCTTTTCGCACTCCTCTTCTTTTCCTTCGACGGCGCAGACTGCGACGAACCAATGCCCCATGACAGTGGCAGCATGCCGGCGAAGTGGAAGCTGATTTTGCTGCAGAGAAATTGCGCAAGACGCTCTTCCCGGCGACACTGAAATTAATCCATTAAGAAGGTGCTTTGCAAAGCCCTGGCACGTTTCAACGACGCCAAGAATTGTAAAACGTAAACAAGCCCCTCGGTATCTCCTTGCACAAAAGGACGAATGCCCTCTCAACCGCGCTCTGCGGCGCTGCGCGTTCGAAGACGGGAAGCCGTGCGCGCGCGACGGGGACGTCAGGACAGAATTTGGCGCATTAAAATCATCATGCCATTGCATTTTCTTTCTCCGATACAAGAATCGACATTTGGGCGAGTTAGTACTGGTTGAAGATGTTGAAGGGGCACGCAATATGACGAAGACCGAAGGCAGGAACTGCGCTGTCCTGTGTGTGTGCCTGCCTTCTGTCTCCGTCATATTGCGCTGCCCCTTCAAGATGTTCTTTCTCCGATTGTTGGTCCAAAATATCTGATCCAATTCTTTTTCACTGTCCCCTTTCTCTAAGAAAGACAAATATTCTAGGCAGCGAAGAAAGTATCCACACATATTTCTTCCTGGTGTAAATCTTTTATTCATGATATTCATTCCCAGATAATATGATACAATGAAACGCTGATGCTTAGAAACAAAACTTAGAGTTGAAGCGTTTTCAGATCGCTGAGTAAAGCGTAAGTCTTTCTGTGAGTTTGATTTAAATGCGCAACGCAGTGAACAAATCTTTTAACCTTGTTTGCGCCCATCATATTTCTTTGCTTCTTATTGCTTAAACTTGGGTGCACAAAATTGGCCATATGCCACCAGGTATGTTGCATATTACATACCATAATGACATAGGCACATCGCTAGTGCCTGTCCTAGGGTTGCGCCATCCCTGATTGCAATGCTTTACTGCTCACAGCCGCAGATGAGGAGCCTTGTTTCCCCCCAGACAACGCATGATCTTATAAGGTCACTTAGCGCGATCTCCAAAAAAAAAAAGAAAGATGTCTTAATACCCAAAGTATAATACTTTAGATGTAAAAACATTTTTCTTTTAGACTAAATGTGGTAACGAAGACCGCTTGCTTTTTCACTGCTTTAACACTGATTGCAGTTGTGACATTTCTCGTACTGCTGACTGCTCTAAAATGTTGCGGTGTGGAAGTTTTGGAAGTGGGCGATAGAGGAGAGATGGTCAAGTCACCGCAGTAATGACAGGATACATTGCAAGTATGGGTCGCAAGCACGCTTTAAAGGGACGTATGGAGGCTCAGAAAATTCAAGTATGTTTGATAAGATCAGAAACAACTTCTGTTTTTGTTCATTTTCATCAATCCTACACCAAACCCTTACTCGTTTTCAAATGTGACATGAAAAACAAAAGCAAAACAATGAGCAAAACGCATTTAGATGAGACGCATAGCTGTAATTGATTTTATTCCATCATGCTCGTCATAAAAATAAAGTTTAAAAAATCCAGCACAACTGGCAATGCTTTCGATAAAAACCTTTTAATACCTAAGCAAAGATGAGCTGGAAAAACGTAGTTACGCTTAATTCCCAACCTAATGCAGATAGAAATTTTGACAAGAATGACATTCTACGTGAACTTATCACACGTGAACTTTCACTGCCGGCATAGATGGGTTTTTCAGTAAAGCTTCTTTCTGGGTGACTTCGTGCATACTTCATTTGACGAAAAGTAACAGCGCTAACGCATGCAACCACAAGGGAACAATGACTAGACACAAGCGCTACGCAAGAGCAGCAGTGCTTGTGTCTCGTCCTTGTTCCTGTGTGGTTGCATGTGTTAGCGCTGTTATTTTTCGTCAAATCAAATAGATGGGTTTGCAGTTGGAAGTCAAGAGCTGCAACGGGCAGAGTATATTCATGTTCATCGAACGCAGTCACGCTTCCCCTCTTTGGAGCCCAAAATGTAAAATATGCGGAGCTAGACTACATAGATATCAATTCAGAGTGCCACTTAGATTGCAAATTAAGTAGCACGTGCGGTTGCAACCTCGCATGCCGCGCTTAGAAGATGCTGGTGACTGTGAGTCGACAAATAGCTCACAATATTATGAATTTTTACTCTGTAGGCACCGGTATACTATGAGCGGCATACACGGCAACTATATACACGGCATACATGGAATACCACATTTATGCGCCATTAACAGAGTTCTAAATCATGAGAAGAAGCACGGTGCAAAATGCAGAGTGGCAACTCCCACCTCGCCACCCTTGCTCGAGGAGAAATGGCAGAAGGCAGGGAGAGGACGGCCAGCCGGCAAATATAAAATAAAAACAACAGAAATCGTGGGAACTTCAGCACAATAAACTGAACAATTCAGAGGAATTCAACAGCGGCCGGTGTCAAAACTTGTTTGAAAAGCACGAGGCTGACTGCTCTCTATTTCGACGAACGCTACTGCTCGCCTAAAAGGTTCTCGCTTTCCAATATATGCACCATTACGGCAAATTTTGCACCATACATCATACAACCACATACCGGAAATCAGGACAAATGGGCAGTTAGCCGCTATTTCAAGAAAGCGAACCATAACTAATGTTCTCACCTGTATATTTCAATCGTAGCATGTAAGGGACCGGAACACACCCATTATCCATATGGAAATGTTGCTCTGGAGCCGTCAGCCCGCGGTGGATTCTCTCTCGTAAATTCGGCACAGTGCACAATGTTTGCATACACCACCCGCGTTGTACGGCATGAATGTCTGTAGAAGTCAACGTGGCAATACACACCAACTCTGACAATTAGACCGGAAGCTCTGTGCTGCAATGAACGAACGTCGCTCTTGGCAGTCCGCCGGGAAAGCCACACCAAGAATGCCCCCCCCCCCCCTCCAACCCCCGAGCGCAGCCTTCAAAACACCACAGTCTCCTTCAGCTGCCCCAAGAAAAGTTTCGCATTCCCCGCAGGGCAGTGAGCAGACGCAGAGCGTTGTTGTCCCTCGCCCACGCTCCGTGCAGATCACGTGATATCTCACGGACCCCCTATTTGGATTTTTATACGCGTGATGAAGAGTTCCCGCGTGAGCGCTCCGCGGGATGTTAAGCTTGTGATTCGCGTTTCTCACAAGTACGCGGCTCGCTCATGCTCACACAAGACAGAACCATGGCAGGCAGTCTTGCCCTCACGCTTACATGAAGGAATATCACGCTTATTTTCGTTCACATGGTGCTTGAAATGTCATTCGAGCCTCATTTACATGCGCGTCACGCTTAAACTTACAGTTTAGCATGAAATTAAGCGTGGAATTCTTAGAGTGTAGAGAAGGATTAAATGAGTACTTCGTAACTACATTTAAGGCTACTAATTACCAACACACTTAAAAAAACTACGTTGCGGATTTCCCATAACATGTCTTTCATTCTGTTCAAATATAAAGTTGCTGCCACATTTGATTCTTCCATGATGTCGGCGAATTTTTTTACATAACGCGTGTAGACATGGAGAAAACTAATGTTTAGCAATTCCGCTTAGCCATTAATTAACCCACCCGCTTAAACCCTGAATAAAACGTGTTGCTGGGACTAGCTGGTTCATACTTGCTGGTTTAACAAAAGTGCACACTTTAGGCAGAACAGCAAATCAGAAACAAGACATCCGCACATCACTCCTCACGTTCCATCATTCCAGAAAAGTCGGATAGCCCGGCAGGTAGGTCAAATTCTGAAAGGCGTCAAACGCGGCGACAGCTCCATACACTCCATCCTTTGGTTTCATGCCCACGTCGGGGCGATTGAGGGGGTTTCTCTGAACCTCAACGATTGTGCCCACGAGGCTACGCGTGGCTTTACCGACCGTGCTGCCCTCCTATTCGGCGACTCTCTCCCCGGACACAGAGACGCTCCTATCACGCACAATGAAATTACTAAATTCTTTTACTTAGAGAGAAGGATTTTCCCGCCGCCTCATTCCCAGCTAAGCGGGCCGCGGGCGGTCACGCGCAGACTCTTGCAAACTAGCTCCTACCCAAATCCGGCGTTCCTTAGCAGCATATATACCGAGAATTAACCGAATTGTTCTTGCGTGCCCGGTGGTGAGACTGCTACTGTATCTCACATGCTCTGAGAGTGCGGGTCGTCGGGCCCGAAGTTCACCAAGTGGGACGAGCCCCGTCTTTGAAGACCAAATCCTGGCCCCCCAGCGCGCTCGCGATCGGGCCGGCAGGCTAAACCAATCGGTCCCGCCGTTGGATTGGCCGGGTGCGCGCGTTTTATCGCGTTTTTCTGGACCCAATAAAAGTTTATTCGCTCACTCACTCCTCACGGCAACCCGTTTCTGGCAAAGTTAAACTCCGTACAATATTTAGTTCTCCAATAGGCGGCGGAAAAACTTGTGTAATAACGTCACGGAGCGCTCCTACTCGCACTAATAGCTTGACTGTTGGATGTCAGGTATGTGAGTCGATTAAGAGGTGCACAAGAAAATGTACAGCTGGGTCCGGTAAAACGCTTTACGAAAGGGTGATGTAGTCCCGAGAGGCGCGCTGGGGGAGCAACGTCCTGACATCTGCAGACTGTGCTGGAATGTATTTCTGTGCGGCTGAAAGCACGCTCCCGCAGGGCGCGCCGAGTCATTGCGCCTCACGCATGTATGGAACCACGTGTCATTGACGTCACGCTGGTTCTACTTAAACGGCTGTGGAAATAAAGACGGGGCTCTTTCCCCTTGCTGGCGTTTTGGACTACAGTCGTCTCCTGTCTCCGCCATATGGCAAAAAAAAAAAATGGGATCTTTCACATCCGCCTGCCATGGCTCCGAGTGGCGTTGGCTAACTAACACTCCCAGTGCTAGACCTACTACACATAAAGGCGGCCCCAGTTAGTGGACCGATCGATGGCCGTGGCTGTAGCACGATTGGTAGTGCATCGCACGCGTCATGCGAAAGTTGTGGGTTTGGACCCCACCGGCGACAAGTTATCGGTTGGTCCATTTTCAGCTCCCCTTTTCTTCATTAGTTTCTACATATTCAATTTCAGTTACAGCTAATTACCTCCACGCTTTCCTTGGCTTCATTTACTGCTTGCTTTATATGGTCGTGAGCAACAAAAATCGAGCCCCTACCTTTCTCTTCTCGTTCATATTGTTACGCGAAGGACGAGTACATATATAAGGTTTGAGAGCGGTGGCGCTGGCTAACACTCCCAAGGTTAGTTCTATTAGTAACACGTAAATACCCAAGAAAGTCGATGCGGAAGCGGCGCCATGGTAGTTCAATTGGTTAGAGCATCGCACGCGTAATGCGAAGACGTGAAATCGTTTCCCACCTGCGGCAAGTTGTTTTTTTCATACTTTCATTTTCATTAATTTATCATTTCTTTAATTCAGTTAGTAGGTACAAGTAATTTCTCTATGTTGTACTTGGTGTCGATGTTTGCTGGATTGTTGTGATTATATGTATATATATATAGATATATATATAGTTCAACTGTTGTGTGAACAGTGGCTTACCGTTGTCGTCGCTGTCCGCAATTTAAGAGATGCCTTGTCTAGGACTATGATGTCAAGGTTAGACTGATAGGCTATGATGTCACCGACGTCACTGCCGCTCACGCCCATATATTTTTACTGGAGGTTGTTGCAAGCAAGCGCTGCGCGCATGCATTTCTTGTCTTTATTTCCAGTAGCGCTTTCCTTTGAAGCGATGCTTTCTTTGAAAACCTTGCCACACTTCCCTCACTGTCGCTTGTCTTGCCGAATAGTTCATAGCTAAAAAAAGATTAATTATGTGGGCGATAGTGGTGGCATCCCCGCACAGCGGCGCGATGCGCTAATCACTGGGACGCAATCGCACCTCTAACGTACCAACGCCAACGAGCTCTGCGAGATGGATCGCCGCCTGTGCCACACTGCGTAGCAGGGCTACGCGAGAGCACGTGCGTGAGCGCCAGCTTCCTTTACGCCAAAGACGCGCGAGCAAAATGGGCAAATTTGTAACATTCTATTAACCGGCTTCACGAAAGATTCAGTGTACATGGAATACAAGATGTGCGTTGGATCTCCATATCTTCTTAAACAAGAAAACACCAATGTTCTAGTTCTATTATATATATCAGTGGCTATGGTGTTGGGCTGCTGAGCACGAGGTCGCGGGATCGAATCCCGGCCACGGCGGCCGCATTTCGATGGGGACGAAATGCGAAAACACCCGTGTACTTAGATGTAGGTTCACGTTAAAGAACCCCAGGTGCTCGAAATTTCCGGCGTCCTCCACTACGACGTGCCTCATAATCACAAATTGGTTTTGACAAGTAAAACTCCGTAACCTAAATTTATACTTATATATATATATATATATATATTTACGAGAAGAAAGGGGGTTAACCGACGGACCCGATTTTTATTAGTCATATCATAAGAAGCCAACAAACACTGAAACCAAGGACAACATAGGAGAAATTACTTGTGCTTAATAAATGAAATAAAGAAACGATAAATTAATAGAAATTAAAGTGAATGAAGAAACAACTTGCCGGAAGTGGGAACCGAACCCACAACCTTCGCATTTCGTGTGCGATGCTGTACCGGCAACATTGATGCCTTCAGGTAGCATATGTGGGTTTATTGACCAGTTGCCTTCACCCAAAAAGATCACGTTCTCGTAACGCCTGCGGCAAGAAGGACGTTCCACGTCCGCCGCCAAGGTCTGTGAGTGGTGGCGCTGGCTAACACTCCCAGAGTTCTACTAGGACACGTAAATACCAAGAAAGCGGATGGGGAAACGGCGCGGCGGTAGCTCAATTGGTAGAGCATCGCACGCGAAATGCGAAAATTGTGGGTTCGGTTCCCACTTGCGGCAAGTTGTTTTCTCATCCACTTTAATTTTCAGTAATTTATCGTTTCTTTATTTCATTTATTAAGAACAAGTTATTTCCCCTATGTTGTCCTCGGTGTCAGTGTTTGTTGGCGTCTTATGATATGACTATATATATATATATATATATATATATATATATATATATGTGTGTGTGTGTGTGTGTGTGTGTGGAGGGTCATTCATTTTATTGTTGCGGGCTGCGTGTCTTGCCAAGTTCAACTTAGGTCAGTCAAATTTTAAATCAATGCGCAGGACGACAAATTGAGAGTGCCCTGTGCACCTGATATTCTTTCTCCTATTCTCGTTGTGTGCACTATAATTTCCTTCTGAATTTTGCCATACTAATCGAGACTTCTCCAAGCGATGTGCCGGGGTGATGCACTCAACCGCGCGCCTGGCGGCTTGCAGAAACGTGGCGTCCCCGGAACCGGACATGACGGCCTCTTCGTGGTGCGTGCTGACGCTTCCCGGCTGCGTGGCGGCGCTGCTGCTGGCCTACTTCTACCTCTCCTGGGTGCACGTGCTGCCCTAGTGAGTGTTGTACGCATTGCGGGCAACTGAGTCGCCAGCGCGTTCGCACGATTGATGGGAAGTCCTAGTGTATCGGGTGTCTCACGTGCATGGCAATGTCATCGACGCTAGCAAAGGCGACAACCAACTCGAGTAAAATACACAGGTCATTCTCATAACACCGAGATGCAGTGCGATAGTACATGTGTCAAAGTGAAATGGCACAGATGGCGAAAGGCCTTGGAAATAGGAATAATAGGCAATTTCTTATTTTTCTAAACTTTATGCAACTGGTAACGGGAAGCCAGTTAGCGTACGTCAATATGAGAGGACGGCGTTAAAAATAAATATGAGAACTACTAGACCTAACTTCCGCTGTTGTAAATGATGGCATCATTACGCATTTGGTGAGCAGAGTCGTACTTAGTCGTTTTCGGCTTGCTTATTGCCACTTACCTTCGCGCGAAATGGTCCCCCTTCAACTGAAACCTTTGATATGTCACGCACCTTAGAAAATAGACAAAAAAAAAGAGAAACTGCGTCAAAAACAGCCTTTGGATAATTCCTTATATTGGACTTTCTGTCAAACTGTGTGGCTGTTAGATTCTAACCAGGCCAGAGCAATTTCAATGCTGGAGATGCTGTGGTAGCATATTCGCAATTTCGTAAGCCATAGCGAATTTAGTTTTGCACTGAAAATAGGTTTGCGGTCTGCAGATGTCGCCAGGAAGTGTTAAACTAGCGCACGACTCTTCTCGATAAATAAAATAAAAATAACGATTATTTGTGACAATTAATTGCGCTGCTGCCGATATCGTTATGCCGTCAGAGAAGTTGAGCTGCATTGCTCGTGGCAATAAGTTATTTATGCACTTTGTTTGGAGGCATCTTGGCAAGATGCCCCCATCAGCACTGCTTCTCGTTGAAAATATATTTGTGCATTGTCACTGCACTTAAATAATGCACATGCGATGACCGGCAGCACACTTTGCACCCATCAATACGCATGGCTAGCCCATCTGCGGTTTAGGAGAACAGACGCGTACGATGGTCTGAAATTAAATTTATAGGAAACACTTTGTTTACTGAATAAGCGGTTTCGGGCGGCCGCGCACGACGGAGCTGTGACAAGCCACAGCGCGCCGGTGATGTGGCCAGCAGAGGAGAACGTCGTCGTGCTTTTAAGTACACCGACTGCGGCATGAGGTATATTGCCCTCACGGTAAGTGAAGATTCATGGAAACAAAGTTCTGCGGTGTACTCCGCGCCGTGCAGAACACTAAGCGCGTATGCGTGCCGCTAGCGCCTTGACCGGGTATATACGTGCTACCATGAGCCGTTTGATGTGCGCCGCATGCGTACGTTCTTCCCCCCAGCCTTGCTCACTCTTGCACCGCATCTGCCAATCTTCACTTCCGTACGTCCCTCCAGCACCCAGCTATCTGCACCGTAAGGAGGGTTCGTCCCTTAATTACTCACAGCAGCCGCCTCTTTCCCATCATTCCACGTGGCTGTTCGACGCTCCACAAATGCATAGTTTTCTGCCAAAAGCAGCAACACTGCGCAGCTGTCACTGACTTGCAAGGCGCTTATCGTACATATTCTGAAGCACAGTGGTTCCAGTCTGTGATAACACGTTAGCATGAATCCACCGAAGACGGCAAATATATTCCCGGATCGTCCTTCGGCCGTGGCGTCGTACGTGGTGTGGCGTACGGCGTTGCATG
Organism: Dermacentor variabilis; assembly: GCF_050947875.1. Lineage (NCBI taxonomy): Eukaryota > Metazoa > Arthropoda > Arachnida > Ixodida > Ixodidae > Dermacentor > Dermacentor variabilis. The sequence continues at coordinate 8,990,564 of NC_134570.1, forward strand.
TGCGTTCGCTTCATGCTTTTTGCTTCTTCCACCTGGCCAAAACGACAGTTGGCAGAGTGCGTTCTAGATAGCACAGCGGAACAAAACACGGATAACGCGATCCTGCACACACGACGCCTTTGCCACGGTACGAGACCTACGGGGCTGCACACGCATAAGCACCCACCACCATAACAAAACTGTCATTGTGTCCCGACGACATGGCCACCACAGCGAAAAAATTCACCAACGATTGCGATACTCGTGGTGACAAAAAAACATGCTCTCGCCAAGAATAAAACAACTTTTAGTTAGTATCTTTTATCTTTGGCCAGCGTATGTTTTTTGGCACCAGTTTGTTTATTCGCCAGAAGAGTTTTCATCGAACAATAGATCATATTGCGATACTCCCTAAGGCGAAATTTGAGCGCAGCTTTATACGTGTTTTCATTTCGCGGTATATTAGATGGCGCGGACAATCTGTCTCGTGCCGCACAATGCAAACGGAGCGAAGTGTGGCGCGGCTGCCTCGCTAATTGGGAGATCGCCAGAGGCAGTGCGTGGGTGACGCTTGGACGCGATTCACAGCAGCTGCCACAGACAGACCTCCGCTCATGCAGCGCTTCCTTTCTATATATCGTATCGGTGAACGCGTTCACCGCACGCCATCGGTGAACAAACGACGGCGCGCTATTTTGGCGCCAGCTCGTAGCGGTCGTCGCCGCAGAGCCCTTCTTGCGCAGAACTACGCTTGTCTTCTCGTGCTTTCGCCATGCCCCCTTCTTCCGCTTTCCATCTCCTGGTTCCGCTGCATCCTGCTGCTCCGCTTCCCTCATCGCGCTCTCTTCGCTATCGCCGTCTTTCATCCCCAGCTGCGCTCTGCGTTCGCTCTTTCATCCTCCGCTCTGCTCGTTTGCTCTGTTACGCCGAGGGACGACGCCGACGCAAAACGCAGTAATGGGCCCCTAAGAGTTGCGCTTTAGCTTGCTACGTGACTTCCCCCACAATTTTCTCCTTGCGCACGGAATGGGCAGGGCCTCTCAGTTTTTTCCTTCCTCCATGATAAACCAGAATTTCCATCGCCTGTAGGCAGCCACGATGTTTTTGCTGTCATGATGGTGATGGTGAAGGGACTGCGGGAACGGCGCGGACAGCAGTGGGCGACAGCGTGTTTGCGGTTGTCAGTCGCCTGCGATGGCTTGTTCTGAAAGCACTGAAGTCTTCTCTAAATGCCGGCGTCCCCTTAATGCGATCACATTTCAGGTCACAGAAATATACCACGCAGATAATTTTGCGATCACCCTCCTGGCATTGTCTGCTTCAACGCAGTTGCAGCGTCGTCTACTTCACTGCAGTCGCAAGGTAGTGCAGTTGGCCAAGCTTTTCTCCGCGAAATCTGCCAAACTATAGATTTCTTTAGAGCCTGAGCCACTCTATGAAAGATACTAGACGACATCTAGTAAGTTATACTTTGTTTCTATAAAGGACGAGTACAGTACACTTTTTTTAAGAAAGGCGAGTATCACGTTTGTGCCACGCTCTACCGCCAATCATTGTTCGCCATTTTTACCCTGCTTTGTCAACTTGACTGCCGTGTGAATTCAGCATACCATGGATGATAGATACGAACACAGTCATTTTGTAGCTTTGGCAATCTGCACGGCAGTCGCAGGAAAAGCTCTAGCTTCTGACACATTCGGTCACATGATTAATTAGTGTGCCTGTGCAGTGTCAACGAGATAGAAGCATTACATTTTATATCGCGTGGGCTGCAAGAGACAGGCGCGTAATTATTGTCTACCTCGCAGTCAATAGACGACACACAACAATTTACGTGCCCATTTACGACATTGCTGAAGGGGACACGATGCTCTCTTAGTAACGGCTGACCATGCTTCTCGAGTGGCAGAGTGTTGGCATCGCATCATTCTAGCAGTTCAAGCGCCCACATATTGCACGAAAGAAAGAAAGAAATCAAGTGAGGCTTTGATGGGTGCTCAGCCCTGTTTCTGCGCACGCGATAGTCACATGCTACTTTCTATTTTCGCGCTCACGAGTACGCGAATGCGGCTGATTCATGTGCATAAAAAAATGGCTCGGTAACCGTCAAGATCCCTGCAGTGTTTATTTTCCATAACGGAACAATCGCTGCGCAAGTTACAAAGTCGACACACGAACGCTTTCTGCATGCTTACCTTTTTTCGTACAGTTCTCGGTACGAGTCCACTTCTGTGGGCTTTCCCGTCGGAGAGTGCAAGCTAGCTGACACAAACTAAAAACGCCGAAAGGTTTTTATCGCAGGCTCGCAGCGTGGCAGGGCGAGATGTGCGCTATCGCGTAGTTCACGACAACAAAGTGAATACCCACCCGAGCAGTCTTGCTGGGCACGAAATATTTTCCTTTTAAGGTCACTGTCTTATAACGCCGTTTCTCAGGCCGCTCAGGAACCTTGTGTGCACGCTGCCGAATGCACTCCACACAAACTTCTCCACACAAACTCGCATGAGCAGCTTCCGCGTTGGCTGTTTGTCGGTGCAGCCAACGACGGCACAGTGCCGCTCGGACGAACAACTTTTGTACGTCCATTCGTTTGATCTGTTCGGCGATGAAGGGATACGGTGCCGGTTCAGCTTTGACAGTGACGGCATTGTTTTTCTTTTTTTTTTGAAGAACTGCTGCGGGTGGAACGTACATGTTGCCAAAAGTGATTGTAGCATTGCAGTCCTTTGCAGCAGGAAATTTTCTCGTCTTGCAAGGTGGGTCTCCATGACTTTACGGCGTCCCGCATTGTGCACCGCGTGGCCTTTGCCTGCGAAGAAGCGGATTGGCCAGTTCACAATGCTTTTCGTTATACGCGCAGTCCACTGCAGCCTCTGAACGCTGTAGGAGCAGCGGGCGTGGTATTTTTTTTTTCTGTGCGTCTTGGAGACCGCCAGCATCAGTTTTTCTTGAGACAGCGAGCATCAAAGTTTCTAACCGTTAATTCAACGATGGGAACGAAGCGTTGTTGCTATTATTCTCCAGGAGCAACGCGCGCCCGCACTCATATATGCGCTGGTACGAGCGCACATGTCCGCTGTGTATAGCAGAGGAGATGGTTTCTTTTCTTTGCGGTTTTCTTTTGTTTTGTGCTCCCGGATTCCACTGTATACTTTAGTGACGTCTCCGAGAGCAACGTAGCCGAGACGCTTTACATGGCGTCTGAGCGCCGCGCATCTGCTGATGGATATGCACTATGGCATGCGTACGTACTAACCGTAATAGCGCGTACCACATACTATTACTTAGTACTAAACTACGTACTAAGCTATAGCGACGTACTAAGCTAAAGAAAGGTGAAGGATAAATGGAAATGAAACCTTCTCCCCCACTATTCAACAGCAAAATGCTCACTGTATACACGCTAGCGCAAGTTATCGTTACAGAATACAATCAACGACGCTGTGGTCCGCGTCATTGCATTAACACTCAGAAATTTCTTCGTCAACTACCCGTTGCGGGCGGCCTTTCAGACATACGCTTCAACAGCGTTTGCTAATGCCCCCCTTGCACGCGTCTTAAGAGGACTCGCCTTACTCCAGTCAGCTTGCTCGAAAAGTCGGGGCCACGCGGCGCACGCCAGACGGGACAAGCATAGTGCCATAGTGGACACCCGCTGTGTCCTCCATTTTGACAAACTACTAGTTAACTAGCTTGCCTTTGCGGGGAAATCTCACAAAGCAAAAAAATGCTGCAACGCGGCAATAACGTACTTGCCGCTGCACTGGCACTGTGATGCACGCTGCGCCACATCCGTGGCTCAAACTTCTCCCGCAGAAGCCCGGCGATGAAGAGAATGGTGATTCGCTGGAAGTTAAACTTGCGTCGGATCGGTAGATCGCCGATTAACAAAACTACGAATAAAAACGGTTTTTAGATACGCACTAGCTCTGCAGGCTTACAATAGTAGAATAGAATACACAGCTCGAGAAGAATCGGCAGCCATTTTGACAAACTACGAGTCCACTAGCTTGCTTCAGGGTGGTAGCAGCGCCAGCATACTCAGTTGAGAAATTTTTACTCACTGGATACAGGCAGATGGTTTCCTTTTGTCCCTGCACGAATGAGTCAGTCGGCAGCAAACGTTACCGTAGGATATACTTGATCGCGCGCTTGCCATGCCTTTCCCTAGTGAGCTGCTCGGCGCTAAGCAGGGCCAAATTAAAAGCCTGAAGTAGCTTTTTAAAGCACATGGGAAATTTACCCTTCGTCAAATGGTTTCGTGCAAGTGGCCCTCAGGCGTATCCATTATTTTTAAAGGAATAGTCGGAGTCGCTAAGAAAAATTTGCTGCTAAGCGTGGATGCAGCTACACGTCGTGCTACGCGCCTTTAGACCCTGTACCTTTCTTGAAATGTATCAAGTAGAGCTCAATTATCAAATTAAAGATTCTTGTTGGTATATCTTCTGGTCGAGTGCTCTCTTCAGTGTCTAGTTCCCAAAAACGTCTTTTTTCCTTCAACCATGTTGTTGCGTCGCTCGGTCATGTCTCTAACCCGTCTCCATATATGGTAGCGTGGCGGAGGCTTCGGGTTGAATAAATAGGATGCTCTGAAGTTGGGAAATCGGAAACAACAGGTTGACTGGCACTTGAACAAAACTTATTTGCATCGTTGAATAGGAAAACAAAACAAAGTCAGGAGTTTAGCAACGAGCGTCTGGATGAGCGTCGTTTCCACGGCCCAGAGAGAAAGAAGGGGTTCTTGAAGGGAAAAGGAAAGGTTGACGCTGTTTTCTGCAGCCTTTGCGGGAGCGCGGCTCAGCGCCGACAGCGGGGAGGGGGAGGGGTATAGTGGTAGCAAAGGAGATAGGAGAGCAGGGGATTTAAGTTTCGCCATGGCAGCGGCTGAGCAGTCCTGCAAGAAGGGCCTAGTGGGTCCGGCAGGAATGGTAATCTGGTGAAAGGCAAGGGGGCGGTGATCCAACAGGAGCCAGTTGGTTGGAGCAGATCGAGTAGCTTGGAGTAGTTTGGATAGCCGTGAGGCTATCCATCTTTGCAGAAAATCCTAGAGTATCGCCGAGAGCCCCGACGAGTCGAGGTACTCGACGACACTTAAAAGGGCTGGTAGCTCGTTGCGACCAGGGAAGAGGATGTCTTCCTGCCATACAGAATGAAGCCCCAGGCGTCGGAACTCCTGCAGGAGGTGGCCGCGATGTTGCAGGTAAGCAGGGCAGGCCAGCAGGAAGTGTTCGACGGTCTCGGGCTCCCCACAGGAGGTGCAGGCTGGAGACGCGATAAGGTCATGCCGATAGCGGCGAGCTCCCGTCCAACAGCAGCCAATCCTCAGTCGCAGGAAGAGGGAGGTCTCTCTGCGTGCAAAGCCGCGCTGTGGAAGTGGTCGCGGGGGGCTGCCCAAGGACATGCGCTTGTCCGGGTGGCAGGCCAGCAGATGGCGTCGATGCCTGTGGCTTGTGGCAAGGCAGGCACCACGCAGGCCGCAATCGACGAGCCTGAGTCCGGCATCACGGAGCCGTCAACGTAGATCTGCAGGTGTCCTCCGTGGTCCTCATGCAGGAGGGAGGCAGCCGTCTGCTGAAGGGCACAAGTCGGGGAGCGCCGTTTGGAAACGCCGGGCAGCTCTGTGGTGATGGGAATGGGTGGTCTCTGGGACGGAGGCAGCAGTGCGGTGTTCGCTGGAGGCCTCCCAATCACCTCCTCGTACAGCCCACAAAGTCTGCCCATCTGTGAATGGGGCCGCGAGCGCAGTCGGGACAGCAGGGCACTGCCGTCTGCGCCATGGTGGAGGCGGTCAACATGGCGTAGGCCCTCTTGCAGGAGGAGCAGTGACAGGGGCCATGCTCCTGCCTCGGCCAATGTTGCAGCGACTTGGGAGCTGCGGGGAGCGCCCAGGCAGAGCCCAATCGCGGCCCGATGCTGCAACTGTAGCTTCTTGAGGCGGGCAGGTGGTAGTACTACGAGTGGGAGGGCGTACCGCAGGCGTGCGGTGGCTGCTGCATCCTACAGCCGCAGAGCCCACCCAGTGATACAGCCCTGTCCTCGGGCAAGAAGCTGGGAGACTGCTTGCGGACCCGGAGGACCTGCACATGCAGGGTCTTGACACCAGGCAGCCGGGACAGCCGGTGATCAATGCGCAGCCCCAGGTAACTCACTGCCGTGCTCCAGGGTTATCGGACGCCTTCCAGGTGCAGCCAGGCAGCTGCGCGGCGGGCGGCTTCACTTGGGTGGAGCAGCATGGTCTTCGTCTTCCTTGCCGAGATGGCAAGGCCAATGCTGCTCAGGTAAGCAGCGGCGGTGTAGAGGGCTCTTTGCAGGGCCGAGCGCGCGCTGCGGTGGCTGTGTGGTGGACTTCGCACTCATAGGGCGTTGTCGTCCGCATAGATGGAGGCATTCACGGGGTAGCTGGGGTCGATCGGCGGGGCAGCAGGAAGCCGGGCCAGGGTCAGGTTGTGGGACGCCCGCGGCCAGCGGCGGAGGGCAGCTTCTCGATCGGCCCACTCGTACCCTGAGGGTGCGTTCCTCCAGGAACGACCACGTGTAACTGCCGCAGGTTCCTGTTGATGCCAAGTGGGTCCAGGGCCTGCTGAACGACTGGATGGGGCAGGCCGTCGAAGGCCCCCTTGATGTCGATAAGCACCAGGAGCACAGTGTCACCGCAGGCCTTGGCCTCTTCCAGCGTGGAGACCACATCCGCGATGGAGTCCGCGGTGCATCAGCGCCGCCAGAACCCCGTCTGCTCGTCGGCCAGGAAGCCACGGGCACGGGCCACCCAGTCCAGTCGGACCAGAGCAATGGCCTCCATCACCTTGCAAGTGGCGTAGGTGAGGGAGACAGGCCGGTAGGAGCTCACGTGTCGAGCCAGCTTTCCGGCCTTCACGATGGCTGTGCGCCATCACTCTGGCACCTGCCTGACCGCCAGATATCGTTGTAGAAGTCGAGCAGGCGCTGCTGCTCGCTGGTGGTCAGGTTGCTGTGCATTTGGATCGTCACTCCGTCAGCTCATGGTGCGCTGCGGCGCTTCCCCCTCTTCAGGGCCACTTGGAGCTCGTGCAGCGTCAGCGGGTCCTGGCAAATAGCCGTAACCTGGCTCTATGTCCACCCCGGGTGGTGGTTGTGCAGGCAGCTAGGCAGGCTGACGGAAGGCTGTCCTACCGGCAGGATGGCTGCAGTGCGTGGTACAGCCCTGGTCGGCGAGGACTGGTCGGCGAGGAGCTCCGCAAGGGCCTCTTCTTTGATGCCCAGCGTGATGGCCGCGGCGAGGACAGGTTGTAGGCTTGCTCTCCGGCCGGTGAGGGATTTGAACAATGCCCGAGTCAGGCGTCCCCTGGCCCTGTCCTCGATGGCAGAGCAGAGGCCCCTCCAGCTCTGGCTCCTCCTGCACCGGGCCTGGCGTCTGCAGCGGGCATCCGCGCGTCTGTACTCGGTCAAATGCTCTGCTTTGCCCGTCCGGATTGTTCTACGCTCCATACGGCGCCTGGAGGCGCGGAGGTTGAGCAGGTGAAAGTCCGGAGGGGGGTATCGGTTGGGCAGAGCACTGAACGGTGGCAGCCTGAGCACAATTCGCGATGGCGTTCAGGAAGTCACGGCCATTGTCCAACTTGCTGCAGGGCTTCCGGAACAGGGACCAGTCTGTGACGTGGTAAGTTCTTGACCTAGGCCTTCTCCCAGACCCGAGGCTTATCACGATAATGAAGTGGTCAGACCCCCATGTGTCCGGAGCTGTAGCCCATGAGTAGGAGCACTGCTTGGTGGTGAGGGAGAGGTCGATGGCCGTGCGAGCTCCGCGGTGGACGTAGGTGGGCTCCCCGGTGTTCAAGATCAGCAGGCCAGCTCGGCTGATGGCGTCTGGGAGGCACTTGCCTCGGCGGGTACAGCTGTGGCTTCCCCAGTCCGTGTGGTGTGCGTTGAATTCACCGCACAGGACTGCATGCCCACCGAGGCGGACAGCCAGCTGGACGAGGCTGGAGGGATCCCACGGCTTTCCTGGACGGATGGAGACGCTCGCCGCAGCCATGTCCTGGCTCTCAAGGGGCCACCCGCGATGTCAGCAACAGGTAGAACAGCATGCGCCAGGGTGCTGCGGACTTAGATTGCCGTGCGTGGCTTCCCTGGCTTGTGGGCTCCATCTAAGTAGGGTGCCACAGTGCAACAGCGTGTGGCGCAGGTGGTGGCGCCCGAGTAGCCCGTGTAGCCGGGGAGCCGTACGTTCTCGGCCGAGGCGTATACCTCCTGCAGTGCGAGTACGTCGAAGTCGCACTGCAGGAGCTACTCACACAGCTCGCCGTGCCGTCGCCGCATCGAGTTTACATTCCACTGGAGAACCCTGGGGCGGCGGCGGCGGCGGGACCTCGATGGGTTGCTAGCCTTGCTGGTGTTGGGCGGATGGCACACCTCCCGTCAGGAGACAGAGCGCTCGGAGTGGGCTATCAGCAGGCAGCATCTCTCCGATAGCCTTCAGTGTCAGCTGCAGGCTCGCGATCAGCTGGTCGCGGGGTTCTGGGCAGGCCTGCGGTGGTGGTATGGCTGGTGCCTCGGTGGTTGTGGTGGCGGCTTCAGATGGTCCGGCTCGGAGGGTCCGTGGGGCTTCTTTGGGTGGCTGGCCAGAGGGATCATCGCCGACTGGTACATTCGTGAGTGGCCGGTTCGGGCCTGTGCGTACGAGACTTGTGTAGCGGTCTTCACCTGCTGTGCCTCTTCCCGCACAGAGGCCCGGACGGCACGACAAGAGAGGTGAGTAGGGACAGTCGCCATGATGGTTGCCACCCTGCGTTCTTCCTGCCACTTGGGGCGGGCAGGAGTATTAGCATGGTGATTGCCACCACAATTGTTGCAGTGGGCGGCATTTAGGCAGCTTTCTCCTCGCTCATGCGACCTCCCACAGTGCAGGCAGCTGGTAGGTCTGTCGCAGGTTGCAGCCACGTGCCCATAGCAGCCACATTGCTGGCATTGCAGTGGACACTGTCTTCCAGGCCTCACCCGAAACTGGAGCTTGTATATGTAAACGTGCTCGGGGGGGACCGGGCTGCTAAAGCGGAGCGTCGCATTGTTGCCGGAGCCGGTCGCAGACAGGATAGACACACTAGATTCGATCGCCCCAGCCAGCTCTGCGTCAGTAGACTCACCGTCAATGCCGTGTATAAAGCCCGTGCTGTTTCCACGGGCAGCTGGTGGACGAGCAGCAACGGGAATGGGGGGGCCTCGGAGCTCGGCGGTGGCGAGCAGCTCCTCCAAGCAGGCCAGCGAGGTCGCGTCCGCGGCCACGATGTTTCTTTTTGTGTTAACACGGAACGTGAATACACCTGGTAGCGCAGAGTGCACGGCGGCAATCGCAAGGCGGGATCCTCGCTCGAAGGCCCCCCTATCGGGACAGAAGGGCGGAACAGGGCCGTCCCGACCACCGCTGGGTTAACTGGTACGGTGGCGGCTTGTTCTAGAGCCCTGGCGCGACGCTGGGCGTTCCTAGAGAGGACCGTGGTGAACGCGTCCTCTTCTGGTTCACCGCTCTCGGGTGCCGGGAAGAGCGCGATCTGGGGGCTGGTGGGAGCATCCTCCAGGGGCGCCGGTTGCTGCGGAGAAGCCGCTGGGCCCGAGATGGTAGCAGTCGCTGGAGGCTACCTGGAGTAGTCCGTCGCTTCCCCTTGCCCTTCTTTTACGAGGCAAGGTACTTTGTCGGAGGAGGTGGCGGATCCTTCAGGAAGGCAGCTGCGCTCTGTGGCTTGCCGCTTGTCACCTTTGCAGCAGGCGTCTTTCCGAGGGCAGCCAGTAGTGGAGGTTTCTGGGGAACCTCCGACATTGCCTTGGCCCCCGTGGTAGACTTGGCAGGAGTGTCTCCAAGTGAATCCATTGCCTGGGCAATCACAGCATCTCCGGGGGGGCAGACCTTGTCAGGAATGGCAGGATCGAGCACTGCGGTCCTGGTTGCAGATGCGGTCGAAGCGGCAGCCCGGTCCTCAGCTGTGGGGCAAGGAGGGACAGGCGCTGACATCTTGCTCTCTGGGAGGGCAGTGGAACCCTTCAACTGCTCTGGGGCGTCACCCTCGTCATCGCTGTTGCGGCCGCGTATCCGAGAGGAAGAGAAATCCATATCTTCCTCATTTGAGCTCACGGGGAGTTCCACGGAAGTTGGTTCGGGAGAACCAGCAGGCCAAGCCGACTGGGGAAGTGAAGAGGATGAAACTTGCACGAGGGCCGGGGTGGGAGACTCCGGCTGGCTAACAGCACCACTGGGAGTGACAGGGGTGTTGCAGAGTGGCGCGACAGCCGCTGCCGCGGCGCGCTTGGCGAGCCATTTGTCCATGATTTCTGCGGACCTCGCCTCTGCGGCTTCGCGTTGCCGAAGACCAAGACAGTACGCGGACTAGGTTAGCGGTACGTCGATGCTTGTATCGCTCGACGTTTGCCGGTGGCAAGCGCGAGGAGCGCGCTTGCACCACGCGCATGTTTGGTTCGGCAAAGTCCACCATCATCATCACCAGCCTGGTTCGCCCACTGCAGGGCAAAGGCCTCTGCCATACTTCTCCAACTATACCGCTCATGTACTAATTGTGGCCATGCTGTCCCTGCAAACTTTTAATGTCATCCGCACACCTAAATTTCTGCCGCCCCCTGCTACGCTTTCCTTCCCTTGGAATTCAGTGCGTAACCCTTAATGACCATCGGTTATCTTTCCTCCTCATTACGTGTCCTGCCCCACTTCTTATTTATGATTTCAACTAAGATGTCAGTAACTCGCGTTTGTTCCCTCACCAAATCTGCTCTTTTCTTATCCCTTAACGTTACACCCATCATTCTTCTTTCCATAGCTCGTTGCGTCGTCCTCAATTTAAGTAGAACCCTCTTAATAAGCCTCCAGGTTTCCGCCCCGTACGTGAGTACTGGTAAGACACAGCTGTTATACACTTTTTTCTTGATTGATAGTGGCAACCTGCTGTTCATGATCTGACAATGCCTGCCAAACGCACCTCAGCCCATTCTTATTCTTCTGATTATATCAGTCTCATGATACGGATCCGCGGTCACTACCTGCCCTAAGTAGATGTATTCCCTTACCACTTCCAGTGCCTCTGCACCTATTGTAATTTGCTGTGCCCTTCCGAGAGTGTTAAACATTACCTTAGTTTTCTGCAGATTAATTTTTAGACCCACCCTTCTGCTTTGGCTTTCCAGGTCAGTGAGTATGCATTGCAATTGCTCCTCTGAGTTACTAAGCAAGGAAATATCATCAGCGAATCGCAAGTTACCAAGGTACTCTCCATTAGCTCTTATCCCCAATTCTTCCCAATCCAGGTCTCTGAATACCTCCTCTAAACACGCTGTGAAGAGCATTGGAGAGATCGTATCTCCCTGCCTGACGCCTTATTCCGCCATAGAGCGTTATAATTTGCACACACACACACGCGCACGCACACGCACGCACACACACACAAAAGCACGCGGCACCAACACACGCGCATCGCAGTGTTCACTCGCACCAGTGCGGCGCGCGCGCGTGGAAGCGCAATACACACAAATGACGCGCACGTGGTGAGCGGCACCGTCACACACGCAAATACTACTCACACGCAGGCTGTGATTCGAGCACACGCACAAACGCGACACCGGCGAATGTCGATACAATCCACTGTACACGAGAGGTAGCGTACACGTGATGAGCCATTGGCACAACTCCGGCGCGCGTGGTGATCGTGAACAACCAGCCATACACGCGCAAAGCCGCGCACCTGGGGATAGGAGATTCCCACTCGCCAAAGTCCGGCGTGTAGCGCAAGAAATAATCCAAAAGTACATACGCAAAAGCGTGGGAGAAGTGGCGAGGAATACGAGCCATGCGCATTAGTACGGCAGGCGACCACCTCGACTGACCGACCCGGATCCACCTAGAGCATCTTGTTTTCTCTCTCCGCACCGTCATTATAACACCTCTGTTCAAACCGTCCCCCCTAGTCTCACACAGGTCACAACCTACTAGGACGACAGCCAATGAAGAAACACAAACAACACTGTCGCAGACGGAATATCGGAACGGCGAACCCACCGAGTTCAAGTGGGTGCAAAGGCGGAGAGAGGGTCTGCTAGTGGGAATCGGAGAGATCTTTTACTCCCGACTGGTCTTCTCCGCTGCTTCTCAGTATAGGACAGGCATCAGTTCATGGTCGCTTTCCTTCAGGAAACGTCCACGAGTCGGGAAATTTCCATGAGTTCCGGGAAACGTCCCTTCGTCCTTCACGTCGTCTTGGCCTCCCCGAGAGCGCCAACTCTTTCTTCCCTTTGTGGCGCTTCTTTTCTTACGAGGGGAGATCGTTACGGGAAAATTAGCAGCTCCCAGCATCGCGTGGGAACAGTCCTCCAACTGTTTTCCCAGCATGGCTCTTGCATTCTATTCTTGGGCGTGACAAATAGTATGTTGCCTACTGCAGCCATAACAATACTGTCTTGTACCCTGCATTTAGTCATGCGCCATTTCACAGCGCTGCTGCGCGCTTCCTGCCGCTGAAAAAACACTCTTGCTCAAAGAGAAAACAGCCACTGGGGTCACTTGCGGACTTATTCGTGACGCTTGAGCTAACTGAAAATGCTTGTTTTATTTTCGCAGTGAGCCAGACGAAACCAACATCGAGCATTCAGCCGCAGTGCAAAATGCATTCACCAAGTTGAAAGCGCTCGGCACGCCATCGTGAGTGCATATATACGCATGCGTAGAACCTGAGGCGTGAGCAAAAACAAAATCGAGATTTTCTTCTTTCTCGCAGATTGGCGGGCGCTCTTATCGTGCACGGCGCAGTGCTGGCCCTCGTGATGTGCGTGCCGGCAGGGTACATAGGAATCGACATCAGGCAAGATGGCACCGCTTGTTGTACTGGCCTGCGCTGAGAGCAAGCCGCGAGCTTCTGGTGCAAGTTTTCGCTACATGCAGACTTCAAAGATGCTTAGGCTTTTGATCACTACATGTAGTCAACGAAAGGCTAAGCATCTTCGAAGCCTGCGCCTCTTACATTCATTGACACACGCTTGGCGCTCCTACGTGCGGTCTGGGCAGCGCCCGTCGTCTCAGTCTGAGCCTGCGCGCTCTAGTCGCGAAGGGATTCGGAACTTCCGTGCTCCCCAAACTTCTAGTCAAGCCTGCGCTCCAAAATAAGTTCGAGCATGTCTTGCGCGTTTGCACGCAACTAACCATGCTTGTAGCCCAGGAGCCATGAATTTTTTTCTCATTCTAATTCTTCCAAGCGAGCTGCACTACTTGTTGCCAGCAAAGCTGAGAAAACGTCGTCGTGGCGAGTCTGCAGAGGCTCGGGTGCCACTTGTTTGTTTGTGCAGCACAACGGCGGCATTGAAATCGGATGCACGCTTTGAGTTGCTCAAGACCGAAGCCTTTCTTATGAGCAGTGCTCGCACCAGAGCAGTTGTGGTGAATCCACAGGAATGTCAATGGTCTCGGCAGTAGGCTTGCATGCAGTACGAGATTGACGAGGACGGGGGAAACGCGAGTGCTCCCGTTCCGAGCACTAAGAGTTGCACCAAACGCCGCAAAAAGTATGTAGACTGCGCAAATGGTTGTGTTCTGCTATCCTTAGGTCGAGTTTACGTTGGGCAGACACAGTCGTGTGGCAACGAGCACGAAAACTAGGAGGAAAACTTTGCAGATGGACACTTCGCGATTCACTGCCATGCTTGCGGGTGGGCAGATGCTATATTTTGGTAACTATTTTATTGTTTATTGTGATCCGGAGCAATTGTCGATTGATAGTGGGGGTCGCGGAAATGCAGATTGGGGATTTAGTTTGTGTGAGCGCACGGCCTATATATTTCGCTTACAGAAAAGGAATTTACATATCTCGAAGGTGCGCAAAACAGTAACGGTTGAATGGTGTATAGCACATAACACATTGCAGCGTAACATTCGTTTCTGCGTTTTTTCGCCCTGCATACACCAGGTGCTTTTTCGAAGTCTACCGAGAATTCTTGAAGATAGATCGAGAGCTCAAGATAAAACACGTGATATAATTTAGAAAGCGGATTATCGGGAACGGCGTATGTTGTAAAACAGGTTTCTTTTTTATTTATTTATTACAAATACCTACAGCGCCCGAGTTGGGCATTATCGTATGGGGGTTAATTACAAACATAAAAGTCAACTTCGAGAACAACGGCATCATATCATCTGTGGTATTAGAAATACAATAATGGTATTAGTAAAGAAAGACAACACATCCAATACTAACAACATCCGATTATAAAATTTGTTACACAATGCATAAAATGGCACGCTGGAAATATTGTCTCAAACAGATTCACATAAAGTTCTCTATAGCAGATGAAAAATTGGGTGCAGACACTATCTCATCCGGGAGCAAATTCCACTCTGCAATTGTTCGCGGAAAGAATGAAAACTTAAATACATTAATACGACTTTGGTAGGCCCTTATTTTCTTGGAATCGTCGCGTCTTTTAGATTGATAATGAGGTGGTTTTAAATATATGTTCCTATCGATTCCTGTGTTACCGCTGTTAATGTTGAGTAAAAGCTTTAACCTGATTATATTTCTGCGTGTGTACAGCAACTTCCATCCTAGATTTTCCCTGATTTGCGAGCCTTTAATTGTGTAGTCGTAGATGCCCGTGACGAATCTTGCAGCCCTTTTCTGCACACGCTCTAACTTATCTTCAAGAACTTTTGTGAAGAGGTCCTATGCTGCGCAAGCGTATTCTAACACTGGCCTAATATTTGTAAGATATAAAGCTTCCTTCAATGGTTTTGGCGCACACTTGAAGTTTCTGTGGAAAAGGTGCAAAAGGCGGCACGCTTTAGCGCTTGTTGTGTCAATGTGGGATGTCCAGTCTAATCCCGCAGTTAACGTGACGCCACGGTATTTGACTTCGTCAACGCATTGTACTAAAACATTATTTATTGAGTATGAACTGGGCACCTTTTTCTTTTTGTTCGTAAATTTAACATGATAACACTTTGCTACGTTCAAATCCATTTTCCATTTAGCACACCAGGAACAAATTTTTTCGAGATGAAACTGCAACACACTCGTATGTTCGGCACAAGACACAGGATGGTACACAACGCAATCATCCGCATACAGTCTGATATCTGAAACACAGCCTTCGCTTAAGTCATTGATAAATATGAGGAACAGCAACGGCCCAAGGTCCGACCCTTGAGGCACACCTGATAAAACATTAAGCGTCCTCGACGTCGCACCGTTCAGAGCCACTTTTTGCTGCCGTTTATACAAATTATCTTTAATCCAGCCGTAAAGTGAACCGTAAAGTACGTGAATCGTGGAGGCCAAGAAATGATAGCTTGTGCAAAAGTAAGTCATGCGGGACTACATCAAACGCCTTTCGAAAATCAATAGATATAGCATCAATCTCTGTACTATAGTTAAACCCGAGTACAACGTCATGTATGAATTCAGTAAGTTGAGTGGCACAGGATAATCCCATGCGAAATCCATGCTGGGTCGGGATGAAAAACTTATGGTCATAAAGATGCTTAATAAGACCAGAGTAAATAACATGTTCTAGTGTTTTACAACAAATAGATGTCAAAGACACGGGTCTCTAATTGCTTGCCAAATCACGACGACCACATTTAAATATAGGAGTTACATTGGCCATTTTCCAGTCATTAGGTAATTGTTGAAAATTTATTGACTTGGTAAATAATTCAACCAAGATAGGAGCAATGCTGTGGGAACAGCGTTTCAAGACGTGATTTGATATACCATCCGGACCATGAGCAGAATGAGGATTAATGTGGCACAACAGCGCCGTAATTCCAGCCTCATTTAAAACTATGTCATGCATTTGAGGTAATTGTTCGTGTAATTCAGGTATCGGAGTATGACGACATGCTGTGAAGACGGAGTGAAAATATTCGTTAAAGCAATCAGCCTTCTTTGTGTCATCAGTTAACATATCACTTTCATGCCGGAGAGCCGGAACGCCGACACTGTCTTTTCTGTTGCTTTTGACATATCGCCATAGCTCCTTAGGATTAGATCTTATTTTATCAGCTAGCGACGACAAGTATGTTATTTTTGCTGTCTTTAATTCTTGTTTCAAGTTTTTAGTTAGAGTTCTAAGCTTGTCATATAAGTTCTGACTTGGTGCTATCTTGAATGCCTTGTATACCGTGTCGGCCTTCTTTCTTATTGACAGACGCAGTTCTGCGTTAATCCAAGGTTTATCCATTCTACGTCTAGATGATATCACTCTCGAGGGAATGTATTTAGCGACCAAAGACAGGATTTTGTCTCTCAACAGAGCCCATAATCTTTCTGTGCTGTACTGACTGCAGTATTCCAGCAATACTGGCAGGAATAAGTGTAACTCTTCGTCTATAGCATTATAATTCCCCTGTTCATACATAAAAATCTTTCTCGGGCCATTCTTGCTAACCTGTAACTTCTTGCACACTATTGTTGCATTTACGACCTCATGATCACTTATTCCCGGTGCTGCCGTAACTGCTTCAACTAAATAATCATTGTTGCTAAACAACAAGTCCAACGTACTGTCCTTAGCTGAACCATAACGCGTTGGGAAATTTACAAACTGAGCAAGTTCATTGTTACGTGTTAGTTCAATGAAGACCAAGTGAAGTGCCGAGGCGCTCGTCGCTACAGGATAGCGGTCACGCCATACAACGTCAGGCATGTTAAAATCGCCCCCAAGTAGAATAGTTTCCGATGATAAGACCGACAGTGATCGTGCAAGGCTGTTGAATGGTTCTACGCTTGTTGAAGATGGTGGCCTGTAAAACGATCCCACCACAAGGCTGTTACCACTAGAAACCAATATTCTGCACCAAATGCATTCTGAAGAAACATCACAGTATAACGGTACACTTCCGATTCTGTCATGTACAAGAATGAACACACCTCCTCCTTGGTGATTACGGTCTTTTCGATAAGCTATGTATTCGGATGGAAATACTTCACAAACCGATATGCCAGGGTCGAGCCACGATTCTGTTCCGATGACAATATCTGGTTGTGAAATGCGCAGAAGGCTAGAGAATACGTCTGTTTTATTCTTCAGGCTCCTACAATTGATAACGATGACGGACTAGCGATCCGCCGAGTTTCTTCTGAGCCGTGGCGACTCACGCTTTCTTTGCTATTGAATGTACTCCCGTACGGAATCCGTTGTATCATCGTAAACATAAGTCTTGCCCTCATAAGTCATCTTGTTGTACTTCAGCTTATATCTAGCTCCAGAGTTCTGTTCTCGCGCTTAAGCAATCAGTTTGCTTCTACATCGCCGAACCTGCTGGGAGCAGTCTTCACTCCGTGATATTCTGCTGCCTTTCAATTTTGAAGCCGCAGAAAGAAGACGCTGTTTGTCCTTGAATAGTCCAAACTTCACAATAATGGGCCTTGGTTTATCGTTATTATGTTTCCCCATCCTGTGAGCTCTCTCAATTGTTGACGGTTCAACAGTAATACCCAGTTTGGCCGAGCAGACAGATATAACCTTCCGTTCCGATTCATCCCATGTTTCCTTCTCGTTCTCATCGTCTATGCCAAAAAACAGTAAATTATTCCTCGTGAACGATTTTTGAGTTCGTCCTGATTGATCAATACGTTTCGCATAGCTTTTGAGAGCTGGTTATTCTGCGCTTGCACTTCCTCTCTGTCTCCAAGCGCAGACAAAACAGATAAATCCTCAGCTAATGTGGCAACTTTGACGTTAGATTCCCTATTTTGTCTTCGATTTGCTTGTGCTCAGTTCGCAGTGTTTCTAACTGTTTAATTATTTTGTCTTGACCTGCCAATATCTTTGGTAACGAACGTATTGCTTCCATTAGTTCACGTTCTTGCTTTTGCGACAGAGGGCCAGGGTTCTCTTCGATGTCACCAGCTAATAGTAATCTTATTCTAAACAAAAAATCTATCGCACCAGTACAGAGACATACCTGCATGAACAAGAACAAACCGCCATAACGACCAGGTGGCCTCCGGTACCGAGTTTTCATGCGTGCTAGTTGGCTTATAACGGTAAAAAAGACCAACCTGAAGAAAGAGCAGCTGTGAGTGTTTCGACCGCATCTCGGCACCAGAACCCAAAGGCCTTGTCTGTAGCAGGCGTTTAAATAGTCTTTCCTCGAACAGCGAGCGCCCTCGGTGACCGGTAGTGACAACTGCTATCACGCAGGGTACTGAAGATGCATTCAGATATGGCCATAACCACCAGTCAGTGATTACAGCCGGGCACTGTCCTCCGGGGAAGTCGCTGATGTCGTTAGTTGTGCACGTGTGTGTAAGCACCTGTTTTTCCTGTTGACGCTCCGTCATTTCATGCAGACGAGGCCACGCAGTCACTATGTTTCCATTTGTACATGCGTTGTAGACCTCGCCCCATCTTACCAGGTGTCTTGAAACGAAACCAGTGCCGGACGTTGCTACGACGATCTGAAACAACTGAAGAAAGAGCAGCTGTGAGTGTTTCGACCGCATCTAGGCAACAGAACCCAAAGGCCTTGTCTGTAGCAGGCGTTTAAATAGTCTTTCCTCGAACATCGAGCGCCCTCGGTGACCGGTAGTGACAACTGCTATCACGCTGGGTACTGAAGATGCATCCAGATATGGCCATAACCACCAGTCAGTGATTACAGCCTGGTAATGTCCTCCGGGAAAGTCGCTGATGTCGTTAGTTGTGCACGTGTATGTAAGCACCTGTTGTTCCTGTTGACGCTCCGTCATTTCATGCAGACGAGGCCACGCAGTTACTATGTTTCCATTTGTGCATGCGTTGTAGACCTCGCCACATCTTCCCAGGTGTCTTGAAACGAAACCAGTGCCGGACGTTGCTACGACGATCTGAAACAACTGGAGAAAGAGCAGCTGTGATTGTTTCGACCGCATCTCGGCACCAGAATGGTTATGTGTACTAAACTCAGGTTTGTTAGGTAATACTTTATTAGTATATTTAATTATCACAGTTATGTGGCAACTGACAATGCAAAGTTTATAGCTGCTGATGAGATGATTGCACATCAGTTTTCAAATAGCGCTAAAGGTCCTTCTCATAGGTTCTGCAGTACGAAAAAGCTGCTCACCTTATCACTGGGCAATTTCAAGTGGGCGCCTGCGAAGCGCAGGTGTACACGAAAGGTCTTCTGCCCGATCTGCACCTCGCAAGCTGGAGGAGAGCATATACGAGTTAACGCGGTAACCCGCGGATAGGCGCTACGCAGCGCCGCCCATTGAATGTACACCTTCGGACACGTCTAGATAAAACACTGCGCGGCGACTCCTTATTTAGCGGTAATGCCTTTGCAAAGCATTCCGCAGTACTTAAGATTGACACTTGGACTTGTTTATCTTTTTCGGGTGAGCGCTTTTCACCGTCTAACAACTATTATCGCTCAGCGTGGGAAGCGCCTGCACATATCGGAAGTTTCTGAAATGCTATGGATGGTTCTATCCGCTGTCGGTTGTCACCGAACCTTGTGTAATCTGACTGTACGTGTGCGCGACGCGGACTCACTAATTATTTAATTAATTAATTGATTGATTGATTAATTTAGCTAGTTGTACTGCAGCCCAATATATCGCTATAGCAGGAGTGGGAACATCATACATTACTATACACTACACATTAAACACACACTTATACACAAGAAGATGAATGATCAAAAAGAGGCGCTATAAATGTCATCGAAGTGCTTACCAGTGGTAGCTATAAAATCTTTTAGTGATAGTGAACGAATGTCACCGGGCAGATAATTCCAAAGCTCTACTGTAGGTGGAAAAAAACTGCACTTGAATGTGCTAGTATGGGCATAAATAGGTGTTATGTTCAAGGTGTCGGAGCTACAGGTACAACTTGCGTTAGTAAATGTGATATAGTTACAATCACAAAGACCAGAGGTAGAGTGATTAATTGCATATAAAGCTTTTAGGGATTCAATGTGATAACGTGAAAGCAATGGTTCAATGTTTAAAGATTGTTGAGCCTGTGTTGGTGAGAAGCTGCCGATGTAATTTTGGCAAATAAAACAGGTATATTTTCGTTGAACGTTATTGAGCAATCTTATTTCGAATTGTTTTTCGGGGAACCAAACGACAGATGCATATTCTAAAACAGGGCAAATTAACGTTTTATATAATAGCAAGTGCGGCGCAAGGCGGTGTGGAACTGTAGAGTGCTGTAGAAATTTCTGGAAAACATGAGGGCACCAGCGATTATTCTGGAACGTTCGATGGCTCGTGTATAAAAGCCGACGCGCTTGAACGGCAGATCAAGTTTCGACAATCGCTGACTGTGTTCGCCGCTATCGTTGTGTTTCAAATGTAGCCTCTATTTGCGAACACATGTTCGTCCAATAAAAGTTAGTTTCTTCATTCCCAGTATTGATACTGTGTTCTATACTGTCACTACTGTGTGACATCTGGCGGAGGTGCCTTGCGTTCATGTACCGTACGCCCCCAACATCAACGTACAGCAGTAACGTCGTCAAGAACCAGTGAAGTATCCGCAGGCTGCAAGGACGGCTCCCGGAGCACGGACTTTTGCCAGAGACGACCAGGAAGGTTGTCGCCAAGTCAACCACAATGGCAGCCTTAGCGTCCTCCATCGTGCTGCCACAGCCCAGGGAGCCACCGACCTTCCCTGGATCATCATTTAAAGACCCGGATAACTGGCTGGAAACATATGAAAAGGTAGCTGCATTCAACAATTGGAACTCCGACGACAAGCTCTGGCATGTGCACTTCGCCTTAGAAGACGCTGCCAGGACGCGGTTTGAGAACCGATAATCGAACCTGATTCCGCAACGGCTTCCTGCGGACGTTCACGAGCGTCCTGTGCAAAGAGCAAGCCCAAGCTGTAGACATCGCGATCTTTACAGAGGAAATGACTCGCCTTTTCCGACACGCAGATCCAGACATGTCGGAAGGGCAAAAAGATCGCTTCCTGATGCGCGGTTTGAAGCAGGAGCTTTTCGCCGGATTGATACAACTAGGTCACAACTACTGAGAGGACGCTCGATATGCGGAGTAGGCAATATAACCGCCCATCGCTGACCGCAAACTACACCGACGTCAAGCACTCGGCAGCGACGACCTGCGGGAGACCATCAGACCAGTCGTTCACGAGGAATTGCAGAAGCTCTTTCCAAGATCGCTGCCTCAAGTGGCCTCAATCACCGACATCGTCAAAGAAGAGGTTCAGCGATCGCTTGGCGTTCCCGAGGTGCAACCACAGTCACCGCAGCCCCAGCCAGAAGTGACCTACGCCTCCGTCGCCCCCCGTCAAGGTCCCCCTCCGCGACCGCGCCCTGTAACGCCGCAATTCCGTCGTCCATCACCACCGCCGCCGCCAGCACGCTCACCTGTCTTCCAGCACAACTACGCGAGGAAGAGGGACATTTGGCGAGCCTCCGACCACCGCACGCTCTCATCTCTGTAGAGAAGCCAACCATATATTCTGCCGATGCCCGTACCACGACTTGAGACTGAGACGGTTCGCCGTCAACGTCACGTGACATTGCCGACTACCTCGCCGACACTGAGTGGAGTTCTCCACGACCGTTCGTCGTCACCAGGCCGCTACCTGTCGCCGCAACGCTGACCATACACCGGCCGATCCCTAGGCCAGTCTGCGTGCCCATATCCGGAAAAATAAAGGAACCAATCGATGGAGGTGCGGTTGCTGTTCGTCAAACTGACGAAGATCCTCCACCGCCGACGAAGACGCTGAAAATCCTGTGTCGACGACAGGTCAACGAGACGCCGCCATAACGGCGAAGTCCGGAAGCAAAGAATATGCCGACGAAAGACAACCTGACGACGCAACGTACCAGCCACAGGTAAACGCGACGCAGCCGTGATCCGACCCAAAGACCTAACTGTAGCGCAAGACAAAGAACCACCGACGTCGACGTGCTTCTCAACGGCCACGCAGTCACCGCTTTAGTGGACACAGGAGCCGATTACTCCGTTATGAGTGGACCCATCGCCGCCCAGTTGAAGAAAAGACTTCATGGGAAGGCCCTCAAATTCCGACCGCTGGAGGGCACCTGATAACGCCGACTGTAATCTGCACGGCAAGAATTACCGTTCATGACCGGACTTACCCAGCCACCTTCGTTAGCCACCAACGGTGTTCACGAGATTTCATTCTCGGCATGGACTTTATGAACCAACACGGCGGAGTGGTCGACCAGAAGTCGAAGTCGATAACGCTGTCGGAACATCAAGCGATACCGCTGGAGAGCTCTCGCAGTCACCACGCCTTGAGTGCGCTGGAAGAACAACTGAGCATCCCGTCTCGTTCCAGCATTGTTATTTTCGTCGGCACCGAAACATTCGCGGAAGTAGAAGGCGTCATCGAGGGCGACCAACGTCTACTGCTCGACCGTGAAATTCGCGTCGCAAGAGGGATCGCTCGACAGCGGAAGTGATGCTAACCAACTTCAGCCAGGAGTTCAAGCACATCAACACCGGTACAACAACCGCATACATCGAGGAAATTGTGGAAACCAGCAACGCGCTTGACCTCTCGGATTCTGCCGCATCTACCCTGACGGGCATAGTTCCCGAACCAGACTTATGTATAAATCGAAGTCTCCCCACGAGTAAGCAGCAACAGCTCAGAACTTTTCTCCGAAGATACAGAGACTGCTTTTCGACGTCATCCAGGATTCGACAAACACCAGTCACAAAGCATCACATAGTAACGAAAGAGTGTGCTCGAATAATCCGCCAGAGCAATTACCGAGTTTCAACGCGAGAGCGTAAAGTCATTGGGCAACAAGTAGACGAAATGCTGCGCGACGACATCATACAGCAGTCGAAAAGCCAATGGGCATTTCCTGTTGTCTTGGTGAAAAAAAAGGACGGAATCCTATGTTTCTGCGTCCATTATTATCGACTGAACAAGATCACTAAGAAGGACGTATATCCCTTCCCACGGAGAGACGACGCATTGGATCGACTCTGCAACGCTAAATACTTCTTGTTGATGGATCTTAAGCCTGGCTACTGCCAAATAGAAGTCGACGAGAGAGATCGCGAAGAGACGGCCTTCATCATGCCAGACGGCGTCTACGAGTTCAAGGTCATGCCAATCGGACTGTGTTCGGCGCCTGCAATACACCAGCACGTCATGGACACGGTATTAGCGCGATTGAAGTGGCGGACCTCTCTTGTTTACTTGGATGAAGTCGTCGTCATCGCCGGAAATTTTGACCAACACCTTAGACAGCGTGGCAGTACTAGAGGCCATCCAGTCATCAGGGCTCACGCTGAAGCCGGGAAAGTGCCGCTTCGTTTACGATGATCTTCTGTTCCTGGACCACGCCACCAGCAAATTTGGAGTCCGCCCCGACCGGCAGAAGACAGCTGCCATCGCAATGTTCCAGCAGCCTATCCACAAGAAGGCAGTGTGTAGATTATTCACAGTGCAGATTACGCGCTTTGTCAATGGCTTTTTACGCGTCACTGAGTTGCTGAGACATCTAACTAAATGTGATGTCGAGTTCAAGTGCTAAACGCCGCAGGTCTACGCATTGCGAGAACTGAAAAGACTCATGCAGTCACCGCCGGTATTTGCGCACTTCTACTAGCATGCCGGCACCGCAATCCACACTGAGGCCAGTAGCCTAGGCATCGGTGCCGTCCTAGTCCAGGGGAAAGACGGACTTGAACGGGCGATAGCTTACGCTAGCTGGTCCCTGTCAAAAGCGGAAGGCAATTATTCTTCGACTGAAAAGGAATGCCTTGCCAGCATTTGCGCTACAGCGAAATTCCGCCCTTACCTATATGGCAGGGCGTTTAAAGTCGTCAGCGACCATCACGCGCTGTGTTGACTAGCTAATATAAAGGACCCTTCAGGACGCCTTGCGCGTTAGCACCTCAGACTGCATGAGTGTGCCATCACTCTAATCTACAAGTCCAGACGAAAACACTGATGCCGATTGCCTATCACGCGCACCCATTGACCCGCCGCCGCAAGATTGCGACGCTTTCCTTGGAATAATAAGCTCGGAACACTTCTCTAAACAGAAACGAGTGGACCCGGAGCTCAAAAGCCTCGTACAGTATTTGGAAGGGAGCACCGACGTTGTCCCTAGGGCATTTAAACAAGGATTGTCTTCGTTCGCGCTTCAAGACAACATACTCGTAAAGAAGAACTTCTCACCAGTCCGCGCCAACTACCTTCTTGTTCCCTCAGGGCTGTGTCCAGAAGTACTGCACGCCCTAGAGGACGATCCGACCGCTCGGCACCTCGGATTCTCCTGGACGCTATCGAGGATACAGGAAAGGTATTACTGATCGCGCCTGACCACCGTTTTCGCCCGTTACGTCGAGACATGCCGAGAACTTTCAGCGACGCAAGACACCACCGACAAGGCCAGCACGTTTATTACCGGCGCCGTCACAATAGGTGGATTGTGTTCCGAGGGCTTCACGGTGACTTAATGACTTCCGGACAGGCCGCCATTGGAATATGAACCTGGCAACGTTTAACGCAAGAACGTTATCTACTGAGGCGAGTCTAGCAGTGCTATTGGAGGAATTAGAGGGCAGTAAATGGGATATAATAGGACTCAGTGAAGTTAGGAGGCCAAAAGAAGCATATACAGTGCTAAAAAGAGGGCACGTCCTGTGCTACCGGGGCTTAGCGGAGAGACGAGAACTAGGAGTCCGATTCCTGATTAATAAGAATATAGCTGATAACATACAGGAATTCTATAGCATTAACGAGAGGGTGGCAGGTCTTGTTGTGAAACTTAATAAGAGGCACAAAATGAAGGTTGTACAGCTCCACGCCCTTACATCCAGGTCATGATGACCTGGAAGTCGAAAGCTTCCATGAAGCTGTGGAATCGGCGATGGGTAGAGTGAAAACAAAATACACTATACTAATGGGCGACTTTAATGCCAAGGTAGGCAAGAAGCAGGCTGGAGACAAGGCAGTAGGGGAATATGGCATAGGCACTAAAAATAACAGGGGAGAGTTGTTAGTAGAGTTTGCAGAACAGAATAATATGCGGATAATGAATACCTTCTTCCGCAAGCGGGATAGCCGAAAAAGGACTTGGAGGAGCCCGAACGGCGAGTCTAGAAATGAAATAGTCTAAATACTCTGCGCTAACCCTGGTATCATACAAGATGTGGACGTGCTCAGCAAGGTGCGCTGCAGTGACCATAGGATCATAAGAACTCGAATTAACTTAGACCTGAGGAGGGAACGGAAGAAACTGGCACATAAGAAGCCGATCAATGAGTTAGCGGTAAGAGGGGAAATAGAGGAGTTCCAGATCAAGCTACAGAACAGGTATTCGGCTTTAACTCAGGAAGAGGACCTTAGTGTTGAAGCAATGAACGACAATCTTGTGGGCACCATTAAGGAGTGTGCAATGGAAGTAGGTGGTAACTCCGTTAGGCAGGATACCAGTAAGCTATCGCAGGAGACGAAAGATCTGATCAAGAAAGGCCAATGTATGAAAGCCTCTAACCCTACAGCTAGAATAGAACTGGCAGAACTTTCGAAGTTGATCAACAAGCGTAAGACAGCTGACATAAGGCAGTATAATATGGATAGAATTGAACATGCTCCCAGGAACGGAGGAAACCTAAAAGCAGTGAAGAAACTAGGAATTGGCAAGTATCAGATGTATGCATGAAGAGACAAAGCCGGCAATATCATTACTAATATGGATGAGATAGTTCAAGTGGCCGAGGAGTTCTATAGAGATTTATACAGTACCAGTGGTACCCACGAAGATAATGGAAGAGAAAATAGTCTAGAGGAATTCGAAATCCCACAGGTAACGCCGGAAGACGTAAAGAAAGCCTTGGGTGATATGCAAAGGGGGAAGGCAGCCGGGGAGGATCAGGTAACAGCAGATTTGTTGAAGGATGGTGGGCAGATTGTTCTAGAGAAACTGGCCACCCTGTATACGCAATGCCTCATGACCTCGAGCGTACCGGAATCTTGGAAGAACGCTAACATAATCCTAATCCATAAGAAAGGGGACGCCAAAGACTTGAAAAATTATAGACCGATCAGCTTACTGTCAGTTGCCTACAAACTCTTTACTAAGGTAATCGCAAATAGAATCAGGAACACCTTAGACTTCCGTCAACCAAAGGACCAGGCAGGATTCCGTAAAGGCTACTCTACAATAGACCATATTCACACTATCAATCAAGTGATAGAGAAATGTGCGGAATATAACCAACCCTTATATATAGCTTTCATTGACTACGAGAAAGCGTTTGATTCTGTCGAAACCTCAGCAGTCATGGAGGCGTTACGGAATCAGGTGTAAACGAGCCGTATGTAAGAAATACTGAAAGACATGTATAGCGGCTCCACAGCCACCATAGTCCTCCATAAGCAAAGCAACAAAATCCCAATAAAGAAAGGCGTCAGACAGGGAGATACGATCTCTCCAATGCTATTCACAACGTGTTTACAGGGGGTATTCAGAGACCTGGATTGGGAAGAATTTGGGATAAAAGTTAACGGGGAATATCTTAGTAACTTGCGATTCGCTGATGATATTGTCTTGCTTAGTAACTCAGGGGACCAATTGCAATGCATGCTCACTGACCTGGAGAGGCAAAGCAAAAGAATGGGTCTAAAAATTAATCTGCAGAAAACGAAAGTAATGTTTAACAGTCTCGGAAGAGAACAGCAATTTACAATAGGTAGCGAGGAACTGGAAGTGGTAAGGGAATACATCTACTTAGGGCAGGAAGTGACGGCGGATCCGGATCATGATACGGAAATAATCAGAAGAATAAGAATGGGCTGGGGTGCCTTTGGCAGGCATTCTCAGATCATGAACAGCAGGTTGCCATTATCCCTCAAGATAAAAGTGTATAATAGCTCTGTCTTACCAGTACTCACCTACGGGGCAGAAACCTGGAGGCTTACGAAAAGGGTTCTACTCAAATTGAGCACGACGCAACGAGCTATGGAAAGAAGAATGATGGGTGTAACGTTAAGGGATAAGAAAAGAGCAGATTGGGTGAGGGAACGCGAGTTAATGACATCTTAGTTGAAATCAAGAAAAAGAAATGGGGGGGGGGCATGGGCAGGACATGTAATGAGGAGGGAAGATAACCGTTGTTCATTAAGAGTTACGGACTGGATTCCAAGGGAAGGAAAGCGTAGCAAGGGGCGGCAGAAAGTTAGGTGGGCGGATGAGATTAAGAAGTTTGCAGGGACGACATGGCCACAATTAGTACATGACCGTGGTTGTTGGAGAAGTATGGGAGAGGCCTTTGCCCGGCAGTGGGCGTAACCAGGCTGCTGATGATGATGATGGCAGCCGTCGTTCTCGAGCGATCTTTGAGAGCCGCAAAGCAGCTTTGCTTGGGACCCAGGTTACCTGGAATCGTGCCAGGCTCCCGCTACACTTTCAGGAAGAGTCAAGCAGTGGGACAATAGCTCCACACGGCGCACGAGGTGGGGGACGCCAACTTGTCTGGACCTGCTGCGCCTCGGGAACGTGGTAGATGCACTTCTGCGCACCTAAATTAGGTGCAGCGGCGATTCGATGTGGTCTGTTGAACACGAAGGATGCCAGGAAAAGGTCCCATATCTAACAGCTCCTCCTCGCCCCGGAAGTTCGGAATGGCCGTTGAACTCAATTCGCTGGCCATGAGGAACACTGATAGAACATGTAGGGTCATGGTGACGAGCCTCGTGTGACGAACTTCGAGATCCTTGGCCCTGGAGAACGTACGTAAAACGAAGGAAACAACATAGCGCTGCACCACATGCAAGCGCAGGCTCTTCACCCCTGACTCGCCAGGCTATTACGAGGTCAAAATGAACCCTGATCTTTTCTTTCCCCAATTTTGACAAAGCAATTCCAACCACCTTTCTATACTGGTATCCATATCTCTTCGTATGCCGACAAGGCCAGAGTGATATCGTCGTTGCAAACGAAAGCGATGAAGGTTAAACAATTAATGAAAACAGCCGAACATAACTTCAGCGGCCTAACTTCACGAACAGCCTGTTCTTACCTTATCGTAGTGGCGTACTTATCGCACGTACTGGTGCCACTGAACAGCCTGGTCAACTCCACAGGTACGTAATCACAATCGCGCTAGCTTTGTGGTCCCTATTGAGAACGCTTATTTGCGTCGTAGGCAAGCGTTTCATAACGAGCCTACTTACGTTTCTTCCTCTAGTCCACGCAGGACACGTAACTTAAACGAACGACTAAATTTGCATAACTTACGCACTCCGCAGGGCCCTTTAAAAATGCACCTTCTAATAACTAGTTTCACGCACGCTTACTAGAGAAGTCAGGACACGGCCGTCCACAACACACACGCGCGACCCAGTCATAAACATTCTGCTTCCTTCCCTCCGCACAGAACACGCGCTAATGGAATAAGAACTGAGAACTACGCGCCTAACCTAAGAAATTTCTAAACAACTTCTAAAGATATCGAAGGTAAATAATACACATGCGCGTTACCATAGACCTCTCACCGATAACCTTGGCGCTTGAGTTTACTCACAAAAAAAGCCAATCTACTTATTGATTAACTCCTCGCGAAACTAAAGTTTTGCGTCAAATGCCTCTTTCAAATCTCGCAGTTTCTCAAACCAAAATATAAACAGAGCTCATACCTTGCATATTGAAAGAAACTTTAGTCTTAAATCGCGAAAATATTCAAAGGCTCAAAAATAAAACAAATGAAAACGTTTCAGTTTTACGGAATCTGTCGTGGTCTCCCATTCCAAACGTTTACGACGGGCTCATACTTTTGAGCCGTACTCGAGGTGGTCGCCGTTCGATAGTTATTCTGGCTACTCAGGAACAACAAAAGGGCTGACACACTATCAGCTCCTTCACGACCTGATAGTCTCCTGCCAATTTGCGTCCTGGCGCCAGGCTTTCATCATCAACTTGACTGACCGCGTCGCGACTCCCTATCACCTCGTCTCGTCTTGCCGCCTTGTGCTCCTTCACACTACATGCTGCACTCCGAAAAGAACGACGGAACGAAGAGGAACATAACTGCCCCGTGCCCTTTGTCCGCGTCCATGCAGAACATGCTTCTCGGTCTCTCTATGACCGATGGCTCGAGCTTGCTTGATGCGCACATGTCGTCATCGACGACCGCGCCTTTCTTTTCTTTGCGCCCTTCCTTTTTGCGGCGGTCACCGTCTTTGGCTGCGCTACTTTATTCACCGTATTCCGATCTTTACGGCGCTTCTTTCTCCGGCGCTTTTTAGTCAAACACCCTTTCATGCCGCCTTCTCGCGCCTCCAACTGTCCGGTACACATATCGTCGGCCCGAATCGCTCTCCTACCCGCACAGTCTTAGTGACCTTCCTTTAAATCAACTCCCTCTTTGCCTCGACTAGCGGACAGCTCAACCGACTCTGGAGCAATGCAGCAGTCTCTACTCGAGCTATGCAACTCGCGCTCCTGCGAACTGCCCTCTACTGCACTGTTTAGCTCACGCTGTGCATCGGCACACAATTCGTCGATCTCAATCGCTGTCTCACGCGCATAGTCCGAATGATTACTCACTAAATCATCCTTCTCTCAGCTATCTAGACTGGCGGTCAGCTGCACCGATTCCTGAACCATGCAGTTGTCTTCCCTTGAGCTACGCGGCTCGCAATCTTGCGTACTGCCCTCAACTGCATCGTCCAGCCGGCACTTCGGCACGCAGATCTGCTTCGACATGGGTGCTCGCGTCTGTCGGGTCAGCAGTACTCCGTGCTTCGTTATAACTACCTCGTTAACACTACCTGCGACGCACAAGCGCGGTGACTGTGCCAATTCATTCACAGCTGGCCGCGCTGTCTCTACAGTGCTCTGTTGGCACAGCACCTTGTCACTCTCACTACGGCCTTTAACAGCCTCTGTTGCCACTAAGGCATCGTTAGTAGCTAGCCTTTTCCCTCCACCTATGAATGTGCAGCTAATCTCACAGATGTTCCCGGTTCCTCTTTTCGTCGGCTTTTGGTGAAAATCCGCAAGATACTTCCTCATTCTTTTGCTCTGTACCACCTACAGAATTTTCAGACAGCCGTTATCTCGGTGCCTTTAACTGCTGGAAATATTGTATCTGTTTTTTCACTGCTGCTATCTCTTTCTCGTACTTTTGCTCACGCTCACGTTCAACTCACGTTCTTGATGCTCACGTTCTTTACGCTCACGCTCTCGTGTTGTATTACCTCCCAAGCAATCTTAATGATTTCAGCATCATTGCCACTATCTCGAATTGCCTTAATGATAGCTGGCTTTTTCATCCGTTCATCCGCCTCAACTCTCAAGTCGTCGCACATCAACAACAAATCTGACTTCGTCAATCTTCTAAGATCCATGGCAGCTGCCCCGACTGGTGGTTAGAACTATTTTCCTTAAATAATTTGTGCAAACACAATACGCAAAAAATTCCCGATTCCAAGAGCTAGCAAAATAAACACACAACATTTGAAGTCTGGTGAATCAAAAGGAAAAAAAACGCGCGCTCACTTACGGTTGCAGCACCCTGCCATCTCGTTCATCGGTCCGCTGTTCCCGGTTCCTTAGGTCTCTCTGGGTCGAAGGCTCGTTCCTCTTCGCTGTTCTCAGTTCCTCAGGACAACTTTGGACGAAGGCTCTTTCTTCTTCGCTGTTCCGGGTTCCTCAGTACTCTCTGGGTCGAAGGCTCTTTCTGCTTCGCTGTTCCCGGTTCCTTAGGACTTCCTTGGACGAAGGTTCATCCCTAGCGCTGCCACCAGTTGTTGGATCTAGAAGACAATATCACGGCTGCCCCCCGAATATCTAACCTTGCCGTTGGTTGCGGGAGTTAGCCGACGTTGAGGAGGACTTCGACATGAAAAACTGAAGGTTTATTTACATTATGTACAGTAAAGATACAAAGAAATTACCAGGCATACAGTAATTGCTGGCCGGCAGCAACTCGGACGCTGCGGCCTGTGGCAAAAAGCCCGAAAGAGATGAATGACGGAATGCTCGCGCGCTGCTCCCGGTCTCTGACTTTTAACTCCTTCCGTGTCTCGAGGTCACGTCCTGTTCGGCCAATCGTCGAGCCCGCTCAGGTGTCGTCATTTTCGGCCAATGGTAGGTGCCCGTGCGAGTGCAGTCACATTCGGCTCAGGGGGTCGCTCCATGGGCTTCACTGTCCGAGGGATGACTTGCCTCCGGTAGTTCCCGTCTGGTCTGCCACTGCCGTCACAATAGGCGGATGGGGGGGGGGGGGGGTTGCTTCCAGGGCTTTACGGTGAATTACAGCCGTCGTTCCCTCCGAGTTTGCAAGCGCCGTCACAATAGGTGGATGGTGTCCCGAGGGCTTCACGGTGACTTACAGCCGTCGTTCTCGAGCGACCTTTCAGAGCCGCAAAGCAGCTTTGCTCGGGACCCAGGTTACCTGGAATCGTGCCAGGCTTTCGCTACACTTTCGGGAAGAGTCAAGCAGTGGGACAATAGCTCCACATGCGGCGCGTGAGGTGGGGGACGCTAACTTGTCTGGACGTACTGCGCCTCGGGATCGTGGTAGGAGCACTTCTGCGCACCTTAATTAGGTGCGACGGCGATTCGATGTGTTCGGGTGAACTCGAAGGATGCCAGGAAAAGGACCCATATCTAACAACACACACAGGGAGACGACACATGCTTGCCCGCATTCACATTTACACGCGCCCACGCATGCAAACATGCCCAAAAATTCACACACGCACGCACACACGAACACACGTTCGCACACACTCACAGAAGTACGACGCATGCTCGCCCGCTCTCACGTTTACACGCGCCCACGAATATCAGGCACGTTCGCACGCACAAACGCACGCACACACCGGGACAGGACACATGATCTGCAGTATTCATGTTTACACGCGCCCACGCATGCACACACGCTCGCACACGGGACTCCAGGCACATACATAGACGCGTATGCTCGCATACGCATACATGCACTTGTGCGCACGCATATTCACATGCTGAGACACAAGCACGTGCGCACACGCAAATACAACTACACATGCACGCACGCTCAAGGTGTGCACACCGATATAAACTCCCTCTCCTTCCCTGTTGCCGCACAAAAACATGCGCATGCAAACATACTGAATGACACTAGCTCTGCAATTACCGTTCAAAACTCCGGCTGTAATAAATCGCTTTACGGTTGAAATTTCGCGCTTCTTTAGGTCAATGTGCCCTCTGCTGAGAGGGTGCAAGACCATTTGCTCCTGTTGCATATGTTGTTGCAAATGACTAGCCTCTTGGCGCAGACACCTGAAACTTGTTGATACTCGGCTATTAAATGGAAATAAAATTGTTTAAAATTTTGCCTATTCAGTTACGCATGTGCATTGCCGTGAAGTTACACAGGATGGTGAAGGTGCAGTGCCCAGAATTCATGAGTGTGTCCATGCTGCAAGGCACGATAGTATCTTTTTTAACGTAACTGACAGATATGATGCTCATGCTTGTTATGTTGTCCAATTAATATAATCTGATAATAAACGCGATGACTTAATAAATAAGCAACCCACTCCTACGGTTTTAGGAAGTAAAAATAGAAAAGATAATACTAGAAGAGCCCTCTTGAAAAAACCATAATTGAAACCAAATCTTGAGTTGCCTGTTTCGGCCATCTCGTGGAAGACTGTCAAACTCAGTCTTACGTGGCGTTAAGAAGGAAGAATCACACAGCGCGGCATCGAACCGCTGCCATCATGACTCGGAACGATGGGTGCGAGCGATTATACGACTCGGCCACAGCTTCCAACGTTCGCCCCGGTGATACGCTCGGTTTTTATAGATACCAAGTGAACTTGCAAGACTGTGCCAAAAATCGCTTTAGGGACAAGTGCTACGCCATGTGTACAGAGTCGAGATAGGCATCAATCAAAAGCTGAGCCTCCGGACTACATACGTTGCAGCGACTTTTACGACAGACGCTGTAGTTTTATGACAGCTACTGTTTTTGTCTCGAAAATCGAGTACAAATTTTGATCGTTTCCATAGGCTACGATTGCTGAATCTTTAACCACTCTGGGAAAAAAATTCTTGCTTGCAACAGCGTGATCACTGCATTTGGATCGTGTGGATTGTCTTCCAGAACGTGTCTGTCACCTGCCTTTTTCAATAATCTACCTGCAGCTTTTGCTATTCGCGAAAAACCAGCTCGTTCCATTGACAACGCGCTGGCTTCGTTCTGGGGCCGTTTGGAGGGCTAGTTGGGACGT
This sequence comes from Dermacentor variabilis, assembly GCF_050947875.1. Classification (NCBI taxonomy): domain Eukaryota; kingdom Metazoa; phylum Arthropoda; class Arachnida; order Ixodida; family Ixodidae; genus Dermacentor; species Dermacentor variabilis. The sequence goes on from NC_134570.1 coordinate 9,023,753, forward strand.
ATCCAGAAAAGCTGAATACGAGTCGATCAAGCCTCCCTACCGACCATGTCAGCAGATCAGAATGGATTTGTTGGGACCCTTTCTCACGTCTGGATTTGTTGGGACCCTTTCCCATAAGTGTATCGTCGTGGCGACGGATTACCTCTTCCGCTTCGCTGAAACGAAAGCTCTGCCGAAAGGTAGCACAGCCGAAGGGGCGAAATTCTTTGTCGAGAAGATCCTGCTGCGGCACGGCGCCCCTGAAGTCCTCATCATCGACAGAGGAACAGCCTTTACAGCGGAGCTCACCCAATCGATTCTGCAATACACCCAGAGAAGCCACAGGAGAACAACTGACTCCCACCCGCAGACGAATAGCCTTACGGAGCGCCTCAATAAGACCCTCGCCGATACGCTAGCAATGTACGTCGACGTCGAACATAAGACCTGTGATGCCGCCCTGTCGTACGTCACATTAGCTTACAACACGGCGGTGCAAGATACACAGACCACGCCGTTTAATCTGTTTTACGACAGGAACCATACAACGACTTTCGACGCTATGCTGCCGCACGTCTCCAACGAAGAGAATCTTGACCTCGCCACCTTTCTCCAGCGCGCCGAACAAGCCCGAAAGCTCGCCTGACAGCTCGCCCGCCTGCGGATAAAGAACCAGGAGAGGACAGACACCCGACAGCGCAACCTAACGCTACGTCGAGCACCAGCCAGGACCTGAACATCGCCCCCGAGGGCACCGTGGTCGCTGCGCATGCGTGAGCTGAGAGAAGGTGAGAAAGGAGAACAACTTTTTTTCGCAGGATGTGACGTCACATTGTTGCTTGTTCTTACTTTTTTGAAAGAGCTACTCTCGAACGTAGATTAGCCATTGCCGTCGTGTCGGGTGCAAGACGTTCTGCACGCGCTTTTGGACGTGTCAAAAGCGTATAACGTACGCGATATTCGTGCGAGCGCAGTTTGACTTGAGCAATCGTGGGCTTGGACTCCGTGACATTTGCTTTCGTCAAATGCAAGTTAGGGGGCTTGCTGACAGGGAAACAGCCGCTGTACTTAGGTGAATACCTTGTTTTTCGTGGTCCTGAAATAAATGGCGCGTCGCTGCGATGGCGACTTCAATGGAGTGCGGTAATTTCTGCGCATTAAGGGCGATTTAATTGCACAATACGTGCTGCATTATCGGTGTAGGAAGAGAAAACTTATCCTGTGAGCCTTCCGTCAGTCAGTCGGTTACATGTTTCACTCTTATCCAGTGCACATTTCTTGATATCCACTAACGATCTGCTTCAAAAATTGACGAAGTGTCTATTCATCGCACAGATGTTTTTTTTTTTTTATTCACAGAACTGGTGATGGGCAGCAGGGTTACAGCCGTGAGTTATCCTTTCCAGCAAACCTTTTCAAATTGAAGTTTTCGCTCATGTTCGCGAGACAGAAAATTTAAGTGTTACACTCGCCGCTGTATTTTTCTATTCCATGCGACCTAGATTTAAGCTGCCTCAGGTTGTATTAACGCACAGAGGCTTTTAGAAAAATAGTTGTCACCTGAAAAATCAATGCAATGTGCCAGTTCTTTTGGAATGGTACTATTTGTGAAATTGATTATACTTCCCCTAGTCATGCTCAACTACTTACTGGACAGATGCTTGAACTTCTGAACACTTTTTGTTTTGAAAGGACATTGAGCCGAAAATTGCCTAGCTGTGCAATCGATTGCGAAACTAAAACCGTGGTTATAGCATTCATATGCTTTAGCCCATATCATGGCTGTAATACGGCGAGGCTGACTTTAGAAAATCGGCTGCAATTCTAAAAAATCAGGTACACGTAGGTTTCTACTTTGGTTTGGAGTTGTCATTTCTACTTTAGTTTTATACTTTGGACAAATATAAAGTTGATGCACGTTCGTTTCCGAAGCGTGTTACTCAAGCACATATTGCCAAATGAATCAACAGTGTTTCAGCAGGTTTTTGCATCTTAATTCGACCCGTCAGTCTCGTGAGGGTAGAATTAATGGAAGTTGAGTGTAGAAATTGCGTGATGAAGCACCAAAAAAGTTACCTTGCTCAGGTAGTGAAAAACCATGGAAAACTGCTTCACACAACATCCACTGATGTTCTGTTGCAGATGCAAAAGCTGCCTCCCTTATCTGGAACAGAATAAATTCCTTTCGATGGCAAAATCAAAAACAGAAAGAGAAGTCATCAAGGCATTCCATATCCTTCTTATTCAGTCGCTACAGTGTTGCTACATCACCATTTGCTTAGCCTCCCATGCCAAAAAAGGTCAAAAATAAAATGTCTTCATTCCCATGTTTTTCACCATCTAAGCAGTGTTCACTGTCAATTATTGCTGCTTTCTGTAACCTCACCTGCAAATACTGTATGTTAACCTGTATGTTAACACTGAGCTATATGATAACATTAGTAAAAGTTAAAAAAAGAATACTGGATGTTTATTCCTGCTTTTTTTAGACATAGGAAGGGGTGCTTAAAAGCAAGCCGCATTTGCAAAATGCTTGCATAAGCAGCATCTACCCCGGTCATGTGCTAATTGTGACCAAGTTGTCCCTGCAAGCTTCTTCATCTCATCCACCCACCTACCTTTCTGCCGCCCCCTGCTACCCTTCCCCTCTCTTGGAATCCAGTCCATAACCCTGAATGACCATCGGTTATTTTCCCTCCTCATTACGTGCCCTGCCCATGCCCATTTTTCTTGATTTCAACTGAGATATCATTAATTCGCGTTTGTTCCCTCACCCAATTTGCTCTCATCTTATCCCCTTAACGTTACACCCATCATTCTTCTTTCCATAGCTTGTAGTGTCGTCCTCAGTTTAAGTCGAACCCTTTTCGTAAGCCTCCAGGTTTCTGCCCCGTAGGGGAGTACTGGTAAGACACACCAGTTACACGCTTTTCTCTGGAGGGATAATGGCAACCTGGTGTTCATGATCAGAGAATGCCTGCCAAACGCACCCCAGCATTCTTATTCTTCTGATAATTTCACTTTCATGATGCGGATCCGTGGTCACTACCTGCCCTAAGTAGATGTTAATCCTTATTATGTTAATATCCTTATTAATCAGGAATCCGACTACTAGTTCTCGTCTCTCCACGAAGCCCCGGTGGCACAGGATGTGCCCGCTTTTTAGTATTGTATATGCTTCATTTGTCCTCCCAACCTCACTGAGCTCTATTATATCCCATTTAATGCTTGCTAATTCCTCCAATACCACTGCTAGACTCGCCTCGCTAGATAATGTTCTAGCATTAAACATTGCCAGGTTCAGATTCCAATGGTGGCCTGTCCGGATCCAGAGACTCTTAGCACCCTCTGCTGCGTCACAGGTCTGACAGCCGCCGTGGTCAGCTGCTTCGCAGCTGCTGGGGACTGAGGGTCGGGGTTTGATTGTTCTATTCATATAGGAGGTTTTGGCCAAGTACTGCACCAAGGTGGCCAATCCTGCTCTGGTGAGGGACGGCATTACCGGTTCTGGTCACCGGGGTCAGGCCAACAGGCCTGTTTATACAACTGTATCAACATGTGGATTTTTTTATCCCGCGGAAAATTGCGTGGCACAGGGATTTTAACCAGTCCTTTTGCACGTGAGGTGGATGCTCTACCTCTACGCTATCGCTGCATACAGGAAGCATTTTATTTACTGTAATTGGAGGGTTGGAGTAGATTAGTTCGACCACACAAAGAGTCGGAATGGTCCAACTGTCAGAATTCCGACGAGTTAAAAGGACTGGAATCACATAAACCACAACTCTGAAGGAATGGAGCGGGAATAGGATGGAGCGCCCCTACTCTGCAATTCTGCACCATGCTGATATATTCTGCTCTTGGGCAATGCCAGCGCATTTCTAGAAACACAAAGACGACCGCACTACCAGGGCGAAACGCATCGAAGGCCCGTTAGCTGCCGCATGATCACATGCTGCCAACGAGCGATCCTGCACAACATATATATATATATATATATATATATATATATATATATATATATATACACGCAGTGCACAGAGTGGTACCCCAGGTAGGGGCTAGGACTCGCAAAAACTATGGTGTTCTCCACAACTGTGACGAGTACCAGGCCACCAAACTCCTTGCCCTGTGCACGTTGCTGTCTATCTTCACGAGCCTAGATCCTGATGCAACCAGTGGTGCCACACTGCTATTTTCAAAGGCCATCACTAGGTGCGCCAGGGCCCGCCCAGGTCAGGGGACATCGGCTTAGTTCGATACACAAACGACAGTAAACTTCAAATTGACAGGACTACGGATTGGATTAGTAAATTTTTAACTAACCGGTACCAATTTGTAACTACTAATGAACTTTCTTCTCCGTGATCGCTAGTAAGATCCGGTGTGCCACAGAGCTCTGTATTAGGACCAATTTTATTCCACCACAAACATAGCTCCACACAATAGTTTTGTTTGAAAACGTATGCGAGTGCATATGCTTGTATCGGACAGCGAGAATAAGTAAGAATCAGTAAGCAATGTCAAATACATGCAATCCGGCTTACAAAACAAAAGAAACTGGTCACTATTTAGTAATAGTTTTCTATTGTGCGAAACAAATTCACCCTTGAAAAGTTCCTCATTCTACAAAGGTTTATATAGTGAAATATAGAAATATTTGGATGCATTTGAGTTATCACCTGGCCCAAGGAACTTCTAGTGGCAGCGTGTCTCGATCTCGCAATTCCTGGCACTCCCCAATATAACCATGCCTGACTGCTGCAGTGGTCAAGTGCTCTGAAGCTGCAAAACATCGAGGGATAAGAATTGATTGCACAATTTATGGCATTTCCAGATTTTTAACTTAGTACCATCTCTGAACTATGTCGACACTATGCCTCTAGACCATTGCTGTGCTGCAGTCATCATAATATTAATTAATCATCGTATACACAAGCTATATAGCTGGTGAGGCAAAATTTGAAACTCCACGAGGAAGAAGGGACGTGAACTGAAACATAGACGCACACAAAGGACAGGCTTCCAACTGGTTATATTTCGTAAAAGCAGAGAATGTATAAGGTGCTTCACAATAGCAATACAAGGAGCAATTGCAAATAATTCGTGCACGCGGTAGTGACGAAAAATATCTAGGCCATATATGCATTAAGAGCGCAGGAGAGTCTTAATGTGCCCATCTAAGACTTTAATTCTTTCGTTGAGAATCTCCTCTTGCAGTGCAGGAGCTGCGACAGCAAAAGCTGCCTGCCTTATCTGGAACAGAATAAATTCCTTTCGAAGGCAAACTCAAAAACAGAAAGAGAAGTCATCAAAACATTCCACATCGCTAAAAGGTGTGACAACTAAGTTAGCTCACCTTCTTGATCCCTATCAAGGAAAGAAATAGAATTCTTAGATGGGCATTGGGACTCTACTGCGCTCTTAATGCACAGGTGGCCTTGCTATTTTTCGTCACTGCCTGGTGCACAATTTCTTTGCGAATGTTCTTTGTTTTGCCATTTTGAAAAACTTTATAAACTATCTGCCTTCACCAAACAAAGCCAGTCGGAAGTCTACACTTTGTGCATGCATCTATGTTTTTGTTTATGTCCCGTCTTCCTCGCACAGTTTAAAATTTTGTCTGCAGCTACGAACTGACTAGACCCACAACATGCCTTACTTCAGTGTACAGCTAGGCTTCTTGGTAAAGCTACACAATGCCAGCTCAAGTGAACACCGTGTGTGTCTGCTCTTCCCTGTTCTCATGATGTGACTCAGCCTTGAGTGCATGTGTAGTTTCTATACTGGCTAGTGTATTTTAACTACTAATATAATTTCTATCGTCAACATCCAGCCAGACAGAGTACCTCATACTACATTCTGAACATTGCTGCAGTCTAGCAGGATTTCTGTCTAATGCACTGGCCTCTACCACCAAATGCCTGAGCAATAAAAAATTATGTAGATTCCAAACACAGTGGGGATTTATGTTACAGGAGGCATATTGGAGGTAGATGGCTACGTAGCGTTGGTTCGGGTTCTTCCAAACATTGCAGTGTTGACCAATGTGTTTGTGTATGGCGAGTGATTGCATAGATGACAAGCTTTGGGAAGATAGTACGAATGCAAAAGCATGGTTTCTTTGCCTCTTTCCTAACACTTTGTGGTGGCTGCTGTTTTGACGAGTCGAAAACTTGGCTTATGCAGTGTGCGCAAATGGGCACGTGCCTATTCTAGGCCCATCTCGTAAAACGGGTATGTGTCGCTGCGACACATGCATACAAACGTCACTTACAGCGCATACACAGACGAGGGACAAAAAGGACGACGAAGACAGCGCTGCGTATACGAGCCTGTGTATGCGCAGTGTATGTGTATGTAAGTATGTGTATGCTGTAAGTGACGTTTGATACCATGGAATACCAACTAGCCCGTACCCAAACCTTGCACAAGTATACGAGCCTTACATGTAGCATTAAGATAAGTATCACATGTCTCTGTGCATACACCTCTTGTCAACGTTCTTCACTAAACAAGCACATGTCACTTTCTTCCTCACTGCACAGAGAACAGCTACAGGTGATAAGGTGGCTTCCCTACATAACATGCTTGTGACATCTGCTGCTGCTATCTTGCCAAGGAAAATACGCTTTCCATCATTTGGATTGCAAGAATGCATTAAATATGATTGTTTCAGAGATTCTGATGAACCGCTTTATATAGATTTTACATAGATAGAAAGGCGTCAGACAGGGAGATACGATCTCTCCAATGCTATTCACAGCGTGTTTACAGGAGGTATTCAAAGACCTGGATTGGGAAGAATTGGGGATAAAAGTTAATGGAGAATACCTTAGTAACTTGCGATTCGCCTTGATATTGCCTTGATATTGCCTTACTTAGTAACTCAGGGGACCAATTGCAATGCATGCTCACTGACCTGGAGAGGCAAAGCAGAAGAGTGGGTCTAAAAATTAATCTGCAGAAAACTAAAGTAATGTTTAACAGTCTCGGAAGAGAACAGCAATATGCAATAGGCAGCGAGGCACTGGAAGTCGTAAGGGAATACATCTACTTAGGGCAGGTAGTGACGGCGGATCCGGATCATGAGACAGAAATAATCAGAAGAATAAGAATGGGCTGGGGTTCGTTTGGCAGGCATTCCCAGATCATGAACAGCAGGTTGCCATCATCCCTCAAGAGAAAAGTATATAATAGCTGTGTCTTACCAGTACTCACCTAGGGGCAGAAACCTGGAGGCTTACGAAAAGGGCTCTACTCAAATTGAGGACGACGCAACGAGCTATGGAAAGAAGAATGATAGGTGTAACGTTAAGGGATAAGAAAAGAGCAGATTAGGTGAGGGAACAAACGCGAGTTAATGACATCTTAGTTGAAATCAAGAAAAAGAAATGGGCATGGGCAGGACATGTAATGAGGAGGGAAGATAACCGATGGTCATTAAGGGTTACGGACTGGATTCTAAGGGAAGGGGAGCGTAGCAGGGGGCGGCAGAAAGTTAGGTGGGCGGATGAGATTAAGAAGTTTGCAGGGACGGCATGGCCACAATAAGTACATGACCGGGGTTGTTGGAGAAGTTTGGGAGAGGCCTTTGCCTGCAGTGGGCGTAACCAGGCTGATGATGATGATGATAGATTTTAACATGTACGTTGGATCTGCATGATTCCTTTTTGTACTCCAGTGAAGAAACATTACAGCATAAAGGTAGTACTATGTTGCACAGTGTCCATGTTGTGCTAGCTGCTACAGTGAGGGGGACTTAGAAATGTGAGCGAATCCCAAAGGTGGTGCATTCTAACAAATCACCTCGAAGTCCAGCCACAAAGGAAGAATGGCAGAGACTGACATGCTCCCAGTTTAATAAGCAACTTGTATATGCAAACATGCTCTGACATGTATTATGCACTGTAATACACGTGCCACTATCCCATACACACAGCTATGCATTGGCGAACAAGAAGTATGTGCACGACAGTGGTCAAATGGTTAGAGCATCAGGTTGTTATGCTGGGAGACAGGTTCGGGCTCACTGTAACATATTTTTATTTTCAATGCAGAAGACCGAAATGAGTCGGGACGTAAAATTGCCTACTGCAAAGTACTTGGTATGAAGAAATAATTCTTTGCATTATAAATGCCCAAATCTAGCACACGCAAGTGTGCATTCTCACATACCTGAAATGTTTTGAGGTGCAGCACATTGCAGCAGCTGTGGCTTCCACACAAAACTAATGTGCATAATGCTGCAGCACCATGGAGCATGTTTTTAACAGACACAACATAGAGGCTCTTTACATGCACTTCAATGATGTTATGAGCAGCTAAAGTGGTTGTGAATGTCGCAACGATAAGCTGAAACGGGTGAATCTCAAACTCTGTATCACATAACATCTGAAAGAATTAGCTGCTACGAGAGAATCAGTGAGATTAATCTGGCGCGCTATGCATGCATCTGTAGCCTAATGGGTAAAGAATTGGGCTGCTGCACTGAGGACCCAGATTAGCGACCCACCATCAGGCACGTTACTAACTATTATTAAGCCTATCTGACTGGATGTACGAAGAAGCCATGAGACAGATGATGATAATGCTTTGCACAAGAGACAACGAAGCTGAACCCACGTTTTCTGCCTTGTGCTTCCAATGCTCTACCAAGTGAGCTTCAACGGCAGTTGTCCCAATGTCAATTTTCTTGGATAGCGGCGCATGTGTACTAAGCATAGCCCTGGGAGTGCTAGGCAGCAGCACTCACAGTCATGATGGCAGATGTGAAGTATCCTTTAAAACACCCACATTACAAAGCACATGATCTTAGAAGCTGGCAACTGGCTAATAAACACTCGTTTCATACCATGAGGCACCAAGGCAGCCGAAATCAAAACATTTGTATCTTATGGGCGAGAAAATCAGGGGAATGACGCAGCTCAATTTTTTGTTTATAACAAGCATGTGATGGCAACAGACAATGAAGCAACAGTGACTATATAGAAAGATGGGCTAGAGCTGACGAAAATCATTGGCAGCGCACACTATAATGCTTTCTCTACAATTTATTGTCTCAAAACATCTGGCAGCAAATCTTCTGGATTCTTCTTGTACTATGTCTTTTGCAACTGAAATTTCAGATGTGTGTAATACTTCATGTGAACTTAGAACACTTAAATGGTTATGCATCTCCATACCTTAAATGTGTCGACCAGCTTTGCCACCTTTCTAGAACAACTCTCTGGTGTCATACATCACTCAAACCACTACTAATTAAATCTACCTTTAGATGAGCAGTACCTGCATTAGACGCAGCAGCATACCCTTTTAGCAAATGGATAAACATACCACGCTCAGACTGAGCAAACCAAACAAACCAACAGCGACAGTACTTGTGTCCATTTGTCTTCAACGAGGCAGAGACAGGCCAGGTCTCGATAAACACAACAAATATAAGGTGCAGGCAGAGGAAATAAGCAGAAGCTGTAAAGTCAGCACCAAAGTGAAACAAATTAGACAAATTTGCACACAGTCAGCGATCTGGGTGGAGGACAATTCACAACGTTACTGCCACAATTAGAAGCAAATGCTCCTCATGCAACAAGAAAAAACACGTTTTAACTGTAAACAGCACGAGTGCATGGTGTTGGTTGATATTCTAAAAACAGCACAGGCAACAATTAAAGCAGACACACTGGTCATCTGCCTTCTTGCTGTTTTTACAATATCGGTCACGGTTGCAAAGCTACGCACATGATCTATAAACGAAAGCAACGGACGTGCATATAAAGCTTGATGAGCCGATTCATACTCCTATATATGTTTAATTTTGAAGGTTCCCGTAAAAGCGATAGTAGCAGCAGCAGTAAAGTGGGTTCGTTTACCAGCTCGCTCAGAACGTACGTAGGCATTGTAGGATTTAATTCCACGGCTCGCAAAGGAGCTACTAAGAAGGTTTAAGTGAAGCAAATACGCTTTCGTTATCTCATTGCAACGAATGAAAGCCTCTGACGCCCCTACCGCGGTCAGTGCGAGCAGCGAGAAAGGTAATTAAATGCAGCCATGCGCTGCATGGGTAAATAAGATGGGCATAGGGTACTCATCCAATAGAGATGGAGAAAAATAGACTTAAGAACGCGATAAATATCACAGGACGACATCCACACTAGTTGAGCGCATGCATTGCTGGCGCGTGGAAGCTGACGCTGCTTTTTTGTGTTTTTTTACATCGGTGCAACGCGTAAGAACTGCAGTAGTAATTGTTGAAGGCACGAACGAATAAATTGTCCTGCGATCACTGCGGGACCTGCGACAAGCGGTTTCGTGTTCCTTCGAATTTCGAGATCACATCGACCACAGCTCGAATGCGCAACCGGTTTTTACGTGTCAGCAAGAGAACGGGTAATCGCACGACACTTACCGTTGCTCCAAGCACGTCGCGGTAGCACCAGCAGCCGGGCAACAAATGTCATCAAGCCCTGGCCCACCGCAGTGTCCGCAACTTGAAGCTTCTAAGCATTCGCCAAAAACAAAAAGCGGGCCACATCATGCATACAGTACGCGCGCGAACGAGACGCGAGCCATGCCGTCTGAGTTCGAGAGCAGTTATTTCATAAAAGCAAAAACAAACAACAATGTCACGTCACATCCGGTAAGGTCAACTTGTCCTCGTTTTTCTACGAGCACATCGTAATTGGATTTCTCCGCTCTTTCTACGCATGCGCGAGGAGCAGTGATCGCGAGAGAGAAATGTGGGGACTTTCGGTCCTTGAGATTTCTCTTCGCCTAGGTACTACGGAGAACAAAGTTGTTAGCTCCGTTCGTCCCTAGCAGAGCTGGCAACACAATCGACAGAATGCTTGGTCGGCAAGGCGAATAAGCCGTGGTCCAAGGTAAGCTTGTTGCTATTTTGTTGCTACGGTAGCATATTAAATTTTTATAGTCCCAGGGGGATACGTTTGGAAGTGAGGTGTCCTTTCGGATGACTTTAGTGGCAAAGCATTACATCATGCCGATGCATTGTTCATCAGTGCTGTTGATCAAGGTCAGCATACCGCACACTTAGGAGATTCGCGGGAACGGAAACAGTTTATGAATTCGACTGCCGTGCCGATGCGAGTTTGTTGCTTTTCGGGGTTTTTTTGCGGCGGTTTCATATTAATTCTTATAGTCGAAGGGGGATACGTTTGGACGTGAGGCGTTTTCTCGGATGACTTTAATGGCGAAGCATTACGTCGTGCTGATGCATTGTTCTTTAGTTTCGTTCAGCATACGACACACTTCAGGGGAATCCCTGGAACGGAAACAGTTTGTGAATTCAACTGCCGTGCCGATGAATTAGGCCTTAATGTAACTGAGCATACAACACACTTGGAGATTCGTGGGAATGGAACATATTGTACTCTGTATGTGAAAGTACTAAAACTTGCGTTGCCATGCAATCTGAGCCCTAAATCGTTGTGAAAGCTGTACAGCCACACTGGCAAAATACTACGCCCTGCGGATGAATACGTAAGAAATGTATGCTACAGAAAAATGGTCGTCATGCAATTTCATAGCAGTAGACCCTTGGAAAGCTGTACAGTAACACTGATATTGGCTACGTGGTGCAGATTCGTAGCGATTCTGTGGTGCTTGTGCGCAAGGGTAATTAATGAAGGAGCGCGTGTTGCTAATCTCTGCTGTTACGATGTCTAGCTCATATACGGGGAGCTCTATGTTTGCGAAACAAGGGCTCAGATCGCTACAACCGCGTGCGAAATAGCTCTGAAGGCCTGCCATTACACTTGTTCGGCGTCTCCGTGCTTGTACTGCGACAGGAGACGTGACGGCAGGTGCCCACACTATATCCTCTGACAGTGGCTGCTTTCCATTGTTGGTATACTTCTCCGCAATACACTGCGCATGCTTGATTGCGTGACAATGTTGCCTTACGGCGAAGCTGACTTTAGGCAAACGGCATTGTGCAACGCTCGAGCCATCTTGTCCGTTACTGCGGATAGAAAACGCATACACATCAGGCACGTACCCAAAAGGGGGCACAGGAGGGCCCGTGCCCCCCCCCCCCTTCCCGAAATTAAGACACATTAAATTAAGCATTAAATTAAATTAAAGCGCTCGTCCTTGTGTTGCCCCTATTCTTCGTCCCTGTTTGTTTGCGCACAAAAAGTATAAATATGCATACCCCCACTCCCCGCCCACGCCACCATTTCTCACACGCATTCCTAAAGCGCCGCCAAATCAATGTTGAGACTTGACAGCAATTCGGCGGTCAACATTTTGCTGCCTTTTTCACTCCTTTTGGATGGCGGTAGTTATCAGCGTCTCCTGGGATGTTATGGCCAGTTTCCTCATCAGTTCGGTGCCCGCGCGGTTAACTCGCGATGCATTCAGTTGTTGCCGTCTATTCAACGGTCACGCCCATCGTTGTTGCTTCGTAAGTTCAACCTTCTTCGTTTAGACTGATCCAGGGACCAGGAAACGGATTCAGTTCGTGGTCAGCTGGTCTGTATGCACGTGGAACGAGTTGCGGCCAGAGAAAATGCCAATTGCGTTTAACTTTTCTTTTTGTTTCATAATTTCCTCGAGTGACGGCTCGCTGCGACGCTGACAGATCCTCGGAACCATACACCCGTGATATGGGTTGGATAAGGTGGAAAATAAAATAATGCGAGATAGCATCCATCATCAATCCCTGCAATAACCTTGCAACTCATAGGAAATATGACTGTCACCTGTTAACTCGTCTGGTTTTTCCCTAATTGTACAGCTCTTTTCGTGCAAAATTGCCAGCTGGAAACAAGAATCGCAAGGATTTGAGAAATTAAGCGATCTACTAAGGGACAGAGCCAAGGCAACAGCCAAACAGGAAGGAAAAGCGATAAGTTACAAATGTAACCTTTGTTTATGAAAATATTAATGGATCAACATCTTTTTATTTAAAAAGGAAGTAGAGAAAACGCCGCCGGAAGTGGAACACAATTCCGTGTGTTCTGAATGACTCGTCTACAGTTATCATTCGAGCCGCATAACGTTGCCACTTCTCTGCTGTGCTTATGCGGGTGCTTTTCTAACCTTCCGCGGTGGGCGCAGTACGTGTAGAGTCGCAGCTTCCTGCGCCATACGCGGTTGTATGCGATTGGCGGCCACGCATCGTTACGTAACTTCCCAAATAACAAGAGCCGGTTGTGGCACTTGTTAGAGCAGTAAACGAGGGATCCAAAAGAACTGTGATTGTTCTGCAAATATATATTTCTGTATATTTCTTCCAGAGATAATTCAAAAACCGCTACTATAGTCGGATACAATTTAAGAGGAAGCTTTAGCGCGGACCCAACTCCGAGGCGCGCTATTCAAATACACGTAAAACGCAAAAACGTTTTTCTGAAATAACTCCTGGAACGATTTTAATGAAATCTGTTGCATTTGAGAGAGACGGTTAAATTCTAGTGATTGTTTGAAGCGGAATATCGATTTAGTGCCTGAATTTTGTTAAAAGGATTTTCAAATATTTGACAGTTTGAAAAAAATAGAAGCACGAAGTTTACACATCCACTGCTCTGCATCAAGAATAGATGTCACGGTTCTGTAAGCGGCGTCCATTAAACAATTCAAAGCAGACAATTTCTATATGTCATTTTAAATATTATGTGAATTTGTTACGTTGTTTACAAGGGTTCTGCAAAAGGTGTATTTCCATATTACTAAATTTTTTGAGATTCATATGTAACATATCACTTTTGTTCGCTTTAAATGTCCTATTAGATGCAATTCACAGAATTGTGATATCATTTTTCGTTGCCGAAAGACACAGTTGTAAACTTGATAGTCTCGTTTTCTGAAAATGTTCGATGTTTGATCATTTTTAATAAAAAATAGACGATATAAAGCAGAAATTTGAAACCAACAGTCACTAGAATTTAAGTTGTTCTTTTTAAATGCAGCAAACCTCGTCAAATTTGGTGCAGCTGTTGCTGAGAAAAACAAATTGTCCTTTTACATGTATTTAGATAGGAGCACGTTAAAACGGACGTTTAGGCGATTTGGTGAGCCATATTTGCAAGTCAGCGCTCGTCCGTGTCGTTTCTCCCTGCTTGTCCCCATCAAAGCTGCGCTGTTCTGTTTCAAACATAGATAGGAGCATCCGAGCTAAAGCTTCCTCTTAAGTCTGCAATAAAGCCCCACCAACGCCCTCATAACCGCCAGCCACTGATCCTCCGCGAGGCTACAAATAATTCGTACTTCAAACTTTTTCTGTTACCCAAATAAGGCGGTAACTACAAAAATAAAACTATTAGCGCGTAATTTTATACCTTGTCCCCCACCTATTATAATGGAGTGGCGAATGCCTAATTCTTTATGGAACTGAAATAAAGAGCTTGCTTCGCTGCAACTATACACTATATTGTCAAATTTCACTTCAGTTGGCAGTGAAGTTTCATGAGTAAAACGGGTGCAGCAGTGAAATGAACTGCACAGAAGACTTTTAAAGAGTGAAATGCTCAGGCTTGACACATTTTGTCCATGTCTGTTGCACACTTCATTGTTTCCGCCCATGAAAAGACTTTTGAAGAACAGCAGGCGCTCCGGAGGTATCAAGTACGACGCCATTTTGAAAAGGCCGTATGACGACGACTTTGTTTGCTTCTGTCATTGGCTGGCGGAGTAACACAACTCCGCGCGGTCCGTATGCCTTTGTTGCCAACTACTGTTTTTAAAGTTCTATTCTACTAAAGTAATCTTTATTTTACACTTTCGCTTCTTGTTCTTGGCAGTGTTCTTCCTGCGCTTCTTTCCTGCGCGAGTCCATTTGACGTGGTTCTTTCTTTGCCAAGTAAAGGTGAGGTGTATCGCACAGGCGTACCTGTAAAATACACCTTATTTCATTTCTCTTTTGTGGGTCTACGCGTTCTTATGGCAAATTGTGGGCGTTATTCCCATTTGTACTAGCAAAGGTACCCCCCTCATTTGCATAGAAAAGTTAGCTTGGGCTGCCCCCCCCCCCCCCCCCGAAAACAAATCCTGGGTACGTGCCTGATACACGTTCAAGATATTTGAGCTGCATCATTTTATCGATGTTTACCCCTCTTTACTAAATGAAGAGGATAACGTACGCCTGCCTGGGTGATTTAAAAGATTGATAAGAAGCCTGCTAACCTATGTGCAGTGTTAGATACGGGACCGTTTCCTGAGCCTCCTTCGAGTTCACCCGACCACATCGAATCGCACCACAGCTAATTAAGAAGCGCAGAAGCACGGATACCACATTCCCGAGGCGCGGCACGTGCAAACAAGTTGGCGTCCCCTACTTCGTGTGCCGCAGGTGGAGCTATTCACTGCTTGACTCTTCCCGAAAGTGAAGCGAGAGCCTGGCACTGTTGCAGGTAAAGCGGGTTCCGAAGCAAGACGGCTGGAATGCACCGTGAAAATCTGGCAGCGTCGCCCCCATCCGCCTATTGTGACGGCGCATTCCAAGTCAGCAAGGCAAGACCGCAGGGAGAAGTAAACCCTCAGAGAATTGGGGAACAAGCAGCGACCCTCTCCACCGGGTGTCACACCATCGCACGGTCGCCTACCATTGGCCGAAAATGACGACACCTGAGCGGGCTCGCCGATTGGCCGAAAATGGCGTCACGTGAGCGGGTTCTCCCATTGGCCGAACGTGACGTGTCTTCGAGACACCGAAGGGCTTAAAAGACACAGACCGGGAGCATTCCGAGAGCATTCCTTCATTCATCTCTTTCGTGCTTCTTGTCCCGGGCTGCAGCGTCCGAGTTGCTGCCCACCCGTAATGACTTTATGACTGTTAATTTCTTGGTCGTCTCAATGTAAATAAGGTAAATAAACCTCCAAGTTTTTCATCCCGACGTCCTCCTCAACTCCTACAGCAGTCAGTCAAAAAACATTTATGCAGGCGTCCACGCTCCTGTAAAAAAAAATGCAATTCAGTGATGACCCTCTGGAGGTGGATCCGCACCTATGTAAGCACAGCCGGCTCATCAGTCGCAAAGTAGGAGTTGAAAAGAACTTTTTATTGCTCATAATACGACATTGATAGCGTTTCATTTGTGGTCAGCCAGTGACAAACGCATTGCACTAAGCAGTGAGACTTCGCCTTAATCCGCAATGTTTATGCGGCGAACAGGAGAGCAAAAGGTGAAAACAATGTCTTCATACAAGGCAAGTCATCCATGTAGTGGAATTGCGTTTATCTTTGGTGTAATGTTGACGCATTTACTTTCTGAAGTCCAACTTTTACTGCAACTTAGTTTCCATTGGTGCAGGTGCTTCTACTGGAAACATCCAAACTATGAGGTATCAAATCAGGTTGCCGTCTTGTAGTTTTAGAAGTTTTCCTCCGGTCTTAAGTCTTTTCTGAATCTGGAAGAGCTGACTGATTGCAAAAAGCACGTAGCCAATATCAGTGTTACTGTACAGCTTTCCTAAGGGTCTACTGCTATGAATTTGCATGACAACCATTCTTCTTTAGGATAAATTTGTTCCGTATTCATCCGCAGGGCATAGTGTTTTGCCAGTGTGGCTGTACAGCTCTAACAACGATCTACGGCTCAGATTGCATGGTGACGAAACTTTTAGTACTCTCACATACAGAGTACAATATGTTCCGTTCCCACGAATCTCCAAGTGTGTTGTATGCTCAGTTACATTAAGGCCTAATTCATCGGCACGGCAGTTGAATTCACAAACTGTTTCCGTTCCAGCGATTCCCCTGAAGTGTGTCGTATGCTGAACGAAACTAAAGAACAATGCATCAGCACGACGTAATGCTTCGCCATTAAAGTCATCCGAGAAAACGCCTCACGTCCAAACGTATCCCCCTTCGACTATAAAAATTAATATGAAACCACCGCAAAAAAACAAAACAAAAAAAACAACAAACTCGCATCGGCACGGCAGTCGAATTCATAAACTGTTTCCGTTCCCGCGAATCTCCTAAGTGCGCGGTATGCTTACCTTGATCAACGACACTGATGAACAATGCATCGGCATGATGTAATGCTTTGCCACTAAAGTCATCCGAAAGGACACCTCACTTCCAAACGTATCCCCCTGCGACTATAAAAATTTAATATGCTACCGTCGCAACAAAATAGCAACAAACTCACTTTGGACACGGCTTCTTCGCCTTGCTGGCCACGCATTCTGTCTATTGTGTTGCCAGCTCTGCTAGGGACGAACGGAGCTAACAACTTTCTTCTCCGTAGTACCTAGGCGTCTTAAGGACCGAAAGTCCCGACATTTCTCTCTCGCGACGAATGCTCCTCGCGCATGCACAGAAAGAACGGAGAAATCCAATTATGATGTGCTCGTCTCCTTTCTTACATTCTCTCAGCTAACGCATGCGCAGCGACCACAGAGCCCTCGGGCGCGATGTTCAGGTCCAGCCAGGCGACCGTCTTTGAGTTTGGACCCCAATACGCCGAAGAGGACTTGGCGAGAAGCTTTTACGCCGCCATTTCGGATCCTGCAAGTTGATCCGACGCACTGTCGTATTCGACTGCCAGTCGTGCCAGACGGCATTTCTCTATCACAGCGGCGCCCCTCATGGCCTGAAATAGTTCACGTTGTACGACTTATCCGTTCTACTAGCGCTAACGAACTTTCGGACTTTGCTTAGCTGACCTTTTGACTTTCTTCTTTGGACTGTGTTACTTTGGACTTTGTTTCTTTGATAAGTGTCCTTATGTGTTTCCTTCTCCTCTTATGTTTGAAGCATCGGGACGATGATTCTTGAGAGGGGGGCGTTGACACGCGGACTTTACCTCTTTCGGGGGGGGGGGGGCTTTTCACCGCGTCTGAGAAATGTTATTGCTCAGCGCGGGACGCTCCTGCATGCATCGGAAGTCTCTGGAATGTTATCGATGGTTTTATCCGCGGTCTGTTGTCACCGAACCTTATATGCGCGACGCGAATGGTGCAGAACTTTCTGGAAGACACGCGGGCACCAGCAATTACTCTGGAACGTTCAATGGCTCATGTATAAAAGCCGACGCGCTTGACCGGCAAATGAGATTTCGACGATCGCCGACTATGTTCGCCGCTATCGTTGTGATTTAACTGTAGCCTCATATTGTGGGCACAGGTTCGCCGCCCAATAAAAGTTAGTTTTGTCATTCAGAGTATTGTTATTGCGTTCTTTATGGTCACTACTACGTGACAATATCTAAGCGAATTTGTATATTTCTCCCGCGGCACCATGCGTTTTCCTGGAAACGCAAATGTTTCTGTTTTGTTTTTATCGAACTCTTTTGAAGCCGAACGGTAAAGCTACAACGCAATCGAGCCTTAACCGAACCTGACAAAAATTTGTTTCTGCGCTGTGAAATGAAACTTACAGCGATACACATATAGGGTAGAATATGAGCTACCTAAGTTTTATTTTTTTCTTGAGGCACGAGTGCTTAACGTGGGTGGCGTTTTAAGATGCACACACTTTTGGACAATAGCTGGGGTAGTTGTTCGTCAGTCTGTGGAATGTGAACTCTCTAGGATAAATGCAGGGCGCGTAGCGTGGTACGACCGTTCATTTTCTCTCGGTATTAGTTGATTACACTTTTTAGGTTACATTTTTAAAGCTCTAAACATCGAAAAGGCTGCCGCCCGCGGGATCGATTGCGTGTATCAGGTAAAATATAGAGCGGAATCGAAATCATAAACACGCCGCTGCCAGTCGTTTTGCGCCGCTGCTCGCTGAAGCTTAGGAAGAAGCTTGCGATGAATAAATAAACTTTTTTGTCTCTTCAGAAACAAGTAGTTGTTTTAGAAATATGCACTGGGAGCTGGTGTCATTACATGACCTGTCTATGGAGGCTCATTTAATACCGATAAATTTGTGATACTCAGGCTGACGTTGCTGACCCTGTTGACATGGACCGCGCTGCTGGTGAGCGCGTTCGGCTCGCTGTTCGCAAAAACCGCTGTGACGGTGCGTCAGGCCTGGTGCAAGATGCCATGGGGCGTTATCGTCGTCCTCGGGGGCGTCCAGGTGGCGACCAGGGTTGTCGAGGTGCGCCACGTCTGCACTTTCTCGTGAAATGCGCTGTGCTCATGAATCGTATACAAGCGAACTCAGTGACACCGACCGGAGACTTCTCGAATCACGCTGAGCCCCTTTCCAACTAACTGCACTTGGTGTGAGAGAAGCTCTTTATAAATGCGTGTGCTCTCAAAGCAACCATAAAGGCGTCAATTTGCAGCTCCCAACGCTTAGCGTGCGAGTATGAGTATTCGGTATAGCATATAGGTATTCCCAGAAATCGCTCATTGAGGTCGCCTGACTAGCAGCTACCTTGTCGTAAACGACAGCACGTTAATGAACGGAAGGAAGGGACATGCACAAGATGTGGCCTCCAACTGAGATTTTCATCAAGCAGGGCACTAGTATACACTTGTACACGTGATTTCCAAACGAGCTGCCGCGTTACCACATTGCAATAACAGAATCGAAAAGAAATAGAAAGATTAACAGAGCAGAAAAAAAAACTACAATTCTCAATCTTCTTGAAATATCAACGAAGATTAGCAAAGGGCACCATTCACTGCGCATTCAAGATGTGCTAGTTCTTTGTGTGACAAGCCAACCGAAGACTTACTGCCGCACTAATCACCCTTGGCTGTAACTGCCGCCTCAAGTATCACTCTAGCGCGATCACTCGCATGCTTTGCAACGACCGCACTCTGATGAAACAGCGGGGCGCACGGATTGCAGCGCCAGTGCGCTTAAGAACTTTAAGTTGTGTTCTTGTAGTCTGATATTTAGGCATCTGTCAGTCTGCTTTACGTGCCTCGGTCCACCGGAAAGGGGACAACTATACACAACTCCATTGGTACATTCAACAAAACTGTTTCTGTCGTTGATGGGGGCGAAATGCGAAAACATCCGTGTACTTAGATTTAGGTGCACGTTAAACAATCCCAGGTGGTCCAAATTTCCGGAGCCCCCCACTACGGCGTGCCTCATAATCATAAAGTAGTTTTGGCACGTAAAACCCCATATTATAGCTTTAATTTTTTGTTTGTCTTTGCCTTTTCACTTGCGTGGTTCCGTTTTCGCAGGACAAGTCCTGCAACATAACTGCTAAAGTTTCTTTGGCGCAGAAAAACAAGGGAAATTCCTGCATCCTATCGTCTTCACTCTGTCCGACACGCGATGTAGATATACGGAATGACGGCCACCTTTCTTAGCACCGCTGGCTGTGCATTGGAAATGTTGTTGACGCGTCTCTTGCCTTCCTGTGCAACGCCTCAGACGAAGATATGAGAAGGTGACCAAGGTAGCCTGCTTCTTCCAAACGAGCTGTTTGCTCGAAGAAGCTGTGTTGAATGGCATGGTGGCATGATTTGTCAAGAGCATTCCGGAGTCACGTGTGTGCCATGACCCTCTTAATAAGCTCGCTGTGGGCTGACTCGAACGTCAGGAGTGACTTTTTCTCACGTGTTTCATACCTTCAGCAGACATGGTCTCTTGGAAGCGACAGCCTTAAATCCAGAAACTGCATAAATGTCCGAATACAAGAACCTAAAGGTGCTGAAAGGTACGGAGGGCTCTCTGGCACTGCGACGCTGCAATTCGTGTGGTAATCCGTGGTATTTAAAAAAAATAGGATTGTCTTTTTGCTCCGTTAATATTTTTATCCTTTCTTTTCGATTCTGTTTTTTGCAATGTGGCAACGCGGCAGCTCGTTTGGAAATTAAGTGTACGAGTGTATACACATTTGTGACCTTCGTAATAAAAATGGCAGTTGGAAATCGGTAGTCCATATTTGCGCTCTTGTTTAGAATGGATTCGGTACCTTACTCGTGTATAGTCTCCGACGTTCGCCACATACTGTACACACGGTGCCCTCGTTCGCCTCATGCTGTCCAGCGTAGTGAGTGTGCACTGTCGCAACAAGCTAGATGATTTAGCGCGCGAGCTTTGTTCAAAAACTTGGCTTGATTTTGCACCGCATGACCGCTTACTAAGAATATTGGCGTTAGCTTTGACAGTCAAATACTGTCCCTCCACAATGACCATGAACACCCAAGACCGCAGTTGGAGCCTCCATCACCATGGGCGCGCTCAATCGGAAATGTGGAATTGGTGGAAATGAAGCTCTCAGAGCGGGAACGGGCTACGACTCGCATGCGTACCTCTACATTATTTAGGCGAATTGGTATGTTCTGTCAAGGTCCTTGCAACAATTTTTGCTTTAGTAATCCATAACTAAGCATTCGTAACAAATTTAGATTTGCGTCGGCTCTTGCGACGCTCAACGTATAAGGCATAATTTGCTTTTTTTTTTCGAGACCGCATTTCCACGTTTCGGCCTCATATACTTAACGCCTATATCGCCGATGTCGTCAGCGACTTGGCCGACATCGAAACCTAAGATAGTCTATATCGTTGAAGAATGCCTAAAACGCCTATATCATCGTCAAAATCTCACAAGGCGCGGGTTGTGTTAAAAAGCTCAATTTGTGCTTAGTTCGGGCACGCAACGTGTAGATTAATGAAACGTAGCGTTGGTTGCACATCGGCACCAGGCTACAACTTTGAATTCCAGACAGGCTCCGCGGAATTTGGGCCTTTCGTGGATGCTGCACCCTGTAAACTTCTGATGTGACGAAGGTTCCTGCGTTATTACGCGTAAAAGCACTAGATTTAAACTTTCTAAAGTACTTATATCGTGCGCCCCTTGAGAATGGCATCTATTCATAGTGGCATATGCTATGAATATACATAGTGGCATATACTATGAATATACTATGAATAGTGGCATATACTATACTACTCCGCGGACTTTGTGGCCGCTGGTTAAAGGCGTAACAAGGTAATGTAGGGGCAGGTTAGCGACGTGAAAACACACAAGGTGCCAACTAGCTTCACTCGCAGCAATTACTATAGTCCGCGGACTGAGCTTGACGAGACTGCGCAACAGGGCCTCTTACGTTCGTATGAGTGGCGTTGCTGGTTGAGCCGTTCGCTAAATGAATCGATGCCACGCGTGCACGCAGGAGTACGACTTACTGCCACAGCTATTCAAGCTGTTCAAGCCGACCTTCTGGACAGCGCGGTCGCATATCGAAGTACAGGCCATTTTGGCCACCATCTCCTCCATGCTGGCCGAGACCACCAACAACCGGACGCTCAGCCTGCTCATGATGCCCATCGTGCAAGACATCGTGAGTTTGTTTATACCGTTGCCAATGTGGCTCGCTGAGGTCAACGCTGACATTTGGAAAAGAGCACATCTCGTACGCACCACTCTTTCTTCCTACAAAAGTTCTCTTATAGGGAGACCGCTTCCCCCACTCAAGCACTCATAAGACTTCCAACAGAACTGGAAAAAAAACGCAGAGCTCTTTCGAAACCCTTGAAATTTATATGTGTTGCCGACCCCTCATTCTCACGCTTGATGGGTGGTAATAACTGCAAGATGCCTTTCACACGTAATAACGCCGTTTTCGAAGCCACATCTATTATGAATCTTGCCAGGTGATTAGTCATACCGAACAGCCGCTGAACGTCAGACACGTTATCTGGCGTCGCCAGTTCTCTGACAGCACGAACTTTTTAAGGGTTCGGCTTGATTCCATCTCGACTAAGCACACAGCCAAGAAACTTTATCTCGGTTACCCCAAAACAACACTTTCCTGTGTAAAGCGTAACGCCAGCACCTGTGAGACGATCTAAAGTTAGACGCAGGCGCTGGTCATGTTGAGCTTTGTCGCAGCCAAAAATGAGTACATCATCTATCATGTTTACCACGCCTGAGATTTCTTCAAGTACCTGCGACATTTTCTTCTGAAATAACTCTGGGGTTAACGCTATTCCAAACGGCACTCTAAAAACAGTAACGCCCAAATGGCGTTATGAATGCACTTAACTGGCTTTATTTTATTTATTTTCGGGAGACAACATAGTGTGATGAAAACCAGAGTTAGCGTTCAACTTCGAGAACACAGAGGCCCTACTTAGAAGACGAAGGCTATCATTAACAGTCGGCATGACATAGCACTCGCGAAGTACACTGTTGTTTAACTGGCAGGCGTTTGGTGTGCTGCGACACCACGTACCCGAGCACACGAGGGTTGGATCCTCCCGCGTGCAGTCGTGTGCGGCTTAGCCTTGTCCGAGGAAAAGGGGATCCTGGGGGTTGAGCCAATGCCGTGTGTTTGGGCCTTTACGCCCCCTCGGTGGCGACAACACACCGCTTTGGCCTCCGCTTCATGTAGATGGCACCCCCGGACTGACCCACCCGGAGGAACTCCGTAGTTGCCTCTTCCTGTCCCCTTCTCAGATCTTAGTTTTCCTCTCTCACTTTCAATTTTTCCTGCCTTCTACTAACTTTCTTCTCGTTTTCCAGGAAGCAAGGGTTAACCGTGTGTATCTACCCAGCCTTGGGTGAATATGTTAGGTTATAGCGGAGTTGTATAGCCGACGTCTACATGTATTTTCATAACCTCGTAGTGTCCCCTTGTTGGGCTCGGTGGTGGGTGGCTACCATCGCAGCTGAATATTCTAAGAATGTCATGGCAGATGCATTCGCCCCTTCCAGATCGCCCTTACAGAAGGGGGTGCACCGAAGCGATTTTTGATTTCATTTTAAGAAGCAACTTAGAAACATTCCCACGGTATCATGCGATACACAGTGAAGGATCCACACCTGTAAGAAAAATATCTCCATTCCTAATTACGAAATGCCTCGTAGAATGAATTGGAAAGCAATACAACGCCTCAAAGATGTCAAGTGGTGACCTCTTCCTCGAACTCGAAACCAAAGACCAAGTAGAAAAGCTGGCTCTCACAAGCATCGGTGATACCAAAGTCACAGTCTCAGCGCACCGTTGTCTAAACACAAGCAGGGGCATCATATCAGAAGATTTCTTAAACCTGAGCGATGAAGGACTCCTGCAAGGTTTCCAAGAACAAAGTGTAATCAAGGTTGAAAGAATAACTATCCGAATAAATTACGAGCAAATCCCAACCAAACACGTCATGTACCTACCTTTGGTACCAGTATTGTGCCTAGTATACATGGTGCAGGGTATGTGAAGATCAACGTGAGACAGTATATATCGAACCCGAGGCAGTGTTTCAAGCGCCAGAAGTTCGGACATGCATCGAAATTATGCAGAGGTAAATCAACATGTGCAAACTGTTGCACCAATGATCATCAGTCGGACAACTGACCACTGCAATGCTTCTCCACACTGTACAAACTACAAAGGAGATCATCCAGACTGTTCGCGATCTTACCCTTGCTGCAAGAAAGAAAAAGAGATAATGCACTCACGGTGAAAGAGAAGGTCTCCTGTTATGAAGCAAGGAAGAGGGTATCACACTTACCAGAATCAACCTATGCCAGTGCGGCGCGGCAGGGGGTAGCGCCAAAGTGTTCTCAGAGGTCTACAGGGATCACAGTCAGTGGCCCAGTAGTAACTCCATCCGTCCCCTTGGTGGCAGCAGCCAGTGCTGCTCCATAATCATCAAATATGGACCTGCAGACCCCAGTTTCGCAGGGCCCTAGGCTAAACCGAACTCCAAGGCCTGAGACGCGCGTCTCAGCGCCTGGATGGCGATCATACAGCGCCTCGGAGAAGGCTATGGAGGTCGACGCAAAAACTCCAGCGTCATCGACGCCAAAAGATCAGCGCTCTCTGGAGCGCACTAAGAAAGACAAACTCGTAGTAACTGCGCCAAGAAAGGCACCGGTAACCTGAACGGCTACCGTTCTTCCAATAGTACAATATTTTTAACACATGTCACATAGAATTGACGAGTACATACAAATAAATTAACATTCCCAATTCCGCTACTATGGATATTATCATACATTGAAATTGTAGAGGACTGATTCACAATATAAGTGACTTTAAAGATATGATAAACGAGTTCTCGCCAGTTGCATTTTATCTACAGGAAACAAACTTAGGCCCTAAAAACAGTCAATAGCTTAAAGGTTTCACCGTTGTCCGAACGGACCGCGAACACTCCAGCCGTTTGTCATGAGGAGTTGCTATAGTCGTGGAGGGTGGTACCCGACACGGTGAATCAAATACCTGTGTCGAGGCTGTAGCCATCATTGTTATATCGTATAAAACCGTTACCATCTGTTCAATTTATATTCCACCTGACACCCACGTTACGATTAGAAAACTAGAAGACGTAATAGAACAGCTGCCTAAACCTTTTCTTTTAGTGGGAGACTTTAATGCTCCTTCTACTCATTGGGGCTGCGGTAAAACTGACAAAAGAGGGTAGCTTATTAAATATTTCATTTTATCTAAAACCATTTTTCTTTTATATTCACGTAAGCCAACCTATTTCTTGCCTACTTCAGGAAATTTTAGTTGCCTAAATTAGGCCTTTTGCTCAGCATGTGTTTTTACTGATTTTAAATGGGAAGTCCTGAACACCTCATGTGGCAGCTATCATCTACCTGCTATCATCAAACTCGCGTCATCACTACCCATTACAAATTTTAAACCGCGTCGCTGGAAAATACATCTTGCTGACTGGCCGCTTTTGATGAAACATGCAAAACTCGAGGAAGTATTTTCAAGTGAACTAAGTATAAACTAATTTATTGAAAAGTTCACTGCAGTTTTAATTTCAGTGGCAGGAAAGGCAATATCTCAAACATCAAACCTTGTGTGCAAAAAGAATCCACCCCTGGTGGACTCCTGAGTGTACAGTAGCAAAAAAGCTTCAAAATAAAGCCTGTGCAATCTTACGAAGACATCCCACCTATACCAACCTGTTCTGCTTTAAACAGGCCAGAGTGAAAGCATGGTTTATCTGAAGGCAGGCAGAAAAATCATCGTGGAAGAAATACATATCTTCAAACTCACATATAAGGGAGCATGGGAACAGGTTGAAAAGTTTCGGTGAGATTGCTCATCTTACACAATACGGATACTGACCAGTCCAGGCACACAACACTACAAGAACAGGCAGATATACTTGGCGAACATTTTTTTTGATGTCTCCAGTTCAGTGAATGATACAAAGGAATTGTAAAGAACAAACAGCCTGCTGAAAAACAAGCTCCCAATACTGGCGCGTCAAATGAACCGTACAATTCCCCCCTCACACAACAAGAAAGAAATGGAGTCCTTTCTGCAGAGGAAAAAAATACAGCGCCAGGTCACGACCGTGTTCACTATGCCATGCTGGCACATCTATCTCAAGCATCGGTAAATGCTCTCTTAAAATTTTTGAACATAATCTTGGAATCTGGTATAATGCCGGAAGAGTGGAAAACGGCAATAGTAGTTCCATTTCTTAAAGCTGGTAAATCCCCAACATCCGCAGGCAGCTACAAACCCATTGCCCTCACAAGTTGTTTGGCAAAATCATACGAAATACACTATTAATATAAGAGTTTCATTTATTTTAGAATCAAGAAACCTAATAGAGCCCAACCAGTGTCGATAAAAAAAGGGTTGTTCAACTACTGAAAGAAATTCCAGATGTGAGGTTCTTAATCTATCCGGATGACGTCACTTTGTGGTCCGTGCATAAAGATATATCTAGACAAACTCAACAGCTTCAAGAAGCCCTTGATGTGCTGAACAACTACGCTCGGAAAGCAGGGTTGGACATTTCCGCCCAAAAATCAAGCTATGTTGTGGTGGCCAACAAGAAAGGACGCACAAGAATCACGCAGCACCCCTTTACATTTAGACTTGGCGCAGTGACAATCCCTCAGGCTTCTGAGGTCCGCATACTGGGTCTCGATATTCGCCACTCCGGCGGTGGTGCACACTGGCTCCGTAAAACCAGACAGAGTTCGACAAAAACACTTCACCTTATTCGTCGCATTGCAGCAAAAGCAGCTGGAGCTCGTACTGACGTAGCTCGACGGTTGGTGCGTGCAGTCTTGCAGCCACGAGTTTTATACCAAGCACAATTTCAACGGCTGACTTTGGCACAGCTGGCACAGTTGGAGACGATTAATCGCGATGCTATGCGCACAATCACAGCACTGCCCCGCATCACTCCGATACCAACCTTACAGGAACATGCCCAGCTCAACACAATTGCAGAGCTAATTTCGCAACGTGAAAAAGCACGTGAAATAAAAAAAGCAACATATTCCGGCTGTTGCTGCGTTGCATGCTCATTTTCACCGCGGCTCTCGGATTGACAATCAGCCCTATCCAATGCCTCCCTGAGAATTCACCAGCATCACAACTAATAAGCCAACGAAGTTACGACGCAGCGATACAACAGGTATTATTGACGAACACAATATCGTCGATGCATCATGCGCTAACACCTGCAAAGTCTATACGGATGCTGCCATTCTCCCAGACGGCGGAAGGACATCATTCCTGAGTACTACGCATCATTCCATCAGCGGCCACCAGCGCTATTTATCTACGGAAGCCAGCGCTCTAGTAATGGAACTTCAAGCCATCCACGACGCTGTGCAAGATGCGACATCTAAGCTGCCTACAATCAAGCAACTAGATATATTCGCTGATTCTTTAGCGGCTATTCAGGAGCTCAAGAAGGTTGATAAGGCGATGGAAATCTGCGAGACAATACACACTATGAATAGTAAGACAGCTGCTTGCGTCAAGGTACACTGGATTCAAGGCCATTCAGCGAACCCTCATAACATCGCTGCTGACCAGCAGGCACACTGCCCTCCTAATCCTGATCTTCCGCCTATTCCTCTCCCACCTCAACCCCTTAACTCGCTCCGAGCCCGTAAAAACTTTCTCCGGCAGGACAGACGCGCTCTTATCCCACCGTGTGTCTGCTCCCTCACCCTTCACCTTACTAGGGCGCAGGAAGTTGTGCTTAGGAGGCTTCGGGCCGGGGTGGCTCTTACACCGGCTGTTATCTGAAGGTGAAACTGGTCGCATTTACCACTGGGAGCTACGTGTCTATACTGCTCCGTTCCTGTGATGGAAGCAGATGCATACCACCTAATATGGACATGTACTGGTTTAAAATCGGAACGCTCGCGTCTCCTACTGCAAGCCGGCCTCCGCTACAGTGTGACAACCAGCTATGACCGCTGGATACATGACAACAGATTCCACAAAACATTGCTTCAATTCATACACAACACAGGCCTCACAGCACACATATAATACACATAAGCGCATCAAGAATTATGCCTTAAGGGCAAGTCTTTATCGCAATAAAAAAAAACTACTGACCATCTTGACCGTCTAGAACATGAAATTCGATATGCATTTTTACACATACAACACTGTCTCGCAGTTTTCTTCGATTTAGAAAAAAGCCTGTGATACCATGTGGAGATACGGAATTTTAAGAGACCTGGTGACCTCGGGATCCGTGGTAAAACCCTGAACTGCCTAGCTGATTTTATGTCTAATAGAACATTTCAGGTACGTCTCAGCTCAGTACATTCTCATACATTTACACAGGAAAATGGCGTTCCACAAGGCTGTGTTCTCTGCACGACACTGTTCATAATAAAAATGAACTCAGTTAATGAGATTATACCGTCGTCTGTTATGCACTCTGTATACGTAGACAATCTCCAAGTGGCTCGCCGCGCCTCGCATTTGTCAACCAGTGCATAGCAGCTTCAAATCACAGTAAATAAACAATGGGCTAACAAACATGGTTTCCATTTTCCCCCACAGGAAACTATTACTGTTTTGTTCTCTCAGAAACGAGCGCTACACAACGATCCAGTCCTAAAATTGAATGACGCCCTACTGCCGGTCAAACAAGATCACAAGTATTTAGGAATAACTTTTAACATCAAACTAAACTTCCTAGCTTACATAAAAGCACTAAAATTTAAAGCAAATAAAGCGCTAAATATTGTTAAGTTTTTGTCTCATAAGCATTGGGGTTCTGACCGAACGTGTCTTTTACATATCTATCGGTCACTTGTGCGCAGCATTCTAGACTACGGCTGCATGGTTTATGGCTCAGCCAGACAGTCTTACATTCGACGACTTGATCCAGTACATAACCTGGGACTGCGACTGACAAGTGGTGCCTACCGAACATCACCTGTCCAAAGTTTACACGTTGAGTGTTATTAACCTTCCTTACAGCAGCGCAGAGCATTACTCACTTTTTCTTATGTGCTCAATGTTCAGTCCTCACCACAACACATATGCTGCAGCATCGTCACACAGTGCAACTCATGCTTACACTACACAAATAAATCGAACATGATTAAGCAGCTTGTCTTGCGATATGAGGAATGTTATTGGGAGTATGACATCCCTGGCTACATCCTCCAGGTTGCCAAAAAACCACGACGATTGCCCCCATGGTACGATTTCACATAGTTATGTGACTGGACATTAACACATTTAAAGAAAAGAGACGCCCCACTTGAACACATTATACAAGAATTCCGTGCTCTTCAGGACAAATATCAAAGTAACATGAAGCTCTACACTGATGGCTCTAAAAGAAAATAACACGTGAGTCTAAAGCCGTAACGAAAATTATTTTGGGTAAAGGAAAGTATTCCTTTACCCAAAACATGCCTCGGTTTTCACGGCGGAAGTTTATGCTGTATAGGTTGTAGTTAAAAAAAAATATCACTGACAAACACTAAAATACATTTATACACAGCAATTCCTTAATACACTAAAGGCTCTACATCTGAAATCTGAGTGTGAACCACTGCTGGGGGATATTCTAAACATGGTGGCACTAAACAAATACGGGAGATCAATTCGTTTCTGCTGGATCCCAAGCCATGTTGGTATACCGGGTAATGAAGCAGCTGATACATGTGCTTCGATGGCAGCGTACAAAGAAATAACGAAAATAACACTACCATATAAATATAGTATCCGTGCGATTAGGAAGGCCTTAACGTTACAGTGGCAACACGAATGGGACCATTGTGCGGACAGTAAGCTACATCTCACTAAACCCGTACTTGGTGACTGGAAGTCGTGTAACCACCAGGAACGGTTCTTTGAAGTACTTTTATGCCGACTACGCATTGGGCACACACACCTCACGCAGAATTACTTACGAAAGAAGATGCACCAACATGCGAGAAATGCCAAGAACCGCTAACAGTTATGGACTGTTACTGACATGGACAGATGTTGAAGTACACAGAAGAAATCTTTTGCACAACTTATATCAACTACACATACCTTTACACCACGCTTTAAATTTAGGAGATGATCCGATAGCCCCATTACCTGACGTGCGTAAATTTCTAGATGACCGCGACTTTTTACACAAAATGTAAATTAACACAGCTTTTTTCTATTTAAATTGGATTTTAAAATCACCTCCTGTTTGGCGAAGCATAGCCTTAGCCGCTTTTGCGCCACTAAACCACATTTAACTCACTAACTTTTGTTTAATTACGTCACGTGAACACAAATACGAAAAGCTGCAGCAGGTAAAAGTACTGGCACAATTCCCGCGCGCCATTCTGTTGGCTTATCTACTTCGCGCATTACACCATCTCGCTCCAGTTCCTGCTTAACTCGGTGACGAAAGGGTAAGGCACTGCGACGCGCAACATGAATTGCAAAAGGTGTCGAGTTCGGCTTCAGTCTCGCTCTGTATTCCACTTGTTAACTCCTAGACCGGCCACCGAAAAGTTGCCGGTAGGCAGCTTTGATGCCTGGCGTGCCACTCACCGAGTCTGCAAACTTTACGTCCAGGGCTTCAAGCGCTGGGACATCTAAAAGTAGGGAGCGTGATAGTGAGAC
Source organism: Dermacentor variabilis (assembly GCF_050947875.1). Classification (NCBI taxonomy): domain Eukaryota; kingdom Metazoa; phylum Arthropoda; class Arachnida; order Ixodida; family Ixodidae; genus Dermacentor; species Dermacentor variabilis. Next base: position 9,054,422 of record NC_134570.1, read on the forward strand.
CACGTATACGCTTTCTTGGACAGTGCTTTGTTTCCACTGGATAATGGCTTGAAACTTTCCCAGAACATTTAGTGGCTCATTCATAGGGCCTCTTACGGTTATGTCGCGCTTCTCCAACCTGGCAGGCAACCCGGGAAACGTTGAGGGTACAACAGAAACTTCTGCACCCGAATCTAATTTAGCGAACACCGGAGTGCCGTTTATGAGGACCTGTGCATACCGAGAATTCGTGCTCCTTGTTCACCGCGCCGACGAAATACCAGCCTTTTTCCGTATGGACAGATGAAAGTTTTACATTTCGATCACCTGCAGCCTTTTTTCGACATGCAACTGCAAAATGTCCACAATAACCGCAGTGGTTGCACGTCGCTGCTCTAGCTGAACATGAGGCCTTGGGGTGCGTTCCTTCACTGTAGTCGGGGCATGGACCGGGAGTATCTGGCTGGTAAAACTGTGATGTGGTGCGCCCACCTTGTTTGCAAGGTGAACAGTTCTTTGACGAGCTGCCCGAATGCTGTCCTGAAGAATGCTTCGTGGGCTGCGCTTGCTGGCTGACCGAGCCAAGGTTGCCGCTGCAACGGGTTCGTCGCCGGTTCCTCGCAGTTATTGCTGTTGTCGTTGGACGGTCTCCCGTAGGCGGGCTTCTGCCAGAGGTTTGGCGAGTGTCAAATTGACATCCATTTGAAGTGACTCGGAGAGCGTGGCATCACTGAGGCCGACAACAAACCTGTCGCGAATCATGCGTTCTTTTTCCTTGCAGTCGCACCGGGCCGCTAGCGTGTGCAACGCAGTAATGAATTGGTCGACTCCAGGTGCTTGAATGCGTCGGTGAAAGCGTGCGCTCTCATAAACAAGGTTGCGTGCGGCCACGAAGTGATCGTAAAACTTGTTCCTGACCATTTCATACTGCTTCTGCTCTTCAGATAATGCAAAAGCCGAGAAGATTTCTTTTGCTTGCCTTCCCATCGTACAGAGTCAGCACTTGCGCTTCTACACTTCGCTCATATAAGCCAGAGGCAAAGCGGTAGTGAGAAACGAGTTGGCTCCAGGAAGGCCATTCAAACGTCCGGTCTAAGTTAAACCTTGGCGGAGCTTGAACCGCGAACACGCCGTGAAAGGGCTTCGCTCCATTGTCTTCTCACACGGTGCCACTTGTCGAAGATAGCGCAACGTCCCTTGAACGGCCACTTCTGACACCACGTAGTGTTGCGGGTCTTGCCTAGGTCGAGCTTGGCTGGACTAACCGCAGGAAAGAACTGAGCGCTCACTGATGGCGGTCCTGATAACCACCTTTATTTATGCTGCTCATGACAGCAGCATACCTTTATAGAAAACAGTCATGTGAGAAGTGACGTCACGTACAGACGATGCTTCCGACATCAGGGCGGCAGCTCCAGATAACAGGGACACATGACACGTGGCATAGGCGCTATTACGACACAGTTCTCCATTTTTGGACGAGTATATTCTCTGCAGGTGCCTTTTACTGCGATAGCAATTATATAGACACTCCAGGTACATTTCTGCCGTGCCGTGATGTTCCCTATAAAGTTCAAGGGCGATAACACCGCTGCTGCACGCCACATGCTGCAGGGGTGAGTGAAAGCGAGCGAGGGGGACTGATAATCGCGGCTGAATCTTGCGCGCAAAGGAGGAAAGTGTTGGAAAAGCGATCTGCGTCGGGGGCTGTGTCGGGGGTTCATACGTTTGCGCGTGCTGGGTTCTCGCCACTCAGTATGGGTTGAAGCGATACACAGCACGAAGATCACGTCACTCGTTGCTGCTGTCACGCTTCTTCATGCCAGCGTTTTGGTAGCGATTGTCCGTGGTCATCGAGTGTGATGTATTCATGTTTGCCTGTAGGCGTTGACGCGGTACCACGCTTGTTAATTTAAATAGTAATTAAGCGAATGTTTGCAAATTTATAAGGCCGTTAAAACTACTGCACTTCTTTGTATAGCTGTCTACGCATCTGCTATCGCAATCGATGGTTCACCTTTCGGGCGAAAGTGGTAATTTTTTGCCGAATTTGCAGTCTAGCCGGAAATCTTTTTTGCAGACATTCTTTAACTTTCCCGCTTTGCTGTATGTTGATGTATGTAAACAAGGATGACCTTGTGGTCTAAAGGAACGGAAGTCTCCGCGGATTGAGTTCCGAGAACTTATTCTGAACGAGAAAGTCGCTTATGTATGCCTATATAACGCTTAGAAATCTGCGACGTCATAACAGAGTCATAGAAGAGGACATTCAACAAGAGCGGACACTCCCATAGAGTCCAGAGGCAGAATTGACTGTAGCGCACCAAGCGGATGGGATTAACACCTTCCGGTTTAGGTTTTGGGTGTGCGCGTTCTGAACGCCAGGTGGCACGCATTACGCCGGCTGCGCTATTCGTCATGACATTCTTTATTTTCTGTTCGCTTAGTGCGGAATCGTTTTATTATTTAACAATATAGATTGCGAATGATCTTTACAAGTCTCCATCGAATCTGTGTCACGTGCAATTTCATAAAATAGAACCAGGACGCCTTGTAAATGAGGTAATGTTTCTTCTGCTCCATATAAATGCTCGTTCCGGGCTTTTTGTGTATTCATCCTACGTAGTGGCACCAGGTACGCAGAAGTAGTCCTAAAGCTGAGTAGTTCCCGTACGAAGCTCCACCGGACGGCATCAGCTCAAAAAAGCAAATTACAACCATTTGATATTTTGGTATTTAGACCTTATAGGAATACCGCGTGTAGGGGCGAACCGCGCGAAAGTGGTGAATTGGCAGTATTACGAACAAAAGCTTTTACATACATGGCGTAGAAAATACCCGACTCATCCCAAGCAACATCGTACACAACATATAACGAAAACATCAGATTTCCGAGCATTCCCATATTCCCGGGCCTTATTTCCTGCACTTTAAGAGCCCAAATACACGGGCGACTGCGCGTTTCCAAAAGAACTTTGCCTCAACCGACGCAATATACGCTACGTATACAGAGGCGGCCACAACACTGCAGCTCTCAACCAGACCATTCTAGGCGCCCGCAGAACGCCTACTCACACTGCGAAGAAATGCGCGGGTGTAAAAGCGTGTAAAAGCCTGTTTTCAGGCGTTCAGAAGACAATTTTCGAGCTCTTGGTTTTTTAGCTCCTCGGCGTAATCGTTTGTGCGTTCTGCGGCGCAAGCAACACACTCCAGTGTTATCACTTGGAAAGCGCGACAAGCGGGAGTAGCGGAAGAAGTTGCTGTCGCGAACAATATGAGTGGGAACACAGGAGCGCGGGCCAGATAGCCTCGAATCCTGCTAAGGGCGATACGTTGCGGCCGCCGTCGGAAACAAAGTGGAAAGGAGGACGCTGTTCTAATAATTGTTGGCACTACCACCATGTGTCCCTTTATACAAAGTGCGGAACTTCGCCTCGCCAGCGCACATTGATAAAACTGTTTGATATTGCGGATATTCCACATCCGCCGCCAATGTCTGTGAGTGGTGGCGCTGGCTAACACTCCCAGGATTCAACAAGGAAACATAAATACTCAAGAAAGTGGACGGACAAGCGGCGCCGCGGTAGCTCAATTGGTGGCGCATCGCACGCGAAATGCGAAGGTTGTGGGATCGTCCCCCACCTACGGCAAGTTGTTTTTTCATCCACTTTCATTTCCAACAATTTATCGTTTATTTCATTTATTAAGCAAAAGTAATTTCCCCTATGTTGTCCTTGGTGTCAGTGTTTGTTGGTTTCTCATGATATGACTAATAAAAATCGGGCCCCTCGGTTAACGGTAATCGGTCGTCTCGTTTATTAGACATGTTGGCCATTTCAATCTAACGGCTGCGAACGATCATTTTCGAGGAATTGTACCATGTCTCAACATTGCGCGCATATCGTGCGCATAAAATAAGCGTATAGCTGTTCAGTCAACATACAGCATTCTGAAAACTTTTCAAGGCCGTCCTCAATTTTCCTTTTCTCTAAATTAATAAAGAGCTAAGGTGTCCTCTGTCGATGCCTAGAGTGAGGGAGAGTGAGGATCTCATGCTTACAGGTGGATGAAAGTAACGTCATACTTTTTACGCATTGTGAACGAATACAGGTAAGGGAACTCGCCAGATGTTCACCTACGCAATGCAAAGGAGGGCCGTTTCGCTGCCCAGGGAATACATATATCAGAGAACGTGTGGGAAAAACCTATATGAGCCTGAAGGTCAGCTATTTTATTATGACAGCTCGCTATCTTTATTTCTTTTTTTCTCGGGATCATTTTTGTTCCTTCCGCCACTGCACTTGTGACATTCTCGCGCCGTGTTTCAATTGCTTCGTGACGGGACCACGGGCGCAGTATATGTTCGTTTTGTTTTTACATGACCTGGGCTGCTTTATACTCGGAACAACAGTTTTTTCGCGCACAGCTCGTGCCCGAGGCAACAAACCATTACTCTCATGTCTCACCAAGAAAAAAAGAAATTCGAGGACCCTTAAGCACTTATCAGTTACGAATGCGAAAGCATTAGGAGAAAGCTTTAGCTCGGATGCTCCTATCTAAATATATGTAAAAGAATTCGTTTTTCTCGGCAACCACTTCACCAAATTTGGCGAGGTTTATTGCATTCAGAAGGAAACCTTAAAATGTAGTGACTGTTGGTTTCTAATTTTTGATTTGGGTCGCCAATTTTTAATAAAAAATTGGCGAAAATTGCAAATTTTCAGAAAACGAAACTATCAAGTTTACTGCTCTGTAACTCGAAACTGAAAAACGATATGACAATTCCGTGAATTGCATCTAATAGTACATCTAAAGCGGACATGATTGCTATGTCACACATGAATCTCAAGAAATTTAGTAATATGGAAGTGCAGCTTTTCCAGAACCCTTGTACACAACGTTACAAATTCACGTAAAATGTAAGATGACATATAGAATTTGTCCGCTTTGATTAGTCTAATGAATGCCGTTTACAAAACCGCGTTATCTGTTCTTGATGCAGAGATATTTATTTGTAAACTTCGTGCGTCTATATTTTTCGAACTTTCAAATTTTTGAAAATCCTTTTCGTAGAATTCAGGCCCTACATCGAAATTCCGCTTCCAACAGTCACTAGAACATAACTTTCTCTCTCAAATACAAGACATTTCATTAAAATCGGTCCAGGAATTATCTCAGAAAAGCGTTTTTGCGTTTTACATATATCCGAATAGACCGCGGCCGAGCTGTGCCCGAGCTAAAGCTTCCTCTTTTGTCCAATTCAACGCCACTGAGCTGTCCTTCGAGTTCTACGTTGCGAGTAATGTTTTCGAGTTTTGCTGCAGGCGTATGTTATTTTGTTTCGCAATTAAATTGGCGGCCGTTATATTTTTTTCTTTTTGTACAGTTTCTACGTTAGCATTTTGGCTGTAGACCGGAGTCATTTGGACTACATTGCTGAGACGTCACGAAAAGTGGTTAGGGAGGGAGCCTGTGCTTTTGCCTTCTGCGGCAACCCCATAAAATGGCACTTGTACGAAGCGAAGTGGAGCGCGTGGCCTGGGTCCATAGGCTGCAGTGACAGTTTGTTTTAACGCGACAGCGTTAAGGAGCTCGTGTCGCAGAAAAGCTGGTGTCGTCGGCGTCGTCGGCGTTGGCCATGAGCGAAAAATGGCGGAAGGCAATTCATAAATAAGAACAACTTGCAAGGTGGGCTGGACGGGAATCGAACCAGGGTCTCCGGAGTGTGAGACGGAGACGCTACCACTCAGCCATGAGTTCAATGCATCAAAGCGGGACAAAAGCGCCTCCAGTGAATGCGGTGTTGCCTTAGAAACGCGCCGTAGAAAGTTATACTGCGGTGTATATCGGTAATTATGAGCATGTAAATTACAGAAGTCGCAGTTCAACGCGTAGCGAAGTACGTTTCCGCTACATTTTTTCTGCGCTTGGCGCACACGCAGAGCCATCTTGCGACAAATACGGAAGATCCCCTCCTCGTAATGTACGGCGCTACCCCGACAGGTGAGGCGCCACTCGCCCGCTTCTCCCCTTCGTTTCGTTTGAGCCCATTGTTGCCGTGCGGGTACCGGTGCGAGGATGCCCCAGTACCCTTGCGTTTAATAAGTTTTCTCGCTCTCTCCCCTTCCAATTTCCAGCATGCGTCCATCGAACCCTCGTGTTTAGGCGACGCGGCTCCTCCTAGGTGCAGCGTCCGATGCGGGACGCCTCTGACGTGATCACTGCGCCGTAGCGCGTCTGGTGGGAAAGCGTCCCCTGCGATGTGTGCCGTGCTGCTAACGAGGAGTCATGCGTCTGCGTGGTGCTCCCAAGCGAGATATAGGACAATCCATCGAGGCGTCAACCCCATGATCACGTCCACCTTCATGGCGCGTCTCGGCCCGGCTGTCCGTGCCGATCACGACGTTTCGCTCGCGCAGATCGTTTCTCCCTCCGAAACACCGAGTTCTTTGGTTCGTTCCGCTTGCTCAGGCGCACGTTTGGTCTTTGTGTGACTGAAGAGCATGCCGAGCGAATGAGTGGGCGGTGCGAACGGGGTGCGATAACGCTATCGCGTTCCACTCTTGAAGGCGAAGCTTAAGCGTCCTCTAAGTTTTTTTTAATGGTTTTTGATTATTACAAGAGTTCTCCAGCACCCACAGCGATAGTCGTCGTACGCAGCAAGCCGATGTGCCCTGACCTCCTCAGTGCGTGCAATCGCCAACGGAAACAAACGGAAGTCGGAAAGACGCAAGACGAAAATGGACAGAAACAGACGCGAGGGTCGGAATCAATGAATCGCGTAAACGTGCATTCAGAGTGCGGTATATGTTCATTGTGCGCCGAAACGAGAAGTGTGCGATCGCCGCACACCGCGTGTGCGGTCCAACTCATCGCAGGAAACAGCGTACGTGCGTCTATGTTTGTGTTGGCGAACATCAGTCTTCTACAAGTTTCAGAAGTGATGATCCGATCCGCAGTAATAAGTTTTCTTGCGTCGTTATCGCTGTTATTCGTCATGTGCTACTCCGTCTGAGCTGTTTCACCTGCTGCAACACGTTGTGGTGATTGCAAATACACACAGACCGTGTCAAGCTCGAGCGCTCGGGTACTTGTTCTTGCGAAGCATGTTAAGAAAATACAAATCACAATATGTGTCATGTGTCGCAGCGGCGCTAGGCGCAGTGTTGTCCGTTTTGTAATGTGCGTGTGCTCTGAAGCGAACCATGCATAGGCGTTGCCGGTAGATTCCTCAGTAGAGAAGCTCTATCAAGCCGGTATTTTCTTCTTGCTACACGTCTGGCTTGTGTGAAAAGTTGTCTTTGATCTTAATGATACACCCTTCGGTGAGGCGAATTTAGGGAGGAAGTTAAAGGTTACATGTGTAGTGAAATGTGGATACGCCGGATAGTAATGGTGTCATAAATGCAAATTTAGGGCAGCCTTCATTTTTGTCATGCGGACATTAATGTAAATTCCAGTAACCATGAGGTGCATTTCTAGATTACGCAAAGTAAGAAGCTTTATATTGGGGGGAGGGAAACAAGCAGCTTGTATAACGAGAACCTAAACAGCTCGATTCATGCTGAGGTCCAAGCACACAAACTGTTTCTACAGAGACCAGTGGCATGGCAGATGAGCACATTATACATGTGAACTGGCAGCTTTCTTTCCGTTCTTTACAAATTTGCCTTTTCTGACAAAGCCACAGGCTTGTAAAAAGAAACACGTAAGTCTCTGACCAAGAAGGTATAGTAAATAGATTATAAAGAGTCAACCCTCAACGAGTCGCCACCGCGGTACGTACACCAAGGTGGACCACTCGTTCTCGAGAACAGCTATAGACCCGAGATGAAATCGAGCATCGTTTGAAACAGCGTTTTCACAAAGCAAGCGAATAGGCTCAACGAAAACCGCCGAGAGACGAGTGACTACTTTGGCTTAGTGAAGACGCTGTTTCCAACGATGGTCGATTTCATCATGGGCCTCAGTTGTCCTCTAGAAGCGAGTGGCCCGCCGTGGTGCACTGCGGTGGCGGATCGTTGAGACGTCGCGCTTCGTCTTGGAAGATGGACTTAAATTCCCAGGCACGTGCTGGAACGAGGCTCACTGGGGTCCGGTACTCTCCATACCGGTGATAGGAGGCCGGCTTCTGTTGCGACTTTCTGAGCGTCGATTTATGTTGAATCAGGAACGGAGGAGAGATAAAGCTGGGTGACTGCCTATGTGGGCTGAGGAGCTTTGTGGCCTACCTCTTCGTGTCGATGATGCCTATTGCACCAAGTCGCCACATCTCCGTCAATTCAGTTTCGTGTGCGCATTGCCTCTTCTGTTCACACGCAAAGAATAAAGCAGACGTGCTGGTGTTCGAAAGAGGTAAACCATTGGCGGGCCTTGATTGGTAAACGCCTTGCACCACCCAACCAAAAAAAAGTCTCTACTGCAAAGAGGTCGCTGCTTACGTGTTTTAAATACCCTGGAGATTTAGAATAATATGAAGAAAGAAGGGAGAATCTGTAAGACAACACGACGTGCCTCGCTCTTCGGGGGTCGAGATGGTTGCTTAATGGCAAAAAACGTACCGGAGCAAATATTCGCAAATAGATGAGGCAAGTGTATGCTGCAGCGAAAATTCGTAGACCGCCCAGCATATCCTACTGGAATGCGGAGAGATTCAGCCAGTGAGACCCGTAGGTGACGCACACCTTACAGAAACGCTTGGATTTAAAATGAACGGAAGCATCAACTGGTCAGCAGTCGAGATAAGCAAGAGACCTTTAGAGTATTGGTGGAAAAAAGAAGCAGGGAAGAGATTGATACGATCAGATACTTTGCACGCGTAGGTAGCGGTGCACGGTAGATAGAGAAGTTCTGAGAAAAATAAAAAAGATTAAGGACCTACATACAAACATGCTTAATCGAAAACATATCTAGCATATCTGATTAAGTAAAGCAGGCTAGGTGAACATCTGTCACCACCCCGTTTCAGAGGGGACCTGAATAAATCATCATCATCATCATCAAAGCCTCATGTGGCTTCAGGCAGGTGAACGTCTGGCATAGCTACCTTGAACCACAGCTCAGTTATTTCCAGGCTGTCTTCTTGTGGTTTTACCCACGTGACAGCTATAACTATTGGCAATGAGCTTCACCCGCTCAGCCCCCACTTTTTCTTTTTTTGTAAGATGTGTCACTCCGCTGCTCTTTCTGACATTGCTGCAGTGCTCAACTATAGGTCGTTGCATAAGAAAACGTAAGGCAAATGTGCGTTTCAGCATAGCATTTAGTCACTAGGTAGGCAGGAAATGCTATGCTATACAGGGTGTCCCACGTAACTTGAGTCAAAGATTCAATATATACAATGCCACATAGTCGGACAGAACCAAGGTAATGTTGTTTGCCGTCGTTTGAAGATACTAAGATTTGTTTTCATTCCTCCTAATTATATAAGAAGTCTTAATTAATTTCTCAAATATTATAATTCACTGAAAACTGTCAGAAAATTGTAGAGCAACATGAAGAATTCCCGATACAACTTTCTGTTGCTGGATACGTGCTACATAAAAGGGTTTTTCCGGGTGTCAAAGAAGCCCACGAATACACGCAAAGTGCCTCGAGTGGCCAGTCGTGCGGCAATCTTGCGTGTGTTTGCGGGCTTCTTTCACGCTCGAAAAAACACTTTTATCGAACAACAGAAAGCTCTATCGATTGTTTTTCGTGTTGCTCTACAATTCTCTCCTTGGCACTCTTAATCTAACTATAATATTTCAGAAGTTGAATAATTAAATATTACTATAAAGGATATTTATTGAGGTTCGTAACGACAGCCGGTTCTAGGATGCACCGAGCACAGTCCCATAGCTCGAGCCTGTGCCGCGCGCTTGATGCTGCCGATGCTGCCGATGCTGCTGACTCTGCACTCACGTTCGTTACCTTCCTTACAATGGCCCCGTGAAAATAGAGGAGCCATCCTGGCGCCTTAGTTTTCTGGAAGGACGGTAGAATGGTGATATGGCTTGAGACGCTGAACGTGAACGACTTTGCGGTTACGACGTCGCATGTGGGACGGCGGTGTTTAACGGCTGAACCAGGTAATTAACGGGTGATGTTAACGGTGGAGAACGCAGTATGGCCCGTCGTACTTCGGAAGAGTTTTGAAGCGAGCCCAGGCGTGCGGTGTGCCACTAACAACCAGACGAGGGCGCCGGGGAGAAAAGTGGGAGTCGAGCTCTGGGCGTCGTGAACGGCTTTTTGACGGTTCTGGTCGTCCGAGGTCAATCGGCGGGCCAGCTGGCGACATTCTTCGGCGTGTCTGGCGGCTTCCGAGATCGGCAGGCATTCGGTTGGATCCGGCCGGTAGGGCAGAATGGTGTCGATTGTGTGCGAAGGATGACGGCCATAAAGATGGTAAAAGGGTGAGAATCCGGCAGTGGCCTGAGTCGCGGTGTTGTAGGCGTAGGCGACAAACGGAAGAACTAGGTCCCAATTAGCGTGATCAGGTGAGACATACGTGGCGAGCATGTCACCAAGGGTTCGATTAAAGCGTTCCGTGGCACCGTTAGTCTGTGGCTGATAAGCAGTGCATTCACGATGAATAATAGCGCATTCAGCAAGCAGTTGTTCGGTGACTACGGATAAGAAGGCGCGGCCTCTGTCGCTAAAACTTAACGTGAACCTCCATGACGAAGGAGAAAACAGCGTAGTATGCAACTGGTGACCTCCTGCGTTGTAGCATTTGGTAGAGTAGCAGTCTCCGCATAATGTGTTAAGTGGTCTACCGCAATGATTGTCGACTTGTCGGTAGGAGTCAACGGAAGTGGCCCGTAGAGATCTATGCCCATACAATCAGGGGGTCGGGATGGGCATTGTAAAGGCTGGAGTTCACCGGCGGAGTTGTGCGGTGGCGCTTTGCGGCGGTGGCACTCATGACAAGTGGACGAAGGTTCGAACGAAATTGTACATTCCCCGCCAGTAATAGCGGTGTCCAAGTCATTTGTAGGTCTTGAAGACTCCCACGTGGCCACACTGAGGGTCGACGTGGAACGAGAAGGAGAGCTCTCATGGCAAGATTCTCGGAATTACGAGTAACCAGGTGCGTCCCTCTGGGGCATACTTGCGTCGATACAGTAGCTGGTCTCGAATCGCAAAATGATGAACGTGGCGCCGAAGCGTTCGTGACGCTGGAATTTTCGACGTATCCGAGAGAAGGTCGAACGTAGATGCAGTCCAGGGATCATTCCGCTCTGCAGCAGCGATAGTGTCAAAGTCCAGAGAGGACAATGTGCACTCGCAGGAGGAGTCGTGACTGGCTTTCGGGGGAAGCGGTGATCGGGATAGCGCGTCAGCGTCGGAGTGCTTTCGTCCGGAACGGTAAACTACGCGGATGTCATATTCTTGAATTCGCAATGTCCAGCGGGCAAGACGGCCCGATGGGTCTTTTAGCGTTGACAGCCAACATAGTGCGCGGTGGTCGGTCACTGCGTCAAAAGATCAGCCGTATAAATATGGGCAAAACTTGCCAAGCGCCCACACGATGACCAAACATTCCTTTTCTGTTACGCTGTAATTGGTATCCGCCTTGGTTAACGTGCAACTCGCGTGTGCGACGACGCATTCTGTGTGGCCGGGTTGACGCTGTGCCAACACCGCCTGCATCGGTATGGATTTCGATTGGCGCTTGAGGGTCAAAATGGTGAAGAAGGGATGGCATCATGAGAAGATGGCGCAAGATTGTGAAGGCGGCGTCACACTCTGGAAAACAATGATGAGAGATCTCTAGCGCCACCAAGAAGCTGCATGAGAGGCGATATAATTGACGCAAAGTTTCGAACGAATCGCTGGAAGTAAGAGCAGAGGCCGTAGAACTGCGTAGATCTTTCATAGTGGTAGGTTTTGGGAACGCAGTAACAGTACGTAGCTTCTGGGGATCCGGGCGAATGCCCTCCTTTGACACGACATGGCCTACAATTGTGAGCTGACGAACAGCAAATTGACACTTCTTCAGGTTAAGTTGCAACCCAGCGTTGGTCAAGAAAGCGAATACGTGCTGGAGGCGGAGCAAGTGCGTTGCGAAATCAGGGGCGAACACCACAATGTCGTCAAGATAGCAAAGACAGATTTTCCATTTGAGGCCACGCAGAACAGTATCCATCATTCTTTCGAACGTAGCAGGTGCGTTGCAAAGTCCGAAAGGCATGACGGTGATTTCATACAAGCCGTCAGGTGTGACAAAGGCAGTTTTCGGGCTATCGGCCTCTGCCATCGGAACCTGCCAGTAGCCTGACCGCAAATCCAGCGAAGAAACGAAGTCAGCTCCCTGCAAACAGTCCAGAGCATCATCGATGCGTGGTAATGGGTAGACATCCTTCAGCGTGATCTTGTTCAACCGTCGAAAATCAACACAGAAGCGTATGAAACCGTCTTTCTTTGTGACGAGTACCAGAGGAGAGGCCCATGGGCTCTGTGAAGGTTGAATGACGCCTCGACGGAGCATGTCATCGACCTGGTCTGCAATGACGCGACGTTCCGTAGCGGACACGCGATATGGCCTTTGTCGCAGCGGTGAGTGAGAGCCAGTGTCTATGTGATGCTCGACCGTCGATGCACGGCCAAGAGATGTTTGCGCAACGTCGAAAGAACGGCGGAAGTGCTAAAGGATTACGAGAAGTTGAGATCGCTGCGAATGGGTCTGGTCTTCGGCGATGAATGGGCTAAACAGATCAGTCCATGTTGAGTCGGGGACGGAGAGGGCACTCAGTTCATGGACGGCAGAAGAAGGCATTTCGTCGAGGGGAGACAATTCGTGTTGAATCGACCGACTCGACGTAACCAAGGCATTCGCGGCGGAGCAGGGATATCGGCGATGAAAGATAATTGTAAATGGGCATTGTGCTCACACCGGCGGCAAGGTCAAAAGCTGCAAAGGGCAAAGGAAGCGCTTTTCGGGTAACAAAGTGATGAGAGGGCATGAAGAAGACCGTCTTGTCGGATATAGTACTACACAAGACTGGTACGAATGCTGAAGAGCACGGGGAATACAGGTGTCTTCTTTCACGACAATTTTAGCTGCAGGATGAGCATCGACCAAGGCCAGGTCACCAAGGTGGGAAAGTTCAATCACAGCCCGAGCGCAATTGATGATGGCATTGTGGCGTGAGAGAAAATCCCATCCTAGAATAACGGTGTGGGAGCACGATGAAAGAACTATGAACTCAATCGTGTATAAAACGTCATGTATGGTCACACGGGCTGTACAAGCAGCGGTAGGGCGAATGGGTTGAGCACTCGCCGTTCGAAGCGACAATCCAGACAGAGACGTCGTCACTTTACGAAGCAAGCGGCAAAACCTGGCATTCATAGGTGAAATAGCTGCACCGGTATCGACGAAGGCGGCTGTAGCGACCTCATCGATAAACACATCAATGACATTGGCAGGTAAAAGAGGAGGACTTCGGCATGTCGACATTTGTGCATTTCTTGCCTCTGGAACTGCGTCGTCTAGTTTCCCTCTTCGTTAGATTAGGGTCGTGGACGCATAGAGGAAAGCGATTGGCGACGTGGGGAGGGTGACCGGAGGCGTTCGAAGCGACGACGGCGATCAGTCTGGGAGCGAACTGGTGAAGGGCGCATTTGGATTAGGCGGCACATAGGGCGCTCGTCGATCGTCATCGAACGCCTGCGATCGGCGGTGGCAGAACCTTGCGACATGACCGGGATACCTACATGCAAAGCATATAGGGCGATTGTCCGGCGTACGCCACGGGTTAGCGACGGCAGTGGTGGCCCAGGGGATGGGAGGGCGGTGCACAGACTTCTGGAAGCGACGTATGGGCAAACTGTGAGGGGCCGTTGCAGCAACCGTCGCATAAGTGACCGGTGTAGCCACGGCATCTTACTGGTGACCAGCCGGCAGTGCTTCCGCAAGCTCTTCGTGGATCACGTTACGGAGATGAGACAGCAAGTGCTGGCAGACTCCTGAGTGACGGACACCAGAGATCGCTGTCGTGCGACTTCTTCGCGGACGAAATACTTGATTTGAGTTATGAGGGAGGCTTGTTCGGACCGGTGGTCAGGCTGCAGGGTGATGCCGCATTTGGTGTGGGATGTCGCCTTGTCAGAGCTCGCTGCTTACGTAATTCACCATAGCACCGGCACAAGCTGATAACGTCGTCAACAGTGGGCGGGTCCTTGACCAGAAGCACCTGGAACGCGTCATCGTCGATTCCCTTCGTGACGTGCTTGATCTTTTCCGTTTCCGTCATGGCAGCGTTTACGCGCCTGCACAAATCGAGAACGTCTTCTATATAGCTCGTGAATGTCTCACCCATGACCTGTGCGCGTGTACGCAAACGCTGCTCGGCTTGGAGTTTCCTGACGATGGGTCGGTGATATGTTTCTGTAATCGACGTCTTGAACGTCGAGCACGTTCGGATATCCCTGTCATAATTTTTGAACCAGAGACTGGCCATCATGGCAGCGTTTATGCGCCTGCACAAATCGAGAACGTCTTCTATATAGCTCGTGAATGTCTCACCCATGTCCTGTGCGCGTGTACGCAAACGCTGCTCGGCTTGGAGTTTCCTGACGACGGGTCGGTGATATGTTTCTGTAATCGACGTCTTGAACCTCGACCACGTTCGGATATCCCTGTCATAATTTTTGAACCAGAGACTGGCCGTCATGCCAGCGTTTACGCGCCTGCACAAATCGAGAACGTCTTCGATATAGCTCGTGAATGTCTGACCCATGTCCTGTGCGCGTGTACGGAAACGCTGCTGGGCTTGGAGTTTCCTGACGACGGGTCGGTGATATGTTTCTGTAATCGACGTCTTGAACGTCGACCACGTTCGGATGTCCCTGTCATAATTTTTGAACTAGAGACTGGCCACGCCCGCGAGGTAGAATGATACCTAATCCAGCTTGTCCGAATCATTCAATTTGTTCTGAACGCTCACCCGTTCCTAGGACGACAGCCACTCTTCAACGTCGCTGTCGTCGGTTCCGCTGAAGATGGGAGGCTCCCGCTGGCTAAAGGTGCCAGCGCAAGAAACGGGTGGTGATGGATTACTCTGCTGGTCGGCGTCCCGCATGGCAGAAGGTAGCGTCCGAGGACGGAGTTCCAGGATGGTAGAGGGAAACGTTACCCCGCACGGCTCCACCACTTATAAAGGAGATTTATTGAGGTTCGTAACCACAACCGATTCTAGGATGCACCGAGCACAGTCCCCTAGCTCGAGCCTCTGCCGCGCGCTTGGTGCTGCCGATGCTGCTGACTCTGCGCTCACGTTCGTTATCTTCCTGACAATACTAACTATCTAATTAGGCGGAATGAAAAAAATAATCTGAGTATCTCCAAGCGACGGCAAACAACATTGCCTTGGTTCTGCCAGCTACGTGGCATTTTCATATTTTTAATGTTTCGCTGAAGTTAAGGACACCCTGTGTACTACAAGCATGGAATATTCACAAGCCGAACGCATGGCCGCCGCCTTTCGCTTGAGGCTAGACGTCGACAACGACAGTGTTCATTTATCAGTGTACGTTTAAAGGTCGTACATCGTGCCTTGGTTTTGCTGTTCACTTACTAAAAATTATAAATTCTGTCGTTTTACATGCCAAAAACAATCTCATTATTAGGCGTAGTGGGAGATTCGAAATAGTGTTAACCACCTGGGTTTCTTCATCACGCACCTAAATCTAAGGTGGATATTATCATGTCGTCCCCACGGCCTATAGAAATCTATGTGGTAAATAAACTTCCTGTCTTATCTATCTAATGTACTCGAGCGGTCTTGCATTTTGCCTCAATAAAAATTTGGCAACCGCGGTCATGATGAAATCCGCAACCTCGGGCTTGCTTTACGACACTCGTAGAGTGTGTCTCTGTTAACGTAAGACTCTTTTCGGCGACATGCTTTTTATCAATCTTACTTTTCACATACACAATTTCTTTCTCGGTAACTACAGTACCTTCGGTTATGGGTAACGCTGGCGTACTTATTCACCTCGTTCTGTCATATAGCTTAATTTTCACGACAATACGCAGTTATAGTGTTACGGTCAAAAGTTACGTCAATAGTTTTGAACGACAACCTCTTAATCCTTAATCATACACCATACGCGTCAACATTGTTTTCGAAACAGATTTGTGAGCGTAAGCGAACGCGCCGCAAGAACGACTATGGTTATCTGCAGGGCTTGAAAGTTACTGTAGCATTGCTCTACTATAATTGTTACAAGTCCGTTTTTAAGGTGATCTAAATATTACAATACACGTAAGCTTACAAACTACAAAAATTACAAACATTTACACTGTCAGCGAGCGCAGAAGCTTAATTCTCGCTGTCCGTCAAGGCGCGCCTTTACTTGGTCCGACTCAATATGGCGGCGCAACTGGGCGTGTCACTACCCTTTGCAAAGAAACGTGGTATCGATGCACCCTAGTAAAGTCTACTAGATTACAGTATAATCCTAGATGCGGGGTACCCCAAGCGTCTCGTATCGTCTGTTGCGGACAACCTGCTGAAGCATACAAAGAAAGCTGACAACTGCGAAACTGAAGTTCGAGCAAGGGAAAAAAGAAGTCTCGGTTACTCCGTATGACATTGCCTATCCCATGATTCGAAGATTGGCGGGCGTGGATCTCTTTTCTAGCAATGGAGCTAGTGTAGCTTGGGGCTGCACTACAGGCACAATGCACTGTCAGACATTTGTCAGCTGCGCTGCGAACCCCACTGTCTTCTAGAAGAGGCCGCTCTTTCAACGAGCAGGTCAGGGAGCAGAAGTGGAACTTAGAACATGCTCTTTCAGTGCATGTGTCCTTCCGTTGGAACTGTGGCTACGTGCCGCAGTTTGAAAAAACGAATGAACGAGAGCAGAAACCGTAAAACTATGCGCGAAGTTTTAGAAGCGGGTGAGAAAGAGAGAGAGAAGCGAGGAAGGAAAGTCAGGGAGGTCAACCAGACTGAGTCCAGTTTGCTACCCTACACTTGAGGAGGGGGAGTGAAAGAAAGAGGGAGAAGACATGAGTGTATATCGCACTTTTACATGCACTAAGTTAGGTGCAGAATGTCTATAGTCAGGCACCCAAGTCTGTTGCCTTCAGGTACTGAATAAGCGCTCAAATGGCTTTCTGGGCTACTGAACTGTGAGGCCAGGCTCCCAATCCTAAAGCTACAAGGCACCTGCATCAGCACCCCTTCACTAGCGCTTTTGAATAAGGAAGTTCAGTTTCTGCCCAGATGTAAGTAAATAAATCTCGCCACCTGCTATAATGGATGATAATAATCTAGAAATGAGATCGTTAATGTTTATTTGTATTTTGATGCAGTTCTTTTTATTATAACTGTATATGTCGGTTCGTCAGAAATAAAAGCTCAATTGTTAGTTCAGCGCTCGTGGCGTCTGCCTTACGCTTCTTGTGTCCGAGTCCTTGCTGCGCTTTTGCCTTATTAGTGTTATTTCTGACCAGTGCGCTTGGCGTTACTCCGGTTTCGACTCAACACTTCAACTGCACGATATTTCTGCGGCCATCGCCTAACCGGCTGCAAGTTGAACAGCGGCAACATATACGTACGCATAAAAGATGCTCATAAATGACTGTCGTTAGCTAAAGTACGGCTTCCAGTGAATTTCTTTTTAGAGAGTACGCTGACATGGTCCCGCAAAATAAACCGCGGTTCATTTCAGCGACTGAGCAACTGCTGGCTATTTCTGGCTGGAAGTCACGTATTTTCTGATAGCTGTGCCCAACGTCCAACTTCCTCATCTCACACTTTACTTGCTGCAGTCGAAAGCGAATTCACTGTTATTTTTGTTTGTTTGTTTGTCCGCTCTCTTGCTTGCTTGCTTTTTTTGCATTTCTTTCTTTTCTTTCGCACTTTTTTAATTCGTCCATGTTATCCTTCCTTTTTTGTTTTTTCTTCTTTCTCTTGCAGAAGCGAGCGCGTGCCGCTGTCGCGTTACATCAGCAGCTCGTGGAAAGTTTGCGCGCGTAGCGGCGGGGGTTTTACGGATTTCGAGATTTTTTTTAGTATTCTGCACCCATGGTCCGCCACGGCCTAGTCGAGACTGCTGCATATGTGGTGGCGAATGCTGATTTATGCTTGGTCTCATGCCAGTACGCGCCCCTCGCAGTGACAGCGGAGCATGATATACGCGCGCACTGGGTACTCAACGAGGCAGGAAGTTCCTTCATAGCGACCCGATGCAGTTAAGACAACGCACACTGCGCGTTTTGATTCAAGTTGCAGGCGTTGGTTGCAGGCTTGCTACTGCACCCGGGGCCATATTTTGTAAGAATTGTTTCCTACCTTCTGTACCGCCGAGTGGTCACTGCGGCGGGGCTTGGCTTCGTGCGAGCCAATGACAGAATATGGCGCCCGCCTGCAACCTTCGGCCTCGCTGCATGCGCACATGCTTCGCTTCGCAGGCGGAGAGCAAGAACATGTACCCGATGTACTACGCCATCCCGGTGGTTGTGGGTGCGTCCAGCAATGTCATCATGCCCATCTCCATCCCCATGGTGGTCATGCACGATATCGGACGCGTGCCCTTCGTCCGACTCGTACGTACAAACTCTGCCCAGCTGGCCTTGATGCGTATGTACACGCTGAAATGTCGGCTTGTCACTGCGGGAACACAATATCCCGCTATACTCGGCCGATGGGATCTCGGACGATCTGTTGGCAAGATCCATGCTCCGCCTCCAGGCCACGATGATTAGAGCTCCGTGCACGCCCACTTTCTCTCCTAGTTTTGATGAAATGTAGCGGGTCTTTTTTTGTGTGTGTAGGGATACCTTGAAGAAACAGGAAAATAAAGCGTGCCGTCGCGTTGCTGCGCAGTTTGTGCGCGATCACTGATTTTTTTACGGCCAAGGATTTCGAATAATTGTAAATAAGTACAAAATATCGCGTGCATGCGACTGAAAAACGAATGTGCTGCCAGCCGCCAAATGAAGGGACTCTCGAAGCGAAGAATGAACGCGCTACTGAAAGCACGTTTACTAGCGCTAGAAAAAAAGAAAGACGACGCAGGAAAGCAAGAACGTACTCGATTTTGATTTTTTTTCTTTGAACGAGGTAGGTTATATAACGTAACGGATACGAAAGGCAGGTACAAAAGAAAGAAGAGTAGACGAGGAGAACGAAGAGTTTGAGAGGCCGGACTGCGCTACCATCACGCTACGATCCATCGTCCATCTCCTGTAAATAAAACAATTTCTTCACAACTCTTGGTAACAGTTGTGGTGGAAGGTGCGGGGTAATCGATACCCGAAGACGGAGGCTGAGCCACAAGTTCTTCGATGGAGCCGTCGCCTTGCTGGACTCCCACCGAATCCACCGGAGTTGAATATGTCCCACGACGCAGACGAACAACGGCCCATTCCAACTGCTGCGCCGACCAGTTCCGTTGAACAACTGAGAGATGCGCGTCCCTTCGCCGGAAGATCGGACGAAGACGTTGAGGAATTGCTCATACATTATCACCGAGTGAGTGCCGCCAAAAAGTGGAACAGCGCTTCTCAGCTTTCGAACGTCGTGTTTTTTCTAACGGATGCGTTGGTGTGGTTCGACAATCACGAGGAAACATTCACAACATGGGGCAGATTTGTTTTGGAAATCGAAGAACGATTCTGCGACTCCGCGACGAAAAAGAAAAGGGCAGAACAGGCGCTACTGCAACGCGCGCAAGTGCCATGCGAAACCTGCACGACCTGCATTGAGGCAGTAATAAAACTATGTAGGATGGTGGACTCTGGAATGTCTGAGGAAGGCGAAGTCGGGCACATCCTAAAAGGAACTGCAGAAGATGTTTACAGTTTCCTTATCGCAAAAGACATCCTGGCTTCGGTCGCCGACATCATTCGGCACTGTCGCACTTTCGAGCTACTGAAGACGAGGCGCATCACGCCGAAGCTTGGCAGGCTAGCCAACGTGACGACAGTTGCGAGCCTAGATAGCAGCGAGCCCCTCGATCTTGCATCAACAATCCAACAAATAGTTCGGGAAGAGGTCAGCCTGCACACGCAAGTGACACATCCAGGCGCCCATAGCTTCCGCCTACCACCAGATTTCGAGACAAACGTGGCATCCTTCTCCCCGTATCCTGCTGCGAGGGTCATTGAGGATTATGAACTCGCGCCCCTACAGCAGTCACGTCTCTGCGACAAAGGCCCTACTTATGACGCTCGGCCACAACGAGAACAGCCGCGTTTTTACCCCCGAGGACCTGTGACTTCTGTCAGGCCGCGACAAGAACAGCACCAACCCTACTACCACGACGTGACTTATGAGCGATATAACGCATTTCAGCGAGCAGAAGAGACACGTTATCCACATTGCAACGAACTTTCTCACCGCCCGCCGCGGCCTAGTATTCGTTTCGAGGGAGATGCTGTGAACCGCGACCCTCCCGTATGCTACAACTACGGTTCCACAGGCCATATAGCTCGGTATTGTCTCCAAGGCCGTCATTCACGAAGGACACCACCGATGTTCTCATGTTCTCACCCTTCGGAACCCGTACTTCATATGGCTTGCGGACGACCGATTTGCTTCCAATTGACCGCTTCTCGTACGAGACCAGAAGCAGCGATTCGCCAGCATCTGAGCGGAGCTTGACGCCACCAAATAACCGTCCCCGTCGCTCTCCGTCCCCTCGGCGCCGTTCTTCCTCACCGCCGCCGGGAAACTAGCATCCGCGGCCAGCGGAGGTGAGGTCGCCGGACGGTCCTTGCAAGAAATACACCTGCCTGTTGTGATACTCAAAAACAAAGTGAATGTGTCGATTGAAGGAATACCGACCACGGCGTTAGTTTATACTGGGGCGACTGTGTCTGTGTTGAGCCTCGCATTCAAGAACCGTCTAGGCCACAAAGTTATGTTTTCTCGGAACGACGATATTGCCATTCGTGGAGTAGGAGGCGAGTGGCTTCATCCCCTTGGTTTTTGTGATGTGAGTGTTGTGTGGGCTGGGAAAGTCTTTCGGCCGGAATTCCTTGTTCTTTCTCGTTGTTCGCACGATGTATTCTTGGTATCAATTTTCTTGAACAATGCGGTGCTTCCGTGGACTGTGGTTGTGGCGAAATATCGTTGAACATGTTATCTATATCAGCACATTCCGAAAAAAGCTCGCGTGGCGAGGAGAGAGACACAGACACACTTAGCGCTCATGATGAACTGATTGCACTATCGTGGTGCCTGATGCCCGTTCGTGTTTCTACAACTACTGCTAACGCTGATTGTGTTGACCTTGTAGTTAGGCCTCTCCGCATAAACTGTGCTTAAGAACTATACTTCTGCCCTGCTCTATCGTGTGCATGACTAAATGAGTCGCCACAGTGTGAGCGCTGAACTGTTCCGCCACGCCGGTTGTCCTTCCTCGCGGTATGAAAATCGCTCTCTTCGTTGAAGCCGCATGTAGCTGAATAGCGGACCTAGCTACGGACGTCTCTACAGCGTGCTCTCCTTGCGTTAATCGCCATTCTCAAGAGCTAATGCTTGGCATGATCAGCAAGACTCTGTACATCGGAACGGCAAGCACTGTGGTACAGGTCCTTGCCAGGCATTGGGCTGCATTCGACTTCACGCATAGAGATGTACCCCTTCATTTACCGTCGTCCCGCGCTCGTCACAGAATAGGTACTGGCTCAGCACACCCCATCCGCCAGAAGCCCTACCGAGTGTCATCATCCGAGCGCAAAGTTAATGCAGAGCAAGTCAATGAGATGATGAACAAAGGTGTCATTCAAGAGTCGTCTAGTACATGCGCAGGCCTAGTAATCCTGGTACGAAAGAAAGATGGCTCCTGGAGATTCTTCGTGGATTACAGACGTCTAAACGTAGTTACAAAGAAGCATGTCTATCCGCTACCGCAAATCGATGACGTCATTGATTGCTTACACTCTGCTTCTTACTTCTCAACACTTGATTTGCGATCGGGGTATTGTCAAATACCTATGGACCATACTGACAAGAAAAAGACCACTTTCGTGACTCCAGATGGCCTATTCGAATTTAATATTATGCCATTTGGCCTTTGCAATGCTCCTGCCACCTTCGAAAGATTCGTGGACATGGTCCAAAGTGGGAGATATGCATGTGTTACCTCGATGATGTAATCTTCGGCGGCACGTTTGAAGAACATAACGAACGCCTCAGCCTTATTCTCGACTGCATCGAGAAAGCTGGACTGGTTCTAAACTCGCAAAAATGTCGGTTTGGCGAACGTCAAACACTGGTCCTGGGACAGTTAGTCGACAAGAATGGCCTTAGACCCCCCGATCCTCGTAAGATTGAAGATGTGAGCTTGTTCAAGCCATCGCATTCAACACCAGTCAACACGAGAACTTCGCTCATTCATTGGCTTATGTTCGTATTCTCGTCATTTTCTTCCCAGGTTTACCGACATCGTTTACCCGTTGACAAGTATTTTGCGACAAGATGCGACCTTCAAATGGACACCAGAATGTGACGCATCATTCTCTCAACTGAAGTTCACACTGATGCTAGTGGAATCGGGATAGTAGCGGTGCTCGTACAAGGTCACAGTGGCGCAGAACATGTCGCATATGCCAGCCGTTGCCTGAGCAAATCTGAACGCAATTATACGCTTGCGGTACAGGACTGCCTGACAGCTGTTTTTGCCGTACAGAAGTTTCGGTGTTACCTTTACGGTATACCATTCAAGTTTATCACTGATCATCATTCTTTATGCTGGCTGGTCGGTTTGCGTGATCCCTCTGGTCTCCTCGCACGTTGGGCGCTGCGCCTCTAGGAATACGACTTTGTGGTGTCGTACAAGAGTGGCCGTCGTCACGCTGACGCAGACTGCCTCTCTCAGATTCCTCTTGCGACTACCGAATGCAATGCTGAGAATTTTGACGACTGTCTCGCTGCTGTTACTTCTACGTTCCCTGACGCGATAAACTTTCAGTGAGAACATCAAAATGATCTTACACTCGATCCGCCTTTTGTCGCCGCCCGTACTTCTCATGGCAGCGGTCGCTGTATTGTCCGTGATAAGTTCCTGTAGAAAACTTATTACTCCGGGCATGGAGTGCATTTTCTGCTTGTTGTCCCCAAGAGTCTCCGCTTCGACGCTCTACGCGCCATGCATGACGATGCCACATCCGGCCATTTCGGTTTCGTACGAACGCTACACTGCACGCAAGAGCACTTTTACTGGCCCAAGATGTACTAAATAACCAAGCGCTATGTCGCTAGTTGTGAAACGTACCAACGTCACAAGCGACCGACCGCCGTATCTCTGGTCACCTTCGGCCATTAACACTGACATTGACATTGAACAAGTAGGCATTGACCTTTCGGGTCCATTCCCGTTATCTAACAACAAGAACCGTTGGATAATTGTCTGCGTGAACCATCTTACACGGTATGCAGAAGCTGCAGCCATACCCTCTTCCACCGCTGCTTGCGTGGCGGTCTTCCTGCTGCGTTCCGTGGTCCTTCGTCATGGCCCACCACTTGTCATCATCAGCGACAGTGGTCGCCAGTTCACTGCTGATGCCATTGAAGAGTTACTTCGTTTGTGCACTTCACAGTTCCGTCACTTGACACCGTATCATCCACAGGCTAATGGCCTAGTTTAAAGGACAGACAGAGCGCTCACCAACATGCTTGCAATGTACGTCTACTCCATTCATAAGAACTGGGATGACGTGCTGTCCTTCATCACTTACGCATACAACACGGCGAAACACGAAACCACGAACTATAGCCCATTTCATCTCCTGTGTGCAAGGTTACCGCGAAGCCCGTCATGTACAAGTGTCGTACTAAAAAGGTGACTTGGTCCTTCTTTGGACACCGCAATGCAAGCGTGGATTGTGCCAAAAGCTCTTGTCACAATATTCAGGTCCATTTGTAGTTGTGGACCGCCTGAGCGAACTCACTTACGTCATAGCTCGCCTGCTGTGCAATGGTCGGCGATCAAGCAGAACTCAGCTGACTCATATTGCTCGCCTGAAGCCTTTCTACCCTGCTTGTCCATCCTGACTCGCCCCACGGGTTTGGTCTCATTGCGGCGAAATGTAACGGATACGAAATGCATGTAGAAGAGGAAAGTAGAGAGGACGAAGAGAACGAGGAGTTTGAGAGGCCGGACTGCGCGATCACCCTACGATCATCGTCCATTCCCTGTAAATAAAACCATTTCTTCACAGCTCTTCGTAACAATATGAGTTGCCTTCAAATTTTTGTTTTCTTCGAGCGCGTTTGCTGGCTAGTAATATTCTTTCTTCTCAGCGGGGGGGGGGGGGGGGGGGAGAGGGTTCCGAAATTTTCCGGTAGAACATCCGCAAATGCATTGCTACGTATTCCCGTGCGTTCATACGCCCCATAAAGCGACCGACAACCAATTGTTTATGCTGTCCATTTTTATTTATTTATTATTTTTATTGCAATCTGAAAGCTTAGCGGTCAGAGGATCAATCCTGCAATGGTAAGGCAGATGGCGCTGTGGAACATATTTTTTCAGAATGCTTCTATCTGTGGTCGTGGTCGTACTTATGCAGTCGTACACGTGCTGAAAAAGGTGTAATATACGTGAGCGCGATAGCGGTTGTATACACCGGCGTTAGTGAGAAGCAATTGCGCCCCTATTGCCGTGAAGAGTTATCATTCTGTTCACCAAGCTTAGGGTTATGCTTTCTGTACGGTTCAATTATGTCTGCAATAATAACTACGTGCCATTATGGTTTCCTTTCCAACACAAGTAGTGACACGTTTTAGCCAAGCCATGCCAAACGACGCTTTTACACGGGATGCCGTTGCCCGCGCGAGCTTTTCATTTCGGAAGCCTGAGAAAGCTGGAGCGAAGCATTTTGTCTCGCATCAAACCTTAGATACATACAAAACAGCGCGCGAGATTGTGCAATGTGCGTCGCCGTACAGTCGGGGGGGGGGCGACGCCGTGGTTGTGCCGTTCCCCTCGCTGCCTCCAAGGAAGCGCCTGTAAGCGTCAACTTTCCTTAGATCCGTAATACGCATAGAGCAAAGTGTGTTGGCCTATGAAATATAGAGAACGAATTTCGAAACAATGCGTTTGCCGCACTGCCGACTTATAGACAGAGTAATCTGCATGTCAGGCAGCGGGCCTGCAACGCTAGTACCAATTATGTTTCACCGCAGAGCGTCCAGATGCATCGTTTCCCGCGACTTCGTGTGCCGATTAAAAATTATAATTCCTATTGAAAGCACGAACTGCAAGTTCGAATTTACCGCTCTAAATTATGTTCGTACATTTTCTACCAATATTGATGGCGCGTTCTGGCCGCCTGGCGGTCCCTGTAAACGGAGGGGAACCTTTTTGAAGAGAGGTTCGATGAGCGCGGTGTTTAACTTGGGGTGTCACTGCATCCCGTGGCGCTGCGGGCATTGCTACCAGCTCGTGATTAGCGCACGAGAGCAGCTTCCCAGGGTGCCTTGCAGTGCTACCGATTTCACCTATGATAAAATTAAATTCTGGGGCTTCACGTGCCAAAATCCCGATATGATTATGAGGCACGCCGTATAGTGGGCTAATTTACCTGGGGTTCTTTAACGCGCACTCAATGCACGGTACGCGAGTGTTCTTTTGAATTTCGCCCTCATCGAAATGCAGCCGCCGGGGCCGGGATCCGACCCCGCAACCTCGGGCTTAGCCGCGCAACGCCAAAACCACTACGCCACCACGGTGAGTCTCGCCCATGATAGCTGCAACGCGCAGCAAAAGGCACAGTAAAAGAAGGACGGGGCGTTGTTGTTCACCGTGCGCTGCTTCATAATTTACTATCCACGTACACTATCGATCTCGCCGGTGCACGGCGCATGCACAGCAGCAGCAAAGCTCGCAGCGGTCGATCGGGCTTTCCTTGCTGAATGCGCGATAACAGGGCCCTTCGGGCAAAGTAGGTCATCGTGGCGAGGCGGCGCGAGCACACCTCCTCGCAGCGGTAAAAGAGCCGAGAGGGATCCGCGCTCCCAATTTCCTTCCGTGCGTCGAAATGAAAGCCGTCATGCATGGCAAGGCATAGCAGCAGGCACCGGCACTTTGTCATTCGAGTCACGTGAATGTCCTTGTAACACACGTGCCCCTGCTTTGTTGTGCCCAGTTGGTGCTCGGCATAGTGCTGAAGATGGTGCTCGTCGGCATGGTGCTGCTCACGGTAAACGCCATCGGCAGGACCCTCTACGACTGGGGCAACCAGCACGTCGTCCCAGACGCGTGACGATCACCGACGGTCTTTTTCTGTTCCTTTTCTTATCCGCGAATGTCGCTCTTTCACGGCTGCGAGATTTCAATTCAGATAATCTAAACATTCTGTTTGGCTTATATGCTCATATCGTTCGAGTGCTCTGTCTCTACTTTCTCTTTCTCTATAGTGTGTGTGTACACACACACACACACACACACACACACACACACACACACACACACACACACACACACGCGCATATATATAGGTTGTGTCACATAACTTGAGCTAAAGATTTAAAAATGGAAGGTACTCCGGACGCGAGTGAACCGAATGCATAATCTTGGCACTGGCCCAGAGTTACCGAGGCTATTTTTTTTATTTTCCCCTAACCAACGGATTACTTACGTTTAATTAATCAACTTTTTAAGTATTGGCTGCAAACCCCAAGCGTGATACGCAAAGTTGTAGAGCACCTTGAGAAACCTATCAATAAATTGTTTACAACACGATATATCTCACGTGGTCCTTCCTTCCGTGTCCCAAAGAAAGACCGCGAAATATGAAACAATACCATGTGATGGGCCGATTGCGCGCTGTTGTTGTGCTGCTCTCAAGCATGCGATGGATGAAGGTCGGCTGCAGCGAGACTGGCCCGCGACAGGGCGTTATATATGCCTGGTGTAGGTATGTGGACATGCGGCTTTTATTGCATGACGGCGCAAATGCCTGGTGCCATTTCTACATCGTTGTGCTTTGCTTTCCTAGATCACAGTACATCATTCTCTTTATTAATTTTGCCTCGTGAATTCCTTGTTGTCCGATTCCCTCCCCCCCCCCCCCCCCCCGCGGCCGTTTCTCCTTCCTCGTGCGCTCTCCTGTTGCCTGCTTCGCAGGTGGACGGATCGTACGGGAGTCAGGGCCTCATTCAGGCGCATGTTAGCACTTTTAGTCCTGACCCTTTTTGTTTGTAAGAAAACTGAAGAATTTCTGAATAAGAAAAATAAATAATAAGTGAAATGGCCGGGTAAATGCGCAGATATCTCTACCCCAAAAGCGTGGACACGGAATGGAGAAAGACGTCAAGAACGTTGGCGACCAAGTGCAGGGTAATTGAAAGTGTAGATAGGCAACCAGGAGTCAGAAAAAAATGAGAGAAACAGAGACGCCAAATGGGATGCAAAGGATGGGAACAAAGACCATGGGGATTAATAAAAATGCCAAGAAAGAAATGACAATGTAAAATCTGTATGACAAAGCAAAGGGTAGTGCACCTTGCTATTTGAGGTTCAACCTGGTCACATGCTCGACACTATCATATACTTTTGAGATGCCTATACAGCGATTAATGCCGCGTACAGCTTTGAGGTCACTATGAGTCTGCCATATTGAACACTCTGATCTGAAACCAATTTGTTTCGGACTCAGGATTGATCGCTCATTAGGGAAATGTATCACACGTATTTTTATAACTGTCTCGATCAATTTTACGAAATTTGAAGTTAACGCTATAGGCCTAATACCGTGGCACAGAACCGTAACCCGGATCTTTAAGCAAAAGCACAAACTTGACACTTTTCCACTCCAATGGAATCCATGCCCTTCGGGTGAAATAAATGATGACGTCTAGTAAATACTCTTGTGACTCTTTACATAACATTTTCAATATGGCCGAAGTAATTTCATCGGAGCCCGGAGCCGCTGATGGAAGGCATAGTACAACATCTGATAATTCGGACCAGGAGATTTTCTAGAAATCTTCATCAGTGGTGAAATCAACAGAGGAAGTAGTAGTCTGGAGAAAAAGCGACGTTCCAACCCTCTAGTGATCACCTCCAATGAATCCTTTGTGTCTTCGGGAGACATAACCGCGGATTATGTGTTTATCGACGGTGGAATTATTGTCTTGGCGCTTATAAAGGTTTACAGTGCGCATTTACTATCGACTCCGCCGCGCTTCGTTGTCGGCACAGTGCCGCCACCATGACGCGTTCGGGCATATTTATTTTTTTATTTTTTATTTTTTAAATACATTCAAAGCCCGTAGGCCGTTACAGAAGGAGTGGTTGTTTGCCAACATATCACGGAACAAAAAAAAGTCTGATAAAATACATGAAAAAATGGACAATTACGAGGACAGCAAAAGCACGAAATTAGCCATGGAAACTAAAAGACGCCGTGCACACAAAAATGTTACAATATTATACAACATCAAAAAAAAAAACATGGTTAATCAGATACAAAGAAATGCCGACAGCGGTTCGAAAGCAGCACTATTGGCAAGATTTGCAATGGACGACGGCAGGCTGTTCCGTTCTTTAGACGTATTCGCAAGAAACGAATAATAGAATGAATTGGTGCGATCGAAAGGGACATTTACTTTGTGCGCGTGATCAGTACGTGAAGATAGGTATGAAAGTGCCGAAAAGAGCTCGCGTTTAGGATTCGTATTGTTATGGTAAATTTTGTGGAACAAACCGAGGAGAAACAATTTCCTGCAAAAAGAGAGAAGAGGCAAATTAAGCGATAGTTTCATGGGTGATACGCTGGAAGTACGATGGTAGTATGATAGCATAAAGCATGCGCTGCGATTCTGGACCGATTCTAATGTGTTTGAAAGATGATCAACGCCTGGATCCCATACCAAAGATGCGCACTCGAGTTTTGAGCGGACAAGGGTCTTGTACAGCAAACGTTTTAGCGATGAAGGTTCCATGTAAATGTTCCTGCGTAAATAGCCAAGCATCTCTCTAGCGTTGTTACTCGATGTTCTTCTCCCAAGATAGGTTAGCGTCTCTGTTAACTCCTATATATTTATACGACGTCACTTTTTCTAGCACGAAACCTTCGAGATGATAGTTGTAAACGTTATCACAATTTGCGTTAAGTGAAATTCACATTACTTTGCATTTGTGAGTATCAGGTACATGTTCCATGAAGCACGCCAAGCCGAAATATAGTGAATGTCAGATTAAAGCATCGTAGTGTCAGAACAATTAGAAATTACCCGGTAGATCACGCACTCACCGGCAAACAGTTTAATGGAGGAGGTAATAAAATTATGCAAGTAATTTATGTAAATGAGAAAAAAACAACGGGCCGAGTAGAGATCTCTGCGGCATACCCGAGTTAACTGGGGAAAGGGATGAATTGCAGTCATTGGCGGTTACAAATTGGGTCCTGTACGAAAGAGAATTTTCGGCACATGTAAGTATTTGGTGATCGATGTTTAGTTTGCGTAGTTTCGTACATAGAAGTTGGTGAGACACGAGATCAAATGCCTTAGACAAATCTAAGAATATGCAATCTATTAATGATCTATATCTAATGCAGCAAAAAGGTCACGTGTAAAAGAAATTAGTTGCGTTTCGCATGAATATGCCTTACAAAAACTGCTGGGATGAAGAAAAGAATGAATCAGCCTCCAGAAAAGTAATTAATTGCGAATAGATTATATGTTCAAGAATTATACAAGAGACGCTAGTTATTGAGATCGGCCTATAGTTAAGCGGTCACTGTTTGTTGCCTGATTTAAGCAATGGTGTCACGTTGCCCACCTTCCAATCGCTTGGTATGCAACCAGATTGGAAGAACTGAGAAAACAATTTTGAAAGGACAGTAGATGAATAAACCTCGGTGTTCTTTAAAAACTTCGTGTTAACGTCATCAATTCCCGATGAAGAAAAAAGATTAAAACCAGATGATACATTTTACACCAACCTAATCAATGTGCACAGGATCCATGGGTGGAAACTGTGAGCTATCAAAGTTAGGGAGATGAAGAAAACGTAACTGGGAAAGGGATTTAGAAAATACTTCATTAAGCACATCGCAGCACTCGAAACCCGGAAAGCAACACCGTTACTATCAGTTAAAGATACAGAGTTGTCCTTCGCGCCATTGACCAAGTAACAATTTTTTTAAATATTTTGTTTTAGAAGTGTGGGAAGCGTATCACAGTAAAAAACAAGTTGCTTTCTTTGCTGTAACTTTGCACTGTTGGGTCCGGCGGCCATTCAGAGAGGGGGAAGCCACCCCGGCGACACGCAGTTGTCACACCTCATCGTTCACTTCAAGGCGGCTCGCGTGTGGTGCCCTGCGGCCATTCTGAGCGGGGGATGCCACCCCGGCGACATGCCGCTGTCACGCCTCACCGTTCACTTTAAGGCACCTCGCTTGAAGATAGCAGCGTCGTCTCTCCTTACCGTCACGAAGAGCCCATCAAGGCCATTATGGTCGGCCGTTCACTCCGCGACAAAACTCCGGTCACGGATTAAACAATTATGGGAAACGAGCCGACGGCCTCATCTAATGGGATGTTGAACGTCCATGCCGGATATGAGGTCCGTGCAAGGCTACTATTCTTCCAACCTGTCAGCTGCAGAAATTGGCACGACCACGCCGGAGACGGAGTCAGCGACCCATCCCAGTTACCCTGTCTGTTCCCAGTGATGTGCGGGTGTTTTGTCCAAACTCCCGTCGGATGGGAAGGGCAACAAATCTCTGAATCGGTGGGACCTGAGGTCCTCGGTCTCCTGACGCCGAATCGGAGGAGGCGACTGAACAATGACCGCGCAGGGCATAAAGAGCGGATCCTAAAGGACGGAACCCTACGTTTCTGCGTCGATTATCGTCAACTGAACAAGATCACGAAGTACGTATGCCCCCTCCCACCGATAGACGATGCATTCGATCGGCTCTGTAACGCTAAATACTTCTCGTAGATGGCCCTCAAGTCTGGCTACTGGCAAATAGAAGTCGACGAAAGAGATCGCGAAAAGACCGCCTTCATCATGCCAGACGGCCTCATGAGTTCAAGGTTATGCCATTTGGACTGTGCACGGCGCCTGCAACGTTCCAGCGCGTGATGGACACGGTTTAGCAGGATATAAGTGGCAGACGTGTCTTGTTTACTTGGATGACGTCGTCGTCGTCGCCGGAAATTTCGACCATCGCCCTAGGCAGCTTGCGACAGTACTAGAGGCCATCAAGTCATCAGGGCTCACTCTGAAGCCGGAAAAGTGCCCCTTCGCTTACGATGAGTTTCTGTTCCTAGGCCACGTCATGAGCAAACCTGGAGCCCGCGCCCTGACCCGCAGAAGACATCTACCATCGCAAAGTTCCCGCAGCCCATCGACAAGAAGGCAGTGCGTAGATTCCTTGACGTGTGTGCCTATACTACAGGCGCTTTGTCAAGGACTTTTCACGCATCGCTAGCACATCTAACCATGTGATGTCGAGTTCAAGTGGGAAACGCCGCAGGCCGATGCATTTCAAGAACTAAAAAGACTCATGCAGTCGCCTCCAGTGCTTGCGCACTTCAACGAGGACACCGATGCCGAAATCCACACTGACCCCAGTACCCTAGGTCTTGGTGCCGTCCTAGTCCAGAGGAAAGACGTACTTGAACACGTGATAGCTTACGCTAGCCGGTCGCTGTCAAAGGCGGCAAGCAATTATTCTACGACTGAAAAGGAATGCCTCACCAACATTTGGGCTACAGCAAAATTCTGGTCATTCTTATATGGCACGCCATTCAAAGTCGTCAGCGAACATCACCCGCTGTGTTGGCTGGCTACTTTAAGGGACCCTTCAGGACGGCTGGTGCTGTGGAGCCTCAGACTTCAAGAACATGACATCACTGTAATCTACAAGTCCGGACGAAAACAGTCTGATGCCGACTGCCTATCACGCGCTCCCATTGACCCGCCTCCGCAAGACGACGAGGATGACGACGCCTTCGTTGGAATAATAAGCGCGGAAGACTTGTTGAACAGCGACAAACAGACGCAGAGCTAAAACGCCTCGTCGGGCATTTAGAAGGAAATATCGACGTTGTCCCTGGGTTATTTAGGCGCGGACTGTCTTCGTTCACGCTTCAAAACAACCTAGTCGCGAAGAACTTCTCACCAGTCCGCGCCAACCACCTTCTGCTTGTTCCGTCAGCGCTGCGTCCAGAATTACTGCACGCCCTAAATGACGATCCGACCGCTCGGCACCTCGGATTCTCCCGGCCGCTATCGAGGATACGCTATCGAGGAAGGAAATGTATTACTGGCAGTGCACGCCTGACCGCCGATGTCGCCCGTTACGTGAAAACATGCCTAGAATGTCAGCGACGCAAGGCTCCACCGACAAGGCCAGCGGGATTACTACAGCCGATCGAGCCTCGTTGCCGACCTTTTCAGCAGATCGGGATGGACTTGTTGGGACCCTTTCCGACGTCAGCAACCGGAAATAAGTGGATCGTCGTGGCGACGGGCTACCTCACCCGCTTCGCTGAAACTAAAGCACTGCCGAAAGGTAGCGCCACCGAAGTAGCGAAATTCTTTGTCGAAAACATCCTGCTGCGGCATGGCGCCCCAGAAGTCCTCATCACCGACAGAGGAACGGCTTTTACAGCAGAGCTCACCCAGGCCATTCTGCAATACAGTCAGACAAGGCACAGGAGTACAACTGCCTACCACCCACAGACGAACGGTCTTACGGAGCGGCTGAATAAGACCCTCGTCGACATGCTAGCAATGTACGTCGACGTCGACCACAAGTCGTGGGACGCGGTCCTGCCGTACGTAACCTTTGCTTAGAACACGGTGGTGCAAGAAACAACAGCGATCACGCTGTTCAAGCTGGTCTACGGCACGAATCCGACGACTTCTCTCGACGCCATGCTGCCGCACATCTGCGACGAAGAGCATCTTGACGTCGCCACCTATCTCCAGCGCGCCGAAGAAGCCCGACAGCTCGGCCGCCTGCGGATCAAGAACCAGCAGAAGACCGACAGCCGACACTACAACCCTCGACGACGTTACATCGAGTACCAGCGTGGCGACCGTGTTTGAATTTGGACCCCTATACGCCGACGCGGACTGAGCGAAAAGCTTTTACGCCGCTATTTTGGATCCTACAAGATCATCTGACGCATTGGCGCACTCGACTATGAGGTCGTGCCAGACGGCATTTCGCTATCAAAGCGGTGCCGCTCAACGACCTGAAGTAGTCCATGTTGTGCGACTTAAGCCGTTGGCTGTGGGCTTTTGGACTATTTTACCTTGGAGTTTGTTTCTTTGTTATTTTATTACTTTTGTATAAGTAGTGTCCTTTTGTGTTTCACTCTTCTGTTTATAGCATCGGGACGATGCCTTCTGAGAGGGGGGCATTCACAAGTGAACTTGTTTATGTTTTACGGGTGAGTGCATTTCACCGTCTAACAAATGTTATCGCTCAGCGCAGGACACGCCTGCATGTATCGGAAGTTTCTCTAATGTTATTGATAGTTCTATCCGCTGTCTGTTGCCGCCGAACCTTGTGTAATGTGATTGCATGTATGGGCGACGCGAATGGCGTAATACTTTCTGGAAGACACGCGGGCACCAACGACTACTCTGGAACGTTGGATGGCTCATGTATAAAAGCTGACGCGCTTGAGCCGCTGATCAGATTTCGACGATCGCCGACTGTGTTTGCCACTGTCGCCGTTCTTTAAGTGTAGCTTGATTTGTGGGCACAGGTTCGCCCAATAAAAGTTAGGTTCGTCTTTCACAATATTGCTACTGTGTTCTTGATCGTCACTACCACGTGAAAATATTCGAAATTTTGTATATTCGTACGTCGTCACAGCATTTCACTCTAAAATATCTTGCAGGGTACATCGCTTGATGCACTTGCTACCAAATAACGTCCAGAAGTGTTTCAACGGGGACTAGTTGGTATGGGATGACTGTGTGGTTGCGCTGCAAAGCGGACACACGCGGCAACACTTACACGAAAACAAGAAACGAACACAGATCTTGTGCACTAACAACTGTTCATTCATGCGCTTGCGCTCGTTATACATACATACATTCAACAGAGCGTACAATATCACGGGAACAAATATGCAACTTAACATACGGAGGCCAAGCAGTCAATACCTAGGCGAAGAAATTTGACAGCATGAGAATGCATTACGTAAGATACCGATATCGAGCAATATAGCTGCGCACGTGCAAGATGTCAGTGAAGCCAAACGCTTCACACGACAAAGAAATTACATTATATATATATATATACATACATAAATATATATATATATATATATATATATATATATATATCTATATATATATATATATATATATATATATATATATATATATATATATATATACACACATATACATGTTGGAATGGATGAAAGAAACAGGCAAGTAAAGCGTTTTTAATGACTGAGCGGTTTGGGTGCACGTATGTCAGCGCACCTTCAGTAGTATCTACACACTGCAACATTCTTAAATGTTTCGCACAGGTTGATAGCTTGAGCCATGACTTTCAGGCACGTGTTTCATGTGTTGTACATGCGTTCATATGTGGCTTCATGCTTATTACTGTAAAACCCCATTTTTGGCTGCATCTATGTACACGTGATCTTTTACCTTCTGTTAAATGTTTGTAAGTATGACGAGCCTTAGTGAATGAATAAACAGTTGTTAGTGCGCATAGTCCTCGTTCATCTCGGGTTCGCGTTTCTGTGTACACAAGCTTTGCAGCGCGACCGTAAAGTTCTTACCAATGGTGGGCAACCTCGGGAGGTTTCGAGCTCATAAGGCATCGATTTTACTTCAACCTATAGAAGTGACTGGAGAGAGAGAGAAATAACTTTTATTTATATAGCCGGCAGATTTTGGGGGGGCCAACCCCGCCTAGATGGCGGCCAGAAATCCTTGAGCTCATGCGGCCTCCTCGGCCTGTTGGACGGCCAAAAGTTGGTCTTCGGGGGCCGAGCTGAGCAACACGGTCTCCCACTGCTTCCGATCCTTAATTTTTTGGCCCTGTCGGGGCGCCCGAGGGCAGGCCCAGATAATGTGATCCAGGTCGCCCTTTCTTGAGAAAATTTACAATTGGCCGAATATTGGTCCGGGTAATAATGATTATAAGTCACCGGATTTGGATATGTATTTGTTTGAAGGAGGCGCCATGCCACCATCATCATCATCATCAGCCTGGTTACGCCCACTGCAGGGCAAAGGCCTCTCCCATACTTCTCCAACAAGCAGTATGCCATGCCACCGCCTGCTGCTTATTAAGTGATGGGTGTGCGAGAGGAAAATGCACCCTCCCCAATCTGTAACGGTTAGTTATCTCCCTGTAGCCAACCATCCGGTCCCCTGTCAGCCCCAGCCGCGGCGCCTCGGCTTGTGAGTCCTCAAGCCACGGTGTCGGCCACCTCATTGCCGGGGAGGGAGGAGTGCGCAGGGGCCCAGATGATATGGACAACCCGTTGACCGCGGAAGTTTGCCAGGATACGTTGCGACTCCGGCGAAATGCGCCCCTTTGCGTAATTTAAAATGGCGGTTTTAGAACCACTCACTATTATCGTGGCCAATGTGGAAGCCATTGAGAGAGCAATGGCCGATTCCTCAGCCACCTCTGCTCTGTTGGTTTTAATAGATCCGCTGACCTTAAGCTCACCTTCCGAATTCACTGCAACGATAGACATATTCTGATTAGTCGTGTACTCTGCCGCGTAGACGTACACCACGTCCTGAAAGCGTTGGAATCTCCTCTGTATAGCCCTTCCCCTTTCCTCCCGCCGTTCTCTGTGGTGTTCGGGATGCATGTTTTTGGGTAGCGGTGGGATAATAACTGCTTCCTTATGTCTTGCGCAATGTCTACTTTAGTGCCAAACTGTGATGCGTATGTTACTCTAAGCTTGTTAAGTATGTGTCTACGAGTAGGTGTTTGTGTGGGTCTTTCGTATTGCGCTATCGTATGGGCTTCTATGAGTTCTTCGAGCGTGTTGTGGACACCTAAGGCTAGGAGCCTGTCATTCGATGTGTTTATCGGCAAACCTATGGCTTGTTTGAATGACCGTCTAATGATGCCTTCGATTTTTGTCTTTTCTGCTACTTGGAGATATAGGTAAGGGGTTACATATACTGTGCGGCTGATGACAAAAGCCTGAACTAGTCGTACCAGATTGTTTTCTTTCATCCCATAATGGCGATTAGCTATTCCATTAATTAGTCTCATTGTTTGTTGTGCACTGTTTCCTAGTATTCTGATTGTTTCCCCGTTGTGACCGTTCGCTGATACGTGGAGTCCGAGGACTCTAATGCTGTTGAAAATAGGTATTTGGTTGCCATTTACAAAAAGCGTGCTGTTTGGTTTATCTGAAGAACTCTTACGGCCCCTGCGTGTCGGCCGGTATAGAAGTACGTCCGATTTTTGCGGCGAGCATCTCAATCCTTTATCCACGACATATTTCTCAACCGTATGTATGGCTGTTTGGAGAATTTCCTCAATCTGCCCATCACTTCCAGCTGTTACCCAAAGGGTGATATCATCGCCGTACAGGCTATGCTGTAATCCTTCTATATATTCTAGTTCTGCTGGCAGGCTAATCATAGCTACATTGAAAAGAAAGGGAGATAAGACTAATCCTTGTGGTGTGCCCCGGCTTCCGAGTTTTATTCTTTGCATTTCACTTCACCGATTGTGATTTGTGCAATACGGTCAGAGAGTAAGTCCTTAACATACGCATGGGTTCGTAGTCCCACTCGTAGGCCTTGTAAGTTTTCTAGAATAGCCCTGTGGGTGATATTATCAAAGGCCTTTGAAAGATCAAGACCGAGGATAGCTTTGGTATCTAGTGTTTGAGGTCCCGCGTCTATTACTTGGTATTTGATTTGCAACATAATATCTTGTGTAGACAGTTTTGGCCTAAACCCGATCATGGTGTGCGGGAAAAGGCCATTATCGTCCATGTAATTAGTCGGACGTGTGAGGATGACGTGCTCCATGAGCTTGCCAGCACACGACGTTAACGATATAGGCCTGAGCTTCTCAAGTTGAAGTTTCTTTCCCGGCTTTGGAATCATTGTAACCTGGGCGGTTTTCCATTGACGTGGAATATTACCCTGTTCCCAGCAGTTGTTAATATACATGGTGAGGGCCGAGATAGATTCATCATCGAGATTTCTCAGGATCTTGTTGGTGATTCCATCCGGGCCTGGCGTGAGTTTCGTGTTGAGCCTGATAAGTTCCGCTCGAACTTCAGCCTCGGTTATGGGGCAGTCAAGATACGGATTTTCCTTACCAGTATACTGATGTTGTTGTTCTTTGGTTGTATTTCCTGCGTATAGCCTTTGTGGTTCCTGTAAAAGTTCTTCTTCCGTGCCTTTGTATATGTGAATTATTTTGTGCAGGCAGTGTCGTTGTGTGGGCTTGCTGTTTTCCGGGTCTAAAAGATAACGCAGAAGATTCCAGGTTTTAGGTAGCCCTATCTGTCTCTCCATGGCGTTGCACGTGGCCTCCCAATTTTGACGGCTTAATCTATTCGCATAGTCCTCCATTTCCTTATTGAGCATGGTGATTTTCCTTCTCAGGTTTGTATTAAGTTTTTGCTGTTTCCAGCGTTTCTGCGTGCTGCTTTTTGCCTCCCACATATGTAGGAGTTCGCTGTCCGCCTCCTCTATCCCTGCCTTTTCCGGAATAGTTTTAGTGGCTCGTATCACATTTCGATGAAGTTTTTTAGTCCAAATCTCGATGTCATGTATGAGCTTCCTCCTCCCGGATTTTGCGGAAGGATTCCCATTCGACAATCGTTATTTTCCTGCCTTTCTTTCTGGATGGGCCTGCGTGTACAGTTGTTGCTACAATGAAGTGATCACTACCCAGATTTTCTTGTATGTTTATCCATTTTGCATCAGGTGTGTTCTTTGTAAAAGTTAGGTCTGGTGTGGTGTCATTGCTCACACTGTTTCCCATTCTAGTGGGCGCCTGTGGATCCGTTACGAGAGTAAGACCCTCCTGCTGAGCGTCTAACCATAGATTACGACCCTTGACGTTCTCCAAACGGTATCCCCAAGCCGCGTCGGGTGCATTAAAGTTCCCTACAATAACCATTGTATCTCTTTCTGCTAAATTTAAGGATTTACGAAAAAGCGGACCGAATCTCATCGTGTGTCGAGGGCTACTGTATACATTTAAGATGAAAAGGCTTCCTTCTCCCTTGCGCGTGGGAAGGATTTCAATCAGGACGTGGTCTACACCGGTCACACCCGTGTTGTGTTCTGTGACCGTAAGATTTCTATGTACGAGAGTTGTAACGGACGCTTTCCCGGCGGAAGCACCGTATGCTTTGTAACCGGATAATTTAGCCAGTCCCCCCGTTTCTTGCAGGGCGATGACGTCTGGGGCCTCCTTGCTACTTATGAACTGCTGTAGGTGTCCCCGTTTCCGGCGATACCCGCGACAGTTCCATTGCCATATTATGTATTTATTACGCGGAGCCATGTTTAATTGTTTGATTCTCCCCGGTGACTTTACTGGTTTCTGTCACTACAGGTCGATGATATGGTTTGGTGGTCGCTTTTACCGGTCCCACTCCCGCGGGCCTCAATCTTCTTGCGCGTTTTCAACAACTGTTATTCGGGTTTCAATGCCTTCTATTCTTTGTAGAATTTCTACGAACTGTACCTGTAACCTGGCGAATTGTTGTAGCGTCTTAGTTAACTCCACAAAGATTCCCTCTACTTGCTTTTCTAACTGCGTTGAGACGCTGCTTTGCGAGTCTGGCGCGTCTTCAGCTTTTCTTTTGTGGGGCGGCGTCCCTGTCATTTGTGCGAGAACGGGCGTTGACTCGCGGCTAGGCGTCTGTGTCGTACTGGCAGTAGGCGTCTGACTTGGCTCGTGTGTCCTATTCTGCTGAAGCCTAGCGTTTTCTTGCTTTAATTGTTGAATTTCCTCCCTCTGCTTGGCATTTTCACGAGTAATTTGCGCTAGTAATTTTCTAATTTGGATCCTTTCCTGCTCCAGGACGGACCCTTCTATTTTAGGTGTTATATTAGACGGAGAAGCGGCGCCGGAGACCGTGTCTGCCCAGCTCACCTGCGTTTTGTTGCCGTCGTCCCCGCCAGAGCCCTCCGGGGTCCCGTGTAGTGGGAATCCTCTCGATCTCGATTCGGACCTGGGCCAAGACCTGGATCGGGACTTGGAGTTGGACCGGCCGCCACCGCCTCCACCGGGGAGTCTCGGGAAGGAGCTAGAGCGGCTCCTGTCGCGGCGTCTGCTGCCGTGGCTGTTGGTCCATGTCGATCCCTTGTGCGATTCGGTGCTGCCCGACCGCTCCCTGGACCGACTCGGGCGATTGTCCGCCATAGCTTTCTGCGGTTGATGTTCATTCCGTTGTTGTTGTTGCTGCTTCCACTGCCTCTTTCTGAGAAGATATGGGGTCTTGAATCGTTCACGACACTTTTTGTCTCCTGTGAGGCGTCCCTTCCCACAAATGAAGCATCTTGGCTCGCACTCATGATTTTCGGACGGATTGAGAGTTCCGCACCCGCGACATTTCTTCCTGTTCGGTGTCGGGCAGACATCCGCTCGGTGGCGGAGGCGGCCACAGGTGGTACATGTTTCGTACTGCTTACGATATAGCAGGCATCGGTATTCAGCTCCGCGGTAGTACACGTAGTGTGGTACGTATGTACCTTCAAACACTATCACAACCGAATCGGTGCGTCCCATGCGCCTTGCGTGTAGTATAGTCGGGTTTCTGCAGTTCACCAAGCTTTTTTCAACGTCTTCGGGCGTGTCGTGTTCTGGTATACCATGTATGACTCCCTTGGAGGTGTTCTCCGGCGCAGTAATGTAAGCGGCCGTACTGTAGGTGTTCGATCCGAGTTGGATTTCTCGTATCTGGCTGTAGCGCTTCACGTTCTCCAGTTTCGGCATGCTCATGATCATGGTGTTTTGTCTTGGATTGATTCGTAGCGTATCTTCTCCGGCATTTTCTGGTGTCAGTGCGGCTGCCAGCAGAACGCCATCCTTTATGTACGCAATGCGTTGTTGCGCCATGTCGAGCCCACCTCTCGGGCGGATCACGATCTTGTAGTCATCCTCCGGTAGTTGCGGTTGCCTCAGGGCCATTGGTAGCTGTAGAATTCGAGCATTCGCGTTTTTCCGCGCCGTTGAAACCGGCGAGTTTCGGATGTTCTTGGATCGTTCATCGAGGTCTGGGCGTCTCTTGGCGTTACTACGGCGTTCGTGAGCCGCGATCCAGACCTGGTCGTCGTATTCTTACGGGGAAATTGTCTCCCCTTCCATTTCTACGACGTCCATCTTCGCGCCTCGCGGCGAAGCGGGAGCCCGACCGCGCCCGAGTCATGCGTCGTTCCCGCCAAAGTGGTGGGAACAGTGGCGTCGCAGACCCAGCTAGTTAGGGTTAGCCAGGCCGCCGGCGTGGCAGTGTATTAAAACTGCCTTTGTGGCTCAAAAATCGCCCACCTGGGATAATCCCGATGTCTGCGTAGTCCGTCGACCTTCCGGTGTTAGATGTGGTAGTTTTAGAGTCGAGAACTGCCTTTTTCCGCCACAATCATGGAAAGTTTTCGGAGCCCATGTGTGTCCCGTCTTGTCGGCTCGGCCCCTTCTAGGGGGCCGCTAAGGTTGGCTACTGCTAGATTTTGTGTAAGTGCAATCAATAATTTTTATCTCAAATTCGTGTGAGCTTGAGTTTGAGTTATATCAGCTCCCCAAAGGAAGAGATTTAAGGTCGAAATTTTCCGCAGCTGGTTATGTGCATACCTGCTTCTTGTAAACAAGTAAAGAAGGCATTTAGTAGACTTTCTTCTTATTTAAATGTTTACGCCTTGAGGAATATGTATACGAGTAGTTACCATTTAACTAAGCCATTAGACGCCTTGACAGAGCTTGAAGTGAAGCCTCTTACTGAACAAGCGTTTTAATGAAGCACACTTAATTAGCTGTACCCGACCTCAATCTCGCGAAACAATGTCGAGCTTGAGGACCCAGCCGTGACCTCAATAATGAGGTTGAGATAAAGTCTAGCTGAGGTAGCTGGCGGTCGCTGAAATTTGATGTGATGTCTCCCGAATGCGACTCGTGCTATGAGCGTACACAGGTCGTCGAATTCTATTAGAGCAGAGCAGAGTCCTGTGAAGAGGTCGTTTCCCAGATTTGATTGTTACAAGGTAGAACAGGTGGCCTACCAACAGGATCCTGCTCGGATTGTAGGATGACAAAAGTCGTGGTTACAATTGACAAACTTTTGGCACACGACAGCCTTAATGGAGTGCACAGAGAGATATGTAATTGTTCCGCAATGAACTTTGGCTGGACTGTTAGTCAGTCAGTCAGATACATGCGCTAGCCGAAGGAATCTCATTCAAAACCGGTCTTACCTACTCACAGCCGACAGGGGACGGACTTCACGCGAGTCACATTTTTTTAAGTGATGCAGTACGTCACTCTCGTTTCGTGAGCGACACAGTGCCGATCGACTCCGTCACCAACAGCAGTTAGGAACAGCTGCCCCATAAATTTATTCCAAGCCCGTCCGTTCTGCGATGCAGAACTGCGGCTTTTTTCAAAGGCTATGGCACGCCTTGTTGGACAGCAGCTCTTTCTTTATTTTCGTGCGAGAGAGAGAGAGAGAGAGAGAGAGAGAGCGGCAGCCATAATGCACTACATATACGTAACGTGAAACGAAAAAGCGGCGCGGCAGAAGCCAGCGGCAAACCGTCACAGCAAAGGGAGAGAGCACAGCACCGTCAGGTCGCGGGAGAGGGCAGGCCTTGCGCAGCCTTCGCCGGCTCTGCAGCTGCACGCTCGACACGTTGCCTTCTCGCAGAAGAATCGGCCCCAGGAGGCGAGCGGTGACCGCCGTGCCGACAAGAGTAAAAGAAAACACCGCGCGCGCCTCGTGGCGCCGCGTTTCCTTGGCCAGCGCTCTCTGCTCGAGCGCACTCGCAGAGCGTGGATGCAGAGCTCGGCTTGAACTGAACCTGCGGGTATGCACGGAGCGGCGCGTGTCGGTATGTGCGGCGCAGCATTCCGGCGGAACTTTGCACAATTTATCTCGCTGTGCTTCAGAGGAGTGTACACTTGCGCTTGGTTAGCGATGCCAGACACAAAACCATCGCATAGCTGGTGACGCAAAAGAATCTTTTTCGGCTGTCCCTTTCAGAAGCAGAAAAGAGTGCTCTTCATGCGAATAAGTCTAACGTGTTTCACCATGCAGCCAGCTCACTAAATTCCGTCTATATTTTTAGCAAACTAGGCGCCACTTCTAACTTCTTGATCCCTAGACCAGTATTTTTGTAAAACTAAGTAGAACTGTAATTTTCATTTGACGCTTGTTGCATAAATATCGGCTCTAGTTTAGCTTCTGAAGGAGTGCCGATATTAATCGGAAACAAATTAAGTAATTCTGTGTCTTAACCCTTCCACGTCCTATGTGTTTACGTACCTAAAATAAGCGTGAGGAACGACGGCTACACGAAAGCGGGCACTCATGAGCGCGCATGCCGTCATGAGGCGTCATAGAATAATTAACCACCGGGCAAATGCGTCTCACGATCAAGTATTGAGATTGACGGTTCCGATACGCAATTATCGCGCCGCTTTTTATGTAAGGATGTTCAGCAAGTTGTCTCTATTTCTTTTATCTGCGCTTGGTGATAACTGTTGTTAGATTAAGTAAACACCTGTTACCACATGCAGAACAATACAATGACAAATGCGAAGTAGCCGTTACCTTTAATGTATAGCTAAGCTGAGATGTGCGCTCCAACCGACGCAGCTGCAAGTCTGCCCAGTGTATACTTTCCCACAAGAAAGGCAGAAACGGCGCCACAAGGCACGATGGGGTCGCGATATTTTTCACATTGGCTGTTGTGTTTATGGCTGATTTCCTCTCAATCGCAACGCAAGCCTTTCCAATTTTTTTTTCTTAGCCGAAGAAACGACGTCCGCCTCAAGACCTTCCGCAGTTTTCCTAAAACAGAATCCATGGACGTATGACATGGTAGTTACTTTGCTAGAGTTAGATGCCAAGGCCAGCATCAGCACAGGATATATATATCTCTTCACAATTATTTTTTGCTTTCATTAGGTCCAAGAACCAACATATTCAAATGATTTTGGAGCATAATCTGCATCCTCGAGACGACGACACATATCCTGAAAACAGGTGTGGTGTGATGTAAGCGCGCTTGCTAGGATTTTTTTTACTACATCGATTATTATTTGGTTTTGCGTAACGAAGGTTGTGCCTCAGATGTCACCACGTCACGTAATGAAGGTATTCAAAGAAATACATTCTCGATTGAATTTGGGTTGTGAGTTGCCTAAGGAAAGTTGTCTGCAGTTTTGGATCTGTTTGT
Organism: Dermacentor variabilis; assembly: GCF_050947875.1. Lineage (NCBI taxonomy): Eukaryota > Metazoa > Arthropoda > Arachnida > Ixodida > Ixodidae > Dermacentor > Dermacentor variabilis. The sequence goes on from NC_134570.1 coordinate 9,097,745, forward strand.
TCTTAGAGCTAGGACATGTGTGCTGGTATGTTTCTCCAAGGTAAAAAAGGGAAATGTTACATTTTTCCTCTGCTCGCATCATTGCAAGATTGTAAAGACTGTCATCGTTTTTAATTACATCAATTCCTCTCTCACGGGATCGCGTGCCCACCGGCATCATTACAGCTTTCATAATGAGCTTCGTCGACTCAAGGATGAAGGTCATCTTTTGGCTGTGCTGACTTGTACGTTTGGGAGACCTATAAAAAAGTAATCCAGTCCTTCGAACGACACTTGTAAAAGGACGCGGAGCAAAACTGTATAGCAAAACAAATGTCATGCCATAGGTTCGTATATTCTCTCATTGCCTTTGAAGGAAATTGCGAAAGGTTTTGGTGGGAGCGTTTTCTTATTTCAACTAACAAAATTTGTACGTCTGCCACGCACCAAGTTTCCTGTTGTTTTGCGACGAACGCTGTTCCTTGTTATTGACCTTTTGCAAGTACAGGGCACACGACAAAGTTGAACACGTTTACACTGGAAAATTGTTCGTTCTGTGTAAACTTGTGGCGCTCCAGCGCGCGCCTGGAGACATGTCCGACAGCGAGCCTAAGCACCGACTAGAATTGGAACCGACTTTGTCCTGCACAATCAGTGTATGAACAGTTCTGCTCTGCTGTCTCCATCGCATATCGCTGCCACCCGGCTTAGCGTTTACGAACAAGCGTGCACTCGCGTTCCAAGCCACTCTTCGCTACTCATCGACGCTGTTCCGATTCGCCGTCTATGACAAAAATGCTGGAGTCTTTACCGGAGCCGAAGAACTAACTGCAGGAACGTTTCGCTTCCCAGCTGTATGACAAGGGTGGCGATGTGGCCTTGTTTGTAAATCTTGACTAAAGGTGGCCAAGACTAAAGGCACCTCACGGCGGGTCGCCTGTGGGTCCATTGTGCCTCCTCTTGCCCTCCCTGCTCTATACGGCTTGTCCATGATCGGCTTGGGCCGATAGCACCATTTACATTGATTTCCATATTGTTCATGCAAAAGTTCGCCTTTATTGGAGGGACCAGAAATTTCAAAGAACACCACCAATATAAGAGATTGTATTTTCGATCGATAAGAAATCGCCCGCACCGGAGAAGCGATCTGTTTGAAGACGAACATCAACAAATTGCTGGCCATTTTGGTCATTACATGCTACAGCTCTTACAGCAGAATAACTAAGAGTGGCTGTATGGGTAAAGAAGTTTGCCCACAATAGAGCTCTCCTGGGGTACGTCCCATCGCGCCAATGACGTCATAGCGTAACGTCCCCGGCGCACGTGAAATCTCTGGTTGGCAAAACACAGCCGCCGCCGGCTTTGTTCGTGGTACACTCGCGCAGTGCTTGGTGTAGGTGGGCGCCTCGTGGACGCGTGTTTCTCTCTCTCTCTCTCTCTTTTTTAAGCGAACCTCCACAATTCTCTCGCCAGCCACATTAGCATTATTGTGTGTCAAAGAACATCCGTTTGTGATAAACTCTGTGATGAAAATCTGGCGATGCTGGCCTTTTTTTACTTGCGAACGTGAACCACGTGGTGGTCCGTGATGAATTGTGTGATGAAGAATGTCGGCTTTTGCGTGGAGGTGTGCAACATTTGTTATGCTTTGGTAAAGTGGGCGGTGAAGAACAGCGGTGATATCGGCTCGTCTTTGCCTAGGGAAACCGAACACATCATTTGTGTGTGTGCGTGTGCGTGCGTGCGTGCGTGCGTGCGTGTGTGTGTGTGTGTGTGTGTGTGTGTGTGTGTGTGTGTGTGTGTGTGTGTGTGTGTGTGTGTGTGTGTGTGTGTGTGTGTGTGTGTGTGTGTGTGTGTGTGTGTGTGTGTGTGTGTGTGTGTGTGTGTGTGTGTGTGTGTGTGTGTGTGTGTGTGTGTGTGTGTGTGTGTGTGTGTGAAATAAGGCCAGTCGTAGTGATGAAGCGCCGATAGAACTTCAGGACCAGTAATTCTTGAACAGGCGTGAATGAATGAAGCGCGATGATTAGTGACCAGATGCATCGCGGTGCCATCAGCGCTCTGTGAGGAAAAGACGAACACACTGAAAAATAATCTATCAACTGGATGGCAAGACTACAAATGAGGCCCTAGCATGTGCATAGCAGTGCCAAAGCTGCGTGTATGCATTTCGCCACTGGGAATGCGAAAAAGTCAAACCAATGAAATTAGCGCGTTTTAACGCAGATCTCGCGGGTCTTAAGTAAAACTGAACTGTATTTCTTTCTTGATTGTTATACTCACTTTTACGGCACGTACTTCATGCTGTTATCGTGCTCATAAACATGCGAAAGTTGGGTCTTATGAAGTTGAGAGTAGCAAAGGGAGGCAGGAGACGCAGCGAAGTTACCGCGCAACGGATTATTTGCTTACGCACGCTTTTGCTTTTTACATTCACGATGATCATGGCTAATAATGAAATTATGGTGTTTAAAATCCCTGAGCTGCACAGCGGCTTATGGGGGACACTGTAAGGAAAAGCTCCGCATTAATTTTGAACACCTGGAGTATCTTCCGTGCTCCTAAAGTAGGGTAACAAGTGTTTCTGCATTCCTCCCTTGCGGAATTTAGGCACCGCCACTTGGCCCCACTGAGCCACCGCGGTGGCTGATAGTTGTAGACCAAGTTAATTTTGTACATCGGTTAAAACTGCAGTGTAGATAGCGTGCAAATGAGCACCTTCACCACAATGCATTAGAAATTTTTGTTCGAATACCAGTCATTTACGCGAAGTATCATTTCGGCACCATGAAAATGCCCATCATCTACGATAAAATGTTCGCTTTCGAAGAGAGATAGAGAGGTAAAACTTTTATTCTGCTCGCTTTCGAAGAAGAGTAATAAATTTGTGTGACTGTTTGGGACACACTTACGAAATCACTACATGCTGCCTTTAGGGATTCATGCACTCGACGCTGCGTTGCTTTGCCGGTAAAACGGGGACGCTCATACTTTCTAAACAAAGTTCGTAAATGCTACCACTTCAACAAATAGCAATATGCCGGACTTACGATCGTGGCAGTTAATGTGCAAGGAGCACTCTTATGCAAAGAGAACAGGTCGCATAAACGTTTTTCTTGGTTGCCAACCAGCGTCCACTTTGGAGGTGCGGCATATGGGAGGGGCACTCGCAGTGACGTCACGTTGTTTGCAAACAGGCAGAGGTCTATTGGCGCAGTCAACACGCAAGATAAAGAGGTCCTCTACAGACGACAGGGATACGTGAAGCTAAAGGAAGGAAGAAAGGAAAGAAGGAAGGAAGGACGGAAGGAAGGAAGGAAGAAAGGAAGGAATAACTTTATTGAAAGGGGTTGTGGGATGAAAGGTTATGAGCTCGATGGGTGGGGCCCCGAGTCCAGGGCTCCACTGGCTGATGCCGCCTGGCTGACCTGATCCAAAAGCGCAAGCTGCACCTCCGGGTCAGAGCTGGCGACTTGTGCCTCCCATTGATCCAAAGCGTTCGATAATTGAAAGTTACCTAAAAAGGTATTTAAATTTAGTGGTCTATTTTGGCAGCCCCACGAAATGCGATATAGCGACGGTGAGCCTCCCCCCCCCCCCCCACCACCACTGGACATGTGTGCCCATACAGCGTTGGAAAAAATTTTTTAAACTTTGTAGGTTTGGAAAGGTCTCCGTTTGAATCCGGCAGAGGTCTATGGCGTCCTCCCCTTGTAATAATTCGGGGGGGGGGGGGGTGCTTTATTTTTGTCGCGTGCCACGCCAGTGAGCGAGAACTTCGCGAGGGGCCATTCGGAATAGGTGGTTGTCATCCTCGCTTGACTCCTTCTAGAATGTTTGGGGAGATTGACGGTGCTGTCGAGGCTCTGCTCGGTTCGTGAGCCCTCGAGCAAAAGCGTCTGCACTCTCGTTTCCCTCCAGGCCTGTGTGTACCGAACACCAGATCAACTTGTATCCGTTTGTCAATATCCCACCTAGGAAATTTTTAACTGAAGAATACTGGATTTGTCGCACTCGAGAAAAAGTTCGGAACTTCGCTTAGTGAAATGTCATTTTCAATACAATTTCAGCGATATTATGACGAAGGAGGTTTTCTTGATAGTTGGAGGACGGCTTCCGTTCAGCGGCATGCGGGAGAGTTCGAAGCATCAGGTTTTGCTTCCATGTTCAGACCCATTTACCATGTTAATCATGAAATAACGCCGTAGGCTGCTACATGCTGGCGTTAGGCAGGTTTCAGCTGAACTCGGAGAGGATTTCTGGATACTAAGGGCCGGAAAAATTATCAAAAAGGTTACTACGCGGTTGATCTTTCTGTCCGCGACGTTCGTCCAAGCCATGCGCAGAGGCATTTGTTCCTCGTGCAGCTGAATGAGTACAATATTGACGCCTTTTGAAGTATCAGTAGTTGACTTTGCCGGCCTTCTCAGCGACAACCCGAATGGAAATGCGCTCAAGCCGTACATACTGCTGTTCACCTCTGCCGTCGTACGAGCCGTTCATCTTGAACATGTCACTATCTCTTAGCGGAAATGTTTATCCTTGTATTCAGTAGATTTGTTCCAAGACGAGGCTTCTGCAAATTCTTCTACTCGGACCATGGAAGTACATTCGAGAAGGCCTCGAAGGACAGCAAAAGACAGGGATGATGGGAAAAGAATTTGAAGCGTAATTTTCGAACCTCTAACGGAAGTTCTTTCCATACAAAACTCCATGGTGGGGAGTATTCTGGGAAAGGCTGATTCGTTCATGGAAGACTGCGTTTGAGAAAGTGCTCGAGATAAACTACCTAAACTAAGAAGGGTTATCCACAACGCTCATGCGAGTGGAAACAACGATTAATCGGCGACCCATAACGTACGTCTACAGTAATAATTCCGAGCCTAGCCCGCTTACTCCAGGACTGCAATAACGTGCTAACTTGGGCTGGTTGGTACATGTCTGAAAAAAAGGAGTAACAGCGCTGAACAACGGGACGTGACTGAGACAGACGAGGTCACTCGGTCGTTCGTCTGTCCCGTCGTTCAGCGCTGCTACTCGTTTTCTTCATACTCTAGGACACTTCCTGATCGGCAAAAGACTCACCATGTTCCCACCGAACAATTCACATTTAGGCTCCGAAGGCGTAAAGTGAGAACCTGCTGCACTTCGACTTGGGGGGAAATAACGTGAACAGCTTCTCTAAATGCTTTGGACAAGGTGGCGCCATGCATACTTGCGAGAATTTTGTTCTGCCCACGTAATTAAGAAAACCAAGTTTGTGCCCATCAAGATAGGGGAACGTCTAGTTATTCAAGAAGGAAACACACTGAGGTAACAGTGTAAGATCGGTTAATTCGTCGAACACTTTTCTGGAATCGATGGAAAGGTTCGTTCATCCAAAGTTTGTTCACCTTGCGGAGAAGTCCTGCGACGACCGATCCAGCTCCTCAACCACAGGGGGGGCTTCGCTGTGCTACTCGGTAATTCACGCTTCGCGGCGCACCGAAAGCGTTCCTTGCTCCGCTGGATGCAACCTTTCGAGCATCTCTACAGCACTCATTATACGCTTAGATGCCATATTGCAATATGACGTCTTTTGATGTGAGGGCTCGGAAATGGAGACAGAATTTATGGGAGGGGGGATGCTTTTTCTCGTTTTCTTCCCTTGGCATAAAAAGCGTAAGTAAAACAAACTGTCCAAATTTACCAAATAATGTGGAGTGCATAGATGTATATCATGCGAAAGTTAGGTTGCTGTTGCTATGGGAGTTGAAACATTCGGGTAGCATGTTGTTTCCTCAAATTTGTGTAGCATTCTTGTTGGTTGTCGTTTGCTGCATCTCCACCGCATGTTGGCTATTTCGTACATATTGCAATGCTACTTCGTGACGTTCTTCCAATTTTGCAAGCAATGTAACCTCCCTTGAATAACACGTTCTTAGCACTGTAGGTGGCCCTAATAAATAAATTACTAAAAATGCTAACTCGACATGCGTCACACATCACGGAACACAGGTATGACCTTCTACTAAAGAAAAACGACAGTTACATTCCTGGCTACGCTTTCATTTCCAATGATAAGTAAAACGGCGTTAAAAGCTACGTCGGATGTCTTGCTTAATCTGTCCGTTGACGTCTGAGTTAATACGCAGAATTTATATTTGCCGTTCTCTTTTCACAGTTTTATTTACGTTTATTTATTAGAGACAGCCTTTCTTAGCGGATCACCACCACTTTCTCATGTCGGGTATGTTTCAAACATCTTTCGTGGGCCGATTCCAGAGATAGTGCTGCCCCAGTAAAGTTATATCACTTTAAATTTCGAGCTCTGATCTTGTTTCGCACTATTGATATTTAATAGTCTGCGAAGATTCAAGATAAAACAATTGTGGTCGGTGTTATGTTTTATTATATTTGTTTTTGGGCTGTCATTATTTTACATTTTGAGGAATAATTTTGTCAAGAATGTAAGACCCTGTATGAGCAATTTTAGTGATAGAGTAGCTTGGCAATACAATCCACAAATGCAGCATGTCATTTACAACCTTCCATTTGTTCTAGCGCTTCTAACAGTCTTGGAGAATGATACTTCTTTTTCTTCTCTCCCTCTCCCTCCTGGGTTGTTAAGGCACCAAGTTGCCGACCGATGCCATCTCAGTCGCGTTTTGTGTGTCCTCTGTATCAAATGAATTTTAAGACTTCTTGTTGGATGGCTGTCTTCAGCAGGATATAAGCACCTATGAAGGAGCTTTTGAGCTTCGCAATCCTCTTCCAACCAGAGTAAAGTCTCCTACTGTGATGTCAGGTTCCCTTGTGGAGTGAGTACGGTCGTTGTTGCGCTTCATGGCGACCTTATATTTCTCGCACTCTTCTACCGATTTCTTGCGTTCTTGAAGGTTTAACACGTTTGCAAGGCCAAGGAGGTGATCAGCTGGATGCCTGCTCAATTTTCCATGGCAAACTAAATATGTACTGCATCCTAAAGCAGTTGTAAGATAGGTTAAGGTGATTAGCAGCCGCTTCAAAAGCAGGCTTTCAACAATCTCGGAATTCCGGATAGAGTGTGATAAACATTCGATATCTTTTAACGCTCTCTCGGCCAACCCGTTGGCTTCCGAATGATAGAGCGCAGCAAGGCCAAGTTGTATGTTCCGTTGTTCAGTCCATTATTTCGAGCGCTCGTTTCTGAAAACACGGCCATTGTCAGCCGCAATCACTTTTACATTCCTGAATATTTCACGTCTGAGTAGCGATATGACGCTGTTGACAGCTTCTTGCCCCGTACGCAATTACTTTCGTGCATTCGTCGATGGCCAAAAGAAATGCATGTGTAGTTCTCACTCCCTTCTTCTTGACCTCCTCGAAATCAAGGGGCTGACAGATGGAATAGCACACTGTGGTATAAAGGTTATAAACAGGGATAAGGAGCCTTTCTTGCACCTTATCCCTGTTTATAGCCTTTATACCACAGCGTGCTTGAAGATTTTGTTAGGATCATTGCACTCCCGCGAGGCTTGAATTGTGCATCTCTAATTTGGCATTAGTGACAAGTTCTGATATATTGGGATATATCCTACTTCACTCTGGTCCGGTAAAATCTTTGCTTGATTTACCGGTATGTCCTCCAGAAACCGTCGAGGCCTCCAGAATCTGGGGAGGGGGTAAAGCTGCAAGATCCTTACGACGCTCGTATTAGGAATGTGCAGTCTACCATTCTTGAAAGCCATATATCAGAACTCTGGCCACATCTTCCGTGCCGTCCCACAGAAATTGGTTCGCACACACCTATCGGCAATCGGAGGTATCAGTAGCCTTGGCATTGCGTCGGCGTCAGGCAGCCTCTCTTCTGGCCTGTGACCAACGTCGAACGCGAATTGCTTTACTTCACTGACTCACTTGTCTTTCTTTAGGTTCTCTAAGGTTTAGTGTATTGGTCAAGGCTCGATTGTCAGTGAATAATTTGAAGTGTCTTCCTTCAAGGTATGTTCTAAAGTACCTAAGTGTCATGACTGTAGCAAGGGCTTCTTTTTCAGTAGTCACATAGTTGATCTCTGCTTTGTTGAATGTTTACGAGTAGTAACATATCACTTTAAGTCACTGTTTCGCGGGCTCGCTCTCGTCCCTCTGGTATAGCACCACGTCTTTATCGTAATGTGATGCGTCAGTGTCTAGTTCAAACGGCTTTGTTCAATCTGGAATAGGAAGTACTGGGTCAGATGACATTATTCTGACAAGTTCCTGGTATGTTCCCTCACACCACTGTGTCCACACAAATAGAGTATCCTTTTGCGTTAGCAATGTAAGTGACTTCGTCTTTAAAGCGTAGTCGTTGATAAACGCTCTGAAATGTCCTGCCAGGCCCAAGAACACGCGGAGCGAGTGTACGTCACATGGCTTTGTCAGCTGAGATAAACGTTTAACGGATTCTTCTTTTGCGCTCTTTGCATGTCCGTTGAAGCATCCTCCTAAGAAAACTAAAAAATTCTGGAAGAATTCGCTTTTTTTCATGTTGGTCTACAGTCCGGCTTCAGTTAATGCATTTAACACTTTGGACAAGTGTGAGCAATGGTCGTCACATGTTTTCGAGTAAACAATGATGTCATCTCAGAGACGTTGCAGAAGTTACCTGCGAAATCATGAAGCGCGTTGTTCATCATTGTATGGAACCATGCTCCAGAATTCTTCCCGTTATATTCGAAGACAAAACTTGTGAAGTGCCTGAACTCTTTCTCGAGTAGAATTTGCCAGTATTCCTTGCAAAGATCGATGCGGAAAAACCAGGAACAGCCACCGGTTTCGTCGATCATGTCATCGATTCTTGGCATTGGGTAGGGAAATAAATCGGTCTGACGGTTACCGAACCTGTTGTCAGTACACATTCTAAATGTCCCGTCGTCTTTCGGCACTATAGTAATCGGCGATGCAAACGAAGATGTAGAAGGCCAATTAATCCCAGGGTCGAGCAAACACTGCAATTCTTGCTTCAGTCAGTTTTTCTTTTCGTAGGACATGCCGTATGTTTTCTTCCGGACAACAGTAGTGTCACTCAGCTTGATACGCACCTTCGGAACCTTGGCCGCTGGTGGATGCTGTCCGACGCATATTAGTTCTGGATACGGGTTCGGCACCTCATCACTTGCAACTACCAGCTTCCCTTGGACTCCAGTACCTGTATGTATGGTTTGAACCAAGGGCTCCACTTCCACATCATCGCGCCACGATATATTCAATCTCATCCTTCTCAGTGAGGACGAGTCAAGAGAAAACTCGACATCGGTCTTGCTGCCTTGGTATTCCACGCATACCCTAGCCCATCTATCAAGTATTCGAGAACTTCCATCGTAGCTCCGCACGTTAACAACCTTGCCGAGGAATGTCTCTTCCGTAGAAATCAGTCGGTGATTGGCAATGCTGACCGTTGCCCCTGTGTTAACTTGCACTTCAGTTGGGCTTCTGTTGATGGTCGATGGGGCATAGAGCAAACCTTGGGCGCCACAACGGAAAACTATTCCAAACATTTCTATTCCAATTCGGCAATCAGCCCTCCTCGATTGGTTAAAAACTTTTTGGGCCACTCCCACTTCTCCGGTCTGTCACGCGACGTCACGAAAACCGCGATGGCTCCCCATCTGACATGGCGGGTACACGCTGATTATGCATAATTTGACCTAAGGAAAGAAAAATAGTTATTTCTTATAGTATTTCTTATTTTCCATTCGACGCCTTTTCGCCATTAGCTCTCGGCTATTGGTCCAACGTTATCGGGTTGCACCCTCTTCACGTGACGTTACAAAACTGCAATAACCCACCGCGTCAATGTGTCGTGTATGCGTTAAAGATGCATCAATATGCCGAACAAAACTAAATTTTCTTTTGAATAGCCACAGGCTGCCCCGTTCCGAAAGGAATAAAAGATGGTTGCCACCGATTGCTCAGGCACTGGCTACTCGCACCTGCCGGCGACCATGTATTTATTTGCATATAAAAAGACTTTTTGCGTTGCCGTATAACGTTATAGAGCCCTTTCGTCACGCATACGACGTCGCTCTGCCAGCTCTACTTTGCTGAAGATACGTTTTAGCGGCATTTTTAACTGTCCGTTGCAAGCCGTAGCGATGTTAGCCAAGCCAACGCAAGCTAAGTATGGGAAAGTGGACCAATCGTAGACGCCAGCACCACCCTTTTCATCCGGTTAACAATTTTCAGTGCAGCGGCTCGGCCCCATCGAATCCCACTCTACGTGAGCGTGCTCCTCGCGTCTTGCCAGCCAATTAGATAAGACAAGCCACTCAGTTAAGGCAACGTTATTGGTTTTTAAAGCTAACAGAAGTGACTTCCTATAAACGAGGAGGGCGTTTCATTGGTCTCTTCAGACAACCCTGCGGGTGCCGCCCGATGCTTGCGTCGGCGGTTACGCAAATTTGACGTCAGGAGGTTAAAATAAAAACATAGTGGAATCGTTTTACGTTATAGGCCCCTTGTGTTGACTTTGCCAAATGCACTATTTTTTTCGGCGCTGCCGGGTAGAAAAGAGTGCCCTGATTTTCCATATCGTTCTGCCCGTGACTCCCCTTGAAGTTCGATTCTTGCACTGTGGCGTGGCCACAAGAACCATTGCAGTAGGAACAGCTCTGGTCACACGTTAAGCTTGTGGCGGAGGGTCGGTCATTGCTCCTACTTGTATGGTTATAAGGTTGTAACACATCGGTGGAGATATTCATCAGGCAATTATATAGTTGCTCTGCAGTAGCCTGAGGTCTAGGAAGAACTTCGCACTGAGAAATCTTCGTCATTCAATGAATTATTAGCGCGACTAGGGTTGGTTCAGATATGTTCGGGTCGGCAAGTTTCACGAGTCGGCGCTCTTGAGAGTAGTCGTCGACAGCTGTTCGTTCTCTATGCTGCAAATAAATAGCCTTCTCCAAACATTCAATAGAATTCTGGTCAAATGCACGAACGAAACAGTTTTTCCATTCGACCCATGACTCCAATGCATGGCTTGGTATCCTCAAATCAAACCATTTCCTAGCGTTTCCCGTAAGAAAACGACGCACATTGCTGATGTGATCACATTCATCATTCCAATTATTTTGCGAGCATCCGTATTCTAAAAACCGAAGCCAGTCTAAGGGTCTCGAGTGCGTACCGTCAAAAAAAAAATCAGGAACAACCACTTCTCACGTTACATATCTTCAGTAGCTGCATGTTGGCGTTAAAACCCTCAACAACTGTTCATTTTGTTGCATTTGCTGCTCCTGCGTATACAAAATGTGCTGGACAACTAGGTTAACGTCTTGCTTCTTGATTGACCCTTGGTCGTGGCTACCTGGCCTATGGAGCCACTGTTCTAATTGGGTAGCCTTCAGATCAACTCTGGCTGAACCCTTGGAGCCTATTTCTTCAAGGGTCATGTTATCCTTGTGAGCTAGGAACATCAAGATGTCCGGTCTGCTGACCTGCTCCGGAAGGTTGACGGAACGTCTTCGTCTTCCTTATAATGTTTTTCCTAAAAATAAGACATACTTCTATCGGAAGCTATGTTTATTCTTCCTCTAACTTCTTCGTGCTCCTGCTTGACTTCATTCCTTCTTATATTCTAATGGTTGTATCGTTATATCCTCCCCGGCTTTGCTTCCATCCCTCCTGGGATGGTATGGGACCACATTTCCAATCGTAGTAATTTCTGTTGGTCCATTGCTTCATTCACACTAGATGGTTGTTAGAATTCTTTGCTGTGTGGATGTCTTTGTGACCAAGAAATCGCCTATATGTGCCTTGGATCCTTGAATCCCTTTTCGCCCAAGGACCATAGTCTCTGGCTGAATATATGGCATAGGACTTCCATGACGTCTGTCGTAGCCTTCGTTCACTGCATTGCGGTATCGATGCTGCTGGTTTCGTGATCTTGCTTTTTCTTTAAGCACTATAGGTTCAGGTAACGCCAGTGCAACATTGGCTGGAAGCCACTTGATTCTTCTATAGGCTGCAAAGTGTGGACTACAGCCAATAGCGGTGGTATGAGAAATGTCGTGGTGGGTCATGGCGGCTTCTAAAGTGCATCTCCACCCACCCTTGAAATCGGGGTGCATTGACATGAATTGCTTTATATCTCGAATGGCACTCTCCGCCAATACATTCGGCTCCGAGTGGTATGGAACATGGAAACAGAGTTTTATTGCTTTTTTATGAGCCAAGTTATTTGCTGTGAAAGGCACACCGATTATCGGCGACTACTACTTTTGTGTTCTCAAAAATCTTCCATTCGAGAAGATCAATGACAGGTTTTTAATCTCCTTTTCCCGCTTTTGCTGCTACCACTCTCGTACATTCTTCAATGGCAATTAAAAAGGAGTGAGTACTGTTTACTCCCTTTTTTTCTGTAGCTCAGCAAAATCGAGATGAACCACCTCGAATGGAGTCGCAGAATATTCGGAAATTACCATATTGTTTCCGCGTGGCCTGTATTTTGCCTTGTTGAGTTGACAGTTATGGCAAGTCCGGATATAGTTGCTAACGTCTTTCTTCATGGTGTCCTACGTAAACCTGCTAGATATTTTCCAGTAGGTGTTCCAGAATCCGTTGTGGCCAGCAGACTCCGGGCTGTCATGATAAAGTGTTAGAATATTGGGTGCTTCAGATTCGGGAACATGGAACTTTCCGTTCCGCAGCTCCATGTTTTCAGTGCATTCCCAAAGAGTCAGGTAATTTATGTTCTCATGCTGGTCTTTTAAATATATGTGGAGTCTCGACAGGGCGTCTGCATCTGGGAGTCTTTCCCCAGGCTGGTGAGCGATGTCAAAAGTTAATTGCTGTATTTCGGCGATCCATCTCACAAGCTATCCTTTCTGTTGGGCTAAACATAGGAGGTAACTTAGTGCTTGATTATCGGTGAATAACTTGAGATGGCGACCTGCCAAGCAGGAGCGGAAATAACAAACAGCCATGACCACCGCTAGAGGCTCTTTTTCGGTAGTAGGGTAATTCTCTTGAGTTTTAGAAAATGTGTAAGAATAATATCCAATAACTTTCTACTCACGATGAGATTGCTCCCTTAAGTCTCTCTGGTACAGCACCGCACCGGTTGCAAAATGTGAAGCATCCGTGCACGGTTAGAACGGCAGGTTGAAATCAGGGAGAACCAGAACAGGATCCGATACAATTGTTTGTAACAAGTAATTATATATCTCGTCGCATTCCTTTGACCATACAAAGGGCGCACTTCCTTCTTGAGTAGGACTGTAAGGCATTTAGTCTGTGGCATACCCGGGAAAGAAAGTTATGAAATGCCCTGCTAAACCAAGAAAGACAGGCAGTGAGTAGACGTCGTAGGGTTTCACCAGCTGGCGTATATATATGTTGAACGGACTCTTCTTTCGCGCTCTTGGTGCGGCCGTCAAACATTCTGCCTAAGAATACAGCGTTCCTGCGTAAAAACTCACTTTTCTTAGTGTTTATCTTTAACTTTGCCTGGCTCAAAGCTATGAGTACTTTCGTGAGCTGCTTGTCATGATCTTTTGTTCGTGAATAGATCAGTGTGTCGTCTATATACACACTACAAAATAGGCCCAAAAATTTCTCTAACACTTCATTCATCATTTTCTGAAACCAGCCTTCGGAGTTTTTTCAACCGAGGGGGAGCCTTTTATATTCTTAGACTCCGAGGGGCGTCACAATATCAGTGGACTGTTTCGTCTCTTCTGTAAGGGGTACCTGCCGCTATGCACAGATCAATTCTTGAAAACCATGTACAACCACTGGTTTCATCAATTATTTCGTCAAAACGGGGCATGGGTAATGAAAAGGGTTCCGTTTATCGATTTACCAAACGATAGTCAGTACATGCGGTATAGTACATGCGCTATAGTAGCGACGTGAACATCTTCCATCTGTACTTAACGCTTGTTAACTACGGTAACAGAAACTGCGGTATTCATCAGTGCTTTGATGCGCCGTTCGCTGATTATTACTGTTGCATAGAGTGTATTGGATATTATCAAATGCACAGTCGCACTTGGTATTGAAAAATCTTGCTGTTTACCTTTGCTTCACTCTTACCACGGAGTAAGACATTTAGAAGGTGAAACTCCCGTCAGCGCGAGCGAGCGCGGGCGACCAGATAAGGTCACAATTGTTGTATGCGCCGACGGGACCGTATGCAGTGGCGGCGCCATGCGGCGCATCGTAGAAGCCGCAGCGAAAAAAAAATGCAGCGCCCGGGCAGGCGGCTTCGGCGCGCTCTCAACGGCGGTAATTTCATTTCAGGCCGCTAGGCGCCGCCGGGGTAGTTGGAGAAGTATGGGAGAGGCCTTTGCCCTGCAGTGGGCGTAACTAGGCTGATGATGATGATGATGAGTCAGTACAAAGACGAAACGTTTCGTCTTCTTTTGGAACTATTGCTATGGGCGACGCGATGGTCCGATTATCTGCGCGTCCAACATTTTCTGTAGTTCTTTTAGCCGTGCCTTCTTCTCACGTGTCATACTGTATGTTTTTCTCCTGGCAGCTATCTGGTCTTGAGGAAAAAATGGTGCTTTGATCGCAATAGTTGCAGACTGCCATGGTATGTCTCAATGCAAAGAAATTCAGGATACAAGGATGGTATATCACTTGGTTTCGTAACTGTTCTGGGTGACTGAAGAGCCGCGTCCTTAAGCTTATTTTTCACTACATCTTTCCACGAAATGTTCATGCGGAAACGCTTCACGTCCGGTCGGGATACTATAAGCATAAATTCTGCTCCTTCCATCACCAAAGCTTCAATGTCATTGCTTCTCCACATCACATTTACGTGAGCCCATTTCTGCATCATTTTAAGTGTTCCATCATAACTATGAATTTGCGCTATAGTAGCGACGTGAACATCTTCCATCTGTACTTAACGCTTGTTAACTACGGTAACAGAAACTGCGGTATTCATCAGTGCTTTGATGCGCCGTTCGCTGATTATTACTGTTGCATAGAGTGTATTGGATATTATCAAATGCACAGTCGCACTTGGTATTGAAAAATCTTGCTGTTTACCTTTGCTTCACTCTTACCACGGAGTAAGACATTTAGAAGGTGAAACTCCCGTCAGCGCGAGCGAGCGCGGGCGACCAGATAAGGTCACAATTGTTGTATGCGCCGACGGGACCGTATGCAGTGGCGGCGCCATGCGGCGCATCGTAGAAGCCGCAGCGAAAAAAAAATGCAGCGCCCGGGCAGGCGGCTTCGGCGCGCTCTCAACGGCGGTAATTTCATTTCAGGCCGCTAGGCGCCGCCGGGGTAGTTGGAGAAGTATGGGAGAGGCCTTTGCCCTGCAGTGGGCGTAACTAGGCTGATGATGATGATGATGAGTCAGTACAAAGACGAAACGTTTCGTCTTCTTTTGGAACTATTGCTATGGGCGACGCGATGGTCCGATTATCTGCGCGTCCAACATTTTCTGTAGTTCTTTTAGCCGTGCCTTCTTCTCACGTGTCATACTGTATGTTTTTCTCCTGGCAGCTATCTGGTCTTGAGGAAAAAATGGTGCTTTGATCGCAATAGTTGCAGACTGCCATGGTATGTCTCAATGCAAAGAAATTCAGGATACAAGGATGGTATATCACTTGGTTTCGTAACTGTTCTGGGTAACTGAAGAGCCGCGTCCTTAAGCTTATTTTTCACTACATCTTTCCACGAAATGTTCATGCGGAAACGCTTCACGTCCGGTCGGGATACTATAAGCATAAATTCTGCTCCTTCCATCACCAAAGCTTCAATGTCATTGCTTCTCCACATCACATTTACGTGAGCCCATTTCTGCATCATTTTAAGTGTTCCATCATAACTATGAATTTGCGCTATAGTAGCGACGTGAACATCTTCCATCTGTACTTAACGCTTGTTAACTACGGTAACAGAAACTGCGGTATTCATCAGTGCTTTGATGCGCCGTTCGCTGATTATTACTGTTGCATAGAGTGTATTGGATATTATCAAATGCACAGTCGCACTTGGTATTGAAAAATCTTGCTGTTTACCTTTGCTTCACTCTTACCACGGAGTAAGACATTTAGAAGGTGAAACTCCCGTCAGCGCGAGCGAGCGCGGGCGACCAGATAAGGTCACAATTGTTGTATGCGCCGACGGGACCGTATGCAGTGGCGGCGCCATGCGGCGCGTCGTAGAAGCCGCAGCGAAAAAAAAATGCAGCGCCCGGGCAGGCGGCTTCGGCGCGCTCTCAACGGCGGTAATTTCATTTCAGGCCGCTAGGCGCCGCCGGGGTAGTTGGAGAAGTATGGGAGAGGCCTTTGCCCTGCAGTGGGCGTAACTAGGCTGATGATGATGATGATGATGAGTCAGTACAAAGACGAAACGTTTCGTCTTCTTTTGGAACTATTGCTATGGGCGACGCGATGGTCCGATTATCTGCGCGTCCAACATTTTCTGTAGTTCTTTTAGCCGTGCCTTCTTCTCACGTGTCATACTGTATGTTTTTCTCCTGGCAGCTATCTGGTCTTGAGGAAAAAATGGTGCTTTGATCGCAATAGTTGCAGACTGCCATGGTATGTCTCAATGCAAAGAAATTCAGGATACAAGGATGGTATATCACTTAGTTTCGTAACTGTTCTGGGTGACTGAAGAGCCGCGTCCTTAAGCTTATTTTTCACTACATCTTTCCACGAAATGTTCATGCGGAAACGCTTCACGTCCGGTCGGGATACTATAAGCATAAATTCTGCTCCTTCCATCACCAAAGCTTCAATGTCATTGCTTCTCCACATCACATTTACGTGAGCCCATTTCTGCATCATTTTAAGTGTTCCATCATAACTATGAATTTGCGCTATAGTAGCGACGTGAACATCTTCCATCTGTACTTAACGCTTGTTAACTACGGTAACAGAAACTGCGGTATTCATCAGTGCTTTGATGCGCCGTTCGCTGATTATTACTGTTGCATAGAGTGTATTGGATATTATCAAATGCACAGTCGCACTTGGTATTGAAAAATCTTGCTGTTTACCTTTGCTTCACTCTTACCACGGAGTAAGACATTTAGAAGGTGAAACTCCCGTCAGCGCGAGCGAGCGCGGGCGACCAGATAAGGTCACAATTGTTGTATGCGCCGACGGGACCGTATGCAGTGGCGGCGCCATGCGGCGCGTCGTAGAAGCCGCAGCGAAAAAAAAATGCAGCGCCCGGGCAGGCGGCTTCGGCGCGCTCTCAACGGCGGTAATTTCATTTCAGGCCGCTAGGCGCCGCCAGCACGATAACGGCTCCGCGGGCATGTGACTTTTTCTGGTCGCCGCAAACAGCGGAGTTTTCACTCCTAAATGTTTCTTGCTCCGTGACTCTTAGTGACATCCGTTTGGAAGGGAGCCAAGGATTGTGTCACTTGAGGTGTTGCCACATCTGTCGTGTGGTCACCATTGAACGACGGTTGGCTTGATCTTGAGTCTCGGTATGGCCTTTTGAGCGCTGGTTCTCCACGTAAACATACAATGAATACAAAATGTCTTGATTCAAGCCGGTGCTCTCGCTTGAACTTGCTGGCGCTCCTCTCGCGTCATGCCATGAGAATTAAGACCATTACCGAGGGTTCTGGAAGATTCGGATCTGCAGCGATCGGTGTTTGTAGAAGAATGCCTTATCCCAAAGCTCTACTGGGTTGATCTCAAATGTCTTCCTGAAACTTAGACGACATGGGTTCCAAGTATCGCTTTCACAGTCAATGATATGTAGCTCGTACCACTTCCGCGCATTCCCTGACAAGTAAAATCGTAAGTTTTTCACGCGATCTCTGCATGCATTCTTTTCACAAGCATGTTCATAAACCTTATCCAAGATATGGCAGAGTTCGACTCACCATAGAAACAGCCCGCTTGCATAAGTATAGTACACTTTTCCAGTGAGTCCTCCACCACCGTACTCAACAGTTCCATGATATACTTCTGTTCTGAGACATGAAAACGTATTCATTTCACTGCAGTTGACGTTGTCGCTTCGGCAGAAAGTAACGCTTCGTGAACTGTATTAGACTGCAAAAACAATTGTTCTCCATTCCCACGCTCACCGCGTGTCTCGGGACGAGCTCCGCTGGAGTCAGGTTTCTCGTTGCCAGCGGCGAAGTTCAACCAGTTCCTCTTCTTCACGCTCTGCACCTAAGGCCTTTCGGTCGATCTCAGAAAACGTCAGTTGCACCCTCGTTCTTCTTCGACTGCGCCAAATGTAATGTTTTTCCTAACAATGAGACATACTTCTATCGGAAGCCATGTTTATTGGATTGGATTGTATTTCCTTCGTCGATGGCGTGTACCCACTGCGGGGGATTGGCCAGGATTTGGATATTATAGGAAGATGTTGGTAGTACAAAAACTGGTAAAAGTGCCATGTGGAAATAGATAAAAAGAATGTTTAAGAACAAAAGAAAAATGTCTTCAAACAACTATGAATTCCTCCACGGCTGAGCAGCATCCCCGTGGTAGTTGCCGAGAGAGGAGGCTCCTAGAGAAAGGATAATTAAAATGGAGAAATTTGAATCAAGTTGCGTGAACGTCAGTTCTAAGAGGTTCTTCCTTAAAGGGGTGGAGACATCAAAATTTTCGTTCATGCGTTTGTTGATTCAAACGTTGCGTCATGCTTCAGGGAGCACGATACACACAACGGGATTCATATATATCCGATAAATAATTTAATAATAGCATTATTATACCGAGCGATTTCGGTTTCAGTTTCTGGGCTCCGGGAGATGCTATGACGTCACAGAGGAGGACACGCAACATGGCTTGGTCACGTGAGCCACAAAAAATAGTGACGTAAAACTATGCTGCGTCGTCTGCTCGCGCATACGCGTGCTCTGCCAGCAGAGGTAAACAACTGGCGATTCGAAGTGCATGTCGCGATTATTATAACTATCGCGAAGAGCGACAACAAAGTTAAGAAAATATTGCGGCTTGTGAGAGTCGGTGATTCATTCCGAAGCGCCGTAAGCTTTAGCTTTGAAGTGAACCGGAAAAGGCCTAGCGACGATATCGGCGGCGCCGAACGATCAGAGGCGGTGAAGCTGCCGTCGATGCCAGAGTGACTACTCCTCGGTCGCTGATTGGCCGCTTCTCCGTACGGCTGCCGCACAAATGGGTCCCGGGCCCGTCCTCTCTACGGCAAGGAAATCTCGCCGTTTGCGAGCAAAACCGCCGTCGCACGGGGGCCGGCGAACGGCGTTCGGCGAGTTTCCGTGCCGGTAACATGGACGGGCCGGTAACGTGGAAAGGCCAAGCGAAGGAGAGTCCGCTCCGAGCTGCCGAACTATGCGACTATGCGAGGAGAGAAGCAGACAACACGAACGCCGCATATCCTGGTCCCTTTCGGAGTCGGCCGGCTAGTGTTACACTCAAACGTGTAAAGGCCCGTCCGCAGGGCAACTCGCCGCACGCAGTTTGCCGTTCGCAGGCCGGCGTGCGGCGTTCGTGTTGTCCACTTCTCTCCTCTTGTGTCCGTGTCTGCACGCCTTACCCCTTCTTTGCATTAAGAAAGGATTTCTATATGCCTGTAGGTCGGTCATAGTGGAGGCTATGCTCGGCTGCTCGGCTCAGCAGGCTCCGTAATCGGCATTTCATCGCTACTCATCATACGTCACGTTTTTGTGCTGGTGTGCCATGACGTCAATATTTTCGTTCCTCCTCTGTGACGTAGTAACTGCCGCGCTAGCGATGGGTCTCGACTACGAGAAGGAGTTTTTAATGACTCTTTGGAGCTGAATTAAAATTATTTTGGAATGTTTGCAGCGTCCAATACCTCGTTCTGGGTGTCCTTGCATACGGAAGCAGCCTACAACATTCTTTTTATAGCCTCAAAATTTGGTGTCCCAACCCCTTTAAAGCGGAAAAACGGCGGCAGAATAAGAAAAAGATGGTCGATGGTTTCATCTACTGCACAGAATGGGCACAGAGCGGAAGGTACCAGACCGCCCCTGTGACGATAAAAGTTTAATAATGGTGTTCGACAGCGTAACCGGGTAAAAATTACTTCAGTTTTTCTGGTGTGAAAGGAATGTTTGTGCCAAAGGAATATGAGGTGTCGATATTTTGAAAAATTTGCTATCGCTCGATTCAAAAAGTCTAGAGCAATTGCGTATCTCCTGTATCTAGTAGTGGTTAGGTAAACTCATGCCAGAAGTAATGATAGTGCAGTGCCATTGAGGGCTGCTCTCGCGAGACTGTCAGCAATCTCGTTCATGGATAATCCCCTATGACTAGGCGCCCAAAGTAATCTAATTGAAATTAGGTGGTTTGACAGTAGAAATGAAGTACACGTAAAAGGCTAGCACCACTATTTGTTGTGACCGATGGACATAAAGATAAAGAATACGTTATTATCACTACCATTGATATTGATCAATTTAGTTGACCTAAAGCTAATACTACAGCTAGAAATTCAGCCTGAAATACGCATCAGAAGTCCGGAATCGTAATTGAGAATGACCAGTCTAGAGCAGGCGCGAGAATGCCAATTCCGGATTTTTCTCCTCCCTGTGAGGCGTCTGTTGCGATGGCCGTATTTATACCTAAACTCAATAAATTATCTTGCAATAGTCCATTTAATATATTTTGATAGAAAAATTT
Source organism: Dermacentor variabilis (assembly GCF_050947875.1). NCBI lineage: Eukaryota > Metazoa > Arthropoda > Arachnida > Ixodida > Ixodidae > Dermacentor > Dermacentor variabilis. Next base: position 9,118,291 of record NC_134570.1, read on the forward strand.
TGCATTGTTAGGGTAGATGTCATCATAGACGATTTGTAGACTCTCTCGCACATCACAAATAGGCGGCACCACATACGTAGATTTAAGGGGTTAATCAACGTTGCTACAAAGACCACCTGTGATGTATGAAACCCGGGCCAGTGTACTCCGAGAAATAATGCAGGCTGGCAAATGAATATGTTTTCTAATCTTCTAATAGAGGATTTGTACATATTTAAGAATATTTGCATCATCAGCAACCGAAATCTATACAATATTGAGGGGCAACCTGACTTCTTGATGCAAGACATTATTAGCCACAAATTTCGGTAATCCGCAGCATAATCGAAGAGCTTCCCCCTCAATCGGAACAAGGGGGCGTAATTTATAAGCTGGGGCACCAGAAAAGAGCACACATCCAAAGTCTGAAATTGGCCGCACGTACATGTTATAAATCATTAATGGTGTGTCTCTCCGCATCCCCAACCGACTGTTGCATAGCTTACGTAGCATGCCAACTGCTCTCACGCATTTTTTAACTGTGTAGTCAATATGGCCAAGGCAACTGAGGGTGCCGTTATAGACTACACCTAAGTATTTCACCGACTCCACTTGAGGTATAGTCTCGAGACGGTAGGATAGCGATATATTAAGGGGAGTGCTAAGGGGCAAAAACAATATTGAGCATTATCTCACGTTAAGTGAAAGGCCAGTCATGCCTAACCAGATTTCTATGGCCAAGTCAATAATAGTCAATAATATAGGGAGTGAATATCACTGTCTGGTGCATAGAAAACAGTATCGTCTGCGTAAGCATACGTTTGTACATCTGGATGCCGAGAAATGGAACTCATCAGAACGTTAAATAATAATGGAGAAGTGACAGCTCTTTGAGGAATCCCTCGTGATTGATTATGTATGCTCAAATAAAAGCCTCTTAGAGAGCAGTAGAATTTCCTCCCGTTTAAAAATTCAGATATCCAGTTTACAAGGCAATTTGTAAACTGTAGATTTCGTAATATATCCAATAAAATTACATTTTCTACACTGTCGTAGGCTTTAGAGATGTCTAGTGCCACAATAGCACCTATGCGTCTTAGCGCCGTGCTAATTTTATTCTACTTTCTAAGTCCAAGTGAGCATGCCATATTGAACATGATGGTCGGAATCCAATTTGGCAGTAATTAATCAAATGTTTCGTGTCTACAAATTTAAGCATAGGGGCATATAGTATTCTTTCAATTTTTTCACCAAATTTGAGGTTAGCGCGATTGGTCTAATGTTATCTACTATATGTCCTTCCCCAGGATTTTTAAGAACTGGAATTATTTTAGCAATTTTCCGTGCATACGGAATCCATGAAAATCTAGTTGAGTGATTTATAATAGCTAAAGGGTCATCAGGAGCTTCTTTAAATAAAATTTTGATCATGGCACAGATTACCAAATCTGCGCGGGGAGCTGAATATAGCAGTCGCTCCACGATCTCAGCCAATTCTACCATGGTAATTTCTATAAAATCATCTGATGTCCTTTGCAAGCTGGAGCAATTTGGCAAAAGTGAAGAAAATTTAATTTATAATTCCTTCGTGATTTCTTTTAGTGACTGTTTCATTTCATTACTACTTAAGGCTATGGAGTCTATATTAATTGCACGCAGAAGAACCTTCCTACTGCGGAGAAAACTGAACAAAGCGCGTTTATTTTTATTTTTAAATAGGAAGTCAAATGCTTGCAGTTGTATTCGTTTTTGGCTTTTGAAAATGTAGGTTTAAAGACGGCTCGAAAAAAAATTGTATAATTGCTCCAATTTTTAGGACATTGGTTATGTAATAATTTTTCGAAACGGCTTTTCGCTTTCTATATTCACAAGTGCATTCTCCATTCCACCAATAGGTGTATGAATTTCTGTTTTTTTTTAGTCAAATTTCAAATTCAGACTTTTTGCGAGAACCTTCCAAAGCAGAACAGATAATCGTAGTTTTTTGCTCAGTGCACGTGTCAGACAGCGACGAAAGAGCATTTCTTAAGCATTTTCTAAAAATATTGCAATTAATGAAAGTTCGCATCTGATCGCTCATAAACGTTACAGGGCGCGCTACTTCAAAAATTACTGGAAGGTGATCACTGCTTTTCACATACTCAACATGTGACCACGAAGATACGGATACACTCGGGCCACAGAATGTAAGATCTATTGCAGAGTGGGATCGACCCCGCATAAACGTAATAGATCCTGAGTTTACACACGTTAACCCATCGTTCATAGCCCAGTTCCATAGTCTGGTGCCGCACAAATCTGCTTTTAATCCCCATGATGTATGGGGAGAGTTAGTCACCTGACAGTAGGATGGCCCGTCCACAAAAACTAAGAACCCTATCCAGTGTGCGTGTGTCCTGTACGCCAAAGAAGAAGTATGCATTTGCTATGGTAAAGGGGCTATATCCAGGGAGATTCGGCTGTATCACTAGGATTTCACACTCAGGAGTAGAAAGTTGAAATGAAATTTTAGCCTTGTGGCAAATGTGAGACGAAATAAATGTAATTAATCCGCCACCTCTAATAGGACGGTTTTGACGAAATGATCTGTAAAATTTCTTCTGAAAATGTTTTGCGGAATTTAACCTAGTTTCTTGTAAAAGAATTAAATCAGAGTTAGGTTCAGTAGTTATGCAAGTCTACGTAAGCAGAATATAAAGAACGACAGTTCCCCTGAAGCACTTTCAGCAACCCTGTGGTATAGAAAGTGCCTTCTGTAGAACACTTTCTTTTGGCGTAGCACTGGCCTGACTTTCCTTAGCTTTTGCGTGAGGACCGGAGGAAGAATCATTGATCGATGGCATTGTTCTTTTATACGCTCGACGTCTTGTTCCACATCTGTCATTTCCAAATCTGTGTTAACCAGATTACCATTGGCAAGCCGTATGGAGCAAGGTTCAACATCGTCATTAGAAGGATGGGTACCAGATTTCCTATCACTAGTTTGTGGCTTGGGATCAACTGCTTGGGTCGCTGTAGGACTAAGACAGGTGGCTTGCATCAAATGAGATAAGTTACTACAGATGGCCTGCGTTATGCATTCCCCAAGGCTCCATAGCCCCAGCCGTTCCATATTACCCATATTCCACACATTCCGTATTCCACATTGCCCAGCCTTTCCATAGCTTTTGTAACTGGCTTTTCCACAGCGGCCTCTATAGCTTCTGTTAGAGATACGTCCGAGGTAAGAGTTTGCTTCCCAGTAACACCCGCAAAACCAAGCGCCCTTTCTTTCGCGATGCTTACCGCCTCCTTCCTGGAGCAGCGTCGTCTGTCAGTTATTTCTACCACCTGCAATTCCTGAGCCCTAACAGAGCAGTTAGAATAATTGGCTGGGTGACTGCCACCACAGAGGTAGCATTGCTCATGTTGGGCACTAGAATCACTTTGATCGTGCTCTTCCCCACATTTGCAACAACGCCGATTATACTTGCATCCTGCACTACTATGGCCGTATCGCCAGTAATTACGGCATTGTAGCGGACGCGATGCCAGAGGTTCAACTCTGGACACAAGGGGCCACACGTTTAGTTCTGATGGTGTCAGGATTGGGGGCTCAATCTGATCGCCCGTAATCAGTTGTCAAGATTCGACTCGGGCATGAATCAGATGGTGGCTGGCCCATGCCGTCGTCCAACTTATCCACGCTGAGGACGTTGTTGAAAGGAAGGACTACTTCTCATCGAGAACGAGGAGTATGGGTTTATTTACAGTATCTACATCAGGACGTTGCAGTTCATCAGTATAGCATGACTGCGAGAGAAAGTACACTGAGCAGCCGCACAACAGCGGTTTATGAACACTCGCTCCTCCCTCGATCCCAAGGTGAGGGAAACGTTCGACCAGGCACCGTGTTCGAGACGACCAGGCACCGTAGGTGAGACGACCATTGTCTTGCGTTTTGAACGGCGCGTGGGAAGGGGCTTCGAACTACGTTCTCTAGGGGACTCCCTTGTTCACAACAGACCAGGTTGATGGTGGCGGGTTCAGGCACAAAGCCTGCTTCGTCGCGGCCATGTTGGGTCCAGCGACGGAGAGTCGAGGACGCGCGTATTGTTCTCCACACACAGTCGACTTAGTGACGCCGTGGCTAGAGGTTTGAGGTGGCGTTCCAGGAAAAGTTGACGCCCGCTGTCGCAACTTGCTGGCAAAACTTGCACGTCAGCGGGCCTTTCTTAACAACGAACAGAAAGTTTCTGTGAATGTTGCAATCACCAATTCTGTTGGGAACCTCTTATTGGCGATAAACAGCAATTACTCCAGTTCTAGGCAATCTCTCTGACGTTTCTGATGACAATAGATCGACACCTCTGACTCTTGGTGCACGCGAGGTGGGAGTGGATGAAGGCACTCACCGGCAGTGACGCGAATGATGAGCACTTAAGCAAAACCGCGACATAGGTCTGGTGCGGTGATCTGCACACGATACCTCTGCGACCGAACTGTCTCACTTCTGTGATGGTCTGGTATGCAGAGGTAGCAGCGCGGAGAAATTTCTGGATAGGCTTGGGGTCGGTTAACCGTATAGAGCCCCCATTGGAAGGAACCAGAGCCACAGGAAAGCTGCTCACTCCACTGCCAGTAAACAAATCCAGGGGTATTTCGTCTGTCGGAATAGATGCTGTCCATGGGGGGAAAACCCTTGCCGGGGGGGTTTTTGAACTTCAGCCTAGGATGAAGCAGGCTCAAGAATAATAGGACGATCAACCAATAAGCCTAGAAAAGTCTTATACCACCCAAAACCTGGCCAAGTAACAGGAGCCGCAGACAGGTCCGAGGAGCGTTCGAAGCCCTATGCACAAAAACCAGGTCTTCTCCTTCTCGTTCTTTTTCTCCTCCTCCTCCTTCTTTTTCTTCTTCTTCTCTTTCTTCTTCTCCTCCTCCTTCTTCTTCTTTTTGTAGGATCGTTATATCCCTGGCCTGTCTTGGTGAGTAGATGGCCGTCTTCGGATGGGGCGATCATGAAAAACAATCGCATAGTTGAAAGCATTACAACTGCGCCAAAGTATGACGTTCCATTTATTCTAGCATTTCTAACAGACGTAATGATGATGATGTTGTCCCTATAATATTGCTCACACTCACGCTAACGCATTGGCCAAGAATTGGGCACCTGAACTTTTACATATTTCAAGAAACAAGTAACGTGTAATTCAGCAATTCCAACAGACATATTAACAGCTTTTCTAAACAGGACAATTTATAATAGTAATGCTAGGAATTGACACATAAATATCACCATCAGAATATATAAAATGACTTTAAGATCATATTCAATTTGTTGATTGAAAGAAAGCATCAGCATCCAAGACGTCCATATGGCTAATACCCAGAACTGAGGCACCGCACCGAAAGTTACTACTATTGCTGATGTTAAGTTTACTTGTAGTTTAGCAAGCGAAATTTCAAGAAACATTTTCTTTGGTAATGTATACAGTCGTAGAGAATGATGCTTCGTCTTGTCTCCGAAACACTGGCCCATACCCACTATGGGGGATTGGCCAAGAAGCAGGTGGTTTCCAGTATGTTTAGAATTAAAAAAAAAAAAATTTGAATAGCAGAGCGTGGGACCAATGAAATGTGATTTGGAAGTTTAATAAATATTGTTGAGAATGTTGATGAAGTAAGTTCAGATAAAGAAATGACATAATACAAATAATCGATCCTTTTAGAAATGCAGCAAGGTACTCTTTTTGTCTCTCCAATAAAACTGTAAACTGCAAGAAAACATTCCTGTGGCTGGATCCCAGGGAATTCGCCCCAAAAGAAAGAATAGTTGGTGAGGTTAGCGATAGCCCAAGTTTGCTAAATGAGTTTTTTAAGAGATTTCTTTGTCTACAAAACGGGCGGCACGAGAGAAAGTATTGTTCTATACATTCGTCCACGAAGTCGGTCTTTCCCTCTCTCTGGTAGTTACATCATATAGCACACATATACTTAAATAGTATGCAGAACCTCACGGCAACACTGGTGTCGAAAATCTGATTGTAGTGGTCATATATTGCTACCGCAATAAAAGAGTCTGACGATCCCGTGCCGTTAACATTCGTATAGGTGGTGTCCTCCCAAGCGTCTGAAGCTCCCGTAGTTGCCGAGCACCAGGCCGGGAGCGCGTGCATCCGCTTCACCGGCAGGCAACACCCGGCGGCAGCACTCGTTTCCCGCAGCAGCGACGAATGCTCGACAATTTCACCCGTAGTTGTGGGGTGGGGACAAGGGGCGCTCATGCAGAGAGACACTCGCAAATCTCTCCCGCTTTCGAGGTGAGAGCCCATATAAACAACCGAGCGCCAGGTCGTGCTACGTTTCCACCCATTAAAAAAACAATGGTTTTCCGATGGCAGCGGCTTTCGAATCTAATACCTTCCGCATACGAGGCTGAGGCTCTGCCATTTCGCCGCCACCGTTGCCTTCAACAGCAGCGGCAGGTGCTCGAGTATTTCACGAACGCTGTGGTTCATTGTGCTTCATGAAAAAGGGCAACCATCTGCATACCATTTTGATTAAATCACAAGCTCAATACAGCAAGTTTTGAGAACTTAGGTGGCGTCAAAACGGCCCAAAGACAAGAACAAAATTTGGAAGTTGTGACGCCACATTTACGCAATGACTCTGTGGTTTTGACAAAAAACTCAGAATACAAAGTTTAGCCTTCATTTTTATTTGCCGAACGTTTTCTCGCGGACTAGAAAGAAATTGTGTAAGTCATTTTTACTGCTGGTAGTTGTGGGTCGCAGGAGAGAGGCTATGCTAACCCGCCGTTCCGTACGTCTAAAGGCGCCCCCTCATTTGATGTATGGCTTTTGTGATGGCGAACGCGCAACATGTAATTGAGAACACGTGGCATTCACTATTCAAAATACTAAACTTCCAGAGTGTGCAGAAAATAAACCAGCATCGCCTCCCTAATAACGTAAAATAGTGCGGCAGTCACCGTCGCTAGATGAGAATTTCAAAAGCTACTCTCTGAGCGAAGAAAGAAAGGGGTTATATGTTATAGAATGTCAATATCTTACCATAACATTTTAAAACATGTCCTTGCGTCCACTTTCGTCTGCTATTTTTATTATTACTTCCGTATTCTAAAAAAGGTTAGCTTTTTTTCCAGTCCTTTGAAAATATAGGAAAAGCTTACATCTCTACACACAGCGCGTTTCATTGACCTTATTCTGCCCTCTGACCACCTACGCTTTTCCAAATGCGCCATGTCACTGCTGTCTACTATGCTGCAGACCCACTCCCTTCCTTCCTCTACCGTTGATGCGCCGTACCATGCAAAACATCAGAGCGAAGGAGCGTTGAAGCATAGTCGAAGGACGACGCTTTGGAGATAGCATTGCGCAGCACGATCGAAACCGAAGGGATCGGCCCCAGACCTGATCAACACGTCAGAGCGCGCGGTAGGATTTTGTGCTTCCACTCGATTTAGTGCAGGCAGCCCAGCAAATGTGCGTCGATTAAAAACTACCAGGAACCAAACATCCCGACCAGTACGCTGAGTCTTGGAGATTACGCTCTCAGATGCGAGAAAAGATTCTCTTTGTAAGATTAGAAGGGCTTGCACCTTGTTTGAGAGGAAGCCAGTCATCAACACAAGAGCCACTGTGAAACGTCGCGACCCCTTCTTGTCTTGTGGCGCGGTTTCCCCCTACTTCCCAGGAAAGACTACATTGGGCAGACTGGCAGCTACGTCAGTGAGTAGCTACGTGGGCTTAAAAATAAATTAAATGCAACCTCGCTTTTGTCAGTACATTGTCCTGAATGTGGTTGCAAGCTTTCCCTTCACTGAACAAATATTGTCACCAAGCACAGAGATAAAAAGCGAGTGAACTTATTGAACCTCTGCATATAAAAATTATGCAGAAACTCCACTGGAGCTCTGTAAGTAAGCGTAAGTATTGTGTCACTTGCTCTTCTCCACGCAGCCCGGTGTCATCATCAATCTTATAAAAAAATGAAATTATGGGGTCTTACGTGCCAAAATCACGATATGGTTATTAGGCACAAATCTTATCAAGCTTAATACGATCAGTATAAACCTAAAAATACAACTTGATAATTGCGTATCTGAACGGTCTTTCTCTTTACTTGATTGTGAGACGCTGCTATTCCTTGGTTTATTCTCTTCAGAGGAAACTTCAGCTCGGGGGCTCGTATCTAAATAGATGGGAAAGGAGAAATAGTTTTTCTAAGCAACCACTGCACCAAATTTGATGAGGTTTTCTGGGTCGAAAAGAAAAAAAGTTTAAATCTATAGAGGGTTGGTAGCAAATTCTTGATTTAGGCCCTCAATTTTTAATAGAAATTGCTAGAAATCACTAATTTTCAGAAAACGAAGCCATCAAATTTACAGCTCTGTAACTCAGCAATGGAAAATGACATTGCAATAATGTAAATGCATCTATTACTACATCTAAAGAGGAAAATTTTGACGTATCTTTACATGGCACTCATTCACACCACTAATATGTGTGTAGCATTTTTCCGTACTTCTGTAATTATTGTAACAGATTCACGTAAGGTATAAGCTAATACATCAAATTTCTCCGATTCGGATGTTCTCACGGATGCAGTTGACAAAACGGCGATATAGGTTCTTGGTACAGAGTTGAGGATTTGTAAACTTCGGGCTTCTACTATTTTCCAACTTACTAATTTTCGGCAATATTTGTAACTAAATTCAGGTCATAGATCAATATTCCACTTCCAACATTCACTAGAATTTGACCTTTTCTCTCAAATGCCGATATTTCATTAAAATTGGCCCAGGGGTTGTCTCATAAAAGCATTTTTGCGTTTTACATGTATTTGAGTAGGTGGCGTCGTAGTTTCGGGCCGAGCTAAAGCTTCCTCTTAACGGCATGCGCGCACAGGTGGTCTTTTCACTTATGTATGTTACTTCTTGAGAAAAATTTTCGTTGTTAGACGGTGCTGTTTATTGTCCCTCCTAAATCACTATCTTCCTGTTGTCATGGTTCTTCGCGCCAATTTTATGTATGCGTACACTCGAACTAGCCCAGCTCTCCTTTATTCTGAGGGTTCATAGTTTCTATCAGTAAGCATAGTCTGTACAAGAAGACCACACATAAAGCACGGTACTGGTTAATGACTATCCAAGAGAGAAAAGAAAGGTTACACACCTGTGCGGCCCACGCAGCACAGTCGCAGCGTAAGCTGGAGAAGCGACTCCATAGAAGCTCCATTTTCGGCACCGCGTGTTGAATTGCCTGCGTTCTTTTTAGAAAAAAGAAGAGTACGAGCTTCGGGTCGGGGAGCACGTGAGCGCGTTCGTAGAGAGACCGGGAGTCATCTTTCATGTTCTGGGCCCAGGTGGACGCTAGTAAATGCCTATCTGAGTCTTGTCTTCGTCGGCTGTTCCGTGTGCCATATATTCTATATTTGGTGCCGTAAAACCCGGAAGACGACAGCTCCGCGCTACCGTCAAGGGACTTCGCTGGAGGCTACCGACTGGAACAACCGCCGCGAACCACAGAGGTAGGCGGATCAGCCGACCGCCATGGATAAGCTGAAAATGAAGAGGACCACGCGAAGGGCCCAGAACACCAAGATCATTCAAGAGGCAAGTGTGCTGCTAGAAAACAACGCCACGACAGTGCGGCAGGTTCCCTCGATTTACGAGCGGCTCAAGAACAATAACGATGTACTGAAGAAGGTTAATGATGAGCTGGCAAACCACATAGGTGACGAAGCATTCGAAGCGGATTACGAAACCCATTTATCGTCATCGAATATCGAGGTTCGCGACATGCCGGCAGCCGTGGGGCACTCTGATAGGTCAGGAGCTAAGTTGCTGAAGCTGGTAATTAATACTGTCGCCAATGATGTGTGCATGTGGAAAGAGTTCTCGGAGCAATTCGACCACATTATCAACAATCTCACAGCCACCGACACATTTAACTGCCCATGGTTATTTTTGGAAGGAGACGCGGCGGCAGCCATAGCCGGGCTGCCTACCACCTAATCGTATTATGTGGACGCATGCTGAAAAGACGGTTCGGCAACAAGGAGCGATTGGAGTAAGAGTATTTCCCAAGGCTTCGAAGACTCACTCCTGTGCGTTGTTGTAATGAAGTGACAAAACTGCGTAAGTTCTACGACCAGGTACTCATTAACACGTGAGGACGGGAGACGCTTGGCGTTAGCAAGTCGTCTTTCTCCTCGTTGCTATGTGAATTTCTGCTCCGGGAATTGCCGCATGACATCGTCGTACCGTATCACAGATCGTGGGCTATCCAAGCTCGAAGTTTCACCAATGGCAATGTCCAGCATTCCACGGAACTATAGCGTCTGCTTCATTTCGTCTCTATTGAACTAGAAAGCCTGAAAAAGAGTGACTGGGGATCAAAAAGGATACGACGAGGTGACTCATGCTCGAGACAATAAGAGTCGTCACTTGTCACATCATCATGATCATCAGCCTGGTTACGCCCACTGCAGGGCAAAGGCCTCTCCTATATTTCTCCAACAACCCCGGTCACGTACTAATTGTGGCCATGCCGTCCCTGCAAACTTCTTAATCTCATCCACCCACCTAACTTTCTGCCGCCCCCTGCTACGCTTCCCTTCCCTTGGGATCCAGTCCGTAACCCTTAATGACCATCGGTTATCTTCCCTCCTCATTACATGTCCTGCCCATGCCCATTTCTTTTTCTTGATTTCAACTAAGATGTCATTAACTCGCGTTTGTTCCCTCACCCAATCTGCTCTTTTCTTATCCCTTAACGTTACACCTATCATTCTTCTTTCCATAGCTCGTTGTGTCGTCCTCAATTTGAGTAGAACCATTTTCGTAAGCCTCCAGGTTTCTGCCCCGTAGGTGAGTACTGGTAAGACACAGCTATTATATACTTTTCTCTTGAGGGATAACGGCAACCTGCTGTTCATGATTTGGGAATGCCTGCCAAACGCACTCCAGCCCATTCTTATTCTTCTGATTATTTCCGTCTCATGATCCGGATCCGCCGTCACTACCTGCCCTAAGTATATGTATTCCCTTACGAATTCCAGTGCCTCGCTGCCTTGTCACAGTGCGATCCCAAAGTCATCCATGCTTCATAGCCGAGCTTGAAAAATCCCTCCGGATGCGGGTTGCACTTCCTGCTAGTGAACGCAGTATTTGACGGAGTTCTGCCGTACAGACCTACCGCTGTGAGAGACGAAGCTTCTTTCAGCCGACATGCGGTGAACATGCGGTGCTTTCGATGCACCAGTAGAGGTCACCGCGCAAGGGATTGCCGACGCAGAATTGCGTGCTCCGGCTGCAGAACTCGTCATGCGCCCAGTATTTCCAGCCCAGAAAAATTAAATCGAAAGGCCTGTGAAGACTTGAAAGGCAGCAGTGCGACTGTATGTGCAGCTACAACTAAGAGCAACGAAAAGGGTGACACCTAGACGTGCCTGCTCCACAGACTTTCCGAGCATGTGTAATGACCGATTATTCGTGTCGTCATTTCAGAGGTGTGTTCGACGCAGGAAGTGAACGCACGTTTGTAACAGAAGCTCTTTCGAGGCGTTTGAAGTTGAGGTGTCTTGGCTTTGCTACCATATCAATCAACAATTTTGCCAATGTCGCCATTTGCACACCTAAAAGACTTCGCATCGTCGAACTTCACCTCCGAAGTCAGCATTCCGACCTGGATGTTGCGTTGAGAGCCATCGAGATACCCCACATTTGCCAAGACATATCAGCTAGCACGATGACGTCGCCGTTCGTCACACCTTTAAAGAGAACCGGACACGATGTCGCCGATCAACTGATCCACCCTTCCATTGAGAGAGAAAACGGAATGAGGGTGCTGATTGACTTGGACTAGATGTGGGCGGTTATGAGAGGTGAACTCTCCAGACCTGGAAACCAGGAAACATTCATTGCTATGAACTCAAAGTTCTGATGAACCATTCAAGGAAGCCCCGAGCACTTTTCATCAAAGGCAGCTAACACCCGAGTCATGGTATGCGTGTTCAAGATGCACGTTGAGGTGGATGACGCGCTAAACCGTTCATTTTTGGAACTGGGGAGTATCGGCATATCCAATACTGGAACAAGGAAATTGAGATAAGCTCAACTAGGCAGGGCTTCGAGAAAACGATATAGCTACAACGTGGAAGATAGGAAGTGTCATTGCCGTGAAAAACCGGGCTTGAGCTGTGTTATAACAAGTCGTCATTACCAGACTAAAGGAACTCTTAAGCCGCTTGTCCAGCAAGGAAGGTCTTCTACAAACTTACGACGCCATGCTTCGTGACTATCTACTAGCCGGTCATGCGGAAGTTGTAAAAGACCCACCTCGAAATCCGACGAGGGTTAATTACATCTATAGTTAAGTTATCCGAGAACAAGCGCTGCCAAAGATGCGAGTCGTCTTCGACGCGTCGTCAAGAACGCGGGCATGCAAGTCGCTTAACGAGTGCAAAGATGAGGGCGACAAATTAGATCAGGACCTAGTCAAAATATTACCGCGCTTTAGGACGCAACCCATCCCCATAATGGCAGATATGGAGGAGGCCTTCCTTCAAATTTCGCTTCACGCAGAAGACATAGATGCGTTTCGGTTTCTGTGGTTAGAAAAAAGGCGATGTTGCTGAGTTTCTGCATAAAGACGAGCAGGAATGGAGGATGACCAGAGCACATATTGTAGCAACATGCAGCCCATTTTTGCTGACGGCAACCATTCTTCATCACGTAAGAAGAGCGCCGCCAAGTATGTCTTCGGCCGCCAAGACTTTGTGCGAGTTATTTTACGTCGACGGCTTAGTGACAGGAGCTGATACGGACGACGAAGCTGCTCACTTTCGTAGAGAGGCGCAACAGCTCCTGCTCTCTGCAGGAATGAATCTTCGCAAATGTACGACAAACTCTAGTGAGCTTATGACAACGTTGGAAAGCGATACCCGCTCAACCAGCCAAGACATAGTTGTACTTCGTGCTAGCCTCAGTTAAAGTATTGGGCACTGCATGGAGCCCCCAGAGCGATGTTCAGCTTCTCGATGACCTCTCTTCTTCATTTTTTAAAGCGATATCAGACACGAAAAAGTTCATCCTACAAGCAACATCAAGAGTGGTCGATCCGATGGGATTCATCGCGCCGTACACGTTGTCCGTACGAACATTTTCTCCAAAAATCTGGACCCGTGGAATTGACTGGGACGAGTGTTTCCCCGCAGATCTACCAACGGAATGACAAGACTGGGTGAACCAGTTAACAAAGCTTCATTCAATTAGGGTACTGCGTTACATCGGCCGCAGCAAATGAAACGGCCCCACGTACTAGAAGAGCACGTTTTTAGAAGAGCACCGTTCACATACGGCACAATGGTCTACGTTGTGGCAGACCGAGCAAGACGACCGAGCAGACTCATCACAAAGTCACGCGTTGCTCCAATCAAGAGGGTAACTTTGCCTCTTAACTTATGGGAGCGTTAATTGGTGCAAGGTTGATGAGTTTCGTATCCAGCGTGCTTACGAACTTCCAGCTATGCTACTTTATGTGGACGGACTCAACAATAACATTGTCGTGGCTTAGGGACGATGCACAGAAATGGAAACAATCCGTTCGCAACAGAGTCACTGAAATCCAAGAGCAAACCGAGCCTTCCACTTGGAAGTAGTGCACGGCTACTGAGAATCCTGCCGACCTGTTGACACGAGGCGTGTCTGTTGACGAGATAGCTACGAGCAGCTTGTGCTGGCATGGGCCTCACTGGCTTCAGGAACCTGAACACATGTGGACATCACAATCGCTACAAGCAGCGGACAACAAAGAAGTCTTCTATTGTGAAAAGCTCGCAGTTCAGTTATCACTTGCCACTGACGTCACGCTTCCGCTAGTTGTAATGGAGCGTTACAACAGACTTGGTAAGCTGCTTACAGTTACAGCATGGGTGCTGAGGTTCGTCAGTTGCTGCACACATAGTGGCAGCGGTAAAAAAACTGGTTCCCTCACGGCAGAGCAGCTATCGAGAGCCGAAAAATACGGGATTCGATAGGTACAAGATGTGTTCCTCAACGCAGAGATCAGAAGTTATCTCAGAAGGGTGTTCTATCGACATAACGTCACCCATCGCAGGCCTCAACCCATTCCAGAACGAAGATAGGGTACTTTGGGTCGGTGGCTGTTTGTTGCGGATGTAATCTCCTGAAAGTGCCAAGCATCCGCTTTTACTGGCGCGCAATCACCGCTTTTGAAGGCTAATCGCAATCAAAGCCCACTGCGAAGTACTTCATGGAGGTGTGCGAGATACACTGACGCAGTTGAGAGAGCGCTTCTGGATGTTTAAAGCACGAAGCCTTGTGAACAAAGTAACCAAGGAATGTTACTTGTACAAACGTTACACCGTTCCACCAGCAACGCTCGAGTAGCTCCACTCGCAGCATCGGGTAACACAAGCACAGGCGCTCGAAGTGGTCAGAGTGGACTTTGTGGAACCTCTCTTCGCAAGTACATCGTTAGGAGAGATGAAGAACTACATTGCTCAATTCACATGTGCAGCTTTAAGAGCGATCCACTTAGAACTTGTGTCCGGCATAACATTTGAATCATTCTTGATGTCCTTACGTCGCTTTTGTGCCCGACGAGGCCTTCCCCCGGTCACATATTCTCACAATGCAAGGGTCTTCAAGAACACGTCAGAGGATGTGCAAAAGCTTTGCAGAATGCCGTTAGAAGATGTCACCGGACACAGGAGCAGTAAAAGCATGAAATAGAAGTTTATCCACCCCAACCTCCGTGTTGGGGTGGATGGTGGGAGCGGCTTGAAAGAACCGTAAGGACACCGCTTCGCAAGATTCTTCGAAGAGCCTGCCTCAGCTTTGAAGAACTCATAACAGTACTGGCAGAAGTTGAAGCCGTCGTCAATTCTAGACCTATTTCTTTCATTGAATTCGAAGACGGCGAACCATCGGCTCTGACTCCGGCCGATCTGTTGAGTGGCCGTAGATTCACGACCATGCCACAAGACATCGAGGAACCGGAAATATCAACGCGTACGGAGGCTGTCCGGAGACGTTAGTACAAAAGGCGCTTGACCGAAAACTTTCGGAAACGATGGACCAAAGACTGCTTGCTCCAGTTTTAGATCAGCACACTTCGATGACAAATGGGGCAAGAACAAAGTTAAGGAAGGAGATGTTGTACTTGTACATGCTGAAACCCTTCCACGTCAAATGCGGCAACTCGCAAGGATGATAGATGGACACGTTCGCTCTTGCATGAGAAAGCGAAAGACGGCCTCGTGACAAAAAGGGCCATCAAAAGACTGTATCCGCTAGAACTACCGACGTGACCGCACTTCGCGGCCGCGAATGTGTTAAATTTCCCACGTTCTTCCTGCAATAAATTGACAGTCGCTTAGCTCGGCTATGCCAGGATATACGTAGCAAAAGCTAAGGCATAGCATAGTTAGCCTTGGTTAAACTTGATTGCAGGTCCAGGTTAGTCTGGTTGTATAGCTATGTTGCGGCGTTTAGCCAGTCGTTCGGCGCGCTGTTCCTCTGTTTCCTAGGCGATTGGTTTCCTCTTCATCTCGTTCCGATGTCGATTCCAGGCCTCCTCCTGCTTATCAGAATTGTCGCCGTCCATACTGCCGCCTCAACTGTAGTTGCGGCGCACGCGAGCTCTCCTTTTCAATCCTCTGACATCTTATCAGGCATGGGACGCAGCTGGCTAAGCGCGCGGAGGCGAATGCAACGACGAGGAACGCGGTGTGACGTCATGTGCCTCCTCGGAGCACCGCCAGGGCGAAATCGCAAGTTCGCGGCCAGTAAAGCTTTCGCTTTAAAAAGAGGGCGAGTTTCGGGCCGGGGAGCGTGTGAGCGCGTTCGAAGAGAGACCGGGAGCCATTATTTCTGTTCAGGGCGTAGGTGGACGCTAATAAACGCCTATCTGAGTCTAAATCTTTGTCGGCTGTTCCCTGTGCCACATATTCTATACCGCGCACTACAGGGTATTTGTGGCGAAGTCTTCTCGCGCCAGTTTCACCACAACGATCTGAACTGCCAGCCTGGCGTCGACGGTGAGCTGCGACTTGTGCTGCGGCTTGTCCTGCTCTCTGCACAGAGGTGCAGAGCCCGATGTTGCCGGGTTGCGACGACGCGTAGCTCCATGATTCGCCTCTTCATTAGCGGCTCGTACCTTGCAAGGAGGCGCCATAACGTCTGCCGAAGAGTAAACATAGGTATTCAGACTGTGTGGCACACGTGTCTCATCCCTTGACCCGTGGCATGATACCTTGCTGTTGTTGTTGTTATTGTTGATGATGAGTTGATTGTGGTAAATTAAGTAGAACATTTTTAGTCTTAGTGTCGTGTTACCTGTATGGTCTCTAAATTGGCTGTTTGCAAAAGGGCTGATTGGGATTTTTTCCAACTGTAACAACTATATATGAACCTGACGGATTTGCGTTGGACATTCTCAAGTTTGGTAATATTGCACTTTGTGTGTGGATCCCAAACAATTGCTGCATATTCTAGAATTGATATAATGAAAGATTTGCACGTTAGCAGTCTAATTTCTGAGCAGGATTTACTAAGGGTTCTTAAATATCCAAGTTGTTTCATTGCCTTATTTACAGTGTACCTTATGTGGTCATTCCAATTCAAATCCGTTGTAATAATGACTCCTAAGTGTTTGTATTTTGTAACCTGAAATGAGGTGTTGTTATCGATGGTGTAGCCGAACTTCAAAGGATTAACATTGCGTGTCACAGTCATAGCTACTGTATTTTTATAATTAATGCACATTTGCCAAGTTGAGCACCAGGCCTGAATTTTACGTAGAGACATATTTAATCATTCCTGATCGTCGTGCCACAATATGTCATGGTAAAGTATACAATCATCGGCAAACAGACGTATTTCAACTGATATATTGGCAGCAATATCATTTATAAAAACCAAGAAAAGTAATGGTCCCAGGACGGAGCCCTGAAGAACACCGGACTCTACAGGGGCAGGATCCGAACTGATTCCATCAATATATACTGTTTGATGCCTGAATGATAAGTATGCCGCTAGCCATGCTAGCAATGTATCGTTTTTAAGAACAGGTTCAAGTTTCAAAAGCAGTTTTTGGTGGCAGACTCTATCAAAAGCTTTCTCGAAATCCAGAAATATCATGTCTATTCGATTACCCCTATCTAATGCGGCTGCGATGTCATGGACAATTTCTAATAATTGCGTTACTGTGGAATGTTTGCGATGGAAACCATGCTGTCGGCTATCAATAATGCAATTTCTCTCAGCAAAAGTGGAAATATGTGCGAAGATAATGTGCTCGAGTATCTTCGCACATGTAGATAATAAGGAAATGGGCCTGTAGGAAGAGACAAGAGACCCGTCGTCGGTTTTCGGTAGCGGTGCGATTTTAGCACGTTTCCAATCGTTCGGAAGTTCTGCACGGGACAATGATTTATGAAATATCAAGCATAAGTACTTTGCGCACCATTCAGCGTAACGGAAGAGAAAAGAAGGAGGAATGCCGCCGATTCCCGGCGACTTTCTGGTATCTAGATTGAGCGGAAGTGTCCAGTACACCCTCTTCACTAATAGATAGATTATTTATTGCAGGAATTGCGTCAAAAGCAGTGACTCGTGGAATTACATCATCATCCGTGGTGAACACGGAACAGAAGTAAATGTTTATTGCATCCGCTACCTACTTTCGATCCGTTACGGCAATGTCATTTATGATAAGATTCGAAACTGATTGCTTCTTTGGCAACAAGTGACGCCAAAATTTTGCCGGCGACGCAACAAGAAACTCTTTTATACGTACACTTTGATAATGGTCGTTACTTTTTTGATAGCATTCTTGAGAAGCAGTCGCAGTTCAGATAACGGGTGTGCGCCCTCAGGGGAAGGGCACTGTAGAAACCCTTTTCTTCCTTTTTTTTACTTTACGGCCTGCACAGGCTATTTCTTTGGTCATCCAAGGCTTGCAAGTACGTTTTACAACCTTTTTGTGTGGAATTAAACATTTTGTGCAGTGCATGACTAAATCTTTGAAAAGCAGCCAGAACATATCAACGGATACGCCACTGCATTCACACTGGGAAACAAAGGAAGCGAATGAATTGTCCAATGCATCGAGTACATCCAACATCACTGGCGCGAGAAAACTCGAGTACAAAGGTATCCATCTGTTTCAGTTTTGAAACTTTCTTCAATCCATGATAAAGGATACTATGTTGTGGTCTGAAATTCCTTCAAAAATGTGCACGCTCGGATTCATACTAATTACTTTGTCATTAACTAGGAATAAATCTAAAGTTGACGCACTTCCACCGTGAACACGAGTAGGCACTTTAACTAATTGCGTTAAATTGTGTAGCAGAACTATGTCAGCAAAGGGCTCCGTAGTAGGAGAGCGCGCATTTGGGAACTCATTATCCCAATCGACATCTGGAACGATAAAATCACCTGCCAACAAAATGCTACAAGATTGGTTCCCATACTCGCATAGAAATTCATTCAGGTTTTCAAAAAATGCTGGGCTGCAGTTTGGAGGGCGATAAAATCCTGCAATTAGAAGATCCAACTGCAATGCAAACGCCGCTAAGTACCGTAACTTCAAAAGAGATGAAAAAGATCAAAAGATCAAGATGAAAATCTTCAAGAACAACCTTTACAACAACGCTTTCCATTCCAACGGGGTCAGGTAGTCTGGACACATTCAAGCACTCCTTAAAAAGTACGGCTACGCCATCACCTCGGGAATCTCTGTCGTTACGGTAAATTCCATAACCTGCTGGAGTGATTTCGACATCGTTGATACCTCGATGTAGCCAAGTTTCAGTCATACTTATGATCTGTGGTCTATGGACCATAACAATACTTTCAAGATCTGCTGTTTCGTTAACTATGGTACGTGCTTTCACGTTGAGACAACAAAATGTACTTTTAACAGGAGAGTCGGGTCACGTTGTCTTCTCAGATGCGAGTGAATGTACAAGAATAGGCACTATTTTCGTGTCGGTACTGTCCCACTGAAACATTTCTTTGTCAATGCGAACTTTGTCGTATATCAATTTGACCTTTCTTCCCTGCCTTCTAATGTCAGCCAATGCGGCTGACATTAGAAGGTCTAGTCCCACAAGTATGTTCTTACTTGCATCGTGGCTACCAAAAAGTCTTCACCAACAGATATCTTCTTTTCTTTTTTTAACTTGAAACAGTTTTGAAGAACGTTCACTTTTTCACGGTGATCAATAAGTTTAAGAATTACTGGTCTTGGTTTATCTAGTTTCTTCCTGCCAGTTCTGTGTGTCCTTTCTACGGAAGATACCTGTACGCCTAGTGTAGTTTTGAACAAGCCATCAACCTTATCTTCCATAAGTGACGTAGACGTTTCATCGCGACGCTCAGGAATGCCAAACATAATTAGGTTGTTTCTCCTACTCCTATCTTCAATGTCGACATACTTTCTTTCCAGAGTTTTAATTGTCCTTTCCATATCAGCGATTCTCGTGCCTACCTCCTTTACTATTGCTGCTCATTCCTACACCTGCTTAAGCCTTGCCTCGATTGCGTCCTGTCTTTCCTGCATACTCTTCTGACAACCCAGAATTTGCAGTAGCAGCTCCTCAGTGTTCGGCCCGAGTTTATTCTCGACATCACCACAGAGTATCAGTAATGAAACAAAAATGTCCTTTACATACAGGCACACCGCACAGGCACTTTTGGGGCAAGCCAGCAGGATGCGACAACGGTTGATAGTTTTTACTGTGGAAGAATTGTTACTGACCTGCGCAAAAAGCAAGAACTGGTTTGACATGGTGTTGATCGGTGGCCCACTGACATGCCCACTGAAGTGATCAGCGTACGACGAGCTTCTTATATAGGTCCTGGCCGTGGAACATGGGGGCGGTGCCTTCCAAGCGTCTACGTAATGCGGCAGTCTTGGCGTGCAGACTTCGTAAAGTCTGGCAATGGTTTCACGTGTTGCTCCATCGGGTATGCGTGACGGTCCAGTCAAGCTGAGTACAATCTGCGCAAAAAGCAGGAACTGGTTTGACATAGTGTTGACCGTTGGCCCGCTGACATGCCCACGGAAGTGATCAGCGTACGACGCGCTTCTTATACAGGTCGTGGCCGTGGAACTTGCGGGTGGTGCCGTCCAAGCGTCGACGTAATGCGGCCGTCTTGGCGTGCAGACTCAGTAAAGTCTGGCAATGTTTGCACGTGTTGCTCCATCGGGTATGCGTGCCGGTACAGTCAAGCTGAGTACAATCTGCGCAAAAAGCAGGAACTGGTTTGACATAGTGTTGACCGGTGGCCCGCTGACATGCCCACGGAAGTGATCAGCGTACGACGAGCTTCTTATATAGGTCGTGGCCGTGAAACTTCGGGGCGGTGCCGTCCAAGCGTCTACGTAATGCGGCAGTCTTGGCGTGCAGACTCAGTAAAGTCTGGCAATGGTTGCACGTGTTGCTCCATCGGGTATGCGTGGCGGTCCAGTCAAGCTGAGTACAATCTGCGGAAACAGCAGGAACTGGTTTGACATGGTGTAGACCGGTGGCCCGCTGACCTGCCCACGGAAGTGATCAGCGTACGACGAGCTTCTTATATAGGTCGTGGCCGTCGAACTTGGTGGCGGTGCCGTCCAAGCGTCGACGTAATGCAGCCGACTTGGCGTGCAGACTCCGTAAAGTCTGGCAATGTTTGCACGTGTTGCTCCATCGGGTATGCGTGCCGGTACAGTCAAGCTGAGTACAATCTGCGCAAAAAGCAGGAACTGGTTTGACATAGTGTTGACCGGTGGCCCGCTGACATGCCCACGGAAGTGATCATCGTACGACGAGCTTCTTATATAGGTCGTGGCCGTGAAACTTCGGGGCGGTGCCGTCCAAGCGTCTACGTAATGCGGCAGTCTTGGCGTGCAGACTCAGTAAAGTCTGGCAATGGTTGCACGTGTTGCTCCATCGGGTATGCGTGCCGGTACAGTCAAGCTGAGTACAATCTGCGCAAAAAGCAGGAACTGGTTTGACATAGTGTTGACGGGTGGCCCGCTGACATGCCCACGGAAGTGATCAGTGAACGACGAGCTTCTTATATAGGTCGTGGCCGTGAAATTTCGGGGCGGTGCCGTCCAAGCGTCTACGTAATGCGGCAGTCTTGGCGTGCAGACTCCGTAAAGTCTGGCAATGGTGGCACGTGTTGCTCCATCGGGTATGCGTGCCGGTACGGTCAAGCTGAGTACAATCTGCGCAAAAAGCAGGAACTGGTTTGACATAGTGTTGACCGGTGGCCCGCTGACATGCCCACGGAAGTGATCAGTGAACGACGAGCTTCTTATATAGGTCGTAGCCGTGAAATTTCGGGGCGGTGCCGTCCAAGCGTCTACGTAATGCGGCAGTCTTGGCGTGCAGACTCAGTAAAGTCTGGCAGTGGTTGCACGTGTTGCTCCATCGGGTATGCGTGGCGGTCCAGTCAAGCTGAGTACAATCTGCGGAAACAGCAGGAACTGGTTTGACATGGTGTAGACCGGTGGCCCGCTGACCTGCCCACGGAAGTGATCAGCGTACGACGAGCTTCTTATATAGGTCGTGGCCGTCGAACTTGGTGGCGGTGCCGTCCAAGCGTCGACGTAATGCGGCCGTCTTGGCGTGCAGACTCCGTAAAGTCTGGCAATGTTTCCACGTGTTGCTCCATCGGGTATGCGTGCCGGTACAGTCAAGCTGAGTACAATCTGCGCAAAAAGCAGGAAATGGTTTGACATAATGTTGAGCGGTGGCCCGCTGACATGCCCACGGAAGTGATCAGTGTGTACGACGAGCTTCTTATATAGGTCGTGGCCAAGGAACTTGGGGGCGGTGCCGTCCAAGCGTCTGCGTAATGCGGCACTCTTGGCGTGCAGACTCCGTAAAGTCTGGCAGTGGTTGCACGTGTTGCTCCATCGGGTATGCGTGCCGGTACAGTCAAGCTGAGTACAATCTGCGCAAAAAGCAGGAAATGGTTTGACATAGTGTTGACCGGTGGCCCGCTGACATGCCCACGGAAGTGATCAGTGAACGACGAGCTTCTTATATAGGTCGTGGCCGTGAAATTTCGGGGCGGTGCCGTCCAAGCGTCTACGTAATGCGGCAGTCTTGGCGTGCAGACTCAGTAAAGTCTGGCAATGGTTGCACGTGTTGCTCCATCGGGTATGCGTGGCGGTCCAGTCAAGCTGAGTACAATCTGCGGAAACCGCAGGAACTGGTTTGACATGGTGTAGACCGGTGGCCCGCTGACCTGCCCACGGAAGTGATCAGCGTACGACGAGCTTCTTATATAGGTCGTGGCCGTCGAACTTGGTGGCGGTGCCGTCCAAGCGTCGACGTAATGCGGCCGTCTTGGCGTGCAGACTCCGTAAAGTCTGGCAATGTTTGCACGTGTTGCTACATCGGGTATGCGTGCCGGTACAGTCAAGCTGAGTATAATCTGCGCAAAAAGCAGGAACTGGTTTGACATAATGTTGAGCGGTGGCCCGCTGACATGCCCACGGAAGTGATCAGTGTGTACGACGAGCTTCTTATATAGGTCGTGGCCAAGGAACTTGGGGGCGGTGCCGTCCAAGCGTCTGCGTAATGCGGCACTCTTGGAGTGCAGACTCCGTAAAGTCTGGCAGTGGCTGCACGTGTTGCTCCATCGGGTATGCGTGCCGGTACAGTCAAGCTGAGTACAATCTGCGCAAAAAGCAAGAACTGGTGTGACATGGTGTTGATCGGTGGCCCGCTGATATGCCCACTGAAGTGATCAGTGAACGACGAGCTTCTTATATAGGTCGTGGCCGTGAAATTTCGGGGCGGTGCCGTCCAAGCGTCTACGAAATGCAGCAGTCTTGGCATGCAGACTCCGTAAAGTCTGGCAATGGTGCAAGTGTTGCTCCATCGGGTATGCGTGCCGGTCCAGTCAAGCTGACTGCAATCTGCGCAAAAAGCAGGGAAGGGTTTGACATGGTGTTGGCCGGTGGCCCGCTGACATGTCCACGGAAGTGATCAGCGTACGACGAGCTTCTTATATAGGTCGTGGCCGTGAGACTTCGGGGCGGTGCCGTCCAAGCGTCTACGAAATGCGGCAGTCTTGGCGTGCAGACTCCGTAAAGTCTGGCAATGGTGCAAGTGTTGCTCCATCGGGTATGCGTGCCGGTCCAGTCGAGCTGAGTGCAATCTGCGCAAAAAGCAGGGACGAGTTTGACATGGTGTTGACCGGAGGCCCGCTGACATGCCCACGGAAGTGATCAGCGTACGATGAGCTTCTTATATAGGTCGTGGCCGTGAAACTTCTGGGCGGTGCCGTCCAAGCGTCTACGAAATGCAACAGTCTTGGCGTGCAGACTCCGTAAAGTCTGGCAATGGTGCAAGTTTTGCTCCATCGGGTATGCGTGCCGGTCCAGTCCAGCTGAGTGCAATCTGCGCAAAAAGCAGGGACGGGTTTGACATGGTGTTGACCAGTGGCCCGCTGACATGTCCACGGAAGTGATCAGCCTACGACGAGCTTCTTATATAGGTCGTGGCCGTGGAACTAGGGGGCAGTGCCGTCCAGGCGTCGACGTAATGCGGCCCTCTTGGCGTGCAGACTCCGTAAAGTCTGGCAATGTTTGCACGTGTTGCTCCATCGGGTACGCGTGCCGGTCCAGTCAAGCTGAGTACAATCTGCGCAAAAAGCAGGAACTGGTTTGACATAGTGTTGACCGGTGGCCCGCTGACATGCCCACGGAAATGATCAGCATACGAAGAGCTTCTTATATAGGTCGTGGCCGTGAAACTTCTGGGCGGTGCCGTCCAAGCGTCTACGAAATGCAACAGTCTTGGCTTGCAGACTCCGTAAAGTCTGGCAATGGTGCAAGTGTTGCTCCATCGGGTATGCGTGCCGGTCCAGTCAAGCTGAGTGCAATCTGCGCAAAAAGCAGGGACGGGTTTGACATGGTGTTGACCAGTGGCCCGCTGACATGTCCACGGAAGTGATCAGCCTACGACGAGCTTCTTATATAGGTCGTGGCCGTGGAACTAGGGGGCGGTGCCGTCCAAGCGTCGACGTAATGCGGCAGTCTTGGCGCGCAGACTCCGTAAAGTCTGGCAATGGTGGCACGTGTTGCTACATCGGTTATGCGTGCCGGTCCAGTCAAGCTGAGTACAATCTGCGCAAAAAGCAGGAACGGGTTTGACATGGTGTTGACCGGTGGCCCGATGACATGCCCACGGAAGTGGTCAGCGTACGACGAGCTTCTTATATAGGTCGTTGTCGTGGAACTTGGGGGCGGTGCCGTCCAAGCGTCTACGTAATGCGGCAGTCTTGGCGCGCAGACTCCGTAAAGTCTGGCAATGTTTGCACGTGTTGCTCCATCGGGTATGCGTGCCGGTCCAGTCAAGCTGAGTACAATCTGCGCAAAAAGCAGGAACGGGTTTGACATGGTGTTGACCGGTGGCCCGATGACATGCCCACGGAAGTGGTCAGCGTACGACGAGCTTCTTATATAGGTCGTTGTCGTGGAACTTGGGGGCGGTGCCGTCCAAGCGTCTACGTAATGCGGCAGTCTTGGCGCGCAGACTCCGTAAAGTCTGGCAGTGGTGGCACATGTTGCTCCATAGGGTATGCATGCCGGTCCAGTCAAGCTGAGTACAATCTGCGGAAAAAGCAGGAACTGGTTTGACATGGTGTTGACCGGTGGCCCGCTGACATGCCCACTGAAATCAAGAATAAACTAAGGACCCCATGACGAGCAGTGAAAGGGAAATTAAAAATCATAGCGTTAAGACGCTTGGCAATGCCTGAATCATTAGGTAGCAAACGGGGGCAGTTAGCGATGAAATTGGGATTAAAAAAACGTTGATTTGGGCAAATATTGTGGCCTAGAACAGATAATTGATGGTCTACTAAAGCAACAATATAAGCGTCAATTAAATGGAAACGCTGACAAGGGCTGCGCAGTAATACATCGGGGCATAATCGCAAGTGCTGTTTAACATGGGACTTTGCTAATGATGTCCCCAAAATCACAATATAACGGCATCTTCCCTTACAAGCTGTTGGAACTTAAAACTCTTTTCTGCATACGGGCCCCAATACGGAAATTTACAGGCATATAACTGAGTCAGCTGATGCAACACAAATAATTCGAGATCGCTGGGAGGCGCCTTCATCTTACAGTGAACGTAAAAATTCCGCCAGAACTCATATCATTGACAATACTTAAGTAATGTAAAAACAGCTGGGCGCGCACGGAGACAGTTTGTGGAAGGGCGAAGTCGTGATAACGCTAGCAATGCAGTTATTCCATATTTGTATGAAATTTCGTACTACCTGAAGGTTGGCCGGAGTACAAATCTTGAGGTAGGTTTTTCCGCGCCTAGAAAGCTGGTGCCACTGAGTAAGCAAACTTTTGGTGTTTTCCAGTAGAAGGCCCAGTGTGAAAGTAATGACAGACAGCGCATATATATATATATATATATATATATATATATATATATATATATATATATATATATATATATATATATATATATATATATATTCTGTTCACTTGCTACCTAAATTGGAATGATCATACAGAACTAATCACTAGCAAGGCTTTTAGAAAGCTCGGTGTTCTAAAACGCCGCTTACGCATTGATAATTCTGACACCAAACTTCAGGCATTTAATTCGTTAATTAAACCATCATTAGAGTACGCTTCTGACATATGGCAACCACGTCAAGCTTACCTTACGCGCCGTGCTTGCTTAGTGGTTGCGGCGTTGGGCTGCTAAGCACGAGGTCGCGGGATCGAATCCCAGCCGTGGTGGCTGCATTTCGATGAAGGCGAAATGCGAGAACACCCGTGGTGCTTAGATTTAGAGGCACGCTAAGGAACCTCAGGTGGCCCAAATTTCCGGCGTCCCCCACTACGGCATGCCTCATAATCAGAAAGTGGTTTTCGCTCGTAAAACCTCACAATTTCAAGCTTACCTTACTGACCTGCTGGAATCAATTCAAAGTAAAGCCGCTAGATTCATCTCGTCCTCATATTCTTGTTATTACAGTGTGTCATCCATGAAAAGAACTCTTCGCATTTTACCTCTCGTAATACGCAGAAAATATTCACGATTATCCTTTCGTTACAGTGTTTATTACAATGACAGTGCCTTCTGACGCAAATTCATTCATCCAGCAGCCCCCATCTCCACCCGTATTGGCCACGAACTCAAGGTATACCCTCCCTTCGCGCCGACTAAAACATATTTGCACTCACCTTTAGTTTTGTCAATGAAGGAGTGGAACGCCCTTCCGCCATTCATTGTAAACATTAAAGAATTATCTTATTTTCAATCAGCTTTACTAAACTACTTTACCCGCCGTGGTTGCTCAGTGGCTATGGTGTTGGGCTGCTGAGCACGAGGTCGCGGGATCGAATCCCGGCCACGGCGGCCGCATTTCGATGGGGGCGAAATGCGAAAACACCCGTGTACTTAGATTTAGGTGCACGTTAAAGAACCCCAGGCGGTCGAAATTTCCGGAGTCCTCCACTACGGCGTGCCTCATAATCAGAAAGTGGTTTTGGCACGTAAAACCCCTTAATTTTTTTTTAAAACTTCTTTAAGAGCAAGCCTGTCATCCCAGCTGATCTTTTCTATACTACCATGTTATCCTGCTTGAGCGCCCTACTACCTGTGATCTCTGCCATGTGTTTGTTGCGTTATTCTGAATAGTACTGCAGTTCGATCTTCTGTTATTACATTATATAATCACTATGCCATGGTACTAGATGCACTGTGCCTTCTTAATGCCGAAGTCAGTTATGTCCCTTATTTTGTGTTTTGATCTTCATCATTATAACCCCCTTTTGAAATTTCTTGTTGTTGTTATCCCCCCCCCCTATGTAATACCCTATTCTGGGCCCTTAGGGCAAATAAAAATGAAAATATATGTGTGTGGGTGGGGGGGTGGGGGGGGGCAACGATTATACACCGCGCAGACAGATTTCTAGCACTCCCCGGACAAGAATGCTTTAGCAACGAGGATGTACGTTTTTGCCTTGGCAAAACAATAATTTCCTTAACTTCTGACAAAAAGTTTTTCATTGCTAAGGCGTGCAGCCACTTCGCATAAAGTTATGCTATCATCCTTATGCTATATTTAAACATAGTGATACTTAAAAAAATGTAGTATGTCGCACGGAAAGTCATTGCGCTCGGTAAATGGCACGCATGCGCAGTCCTTGGCCGGTACAGTATAATCGCACTTGCCGTACGGTAACTTGGCACTGCTAAAGCTCACTATTATCCCCGAAATTCATTCTTGACAGCTTTTATGCCCTCCCCCCCCCTCGTATTCATCACCCCGCTCCCTCTTCTTAAAATTATTTTCCGTTAGTCACTGTCAGAGTCTTCAGCATTCATAGGGTTGTTGAACGGTGTTGAAGGCTTCACTGGCCCAGCACCCTTATCTTTGGTATATTTTCCTGTTCGCAAATCAGCGTTTTGTAGGTCTTTGTTTCTTTTCATTTGTAACAGCGCACGTACAAACTAGCCTAACAGCACGCTCTTCTCAAGTTTATTAACGCAATGACAGAGTCAGAGACAAGGGGAAAAAAGGAAATAAAGAAGGGGGGTGCTTATTATGCGTTTCGTAGGCAAGCAAGTCGCAATGTTTTCGGAATGCATTCCTTCCGCGCAGCGTGGTCGACGATTCGTTCAAGTACCAGAAACGCGAAGCGCTTCGACGATGCAAAGCAACAATGCCTCCCAAGTTTTATGCACGCGCTCGTCCTATCTTTCTCTGTGTGTGGAATTTTCAACACTGATCCCCACTCAGCAGGTATGGTTGACACGATCCGGAATGAGGTATAGGCGCGTCATGAGCGTGGCCGCAATGTTCTGGGCATGGAAGAGAAGATCGCCTCCATGACAACACCCCCCTCCCCCGTAAACCCCAATTCCCCCACACACACAAATACTTGACACCGCTACTAGTCCTCGCCTTGATTTCACGTGAAAGCTTGCCTGTTCACCCATGTCTCTCTCTAAGAGTCCACCTCCTGCAACTTCCTGTTCCGTGGGAATGGTGAGGAACGGGGGGGAGGGGTCACAAAACTTCGGGGTGTGTTTCGAGACCTACATCCTCCACGCCCCCCCCCCCCCCGGCAACACCAATGAAGCGACGCTTTCTTTCCCTGTTCCTTTTACTTTCCCACTGCTGTTGCTTCTGTTTCTGTCTGGCAAACCGCGTGGGGGGATGGGGGAGGGGCTCAAAACGTGTGTATACATGAACGGAGCGCGGTAGAGAGGAAAGCCGATGCGAGAAACTCGTTTGGAACTTTGCTCCCCGTCGAACGTGCACAATGTCCTATGAAACTCCCTGAGCATCGCCACGTTATCCCCTTGACAGCTGTAATTATCCGTGATCCCCGCAAAAGCATTACGGAAATTGCAGCGCTTACCTTTCCACTAACGTGCAAGTCCAGAGGGAAGCTTGATAGAATGGTAGAAAGGAGGCGGAGATGAGGCAGAGATTACAAAGAGGGAGGGGGATAGGGAAAAGGTGAAGTGAGGTGACAAGGCATGGAAACGCTACAACTATAGGCACGACAGCGGTTGCGGGTAAACGGGATAAATGTGAGTTCAGGGTACAGTACGGTACGTTTCTGCTATTTCGGAAAAATAAACACCATGCAAATTTGTCAAGCGAACAACTTGCACAGGCGTGCAAAAGCATGGCCGCACCATAGGGTCTAGGCGATACTACGTAAGCGGTCTCACGTCAAATCAACCATTCTGTGCCCGCCGCGGCGTGATGACGGCTATGACATTGCTAGAGGTCGCCGGCTTGATCCCAACCGCGGCAGCCGCATTTCGATGGGGCGAAATAAAAAACGCTCGTGCACTTAGATCTTCGCACACGTTAAAGAACACCCCGGTGTCGAAATGTCGTCTACTGGGGGCACTATTGCAGAGGCATGTGCGTGCCCAGCTCGAGTTTATCTGCAAAATGAGCCATTGCGAGTGCATCTAAGGCTGCAGACTAGACACAGGAATCATCCACTCGCGAACGTCACAAGCGTACGGCCTGTCGCCGCCTACTCAGAAGCCGTGTTGTCGCAGCGAAACTTATTGCCGTCGGACTTCGAACCATATGACATACCCGAAGTTCCATTCAGGACGATGGCAAAGCCAACGGGGAGATTCTCAATCCCTGGAATAACGAAGAAGTCGGAAATGCAGCTTTCTGGGCTCAAGCATCTGGCGCCATCATACATTGCTTACACGTATGGATATTCCTAACAAGTTTTTACAGATGGTTCTGTAACACAGACCTCTTCCGCAGCGGCCTACACGGTACCACGGGATTTTCAAGAGGGAAAACCAATATCGAGCATTTTCTAACGTTAAGTGAAAGGCGAATTTTGTTTAACCAGGTTTCTGTGGCGTTGAGGTAGTTCTGTAGTCGATAATATAGAGAGTGAATATCACTGTCTGATGCGAAGAAAGCAAAGTCATCCGCGTATACGTATGTTTGTACATCTTGATGAAGAGGAATGGAACACATCAGAATATTAAATAGTAATGGTGAAGTGACAGCTCCTTGAGGAACACCTCGTGAATGATTATATATACTCGAGGAAACGCCTCTTAGTAGTAAAATGTTCTTCCATTTAAAAATTCACCAATCCAGTTTGAAAAATAATTTGGAATCTGTAGATTTCGCAATATATCTAATAAAATTAAGTGTTCTACACTGTCGTAGGCTTCGGAAATGTCTAACGTCACAAGAGCACCTATTTGCCTCTGTCGCCGTGCTAATTTTATTCTACTTTCTAAGTCCACGTGAGCATGCCAAATTCAACATCTTGGTCGGAATCCAATTTGGCAGGGGCTAAGCAAGTCTTTGTTCTGTATAAATTTAATCATACGGGCATATAGAATTCTTTCAATTAATTTAACCAAATTTGAAGTTAGCGCAATTGGCCTAATGTTATCTATTGTATATCCTTCCCCATGATTTTTAAGAATAGGGATGACTTTAGCAATTTTCCACGCAGACGAAATCCATGAGAACCGAATTGAGTAATTTACAATAGATAAAAGGTCATCAGAACCTTCCTTAAATGAAATTCTGATCATAGTAGATGTTACCCCATCCACGCCGGGAGCTGAATCTGGAAGTCGCTCCACGATTTCAGCCAATTCTAACACGGAGATTTCTGTAAAATCATCTGATGCCCTTCGTAAGCGAGAACAACTTGGCAAGGCAGAAGAAAATCTAATTTCTAATCCCTTCGCGATTTCTTCTAGTGATTGTTTCATTTCATCGCTAGTTAAGATTATAGAGTCAATATTAATTTGACGCCGAAGAACTTTTCTACCGCGGTGAAAATGGAACAATGCACGCTTATTTTTATTGTTAGACAAAAAATCAAAATTCTTACAGTCGAATTCATCTTTGGCTTTAGAAACTGTATGTTTAAAGACAGCTCGAAAAAAGTTAATAGTCACTATAATTTTTGGGACTCTGGTTATGGAATAATTTTTTCCAAGCAGCCTTTCTCTTTCTGTAGTCTCGAGTGCATACTTCATTCCAACAAGGTTTGTATTAAGTTCTTTTATTCAATCAAATCTCAAATTGAGCCTTTTTTTAGAACTTTCCAAAGCGGAACAGATAATCGTGGTTTTTTGTTCTGTAAGCACATCAGACAAAGATGAAAGAAGATTTCGTATGCATTTTTTTTAAATGTTATAATTTATGAAAGTTCGAACCTGGTCACTCATAACTGTTACAGGACGTACAACGTCAAATACTATTGTAAGGTGATCACTGCTTGTCGAACAATCAATAGTTGACCAAGAAGTTATGGAGAGACTCGGGCCATAGAATGTAAGAGCTAGTGAAGAGTTATATCAGCCTCTCACAAACGTAATAGATCCGGAGTTTACACACGTTAGTCGATTATCCAACGACCAGTTCCGCAGTCGGGTGCCGCACAAATCTGTTCTTAAACCCCATGAGATATGGTCAGAATTAAAATCACCTGTGATTACAATGTCACGTCCACAAGAGTTAATAACACTATCCAGTGTGCTAGTGTCCTGTACGCCAGATGGAAAATATGCATTAACTACGGTAAAGGGACAACATCCCGAGAGAAACAGCTCTATCGCTAGTATTTCACACTCTGCAGTAGGAAGTTGAAATGAAATTTTAGCCTTATGGTCGTCGTCTGCATAGAACACACGCGTCAATAGTGTCTCATTGTACCATAACATAATCACCCGCCACCTACTATTCCCTGTATTTCCCACTTCCCCTTTCCCCAGTGAGGAGTAGAAGGCTGGAGACACTCTCTCCAGGCCAACCTCTCCTCCTTTCTCTTCGTTAAAATCTACTCCTTCTGGAAAACCTAGCTAACAGCAGCAGCGTGATACTTTCGAACACTTGCTTACAATTTCTTTTAATCTTGTGATTGATCAACACTCATTTACCATCGCACATAAACTTGGTGTATTGTTCCCCTTATGTTAAAAAAATGTGACCTCAGTTGTATTTGCAATTTTGCCAGTGCAGCCGTCTAAGTATTACACTTTGCTTATACAACAGGCTTATAACGCTATGGACTACTTGCATACATATTCTACAAGAAAATGCGCATTTAACCGCCCCCCCTCTTTGGAACATTGCCTACACATTGGCCATACCATTCTCCTTCTTTTCCCCAGATATAAACAAGATGCCTTGTTTAGCTCGCCGAGCACACTTGAGAAACAAACTACGAATTTGGTATGATGCACGAAAGCACGTGGGAAAACGGGGATTTATTAATTATTCGCAACAGCTCCTTCTAAAGCAGGAAAGTGAAAGTTTCGCAACGCACTGCGCTTGGAATTCCCTCTATTTTCACGGGATTTGAGTCGTCTCGAGTGCTGTTGTTTTAGGAATCTCGGAAACATTTCGATTAGCTTCAAAGCTTATTCGAAGCTTCAATCAGAAACTTTTTTGCAATGGCTGTAATGAGCCTCCACAACAAAACAAAACTCGCTGGACAATCAGAATATTGCTTTGTACTTCGAATAAATATATACACCATGCCCCGCATACTCTAGCGAGGATAGCGGAGCATAAAATTAAACAGTATCTATAACGCATAAACATTAGGAGAAAGCGGCTATTCAGTAACTGTTTTCAGAGCACATAAGCAACCTACATAGCGCAAATTTTCAATCCAAGTCACCAAAAATGGCTTTCATTTTTCTCAAAATACGAAATATCTGCTGTCTTTCCTGCTGCCGGGAAACACGTAATAGTGTAGCTCTTATTCAGAAACATACTGAAAATGAAATCGCCAATGTCAGAAGTGACAAGTGCCTTTGAAAAAACTCCGAGTCCCAAATTGAACAGGAGGCAGGCCGTCGCCTGGAGACACCTCCAGACGAACACCTTCCCTAATCCATTCCAAAACACAATCTGAATTAGCTGCTGACGTAAAGTCAATCAATAATGACCAGAGAAACATTGAAACAACAATTACTGGTGTCCAAAATCGCTTAGATTTACTCGAAGAAAAATTTAAGAACGTCGACCAAATAACCCAAGAAATCTCAGAGGTACATCTCAAGGTAGACAGTACGACCTGTCGTTCGGAAGCGCTTGACTTACGCCTCGTTGACTTTGGAGACAGATCGCGCCGTGATAACCTAATATTTCGCGGTATCCCTGACACCAAAGAATCATGGCAAGAAACCGAGACCAAGTTAATATCAACAATTAAATCATTCTGCGATGCATTTCCAGATGACGCACTCCATCGCGCACATAGCCTTGGCCCTTTCGATCCTAACAAGTGTCGCCCCATAGTTCCAAAGCTTTCACATTCGAAAACCCGGGAGAAAGTGTTCGTGCTGCCCGATCAATTCAAACGAAATAACCTTACAATTAGAGAAGACTCCTCGGTTCCCACCCGCGTTTCTCGCAAAAAGTTAATCGAGTTCGGTACCAGTCACCCCGGTTCCCCCCCAACTTTAAACTCCACCACAATAAATTGTTTCTGAACAATAAATGCTATATTTACGACGCGTCTACCGATAGCGTCCGTGAAAGAGCGCAGAATTTATCTGGCACATTACAAAATCATTCGGTTCCGCTATGTGAGTTACAATATATAGGGACGCGTAAGGGGTAGTGGCCTAACATTACAAACAGCTTTACCTTACTTGCATATTCTTTTTACAAATATCAGAAGTCTTGTGAATAAATTTCATTCTTTATCTTGGGCAATCGACACGTGCGATGCAAAAATTATTGCCTTGACAGAAACTTGGTTTGTTGCACGTGTGCGCGATTGTGATACTTTCTGTGGCGCCAGCAATTTCGCTATTTACCACCGTGAACGATCTGCACGTCGAGGAGGAGGCGTCCTTCCCGCAAAATCTAAAGGTATTCCATCATTTCATATAGATATTAACACTGAACTTGAAACTCAACTCTTATTCACACAAAGATAATCCTCGGCGTTTGCTACCGCTTACCCTCGTCATCTGCTACTTTCACTGAAGAGTTACACGATGCTATTATTCTAACTTTTTTTTTAGTTTTCCCACAACACCGGTATTCTTACTCGGCGATCTTAATTTTCCAAATTCCATATGGAATACGCATACACCTACCGTAAAGCCTTTTCAGTTCAAGCTAAAGATTTCTGTGAACTGTGTTCCTTGTTTTCATTTTCCCAACTTATGACTCAGCCTACCAGATCATCAATCAACACCGCAAACACGCTTGATTTAGTCCTAACTAAGCGACAAGAACTTGCTTGCTCTATTACATACCTACTTGGTATTAGTGACCATTCCTTACTAGCATTCGGTTTAAAAGTCTGCTGTCCCAAATAGACAAAAGTTAAGAAACAAACGAGAAGAAAGGGGGTTAACCGAGGGGTCCGATCTTTGTTACTCATATTGACACGTGTACTTATCTTTATCGGGCGACCACGTTTCGCCGCCTAACAAATGTTATCGCACAGCGCGGGACGCGCCTGCATGTATCCGAAGTTTCTGGAAAGTTATCGATGCTTCTATCCGCTTTCTGTTGCCGCCGAACCTTATGTTATCTGATTTCATCGCCTGACGCGAATGGTGTAGAACTTTGTGGAAGGCACGCGGGTCCCAACGATTAGTCTGGAACATTCGACTATTGATGTATAAGACCCGACGCGCTTGACCCCTTGATCAGATTTTCGACGATCGCCGACCGTGTTCGCCGCTATCGTTGTGCTATAAGTGTAGCCTGTTTTGTGGGCACAGGTTCGCCCAATAAAAGTTAGTTTTGTCTTTCACAGTATTTGCTACTGTGCTATTCAACGTCACCACCACGTGACATCTGGTGGAGGTGCTTTTCGTTCATGTACCGGACGCCCCTGACAAGCCGTGATCCAAGCCCGGACCGCAAAGAGAACACCAACGTAATCCCGGAGCATCGAGCAAGCCGCCGTCTTCAACAGCTGCCTCCGGAGCACGGACTTCTACCTGAGAAGACCAAGAAGATTTTGGCCGAAGCAGCCCCAATGGCAGCCCCAGCGTCCCCCATCGTGCTGCAGCAGCCCAGGGAACCTCCGACGTTCCGCAGATCAACATTCGAGGACCCGGAAACCTGGCTCGAGACGTATGAGAGGGTCGCTACGTTTAACAGTTGGGACAGCGACGACAAGCTGCGGCATGGCTATTTCGCACTGGAAGACGCCGCCAGGACCTGGTTCGAGAATCGAGAAGCCACCTTAAGGACGTGGGACCTATTCCGAAGCGGCTTCTTGCAAACGTTTACAAGCGTAGTGCGAAAAGAGCGAGCCCAAGCACTACTACAAACCAGAGTGCAGCTGCCAAACGAGACGATCGTGATCTTCACGGAGGAGATAGTCCGTCTTTTCCGGCACGCCGACCCGGAAATGTCAGAGGAGAAAAAGTCCGCTTCCTCATGCGGGGCGTCAAGCAAGAACTTTTCGCAGGACTTATTCGTAACCCGCCGAAGACCTTAGCTGATTTTTCTGCAGAGGCATCGACGATCGAGAAAACTCTGGAGATGCGCACCCGGCAATATAAACGCCAGGGGCTCACGCCGCAGTACGCCATCCAAGGACTGGATTCCGGCGACCTTCAGGAGACCATCAGGGCCATTGTGCGCGAAGAACTGCGCAAGGTCCTGCCTTCGTCGCAGCCCCAAGTGGCTTCGATCGCCGACATCGTGATAGAAGAGGAGCACCGATCGCTTGGAATTCTCGAGCTGCAACCACAATTACTGCAGCCCCAGCCTGAAGCGATGACATACGCCGCCGTCGCACGCCGTCAAGGTCCCCCTCCGCGACCACGCCAGTGCCCTGCAACGACGCAATTCCGTCGTCCGCCGCCGCCGCCGCCAGCACGCCCACCCGTCGCCCAGCGCACCTACGCGACGACGGACATTTGGCGAGCCCCCGACCACCGCCCGCACTGCTATCACTGCGGAGAAGCCGGCCATGTGTATCGCCGACGCCATACTGGGAGATGGGACTGCGAGGTTTCGCCGTCAACGCTCCGCGTCCGCAGCAAGGTGAACGCCCTCGCGATATCGCCGACTACCTCGCCGCTACTCAGTGGAGCTCTCGACGACCGTCGCGTTCGCCATCACCAGGCCGCTACCTCTCGCCGCAGCGCCGACCATACACTGGCCCAGCCCGGGGCCGGTCAGCGAGACCATATCCGGAAAACTAAAAGCAGCAACCGATGGAGGTGCGGTTGCTGTTCGTCGAACTGACGAAGATCCTCCGCTGCCGACGAAGACGACAAACACGACGAAGAGAGCATCTTGACGACATAATAACGACACGCCGCCGTCCCGACGAAGTCAGGAAGCCAAGACCACACCGACGAAAGACGACGCGACGACGCGACGTTCCAGCTTCAGTTCAACACGACGCAGCCGTGATCCGACGCCAAGACCCAACTGCAACGCCAGACAAAGAACCACCGACCTCGACGTACTTCTCGACGGCCACGCAGTCACTGCCTTACGACACAGGGGCCGATTACTCCGTAATGAGTGGACACATCGCCGCCCAGTTGAAGAAGGTTAAGACTGCATGGGAGGGCCCCCAAATTCGGACCGCTGGAGGACACCTCATTACGCCGACTGGAATCTGCACGGCAAGAATAACCGTTCATGACCGGACTAACCCTGCCACCTTCGTTATTCTCCAACAGTGTTCACGAGACGTCATTCTCGGCATGGGCTTCCTGAACCAACACGGCGCAATCATAGACCTGAAGTCAAAATCGATAACGCTGTCGGAAGATCAAGCGATACCGCCGTAGAGCTTTCGTAGTCACCACGCCTTGAGTCTTCTCGAAGATCAAGTGAGCATCCCGCCTCGCTCGAGAATTGTTATTTCAGTCGGCACCGAAACACCCGCTGACGTAGAAGGCGTCATCGAAGGCGACCAACGTCTACTGCTAGACGGTGAAATTTGCGTCGCAAGAGGGATCGCTCGACTGCATGGATGGAAAACTGAAGTGTTGCTGTCAAACTTCAGCCGAGAGTTCAAGCACATCAACAAGGGCACGACGATCGCGTACATCGAGGAAATTCTGGAAACCAGTAATGCGTTTGTCCTCTCGGATTCCGCCGCATTTACCCCGACGACGATGGTTCCCGAACCAGACTACGACATTAATCCAAGTCTCCCCGTGATTAAGCAACAGCAGCTCAGAAGTCTGCTCCGACGATACGAAGGTTGCTTTGCGACGTCATCGAGGATTCGACAAACACCAGTCGCCAAGCATCGCATAATCACCGACGAGTGCGCTCGACCACTCCGCCAGAGCCCTTACCGAGTTTCGCCGCGAG
Source organism: Dermacentor variabilis (assembly GCF_050947875.1). Taxonomy (NCBI): domain Eukaryota; kingdom Metazoa; phylum Arthropoda; class Arachnida; order Ixodida; family Ixodidae; genus Dermacentor; species Dermacentor variabilis. The sequence goes on from NC_134570.1 coordinate 9,155,144, forward strand.
AACGTGCAGCTATAAAAGAACAAGTCGACAAAATGCTGCGCAACGGCATCATCCAGCCGTCAAAAAGCCCGTGGGCATCCCCTGTTGTCCTGGTAAACAAAAAGGACGGAACCCTACGTTTCTGCGTCGATTATCGTCGTCTGAACAAGATCAGGAAGAAGGACGTATACCCCCTCCCACGAATAGACGACGCATTGGATCGGCTCTGCTATGCTAAATACTTCTCGTCGATGGACCTCAAGTCTGGCTATTGGCAAATAGAAGTCGACGAAAGAGATCGCGAAAAGACGGCCTTCATCACCCCAGACGGCCTCTACGAGTTCAAGGTTATGCCATTCGGTCTGTGCTCGGCGCCTGCAACGTTCCAGCGCGTCATGGACACGGTGTTAGCACGACTGAAGTGGCAGACCTGTCTCGTTTATTTGTATGACGTCGTCGTCTTCGCCGGAAATTTCGGCGATCACCTCAGGCGGCTTGCGACAGTACTAGAGGCCATCAAGTCATCAGGGCTTACTCTGAAGCCGGAAAAATGCCGCTTCGCTTACGATGAGCTTCTGTTCCTAGGCCACGTAATCAGCAAATCTGGTGTCCGTCCAGACCCGCAAAAGACAGCTGCCATCGCACAGTTCCCGCAACCCATCCACAAGAAGGCAGTGCGTCAATTCCTTGGCATGTGTTCCTACTACAGGCGCTTTGTCAAGGACTTTTCACGCATCGCCGAGCCTTTGACACGTCTGACTAAATGTGATGTTGAGTTCAAGTGGGAAACGCCGCAGACGGACGCATTTGAAGAACTCAAACGACGCATGCAGTCGCCGCCGGTACTTGCGCACTTCGACGAGTACGCCGATACAGAAATCCATACTTACGCCAGTAGCCTAGGCCTCGGTGCCGTTCTAGTCCAGAGAAGAAACGGAGTCGAACAGGTGATAGCTTACGCTAGCCGGTCGCTGTCAAAAGCGGAAGGCAACTATTCTACGACCGAAAAGGAATGCCTCGCCATCGTTTGGGCTACAGCTAAATTTCGCCCTTATCTTTAGGGCAGGCCATTCAAAGTCGTCAATGACCATCACGCGTTGTGTTAGCTAGCGAATATAAAGGATCCTTCAGGACGACTGGCGCGGTGGAGCCTCGGACTACAAGAATACGACATCACTGTAACCTACAAGTCCCGACGAAAACACTCCGGTGCGATTGCCTATCACGCGCACCAATTGACCCGCCGCCGCAAGATGACGAGAATGACGACGCCTTGCTTGGAATGATAAGCGCGGAAGACTTCGCTGAACAGCAACGGGCAGACCCGGAGCTGAAAGGCCTCGTCGAATATTTGGAAGGGCACACCGACGTTGTCCCCAGGGCATTTAAGCGCGGATTATCTTCCTTCACGCTTCAAAACAATCTACTCGTGAAGAAGAACTTCTCACCAGTACGCGCCAATTACCTGCTTGCTGTCCCGTCAGGACTTCGTCCAGAAGTATTGCACGCCCTACATGACGATCCGACCACTGGACACCTCGGATTTTCCCGGACACTATCGAGGATACAAGAAAACTATCATTACAATGCGTTGGCGGGCTAGTTGGTGCGAATCCATGAATACTTCATGAATCCATGAAGCGCCTTGTCCTGTCGTCTTTCTTGTGTCTGTCTTTTTGCGCTAAACAAAGTATTCAAGAAAAGTATTATTGGCCGCGCCTGACCGCCGACGTCGCCTGTTATGTCAGAACATGCCGAGACTGTCAGCGACGCAAGACACCGCCGACAAGGCCAGCCGGATTACTACAGCCAATCGAGCCTCCTTGTCGACCGTTCCAGCAGATCGGGATGGACTTGCTGGGACCCTTTCCGACGTCAATAACCTGGAATAAGTGGATCGTCGTGGCGACGGACTACCTCACCCGCTTCGCTGAAACAAAAGCACTGCCGAAAGGTAGCGCAGCCGAAGTGGCGAAATTCTTTGTCGAAAACATCCTGCTTCTACATGGCGCCCCAGAAGTCCTCATCACCGACCGAGGAACGGCCCTTACAGCGGATCTCACCCAAGCCATTCTGAAATACAGTCAGACAAGGCACAGGAGGACAACGGCCTACCACCCGCAGACGAATGGTCTTACGGAGCAGCTGAATAAGACCCTCGCCGACATGCTAGCGATGTACGTCGACGTCGAACACAAGACCTGGGATGCCGTCCTGCCGTACGTAAAATTCGCTTACAACACGGCGGTACAAGAAACAACTCATATCACGCCGTTCAAGCTGGTTTACGGCAGGAACCCGACGACGACACTCGACGCCATGCTGCCGCACGTCACTGACGAGGAGAACCTTGACGTCGCTACCTATCTCCAGCGCGCCGAAGAAGCCCGACAGCTCGCCCGCCTGCGGATCAAGAACCAGCAGAGGACCGACAGCCGACACTACAACCTCCGACGACGCTTCGTCGAGTACCAGCCCGGCGACCGTGTTTGGGTATGGACCCCGATACGCCGACGAGGACTCAGTGAGAAACTACTGCGACGCTATTTCGGGCTCTACAAGGTCATCCGACGTATTGGCGCACTGGACTATGAGGTCGTGCCAGACGGCATTTCGCATTCACACAGGCGCCGGGCACGATCTGAAGTGGTCCACGTGGTGCGCCTTAAACCATTTTACGGACGCTGACGAACTTCCTTATTTTGTTGTTTTCTTTCCTACGAGTGCTTTTCTTCATTACTTTCGTTTGTTTGCAGCATCGGGTCGATGCTCTTTAAGAGGGCGGTAATGACACGTGTACTTATCTTTATCGGGCGACCACGTTTCGCCGACTAACAAATGTCATCGCACAGCGCGGGACGCGCCTGCATGTATCCGAAGTTTCTGGAAAGTTATAGATGCTTCTATCCGCTTTCTGTTGCCGCCGAAACTTATGTTATCTGATTTCATCGCCTGACGCGAATGGTGTAGAACTTCGTGGAAGGCACGCGGGTCCCAACGATTAGTCTGGAACATTCGACTATTTATGTATAAAAGATGACGCGCTTGTCGCGTTGATCAGATTTTCGACGATCGCCGACCGTGTTCGCCGCTTATCGTTGTGCTATAAGTGTAGCCTGTTTTGTGGGCACAGGTTCGCCCAATAAAAGTTAGTTTTGTCTTTCGCAGTATTTGCTACTGTGTTCTTCAACGTCGCCACCACGTGACAATATCATAAGAAGCCCACAAACACCTGACACCAAGGACAACATAGGGGAAATTACTTGTGGTTAATGAATGAAATGAAGAAACGATAAATTAATGGAAATTGAAGTGGATGAAAAAACAACTTGCCGCAGGTGGGAACCGAACCCACAACCTTCGCAAAAGATAAGAAAGTTATACGTTATTACAAGAAAGGCAACTTTGAAGCCATTAAAAATGAACTATCGCCATTTATTCAAACTTTTGTTGATTTTTAAAACCGCTCGGTCCAGTCAAATTGGGATGTATTTGTAGACTATAGTCGGATGCAACTTTAGAAAAAAGGTCGCGTTTACTCCTCCGACGCGGATGCACACGAGCATCCACCAATGGGCGCGCACTCCGGACTGACGTCATGAGCCGGACGGCCGGTGACCCCGCAGACGAAGATAGCCGCCCGCGCTTCGAACTGGGCCAACTTGCGTCAGCTGTGTGCTTCAGCGATAAATGCTTTGTTTTATATAAATACTTTTTCAATAGCAACTGATTAATTTTAATCTTGGAAAACGAGTAGTAGATACGCCATGTACATGCGACAAGCGCAAAAGTCATGCAGAGCTGCTCTTTCTACTTTTGTCACTTGCACAGAAGCTAAAGAGCAGACGACGGGCAGCATTGTAGAAGGCACGGGGTTATTTTTCTGTCGCTATCCGGCATGTGCTGTTGCGCATGAGAGCTCTACTAAACCAGTCATCAAAATACAAAAGTCTTTATACCGAGAATCGCGCGTTTCAGGAGCACGATATTTCGGGCGGGACTATTTTAATCGCGGAGGCAATCGGCTGTCGCGCTTCGGTCATCTGGGCGGGGCCTCCTCTTTTTTTCTGAAATTGTATCCGACTATAGGTATGCCTATTAACTGAAAAGTTCATTAGTAATCGCGTCAATACTTCTAATCCACAATCCCCTTGGTACAACTCTTATATAAAGCGCCTATCTAATAGAAAAAAACGTCTCTATCGCTTAGCTAAATCATCTGCAAGTGAGACAACTTGGCAAACCTATAACGCTGCCAATCATGTGTATGTAACTGCACTAAAAAAATGCTAAAGACAATGACTTATACCATACATTACCTGACAAGCTTACGACAGATATCCGAAAGTTTTGGTGCGTCATTAACCCGTCTTCTGATATCTCTATCACCTTGAAAGACGGGTCAGGTGAAGTTATTCCAAGTGAAGCTTGCGCAAACATTCTCAATGAATCATTAGCAAATAATTTTTCCACTTCAATGAACATTGATCCTCCACACATAGAACACTACAACTATCTCATTATGCAACCCATAGCTCTTGACTTCTCTGATATTGCTAAGCTGGTTCGATGATTTGCCTTTAAACTCAGCTCCCAGTTATGATACTAGCAATAGAAAATTTTTGAAAAGCACTAACACATTCATTTGTGTAATACTTGCTAATATTTTTCAACAATCAATGAACACTTGTACTCTGCCTGCTCAATGGAAAATAGGGAGGGTGGTTCCGTTTCATAAATCTGGTAACAAAAGCTTACCCCTGAATTACCGCCCCATTTCGCTTACCAGCACCTGTTGGAAACTTCTTGAACATGTGATATTTACTAATCCAGTTAACTTTCTTGACTCCAACTCATTTTTCACCTCAGCTCAACATGGTTTTCGCAAAACATTCTCATGTGAAACCCAACTAATATCTTTCACTCATAGATTACACTGTATTTTAGATCGTGCTTCCTGAGCCAACTGTGTATTTTAGACTTTAGCAAAGCGTTCGGCAAGGTTTGCCACAAACTGCTGCGATTCAAGCTGAGTCTTTTAAACCTTGACAGTAACCTGCTGAAATGGATTGAGTGTTTTCTTACTAACCATTATCAATTTCTTACTGCGAATAATTATGATTCACCATTGACTGAGGTTCGTTCTGGTGTGCCTCAAGGATCAGTACTAGGGCCCCTACTTTTCCTGATTTATATTAATGACCTACCTTCTTCAGTGACATCTCTCATTCACTTGTTTGCTGACGATTGCGTGATATATCGTGAAATACTTACTAACGAAGACACTAATGCTCTTCAGTCTCACTTGTACTATGTGATTGATTGGTGTAACACTTGGCTAATGGAACTTAATAATAATAAATGTAAAGTTATGCGCGTGCAAAGGAACATAAGTACTCTTCCTACTTACTATCTAAATAAAATTCTTCTAGAACGCGTTAACTTGTACAAATAGTTAGGAGTTCATATAACACCAAAACTAACCTGGAACCTTCACACTGAGTACATAATAAGTAAAGCTAATAGCATACTCGGTTACTTACGCCACAAGTTTTCCAAAGCACCACCATCCTTAAGATTATTACTTTACCAGTCATTAGTGCGTCCTAAATTAATATACGCTGCAGCTGTGTGGGGCCCGTACCATGAAAACCTTATTTCTTCACCCGAGCTTGTCCAAAGTAATTCAGTCCGATTCATATTTTCAAATTGTAACCGTACCGCTAGTGTAACATCAATGAAGGACAATCTATCTCTTCCATCACTTGAATCTCGTGGAACAATAGCGCGTTTGACACTGTTTCACAAAGTTTATTACCATTCCTCCCTTCACAGTAACTTCATTTCTCAGCCTCATTACCTGTCGAGCCACATCGATCATAGCCATAAAGTCGGACTTCAAACAGGCAACACTAACACTTTCAGTCAATCTTTTTTTCCCAGATCATCACGGCAGTGGAACCACCTTCTCTGTGAAATTGTATCTATTGTCGACAACAAACTCTTTCGTAAGGCATTAGTTAACATTGTCAAATTAACAATTATTAACATGTTATTTCATTTACTTGCCGTACTTTGAAACCACTAAGGACGACACTGGTTAACTTTGTACTAACAGGAATTATCAATGTGCGATTTTGTTTACATCATCTGTCGTACTTACAAATATTAGAGAAGATATTACATAGTATGGTATAATTAGGAATTACTAAAACGCTACATTGCTTATTTTTCGTATTTCATTGTTATGCTTCCCGTTTTCCCACTCCCCTATGTAATGCCTTCGGGCCTTGAGGGTATCATAAATAAATAAATAAATAAAAATAAATAAATAAATATGAAACGTATCTTCCCCGATAACCATCAGGACGCACGTGCAAATTGTGCCAGAAAGGACTAGCAGCACTCGAACACATGCTGTGGGAGTGCAATGTAGTTATAGGAAAAATGGGCAGGACATGTAATGAGGAGGGAAGATAACCGATGGTCATTAAGGGTTACGGACTGGATTCCAAGGGAAGCGTAGCAGGAGGCGGAAGAAAGTTAGGTGGGTGAATGACATTAAGAAGTTTGCAGGGACAACATGGCCACAATTAGCACATGACCGGGGTAGTTGGAGAAGTATGGGAGAGGCCTTTGCCCTGCACTGGGCGTAACCAGGCTGCTGCTGCTGTTGATGATGATGATCTACGATAAGCCCTGATAACACAATGAAATTCGACAGTTATACCGGCAAGAGGTTGATTAGATTTTTGATGATAAGATACTGAGACTGCAATGCTATGTCGGCTATCTTTGAACAGAGATAACTAGTTCCAGCGTTTGATAATCCAATGATTTCATGGAGTAAGGCACACCAATCGTGGGGAGCGATTGATTATAATGTTTTATCCAGGCCTCCCCTCACCCGCAGGTTAAATCTAGCAAGTGTCAGCAGTGGCGTGAAGAGCACTGGATCATTCGCATGGACTGACAGCAGTATCTTCTTGCTGCACGTTCGGCAATCAGTTCATCCTGATCATCCGTCTTTTCCTATCTACGTCTTGGGCCTCCCTGCCGCGTGTGGTCAAGTTTCACCCTTCGGCTGCTACCCCGAGAAAAGCGCTGACCCCAAGACGAAACGTGCGGACTGTTCCGAGCTGCTGGTTTGCTGAAACGTCTTGACGCCATCAGCGAAAAAGCTACAAATACTTGGACCTTGTCGGACACCAACCAAATGGCAGCAGTGGCGTTAACATCACTGGATCATTCGCATGGACTGACAACAGTATCTTTTTGCTACAGGTTCGATAATCAGTTCATTCTGATCATCCGTCTTTTCCTATCTACGTCCTTGGCCTACCTGCCAGGTGCGGTCAAGTTTCACCCTTCGGCCGCTACCCCGAACAAAGCGCTGACCCCAAGACGAAACGTGCCGACTGTTTCTAGCTGCTGGTTTTCTCGAACGTCTTGTCGTCATCCGCGAAAAAGTTACAAATACCGGCCGGGACCTTGTCGGACACCGACCAAATGGCAGCAGTGGCGTCAACAGCACTGGCCCATTCGCGCGGACTGACAGCAGTATATTTTTGCTGAATCAGTTCATTCTGATCATCCGTCTTTTCCTATCACGTCCTGGGCCTACCTGCCAGATGTGGTCAACTTTCACCCTTCGGCCGCTACCCCGAGAAAAGCGTTGACCCGAAGACGAAACGTGCGCACTGTTCCGAGCTGCTGGTTTGCTGAAACGTCTTGTTGTCATCAGCGAAAGCGCTACAAATACTGAGACCTTGTCGGACACCGACCAAATGGCAACAGTGGCGTGAACAGCAATGGATCATTCGCATGGACTGACAGCAGTATCTTCTTGCTGCAGGTTCGGTAATCAGTTCATTCTGATCATCCGTCTTTTCCTATCTATGTCCTTGGCCTACCTTCCAGGTGTGGTCAACTTTCACCCTTCGGCCGCTATCAAGAGCAAAGCGCTGACCCCAAGATGAAACGTGCGCACTGTTCTTAGCTGCTGGTTTGCTGAAACGTCTTGACGTCATCAGCGAAAAGGCTACAAATACCGGTACCTTCGCGGACACCAACCAAATGGCAGCAGTGGCATTAACAGCACTGGATCATTCGCATCGTCTGACAACAGTATCTTTTTGCTACAGGTTCGATAATCAGTTCATTCTGATCATCCGTCTTTTCCTATCTACGTCCTTGGCCTACCTGCCAGGTGCGGTCAAGTTTCACCCTTCGGCCGCTACCCCGAACAAAGCGCTGACCCCAAGACGAAACGTGCCGACTGTTTCTAGCTGCTGGTTTGCTCAAACGTCTTGTTGTCATCAGCGAAAAAGTTACAAATACCGGCAGGGACCTTGTCGGACACCGACCAAATGGCAGCAGTGGCGTCAACAGCACTGGACCATTCGCGCGGACTGACAGCAGTATATTTTTGCTGAATCAGTTCATTCTGATCTTCCGTCTTTTCCTATCACGTCCTGGGCCTACCTGCCAGATGTGGTCAACTTTCACCCTTCGGCCGCTACCCCGAGCAAAGCGTTGACCCGAAGACGAAACGTGCGCAGTTTCTAGCTGCTGGTTTGCTGAAACGTCTCGTTGTCATCAGCGAAAGCGCTACAAATACTGAGACCTTGTCGGACACCGACCAAATGGCAACAGTGGCGTGAACAGCAATGGATCATTCGCATGGACTGACAGCAGTATCCTTTTGCTGCAGGTTCGGTAATCAGTTCATTCTGATCATCCGTCTTTTCCTATCTATGTCCTTGGCCTACCTGCCAGGTGTGGTCAACTTTCACCCTTCGGCCGCTACCAAGAGCAAAGCGCTGACCCCAAGATGAAACGTGAGCACTGTTCTTAGCTGCTGGTTTGCTGAAACGTCTTGACGTCACCAGCGAAAAGGCTACAAATACCGGTACCTTGGCGGACACCGACCAAATGGCAGCAGTGGCGGAAACAGCACTGAATCATTCGCATGGACTGACAGCAGTATCTTTTTGCTGCAGGTTGGTGAAATCTGTTTACTCCTTTTGTAGCTTCGTCATTGCACTTGAAATTGTGCCGCACCACTGCTGCCATACGATGGCATACCAGTGTTTGTTGTAACTTACTCTTCGTCATCATGGGCGAAAATAAGTAAAGAATCTGTAAGTGTCCTTGAGGACCTGAAGAGAGAAATCAGGATGGTCCTCAAGAATTTGAAAGGTTCTCTGGAACAAGACTTTCGAAATGAACTGAGAGAAATAAAAGCTAATCACGAGTTTACTGATGACAAATTTGTAGATATGGTCACCAATGTGAAAGCAGCTCCAGTAGAAAATAAACGCTTGCGCACTGAAAATGACAACCTAAAGTCACGTTGTGATCAGATAGAAGGTCAAACGAAATCGAACGAGTCTCGACTCGTGGACGGCAAACAGTATTCGCGAAACGCCAATATAGAAATAAAAGGAATACCAGTGCACTTTAATGAAAAGCTGACGGAACTCATGATGAAGCTTCGTGCCTGTATTGGGGAACCCATATCACCGTCTGATATTGACGTGTTCCACCGGGTTTCAGTACCAGGAAGCCAAACTGGAAAGAACATTATTGTCCAGTTTGCACTCCGAAGGAAACGAAATGCAGTGCTGGAGAAAGGAAGACGAAAGCGACTAACGGCTAGTGAAATTGGGCTTTCTGAATCTGCCCATTTCCGTCAATGAGCACCTGTATTAACAAGGCTATGCTGCTTACGCTTGGGCGTCGCATTCACCAATGCATATACGTTTTTGATTGGAATGGCTGATAGCGCAGAGTGCAATGCCTGCGGTGTCGAGGAAACTATAGAACATCTACTGTGCTATTGCCCATCTTTTGAAAATGAAAGACGTGATCTCTACACAGCTCTCAACCAGTTAGATGGAAAATCGTTCACCTTGAACAAGATCTTGGGACCATGACCTGGCATATCGCAGCTACAAAAGGCCGCAAAAGCGCTGCTGCGATATCTGAAAGCTACAGGATTGAATCAGCGTTTGTTATCCGGACTGAGTTACCGAACGATATCCCCAGTGGACTATCGCTTCTTTTAATCTTTCCGTCCCATTTTCCCTTTCCCCAGTGTAGGGTAGCCAACCGCGCTCAGTCCTGGTTAACCTCCCTACCTTTCATTTATCATTTGCTCTCTCTCTCTCTGTGTGTGTCCTGAAAGGAAGCGCCTCCTTGCGCAAGCCATTGCCAAAAAACGTGAGGCGAACTGGAATTTGTTTGGGTGCGCGATGGGGAATGTTTATGCCCGCAAATCTGAAAACAGTGCCAGACTGAGGATCGCTAGCTCGAACGATTTGAATAAAATGAGGTAAAAACAAGGATGTCCCATGAGCTGCCTAATTTTTTTTTTAATATTTGGGGTTTTACGTGCCAAAACCACTTTCTGTTTATGAGGCACGCCGTAGTGGAGGACTCCGGAAATTTTTGACCACCTGGGGTTCTTTAACGTGCACCTAAATCTAAGCACACGGGTGTTTTCGCATTTCGCCCCCATCGAAATGCGGCCGCCGTGGCCGGGATTCGATCCCGCGACCTCGTGCTCAGCAGCCCAACACCATAGCCACTGAGCAACCACGGCGGGTACCCATGAGCTGCCTAGAACTTGCTTCTATCGCAGATCTAGATAGCGTTTACTGTCAAAATAGTGTTGCTGTTTTTCATATGAACTGTCGTTCTGTGTGGGACAAGGCTGATTATATACGTAGCCTGTTTACTTCCCTTAATTTTTCGCCCCATGCAGTAATGTTTACTGAAACTTGGTACCACGATTATTAAACATATTTTGTACTAGACAATTATACTGACTTTGCTAATAACAGGCAAACTCGAAGAGGTGGTGGTGTATCCCTGCAAATTGTAAATTCGCTTCCTGCAACAATACTATTCGCGTTCTCCCCTCCGCACTGTGGAGTGTTAACCGTTCAGAGGGACAAAAATATCTTTTGTGCTGTCTGCCGCCCTCCAGACGGAAAACTTGAAAATTTTTTCTCTTCGTTGGAAGCCCTTTTTGATTATGTGTATATAAATGATCATGTGCTTTACGTTTCCGGTGATATGAATATTGATATGCGAACTGCGTCACCATAGCAGACATGATTTGCTTCCTTATCTGATTCTTACGCTCTTGTGAATGTAATCACTGTGCCAACGCGCGTAACTTGTTCTACTTCATCTACTTTAGATTTATTTATCACTAACAAAATAAAAGCGCTATAACTTCAGGAACTTTGACAACTGACATCAGAGATCATTTTCCAGTATTTACCTTTATTGCTAATACCAACACTAAACATGCATATTAATCACAGGCGTCTTATTATCGCTGCATTGATTCAAAATCCCTCGACACTTTTCGTAATGAAATGTGCACAGCCGACCCCTCCCATATATTGTCACTATCTGATGCAGATGTTGCGTACGATGCACTAATGACGCACTAATAACTGCTTTTCTTTAATATGCTGTCACAAACGAAAATGGAGAAAACCATGGATTACGAACGCCTTATTGAAAAAAAAAATAGAAAAAAGAACGAAACTATATTTCATTAAATTCATTAAATCCAAGGATCCCGTGAAATTGTCTCAATATAAAAAATATCGCAAAATATTGAACAAAGAACTACGTCAAGCCAACTACGAATACTTCAGCTATTCCTTTTTATAAAATTATAGCACGAACCCTCAGCATAGATGGCATCAACTAGGTTGGTTACTTGGACGTCACTACAATAGTGGTCCAAACTGCATTATGAGCGATGGTGGTGCGCTGACAGGGGAGGATCTCTCGAATGCCTTTAGCGATTTCTTAGTGGATATCACAAACACAGTATGCTCTCCTATTTATTCGACAAACACGTCAATTCACCAAGCACCAGGAGTCTTGATGTCGATGTTTATGTCCCCTAAAACCGAAAATGAAATAATTCCCGTATTCGGAAATCTTAAAAACAGTGGGGCTTTAAATATTAACGGTTTTCAAATAAAACCTCTAAAATATGTAACTGGTTTGTTAGCTCCAATCTTAAGATACATATTCAACCTTTGTCTCAGTAGTGGAGTATTTCCTAAGCAGATGCAGACCGCAAAAGTTAATGTGACACACAAAGGAGGCGATAGCTCTGAAGTGTCAAATTATAGGCCAATTTTTATTCTAGCGGAAAACTTTAAATGTATCGAGAAACTTATTCACACGAGAATAACTAATTTCTTAGATAAGCATTCCGTTTCGTCGAATGATCAGTTCAGGTTCAGACCAAAAAGATCGACTGAGTTGGCACTGCTCAAGCAAAGGAACTCATCATAAATGCATTTAAAGACAAGCTCCTTGTCTTCGGAATTTATATTGACTTTTCCAAAGCCTTTGATTTAATCAATCATGACTTGTTAGTAAATAAACAAAACCACTATGGTATAAGGCGGTTTCGTAATTCTTTGATACCGTCATACCTTCAACATCCTAAACAAATTGTAGCGCACAATGATGCTCTGTCTGATGGCCTATACATAAAATTGGGCGGGCCGCAAGGCAGCATCTTAGGCCCTTTGTTGTTGGTAGTTAAATGATATATTTTAAACTAAGCTACTGGAGAACCTTACTGCCTACGCTGATGACCTTACGGTGCTCATTACGGGTAGAAAAGAAAATGGCTTATCCTCTACAGGTAATGAGTTTTTGAGATACCTGTGTCAGTGGTCGCAGGAAAATTACCTAAGGGTGAATTAAATCCATGGTATTTCGAGCGAAAAACAATGTTGTAAAAGATATTATGCTTCGGTTTGAGAACAACTGTATTGAAATCGTGCGTAGTATCGAATGTCTGTGAGTAACCTTCTTGGTATCGCTTCATTGGGATGCCCAAATTAATAACATGCGATAAAAAATGAACAAAGTGAATGGGGTGCTATGTCGTCAACGGTATGTGCTATCAACAAGAATTAAACTATTCATGCACAACGCATTCTTAGTTACATTACTTATTGCCACAGTGTCGGGGGCACAAGTACGTAGCATAATTTATCCAAGATTATTGTTACTCGGAAACGTGCGATAAGGTTAGTTGCTAACATGCCATGGTGTGCCCACACAGAAAACTATTGTTCCGAATTTAACATCATTCAAGTGCCTAATCTTTATATGTTCAGGTTAATTATTATGTACAAGAATGCTATTAGAACAAACAACGCAAATATGTTGACACTATTCAACCTTCAATACAATGTGCCCATGCACAATGTTTGCCGTTGCACCGCTTGGCCTACACCGTTTTGTCGGACTGTGTACCATTTCAATAAAGCGCCTATAAACTTCCCTGTTACCTTAACACACTTGAACGGAATAACATCTCACTGGAATAAATATCGAAAAATAAGTTAAATAGTGTTTTGCTGCTCCTGCACTAATGGATGGTGTTTCATTCTGTTTTTTGTATGTCGCGTTATTGTTTGTTACATCACACAATGTTAACAAATGCACTAAGGCTGTCCTCAATTTTGTACGTATATTTTCTTACTGATACCTACTGTAAGTATTTTAGCCCTTGTACGTTCGCAAATTCAGAATGTATTACAATGTTTCCAGTATTTCTCTGTGTTTGTCATATCTAAGCTGTTTCCTCGCCATACTGTCACGTGGGGCGCAATGGGGTTTTCTTAAGTCGCTGCATGCGGCTTCTACCCTTACGTCTGCTCTCATCCTGTATTCTGTGGAAAGAGAGAAATAAAGATTATTATATTATTATTATTATTATTATATTATTAAAAAAGATTTTTTGAATACGGATATAGCGGTCCCAAATAACTGGGCCCAGTGCAAGTTGCGCAAGCTCACAGTTTCTTAGGGCGGGAACTGCCCATCGCCAGGCGTTCTACACAACGCGAGCGTATATGGTGAATCCCGCGCGTTGTCCGCAGCACAGTTTCCCGGCAAGACACAAATAACAATCCTCGCTGTACAAGCAGGGTATGCGCAATTAAGAAAAGCATTACTTATGTGGTCACTCAATTAGGAAAGAATATTTAGCTTCAATTGTAGGTTAGTTGCACTTTCCAGCGTGCAGCCCAAAGCGCCCTTCCAAAAGTGTGGGAGAGGGGGACAATGCAATACTTTGCCCCTCGCTTTTGAAAGAGGGGGGGAGGAAGTGCCCCATTGCCCCCCCTCCCGGTATATATGCCTATGCCCACTACAGCGTGCCTCATAATCATAGAGACACGTGTACTTATATTTAACAGGCGACCACGTTTCGCCGCCTAACAAATGTTATCGCACAGCGCGGGACGCGTCTGCATGTATCCGAAGTTTCTCGAAAGTTATCGACGCTTCTATGCACTCTCTGTTGTCGCCGAACCTTGTGTTATCTGATTTCATCGCGTGACTCGAATGTTGTAGAGCTTTGTGGAAGGGATGTGGGTCCCAACGATTAGTCGGGAACATTCGATGACTGCTGTATAAAAGCCGACGCACTTGACCCGCTGATCAGATTTTCGACGATCGCCGACCGTGTTCGCCGCTGTCGTTGTGCTATAAGTGTAGCCTGTTTTTGTGGGCACAGGTTTGCCCAATAAAAGTTAGTTTTGTCTTTCACAGTATTTGCTACTGTGTTCTTCAACGTCACCACCACGTGACAATATCTTGGTTTTGGCCCGTAAAACCCAATAATTAATTAATGTATGGTTCACAGTCTACTTAATAGGTCGGCCTGCTTTAATGTATATACGGGTTCGAAGGCGAGTGCATCCTGGGACTACCAGTTTCAGGCAATTTAATTCTGCACCCCGAATGGGCTTCAAAAATGGTTGGAACGGGCCATGCATGTGTAGATGCGAATCGTGAGGCTGTGTGTCCCCTTGTACAAGCTGCTGCCTTTCTGGCTTCCTTCAGAGCTCCTTCTCTCTTGTCGCCTATAGAAAGAACCAAATACTGCCACCGCCGTTCCTTTCCGGTTTGACGTAACTCTTCAGCGTCTTTTTTAATCGAATCTTTCTCTACTCAGAACGAAGCGCAATAAATGCCACATTTTTGTGAATCCTTGTGAAGACCGGTGCACCGGTTGAAATTAGGTACATGCGCTGTCCACTGATCATTTCGTATATATATATATATATATTAGCAATCGGGTCTCCGCGGTTTCTCTTCATGTTCACACACACACACACACACACACACACACACACACACACACACACACACACACACACACACACA
Source organism: Dermacentor variabilis (assembly GCF_050947875.1). Taxonomy (NCBI): domain Eukaryota; kingdom Metazoa; phylum Arthropoda; class Arachnida; order Ixodida; family Ixodidae; genus Dermacentor; species Dermacentor variabilis. Next base: position 9,170,354 of record NC_134570.1, read on the forward strand.
CACACACACACACACACACACACACACACACACACACATATATATATATATATATATATATATATATATATATATATATATATATATATATATATATATATACATGTCCTAAAGCTCTCACTTGAGTCACGCTTATTTTGCGTGACACCACGTGCTCTGAGAGAAGCTATGACACCGTTCACGCCGCAGGCAATAGACTAAAGGGGTTGTATAAGCTGCACACGCGTTCGAAAAGCAGTGGCTCTGCAGGAACAACGAGGTCGCATTCAAGGTGAATTCTTCCGCACCATCTCCGTTTGCAGGTTGCAGGGGCACTTTTCTTACGGCGATCCTGGCGCAGTCCATGTGCATGTGGATTGCTTCGCACGGCTACGAAAAGTCCACGTACGTCGATCCAAACATGTAAGATACGGTAAAGGAGGCATTACACTTATTTACAGCATTGCGACAACTTGTCATTGTGGTGACTCGCTTGGTTTCTTTAAGGATTAAGCCAGTTTTATTACGAACCGAATGCTCGAGGACTCACTCGCATAACATGCCTTTTCTTTCTGTGTGTTCCGGCAGACCTGGCGATGAATGTCGGCATTATAGCGACTAGCATTGAATCAGTGCAGCGACACACCGCACAGCCGCCACCGCCAGGATGCGTCATGCGTGCGAGGCCCGTGCTGCAGCCGGGCTCCACTCCCTCGGGACGCGTCGCGCTATCTGGCGACGCTGCCGCGAACTCCGCACGGGGCGCGCGTACGGATATTGTTCAGACAAGATTGTCAGAATTTATATAGACTGAGAGTTCTGTTCTCTTCAACATCAGAGAAATTTCAAGGATTATTCTTTGTAGCTGTAGAGAAGCACCTGCTTAGTGGCACACACCCAGCGACCTAAGTTCGCGCCAAAGAGGTTGATTGATAGAATTGAATTGTTTATTTACGTACCCCAAAACAGTATACGAGAGCCTTTTAATCCGGTGCAAAATAAAGGAAATGTCAGAAAGAGATACAATCAAAATATAACAAAATACATATAGCATTCACAAAATACCTTTAACTTAAACATAATAATTCCAATAGTTCATTTAAAGATACAAGTACCATTTAATAAAATGTCGACATTGTAATTGTTATCCACACGATTAAACGACCATTGCAAACGAATTGTGGGACTAGGGTTGCTAATATCATTTACTTTAAACAAATGTTTCCGCCTAAATCGCCTTTCCGGTGCGATAAAAACAAGTCGGTTGACGTAAAAATAGACATTCAAAGCACCCATGAATGCACACCTAAAAAAATTACAGAGCCCGCAACTTTTCGTCGCCGATCCAATATTTTTCATGTTGTTCCCATCGAGAACTCTTGTGTAACTCTTATAATAGGAACGATGCACGAACCAATCAACACTTATGGTGATAAATCTGCGTCGCACTTTTTAATGTTTTTTCTAAAGAACAACGCGAATGCCCTTCAGTACTACTGAACAATTTTCAAGTTTACTAATAGGCAGATATTGAAACAATGTAATAAAACAATGAGAATAATTAAAACCATTAGTTATTCGAGATACAAAACTAAGAACGCCAGAAGATGCACTTACGACGTCGAAATGTTAGGTTGCTATGAATATCCACACCTAGACATTTAATACATACCTTTATTTCAATAGTGTACTTTCAATGTGTATGCGAAATGTACGGGGCAGTTTTTCTTAGCAAAATACATTAAACATGTTTAATAAATATGTTTAACAGCATTTATAAGTGCTCCGTTAGACAACACCACTTCACCACTTAATTAACATCGCTTTGTAATGCGCGGTATTCCTTAATGCCTTTAACAGGAGCGAACAGTTTTATATTATCAGCACAGTGTAGTAGTTTAGCATTTGTAATGCAAGGAGCTATATTACTTATGAACTTTGAAAAGAATAGGAGCAGGAATTCAAGCCTGGTGTACACCATGGCTCGCAATAAAAGCTTCCTGATACACTAACAAAATTTTTACTTCTATACAGATAATCCTTAAGGAGTGAATAACAAGAATCACTAACATCATTCATGTTTAACTTACGTGTTATAATGTTGTGAATCACCCATACGAAAGCTTTTCAAAAATCAAAATAAACAGACTCTTTTTGATCTACGTCCTCAATAATCGACGCTGTATCATTTAGAAACGACACAATATTGCTCTCTGTAAATCACCCGCGCATGCAGCCATGTTTTTGCAGTCATTTTTTGTTTAGTTTGGAATGAAAGGACAAATTAAGATAACGTCAAAAACTTTGAATGGAGAAAGCAGCGACACCGGCCTGTAGTTTTCTACGTTCCCACTGTCGCCGGGCACAGGAACGGCAACGGAAAGGTTCCACACTTTTCTAAACAATTATCGCTCTAAAGACAAATTCAAAATTTGTGTAAGAGGCTCCATAAGAAAGAAACGCGCAACCCTTTCACGATAAAAGCTTGGACACCACAAAAATGGCAGTCTTCGCCTTCGGTGACCCTATATAGCAGCCATCATTCCGATCACGTCGCCGTATTGATGAATAAGTTTTGGTCGATAAATGTATCATCGCACATGTCCGTCACGCCTGGGGTCTTAATGAATAGGCAAAATACTCGACGAATGCCTCGGTGACAGCGTGAGAAGAGGCAAACCCATCACCGGATCTCTTGACGTCACCATGGGGTACGCAAACGGGCTGACTTATATTCCTTCACATATTTTCAAAATTATTGTCGCTTTGACAAGCTGAATGACACATATTCCAAGTAACTATTTTATCCCTATGGTAAACATATTTGCACAGTGCTCTAAGTTCACTGACCTGCTTATACAATTTTTTCACTCGCGATAATTTGTAACATGGAACTTCAGTTTTTCACGGAACATGCGCCGTAATTCAAATAACAACCACATAGGATATTGCTGTTCTTCCTTGGCCGACTCGCAATATATATATATATATATATTGCGATGCCATTCCAGTGTCGGTCCAAATTGGTCGCGAAGCTTCGGGCGAAAAGAGGTCTAGAACCAAACGTCACCGACATGGGCAAGAGGGTTATCGGAGCAGCGATTAAAGCACGGCTATGTGAGGAGGGAACAGACAATGAGAAAGAAAAACCGCTCTTTAATTAAAACAAGACACAGTTTGATTTCATTCGACAAAAATAGAATTCCTAATCAGCGTCACATACACGTTTGGCGAGGGAAAAAATGTATTTTACCTTATCGTTAGCAATGAATGCCTATCTATCAGCGCCCGCTATAAGAAGGGGGCGTTCGACTAATTGCAGTACGATGCGTGATCTTTGACGAGTGCAGAAATGCGCTCCTAAAGTTCATCTGCTACTATACGCCCCTGAAACGTTTTGTTGTTTTGCTCGTCAACTTACATCTGAGTAGAACTTGTTGCTGGGCGAGTTGGTTGGGATCTAAAGAATACATTGTTGCGCCAAAAAAGGAAAATAAAGACTTGGGAAGGAAGAGTACGAAAAGACAGATTGAGCGCTGAACTTCAACTGATTTTATTCTTACAGCAGGGCAGGGAGAATGAACAAATGCGCATGCGTACATCAGTGTTGCCTAGAGCGATTCCAGTGACGTTTCTAACAGTTGCAACTCGTTTTCAAACAGAAAAACAGACGTGTCACTAATACAACTCGTGCCTCTCTTTTTAATGTGATATGCCTCCAAAAGTTCTCTTGCTAACGTATCACCACTCCTGCCAAGTATCTTTATCTCGCGCAGCAGTGGCTGGCATCTGCCTTCCATGCAAACTGTGCAATGCGCAGGTAAATGCGCATTACCTTTATTGATTACAGACAATTCATGCTCCCGGGCCCGGTCATTAACACATCTCCGCGTTTGTACAACGTAGGCTTTCCCACATTTTAGCGGTATTTCGTAAATAACGCCCGTCACACATTTGACGTACTGTCTAGTGTGCTTTTTCTGGCTTCCTGACTTTTTGTCAACGCGGCTTATGCGCGGACACAGTCCAGCCAACTTGCGTGGTGCCGAGAAAACAACTGGCACACCAAACCTAGTAGCGACTTTCTTCAAGTTGTGGGAAAGCTTGTGGACGTATGGCACCACTGCGGGTTTGCCTCGTTTTTGGTCGGGCCTAGGCGCATGCCTTTTTCCCTTCACCTTCTGGAGCAATGTTTTAGACACCGCCCCAACGACCGAGCTCGGGTTGCAACTGTTAAAAACGTCACTGGAATCGCTCTAGGCAACACTGATATACGCATGCGCATTTATTCATTCTCCCTGCCCTGCTGTAAGAATAAAATCAGTTGAAGTTCAGCGCTCAATCTGTCTTTTCGTACTCTTCCTTCCCAAGTCTTTATTTTCCTTTTTTGGCGCAACAATGTATTCTTTAACTTACATCTGAATTCATGAATTTTCGTGATGCGGTCTTTATGAGCTCTGTTTCATCGTTGTTTTACTTGTTCAGGCAAAAGCAGTGAGTTACGACCACCAGATAATTGTTTATTTTAGCTGCCTTCGTGTGGCAGCGCTGGCCGACGGGCTGGGCGTTCGACGATGCCGACCAGCATTCAACACCGGAAACCTTCTTCGGTCGGCGAAGAAGCTACGCCTCTTGCATGGGTGCGATTTCTGCAAGTGTAAGAGCGATATTATGCTGCATCGTTTTGCGCGCTATAGGCTCGAAACGCCCATGATTTGGAATTACGGAGCATTTGAATGTACAGCTGCAGTGGCAGGTCAGGAAAACAATTTTCGCGCGCTTGTAAAAAAAAAGAAGTAACGTCACTTCTGTTTTTTTGGGAATATGACGTAACAATATCATCTGTTTCGCCGGAAGTGATCCCTCCTCACACAGATGGCGCTAAGCCTTATGAACCACCGATGAACCGCCATGTCATGAACGTATGGACTTCTATAGAAGTTTCACTACCAGGTATACTGATCTTGCATCCTTTCCTACTTATTCTAAATATAAAAACTACAGCATATAGTCTCTACATAACCGTTTGCCACACAACACTTCTGTTATTAATACAATCCTTCTCCACATATCACTCATTCCAGTGCATTGCGTAGATATCAACGTTACGTTACGTTACGTTATACCGATGAACCGCCATGTCATGAACGTATGGACTTCTATAGAAGTTTCACTACCAGGTATACTGATTTTGCATCCTTTCCTACTTATTCTAAATATAAAAACTACAGCATGTAGTCTCTACATAACCGTTTGCCACACAACACTTCTGTTGTTAATACAATCCTTCTCCACAAATCACTCATTCCAGTGCATTGCGTAGATATCAACGTTACGTTACGTTACGTTACGTTACGTTACGTTACGTGACTTGACGTGACGTAACGTTTGAACGTTACATTGGGTCTATCAAATTTGTTTTTTTTTTCTAATTTACCAAACTTTTTCATCTGTCCTTCTACATGCACGGCAAGTATTCCGATGAAATGGCCGATACGCACTAGCTAGTTGTAATCGGTTAAAGCACTCTTTTCTAACGTACGAAGTGAATCGGCCTTCCACTACGAAGCACCGACACCATCGAAGGGAAGATAATTTGCTGTCGAAATCAGGTGGTGGCTGAGCAGCCTGCCTTAAATCTTTGCAGGATGTTCGCCTACGGGCAAATAAATGTAGTTATGCATTCTTATGTGCTTAATGTAAGTCTTGTTGCTGTTTTCTTTCGCTCATGTAAGAGCGTTAAAAACAGCGATTTGTTTTTGACCCGAAAATATTTTGTGACTTGCCCCACCGAAAATCTACCCCGTGTACTTAGGTTACGCAATCGTCGTCACGCCAATCCACGAGATGGCAATACTTTTCCCTTTTGTGTCTACCTAATGGTTAGAAGAGTAAGCAGTGAAATGTGAGACAAGTTTGCTTTATTAAAGGAATTGTACTCTTGATGACGCATACTTGTTATAATCAGAGGAATTAGCAATGCTATCTGAGTAATTTTGCAGTAAATATGCCCGGTCAGCCTGAATACGTTGCAGCTCTACCGCCTCATAGAATTTCTCGAGGGATCGAATACGTTAATAATAACTGCATTGCTGTTGCTAAAGATGCTGCGAACGAATTCTGGAACGCTACGCACGGGGAACACAAGTAAAATATGTATTTTTTTATAAGAGAATATACTAGTATGTCTCAAAAATTGTGCCCGAAAGAACTGATATCAATAGTTCCATGTTTTCTGTCTGTTTGATAAGTAAAGAAAGTTTCACACGAACTTTAGAGCTATACCAGTTTGAAACCAGAAAAGCAGTGCATGCCGCTGATATGGAAAATGTAAAGGCCATGAAATGAACAAGTTGAGGGCGAATATTTATTGAAACTTTGTTAACCTTCTTGCCTTTCTCTCATTTGCATCTCTCTCTCTCTCTCTCTCTCTCTCTCTCTCTCTCTCTGTGGTATTCAAGAACCTTGTTTACATTTTTGTACATATACAACGACCAGGGAAAAATCTCAATGACGCTGTCTTTTGTTACAATCTATTGTGCAGGAGCAGCGGTCACCGGCCGTTTATTGTAATTGCACTGAAACTATAGTCGCAACCAAGAGCACATATAAGAAGTCGGAGTCCTGCACAATATACAAGGGCGAGTCAAATGAAAGTGAGCCAATGCGAATATGTGACAAACGGGGTACATTATTTAAAAGTAGTCTCCGTGAGTATTTAGGTATTTGTCCCACTTACTAATGAGTCGCGTGATTCCCGCCTTATAGGACTCCTTGGGTTGCTGCTTCAAAAAGTCTGACTGACTATTTCACGTCATTGTCCGACACGAATCTGGTTTCCTTGAGTTGTTTTTTCAAATTCTCCAAAATGTGGAGGTGGCAAGGTGACAGGTCTGGGCTATATGGAGGATGTTGCAGCGTTTCCCACTTGAACTTTGCCAGTTTTGTATTAGCCGCATCAGAGACGTGGGGATGAGCATTACAGTGGAGCAAGACGACCCCATTCCTCAATTTACCACGTCGTTTTTTCTTGATTGCGACACGCAGCCGATCCGACGTTTCACAATATCGGCAACAATTGATAGTTTCTCCAGGCGTAGCAAATTCGATCAATAATGGTCCCTGACGATCGAAAAAAAAGTCGACAACACCTCTCCGGCAGAAAAGACGGCCTTCAATTTATTGGTGTTTACGAACGCCACCAGCATCGATACCATCCTCAAGGAGTGATGCCGTCTCGAGCATGTTAAAAGCCGCCGGGTATCCCAGCACATCACGCGACTTCCCAACACAGCTGCTACGTCATCGTGTGACGGCCTCTTCCACCAGCCGTCGCGATGTGACAACTTGACCCGCATCGTTCGTCGTGAGGTCGAAGCAGCGCAACCGGCGGCCCCTTCATTCCCGTTACCTGATCATTCTCCGGTGACAATCTCCTTAGCCCAGGCCCTCGTCCGTCAAGAGATGTCGAACGTCGGCCTGCAATCGATTCGTTCCGTACGCTCGGAACCTTTGTCTCCATGCACGTCCCCACCCCACTCTTCTTACTCCTCTTATGGACAGCGCAACCCTTCCGAATGGCGAACCGTGGACGACAAGCCGATCTGTTTTAACTGCCCACGCATTGGACATGTCACTCGCCACTGCAGCGGCCGCTGGACTTCTCCGACGCGCTATTATGCTTATTACGCCCTTCGCCCCTCTAGCGCATCCTTTTCCTTCGCCCCTTCTATGCCCGCTCCATCACCTGACCCTGCGACACCTTTGACACGACCCCGCTACTCCCGCTCGCCTTCCCCCTCCGGCCGCCAATCTCGCTCGCCCCCGCCACGACGTGCTCCTTCTCCGACCTACTCGCCGCACCCCCGACCGGAAAACTAGACAGTGCAGCTTCTGAAGGTGAAGCTGCATTGACGACATTGGCACGAAATCCTTGCTTCACCTTACCCACGAACAAGAATCTTTTGAACGTTCTCGTCGACAATGTTCCTGTGTGCGCGTTGATTGACACCGGGGCGCATGTGTCCATTATGAGTGCTGCTCTTCGCCGTCGGCTCAAGAAAGTTCTGACGCCTGCCCCGAATCGAGTTGTACAAGTCGCCGACGGAGGGACTGTCGCTATTGTTGGCATGTGGTCTGCCCGATTCACCATTGCTGAGAGAAACACCGTCGTCCTCTTCACCGTTTTCGAGCATTGCCCTCACGAACTCATTCTCGGTCTGGATTTTCTTGCCAATAATTCTGCCCTCATTGACTGTTCGGCCGGCTCACTTCGCCTTGACTTACCTCTTCTTGCCGACCCTGTGGACCCGCCTCCAAGCCATCTGAGCTGCATGGATTTTATTCGCCTACCGTCGACGTGTCCTCACCAGCTGTACCTGACGGCAATTACTTGGCCGCACCAATTCCGGCCGTTATGCTTACACATGGCGTTACCGTGCCGCACACTGGGCTGAAAATTACTGGCAACCGCACCTGCCTTCCGCTTGTCAATTTCGCGCTAACCGCGCAAGTTCTGCCTCAGGAGATCTCCTTGGTTATAATTAGCGCTTTGCAGGAGGATGAGGTCGAGGCATTCACAGTGGAAGATCGTTACAGCTCAGCGCATACCGTGACGTCATCGCACGGTACTGACGTCGACATTAAGAAGATGGTTTCCTCTGACCCTACACCTGCTCAAGTTGAAGCTCTTTGCCGCGTTCTTGAAGGCTATCGCGACATTTTTGACTTTGACAATAGACCCTTAGGTCAAACGTCCGTCGTGACCCATCGCATAAATACTGGCGATGCGAACCCTATTCACCAACGTCCATATCGTGCTTCTGTGTCGGAACGAGCTGTTATCCAAAAGGAAGTCAGAAAGATGCTTGCAAAGGACATTATCGAGCCTTCCTGTAGCCCCTGGGCATCTCCCGTCGTACTTGTCAAAAAGAAGGATGGAACGTGGCGCTTTTGTGTAGATTATCGCCACCTTAACAAAATCACAAAAAAAGGACGTGTACCCTTTGCCACGTATTGATGACGCTCTAAACTGCCTGTACGGTGCCACCTATTTTTCTTCTATCGACTTACGGTCCGGCTACTGGCAGATATCCGTCGATGACATGGACCGAGAGAAGACTGCTTTGTTACCCCTGACGGCCTTTATCAGTTCAAGGTGGTGCCTTCCGGTCTCTGTAACGCGCCCGCCACCTTCGAACGAATGATGGACTCTTTGCTTCAGGTGTTCAAGTGGTCCGCCTGTTTGTATTATCTGGACGACGTCATCGTTTATTCGCCCACATTCAACACGCATCTAGACCATCTTTCAGCAATTCTTGACGTGTTTCGCCGCGGCGGTCTCCAGTTGAACTCGTCAAAATGTCATTTCGCTCGCCGCGAAATCGCCGTCCTTGGACACCTCGTAGACGCCAGAGGCGTGCGACCCGATCCGGACCAATTAAACCAATTAAACGTATGGCAGTGGAACTGTAGAGGGTATCGGAGGAAGCAGGGCCTCTTAGAGTAGTTTATTAACACTAAAGGAGCACAACCAGACATAATCATGCTACAGGAAACCAACATAACACCCACGCTAAGGGGATACACGTGCCAAGAGAGCGGAAGGACCGCAACCCTCATTAGCAATAAGATAGTAACCATAGCACACAAGGAGATTGAGGGGACAAAAATCGAACACGTGATCACAGAAATCATACCCAAAAAGAAATATAAAGGGAGGAGCACGTTCATAATAAACCTATATAGCCCCCCTAGACAAAAAGATGGAGATTTCGAGAAGCTGTTTGCCGAGGCAGACAAACTAGCCAGATCGAACACACTCATCATAGCAGGGGACTTTAATGCCAAAAGTCCGAACTGAGGCTACCAGAAGGCAGAAAGAAAAGGACAAAAGATAAGTGACGCGGCGGAAAGGATAAAATGTGAGCTACTCACAGACGAAAACCAACCTACGCGACTAGGGAATAGCGTAAGCCCAGATACCTGCCCAGATCTAACCTTTGTGAAAGGAGCAAGCCAGGTCGAATGGGAGAACACGCTAGAAAACCTAGGCAGCGATCACTACATCATAAGAACGTCAATAGAGGCAGGAACAATCAAGAGAAAGATAGGATTGGCCCATTTAACAGATTGGGACGCGTTCAGACAAGGAAGTCAACAACTAAAGGGAGAGATCACATCGATCAAAGAATGGTGTCGGCAGCTCAAACAAATACAGGAAACACATACGCATGAAATAGATAGGACGGAGCAAGTACCGGAGGTGGACAAACGTCTGCTTGGGCTATGGGAAGCGAGACGGGGGCTCACTAAAAGATGGAAAAGACAAAAGCTTAATAAGAAACTCAAAAAGAAAATAGCAGAAATCACAGCAAAAGCAGAGGAATATGCAACGCAACTGGCCAGGCAAAGCTGGCAACAGTTTAGCGGTTCGCTACAAGGTACGCTCAACACGGCCAAAACATGGCGCATTCTGAAAGCATTCATGGACCCAGGGAAAACAAAGGCAGAGAGCAACAAGGCAATCCAGAGGCTGGTTCACCAGTACGATGGTACCGAAGAGCAGCTAATGGAGGCCTTGAAAAACAAATGCTACGGACAGGAAAGACCCGAAGAATATAAAGGGGAATACCAGGGGGAAGAAAACGCTGATATGGACAGGCCAATCACACGAGAAGAAGTGAACGCAGCTCTGCTGTCCCTAACCAAAAACACAGCAGCGGGAGCATACAAAATTAACAACTCCCTCATTCGCAACCTAAGCGAGGAGGCGATAGATCAATTAACAATCTACTTAAACAAATTGTGGAACGAGGGAACGATCCCGGAGGAATCAAAACACGCCGAGGTCGTAATGATCCCGAAGCCAGGAAAGAAACTACAGATACAAAACCTAAGACCAATCTCCCTCACCTCGTGCTTGGGAAAGTTATACGAAAGAATAATCACAAAGAGAATACAGCAACTCATGGAAGGCAAGGAACTGTATCCGCACAGTATGTTTGGCTTCCGAGCAAAGCTATCAACACAGGATGTCCTCCTACAGATTAAGGAAGAGGTCCTAAGCAAAGCACCCAAGACAGGAGAAAACATCATAATGGCACTAGACATCAAGGGAGCCTTCGATAATTTCAGCCACGCGGCAATAATGGAAGGGCTTCAAAACATAAATTCTGGGAAGAGGACTCATGACTACGTGAGAGCCTTCCTAGCAAAAAGAACGGCCACAATAGGACTAGGGAATATAAGAAGCGAAACCTTTGTCACCCCAAGCAAAGGTACGCCACAGGGCTCAGTCATTTCACCCATACTGTTTAACATTGCGATGCTTGGCCTGGCCAGGGAACTAGGCGAAATCGAGGGCATACGACATGCAATGTATGCGGACGATATCACAATATGGGCCAACCAAGGAACGCTAGGACAAAAGCAAGAGAAACTGCAAGAGGCGGCAGACCGCGTAGAAAACTATGTTAAGACAAGAGGCCTGGCTTGCTCCACAGAGAAATCGGAAATACTCAGAATTGGAAAGAACCCCACCAAGGCCGAAATCGAGGGCCAGCTTATAGCGGAAAAGAACATGATAAGAATTGTAGGAATGTGGCTGCAAAGCAGCGGAAAATGCAGTCACAGAATTAGCTTGCTCCAAAAATCGACAGATCAAGTAAGCAGGATGATTACGAGAGTTTCAATTAGAAGACATGGCATGAAAGAGGCAGACACGATCAAGTTGGTTAAAGGGTTACTGGTCAGCAGGGTCACATACTCGCTACCTTACCACTTGATGAACAAGCTAGAAAGAAAACAAGCAGAAACCATACTAAGGAAGGCGTACAAAACGGTACTACACCTACCGAGGAATACTTCAAACGACAAGCTACTGCAGCTAGGAATACACAACACGTTCAGCGAGCTGGCAGAAGCGCAACTAAACACACAAATAGCGACACTTTGGCAGTCGGCTACAGGAAGGATGCTCCTAAAGAGACTAGGATACGATACGAAAGGGGCAATAGATCGAGAGGCAGACATCCCAGACAACGTCAGACAAACCCTCAGAATAAGTCCAATTCCACGCAACATGGATGCGAACCTACACGCAGCCAGAAGGCAGGCAAGGGCAGATTACGTGGAAGGCCACCTGGCAACACAGGAAAACACGGTGTACACGGATGCAGGGCTATACCCGTGGGACAAGCACACTAGAACACACAGAGTAGCTACGGCTGTAGTAGACTACATGGGAGCGACAATCAGCTGCGCAACCATAAGGAATTGCACGGTAGCGGAGGGGGAAGAGGTCGCCATAGCGCTTGCAGCGACCGAAGGCTACCGAAGTAACATATCACTAACCATATTAACAGACTCCAAAGCTGCATGCAGGCGTTACTTGCAGGGGAGGGTCTGTAAAGAGGCCCTGCGAATCCTCCTCGGAGCAGGAACCCTCGGAAATAAAGTGAAACACAAACTTTTCTGGATACCGGCCCATACCGGGATAGAAGGGAACGTGAGAGCAGACAGTCTAGTTCGCGAGATCACATACCGAGCTGGACAGATAGAGCCTCTCGAGAACCCTACAACGGTGGAGCCGACGTGTGCGGAAATATTAAACTACTATAGAGAGCAGAGAATCAAATATCCTCCGCCACACACACTACTTACACAACAGGAAGCAGCCGACTGGAGAAGGCTACAAACCGGAACTTTCTATAATCTACACATACTAAGTAAAATGTACCCGACACAATACAGAAACTCCTGCCCATGGTGCGGAGAAATACCAACTCTTTACCACATAACATGGGAATGTAAGCACAACTACACATTCCATAAACATAAAAACTCGAGTGCGGAGCAATGGGAGGGCCTGCTCACCAGCAGCGAGCTCACCGCCCAAAGGGCAATGGTGCATGCAGCACGCGTGCGAAGTGGCCAGGCTCAGTGGAGCCCTGGAATAGGGGCACACCCGTGCTGAAGAGCCAGGCAGCAAGCGCAAGACGGCTCACCGCTAAACCCCTTGATAGAATCAATAACGTTTTTTTTTTCTCTCTCTCGTAGTTTCGTAGGGCTGTGCTCGTATTTCCGACGCTTTGTGAAGGAGTTTGCGACCATTGCACGTCGCCTTACCGACCTGTTGAAAAAAGACGCCCCTTTTTCTTGGGGTCCTGACCATGCCGCATCTTTTTCGCAGCTGACTACTCTCCTTGCCACGCCTCCAATTCTGGCCCACTTTGACCCGCCTGCCACAACGGAAGTTCGAACTGATGCCAGTGGTCACGGCGTAGGAGCAGTGTTAGCACAGCACCAGCGTGGACATGATCGCGTTATAGCCTATGCCAGCCGACTTCTATCACCCGCCGAGTGCAATTATTCAATCACAGAGCGCGAGTGCCTCGCTCTTGTGTGGGCTGTTTCGAAATTTCGTCCATACTTGTACGGACGCCCCTTCTGTGTCATCACTGATCACCACGCTCTCTGCTGGCTATCCTCGCTCAAGGACCCCACGGGACGAGTCGCTCGCTGAGCGTTAAGCCTGCAAGAATATACCTTCTCCGTGGTTGATAAGACGGGACGCTTGCACCAGGATGCCGATTGTTTGTCCCGCTACGCCATCGACGAACCGGCTGATGCGGACGCCATCGCCTGCGTTTTCTGTGTGCCCCAGTTGCTTCAAATCGGCAACGAGCAACGGCACGATCCCTCATTACGAGCCCTCATCGACCGTCTGGAGTCAACTCCTGGCGACGCCTCTCTCCGGATGTTTCTCCTTACGCAGGGGGCATTATACCGCCGCAATTTTTATGCCCACGGCCTTGACCTTCTGCTCGTCGTTCCATCGCACCTGCGTTCGACTGTCCTCCAGCAACTTGACGATGCTCCCTTGGCTGGACACTTGGGTGCCTCGCACACATACGACCGTGTACGCAGTCGATTCTTTTGGCCGGGTCTCGCCCGCTCCGTGCGGCGCTACGTTGCCGCTTGTGAGCCCTGTCAGCGCCGGAAGAAGCCCTCCACACCTCCAGCTGGATGTCTCCAGCCCATCGACATCCCATCCGAACCCTTTTTCCGTGTTGGTCTAGACCTCCTTGGACCATTTCCTCTCTCGGGCTCCGGAAATAAATGGGTCGCCGTCGCTACCGATTATGCTACGCGGTACGCAATCACCAGAGCCCTCCCGACAAGTTGCGCTACTGACGTTGCGGACTTTCTTCTTTACGCCGTCATTTTAGTGCAGGGTGCTCTGCGCCAATTACTCACTGACCCTGGCCACAGCTTTTTTTCTGCAGTCGTCGAGGACATCCTCCGCTCCTGCTCCACAAAGCACAAGTTCAGCACGTCCTACTACCCAAAGACCGGCCTCACGGAGTGCCTCAACCGGACCATCACTGACACGCTTTCGAAGTACGTTGCGACCGACCACCACGACTGGGATCTTCACTTACCATATGTGACGTTCGCGTATAATTCATCGCGTCACGACACCGCCGGCTATTCACCATTCTATATCCTATATGGCCGAGAACCCGTGTTGCCCTTGGACACTTTGCTGCCCTCAGCCACACGTTCAGCCACTGAATACGCCCGCGACGCGATCGCACACGCCGACCACGCGCCAGCTCGCCCGCAGCCGTCTCGAGGCCTCACAGGAGCATCAGAGATGCCTCTATGATTGCCACCATCGTGACGTGCACTTTTCTCCGGGTTCTCTGGTGCTTCTCTGGTCACCCGTTCGACGTGTGGGCCTTTCCGAAAAGCTGCTGTCGCGCTACACTGGCCCTTACCGTGTGGTACGACAAGTGACCGATGTCACATATGAAATCATCTCCGCCGAACTCTCAGCGTCATCATCAGCTGCAAGTAACATCGTTCACGTGGCAAGACTAAAACCATACCACACACCTTTCACCGCGGATGTGTAGATTAAGCACCGGGACGGTGCTTCTACAGCCGGGGATGATGCTACGGAACATCCGCCAGTGTTGCTTCGCTGAGGAGGACGAAGACGATGTGTGTGCCGACTTGATATAGCGTCGCCATTTGGGCCTCCGTGAGCTTCGCTGTAAATAAATCGTAAATAGTATTCAGCTTCAGCTTCACGTAACAATATTTAAATATACGTATAAGTCTCCAATAAATCTACTTGTCTAAGAAAAAGTCCCTCTATATAATGCGTAAAACAAGGCAAATAAAGATGTTGCGCAGACAGAGCGCCCTCTCTCTCGACTGAGGTACGGCGCGCTTTCTCCTCGCTTTTCTCCCTTGCGCACGCAAGACTGAGCCACCATAGTCGGCTCACTATGCCACGCCCCACCCCCCTTTACGCTTTCACTCGCACATACAGCGTGCGGCCGGCGGTCACGATGTTATCGCCCTTGGACTTTATACGGAACATGAGGGCGACGGCAACGGCAGGAATGCGCCTCGAGTGTCCATATAATTGTTATTTCAATAATATAATAAGACTATCCGGTAACTGAAGCGTCCCGTGGCCCATTACTTTCCCATTACTTTCCGCAAAAGAAGAACTAACAAAATTGAACTTTCACAATGCGACAATTCGCTCCGCCGCAAAAAAGTCTTTTCTTTTTCTTTTGTGGAGAAAAAAATGAGAAAAGAACGCAATGGAAGGCGTGTTGGGCCACAATAGAATGCCCACATTGGGCACCTGATGCGACTGCTGAAAGGATGTCGAAGCAAACGGGAGACGCTTGGTCCACAAGAACCACGCGCATACTGCTCGGTATCTACACCGCCGACATAAGACTTTCCGCAGCGGTTGCGCTCCAGCGAACGCGTTGCAATCCCTCGAGTCCCCGCAGTGATGGCAGCAAGTGACAATGCATTTTTTTCTTTTTGTCGTCTGCTAGCCCGAAAGCGTCCAAAACTCTGCCAGGCGAAAATCCACTCGGCCAGAGAAAAACGAACGTCCTTCGAAGTGCGCCGCGCGGTGGTCGGGGCAACACGAGAAAAATGCATGCGCTCTGGCTGGTTCCGGCAGCCCGCGGCTAGCGAGAACAAAAAAAAATGAAGTTTCAATGTGACCTCGCGAATAAAAGTCAAAGTAGAAAAATAAATAAGAACGTAGTTACCTTTGCTGACTTTAGTGTTTTGACATGGATGCTTTGGCGCAAATGAAAAAAAAAATGATATTATTTTCTGTGACATGACGCCACAAATGAACCACCACAACGCTTCGTCTCGTCAGACCTCGCTGCGTGCTTTGACAATTTGTATGATAGTATGATGATTTGGCTTGTCTCATTGTATGGCCCGATGTGCGACTTTAGAAATGTCAATGCGCCTTTGGCGTAAAATGTTTATGACAACCTTAAAACCATAACGTTCCCGAATTGAAAATCAAAAGCACGACTTTGGAACTGTCAGTGCGCCTTTCGCATCCAAGGTTTATGAATACTTTATACCCATAAAGTTTCAGAACTGAAATTCATGCACTCCGTAGATTCCGCGGCCTCCGCGAGATGCCGCGACGAGCCCGCTGGCCATCAAAACGCCCTTGAAACTACGAGCCGTTCATTAAAGGGATCGCCAGGCGTTCGTGCGCAGGTGCGATAGAGAAAATCTGGGCCCTTGGGCTCCTTGCAAAGCACCTTTTTAAGGGACTTTAGCTCCTTGAATATATGACTCTGCCTAGGCACTACGGAGGCGGTTTCTTAGCATGTGTTGTACGCGTTTGTCCGCTAGACATGCTGGCATTGCAGAGTGGGGTCGAATTTACGCTCCGACGCTCGCTGCCCGCGCGGCGAGCCAGTGGGCACGGACGCCCCATTTGGTGATCGCTGCTTCTGAAGATATGTCGGACAGACTTTCTCGCGCCTGCGGCGCTGGTGATGAGTTAGTACGGCCGGATTGAACCTTTGCCCCATACGGGGCAAAGGTCCCTACCTTCAAAGAACATCACTGATGAGCAGTAGGGGCCGTAGTAGAGGCCCGGCCTGCACTCCTGGTGCAATATCTTCGCTCTTGGTAGGTTTTTCGTATGTTGCTGTCCGCGACTTTTGAGGAGCATTCTTGAGCGGTCCCTTTTCTGTGAAATAAACGCATAGCGCCTTAGCAACCGCGGTTGAACGCCACTGCCTGTTGTCACGCCGTGAGGATTATTGGCTTTGCGTCCCGTCCACGTTAGGTTAGACTACCTTAGGTTTAGGTTAGGTTTAGGTTGCCTTAGGTTAGGTTACATTAGCGTAAAATTTTACGCTAATGTAACCTAACCTATAGGGCAACCTAAACCTCGCTAAGGCGTTACGATGGCGCGGCTTATTCCCGCAGCGGTTGCGCCGTGCGGATTTTTGTCTTTGCGTCTCGGCCACGTTATGTTAGGTTAACGTCAGGTTAGGTTAGCGTAAAAGGCGTTAGGGTGGCACGGCGTATTCTCAAATAGTACACCGTGAGGATTATTGTATTTTCGTCTCGGCCACATTAGGTTATGTTAGCATAAGAAGCGTTAGGGTAGCGCGGCGTATTCTCATACCGCTTGGAGGAGCGTCGAGCGTCACCGGCAGCCTTTCAGCCACATGCGTTCAAACGCGGTTGCTAAGGCGGTCTGACTTCTAGATTTTCAACACATGCGGCCTTGGCTCTACTACGATCCCTACTGCTCCCACGGAAACATCTGTGGTGTTATTTCTAAGGTACATCGCCGTAAGGCGCGATAAAGCAATGTTCCGGCACGACTGACTTAGCACGAGCGCCGCAGGTGCGAGACAGTCTGTCTGACATAGTGGTCGCCCAATGAGGCGTCAGCGCCCGCTGCTTCACCTATTTTGCCGCGCCGAAAGCCAGCGTCGGAGCGTAAACAAACTCGACCCCACTCCGCAATGCCGGTACGCCGGGACAAACGCATGCAACGCACGCTAAGAAATTTCCTCCGTAGTGCCTGGGCAGAGTCATGTCTTCAAGGAGAAAAAGCCCTCAGATTTTCTCTCGCGCGCCCACTCTTACTCGCGCCTGCGCACAAACGTCGGGCGATCCCTCAAATGAACGTCTCGTCTTGAAACTGTGCTCGGATCGGGCTCCTAGCGTTACGATACGTTACTCCCGGTGCATGGGCGTTGCCACGAAATCCAGCCTGCTTTCGCAATGTTCGCGCTGAAATGTCTTTTCGAGCATGAAAAGCACATTCCAGACAAAATGCAGCATTATTTGCGGCGCCGTGGGTTGTTTTGGTCGGCGGCGCATGACAGCACGAAAAAATTTCGGGCGGGAGTGGGGGGGGGGGGGGGGGGGGGGAAGCCCCATAAGCGCCCCTCCCCTCGGCTACACCCCTGACCACTTGCTACCCAGTGACCCAGGTAGGCGGGAAAGCGGTTGAATACAAACGTATACGGATAGATGCATAGACAGATAGCCTTCGGTAAGTGCATGAAGTATCCTAAGAATGCTAACGCATTGAAAAAGGTTAACCTGAAGAACGTCCGGTTAGCTACCCTGCGCTGCGAATGGGATAAGAGGTGAGCAAAAAGGGAGAGAAATAGCACTCGCTGCGCGCACCCGTAGAAGGGCACACCAAGTGTGCGAGCAGTCGCAGTGACTCGTCCACATGCGCAACATGAGCAGCGCTCTCCTTGCTTTCAGCGCCTATAACCCATAATCCAATGGTCTTCACCTCTGAAACGGTCTTCAATATAGTATGTTTAAAGCGATCCAGAGGGGGCAGTACTGGACGTTGAAACGGGAGCAGAGGCAAAGGAGGTGTTGTTCAATAGCCTTCAGTGCAAAGCATAAAAAGAACGATAATGCAGTCAGTGGTAACCCCTGATTACACCAGGGTGCGTATTGTAAAAATGAACCTGCTGCCGTCCTTGTGATCTTTTTCTTTGTGTTTGCGTGTAAAGTACTGCAGATGTCCCGTACAGATTGATGGGGAAGCATGGAGCCAAAATGGGCGTCTTGAACCCGGGTTGCGACAACGCACAGGTGAGAATCATCCCTTTCACTAGATTCAAACACTCTCTCCCAAGCTGATCCGCAAATCTCGATAAAAACTACACGCCATTCACGACGGCCTGAGCTCACGGGAACAAAAGAAACAAAGTGAGTCCCCGCACAAGGCGTTTATAGTGCCTATAATAATACCATGCAATGAACACACAATGACACAATCCTTGTAAAGCTAATCGAACATGAAGAATCACCACTGGCAGCTGCATATGGGATATTCAATAATAACATCGATAGATGTAATATATGGGTAGTGACCTTCCCCCTCAGGTATGCTATTGGCTCGTATAATGTAGCCATGGCGCCCAGAAGCCAGAGACCTTGAATGAAACTGTTTCTCAGCAGTGACCAGAAGTTAAAGGCGGATTTGGTCGTATCGAACGACGGAGATGACGTGCATTGTACAGTTCGAAGCAAAACATGCGTGTGCCCCCCGCCGAAGGAAGGCTGCGCCAGGGCAGTGCCGCATGCAGCTGATGCGCTGGGCACGGTGGTGCGTCCGGAACGCAGCAGATGGAGTGTGGAGTCTTCCGCGTAGAGCATTGTGGAAATATCGCTCGTGATTGCATGTTGTTGCATAAATAAAACACAGGTTGTAGCTATTTACAGACTGTGTTGAAACTAGCGGCGAAGCGAAATGAATGACAGCACTGTGTTCATCCTCGTCTTCACCTAAGCCTCCTATGCAAAACTATATACGGAGTGGTTTGCTTATTTTAGATCCTACGAAATGTTTAAAAAACGCCCATGGCAGACAACGTAATTCTAGTTCTTCAGCTAATCTCGCGCATCACTCACACAACAAACCCAGGAATTCTGGACATTCGTTCGGTTTCCTTTTTTCGCCACCGCGTGGCGACATTGAAGAATTCAAGTTCGCGCCGTGACGTATGTCATGACGCGCAACTAAAGAAAACGCAATAAAAAGAAGCACACCCGGAGACTGCTGCTTTATTTCAGTACTTGGAAACGAGCGCGCTTATGTGTCACACTTATCTCAAAGACGACCAGCTACTTGCTACACAAAATAAAGCAAAAAGGCTTTTATGATAAAACCGCTCAACCAATTTGAATGAGAATTGATGCACTTACGTGAGGAAATTAAACCGCAGTGATTGCAGAAAGGAGAATTTTCATTTAGCCCGTGGCACTTTTTTTTACAAGAATTGCCGAGAATCGGTAAACCTTAAAAAATAATAAAGGTACAAAGTTTGCAAATCCGTAACTCAGCATCAAAACAAATATCGCATTTCTAAAAACCTGATCCATTGGAGCATCTAAATCGGACAAATATCACGTATGAATGTACGACCTATGTGAATTTGTTACAATATTTCAAAAGGTTTTCCAAATGTAATCTTCAGAAGTTAGTGGTATATTGGAGAGTGGCTGATGATGATATTTGGGGTTTTACGTGCCAAAACCACTTTCTGATTATGAGGCACGCCGTAGTGGAGGACTCCGGAAATTTTGACCACCTGGGGTTCTTTCACGTGGACCTAAATCTAAGCACACGGGTGTTTTCGCATTTCGCCCCCATCGAAATGCGGCCGCCGTGGCCGGGATTCGATCCCGCGACCTCGTGCTCAGCAGCCCAACACCATAGCCACTGAGCAACCACGGCGGGTGTTGGAGAGTGGCGTACGATATATAATTTTTGTCCGCTTTAAATGAAATATTTGATGCAGCTTACAGAATTGCGATATCCTTTTTATTTGCTAAGGTACAAAGTTGTATACTTCAAATCTTCTTTGTTGAAATTTCGCAATGTTTAAGAATTTATGTAAAAAGAAGGTCCTAAATAAAAGATTGGCGTTTTGAAATCACTCCATTTTAACTGTTTCTTTTAAGTTCAACATAACTAATCAATTTCGGTGCAGTGGTTGCTCTGAACAAAGGATTGCCGATTTCCCATTTAAGCCCCCGTGTTGAATCTTCCCCGTAAGTTGGATTTAGAACAATATATTTGTTGGTAGAATATGTTTGTAAAGCAGCTTGGGAAGGAAGAAGAGCAAAGAAAGGGGAAAGGCCTGTTTAGCTAAACATCACTGAATGCTTACTTCTGGAATTCTATAGCGGTTAAGTCAAATAGTTCAGTAGACGCTATCCTGCCATGTGCACCAGAAATTTTCAAAGCGCTACACTACAAGATTTATTACAAACGTCCTGTTCTTCTCTAATTATTTTTAATATACGGCCGAAATATTACCAGGATTTAAATTTAGGGGTATTACGTGCCATAGCCAGGATCTGATTATGAGGCACGCCGTAGCGGGGGACACCGGAATAATTTGGACCACCTGTGGTTCTTTAACGTGCGCCTAAATCTAAGTGCACTGGTGTTTTCGCATTTCATCCCCATCAAAATCCAGCCGCCGTGGCCGGTATTCGATCCCACGGCCTCGTGCTTAGCAGCCCAACCCCATAACCACTAAGCAACCACGGCGGGTATTATCAAGGTATAGCTTCACAATCTGAAAAACGCACAGCCTTTATGCGACCTTACAGAATCCAGCAAAATTTCCAGCAAACTGATTTTCTCGAGCAGTTGCAGTAGGAATCCTAATTGTCTGTAATGTTCACACACAGCTTAAAACTTCGTGCTCATATGATTTTGCAAAGTACGCATGCTTAAACCCCATTTCCTGCAGAATGAAAGCCGGCGTCACGTCTTGTTCAGCAAAGGTGCCTTGAAATATGAGTACAGCGCTTGCATCAAACCTTGTGTATTAAGGGCAAATATACCATCTTAGCCTTCATTAGGAATACAATGATAAAAATTGTGTTAGCCTTTCAAACCTATTTACCTGCATTATGCGTTATGCGTTATGCACAAAATGTTTTTAATACCACAACGCTTTCTTTGTCTCAACTGCGATAGCTTTACGGTGGTTGGCTAACTGAATGTACGAGTTGTTCAGTTTCCCCGATGCTCCGCGTGTGAAAATGTTTTTCTTTACGTCAACAAAATCGTGGCCTTTCAGACGACAGATAAATATGAAGAATGCCAAGCGTTACGAAAACTGCTGGCATAAAAAGCCGGTTCAACGTTACTTGCCCATGAATACGAATGCGTATAGGTTTGCGAGAAGAGAGAAAACGAAGCACAGATAATACCTTCTGAAAGCAGTAAGGGAAGGGGGCTCACTGATGAATGAGGAGTTACCATCACAGGAGAGAAACGGTGCCTTGCCTAAAGTTTGTTTACACGCTGTGGCCGGCTTCGGTTTCGGCAAAAAATTGCTGGCTCTCCCGTAATCGAGAGTGGATGTAAGCATGAAATGGCAACCGGCAAAGCAGGTTGGTTGGAGATGATACTAGCCACAATCCTAAAATGGGTGCAGCGCATATTCGCAGCGGCACACTCCACCACACCACATTGCACCACGCCATACTGTGCACTGGTCCGTATGGACGCTGCCCAGCTGGAAGAAGAAAACCGGCTGAAGATGTGCAGCGAAAGACGCCAGGGAGACAAAGCGCACTGCCCAGCTAGAAGATGAAATCGCAAGCATCACTTACAGCGCGTACATACACAGAGACCAAAAGAACGACAAAGACAAGCCTGTCGCCGTCATTCTTTTGGTCCCTGTCTGTGTACGTGCTGTAAGTGATGCTTGCAATGGAATACCAACTAGCCCGTACCTAAACCCTGCTTCAGAAGATGAAAACAGGCCCCGCACACTCTCAAGTTCAACAAATGGCCACAGAGGGCGAAAAATCAATCGAGGCGCGTTTCAGCGTAAGCGCGCAAGTGGAGCTACTGTAATTTGGTCGAATACTTTAATTTGTGCTTTCTCTGCTAGGGGCGCTGAACATGCTGAATTTTTTAATTTACACAAACCATTGACATGAACAATCGAGGTGTCTAAGGATGCTTTTTTACCTCAGGCAAATAGGTAGTTAATTTTTTTTTAATTTTATCGTTGAAACTGCTTTTTAGTCATAGCGTCAAGGTTTTTGTGCTTGATTAACCACCGACAGCCGACAGCCTATTGGTATCGATGTGTTTCCTGGCCGTTGGCGTTCGAATACTACGGCGGTAAAACATTTTCGAAAGCATGCTGGTTTTGTCTGCGAGTCATTACATAGACTTGCTGTAAGAAGGTCTACTCTTGGCAAAGAATAGTGCCTCATTTTGTTTAGGCGTTACCATAATGAATGCGGCGGAGGTTGAGGGAGTACGCTTGAAGGTACGTTTTTATGCCGTTGATCTCCATAACACCGTAAGTACGCAAACCGATGTCACAGAACACCCTATGCATCATCGTGTGTTCTCCGTCATCGCTTGTTTGCTGTACGCCTACTAATTCTTCATTTCTTCTTCAAGTGTTGTATCCTCCTTTCGTCCTTGTTCTCTTGTGCTTCACTTAGAGTATGTCGTTCCGTCAGCTGTAATGCGCATTTGCAAGACCAATACGTTTGATAAGACGCAGTGGTTATCATAATTTCACTACACATGTATTAAGCTGGCACATATGGTTCAGATACAGATACCTGTATGCAGACTTGCACGACGTCGATGCGGAGATTAGGATAATTATGACGCCCGTAAGGAAGAGGCAGCTGACGGCCGTAAGCTGTTGCGTTCTTTCCGCCAAACTACCCGGCCTGGTAGTGCTGTAAAGATGCTGTATAAAAGTGGCACGCGGTGACAGGGAAATTATTATACTTAGCAGCCGACCGTACGTTTTGTAGCTTAGGTCTTCTTTCTTGTGCGTTTGTGCTACCCTTATTAATGATCCATTTCTTGACTATGTTCATGACTATGTAACCGCGTTTGAGTGGATGCGTAGGCGTGTGCTTTTTGTTGTACTTGTAAGATGCAAATAAAATATCTTCAGGCTTGCTCAATCTTTGGTGTCGTGTGCGTTTATTCCAGTCGAGGCCATCGTGCCATCTGGAAACCGCATTCTGTCAGTAGCCCTACACGAAATGCAACAGCTGGAGCGCGGCGGCACAACTGGGGGTTCCCCGAGTTGTGCCGCCGAAAAACGAAAAACCGCTCGGGATGCCCTTAAAAGTCAGTTCAGAGTGTGCCTTAACTCGATATGACCCAGCGCTACATGTATTCTGCTGCGCCTCGATCGTGCTCCCGCCAGTTTGGTTGCTGTGTGGCAAACGTAGCGCCTACATAAATATGTAGGCGCTACGTTTGCCACACAGCAACTGGCGGGAGCACGATCGAGGCGCAGCCACAGAACACCTATACAAACTTAGCGCAGCAGCCAGAAACCCAGTAAAGCCACAGAACACCTGGTAAACTGTGCAAAACCCCGTTTCCGTTTCCTGTTGTACAGCGCCACCCGTGGTCGCATACTTTAGTTTACGACGCCACCGCTACGCTTATTTCCGTAGCACTGTGGAAGGTACAGTTTCCCTTCTCTAAGTTTGTATGGGTGTTCTGTGATGAAAAGCGCCTGCAGGTGGTGCCACACAGCGTGGCGCCATCTCTCGAGGCGACGCAAAACCCGCGCCGCGCAACTCACCGACCGCTGGTGTTCAAAAGGGCACAGGCAACCCTGTCTCAGCGCGAAAAGATAACAATGAAGTGTGTAATATCCCGTATCTGCCTTTTGAACGTCGCTATTGAAAATGGCAAATAAAACTTCAGCCTACTAGAAGTTGCAGCTTGAGTGATAATGTGAACAAACATTAGGAAGTACTCGGAAGCAATATTTTTGTAACTTGTTTGGGCAGACAACTTCTTGTGGCTATGAATAGAAAGCTACCATGGCAAAGCGCGCACAAGTGAGAGCGCTTCTGGAAACAGTAGTAGTAGTAGTAAAAACTTTATTAAGGATGGTAGCGGGGGAAAAGGGGTCAAAGAGCAATGGATGGCTGCCTTAGTCCAGGGCTTCACTGGCCTTGGCCACCCGCTGGACTTGCTGGAGGAGTGTCCTCCGCACCCCCAGGTCCGAGCTGGCTAGCTCTACCTCCCACTGCTCTGCTAATGATTATTGTTTGTTTGTGTTAGGCTGAACAGCTAACTCTGGTGGCATTCTTTCACACGTCCACAAAATGTGGGAAAGGGTTGGTCTACCGCCACACCACGTTCATCTAGCTCGATATTGTATAGGGTAGAGTGCGTGAAGTTTTGTGAGGTGCGGATAAACATCGGTCTGCATTTTTCTGAGGCTTGTGGCCTCTATCCCCGCCTAAGGATTTGAGCGAGGAGGCGTATTTTTGGCGTGTCAAACGCTGGTGTTCCAACATATTGCAGGGGTGTTTCGGTATAAGCAAGGCGTGTGAGCTGGGCTAGTCCTCTCGGTTGCAAAGATCACGAGCTAGAGCATAAGCCCGTTCGTTGCCTACAAGGCCTCAGCGTCCTGGGCACCATACTGCAGTGTGGTAGTGTTGCAAGTTACGACCTAGCAATCGGCCATTCATAAATAAGCGACATGCCTCTTGAGAGTCAGTGACTATGGTTGAAGAGAAACGTCTCCTCTCCTGATGTTGGATAGCTGGGGCTATTGCTGCACTCTCCGCAGATGCTATGCAAGATGCGGTTAAGGATGCGGTGACGAGGGGCTGGTGTTTTTGTCTACAGCTACTGCTGTATAACGCGATTTAGCGTACGTAGCAGCATCTAGGTATATGACATCTGGTTTGGGTGCCAACTGGTGGCGTAGCCATTTGACCCTTGCCAAACGACGACCTTTGTGGGTATCGTGATGCATATGCTTGGGAAGCGGTCTGGTGCTTATGTGCTTGCAACAATCTTTAGTCATATCCTCCATAGCATCTCCTGTACTCAGAGGGGGTGGGACTCCTATGCAGGCTAAGATAGTTCGGCCTACAGCGGTAGTGCTGAGGCGGCCTCTCTGCGAGACCAGTACCGCACTTTGGAACTCCGCAAATGTGTTATGTAAGCTCAAGGCCATAAAGCCTCTCAGTCGGAGTTTGTACAGGCAGCCATAAGGCAGCTTTTACGCGCTGCGAACGATAGCTTCTATTTGGTATTCTTCGGACTTGCTCAGGTGGTGGTAGGGAAGCCCGTACGATATTCACCTACGGACGAAAGCTTGGACTAGCCGTAGAGTGCCTCTCTCTTTCATTCTTTTATGGTGACACGTTATGCGACGTATCATCCTAGAGATTTGTTTAGTTGTAGTGCGTAAAGTATTGGTTGTGTGTGTAGCCTTGCCATTGCTTTGTGCCCAAAAACCCAGAATTAGGGCTTGGGTGACTTCAGCAATGGGGTGGCCGTCCACGCTGAGATTTATTTGTCCATTCGTTTTATAGCGAGGATTGTGAACTTGAATAACGTTTGATTTTTCCAGGGCGCAGCTAAGTCCGCTGTTCCTAGCGAACCCAGAGGCTATGTCGGGCGCCTCCTGAAGTGTTTGCTCTTTCTGAGCTCTCTCCTAGAGAGCCTTATGAAGCCTAAAGGGTTGTATCCTCCGCATATAAAGTGTAGCCTAATTGCGGGATTTCCTCTAGGACATGAGCGAGTCTGCGCATAGCTATGTTAAATAGGAGGGGTAATATTACTGCTCCTTGAGGGGTTCCTTTGTTAGGCATGTCTATAGGATCTGACCGGGTCTGCCCAATGCGTATTGTGGCTGTTCCGTAAGTGAGGAAGGACTTGACATATGCAAATGTTCGCTCACCGCACCCTATGACAATGAGTTCGTTGAGTATAGCCTCCTGCGAGGTGTTATCGAAAGCCCCCTTGAGGTCGAGGACGAGAATTAGATGCTCGCTTCCCTTAGGTATGCGGCATAAGACCTCTTTCAGAAGAAAAAAGGCGTCCTGTGTGGAGAGCCCAGCCCTGAAATCTCGCATGGTAGGTAGGAAAAGGTAATTGAATTCGACGTAATGCTAGGAGAATGCCAGCAAACTTGAGAGTAGGAAAAAATCGAGAGGCAGACATAGACAAAGAGACAGGAAGGTGGCTGGACTAACAACTGAACTTTATTCATGAAAACGACGTCCCCCAAGTCCGTACTGAACATGCGCAGGCACAACCACACAAAAACACGGTCAACACCATGTCTATACACGTCTACAGTTATCAAGAAATAATAGCTCTTCTCACTCCTCTCAAGTTTGCTGGCATTCTCCTAGCATAACCATGTACCAACTAGCCCAACAGGCCACTCTCATGAATTCGACGTAAGTTTGAAGGTGGTTCTGTATGACTATTTCATACATTGCCATTTGTTGGGCGTATTGGTAAACTGACTTGGAAAGCATATTTAGCGCCACTGAACAAGGTCAGAAGGGAGACGACACCACAATGCGCTAACTTCAACAACTTGATTATCAGGAAACACGCACCTATTTGACCCATGCACAGTGGCGCCACCTCATCCAAATTTTAACCTTCCAAAAAGCGGTCTCCTTATCTAACAAGTCGACCGAAGGGGCACTAACACACGTATCACTATTCCGACAGATAGCGTGTGTCTCAATAATCCCTCGCCGCCATAAGGCTGCTCGGCGTATTCGTGCCTATCTGCGGCCGCCGAAGCGACTGCGTCAGGCTTAGTTCGACCTCGTCCAACGGAGAAGTTTGAAAGTCCTTAACTTGGAAAGTATTGGTCACTTACGGCCAAAACCAGTCTCCGGCGGTGCAGAAACACTTTACGGATAATCTAAACACAAAAATCCTGGTCCCAACTCGAGCTAAATGCATTAAAAAGCCGTAAGTCAGCGGAGCGGCATCTCTTCGAAGCA
Source organism: Dermacentor variabilis (assembly GCF_050947875.1). Classification (NCBI taxonomy): domain Eukaryota; kingdom Metazoa; phylum Arthropoda; class Arachnida; order Ixodida; family Ixodidae; genus Dermacentor; species Dermacentor variabilis. The sequence goes on from NC_134570.1 coordinate 9,197,975, forward strand.
CAAATTGGGCATGTCCCATAGCGTTCCCTTCTGAGAACAGTCCCGCGTTTTCATCCACGTCAGTTTAGGCTGGGGAAGAGAGAACATAAGCACCCTATTAGCAACAATGAAGCAAGACAGAACACACCTCTCAGTGTTAAAGATTACTTATTTTGCGACTTTTACGCGTCTGGGCAAACACTAAAACGTCGCACGTGGAAGCTGCGTCGATTCAGCGTCTGTTCCGAGCGACCGGAAGCACTGCCAAACGCTGCAGCTGCTCGGCGCGCTGACACACGTGCAGCTGCCACGCAATCAACACCCCCTAGACTTGAAGGCCGAAGCGCTCCTGCTGATCACGTGACGCGCGTCATCGTTTGGAGGCGGCCGCGTGAGGCCGGGAGGCTTGGGGCCAAGGTAGGGTGCAATCAGAGAGTGCAATTACCGATGAGAGGTGATATTTTGCCTTAGGTATGCGAGGCACAGTTCTGCTCAGAGGATATCGAAGGATTCCTGTGCTCAGAAACATCTAAGGCTGCTTTCACAGTAATCATCCCCTTACAAACGTCACAAGCATACGGTCTGATGCCCCCTACTCAGAAACCGTGTTGTCGCAACAAGATCTACTGCCGTCAGACTTCGCACCGCATGACATGAAAGGCACACACTGGCGGGAAGGGTATTTTACCCTGCATGACACTAATGTCTTGCTCCATAACTCCATCAAAACCTCTATGGCGCGACAATGAGACAACCTCAAACCGCGACAAGAGCGTTTCCATAGACTTGACGCTGGTTTGAGACTCCGCCTTCCACTTCGGTTGCGAACAGGCCAGGGAACACTCATCCATCGATTACGGCTCGGTGTGACGTACACTCACCGATACCTTCACAAGATTATACGAGAACGAGGACCCTGACTGTAGCGTCTGTCACACTCCCTAGACAAGTCTCACATACTTTGCGTATACCCTCAATATATGGTCGTGCGAAGGACACTTGAGTCTAGTGTTGACAGCTTCGACTCCCGCCCCTTTTCAGAAGAAAATGTCCTAGGAGCGTGGAGAAGAGTTGACCATGCCCAACGCATCATAAAATCACTCTTGACTTTCTATGTGACACTGGCTTAGACGGTCGTCTCTAGGACCTATGAGAGGTGAAGACAGCGCGAAATGTGTTAGCGTGATAACGCTGTGTGTGGACAAGATTACTTCTGCGTGTAGTCTGTCTAAAGTGCGCATCCGCGTATTGAACGACATGTATATATGGCTCATCGTACCCTATACATAATCACCTCCCACCTAGCTTTCCCATTCGCGGCGCGCAGGGATGTAATGTTTAGCAGACACGATCGTTTGCGTGCATTGTATGCGCTGCGCTTGTCAGCTAAAAATGGCCAGAGCTGATGAGGGACGCATTAAAGGGGTTGGGACACCAAATTTTTAGGCTATAAAAAGTATGTTTTCGGCTGCTTCCGCATGCACGGACACCCACAACGAGGTATTGGACGCTGCAAACATTTCAAAATAATTTTAATTCAGCTCCAAAAAGTCATTAAAAGCTCCTTCTCGTGGTCGAGACCCATCGCTAGCGCGGCAGTTATGACGTCACAGCAGAGGAACGAAAATATTAACGTCATAGCACACTAGCACAAAAACGTGACGTATGGTGAGTAGCGATGAAATGCCGATTACGGAGCCTGCTGAGCCGAGCGACCGAGCATAGCCTCCGCTATGACCGAGCTACAGGCGTATAGAAATCCTTTCTTAATGCAAAGAAGGGGTAAGGCGTGCAGACTCGGACACAAGAGGAGAGAAGTGGACAACACGAACGCCGCACGGCGGCACACGAACGGATGAATGAGTGCGGTGACGGGCCTTTAAACGTTGAGTGTAACACTAGCCGGCCGACTCCGAAAGGGACCAGGATATGCGGCGTTCGTGTTGTCCGCTTCTCTCCTCGCATAGTTCGGCAGCTCAGAGCGGCCTCTCGTTCGCTTGGCCTTTCTCAATGTGAAGGCCCATCCACGCTACCGGCACGCAAACTCGCCGCACGCCGTTTGCCGTTCGCGGGCCCCCGTGCGACGGCGGTTTTGCTCGCGAACGGCGAGATTTCCTTGCCGTAGAGAGGACGGGCCCGGGACCCATTTGTGCGGCAGCCGTACGGCGAAGAGGCCAATCAGCGACCGAGAAGTGGTCACTCTGGCACCGACGGCAGCCTCACCGCCTCTGATCGTTCGGCGCCGCCGATATCGTCGCTAGGCCTTTTCCGGTTCACTTCAAAGCTAAAGCTTCCGTCGCTTAGGAATGAATCACCGACTCTCACAAGCCGCAATATTTTCCTACCGTTGTTGTCGCTCTTCGCAATAATTATAATAATCGTGACATGCACTTCGAATCGCCAGTTGTTTACCTCTGCTGGCAGAGCACGCGTATGCGCGAGCAGACGACGCAGCATAGTTTTACGTTACTATTATTGCGACGGACGTGACCAAGCCGTGTTGCGTTTCCTCTCCTATGACGTCATAGCATCCCCCGGAGCCCAGAAACCGAAATCGCTCGGTATAATAATGCTATTATTAAATTATTTATCGGGTATATATGAATTCCGCGGTGTGTATCGTGCTTCCTGAAGCAGTACGCAACGCTTCAATTGAAGAACGCATGAACGAAAATTTCCATGTCTCCACCACTTTAAGCTATTTTACCAGCACTAACCTCTGGAACTTGGTTACTTTGTTATTTTTCTTTAGTAGGTGTGCTTTAGTTGATTGCTCTCGTGATTGTAGCATCAGGACGATTCTATACAAGAGGGGGCATTGACACGTGTACTTATTTATCCTTTTCTCGGGGACTGCATTTCACCCGCTTACAACTTAAGCTTATCGCTCAGCGCAGGACGCACCTGCATGATCTCGAACTTACTCAAATGTTATCGTTAATTGTACCCGTTTTGTATGTTCTCGCCGAACCTTTTTAACCAGATTGTATGCGTGACATTAACTGTGTAGTACTTTCTGGAAGGCACGTGGTCACAAGTGATTACCCTGGAACTTTCGACGACTCATGTATAAAAGCCGACGCGCTTGACCCGCAGATCAGACTTTCGACGGTCGTCGACTGTGCTCGGCGCTATTGCTGTGCTTCAAACATAGAATAAGACATTCAACAAGAGCGGACACTCCCATAGAGCCCAGCGGCCGAATTGACTGTAGCACACCAAGGTAGCTTGCATTAAAACCTGAACCACACTTTCGGTATCGGCTCTAAGCGCGCGTGTTTTGAACTCTAGTTTGTACGCGTTACGCCAGCCGCGCTAATTGGCGTGACGTTTGTTTTTTGCTTGTCCTGCTATACCACGCGCGGCATTGGTTCGGCATCGTTTCATTATTTAGCAAAAATTATTGCGAACGATCTTTACCAGCCTCCATCGAATCAGTGTAACCTGCAATTTCATAAAGTAGACGCGGAACAGGACAGGACGCCTTGTGAAATGAGGAAATTTTTATTTTTCTCTATATAAATGATCGTTCCGGGCCTTTTGTGCGTTCATCCAATGTTGTGGCACCAGGCAAGCAGCAGTAGTTCACGTACCAAGCTCCAGCAGATGACGTCACCTGAACAAAAAAAGTAAATTCCAAACATGTTTCATTTTGGTATTTGAGCCTACACTCTAAGAAGTATTCCGGGGAAAACGGGAGTAACTGGGCAGTTAGTCCTAAAAAGGGCGCTTTCGTCCCTCAAGGGAGTAACTGCACGGATGTGCGTGCCGTGTGCAAATTTTGGAGAGTAAGTGTTTAGTCCCTGGTCGGAAAGAGAGCAACGGGAGGACGAACGGCAACAGTTACTCCCCATGTGCTCCGCTGTTTCCGTCCGCGTCGTGGAGTGATGCGGCAAAAACTGTATTGTCTATAAATCGTGAATAGTTCGAAGTTCGTGCACTGTTTATTGAACGACATACAAAGCAGCACTTTGCCTCTTCGTGAGAAAATTGCGTGAAATATAAAGTTGAAATGTGAAGAGCCATGCCCTTAATGCGCGCACCATGAGTGAGCGATACACATTAAACGCGCAAGTCATTGATAGACTGCTAGATTTTGCTGGTCAATAGTACCTAAGTTCATTCCGTTCCAAGGAGATTACGAACTCAACTGAAGCGATGTGTAGCTTAAACGGGACACACCAAGCGACAAAGCAATTGTCCGTCTCTGTCGTCTTATGTGCCCCTTTTGAGCTCGCTACACGTTTACATCGCGTAGTGCCTCAGTTTTAGGCCCCCTAAGAATACTCGGGTAGATTTCTTTTCGCACTCGCTTATTGTTGCAAGTACACTCAACGTTACACTCTCCCCGCACAGGATACACACAAAATGCCGAATCGCTTGTACATTGCCGCACCTGCGTGCCGATGCTTAACCTGTCTCAATTTCCTACCCCGGTCAACCAATCTGCCGTGGTGCAGTGGTTAGAGTAGCTGACTTGTGAGCCCGAGGACGTTAGTTCGAATCCTACTTTCGGGCACGTTTTTTTTTGCTTTTTTTTCAGCTCAGTGATCTTTTTTTATTAGCGTATAAATGCCTAATTTCATTAATTCCACCTTTGCGGAGCATCGGAAATAATGGCCGTTACTCCCTTGAGGAGCATCGGAAAAGAGCAACTGTTAGTCCTCAGAGGAGTAACGGCATGGGGAGTAACAGTTCATCCCCTCGCACTTACCCGCTAAAGGGAGGAATGGTTGTGGCGGATCAGTTGCTCCCCAAAAGGAGTAACCTCAATACCCCATTTCCTCCTTTTCTTCTTAGAGTGTATATTGGTATACCGCACGTAGAGGTGATACGTTCGAAAGTGGTGAATTCGCTACATTACAAACAAAAGCAATTCGCTTCTACATACGCAGTGTAGAATATACCCGGCTCGTCCCAAACGATAGCATAAAATATGAGGAAAACATGTGATTTCCAAGCATTCCTAGTTACCGCACCTTATTTCCTGCCCTTTAAGAGCACGGATAGACGGGCCACTACGCCTTTTTGACAGATTTTGGCCTCTGTCGACGCAGTGGTACGCCACGTACACAGAGATGGATGCGACACAAGCGCCCCGCCAGACTGTGCTAGACACTCGCAGAATGCATTCTACTCGCATCCAAGACAAATGCGTGGGCGCAGAGCACGCTTTCAGTCGTTCAGACGGCTGAATTTTCGAGTTAGATTTTCCTGGTTTGTGAGCTCCTCGGAGCTATCTCTGTGAAAGTAGTGAATGCGCTACATTACAAACAAAAGCAATTCGCTTCTACATACGCGGGGTAGAATATATCCGACTCATCCCAAACAATAGCATAAAATATGAAGAAGACATCTTATTTCCAAGCATTCCCCAGTTCCTTCCTGCACTTTAAGGGCTCGAATAGTGCACGTTCTTTCCTGCACTTCAAGGGCTCGAATAGACGGGCGACTATGTGTTTTGGGCAGATCCCGGCCTCAGCCGACGCGGTGGTACGCCACGTACGCAAAGATGGATAAGACACAAGCGTCACAGCGAACAGACAAACAAACAGCGTCACAGCGACGGAGTTGCTTTTCGCCAACTGCGTCACAATGTTCGGGGCCGTGCCATAGCCTCAATTGCTTGAAATGCAGCGCAGATTGTCAAACAATATTTCTCACCTTGCCGTACTCCAATAGCGTAGTGGTGCCGTGTCGAAGTGCAGAAGGAATGAAATAATTCGCCGAAAGCCCAGGAAACCAGGCTACATCCAAAAAAAAGAAAAAGAAAATCGCAGTTTTGGCCGAAAGGCGAAGCATCGATTGGGATAGCAAATTATTAGATAGCTATACGAAGTAAGGCTGGTAGTGTTATCGGCCGTATGAACTTGTAAACATTCGCTTACTAACTAAATTAACAAGCACGCTGTCCAGCGCGCACAGGTAAACACGAACACATCTCGCTCGGTGAACGCGGAAACTCGCTGCGTGAACTCTGGAGTGAGGAATCGCGGCAGCAGCAACGAGCGAATGGACCTTCGTGCACCTTTCGCTTCAACGCGAACGAAACGTTGAAAGAGCACCGCATACGAAGCTACCGGCACTAGGCACACTCTGCAAACATCGCAGATCGCTTTGAAGATGACGGCCGCGTGGGTGCGCACTTTGGCCGCGTCGCATAAAACCCCTTAAACTTCGTAAAGTAGTGCCACGCTTTGAAGAATGCCGCCGACTGCTCGCGCGCTCTGGCCGAGGCCTAGGCCGCGTCGCTATTGGCCTAATAGCATCATGTTGGCCCTCGCGCCTTGCTTCAGTGCCATTTTTGCTCGAGAAGCGTCTACCGAGTGGCGAGGAGCGTATGTTGGCGCCGTTGCTACGCTAGAGCAGTGTAGGTAGCGCCACGGTCGACGAGGGAGTGTGACAGAGAGGAGAAACGAGGAGTAGTGAAGGCGGAGGAGGAGAGTGTCGCTACTTTATGAAGCTTAAAGGGAAGCTGAAAGCTTTTCCAGAAAAAATGAGTGAAGAGCAGTACGTTGTGGTTTTCAACTCTCTGAATTCGAATATCGCATCGAAATTGAGCGAAAGAAAGCGCAAACATATTTTATTTCGACGAAAAATGCAGCAGCGGACACGCCCAGCTCGCGCGCCTCGTTTTCGCCTGTGATTGGTCGGGCGCCTCGTGACGTCAACAATGGCGTTCATCCGGACCGACTGCTGCCGCTACACACGAAGCACAATTCAAGGAAGTTTAGTGGTGTTTTGCTGAGACGTTCATGCAAAATTTCGAGAGCTTGCGTTTCTCTGAGGAGTTCGGCGTTAAGTCCAAACTCCACGAGAGCGATGTTGCGCGCGACGGTGACGGGCGACGGCTTCGAGCGACAAAACGGGCCGTCGCTTGAACAGATCGCTCGGTGTTGTCGCTCGATCGCTCAATTCTAGAAATCTAGAACTCGTCGCTCGTCGCCCGGAAATGCTATGAGCGACTAGCCTATAGTGCGAAGCCGAAACTTGATGTACATAACTGAAATACTACTCTTTGTCGCACGGAACGAGCAAACTATTGAATTTTACACGTGCAAAAATAAGAACCTAGTGCAAGACCTTCAGAAATATTTTATGCTCCTTCTTCAGTAAAATACATCAACTTAAATTGATAAAGCATGCGTCACGCTAGTTTCGGCGCGTATATTGCTTCCCTCATACCGGGAAGTCGTCGCTCAAAGCCGTCGCTCGCGTGGAGTTCGGCTTGCAGGCGACGAGTGAACGCGACAGACATCGCCTCGCTTGTCGCGCTGTCGTTGCCGCGTGCAAGGTCACTTGTAAGGGGTTTATACTTTACTCCCTACATGTACGAGCCGAGTGCGAAGAGCCGGCCTCTCCAAGAAGCAAAAAATGTTGGTGCAAGCACTGCTTTCCACGCGAACGAAGGCGAAGTGTTAGCATCTCTTTGTGTTGGAAATGTTCTTTGGCGAGTATGTTTTTATGCTAAGCTACATTCAGCGTTCCAGCGAGTAGGTTTCCCGGCAAACAACTCTAGTGTTATGTTCCTGCATGCCTCCTCGTAGAACGTAAGTGGTGATGCGACCTTCGGCATTTTTGCGCTGCCCCAAAGCTGTCGGCAATCTACACATACGGTTTAAACGCGGGAAAAGCTTACCGGCTGTTGCAGCACGTGTAGTATAGAACCTTCATCAGCGCGCCATCCGCACGCTACTCGTAACCGGCGAATTCCGTCAGCTACGTGAGATGGTCGGTTTCTCTATGTGTGCGAGAGAAGGGGTAGCGCAGCGTCCTGGCGTGAGCAGGCTTTCCAACACATGCAAACTTTACGCTTGCACTGCGTTAAGGTAGTTGCATGCAGGCTGTTTCACAACACACGTGCGAATAGAAAATTCGCGGCGCTTGGCGATGAAACCTGCGTCAAGGGTGGGAGATAAACATGCACCTTCCGTTCAGCATGCTAATTTTTTTTTTTAGGAGAACCGAAAGCACGCATTATTGATAAACTCCGGTAGTAATCGTCACGGAAGTGGTTAGAGCACAACAGTGTTGTTCTTGAGCGCTTGAAGTTGTTTCGCTTCACAGCAGCCTCCCACTTAGCTGAAAGCTTCTTGTCTTCCAGGAACTAATGGAACATCCAAACATCGTCGCGGCCGCTGGTGTTCGTGCAAGCGTAGGCTGCACAGAACGCCGGCATGATCGGCCTACAAGTTAATTGATGCTGCGCACGTCAACTACCACTCCTATACACATAAACAAAGGAATGTAGGGTCGAGCGAAGCAGATTAGGACGGCACTCACGCAGAAATAAGCCCGGTCAGGCACGGTCGCGGACACTGCGAAGGAGCGGAACACCAGTGTTGACGTCACTACGCCGCGGTTTCCGGTCTCCGCTCGCATCGTCAGCGTCAGCAGGAGCGCGCGGCGCTCGAGGGGGGCGGAGCTACAGCGCAATTTTAACCGCCGATTGCGTCGCTCCTAAGTGAAAAATGCCCCCCCCCCCCAAAATTTTACCTTCATTGTTTATAAGGTTCCTGCATCCGTATATGAGCGTCTTATTGAATTCGACAGACTCTTCAGCTTCCCTTTAAGGGGTTTTAGCGTTGCAGATGCCTTTTAAGATGCGGCGCCCCCACAGCCGCGCCGAAGCAGCAGCAGGCCCCGCACACTCTCAAGTTCAACAAATGGCCACAGAGGGCGAAAAAATCGACAGCGCGGTGCTGCTAAAGAAACGGGCATAGTGCACCAATTATAAAGGTTCCCCGTTGAGCTCATTATCTCCCGCTAGAGGCGCCGTAGTAAGCTTAATTTTAACCTACAAACTTTCTTTAACAATAACCGAAGCGTTTCTATTACATGATAAAGAGTACAAAGTTATCATTCCTAATACACTGTACTCTTTATTACAAACTTTGTTGTTTTTTGCCATTTTAAAGGAAAATAGCGCTCAGCATCATCGACCTCCCACGTGACCTCTGGCCTGGATTTAAAATTTTTACCGGTATGTGCGCGTTCACGGCAGGTACGGATTCTTTGGTTCGTACATCGGTTGGTTATTTTGTGCTAAAACCAGTTTATTGCGCTTCGATATCTGGCGTTATTTAACTTGGCGTGTAAGCCCGAAAGCTAGGTTTCAGTCGTGAGCCGTGTAGAACATGTCTGCATCGAAACGGGAGCCGGGTCCTGCTGCGACTGGGGACAGCAATACCGGTGAGTCGTTTAACATCGCTGCTTCAATCGCTATGTAATTTATTCGTCTCGTTAATTTACAGGTGCAGGCAAGTTAACGAACTAGATGCTGCATTACATACGGGCAGTCAGGACCCTCCGTTGCTGTTTCCGAAATAAACTTTCAGTTGTGAGGCCATCATCATACACACATTCACGAAAGAGAAAGCGATATCGGAACGCGCGTCACATTTTTCATCTCGTTGTAGCCCTAGCCATGGGTGACTGAGTAGCCTTATCGATATATTTTTTTTCGAGGCCGCCGGCAACTTCTTTTGTTCACAGAACCGAATAACCCTTTGATAAACTGAAGCTAATGTGCTGAATTTAATGTATTAAACAGTTGCACGCATGATAATTCATCCATATTTCGTACCTGTTGGTTCCAAATGTTCTTGCTGTTCAGTTTGGGTTACCTCAGAACATTTTTGCAGTAGTGAAGTGGTGCATCAGGTTCATGCACAAAAATAATGCATCATTTCTAATAGCTTCATATCTTTCATCTATTTGCTTGTGAAGCCAGCAGTGTGATCTCTTCTAATGTATAAACGTGCGCACAAAGGTTCTCACTTGTGATCTTAATAATACTTAAGCTGCTGATATGCATTGTAGTTATGAAGACATCAATTTTACGGAAAGTAACAATATTTATTTACCAGGCTGCTTAAGCACCCTAGAACAAACAGTGCACATTTGCATGTGTTCTGTAGTCACAAACTATTACAATGTATATGTCGCACTTTCTCGCATATTATATTGCAAAATTGTGCTTATTCAATTTCTGATGCAGTCAAAATTTCTGTTCCAGACATGCAGTAATGAGGACAGCACCAGTATAAAGCTACACACTCCATGCATTAAACAGAAGCTGCTGCCTGCTACAACAAGGTCACTTTGTGGACTTTGGCTGCTACTACAAGGTAAAGAACACCTGGTACAGAAATAAATATGCTTGATATATGCTGTATTGGCTTGCTAGTATTGAGATACATGTCATCTGTTTGTAGCAGATGATCTGAACGTTTGCTCATGTTTACATTTCAGTATAATTGGTTCAAACATAAAAGAAAAAACTACATGAGTTTGGATAATCTCTGCTGTATCTCATGTGCCACTGTTCTGCCCCAACAGAGTCTGCGCCAAGTACATCTCGGTCATCACGGGAGCCCCCATCTACACCAACAGGAAGGGGCTGGAGCCGAATTCGCAAGACCACGAACAAAAAAGCCATTCCAGTATAATTTGCATGAGATATCAAGTCTACAGACGACTGTTTCAAGAGTGAAAAGAGCCTACGCCATCATTCCACCAGCACAGATGTTGGCCAAGTCATCCAGGTACCTCAACAACAAAAATTCTGTGTCTTCAGATGTACCTGGAACCTCTGAACAAGCACAGATGATGCTGGCCAAGAGTGTTCCGTCAGCTTGCCCTTCCTTAGTGAGCTTCGTGGCCTTGCCAATTCGTGCCAAGTTTAATTTTGTTTCAATGAACGCAAGCTTTTTCATTCCACATTTTTGTTAGAGATCATTCCTCTTTCTCATCCAAACATTGAAAGTCAACTGATTCTTCGCTCATATTTAATATCAGTCACTGTCTAGAAGCAAACCTATCTGTAGCAGTATTTCTAGTGTATGTCGCCATGTGCAATTCCTCTCCTGAAATAACTGACACTGCATTGGCGTTTGTCTTGCATTAACATGTACACTGTGTGCTATGTAGCATTTAACTTTTCTTAATGTTTTTGGCTTTCAGTGCTTTCAAGGTAGAGTGGCTTCTTTCTTAAATGCAAGCTTTCTCATTCCCATATTGAATTCCTAGTCTCATTCAGGATTGTTATTCTTCCTCGACAGCCTGTGTTTTTGTGCAAGCTACATTGAAGTGATTGATTGCAGAATCTGGTTTCGCTGCTGTCCAACTTGGTACTAGTCACCGTGTTACATTTCTCATATGTGGGAGCCTGGTCAGTTGCATTGGGAGACAGTCTCTCAAGGCAAGCACCTGCTCCTACAGTCCGCACAGTGACATAGGCTGCAAATTTACACACACCGTGGTTGGTGCTCCCCGTTCCGCCCTTTCTTGCTGCTGCCATGTGCAAATTTTACTTGTGGCCTTCCATAATTTCGCATCAACAGAGACCTCATACATGATTACATGGTTCTAAGTTTATGAAGTTGATATCCACATGTGTGGAAAGGCCTGCAAAAGTGGCTGCAAAATGTGATGTCCACAAAACCGACCATGCCCATATTTAGAGAATGTAGTGCACCAAGTGTGAGTTACACATCAGTGACATGCGAAAGAACAAAAAGAGACATGCAGGTTGGAAAGGCAGTAACGCTAAAATGCCGGGCACTCCATGTCACTGTGTTGGCTGCGGCAGCAGATGCTTGCATCACCCGATTGCTTCGCAATGCAAGTTGCTCTTCTTCAATGGCGACTGTCGGTGCAAACACGTGGGACGCACTGTCCAATCTGTTTGCGCTGCTGGTTGTTGCTTGTTACCAGACTACCATGTGCGACGAAGGCAATCACCATGCCTACAGTCGGACGGTTAAATGTGCCGCAAGCCACCCGTGTGGGTGTATGCTCGCTGTTGTCATGTGGATCATAGCCAATGTATAAATTGAGCATTATGTTAGAGTATGTTGAAGTGATTTGATTGCAGAGTCTTGTTTCAGTGTTGTCCCACTTAGTCATAGTTGCAGTGTTACATTTCTCGGATGTGGCAGTCTGCTCAGTTGCATTAGCCAACGGCCTCTCGAGGTAAGCACCTGCTCCTGAAGTCCGCACAGTGACAGAAACTCCCTGTTTACATGTATTGCGATTGGTGCTACCTGTTTGTCCTTTCCTGCTGCAGCCGTGGGTAAAGTGTGCTTGTGGCCTTCTTTGTCTGCGATTTGGCGTGAACAGAGACTATCATACATGATTAGATGGTTTGAAGCGTATGAAGCTGATATCCACATAGGTGGAAAGGCCTGTAAAAGTGGCTGCGAAATGGCGATTCCCACAAAACAGACCACAACCATATTGAGAGCAGGTGGGGCACCAAGTGTGAGCGACACATTAGCGGTCACCGAAAGAACAAAGAAACATGCATGTAGGAAAGGCGGTAACGCTAGAATGCCGGGTAATTCATGTCGCTGTGTTGGCTATGGCAGCAGGTGCCTGCGTCACCCGATTTATTCGCAGTGCAAAAAAAAAATTATGGGGTTTTACGTGCCAAAACCACTTTCTGATTATGAGGCACGCCGTAGCGGAGGACTCCGGAAATTTTGACCACCTGGGGTTCTTTAACGTGCACCTAAATCTAAGTACACGGGTGTTTTCGCATTTCGCCCCCATCGAAATGCGGCCGCCGTGGCCGGGATTCGATCCCGCGACCTCGTGCTCAGCAGCCTAACACCATAGCCGCTGAGTATTCGCAGTGCAAGTTACGGCGACTGTCAATGCAAACAGGTGGGGCACTGTCCAATCCGCTTGCGCTGCTTGTTGTCACTCGTTACTAGACCACCATGTGCGACGTAGGCAACACTGTGCCTGAAGTTGGATAGCTGAATGTGCTGTAAACGACCTGTAGTGCGTGAATGCCCACTGTTGTCATGTGGATCTTTGCCAATGTACAGTGTCTTGTCTGAACCTTATGCGGTGATTGAATGCAGAGTCTAATTTGATAATGGTCGCCGTGTTATTTTTCTTCGATGTGGCGCCCTGGTCAGCTGCATGGGCAACAGTTTCCCGAGCTAACCGTCTGCTCCTGCAGTCCGCACAGCGACAAAGATTCCCAATTTACATGCACCGTAATTGGTGCTCTCCTCATTCGACCTTTCCTGCTGCAGCCGCGGGCAAACTATGCTTCTGGGCCTTCATCGACCGTGATGTGGCCCATATTGAGAATGTGGGGCACCAAGTTTGAGTTACACATTAGCGGCCCCCGAAAGAGCAAAAAGAAACGTGCAGGTTGAAAATGAGGCAACGCTAAAATGCCGACTAGTCCATGTCGCTGTGTTTGTTGCGGCAGTTACGGCAGTGCAAGTTACGGCGACTGTCGATGCAAACAGGTGGTGCACTGCCCAATTTGCTTGCGCTACTAATTGTCGCTCGTTACCATATCGCCATGTGCGACGACGAAAGTGAGCAGTTTACGAGCTCGCGTTAACGGCTTCAGCGTATCTCGAAATGCAAATTTTATTTCTGCTCTCGTACGAGAAGATGCACTGCTTTTCTTCTGCCAATAAAGTCGCACGTCCTGTTCACTCACTTGTGGCTTGTTTGTATGGGCGTCAGTAGAGGCTCTTTAGTCTGCTGGAAATTAAAACGCGGCAGCTGAGGCATGCTGCAACGCCAGCAAGGCGAGCACGGCGCGTACCCAGCGTGCGCCACCGGAATAAAGCGGCCATATTAGATATTGCACAAAAAAAGGCATTTCCGCTTCCTGTTTAAGCAGCGCCATCTGTCGGGCCCCGCGCTAAGTTCCATGCGCTGCCGCTTCTTATTTTCGAACCACTGTGGGAGGTACAGTTTCCCTTCTCTAAAGTTGTTTCTTTATCCTACGGCAGCAGCAGCCGGAGACGAACGCCGACAAGCCCCTCCCTCGTCTCACTCCCGTGCCTCGCGCGTGACAGAAGAGGGCGCGCTTCCGCCCCGCCCTAATTCTCTCCTCGCACGCGATCGAGGAGAGAATTAAGTCATTTAGTAATATGCATAGCATCCTGACAGATGTGCAGTTTGGTTTCCGGTGTGGAATATCTGCAGAGCTTGCCTTGCTGACGCAAAAAGAAATCATTTGAAATAACTTTGAGAACAAAATGTTAACTCTAGGTGTATTCGTTGAGTTTTCCAGGGCTTTCGATTCGATTAACTATGAAACTCGATTTTCAAAATTAAACCGTTATGGCAACTTACAAATATACTCGATTTTCAAAATTAAACCGTTATGGCAACTTACAAATATGGCAAACTGTAAACCTATTGCAAAAGTGGAGTAATATAAGTTCATTAGCAATTAATCCGAATAAAACTAAGGGTGTGTTGTTTACGTCACCACAAAAACAAGTACACTGAAATACTGCTCTTTACCTCGGTACAGAAAGGATAGAATAAGTTGATAATGTAAAAACGTTAGGTGTAATTTTTAACAAACATTTAATCTGGGATACACACGTGGAGCGTATTATGTCCACTTTGGCGAGAGCATGTGGAATAATCTGTCGATTACGACACATATTGTCCTCTAAGGTAAAACTGATTTTATATAACAGTCTCTTCCTCTCACATGTTAGCTATTGTAATCTAGTGTGGGGTACTAGATCGCAAGCAAACATACGAAGCTTAAAAACATTACAAAAGAAAACTGTCCGACAGGTTCTCAACGCACCGTTTGATGCACATACAATCGAGATTTTTCGTGCTCTTACTGTGCTCCCTGCTGAATATTTCTATGATTATAACCTAGCCTTAACAATTAAAAAATATTTTCGCTGTAATAACAAGGTTTTCACAAATTTCTGCAACTTATTCAAATCAAGGGAATCGTTATATGAATTCAGAAAACAGAGCCAGTGGGTGTTACCTTTCACAAGAACTAATTACGGTCTCAAGCGATTGCACTGCCAGGTGCCGAGAATATTAAACGTGATACATGCTTCCCGTACCGAACTAAATGCTATTACGAGAAAGACACTGAAACTAAATTTAATTAATAATGGTGAAATTTTATCACTAATAATATTTGCATTTTTTTTACCACGTTCCAAATCTATCGCTTTTCCATCGTTCTGCATTTCTTCTTATGTTCCGCTCAACACTGCCGTAACATTCTGAATAGAATTGTTGGTATTACTTCTAATTTGTATTTTTTCAGGTGTTGCTTATCATTTGTGCATGATCTTTCTGCGACCCTTTTTCTGGGTATAGATGTATGTCTACATGCGCAGATGTAAATATGTATAGATGCGGAGTTGGTGTAGATACGCATGTGAATATATGCATATAGATGTTATAAATATTGTGATGTGAATATGGATGCCTGTATAATATGAAATTGTTTTGTACATGTGTAACACATTCTATTTGTGAATATGCTGCAACTGTTCGTCAAAGATAGGGAACAGGAACCTCGTCAAGCTGCGATTGTGCAGCTTTTTGTTCCTGCCCTTGCATTTTCTTTTGCTGTAGAAAGGAAAATGCGAAACAAAGATGAAGTTGAAAAGTTGAAGACTAAGCCGCGTTCGCGGGCTCGTCCGCTCGCACGTATAGCACACGGCCCGTGGCGACGGTTTTATCGCCCTTGTATACGGATCCTCACGACGACGCCGACGGCAGAAATGCACCTGGAGTGTCCATATACTTGCTATCGCAATAAGGATTCACTGACGATTACAATACACCCTAATGCGAAATTTGAGCGCCGCTCTGTATGTGTTTTCATTTCGCGATATACTTATTGGCTGGCGCGGACAATCTGTCTCGTTTCAAATGCGGTCGGATGGCTCATATAGGACATGCATCGACTTCCGTCGGTTGAATGACGTGCTCATTCCAGATACAGAGCCAATACCACGAACTGATATGGTTTTCGCTGAAGTGAGCGCAAAGCGCTACTTCTCAATATTCGACCTTGTCAAAGGGTATTGGCAAATCTCTCCCTCTTACTGAGCAGTCGATGGAAAGAACAGCATTTTCAACAGTATCAGGCCACTATCAGTTCCGTTTCATGCATTTTCGCATAAGAACTGCATCGCAAATTTTCACTCGTTTAATGAGAAACGTACTAGAAGGGGTCTCAAACGTCCAGCACAATATTCAGGGTGTTCTAGTGGCGACTAACACGTGGGATGAGCATATTGTTTCACTAGAAATGGTGCTAAAACGGATCAATGAGGCTGGGCTCACGATAAAACCTGAGAAGTGCCAGATCGGAGCAAGGAAAATCACATTCATGGGACACGTGATAGAAAGTAATTGAGGCGGGACGATCACACACCAAAAAAAAAAAAAAACAGGTGCAGGCTTTACTTGGTCTAGCTGGCTATTACCGTCAATTAATAGCCGAACCATAAACAGCACTTACCCGAAAACAAGCGCCAAACAATGTCACTGGACGCCAGAATGTCAGATAGCGTTTGAGGAACTCAAAATTGCGCTATCGCAGCATCCAATACTCCAAGCACCTGACTTGTTAAAGGAGTTTATCCGTCGTACAGACGCATCGGACATCGCCCTGGAAGCTGCACTGATGCGAGAACACGAAGGCATTCTACACCCCATCTCGTATGCCGGCATAAGACTTCTCCAACGGGAAACAATATATGCCGCTATTGATCAAGAATGTTTAGCTCTTGTGTGGGCGATCCACATGTTTTCCTTGTACTTATACGAAAGATGGTTCACAGTACAGACAGACCACCAACCATTACAAAATTTGGCAACACAAAGTTGGAGAACGCACGCATACTGCGCTGGGTGTTAGTATTGCAAGAGTTTGACTTTAGAGTTGTACACATTACTTGTATTGAGAATTTGAGAGCGTACTACCTAAGGCGAGTGTAACCACTTGTTACAGAAGATGGTGTTTCGTTGGAAAAAGATTTATAATAATTTGTCAGTGTTTGCTAGTTGAAAGATGCTTTGGATTTTCGTGATTGAATAACATGTGTTATGTTGTCTTGTGGAGCATACGTGTAAGATGTTAAACAGCACCAACTGTGGTTAACGACTATTCATGCTGTTAGTCGACACCAAATGTGATACCCACCTCTGTTTTCTGTTTGCTTGTTTATTTGTGTTTGTTATTTTTTTTTGGGGGGGGGAAACTTGAACTGTGGGGTAATGTCATGAGGTGCACGTGCTGCGTTGAAAAGGAAAGGCGAAGACGACAATGATAACGACAAAGGCGCGAGCATGATCGTGCAATGGTACCAGAAAAAGGTGAAAGATAAAAAAAAAGGAGAACCTCCGGAGAGCCTCGTGGCGCGATCGTGGAACGCGGGAGGGGCTTTGGTGATATAGGAATTGGAGCGAAGAAGACCCACGGCGGAGGAAGCAGGCCGTTGGCCCATGGGTCCGGGCTCTTGCCTATGTCTGGTGTTCCTGGGCCTACGGCTCAACGTATGAAGCTGGCGTTTGTCTGCGAGCCGCCCAGCGGGGCACCAACCACAGCTTCTGTGCTCGCGACCTTCCCTCCTGGCTTATGTTTCTGCCCCATCGTGCCAGTCTGCCCCATCGTTTATGTTTCTGCCCCATCGCCTCCCGACTCCAGTCGGGGTACCTCAGCAGCAGCCCACTCGTCGTCTGCATCATTACAGCCGTGACTTTGTCCGACGCCGCACACCGAACAATATGGTGATGTGTGAACTTTAATAATTTGATTCTGTAGTCTGCAGACTGTTTAGAGACTCCATACTTTAAGTGATCCATATTAACCTTTGTCAGCAATTATATGTCGTCAAATTCATATAAAGCATTGTTTGTGTGTGACAGAGAGCCTAAGCTTCGTATTTCCTAAATCGGTCTGTATTGACTACGTTAAAGAACCTAGTACGGTGAAAAGATATACACCGCGGCTGTGCGTGCGCCGTATCTTCAAAACGACCTGCGACGTGGCCACAGTGCGCGCCCACGCGGGCCTTATCTTCAAAGCGATCTGCGATGTTTGCAGAGTGTGCGTGGTGCCACTAGCTTCGTATGCGCTGTGCTTTCGACGTTACGTTCGCGTTGAAGTGAGAGATGCACGAAAGTCAATTCGCTCGTTCCTGCTGCCGCAATTCCTCACTCCAGCGTTTTCACATCGAGTTTGAAAAGAAATCTGACCAACCATACAGTCTAATAAAAAAACTTCGTGGACCATGCGCTCCGCTTGCCCGTTTGTGGCTGGCTGGTAGGGTGCGCTAGTCACTGCACGTATGCCATTATTTCGGTAAAACAATTATTTCGGCGGGGACAAATACGGTACTATTGTCGGCGACAACTTTCTTCGGAATTCCAAACGGGGCAAAAAACCCGCGAAGCTCTCTGATGACGGTAGCAGAAGTTGCGCTTGTTATGCATCTGACCTAGAACCATTGATAAAGCCATCTACATTACTCAACAAAAAATCTCACTGACCTTCCACTCTGTGAAGAAAGATCACCAGCGAAGCTGTGTATCTGGGCCCCTTAATGGCGAACTGGACCTCCGCCGCGGGTCGGCCCGGTGTTGCACTATCTTCAGGATCGGCTCACGTATGGGGAGTGCTCAACGCCTGGTTCACCTCCGCTACGGGTCGGCCGGGCATTGCACTATCTTCAGGATCGGCCCACGTATAGGGAGTGTTCAACGCCTGCTTCACCTCCGCCGCGAGTCGGGCCGGTATTGCACTATCTCCGGGATCGGCCCACGTATGGGGAGTTTTTTGCTTACGACGCGAAAATTCACTTGGACCGTAGAGGTATACAGCTACGCTGTAAAACATGTTGCCCTCAATTGGTGCCTCGCAGGGCTGTGTCGGCTGTTTGAAATTGATCAGGGGCACTTTTAGCTCATCCTTTCCGGACTCCTTGCATGTCATGCATTGCTTCTCGCGACGGACTTCATTGCATCAATCATTTCGTGTCCGGCGTGAATGAGTTACGTCACGTCACGGCGTGCGGCTTTCGGAATCTGTGCTCAGTACCCCAGGAGGAGACCACCACAATGTGTAGAGAGGACATTTTCTTTTCTCCAATAAGGCTGGTAGACTTCTTTGAGTTCACGCAATTTGCCGGTCTGTAGGGCTGGGAACACCGTCAGAAGCGTTGGGTGTTTCCTTGTCATGGAGGCAGTCTTGTCAGTTGAAAGGAGTGAATTTGGTACCGTTTTTACCATAAGAACGTCTGCCAGAGCGCATGGTTCGTCTTCCGACCATGGTAAAGGAAGGCGGCTCAACGCATCAGTGTTTTGGTGAACCTTGATTGCCTGGTCGGCATACCAGCTCGTAGCTGCAAGCAGTCAGTTTCACACACCATCGCTTCATGCGAGGCGACAGGATTGGAGGAATTGTCCATCCAGGGCTTAGGATGCCGAGTTTGTGGTCAGTCAGTAATTTCAATGTCGTATGGCCAAGTACTCGAGAAAGTACTGAAAGTACTAGAAAGCGGTGAAGTCCTGCCTTTGATGTTGATTCTGGTAACTCTTTGATGGATTTTAGCTTTGGTAGCCTGTGTTTAAGAGCAAGAGAAATACTCCGGCTCCAGCGATGACATATTTTGCTGCTGGGCATGTTAACACTAGCTACAGGGCTCACCGTCATATTTACACCGATGGCTCCGTTGCACCTACATCATCTGCCATTGGTGTGTGGATTCCACCTGATAGTGTTACCATCTCTACCACTCTCCGCAGTTCAACTACATCCACTGAACTAGGTGCACTGGGGGCCGCTTTGATTTACATCAGACCAGACAGCTGAGTCTTGGGTCATCTTGACCGATTCCAGAGTGGCCCTGCAGTGCCTGAAGTCGCCACGCATGCAGGAACTCGTAATGAAAATCCGACACCTACACAAAAAAGCTTGCGAACTGCATCACAGCGTTGTGCGGCAGTGCTCACCAGCGCACTGCGGTATACAAGGCAACGTCCAGGCTGGCCGTGCTGCCAAAACTAGACACTTCGAGAGGAATGCTCAAGATACCTTTTTCGAGAAAAGACGCGGCGACACTGCTTGGAGTCTCCAGGGATCCTTCTCGATAGGTGCCAGCTACCACTACGGACCTCTATACAAAATAGATGCATCGTGTGACTTTTACATGCCGCAAGGCCTGCCTTCACCGCATACGACTCAACGTGGCCTACCCAAACTATTTGGATGTATGATTCAACTGACAAGCTCGCCAATGCACTCTGAATGTCCCTTAACAATCGCAGCATGTTCTGTACGACTACTGCCGCTACACGACAGAAAGCGAGAGTCTTTGAAGGTGGCAGTGCACCTTCAACGGGACTCGATCTTGGTACTACGGCAGATTCTCGACCATGGGAAAGCACCACCTGTGCGTTACGCGCCATGAAAGCGCTACTGACGTTCTTGCGGGTCACGAGCCTTAACAGGAAGCTTTAGCTCGGGTGCTCCTATCTAAATACATGTTTGAGAGCTTGAGAGTTCTTTATTGTACATAATAATAAGGTTACAAATGAGGATTATACATAAATACAGAGGAAGGTGCCATAGTCAACAGACTGTACAAGGGACCTCCCATTACAAATGAGTAGGATATGTGAATACAAAGCAGCTATATGCAAACACACAAGATGCCATATTAAGTTAGTCACTAGCTAACGCTGTAAAATATTTCATGACACAAAGCACTTATTAATATAATGTTAACGATGAAATTGTTATACTGAGCGCAAAAAATTGCGAAGGTTTGATTTGAATGTGTAAAAATGAGAGAATATCTTAATATGGCATGGTAATGAGTTCCAAAGTAGTGCGGCTGAGAAATTAGTAGTAAATTTACCATAATTAGTTCTAGGTGTTGGTAGTAAATAGCTGTTCGTAGAAGCGAAACGGGTAGACGTGGAATGTGGATACTGGCTGTTAGTAATTATAGGGAATGGGAGCTCTCCGTTAACAGATTTATAAACAAGTATTCCAAGTGAGTATTTATTTTGTTTCTGTAACGACAAAATACCGTTAGATCTGAGCAATGGAGATGCTTCCGATGTGTAGCTGCTACGTGTAATGATACGAATTGCTTGATTTTGGATATGCTGTAGTGGGGATAAATATGTGGAATACGTGTTCCCGCATGATGATATGCAATAATTACTATGCGTGTTAATAAAGGCGTAGTAGAGGGAGATGAGTGTCTTCACGTTAAAGAAATTGCGAATTTTAATTAATATTCTAATTCCATATGCTGCCTTCTTTGTTAAGCATAAAACATGCTCATCAAATTTTAGGCGTTTATCTATTATGACGTCAAGAAACAGAACACTATCAGTAGGATAAAGTGTCATCATCCTCATCGTTATCAGCCTGTTTTATGTCCACAGCAGGATGAAGGCTTCTCCCTGTGATCTACAATTACCCCTGTCCTGTGTTAACCAATTCCAACTAGCGCCCACGAATTTCCTAATTTCATCGCTCCACCTAATCTTTTGTCGTCCTGGATTGCGTTTTCCTTCTCTTGGTACCCATTCTGTAACACTAATGGTCCAACGGTTATCTAACCGGCGCATTACATTACCTGCCCAGCTCCATCTTTTCCTCTTGATGTCACTTAGAATATCGTCTATAACCGTTTCCTCTCTGATCCAAACCGCTCTCTTTCTGTCTCTTAACGTTATGCCTAGCAATCTTCGTTCCATCGCTCTTTGCGCGGTCCTTAACTTGTTCTCAAGCTTCTTTGTCAGTCTGCAAGTTTCTGCCCCATATGTCAGCACTGGTAAAATGCACTGATTGTACATATTCCTTTTCAATGATAATGGTAAGCTTCCAGTCAGGAGTTGGCTATGTCTGTCGTATGCGATTTAACCCATTTTTATTCTTCTGTGAATTTCCTTCTCATGATCAGGGTTCCGTGTGATTAATTGACCTAGGTAAACGTACTCCTTCACAGACTCTAGAGGCCTACTGGCAATCCTGAACTCTTGCTCCTTTGTCCGGCTATTTATCATTATCTTTGTCTTCTGCATATTCATCTTCAACCCCACTCTTACACTCTCTCTGTTAAGGTCCTCAATCATTTGTTATAACTCGTCTGCGTTGTTGCTGAATAGAACAATGTCATCGGCAAACCGAAGGTTGCTGAGATATTCGCCGTCGATTTTTACTCCAAAGCCTTCCCAGTTTAATAGCTTGAGTATTTTGCCTAAGCTCGCAGTGAACACCATTGCAGAGATTGTGTCTCCCTGTCTGACCCCTTAATTTATAGGTACCGTCCTGCTCTTATTGTGTAGAATTAAGGTAGCTGTAGGACCTCTGTAGATGTGACCTCATCGCTAGTTATAGGAAGAGTTCCTGTATCGTGTTCATTACTGTTTCTAATTGAAGTATCCTGACTCCTCTGGGTACTGTACAGGTCAGTAAGGAATTCTTCCGCTGCTTTTACTATATCTTAGAGATTTGATTGTTGATGATATTACCCTGCTTATCTTTCAGTGCATACATGTTAGTTTGTCCTATGCCAAGTTTCTTTCTTTCCGATTTCAGGAGGCGTCCATTTCTTACGGCGTCTTCAGTCTTTCTCACGTTATAATTTTGAATATCTTTTATTGTCGCCTTGTTGATCCGATTTGATAGTTCTGCGAATTCTATCCTATCTCTTGAGTTTGACACTTTCATTTTTGTTGTTTCTTTATTAGGTCCTTTGTTACTTGGGAGAGCTTGCCTACTGGTTGCCTTGGTGCCTTGCCTCCCAGTTCAATTGCTGCCTCTGAAGCCAACCTAGTTACGGTTTCGTTAATTGGCTCTATGTCATCTTCATGTGTCTGTTGTAAGGCAGCATATTTGTTTACAAGTACCAGCCTGAATTTGTCTGCTTTTATTCTGACTGCCTCTAGGTTGACCTGTTTCTTCTTGACCAGCTTAGCTCTTTCTTTCTTCAAATTGAGGTGAATCCTAGCCCTCACTAACCTATGCTCACTGCATTTTACCCTACCTATCACTTCTACATCCTGCACAATGCTAGGATCAGCAGAAAGTATGAAATCAATTTCATTTCTTGCTTCACCATTAGGGCTTTTCCAGGTCCACTTTCTGTTGCTACGCTTCCTGAAAAAGGTGTTCATTACTCGAAGCTTATTCCTTTCTGCGAATTCACCAGCATCTCTCCTCTAGCGTTCCTAGAATCAACGCCGTAGTTGTCAATTGCTTGTTCACCAGCCTGCTTTTTCCCCACTTTTGCATTGAATTCGCCCATTACTACAGTATACTGAGTTTGCACATTTCTCTTCGCTAATTGAACATCTTCATAAAATTGATATAGTTCCTCATCATCGTGACTGGATGTTGAAGCGCAGGCTTGTACTACCTTTAATCTATAACTCTCATTAAGTTTGATTACGACTACAGCTACCCTCTCATTAATACTGTAGAATTCGTCAAGGTTGCCCGCTATGTCCGTATGGATTAGGAATCCTACCCGGTAGTGCTTCTTATCTGGGAGACCTCAATAGCAGAGAACATGTCTGTTGTTCAGCAATATATAAGCCTCACCAGTTCTAATCTCACCAAGGCCGATGATATTCCAAAGAATGTCTGATAATTCCTCAGAGTCCTGCTAAGCTAACCTCACTCGAGAGGGTTCGGGTGTTAAACGTTGCTAGAGTCAGTTTCCATTGGCGGCCTGTCCAGATCCAGAGATTCTTAGCACCCTCTGCTGCCCTACAGGTCTGACCGTCGCCTTGTTCAGGTGCTCCGCAGCTGCTGGGGACTGAGGGCCGTGGGTGAATTGTAGCGATCATTTGGGAGGGGGTGGCCGAATACTGCACCAGGGAGGCCAATTCCTGTTCTGGGGAGGGAGTGTCTTGTTGAAGCTTTGTCGGCCTTCCTATTTGGTTGTACCGGGATTAGTATAGCCCCACTCGCTCTCGGCATCTTGTGCCGGTGACAGGCATCACGACGCTCTTGATTGTCTTCACGGTGCCAAATATTTTTCGTCCAGCAACCTCCAATCTGTTTATTGGCAGATTTCCGTCGATGAGCAAAACCAAGAAAAGACCGCTTTCGTCACTCCAGATGGCCTCTACCAATTTAAGGTTATGCCCTTCGGTTTATGCAATGCCCCTGCCACGTTCGAACGGATGATCGACCCTTTGCTTCAAGGTTTCAAATGGTCAACTTGCCTTTGTTACCTCGGCGACGTACTTGTGTTTTCTCCTAAATTTGAGACGCACCTTGAGCGCGTCGCAGCTAACCTTGACGTCTTCCGCAAGGCTGGGCTCGAATTAAACTTATCGAAGTGCCACTTCGGGCGCCGGCAGATTACAGTGCTAGGCCATCTCGCCGATGCTGCCAGAGTACAACCTGACCCGGAGAAGGTTCGAGCAGTGACGGCTTTTGCCGTACATCAGTCTGTCAAAGACGGCTGGATTGTTGTGGGGCTCTGTTCTTAATTCCCACGGTTCGTGAAGGATTTCACAGGACCATTCACAGAACTTCTGAAGAAAGACGTGCCTTTTGCGGGGGGTTCCCCTCTGGCTGCCGCATTTCCACGCCTTATCACGATTCTCACCAAGCCACCGCTCTTGGCCCACTTTGACCCGTCCCCACCTGCAGAAGTCTGAACCGATGCCAGTGGTTATGGGATCGGCGCCGTCTTATCGCAACGCCAACACGGACACGACCACGTTGCAGCCTACGCTAGCCAGCTCCTGACACCTGCTGAACGCAACTATTCGATTACCGAGCGCGAATGTCTTGCTCTCGTCTGGGCTGTTCTAAAGTTCCGCCCAGACTTATATGGCAAGCCCTTCTCAGTAATCACAGACCAGAATATCCCTATATATATATATATATATATATATATATATATATATATATATATATATATATATATATATATATATATATCTGTGTGTGTGTGTGTGTGTGTGTGTGTGTGTGTGTGTGTGTGTGTGTGTGGGTGGGTGTGTGTGGGTGGGTGTGGGTGTGTGTGGGTGTGTGTGTGTCATTAACGCTTATTTCTGTGTCTCTAACACTTTGAACAGTACGCTTACGAGAGCTGAAGGTAGGAGCCCTTCTCGATAGCATTTGTTCGCAAGGCGATGCTAGTTTTAAGTAGAGTGGCTGGCTGGTTAGTTGATGCGTTTCGGAACGTCTATTCACTGATGAGCGAGTAGGCAGCTTCTGAATCTACCTCTAATACGACGGTTGCGCCTTGAGCTTCCAACGAGACCATAAGCTTCTTGTCTTAGATGGGCGTCACGACGTTCTAGCCATGTGATTTCGTTTATTGCAGTGTTCTTGAGAGGTCGAAAGCTTCCGGCTGGCCAACAGCATGCAGCTTGCGATGTGGAACATGCGGCTTGTTAGACGGGAATCGGATGCTTCGTTCTTTCCGCTCTTTCTTTGAGTAGGCTTTGTCAATGTGGCCTACTTTATTGCAGTTGGGGCATTTGTCAGTGCGGCATGTGCACTTGTCGGGGCTGTGTTGCTCGTCAGGGCGGAAGCAGAGCCTTGCTGCGTGCTTGTTCCGGTCGTGGGTTGCCGATGACTTGGCGGTTGCAGATGACTTGGGATTTCGGAGGCCTTTGATGCGCTGTTGGCGGACCTTGGCGTTCTCTGCTCTCAATGCGATGTTAAGGGCCTTCTGCAAAGAAAGTGAGGTGCTTCTCAGCAAAGAATCTGCTGGACATTGCCGTCTTGGAGTCCGCAGACGAACCGGTCGCGTAGCATCGTGTCAAGCGGTATCATCGTACCTGACGATGGAGTCGAACTTGCCTGTGCTTCCTCCAATTGCGACTGTTCTGGCGCCAACGTTGGAGTGCCGAAATTACACTTGGTTTCCAGTTTATTCAGCGCTGCTACGAAGGCTGCAATAGACTCGCCTGACAGCTAGTGCCGACGCTGGAAGCAGCATCTGATGTAGAACTCCGAGGGCTGTGGCTCGAAATTCTGGCGGAGGCGAAAGACGATATCCGTGAACGGGACGGTGCTCGGCTTTTTCAGTGCCGCCAATGTCTTCACTGTCTCATAGGTGGAGGGCCCAGGAAGTGTCAACAAAATGCCAGGCTTCCGAGCGTCCTCCTTGATGCCTTTGGCCTCGAAGTAAAAGCTTAGGCGCTGTGACCACGATGCCCAGCCGGTCCCGGAAAATTCTTCAATAGAGTCATTTGTCGCCATGGAGGCCTCAGTCTTAGGTAAAACTACGCGTGGCCTCTTCTCCGATTTTATGTCTTTAGAACTGTTTATTTAGATTACGATGCGTACTGCTTGGCTACAGGGGTTCTGCCTTGCTTGTGTCCTGAGTCGCTGTCTGCGGCTCTGCTTGGGTTCGGGCATGGTTCAGGTTACAGGATACGGCCGTTTGACTTGCGGTTCGACAGAGCGGCGATTGTATAGACAGAAATAGATGAAATTGCCGGACGGGACGTAGCAGCACTGAAGCGCAAAAGTAACGGGAATGCATACTTATTTCGTCGCGCTCTTGAGGAATGAATATCTCGAAGCTGATGTCATCCTGGAAATTCGTTCGATTAGCGAACTCACTGGTTACAATTCATATATTCTTATGTGCCATAAAGTAAATATTTCAAAAGTGAATTAGTGAATTTTGTTAATTCGTCGATTATGCACTTCGATTTCTTGTGCAAGTAATGTCCGCCTCTGAGTAATCCAGCTCAGTGACTGGAATTATTCTATCAGCCACAGGCGAGTTTTCTTTAATTGTTTATGTTATATAAAAACACCCAGTATGTACCACTTGTTCAAGAACCAATGAGTAGCGGGCACCCTATTTGTGCGCCAGTATCTCCTGCTGCCACGTCACAGTTGAGAAAACATTACGTAGCCCGTGCTTTTACACCACTGCGGCTAGAGTACTGATCTCCAGACTATTTTCCTGCTTAATGCTCGTTTGACACCGATGTTCATGTGCCGGTAATCTGGTGCTATTATGCGCTTAGGGGGATGGTTTGTCACATAATATCTCAAGGCTTTCTGCTGACCATACTCTCAGCGGTACTCTGCTGCGCTCGCTTCGCTCGTGAAGCTGTCAGCCTATTTAATTTTAATGCCTGAAATTTATTTAGCAGATAACGACAAAACAGCAGTTTTAATGCTATAGCCACTGGTAGGAGCTTATTTAAATGCACACATGTTCGTTTGACTGAACATCCCGAATTTCTAGAAACAAAAACATCTTGGGGAACTCGTGTCTTGTATTGAGGGAAGTCCTATACGATTCATATTCGGTGTGGATTAGATTTTAAAAATACTATTCGCACATCTATAGTCACCCACCGTGGTTGCTCAGTGGCTATCGTGTTGGGCTGCTGAGCGCGAGGTCGCGGAATCGAATCTCGGCCATGGCGGCCGCATTTCGATGGGGGCGAAATGCGAAAACACCCGTGTACTTAGATTTAGGTGCACGTTAAAGAACCCCAGGTGGCAGAAATTTCCGGAGCCTTCCACTACGGCGTGCCTCATAATCAGAAAGTGGTTTTGGCACGTAAAACCCCATAATTTACTTTTTTAATACTTGTATAATCCCTGGCTCCTTGGTTAAATCAGCCTACGCTGCGCCAATCCATCATGCATTGGATATCGGAAATTCTGCGTGTGATCGGAGGGCCAGCAGAGTACAATCCTGCGTCCTCCCCAATGCTGACAAAACACATGTGGCAGTTATGTGAAGCACCTTGTGATGTATTTTCCCATTCATTGCAGTATAATTTAGACGTTGACTACGGTGGATCGCCTAAGGAATACACCTGTACCATGAAAGACTTCCTGTGGTATAAGACTGTCCGAGTAAGTTGCCTCACACTTATTGTTCAGTTTATGTAATTGCGTTTACAAGAGTATTAGCTATTTTTTGGCCATCAAAGGCATTTCTTGTTTCCAGAGAGCTCTGTATTTCCTGCCCTCTCGCGTACTTTTTGGTCAACCTGTCAAGTAACTGAATGTTGTATGTCCTCGGTTTGAATGTTTCCAGGCAGTAATGAGTTTAAAGGACGTTTGTCGCCCTTCCGACGACCAGTGCACAAAGGAGCAGACACGTGTATGCAAGGGTGGCATGGTAAAACTCGCAAAGTCTAAGGCCTTCTGCATAACGTCGACAACATTTTGCGCACATTGGGTCCCCACCACTATCCTGAAGGACAGACACGCGGGCGAACGCAGAGCGCGCGTGGAAAGTTCCGGTGTTTCGCGCGCTCTGTTGCCGGTGTCGTCGAGTTTTCCGTCGTATTCCGACATGCACATGCCGTCTTTGCCGCATAACATAGCGCTGCGAACCTAAGCTTGATTCCCCGCAGCGGGCATAAGTGGACCATCTTGATGAAGGTATCGTTGGCTGCTACAAAACGAAGGTGTGTCAGGGAGAGCTCTTGATTGCTGAATTTACAACTATATGCCTGCAGAGTTACAAAGCAAAACTTACCTAATCACGGTGTTTCTTACGGATAGATGTCATTTTGACTTCCATACTTTGATTACTTTATACCAGGCCTTGAATCATAGTCATCTGAACTACTGCATAACTTCTAGGGGTGATACCTATCACTGTGATCTTTTTCTACAGCACGTTCAACATGAAGCCATCTGCATTCTTAATGGGAATAATCACCAAACTCATCTTTACAATCAGCTCAACGCACTCCGTATTACTGATATAGTTATATTTGGTGTTTAGATATTTACGTATCGAGCAGCTAAAAACCAAACACTTCTCAAATTGTTTCTCTTCCAAATGTTGCATCACTTGCTCTATTGCACGTTTTTTCTTCGCAGGGTACATAGAGTGTTTATGTTGTTTTGATTAAATTAAGCAATCCCTTCTCTTATAACCGCTAGCTTTATGAGTGCATTTGTAACGCACATGACTTCGTATTCAGTGTGTGCTTTGTGAGATACCGTGAACCAACTTGTTCTGCTTTAATGAATTATTCTTCCTGTTTTACGTAATATTAGCGTTTTTTCCTCAGTATGTCAACTCATAGTATTTTTACTACTAATAGTTTTTCACCGCTGTTGATTTCTTTTTTTTTGGGTGGGGGGATACTGTTACTGAAATTTATTTTAGCAAATACTACGGGACCTCTTTCTGCGTGTTATATGTACCCATTCTTTATTTATTTATTTATTCACGGCACCTTACAGACTCCTCATCGGAGCTTAGTGTAAGGGGGTCTTCGAACTGCGAAAATACAAGGCATCATAACACGCGAGAAATAAGCAAGAGCATGCGCTAAACTGTGTACGAACACATGCTTATTACAGTCACAATGTTCATGGTCAAGCGAGAATACAAATAGATTAAAACAAGTTATACAAAGATAACATAAAATTAATTTCTACAAGGAAAGAAATGCGAGAGAACACGTCCAAAACAAGTAAATTAGGTATTAGACAGGTACTGAGCAGTTAGAACGCTATTTACTCATGAAATATTCCTGCAGACGGTAATGGAATGCTTCAAGATCTGTAATGGAGACGATACCGTCAGGAAGATCATTCCAAAGTTAAATGACATGTGGCAACGCTGATGAGTTAAAACGCTTGTGTTTTACCGAAGACACGCTTGATGCTAACGTAATTATGGAGCCGTCGCGACATAATATATATGTATTTAGAGTGACTAAATATTCAACTGTAAAAGCCAGTCATATATGTCTTAAGAACGGTGTTACGCTCAAGCCACCATGCCAGCCGAACACGTGCAAATTTCTCGGTTAGGTTTGCTATGTATGACGTAGGGAAACCGGTCATAAAATGTCGGGTCTGCTCTTTTTTTTTTACTAAGCTTCAGCGCACCAGGCCACCTTCCATGACGAAGGCGCATGTTTTGATCTCCCACATGTAATTGAAATAGGCTACAACGCTCCTTTTATACATTCTTGGGGAGGTTATCGTTTTGTTCGTAATGCCATCAGCCTCAGGAGGACCACAGCGCTGACGCAGAAAATTTAATACCCAGGTACTGGAAGAATCGTACGTAAACATTCTGGGGCGATTGAGCGGTAAATGCGAGAGAAACGCGTTAGCATTACATCGCACCTTTTTGGGGTCCCGGATCTATGATTTAAATCGCGTTCAGCACATTGCAAAGTGTTGTTCTTGAGATCATTCGACACAAGTACTGCCCCCTCAAGGAGCGAAGTGCAACTGACAGTGGTCAAGAGAGAGAGACGAAAATAATGTCCAGTGGTGTGGGCTGCAAGCCCGGGCCAGGCGCGGACCCATCTGCGCTCAGAGGTCCGCTAGTCCATGTCGCTGCGGCACAACGGCGGCAGACAACCATAAGTTGCACTATATCTTGATACGGAACAGCCGCCACAGTGCGGCTGCAATGAGGAGGAAGAAGACGACGTGTGTGCCCGCTTGATATAGCGTCGCCATCTTTGCCACCGTTGGTCTACGTGTAAATATATTGTAAATAGACTTGTACATCAGCTATACGTAACATTAATTTGGTGGAGGTGGACGTTCCCCGTACCCGTCATAGAGCTCCGCAGCGGTCGCAACGGCGACAGTGTAATTTCGCCTTCTGCTGGCGGCACCTCATCTACGCAAGCGTCTCCGCCTGCAGGCCCGACCTACGTCGCCGTTTCCCCCCCTCGGGATCCTGTTGTTTTCACCGGAGTGGGCAGTCCTGATGTTGACGACTGGCTCCGCTTATACGAACGTGTCAGCACCAGTCACAGGTGGGATCCGACTATTATGCTTGCCAACGTTCTTTTCTACCTCGACGGAGCTCCAATGGCATGGTTCCAGACTCACGAAGAGGAGATTTCGAGCTGGAATCTCCTCAAAGAAAAGCTCTGCGACCTTTTTGGCAATCCGTTCGGTCGCCAAGTCAATGCCAAGAAAGCCCTTCCCACACGTGCACAGACGTCGAACGAGTCCTACGTGTCGTACATTCTCGACGTCTTGGCCCTTTGTGTCAAGGCTGACCCAAACATGTCGGAGGACGATAAGGTTAATCACGTCGTCAAAGGCATTGCTGACTAAGCCTTCAAATTAGTGGTGTTTACGAAAGATACCTGCATCGATACCATCCTCAAGGAGTGATGCCGTCTCGAGCATGTTAAAAGCCGCCGGGTATCCCAGCACATCACGCGACTTCCCAACACAGCTGCTACGTCATCGTGTGACGGCCTCTTCCACCAGCCGTCGCGATGTGACAACTTGACCCGCATCGTTCGTCGTGAGGTCGAAGCAGCGCAACCGGCGGCCCCTTCATTCCCGTTACCTGATCATTCTCCGGTGACAATCTCCTTAACCCAGGCCCTCGTCCGTCAAGAGATGTCGAACGTCGGCCTGCAATCGATTCGTTCCGTACGCTCGGAACCTTTGTCTCCATGCACGTCCCCACCCCACTCTTCTTACTCCTCTTATGGACAGCGCAACCCTTCCGAATGGCGAACCGTGGACGACAAGCCGATCTGTTTTAACTGCCCACGCATTGGACATGTCACTCGCCACTGCAGCGGCCGCTGGACTTCTCCGACGCGCTATTATGCTTATTACGCCCTTCGCCCCTCTAGCGCATCCTTTTCCTTCGCCCCTTCTATGCCCGCTCCATCACCTGACCCTGCGACACCTTTGACACGACCCCGCTACTCCCGCTCGCCTTCCCCCTCCGGCCGCCAATCTCGCTCGCCCCCGCCACGACGTGCTCCTTCTCCGACCTACTCGCCGCACCCCCGACCGGAAAACTAGACAGTGCAGCTACTGAAGGTGAAGCTGCATTGACAACATTGGCACGAAATCCTTGCTTCACCTTACCCACGAACAAGAATCTTTTGAACGTTCTCGTCGACAATGTTCCTGTGTGCGCGTTGATTGACACCGGGGCGCATGTGTCCATTATGAGTGCTGCTCTTCGCCGTCGGCTCAAGAAAGTTCTGACGCCTGCCCCGAATCGAGTTGTGCAAGTCGCCGACGGAGGGACTGTCGCTATTGTTGGCATGTGTTCTGCCCGATTCACCATTGCTGAGAGAAACACCGTCGTCCTCTTCACCGTCATCGAGCATTGCCCTCACGAACTCATTCTCGGTCTGGATTTTCTTGCCAATAATTCTGCCCTCATTGACTGTTCGGCCGGCTCACTTCGCCTTGACTTACCTCTTCTTCCCGACCCTGTGGACCCGCCTCCAAGCCATCTGAGCTGCATGGATTTTATTCGCCTACCGTCGACTTGTCCTCACCAGCTGTACCTGACGGCAATTACTTGGCCGCACCAATTCCGGCCGTTATGCTTACACATGGTGTTACCGTGCCGCACACTGGGCTGAAAATTACTGGCAACCGCACCTGCCTTCCGCTTGTCAATTTCGCGCTAACCGCGCAAGTTCTGCCTCAGGAGATCTCCTTGGTTATAATTAGCGCTGTGCAGGAGGATGAGGTCGAGGCATTCACAGTGGAAGATCGTTACAGCTCAGCCCATACCGTGACGTCATCGCACGGTACTGACGTCGACATTAAGAAGATGGTTTCCTCTGACCCTACACCTGCTCAAGTTGAAGCTCTTTGCCGCGTTCTTGAAGGCTATCGCGACATTTTTGACTTTGACAATAGACCCTTAGGTCAAACGTCCGTCGTGACCCATCGCATAAATACTGGCGATGCGAACCCTATTCACCAACGTCCATATCGTGCTTCTGTGTCGGAACGAGCTGTTATCCAAAAGGAAGTCAGAAAGATGCTTGCAAAGGACATTATCGAGCCTTCCTGTAGCCCCTGGGCATCTCCCGTCGTACTTGTCAAAAAGAAGGATGGAACGTGGCGCTTTTGTGTAGATTATCGCCACCTTAACAAAATCACAAAAAAGGACGTGTACCCTTTGCCACGTATTGATGACGCTCTAAACTGCCTGTACGGTGCCACCTATTTTTCTTCTATCGACTTACGGTCCGGCTACTGGCAGATATCCGTCGATGACATGGACCGAGAGAAGACTGCTTTGTTACCCCTGACGGCCTTTATCAGTTCAAGGTGGTGCCTTCCGGTCTCTGTAACGCGCCCGCCACCTTCGAACGAATGATGGACTCTTTGCTTCAGGTGTTCAAGTGGTCCGCCTGTTTGTATTATCTGGACGACGTCATCGTTTATTCGCCCACATTCAACACGCATCTAGACCATCTTTCAGCAATTCTTGACGTGTTTCGCCGCGGCGGTCTCCAGTTGAACTCTTCAAAATGTCATTTCGCTCGCCGCGAAATCGCCGTCCTTGGACACCTCGTAGACGCTAGAGGCGTGCGACCCGATCCGGACAAAATTCGCGCCGTTACGAATTTTCCTGTTCCGAAGTCTACCGAGGACTTTCGTAGTTTCGTAGGGCTGTGCTCGTATTTCCGACGCTTTGTGAAGGAGTTTGCGACCATCGCACGTCCCCTTACCTACCTGTTGAAGAAAGACGCCCGTTTTTCTTGGGGTCCTGACCATGCCGCATCTTTTTCGCAGCTGACTACTCTCCTTACCACGCCTCCAATTCTGGCCCACTTTGACCCGTCTGCCTCAACGGAAGTTCGAACTGATGCCAGTGGTCATGGCGTAGGAGCAGTGTTAGCACGGCACCAGCGTGGACATGATCGCGTTATAGCATATGCCAGCCGACTTCTATCACCCGCTGAGCGCAATTATTCAATCACAGAGCGCGAGTGCCTCGCTCTTGTGTGGGCTGTTTAGAAATTTCGTCCATAATTGTACGGACGCCCCTTCTTTGTCATCACTGATCACCACGCTCTCTGCTGGCTATCCTCGCACAAGGACCCCACGGGACGCGTCGCTCGCTGGGCGTTACGCCTGCAAGAATATACCTTCTCCGTGGTTAATAAGACGGGACGCTTGCACCAGGAGGCCGATTGTTTGTCCCGCTACCCCGTCGACGAACCGGCTGATGCGGACGCCATCGCCTGCGTTTTCTGTGTGTCCCAGTTGCTTCAAATCGGCAACGAGCAACGGCGCGATCCTTCATTACGAGCCCTCATCGACCGTCTGGAGTCAACTCCTGGCGACGCCTCTCTCCGGATGTTTCTCCTTAAGGAGGGGGCATTATACCGCCGCAATTTTGATCCACACGGCCTTGACCTTCTGCTCGTCATTCCATCGCACGTGCGTTCGACTGTCCTCCAGCAACTTCACGATGCTCCCTTGGCTGGACACTTGGGCGTCTCGCACACATACGACCGTGTACGCCGTCGATTCTTTTGACCGGGTCTCGCCCGCTCCGTGCGGCGCTACGTTGCCGCTTGTGAGCCCTGTCAGCGCCGGAAGAAGCCCTCCACACCTCCAGCTAGATGTCTCCAGCCGATCGACATCCCACCCGAACCCTTTTTCCGTGTTGGTCTAGACCTTCTTGGACCATTTCCTCTCTCGGGCTCCGGAAATAAATGGGTCGCCGCCGCTACCGATTATGTTACGCGGTACGCAATGACCAGAGCCCTCCCGACAAGTTGTGCTACTGACGTTGCTATCTTCTCTACGCCGTCATTTTAGTGCACGGTGCTCTGCGCCAATTACTCACTGACCCTGGCCACAGCTTTTTCTCTGCAGTCGTCGAGGTCATCCTCCGCTCCTGCTCGACAAAGCACAAGTTCAGCACGTCCTACTACCCACAGACGGGCCTCACGGAGCGCCTCAACCGGACCATCACTGACATGCTTTCGAAGTACGTTGCGACCGACCACCACGACTGGGATCTTCACTTACCATATGTGACGTTCGCGTATAATTCATCGCGTCACGACACCGCCGACTATTCACTATTCTATCTACTATATGGCCGAGAACCCGCGTTGCCCTTGGACACTTTGCTGCCCTCAGCCACACGTTCCGCCACTGAATACGCCCGCGACGCGATCGCACAGGCCGACCAAGCACGCCAGCTCGCCCGCACCCGTCTCGAGGCCTCACAGGAGCATCAGAGACGCCTCTATGATTGCCACCATCGCGACATGCACTTTTCTCCGGGTTCTCTGGTGCTTCTCTGGTCACCCATTCGACGTGTGGGCCTTTCCGAAAAGCTGCTGTCGCACTACACTAGCGCATACCGTTTGGTGCGACAAGTGACCGATGTCACGTATGAAATCATCCCTGCAGACCACTCAGCGTCATCTTCAACTGAAAGTGACATCGTTCACGTGGCGAGACTGAAACCGTACCGCACACCTTTCACCGCGGATATGTAGATTAAGCACTGGGACGGTGCCTCTATCACCGGGGGTGATGATAAGGAACAGCCGCCACAGTGTGGCTGCACTGAGGAGGAAGAAGACGACGTGGTGCCCCGTTGATATAGCGTCGCCATCTTTGCCGCCGTTGGTCTACGTGTAAATATATTGTAAATAGACTTGCACATCAGCTACACGTAACAATATGTGCATACATACACTCTTAAAACGGTTGCACCCATTGGGGTGTATATTTGTCCCACAACAAAAATCGTCATCTGCCTTGCTTGCGTTTCCTTTCTTGAAAACTCGGCACTCGCTACTGTCCTGTCGAGAATCCTGTGTCCTGCTGATAACGCGCAACCCGTTCGTTACTGGCAAATACCGGGCTCGCTGCGTTAAAGAAAGGAAACTCGGGCAAGACAGATGACGATTATTGTTGTGGGACAAGATGTGCACCAAAGGGTGTAATTTTTTTAAGAGTATACACACACGCTCTTCTAAGCTTTCTTATTCACTGCCTACCTCTAGCACGTGACCGGCTTCCCACACTTCAAACGCATACTTCTTTCTTTCACTTTGACACTCTTGATGCTCACGTGTTAAAAGGCGGGTCCGTAGCAGACAGAGTAAAAGGTCGAAAGCGTTTCAATAATATTGCGAGCAGTTAGGTATTCGCAAAGTTTACAGAGAGAACATACGGGCCTTATAATCAACAGTCCCAGTGCAACAATGGTCTGAAGGACTGCGTGCCACCAGGGCTGTTTACTCGATACTCTTACAACTGAGTAAGAGCGCTCAACCTCGCACAAAATGCTGCCCAATTCAATGTCCTCGATAACGGGTCGTTGTTATAGTGTCACGTGTACTTATTTGTCTTCAGCGGCTAAGAAATATTCAAAGCAATCGCCCGGCGCCTCCGGACGCGCCTTTCTGTATGGGAATGCTATCACTGGCTCTAGCTGTTGCCTGTGTTGTCGACAAGCGTTGCGTGATCAGACTGCGCGCCCGACGAGAGTGGTGGTGTACATTTGATGACTTAGGCGTGCACTAGCGATTACGCTGGAAGGATCAATAAGCCATGTAGAAATAATCGACGCTTCTTATCCGCAAATAAGATTTTCGATAATCGACGAGTGTGCTCGCCGCTATCATTGTGCGGGGTGTCACTTGTTTTGCTGGGCACAGGTTCGCCCGTTAAATAGTTAGTTTCGTGACTTGCGTTGTGCCACTGTGGTTGTTCAGCATCACTACAACGTGACGTCTGGTGAAGGTGCCTTTGCGTTCATGTACCGGACGACCCCGTCAAGCTCAAACCTTGAAGACAACGCCCAGCCGGTCCATCGACCTAGTCGCAGGTTAGAAAACCTGCTCCCAGAGCACGGACTTCTAGAGACGACCAGGGAGATCGTGACCAAGTCAGGAGCCACGATGACGGACCCAGCATCTTCAGCAGCCACCGTACTTCGACAACCCGAGAGCCACCTTCCGTGGAGCTTCATCGGATGACCCCGAAATCTGGCTGGAGACGTTCGAAATAGTGTCGACCTACGAGCGCTGGGACTCTTAAGACAAGCTTCGCCACCGGCATTTTTCATTGGAAGACTCCGTGAGTACCTGGTTCGAGAATCGGGAGCCTCTTCCTAAAGACGTTCATAAGCGTCGTCCGAAGAGAACAGGCCGAAGTTCTACTGAAAATCCGGCTACAGCTACCGAACAAGAACATAGAGGTCTTCAAGGAGGTGATGACTCGCTTGTTCAGCCACACTGACCCCGACATGTCCGAAGAAAAAAAATTCCCTTCTTGATGCGTGGCTTGAAGCATGAAATTTTAGCAGGAATGATGCGGAGCTCGCGAAGGACAGTCGAAGAGTGTATTTCTGAGGCCACCATCATGGAAAAGACACTACAGATGCGAAACAGGGAGTACGATCGCCCTACGCTGACGAAAAACCGCGCCGACGGTCAAGCTCTAGGCACTAACGACCTGAGCGAGAACATCAGAGCGGACGCGCGGGAAGAGCTACAAAGGTTGTTTCCTTCGTCCCAGCTCAAAGTGGCGGCGATCTCTGACATTGTCCGAGACCTGATCGAGCAGTCAATGCGAGCTCCTGCATCGCCTCAGCCGGACACAATGAGCTACCCTGTTCTCGCCCGCCGTCCCGTTCCTCCTCCTCGCTCACGCCAGGGCCCGGTAACGCCGTGATTCGGCAGACACATTAGTGTGCCTGCGTATAGTAGAATTTGACGTTTCGAATGTGGTGTTGAGTCTATTTAACCATTTTTCCTCATATGTTGCCACGGTGCACTTGTTCGTGCAGCGTGCAAATTCAGAGCTGTAGGTCCGCGGTTGGAAAGCACATATAGGGAGCTTGAGACAATGTAGCTGCATTCGCATTGTCAACTCATTTAGCACTTTTATTGCCTACTCTACCGCCAAGTGCATATATATATATATATATATATATATATATATATATATATATATGTATAATGATGGGAAATAAATATCGTTATGATAAATTTAGCCAATGGTTCGTGTTGCTTCTGGAGCAACACTAACACTCGCAAACAAGTTTTTAGCACGATTTCACGCTGTTTAAATAACTCGCATGTCCCGATAGCCTTGTTTACCGAATAGGAGTCTCAAGGCATGACATCATCTTTTACGATGCTACAGAACAGCCGAGAACGTGCTGCACGAAGTTGCCGGCCCGTGCAGTGTGGCTGGCGCATTCTCGAGGCGCGCTGCAATTGCAGTCAAGCCTGCACTGCAACGAACGGCGCCGCGCATTCTGAGATCTACGATGCAATCTTCGTGTCATTCTGTGTTATGTTACAATCACCATTTTAACATTGCAGTGCTTACAATGAGATACTTTTCTGAAAGGGCTGGTACCACTCAATATACAAGTGCAACAAGGTCAGAGAAGGATACCGCGTAAGTGCCGACATTTTTTTCCACCTTCGATTTGGGATTTCACCAAACCTGCATGATTTTGTCCGAAGGCTCATGCATCGTACTTTTTTACTCCTGTTTCCATAGCCGTATCATTACTGTATGAACAAGAGGATAATATACAGTGATGCTGTACCCACGCAGTAAGCATACGTTTTCTTCCTTGCACGACTCAGTGGTTATATTTTACTATGAAGTAAGAAGCGATCACTTCTTTCAACCCTGCGCTGTGTATATGTGTACGCCTATGTGTACGTAGAGCTATTTAAGTGAATTCGCAAATGACTTGCTTCCCTCGAATGGTCGGTTTCTTGTCCGTAGTTTCCGTCAGACACGTTAGAGTGCAACATGGACGCTTGACGTGTACAGCTGACTGGGCGCCCCACGGTCTTGGAAGTTGGGGAGTTTCAGAAATAGGGGGGCCGAAGCGAGGAAATAGAGTCCGCCAAGGTGTACAATAGAACGCAAAGCGTCTAAAGTGGCTTTTTGCGTCCGCTAAGCCGATTAGGTAGGCTATTTCTAAAACTCCCTGTTACCATTTTGACCCAAGCAGTCAAATAGAGCATCATGCGCAGATAGTGATTAAACTGAGTCCACTTAGGGCCAAAATATTCCACGCAGGCCGTAGTCAAGCAAATAGCCTCTCGCTCATCTTAGCGAGTTTGATTTTCAACCACCGTATGGCGCAGTGTTGCGCTTCGGCTTCGCAGCACATTAATGCCGCCGCTTGTGTGCGTGCCGGGAATGAGACGCGACGATGCCACCGGCCGCCGGAACGCGCGCCGACGACGCAGAACGCGAGCGCGCTTTTTACAGGCGGCCCCTGCGTTCCGTCTCGCGCTTGGTGTACGAACAGCGCTGCGTTGTCGCCGGGATGGTGGGCTGGCACTGAACGGTGGGATGATAGGAGAGCAATCCTCGCATTGTAGTCGGATGAAAAAAAGAGCTCGCGCGAGAGATAGATTAGCTTTATTTTACGAATGGCTGTTTCCCTTTTGTCCCATATCTTGGGTAATGTTCTGGACATTGTCGGGAATCTGCTCAGCTCTAATTAGCTCAAAATGAAGCCATCGCAGAATTTCCGATGTCTGGAATAGCACCCCACACGGGTCCTGTAGGCTTCCGGTGCAAAACGCGTTCACACATGCCCTCCTACGAAGGTGCGGCCCTCTGTTGTACAAACTGCCAGCGCCTTCGAGGGCGAGAAACTCGGCTCCATCTTGCTGCTGAGTTTGTCGAGTATGATCTTTGTCTTTTTTGCCCTTGGCGTGCAATCGCCGCGTTGCCGCTATAGGCGCGGGGCTGTGCGTCGCGAGTGTTCCAGAAAGCCGTGTCTGTTTGCGTGCACCTACACTCGAATCATCGCAATGAGCGCCGATTGATCACGATGTCGTGGAGAGTACGGGGGCCGAATGTCAACCATGTCATCCGACCAGACTATCGACACACCGAAACGCGGTCTCCTCAATTTTGCCGAAAATAGAGCTGTGTTTTCCGCTAATAATGATGGCGCTTTAACTACAAGGCGTGTACGCGTATTCGAAATTCCGAATGCGAATCAAATATACTTTACTATTCAATTCGAGAATTCACTATTTCAAATTGTCGGATATTAAAATGTGTTCCAATACTATTATAAGGGATAACAACGGTTCTTGCAGTCTGCAGGAGGAAGGAACGACGCAAGTGGAGATTGTCACGAATAATATGGCACTGCACACGGAGAACCGCGGTTGTTGCGCAGGCGCACCAGCGACCGCATAGAAGAGATCACCTCTGCACAGCAGTTTCCAGTCGCTAAATTAGCACGGCTCGTGTTTCGCACTTTGGAAATTTGTTGTAGAGAAATCAATTAATCATTTGGCCAATCTCACCGTGTTTGGATTGCAGGGCCCTTCACTAGGTCTGGCCATATTGAGCTGACAAGCGCAGAGCATACATTGTGCGATAACGATCGTGTCTGCAAAGTATTACATCTCTACGCGCCGCGGAAAGATCTGAAATTTCAAACCGAGTGCCATTTGTCCTTCTGCTCGTGGCCGCCGCGCTCCAAGCCGGAGGATGACGTACTTGTGTGCCTGCGCCTTGTGTGCCACGGTGTGACGTCGCTCGTAGTGACACGTAACTTCCAGAATTATTCAAGACAACATCTGTTATCTGTGCGATCTGTTGCTTGAATTGACGAATTGAAGTTTGGAGAAACAATAAAGCACACAAACGGAATGTCTGCGTGCTTTTTTGTTTTACTTCGCACCAAAGCAAGAGAGATTTACTTCCGCTTCGTCTGCTTGTTCCCACGGTCGTGTGGTCACGCGCGCAGGTACCGGAACTGCCATTTTCTACCGTGTTCCACTCTGTGATCATGCTCTGCAATCCTCTTGTTCTGCCTCAGTATTCGTGTAGCACATAATTATACCGCTAGTCATGTGTCCTTGTGCACAGTGCGCAAAATAGTGCGCCGCGCGATCGAGACAACAGCTCGCGTTACGCCATCAGCGGAAGAGCGTAGCGCCGAAAAAGAAAGCGAGGAGAAAAAAATGAAGGCGGGGCCTCTGACGTATGCGTGACGTGATCCTCGAGTTCCGGTATGGGAGAACGCAAGGAAGGAATTTCGCTTGCAGAGGCTAGACGGGGCGAGTGGAGAGAGCGTCTTCTTGGCACTGGAGCCCGCCTGCTGAAATCATGGGTTCGTGGCACTGAAATATTTCTGTCTCGGCTATAAATGAACCGATTTGAAAAACTTCTTGCTGCAGAACGCTTCCTATAGGACACGTAACAACTTCCAGCGTATAACCAAAATTTGCTATGAGGCCTGGTGAGGGACCCTTTAAGACGACATGCGCTGCTGTAGTATTACAATTACATGCTTAAACTACTCTACTGCGTGCTCATAAGAACTGATGCGCAAAAGGGACGAGGACAGGAGCAAAGAAAACGACGAGCACTCTCACGACTGAAGAACGCTGCGCCGTTTCTTTTTGTTTGTGTCCTACTGTACATCAGTTATTATGAATCCGTTAAGACTCACCCAACTTGCAGTCATTCTACTACGTGCATAGCGATAATAGCGCTATTCTGATACCGCTATACAGCCCTAACCCCTTTTCCTCTCTCTTCCGTACAGCGAAGGACACCGTCCCCTGTGGCCTGTGTACGGCGAATACAAGTACGTGCCGCCACAGCGCTGGCTGCACAACATCGAGGTAGGCTGACGTCGAAATACGTCAAGTTTCTGGGCTGTGTGGCAGAGCGTGCACAATGGGGCGACGTTGCACGCCGCCCAAGTGCTTCCAGTGTTGCGAAATTTACAATTCTGCAACTGAATTTGCTAATCAGTCTTTTGAATAGCTGTTTCTAGGTTATATGTATATATAATACTGCTAATTGTTTTTGGTAGGAAGAATTCTGGCTTATTTTATAAGAGCGCCGAACGGTGCCGAACCGACGCATTCGGAGATTACAGTGGGCTGACCGTAGTGAGTAAGTGAGTGAGTGAGTGAGTGAGTGACTGAGTGAGTAAGTGAGTGAGTAAGTGAGTGAGTAAGTGAGTGAGTGAGTGAGTGAGTGAGTGAGTGAGTGAGTGAGTGAGTGAGTGAGTGAGTGAGTGAGTGAGTGAGTGAGTGAGTGAGTGAGTGAGTGAGTGAGTGAGGTGAGCGAGTGACTGAGTGAGTGAAAGAGAGAGAGAACTGGTCCAGAGAAGACGCAGGAGAGACCGCGCGCCACCCGGTTAGTCCCACGTAGGGTTGCCCAAGCCGAGCTTGAAGGCCCGATCGCGGGCACTCTCGACGGCAAGGATCTATGGTCGTTGAGTTCGGGGCTGCCCAAGAGCGCAGCTCACCTCCTCGCTGAAGGAGGAGCCAATGGCTTCACACTGCCGCAACACATGATCCAATGTTGTCGTTACACCACAGGCAGAGCAGGGTATATCTTTCAGGGTATATTTCATGAAGAATTAACCGCAAGGTTAGGATACTCACGGGCTTGTA
Organism: Dermacentor variabilis; assembly: GCF_050947875.1. Taxonomy (NCBI): domain Eukaryota; kingdom Metazoa; phylum Arthropoda; class Arachnida; order Ixodida; family Ixodidae; genus Dermacentor; species Dermacentor variabilis. The sequence goes on from NC_134570.1 coordinate 9,239,906, forward strand.
AAAGTCGAAAGGTCACCGCCCGCGCCTCGCATAAGGCAGGGTGCGGGAGAGGGAATACCTGTCTTGAAATATAATAGTGTGTGATGACCTCTTTGAACGTGAGCAAGGGTTTCCCGCGGCGCAGGGGAACTGCGGAGGCGGCCCGGTCAGCGAGTCCTCGCGCGGCCTCGTGCGCGCCCTCGTTAAGGTTAGAGGGAGAGCCCTCAGTCGACCCCCAAGTGAGCGAGAAACCAAGTGAGAGAATGGGAAGAGACACTTTTGGCGCTTTGGAGAATGCGGAGGGCCTGAGGGGAGACCATCGCGGCTTTGTAGGCCTTAATGGCTGCCTTGGAATCTGTTGTAGCGCGAGTGACAGCAACACACGCAGTAGGCGCAAGCCAAAGAATTGTTTATTGCAGATAGCGTGGCTGCTTTCATGCAGTGCGCATTTGGTCACGCATGCGCACTTCGTGCGATGAACGGGCTTCCGATGACGCGACGCGGCACTTCCTTTCTCTTAGAAGCCTATTATATCGGGAGGTCTTCTTGCGCGCGTAGAACGCCTGGGAAATCCGAGACTGTCGGTTCTCTTGAGGTTGTCTCATTGGGAGACCGGGCTGTACCAAGTGATACGTCTGATGGCGGTTCGGTGTCTTCTCCTGCTGAGGGTTGGTCGCGCTGCGAGGCTTGGTGGCCTGAGGGTCTATCACTTCGCGAGGTGTGGTGTTCTGAAGGCCGAGTTGTGCTGAGTTCCTGTTTTAACTCTGCCATTGTGTTCCGTGGTCGCACTTGATCCACGTGATGGCACTGCACTCCTCCTCCGGTGTCCACTATAACCAAGCGCCTAACTCTTGTTGACGTCACCGTGCCGGGCAAATATCTCTGGCCGGCTTGATTGTAATGACGTGACCAAACAGGTGCTCCCGGAGTAAGCAACTGCAACGTCGGTGCCGAGGGCGTGCCCACCGTGGAATCCCGCGGTGCCACCTCCTGCCCTTGAATATGTTCACTTAGATGGGTCCTTGGTTGAAAACCGAGAAGCATCCCGGCGGGCGATTTCCCTTCTCGAGTCGGCGTCGTCCTGTAACGCAGCAAGAAGTTGTTGACTGAGTAGACTTCCGGCTCATTTTTCTTCATTCCCTCCTTAATGGTGCACACAGCGCACTCCGCTAATCCGTTTAACTGAGGGTAATACGGAGCGGAGTTAACATGACGCACATGGTTATCTTTGAAGAATCTTTCAGTCACTGCACTGTTAAATTGCGGCGCATTGTCGGAAACGGCAGGCCAAAACGCGCGACGATCCCCCCAGAACTTGCACCGTGGTTTCTGCACTTGCTGCTTTAAGGGGTACTGCCTCCATCCATTTCGTTTCCGCATCCACTACCACCAAGACCATGCTACCTTCAACCGGACCAGCAGTCGACATGCAGAGGAAACCAACGTTTGTTGTTCTTCGGCCAGCTTAAGGGGACCTGGCCCGCTGGCATGTGCCAACACTGCACACATTGCTGGCAGCTTTGTACCATCTTTTCTATGTTGCGGTCCAATCCGGGATGCGTATTTACAATTGCTAGTAGGTACAGCGGGGCATGGCACTTGCGCAGACGCCGGACGTTCGCGCGCATACGTGGGTAAGAGAGTGTGCGAGAGATGAAATGTGGGGACTTTTGCTCCTTCAATATATATGACTCTGCCTAGGCATTACGGAGGAGTTTCTTAGCGCGTGTTGTGCGCGCTTGTCCCTAGGCGTGCCGGCAGAAGTTGCGGGGTGCGGTAGTGCTGAACTTAGCATCGTAAGTTCGCGGCTGGACGTAACTATATTTATTCAATCGTGTTTTTTTACTAATTGAAAGAACGTGTCATTTTTTCGCATTATTGGCGGCGCCTCCAGGACACCAAAGCGGCAACGGAGACACGAAAGCTGGAACCCGGACTGGTCCGTGGGTTGGGGCTCGCAGAGGCCTGCGCGTGCCAGAGGTATATAAGATCGGCTGTCCGTGATAGCGGACAGCCAATTTTTTTTTTATGCGAACACCCCCTGGCACGCTTCGGACTCAGCGGCCACAACCCGCGGGCCGCCCTGCCTCCAGGTTTGATCCCCCCGCTACCCTTTGGGTGCCCCGGAGATTCTGCGCCGCCTGCTTTATTATAACCTCAGGTGCTCTCCTGAGGCCTCCGTCTGCCGGTTACATGTTCCCTAAAGGAGCAGTACTTGTAAAAAATCCAATCTGTCGTCGCGACGAAAAAAGTGACCCGCGACTTATACAACACCAGTCAGAACCTTGCCGCTTCAGACAAAGAGATCACCAAGTGGGGCGTCGGTGCCCACTGCCTCACCGCGCGGGCGGCTAGCGGCGGAGCGAAAACAAACTCGACTGCACTCCGCAATGCCGGCATGTCCAGGGGACAAACGCATGCAGCACGCGCAAAGAAACCACCTCCATAGTGCCTAGGCAGAGTCACACATTCAAGGAGCAAAGGTCCCTAGATTTTCTCTCTCTCACCCACTCATACTGGCGCCTGCGCAGAAACATCGAGCGTCGCGAAAAACGCCCCACCCCACTGTACCTACTAGCAATTGTAAAGATGCATCCGGATACCAAAACATCGTGCGCGCCAGGCGCTTCATTGCCGTCATGCCTGGATGGGTCTGGTGAAAATCCTGTAGAATAATTGACTGCACATCCTCGGCCAAAATAACCCGATGACCCCAGTAGATTAGTCCATTACTCACAGTAAGTTCATGTCTGCGGGTGAAGTACGGCTGAAAACCCTGCTGCTCCCGTCTCATTTGGTTTGGACAGCCGCGCAGAATCCATGTCTTCACTTGTTGGAGAAGGACGTCATCGCTTGCGCTGTCTGCCAACTGCTGTGCACAAAGAGAAAAATCTGTCAAGGCTTGCGCATGCAGCACATATTCTACAGGATCATCTTCATCGGGTTGCCCACGTTCTGGCAGAGGTAAACGGCTCAAGGCGTCGGCGTTCACGTTCAACGGTCATTTCCGATAGTCTGTGTCATACTGATACGCCGATAAATGTAGTGCCCATCGCTGTATCCTAGCCGCCGCCATTTGCGGAATAGGTTTGTCGCGATGAAACAGCCCCGTCAATGGCTTATGATCTGTTATCAAAAAAAAATTTATTACCAAAAACATAGTCTAGAAATGTTGTCGCATCGAAAACTTGTGAGAGCGCTTCCTTTTTCAGTTGCGAGTAATTGCGCTCCGCCGGTGCTAAGTTTCTTGAGCGAAAGGCTATCGGATAATCTTCGCCATTGATACGATGGAACAGTACTGCGCCCAATCCGACCGACGACGCATCGCACTCCAGTCGAAGGGTCTTTTGTGGGTCATAGTGTACAAGAAATTTAGCTTTACACAAGGCACTCTTTACTTCTTGATACGCTCTGTCTTCAGACGACTCCCATTTCCATTGCATACCCTTTGCCAGCAAGCGATATAAAGGAGCTAGCGCAGTTGACAAGTTGGGCAAGAATCTCGCGTAGTATGTAACCAAGCCCAAGAAAGATTTCAGCTGGCTTACCGGTGTTGGCTTCGGCGTGGCTAGCACAGCATCAAGGTTGTGCTGCAGTGGTTGAAGACCTTTAGCATCGATGCGATGCCCAAAAAATGACACTTGCGCTTCCCTAAACCGGCATTTGGCTTTGTTCAACTTCAAGTTGTGTTCACGCAGCCGCTGAAACACCTGCCGCAGTACGGAGGCCGCGTTTGGTTCGTTCTGCCGAAGAGCAGGTTGCGGTGAAGGAACGACAGCGGGAGCGGGCCGCGCGTCGTGCGTTCGACCGAAGAACAGACGGCGTTTCACGAACGCCGCCGGGAACTCGCTCGGGAAAGGCCTTTGTAGTCGACGTGCCGACCTTGCCGTGAGGGAGCGCAAAGCCGAGGCGTTACGACAACGAAGAGCCGTGGATCCCGAGCTTCGCTTGCACCCCTCTTCACAGTAGTGTAAGCGCGGTCAATTTTTTTTTTTTCACTCATGTCTGTTTGACGGAAGTCGTCTCCGGCTACGTTATACCATCAGTAGTGAAAGATTGCTTTCGCGAGCGTTCCGAAGAAAGGACCAGTGCTCACGCAAAACGGCCGACTGTCCGCCGCGGAAGCAGCTCGTGTGCCTGTCGCCATCCGCACAGGTTTCTGTCAAGCCCAAGCACATGACCCTCGATAAAATAAAATGGTCGCGGCGCACACGCACTAAAAAAAGTTTACACGCTTTGGGGTGAATATCTGCCACACAACAGTAATCGTCATCTGCCTTGCTTGCGTTTTCTTTCTTGAAAACGCCGCGCCCGCTACTTTCTGGTAGGCGATGCTATGTCATGCTGATAAGGCGCATGCCGTTCGTTACTGGGAAGTACCGCGCTCGCAGCGTTAAAGAAAGGAAATGTGGACAAGACAGATGACGTTTATCGTTGTGTGGCAAGATACGACTCAAAGGGTGTAAACTTTTCTTAGAGTGCAGCACAGGATCCTATGCTGGTTGCCTGCGCCAAATTCGCAATAAAATTGGGATGTGCAAGTTTGATTTGCTTTTAATGTTATGGCTGAGCCCACTAAAACTAAAAGAACATTTTATAAATAAAGAAAAAATAGTAAAAGAATATAGTGATCATCATAAGCAACAGCTTATTTCTTTATGTCCACTACTGGACGAAGGTTTCTCCAAGCGATCTCCAGTTACCCCGTTCTTGCACTAGCTGATTCCGATTTGTGCCTGCAAATTTCCTAATTTCATCACCCCAACTAATTTTCTGCCGTCGTCAACTGCGCTTCCCTTCCCTTGGCACTTATCCTGTAAATCTAATGGTCCACCGGTTATCTAGCCTAGGAATTACATGGCGTGCCCAGCTTTATTTACTTCCCTTAATGTTAACTAGAATATCGACTACCCCCTCTGCTCTCTTATCCACACCACACTCTTCCTGTTTCTTAAGAGGAAGCTTTAGCTCGAGTGCCCTAATCTAAATACATGTAAAAGGAGAATTCGTTTTTCTCGGCAACCACTGCACCAAATTTGACTAGGTTTGTTGCATTTAAAAGACAAACTTAAAATCTAGTGACTGTTTGTTTCGAATTTTTGAGTTAGGTCGTCAATTTTTTATTAAACATTGGCAAAAATCGAAAATTTTCAGAAATCTAAACTATCAAGTTTACAACTCTGTAACTCAACCACTAAAAATGATAATGCAATTCTGTGAATTGCATCGAATAGTACATCTAAAGCGGACAAAACTGACATGCTACACATGAATATAAAAAAATTTAATCATAGGGAAATACAACTTTTGTAAAACCGTTGTAAGCAACATAACAAATTCACGTAATATGAAAATGACATATTGAATTTGTCCGCTTTGAATGATCTAATGGATGCCGTTTACAGAACTGCGATATCAGTTTTTGATGCAGAGCTATGAATTTGTAAACTTCGTGCTTCTATTTTTTTCAAATGGTCAAATATTTGAAAATCGTTTTAAGAAAATTGAAGCCCTAAATCGAAATTCCGCTTCAACAGTCACTAGAATGTAACTTTCTCTTTCAAATGCAACAAATTTTATCAAAGTCGGTCCAGGGGTTATCTCCCAAAAACGTTTTTGCGTTTTACATGAATTTGAATAGGCCGCGTCGGAGTTGGGCCCGAGCTAAAGCTTCCTCTGAACGTTACCCCTAACATTTTTCGTTTCATCGCTCTTAGGCCGTCATTAACTTGTCCTCGAGCTTCATTGTTAAGCTCCTAGTTCCTGCCCAAGCTTTTTTTCTATTTCTCACCATGAATGCCAAAACATGTCAATAGCTCCTATTCTTTACTCTATTCCTAAAATTCATATTACTAGCGATTACTATATTATATTAATTTTCTTATGACTCCGGGAAAAAGAATATAGTAATCGCTGGTAATATGCATTTGAGGAACAGATTAAAGAATAGCTGCTTATTAATTTTTTTTCTTTTTTTTTTGTATTCATTGTGAGAAAAGAAACAGTATCAAAATTGACATTTGGCAGTTTTTTTGTTTCGCAAGGTCGCCACCTTTGTTTATTCTCCCTGCATCCTCCTCATCTTTCCGAAATTTTTTACTGCTTCTTATGCCTTACGCCTGAATACGAATCGTGTGGCTTTTCAAGCGCCTAGGATGTCATGCAGAAGGAATGACTGGAATATCTCGCCAGTTCAATATTTATTCATTTTCAGAAATTTCCGGTGTAGTAAATACTGAAGATGTACTTGCCGTTGCATATATACAGCATGATCTGCCAACTACTAATGTTTATGCACGACGATCTATTTGGCGTCTTACTAAGTGGGCACTATAAATTGAGAAAAACGCACCAACTCGTTTTATACCGGCTGACTCCTCTGCATCTTCTTGCCAGAAAATGGCCACATGTAAGTGGGGCAAATTGGTGGCAAAAATTCCTTGAACTTTGTCCCAATCTTCCTTAGCCGTGAGCTCAGTCTGACGTCAGAGGTTTGGCTGTGTTCAGCAGATAGCCGTTCCAATGAACCGCAAGAGATCAAGAAACATAACTCGTCTAACGCGAACCTCGTCTTCACAGACGTGATCCAAGAAAATAATTTGTGCTTTTTTAGGTGCACCAATCATTAAAACCAAGAGGCAGATGTAAAGAAGTCATTTATTCCACGTCCACATTTCAAGGTCATTGTTTTATTCAATATCTTATTTAGGTCAATCACTAGTGCACAATCACTGCATTCCAGCGGTACCAAGACATGAGACAGAAACTCGTAACTAAACAAAGAAGCTAGAGAACACACTGATGACTGCGCGACTGGAACAAAAATACAACCCCCCCCTCCCCCCGAAGAAAAGAAAAGAACATCGACAATGACCGTCAATGTAAGCGAAGCAACCGAACCCTTCTAGAGAACTATTCCCTTTATTAAAGAAATGGTGCACTTGAATTAAAGCATATATTCGTTGCAGTGAGAATATTGTCGTTTCATTGCTTAATTCTATCCAGAACAATTCGTAGCAGTTTTTTGTGTGGCTACCAGCCGATTCGTCGTGATTGTGTTCACTCCAGCGCCGCAAGCACCGGCGTGCAAGGCAACCGGCATTCTGCCCTCTCGCTGCCGAGCCGCAGCCACCACAGTGAGAGACAGAACTCTGCCGCAGTTTTAGCTGACTCCAGGGCCTCGCTTGCGGCTTTCCCCAGTGCTGATTCGATGAACGCAGCGAGGAACGTTCGGTTTTGCGTTTAGAAGGCTCGAGTGAGCCATCCAGTATTCGGGGCCAAGGATAGTTGGCTTTCTGAAGGGAGTCGAGTGGTGGGGTGGGATATCAGTGCCAGAATGTCTGTTCAGTGTTGGCGTGTTGTTGCTATTTCGAAGGTGGTGAGTCTGCTGGGCCATAGATATGGTGCAATCTAGCAGATGCGGATAGGGTGTTGCTTTGTGCTTGTCTTGCCCTGGCTGCGTTGCAGTGATGTGCACATTTTGTAAAGACCCGTCTAGCCTCTTGATGCTGCTTTAACATGAGGTGCGTGGTTCGTAACAGCGTCGGGGTTGTACTGCGTATATCCGGTCTCCAAAGTAGAGCGTCTCGACGAGCAGGTCAGCCCATTCAGTTACCGTAGTCCCGCGTATCCAGATACCCAAATTATTTTTGTTCGTTTTCTGAGGCATTGGTGAAGTCTTTCGCTTAACTTCCTTGGCAGGGAGCTCGCTTGCACTATTCTGTAAGCGCGTTTGGAGTCCGTGAAGATTGTGTTGGTTGTGCAGTAGCTGGTACACGCTGCACAGCCCTGATTGTGGCTGTAAGCTCAGCCCCACGGGATTTCATAGGGAAAGGTGACTTCTGTTCATACGGGATGAGCGGCAGCGTCCGTTACGACTATGGCTGTAGCCTTGTCGTTGACTCTTGCACCGGTGAAGAGCTGTGTAAAGTGTGGTTTCTGGCGACCACAGAGGGCTCCCCACCACCTCAACTACTAAGCACCGCCGCCCAAGGACCTCCCGTCTCGAAGACGTTCCGCGACAAGTACGCACGCACCTTTTGCATCGGTGACAGTCCGACCACCAACCGCCACAAAGACGGGCGAAGGAGCCAAAGAAAGCTATTCGCTTTAAATTGATAGGCATGACATTAAAAAACAGGAAGACAGCGGTGTGGATTAGTGAGGAAACGGGGTAGAGTCTATATCCTAGCAGACATTAATTGGAAGAAATGTTGTTGGGCAAGCCGTATAATGCGTGCAAGCCTGATAACCATTGGTCTATCGGAGTTGCAGAATGGATACCTAGGAAGGAAATTAAGGAAATCGTATTAGGTGACGCCAGAGAACTAGGTGGTTTGATGAACGTAGAAAATTTTCAGGCTTAAGATGGAGTCGGACGATGCAGAATAAGAGTAAAAGGCGTCCTGTGGGAAGGGTCTTATTTATGTATTTATTTTCAATACTGCTGCTCTCCTTCGAGAGCGTGGCAGTTGGGCAGTACAATAATTCATCTGTACAGTGCAAGGAAAACAATGTATAGGTTACACAAAAGATGACATAAACAATGCAAGTTATACATATTATACAAGTAACACCATGTTAAGATCAAACGGAATAGTAAAAACGAAAGAAAGAATAAAAAAGACAAGAGGCACTGCGAGAAATGGCCAAGGAGAAACAGCACAGGTGTCATGAGGGGCAAGAGACAAAACAGAAATAACTAAAATTAAACTTCGAGCGTTTGAGAACCATTATAGCAAACGAATAAGCTGTCGTAAATGAGAAGGTTTATTAAAATTTCCCAACAAATAAAACAATCTTTGCCGGTGTCCCTGCATGCATATGTACTATTATACACACACAGTTTTTTTTCTTTTTGTGAGATAAATTCAGATAATGATTCAATGTTGGTGATAGGTATGTAGCATCAAGTTCGTTCCATTCTGCTAGTGCGAGCGCGAAGAAAGAATACTTAAATGTGTCATTTTTACACACGTATTCTGTCAATGTGTGCGCATGCTTATTACGTGTAGGTCGAGCCTCGGAAAATGAAATGTATTTGGCGGTATATATACTAATAGTTATTTTTATTACTTGAAACAAGAATTTTAAGCGAGCGTGTTTCGCTCTTGTGGATAGCGTTCGCAAGCTGGACTGGTTTAAAATATTTGTTGGCGAGTCTGTGCGTTTATATTTGTTATGGATGAACCTCACAGCTTTCCTTTGTATTGATTCTAGTTTGGTTATGTTAGTCAGTGTATGCGGAAAGCAGACTGTATTAGCGTATTCGAGAACAGGCCTTACAAATTATGTGTAAGCTAGCAGCTTTGTTGACCTGGTTGCTAGCGCCAGGCTTCTTTTTAAGAAAAATAGTTTGCGCAGCGCCTTTGAGATTATATTTCTGATATGTTTGTCCCATTTGAGCTCAAAGGTCAATGTAACGCCTGGATATTTGTGTTCTTCAACTTTGTTAAGTGGAGTACCGTTAATTGCGTACATAAAGATGGATGATACAGTTTTCCTGGCTACAGCCATGGTAGCGGACTTTTGTATGTTTATCTGCATCTGCCATTTAGTGCAACAATTAGCTATGTCAGCTAAAGAATCGTTTAATTTAATATCATCATTGTACTGATTAATTTCTCTGTATATGACACAGTCGTCCGCGAATAGTTTTATCTTGCAATTGATGTTAGCTTTGATATCGTTCCTATAGCATAAGAAAAGCAATCGTCTGAGAACAGACCCTTTAGGGACTCCGGATGTTCACAAATCACAAATTGCGAGTGGTTACTTAAGAAACCTTTTATCCAAACAGAAAGTTCTCCTATACCAAAAACATTTTCAACTTTAGCTATTAATTTCCTGCGATAAACACAGTCGAAAGCCTTAGATAAATCGAGTAGAATCAAGTCAATTTGACTGCGCTTGTTAACTGTAACAGCAAGATCGTCGACTAGTTCTGTTAGTTGAGTTACTGTCGACCCGCCGTGGTTGCTCGGGGCTATGGTGTTGGGCTGCTGAGCACGAGGTCGCGGGATCGAATCCCGGCCACGGCAGCTGCATTTCGATGGGGGCGAAATGCGAAAACACCCCTGTACTTAGATTTAGGTGCACGTTAAAGAACCCCAGGTGTTCGAAATATCCGGAGTCCTCCACTACGGCGTGCCTCATAATCAGAAAGTGGTTTTGGCACGTAAAACCCCATAATTTAATTTTTTTAGGAGAGAAAAATTTATGCGCTCTAGTAATGCTGTCATGTGCTTTAATATTATGTGTTCGCGAAGTTTACGTGATGTGCTAGTTAGTGATATGGGTCTGAAATTTGAAGCTAATGTTGTGTCACCTCCTTTGTGGATCGGGATTTCCTTTGCGATTTTCCAATCATGAAATAGTTGTGAAGTCGTAAGTGATTTCCGGAAAACTAGGCCAAAATATTTACTCTACCACTCTGCATATCTGTTGAGGAAAGTATTAGGTACATCGTCGGGGCCACTACCTTTCTTGGGGTCAAGTTTAAGCAGTAGATTGAAAATACCGGCATCCGTAATGTCTAGTTCATCGAATTTCGTGTGATGTTGCGTTGCAATTGCGGGAATAATATTATCATCTATAGTAAATACTGACCGAAAAAAAATTGTTATATGTGTTAGCCTTAACAGCATTTTTTTCAGGAAGAGGATGTGATGTAGCATTTTTATTGGCACGAAAGTAATTCCAGAACCTCTGGGGTTTATTAACAAGATAATTAGCTAGTGTTACATCAAATTAGTGCTGTTTAGCACGTTTAGCTTAAAGTTTGAATTCCACGATGGCGTCTGGTAATTTCTGAATTCTGGATTCTCCCCTGCCTTTTGGTTTTATCGCCTTACGTAACCTTTTCAAACGTCACTTTGCTTGAATGACTTCTCGCGTGATCCATGGATTATTTTTTGGAAGGCGCTGTTTTTGTAGGTACGCAGTAAGTGATGCAGTAAAGCGCAACCGATTTGACGTGAAACCAAAGGGAATTTACATCTACTGAAGCCTCGGCGCCAATTTCTGAAAAATGCTGGAATTCATGAGCGAGGTGCGTTAGTATACTGTTGTCATCAGCGTTTTCGAAGTCTGTTACTTCAGATACAGAAGAAACAGTGGTTATGGTGTCACCAAGAGGTACGATGCACACTGGTACGTCGTGGTCTGGCATAGAAGTGATTACTGAAAAAGATTAGATCAAGTATATTCTGAGTATTTCCCTGTGAGCGGGTGAGGCGCGAAACGATCTGATGAAGATTGAAGGTTAGCATGAGGTCAAACAATGCATCCGAAGCTGATGACGAGTAGGACATACTATTCCGGTCAATGTCCGGCAGATTACAGTCACCCATGAGGACAACGCGGGAACCAAACACGTGACGTTCCATGTAATCATGAATGACACTGATAGAAGCATCACCAGAGTTTGGGCTCCGATAAACACGACCTATGAATATGCTCGTACCGTCACAAAGTAGTTTGCAAAAAATAGCAGGTAATCTCCAGTAGGCGCAAGACTTCGGTAAGTGAGAACTGTCCATCTTCAATCGATGCCTTCTTTTTTTCTCTCGCGCAGCACGGAGCCGTAGTGATGCTATACCACCCGTGTGCAACAAGGTGGTTTGTGGAGAAGCTACGGAAGCTCGTAACAGGCTGCTTGAGAAAGCACATCATAACTCCCTATAGACAACTCACCCTTCAACGAGTAAGTTTTGATTCGCATGAGTAGGAAACACCCTAATGCCAGGCAAACAGATGTGCGCAGTGAACTTGCATGGCGGAGGACTTTGATTGATTGCTTCCTGAACCAGAAAATACAAGTAATTTATGGAGAAGCAAGTACGATAAAGGGTCATGAGTAATGAGCGAGGTGTCTGGAAAAGAAGCTGGGAAGGCCGCGTAATGCGTATGGCAAATAACCAGTGGTCTAATAAAGTTACAGGATGGGTACCAAGGGAAGAGAAGTGCAGTCTAGGACGGATCAGGTGGTGTGATAAAATGAGGGAATTCGTGGGCACAACTTGTAATCAGGTAGCACAAGAAAAGGGCAACTAAAGGTTGCCCAGGCAGTTTGGTTTTGTTCCGAATCGAGGTACCACAGCACCATTAAAAGAAATCTCAGATGAAGCATATTCCGCGCAACTTATTCACCTTTGCGCTGTTTCTAGACGTAGCCAAAGCCTTTGATACAATGAACCATAGCATCCTACTGGCGAAACTAATTTTGATGGGATTCAGAGGGCCATTTCACAACGTACTGCGAAACTACATGTGTGGTAGGTCGCAAATAGTTATGGCCGACAAGGAAACCGTCAGTAGCAAGCAATGGCATACAGCCGGTGTTCCCCAGGGATCGATTTTGTCAGCCTTATTGTTTAATATATTAATAAATGATCTTCCTACAGTAATTTCTAAAGGCACTGTCTATCAGTGTGCAGACGATACGGTAATTTTAACAAAGCATTTCAGTTATGAAAAGGCTGTGGGCGCCCTGCAAAATGCAAGACATAGTTTAATGCACTGGTTTGCGAAAAAATTGTATTAAGGTAAATATCAGCAAGACACAGTTAACATGTTTTAGAAGTCCCTAGAAGACCACAGCGATAAACATCCCAGTATACTTGCATGATCAGCACTGTGTTTCATTTACATGTACTCCTGTTAAGTATGTAGACTGTGTGCGGTATCCCGGTTTATTTCTTGATAGCAGCATGTCGTGGCATCATCATCTGGCCTATCTGTATGGTAAACTCAGGAGCGTCACTTGATTCCTTTTTAATATAAAAGGTTTCACACCATCATCTCTGAAGAAAACCGCATGCCCTCGCGTGTACAGCAGAGCACGGTACGGAATCACCGCATTCGCTCTCTGCGCCTTGCAATGGCAAACGAGAATTGACAGTTGATCAAAAAATATATTGAAAAGTGTTGCGTATGGATGTGGCCCAGCTGTCAGATGACTATTTCTTTTGGACATTCGGTTTCTCTTGATTTCAATCCTTATACAAGCAAACTGTCGTTCTCCGTAATTTTTGGAATGACGAATTCACTGAGAAACGTGCATCCTCGCGGCTCTTGAGGGACAGCAAGCGCGCCGATCGCCCGCGCGCGGCGGCGGCGCGCAAAAGGTGTTTCACGGTCTGCCTGACGAGTTATTGTTGGCTCAGTCAAAAGGTATTTTAAAGAATTGTCTACTGCAATTTGAGTTTTCCGTTGCTCTGTTGGGCGGGTTTCAAGTTTCAAGTTCATTACCATAAATGCAAGATACAATACACATATGAAGGTGATATATTCTCAGGAGGAGGCCCAAAAATAAGAAATGTGGGAGGGCCTCCTATCAGAATAGGATAAAATAATTTCAGTAAGCACAGGAATGAATTGACAAAAATATAATATATTGTTACGGAAGGATGAAAGAAGAGAGAGGAAGAAAAAGATCGCGAGACGCTGGCTGCTGCGTGTTGTTGGTGGTCAGCCATCTTAACTACTCTGACTTATCTTGTATATATATTGTTAATACAGTGTTTCTGTAACGGCTTGTCACCCGTTCACCGTCGGCGCGAAGTCGTCGACGGGGAATCCGGTTGGTTGTTCCGTACTCAAGCGAACACAGTCAAGGAGAAAGAGTCGGGAGAAAGAAAGAAAAAAATATATTTATAGACTGACAACGACAGACAATTGAAACAAAACACAAAAACGCAAGAACACTAACCCACATGCAGTTAATCTAGATCGATGATGAATACAAAAGAAATACAACGAACAGTTAACAATAAGCATAGAAATTGACACTACACAAAACACAGTTAGCGGTGGTCAACTCAACAGAGTTCAAAAGAAAACAAATGATGGCATACGCATGGCCGGGCAGCAACAAAAAGTCCATAAAGCGTGGAGTCGACGGCACAGCTTTCCCGAAGAACGCTGGCAAGCCGATCTCTTTGCGGTGGATGCCATTGCTGGGCTGGCCTTCCCGGGAGTCTAGGTCTGACGTCTTCCCTCGAGCAGGGTGAGCTAACGTGAGGGGAACAAGTGTGAGCTCCATTGCAGACGTTGGTTTGTCGTCTCTTTCGTCAACTAGTAACTCGCAGTTCAGGCGCTGCTAGGCGGCCCAGGCGACACTGGATGGCACTAGCTCATTGACGCTTTTCAGCAGATTGTAGGCTCAGCTTCTAGACTCTAGACTGCCCAGCTCGGTCTAAAGCCTGCGTTTAAATAACCTAATTTCCCTAGTTCCCTGTGGTGGGGAACGGCAGATATTGGTGACGGTCCAATCAAGTTCACCGAATTGGTTCCCGGCTCCTCCCAAGGTCTTGGCCGCACCCATATTAATTAGGGGCGAGGGAACGGGTGATTCCTCCCCGAATTTAGAGGTTCGTGCACTCGCATTGCACCACGCACGCACACCCTTGAGTCCGTGGGGGACCTCTATTGCTCATTCACAAACATAGGAGAAACGACGGCAGTCGGCCATACGGCGCTTTCGGCACACATACACTGTCGGCACTTCGCGGACACAGTATTGCATAGACACCAAATACTTCTGAGTATTCGCACCCCCGCCTTCTTAAAGCCCAGCCGCTGGCAGGCGTCGGCAAACTTCGGCACGCGCCGACAAGCGAACGACGAGCACATCATAATTGGATTTCTCCGTTCTTTCTGCGCATGCGCGAGGAGCAGTGGTCGCGAGAGAGAAAGGTGGGGACTTTCGGTCCTTGAGATTTCTCTTCGCCTAGGTACTACGGAGAAGAAAACTGCGTTCGTCCCTAGCCGAGCTGGCAACGCAATCGACAGAATGCGTGGCCGGCAAGGCGAAGAAGCCGTGGTCCAAGGTAAGCTTGTTGCTATTTTGTTGAGACGGTAGCATATAAAATTTTTATAGTCGCAGGGGGATACGTTTGGAAGTGAGGTGTCTTCTCGGATGACTTTAGTGGCAAAGCATTACATAGTGCCGATGCGCCATTGTTCATTAGTGTCGTCGACCAAGGTCAGCATACCGCACACTTCAGGAGATTCGCGGGAACGGAAACAGCTTATGAATTTGACTGCCGTGCCGATGCGAGTTTGTTGCTTGTTTTGCTTTTTTTTTTTTGCTGCGGTTTCATATTAAATTCTGATAGTCGCAGGGGGATACGGTTGGACGTGAGGCGTTTTCTCGGATGCCTTTAATGGCAAAGCATTACGTCGTGCTGATGCATTGCTCATTAGTGTCGTTGAGCATACGACACACTTCAGAGGAATCGCGAAAACGGAAACAGTTTGTGAATTCAACTGCCGTGCCGATGAATTAGTTCTTAATGTAACTGAGCATAAAACACACTTGGAGATTCGTGGGAATGGAACATATTGTACTCTATATGTGAAAGTACTAAAACTTGCGTCGCCATGCAATCTGAGCTGTAAATCGTTGTGAAAGCTGTACAGCCACACTGGCAAAACACTACGCCCTGCGGATGAATACGTAACAAATGTATGCTACAGAAAAATGGTCGTCATGCAAATTCATAGCAGTAGACCCTTGGAAAGATGTACAGTAACACTGATATTGGCTACGTGGTGCAGATTGGTAGCGATTCTGAGGTGCTTGTGCGCAAGGGTAATTAATGAAGAAGCGCGTATTGCTAATCCCTGCTGTTACGATGTCTAGCTCATATACGGGAGCTCTATGTTTTCGAAACAAGGGCTCAGATCGCTACAACCGCGTGCGAAATAGCTCTGAAGGCCTGCCAGTGCACTTGTTCGGCGTCTCCGTGCTTGTACTGCGACAGGAGACGGGACGGCAGGCGCGCACACTATATCCTCTGACAGTGGCCGCTTTCCACTGTTTGTATACTTCTCCGCAATATACTGCGCATGCTTGATTGCGCGACATTGTTGCCTTACGGCGAAGCTGACTTTAGGCAAACGGCATTGTGCAACGCTTGAGCCCCATCTTGTCCATCACTGCGGATAGAAAACGCATACACGTTCAAGCTATTTGAGGTGCATCATTTTGTCGATGTTTACCCCTCTTTACTAAATGAAAAGGATAACGTACGCCTGTGTGGGTGATTTAAAAGATTGATAAAAAGCCTGGTAACCTATATGCAGTCAGTCAAAAAACACTATTTATGCATGTGTCCACGCTCCTGTAAAAAAAAAAGAAAAGCAATTCAGTGACGACCCTTTGGAGGTGGATCCTCACCTATGTAAGCACATCCGGCTCATCAGTCACAAAGTAGGAGCTGAAAAGAACTTTTTAATGCTCATTATACGACGTTGATAGCGATTTATTTGTGGTCAGCCAGTCACAAACGCATTGTACTAAACAGTGAGACTTCGCCTTAATCCGCAATGCTTACGTGGCGAACAGGAGCGCAGAAATTGAAAGCAATATTTTCATACAAGGCAAGTCATCCATGTAGTAGAATTGCGTTTATCGTTGCTGTAATGTTGACGCATTTACTTTCTGAAGTCCAACTTTTACTGCAACTTAGTTTCCATTGGTGCAGGTGCTTCTACTGGAAACATCCACACTATGAGTTATCAAATCAGGTTGCCGTCTTGTAGTTTTAGAAGCTTTCCTCCGGTCTTGTCTTTTCTGAATCTGGAAGACCTGGCTGATTGCACAAACCACGGAGCCAATATCAGTGTTACTGTATAGCTTTCACAAGGGTCTACAGCTATGAAATTGCATGACGACCATATTTCTTTAGGATACATTTGTTCCGTATTCATCCGCAGGGCGTAGTGTTTTGCCAATGTGGCTGCACAGCTCTAAACGATCTAATAATAATATCTGGGGTTTTACGTGCCAAAACCACTTTCTGATTATGAGGCACG
This sequence comes from Dermacentor variabilis, assembly GCF_050947875.1. Taxonomy (NCBI): domain Eukaryota; kingdom Metazoa; phylum Arthropoda; class Arachnida; order Ixodida; family Ixodidae; genus Dermacentor; species Dermacentor variabilis. The sequence goes on from NC_134570.1 coordinate 9,256,706, forward strand.
CCGTAGTGGAGGACTCCGGAAATTTTGACCACCTGGGGTTCTTTAACGTGCACCTAAACCTAAGCACACGGGTGTTTTCGCATTTCGCCTCCATCGAAATGCGGCCGCCGTGGCCGGGATTCGATCCCGCGACCTCGTGCTCAGCAGCCCAACACCACTAAACGATCTACGGCTCAGATTGCATGGCTATGCAAGTTTTAGTACTTTCACATCCAGAGTACAAAATGTTCCATTCCCACGAATCTCCAAGTGTGTTGTATGCTCAGTTACCTTAAGAACTGATGCATCGGCACGGCAGTTGAACTCATAAACTGTTTCCGTTTTCGCGATTCCCCTGAAGTGTGTCGTATGCTCAACGACACTAATGAACAATGCATCAGCACGACGTAATGCTTTTCCATTAAAGGCATCCGAGAAAACGCCTCACGTCCAACCGTATCCCCCTGCGACTATCAGAATTTAATATGAAACCGCAGCAAAAAAACAAAAAAGCAACAAACTCGCATCGGCATGGCCGTCGAATTCATAAGCTGTGTCCGTTGCCGCGAATCTCTTGAAGTGTGCGGTATGCTGACCTTGCTCAACGACACTAATGAACACTAATGAATAACTAATGAATATGTAATGGTTTGCCACTAAAGTCATCCGAGAAGACACTTCACTTCCAAACATATCCCCCTGCGACTATAAAAATTTAATATGCTATTGGCGCAACAAAATAGCAACAAACTCACTTTGGACACGGCTTCTTCGCCTTGCCGGCCACGCATTCTGTCGATTGTGTTACCAGCTCGGCTAGGGACGAATGGAGCTAACAACTTTCTTCTCCGTAGTACATAGGCGAAGAGAAATCTGAAGGACCGAAAGTCCCCACATTTCTCTCTCGCGACCACTGCTCCTCGCGCATGCGTAGAAAGAACGGAGAAATCCAATTATGATGTGTCAGAAGCTCTCACGCGCGCCGAAGCTCGCTCCTCCGCTGCGGCGCACTGTTGCTGGACTATTTTGTCTTCATCCGTCAAAGTCCGGCCTAAAACAGCCTGCTGTAAACTAAGCTTGAAATAGTAAGTTAGTGACCTGTATGCTCTTGCAGATATGAAAAAAAAATACGTTTGAATAATGAATTTACGCCTGCCGCAAAAGTTCCTTTTTATCTTTGAAGTAACAATAGTGCCACTACGCTGAATAAAGCGGCCGTGATAGTGCACAAAATACCGACATCAGCGCTCGCGCGTCGTCTGTCTACAAGATCGCTTTGCAAACACCTGCACGACGATTCCATATCATATGAAAAACTGTTGTACCTTTCATTTTTTATTAGCTCATTGCACAGCCAACTATGTAAGAATTAGGCGTGCGAAGTATCATTGAAAAAATTTGTGTTGGAAATGTTGTCACTAGTAGTGACGGTGAAACATGCTGCAACGCTAGCGCAACGCAACGATATCATCGCAACGATAGCGGCAAGCAATGCCGGTAATCGTAGAAAATTTCATCTGCGGGTCAAGCGCGTCGGTTCGCACACATCAGTCGTCGAAAGTTCCAGCGTATTCGCTGGTGCCAGCGCGCCTTCCAGATACCACTACACAATTCGTGTCGCGTATGCAATCAGGTCATACTAGGTTCGTCGACAACAGACAACCGACAGAACCATCCATAACATTCGCGAAACTTGCGATACGTTCAGGCGCATCCTGCGCAGAGCGATAATGTTTAACATTTTTAGCCGGTGAAAATACGGTAACCAGATACAGATAAACTATCCGTGTCAATATATTGCATGAAAGAAACGTGAACAAGCGGGTTCTGAGAAAATCAAGCAAAAAAGAATTGAAACACATGTTGCCCAAAAAAAACATCTATAATAGCTAAAATTTACGTAATTCATAGCTTGTCTCCTCCCGATTCTTGATTCTATGAAATCTTGCCCATGGAGCACCTCATTTATTATTCTAGGTTGTTTTGATACATCAACACGGCAACGGGAGGCCTTCACATTGAGTGTATTGCTAGAAAACATTTTCGCAGTGTAAAGGCCTTGTTACATTGTTACTGGTTTCAACACGTCAAGTTTGTCTTTCTGGACATTAATGAAATGACATACCGTCAGATAATACCAGCTTGAGAATTCGAGGATTTAAATAGGGGTCTTTTGTTGCCCTTTGCCAAGTCGTACTATTAAAGCGCTTATTCGAATGTATGGGGGCAGCTCATTTGCATAATATAAGAAATATTTATATATAAACAAGTTATTTTCACAATTTATACACTTCGTCACTATAAAAAACCAGTTTATTGGTTTCAGCCTGCTATGATGTTTTGACTGAGAAAGATATATTCAATTTGTTCTGTGAGGAACACAATAATGGTTGCGGCATATTATTTTATTGCACAACACTGGATACTGTAGCCAACCATTATTGTAACTCAGAAAAAATTAATAGCACAGTGCATATCATCAGGCGCATAGCATATTATTGCTCTTTCTTAATGCGTGCCTTTTTTCTAATTGCACAAAAGCTAGCATTGAAATAATATACTAGTACATACTTAAAACGCACATATTTTATCAGCAGCAGCAGCAGCAGCAGCAGCCTGTATTAGGGCCACTTCAGGACGAAGGCCTCTCCCTGCGATCTCCAATTACCCCTGTACTGCGCCAACCTATTCCAACGAGCACACGAAAATTTCCTATTTTTGTCGCACCACCTAGACTTCTGCAGTCCTCTACTGCACTTCCCTTCTCTTGGTACCCATTCTGTCACCCTAATGGTCCAACGGTTATCTAATCTGCGCATTACATGACCTGCCCAGCGCCATTTCTTTCTCCTGATGTCTGTTAGAATATCGTCTATACCCGTTTGCTCTCTGATCCAAACCGCCGTCTTTCTGTCTCTTAAAGTTATGCCTAGCATTTTTTGTTCCATAGCTCTTTGCGCGGTCCTTAACTTGTTCTCAAGCTTCTTTGTCAGACTCCAAGTCTCTGCGCCATACGTCAGCACCGGTAAAATGCACTGATTGTATACTTTCCTTTTCAATGATAACGGTAAGCTCCCATTCAGGAGCTCACAATGTCTGCCGTATGCGATAAAACCCATTTTTATTCTTCTGTGAATTTCCTTCTCATGGTCAGGGTTCCCTGTGTTTAGTTGACCTAGGCAAACGTACGCCTTCACAGACTCTAGAGGCTGACTTGCGATCTTGAACTCTTGTTCCCTTGCCCGGTTATTTATCATTATCTTTGTATTCTACATATTAATCTTCAGCCTTACTCTTACGCTCTCCCTGTTAAGGTCCTCAATCATTTGTTGTAACTCGTCCGCAGTGTTGCTGAATAGAACAATGTCATCGGCAAACCGAAGGTTGCTCAGGTATTCGCCGTCGATCCTTACTCCTAAACCTTCCCAGTTTAATAGCTTGAATACTTCTTCCAAGCATGCAGTGAATAGCATTGGAGAGATTGTGTCTCCTTGTCTGACCCCTTTCTTCATAGGTATCTTCCTACTTTTCTTGTGTATAATTAAGGTGTCTGTGGAATTTCCGTAGATATTTTCCACGGTATTTACATAAGCGGTCTGTACTCCTTGATTACGCAATGCCTCTTTGATTGCTGGTATCTCTACTGAATCAAATGCTTTTTTCTTAATCTATGAAAGCCATATAGAGAGGCTTATCGTACTCTACGGATTTCTATAATATCGTTATACTACGATAATAATCGGTCTTTCAAATGTTTATTATAGTGCCCAGGAACAGCTAGAGAGCTTTCTTACTGGTGCATTTAACGAGCAATATGCGAGACAAAATGTACAGAAAACATGAATGTGGTAGACAAAAAAAAATGCAAGATAGAGAAACAGATAGGGCAAAAATAGGGCAAAACAGATGCTGACTGCTGCGTGTTGTTGGTGGTCAGCCATCTTAACTACTCTTACTCATCTTGTATATATTGCTACGGTGGAAAAAGAGGACAAGGTCGTCGATGGTAAAGACGACCAAGTGGCAACAGCCTCTCGGGATTTTCGGCTGCGGTTTATATATGCCTTGTAAATACATCTTGTAAATAGTCGTATACCCGTGACAATATATCGTGAATACAGTGTCTCTATATTCCCAACATCCCCGTAGCAATATGTTAAAAAAAAACATAGAAGAACATCGATAGGGACAACGTGAAACTGATTAATATACGAAATAAAGTGATGGAAGTAAATACGTTTTCAAAGACGATCTAAAACGGCTCACCGACAACATTATTAAATCAGGTTTTAAATTGTTCCAAATGAAAATAGCACTAAAACAGGCAGTTTGTTTACCATAAGTTGTAGTGACTTTTGGTAGGAGAAAGTTATTTGACAAAGCAACGCTAGTTGGATCTTTATCTTGATTAAAATTAGAACTTTTTTTCCGAATCTACTCTGATCTCACAGGAATAAATAAGAACTTCTACATTTTCCCTCCGCACTTCATCTCTAAACGATGTGATCGCGAGCTGAAAGTTCTTGAAATGCGCTGTCGTACTGATGTCTACCGTAATTCATTTTTTCCGCATGCTTCCGCACACTGGAATAGGCTTCCCAGGAGCATTGGTGAATGGGAAACATGTCAGAGCTTCTGTATTTATTGTCACGCAGTCTGTCGTAGTGTATCATCCCGTTTTCTTTATATCATTTGGCTGACATTGCACTTGATGCGATAGTGTACCCTTTCCATTTCTGTCTTGCAATTTTGCACCGCATTTCACTGAAGACCGTTTTACCGTAGAGATGACTCATCGATGTTAAGTATTTTGTTACTTTTACCACCTGTGCTTAGCTATATCAAGTTTTTGTCACAAGTTCATTTTTCTTCAATTTGTCCCCCCCTGCAATAATACCCTTGTGGCGCTGCAGGTACTTCTATAAATAAACAAATAAAAATATTTGTGCATCGGTGAATTGGAAAAGCATCAGTGGAAACTTGACGGTCAATTACCTTATACAACAGAACCATCAGACTAGCTTTACATGTGGAAACAACAGGAAGTACACCAAATTTTAGAAATAGGGGCTGAGATGATAAAAGAGGGGCTGTAAATATTATAATTTTCAATGCCCGTTTTTCGATACTAACAAAATGAGACATATGAGTATAATAAGTATTTCCCCAAGCAGTAATATAATATATATAGTGTGTGTGGATCAAAGCGTGGTAATGTAAGAGAACTGTATTGATTCTAAAAGCTGAACGAGCTTTAATTAAATATCGTATGCCAAAGCCAATTTTCTTAAGTGAATCAATGTGAGCGTAAAATTATAGATTGGAATCTGGAATGATTCCTAGAAACTTAGCACAGCAAATTTGCTTAATTGCAACGTTGCATATGCGTATGGGTAAATTAGCTGTCATAGATTCTGGAGGAGAATGAAAAACTCTAAACTGAGACTTAGCAGAGTTTATGCTTATATAATCTTTATATTTTTATGACACCACTTTTCCAGCCGGCGTACAGTGCAGTCTATTTTATCTAAAAGTTGAATGGGGTTTATGGTAGATATTACAATGGTCGTATCATCGGCTTAAGGAAAACACCTGTAACTATATAAATAACTCGTTAGACCCTTAATAAATGTAATGAATAAGAGTGGACCGAGAATTGATCCCTTTCGCACTCCAGTAGTGAGAAGCCTTTGTTGGGAAAAGGCGCCAATAATGAAAGCTCTTTGATATCTGTTACAAAAATAATTCTTAAGATGTACTAAAAGCGGCCCCAGTTATGCCATAACTTTCTAACTTAGAAAACAAAATTTGATGGTTAATGTTGTCAAAGGCTTTTTTAATATCAATCTCAAGACTGATCCTGCTATTAATCCCTTGTCCAGCCGTGTTTTAATCCAGTCAGTGAAGCTAATAACTGCGTGTTCTGTCGAAAGACCCGCGCGAAACACGAACTGTGACAAAGACGGTATATTAAACTTAGCGTTATAGCCAGAATGCAAATTTCAATTAATTTTTCAACTATTTTGCTGGTAAACGGAAGCACAGAAATCGGTCTATAATTATTTACCAATGTGGAGTCTCCCTTCTTTAGTATAGGAATTACTTTAGCTATGTTCAGTTGGTTGGAAAATATTCCTTTGCTAAAAAATGAGGTTGACTATATGGTAGGTGGCTTCAGCTACGACATATTTGACCGATTTAATATGTATTGAGTGTATGTTGTCTAGACCAGCCCCTGTATTTTTTAAATTGCTAATGATAGTTAACACTCAATAAAGAGAAATGAGACATTCACCCAAACGTAGCTAATTGCTACAAAGGAAACCCATGCGGGATTCTCGAGAGGAAAGCCTAGCAGCTGAAGAAAAATTGGTCCTGCTCCGGGACTCGAACCCGGGATCACCGCCTTTCCGGGGCAGCCACTCTGCCATCTGAGCTAACGAGGCAGATAGCAGGGCGAAGTCGAATTTCTCAACAACTCGGAGCAAAGGCAAGAGTTTGACGTAAGAGTTGTGCGGAAACCCGCATGGTGGAGAGAAGTAATTAATAAACGGGAATGAGACAATTGCTACAAAGTTAACACTTCTTCAGCTGTACAAGGCGGTAGGAAGCAAGATCGTGGCTGCCTTTCTAGTTCTGGCACTGTAGGACATAAGTTGATTTCCGAAGAGAAAAAAACTTACAAACACACTGCTCATTTCTTCGGTGTTTTGTGAGACCCTGTTTTTGATAGTGACAGTCTCGACGATAGATGTCTTGTTGGCTCGATTTAGGAACTTATCACAATCCATTTCTGTTTAACGTTTGTGCATGCGTCAATTGGCGCTCAAAATATCTTTCTTTTTTTTTTCCTTGCTTCAGAGCACTGTCTAACTGCGCAGAAATGTTCTCGTAACGCGCGTGTATTAAACGCTTGCCTTTTAGCTTTTCGATACAGATTATCTTTATTGCGTAAGAGGCTTGTGATACCCACAGGCAACGTCATACATCATATTTCTTCATAAAAAATTCGTCCCTTGTGCAAGCTTTAACCGCATTTGCAGTTCTAAAAGAAAATTTACGTAACGCTAGTTTATCGTTTATCGCTAGATTATCGTTTAATTTAACGTTGTTTATTTGGTGCAATTCGGTTGCCTTGACCTGTATTTCGATTTAAGCTTGAAATAATGTTCCCTTTACGTTGGAATCACATGTATTGCACTTTCTTTTTATTTTCTTTGTTTACACAATGTATTGTCGGCACTAAGGTAGCGCCTGTACATACCCTCACCTTATTTATTTATTCATGTAGTTAGTTAGTTAGTTAGTTAGTTAGTTAGTTAGTTAGTTAGTTAGTTAGTTAGTTAGTTAGTTAGTTAGTTAGTTAGTTAGTTAGTTAGTTAGTTAGTTAGTTAGTTAGTTAGTTAGTTAGTTAGTTAGTTAGTTAGTTAGTTAGTTAGTTAGTTAGTTAGTTAGTTAGTTAGTTAGTTAGTTAGTTAGTTAGTTAGTTAGTTAGTTAGTTAGTTATACATACTGCAACCTCAGTGAGGCTATTGCAGGAGTGGGACGAACAGCAAACATGCAAACATTTATAAACAAGCTTGCATGAGTTGTTTCAGTGGTGGTGATTGGATGTTGCCTAGTAATGAATTGCAGATTTAAATTGTTAATTGAAAAAAGCTGTATTTAGAGGAATCAGTACGGGCAAAAAGGGTAGGGATATTTAGAGCGTGGTGGCTCCTCGTAGATGAGGGTTTCGAAAAAAGTCAAACAGCTATCTAGAGAGGAGATACGAGGATAATTGATTAACGTGTGAAGGAATTTCAGGCATCCAAGCTTGCGACGCTCTGCAAGAGGAGTATGACCAAGTAGGGGAAGAGAGTTAGACAGCGAAAAGTCCTTGTCATGTCTCCTACAAACAAAACGCACTGCCTCCTTTTGCACTGATTCTAGTTTTTTGACATCACAGTGTTTATATGGATTCCATACAACGCAGCCATATTCGAAAAGGGGGCGAATGAGGTTTTTATATGTTAGAAATTTAGTTTCTTGAGGAGCAAGACGCTGCGTATAATATAAGTAACCTAGTCCTTTAAGGGCTTTGTTACAGGTGACATCAGTGTGTTTTCACCATGACAAATCCTGTGTTAGTAGGATACATAAACAATTGAATTCGAACACTCTATTTAAAGTAATATTAATAAAGACATAGGACGAGAAGGAAGATCATGAGCGTCGTATAAAAGACATGGAGACAGTTTTGCAAAAATTGATATTCATTTGCCGTGCTTTGGACCAGTTACAGAAGTCAGCGAAAGTATTGCTAAGGACAACATGAACAGTAGGATATTTAATTGAATGATATAAACGCAATCGCCTGCAAGAAGGCGTATTTTAACTGAAGCGTGTAGGGGGAGATGATTAATACAAATCAGAAATAAAAAAAGACCCAGTACTGAGCCTCGGGGAACCCCTGATGAAACAGGCACCAAGGGTTAGTTAGTAGAGTTGAAACGTACATATTGCGAACGCTGGGGAAGAAAGTCCGATATCCTGCCAACCAAAGATGTCTTTTTTAATATAGCGGGGCAGCTTGTGCATAATTTTGGGTATGAGGCAGTGTCGAAGGCCTTTACAATGTCTGTAAAAGTAGCATCAATCTGGTCGCCTATGTCTAATGAGCGCCTGATGCCCTGAACGAATTCTGTCAGTTGTGTTATAGTGATGAGGCCACGTTTAAAACCATGCTAGAAAGTGCATAAAATTTTGTTAGTTTCAAGAAATTCCATAATATGTTTAACGATAATGTGTTCTAGTAATTTACATGAATATGCTGTTAAGGAAATGGACCTATGGTTAGATAACAATTGAATTTTACCTGACTTAAATAAAGGGAAAATTGAAACAAGTTTTCAAGAGGGAGGAACAGTGGTGGTTGAGAGAGATTTTATAAAGATAACTGTTAGATATCTGCTGCATAAAATAGAGTATCGAATGAGAAAAACAGTCGGGATACCGTCAGGACCACACGACTTCTTTATGCCTAAGTCTAGGATTAAGTTAAGTACACCCTCAGGAGCCCTCACCAGAGCAGTATTGGCCACCCTGGTGCAGTACTTGGCCACGACCTCCTATATGAATACAGCAACCAAACTCCGGCCCTCAGTTCCCAGCAGCTGCGAAGCAACTGACCACGGCGGCGGTCAGACCTGTGACGCAGCAGAGGGTGCTAAGAATACCTGGGTCCGAACAGGCCGCCATTGAAATCTGAACAGGGCAACGTTTAACGCTAGAACGTTATCTAGTGAGGTGAGTCTAGCAGTGCTATTGGAAGAATTATAGGGCAGCAAATGGGATATAATAGGGATCAGTGAGGTTAGGAGGACAAAAGAAGCATATACAGCGCTAAAAAGCGGGCACGTCCTGTGCTACCGGGGCTTAGCGGAGAGACGAGAACTTAGGAGTCGGATTCCTGATTAATAAGAATATAGCTGGTAACATACAGGAATTCTATAGCACTAACGAGAGGGTGGTAGGTCTTGTTGTGAAACTCAATAAGAGGTCAAATTGAAGGTCGTACACGCCTACGCCCCTACATCCAGTCATGATGACCACGAAGTCGAAAGCTTCTATGAAGAAGTGGAATCGGCGATGGGTAAAGTCAAAACAAAATACGCTATACTGATGGGCGACTTCAATGCCAGGGTAGGCAAGAAGCAGGCTGGAGAGAAGTCAGTGGGGTAATATGGCATAGGTTCTAGGAATAGCAGGGGAGATTTATTAGTAGAGCTTGCAGAACGGAATAATACGAGGATAATGATTGCCTTCTTCCGCAAGCGGGATAGCCGAAAGTGGACGTGGAGGAGCCCGAATGGCGAGACTAGAAATGAAATGGACTTCATGCTCCACGCTAACCTTGGCATCATACAACATGTGGACGTGCTCGGCAAGTTGCGCTGCAGTGACCATAGGATGGTAAGAACTTGAATAAGCCTAGACTTAAGGAGGGAACGGAATGAACTGGTACATAAGAAGCCGATTAATGAGTTAGCGGTAAGAGGGAAAATAGGGGAATTCCAGATCAAGCTACAGAACAGGTATTCGGCTTTAACTCCGGAAGAGGACCTTAGTGTTGAAGTAATGAACGACAATCTTGTGGGCATCATTAAAGAGTGTGCAATGGAAATCGGTGGTAACTCCGTTAGGCAGGATACCAGCAAACTATCGCAGGAGACGAAAGATCTGATCAAGAAACGCGAATGTATGAAAGCATCTAACCCTACAGCTAGAATAGAACTGGCAGAACTTTCCAAGTTAATCAACAAGCGTAAGACAGCTGACATAAGGAAGTATAATATGGATAGAATTGAACATGCTCTCAGCAACGGAGGAAGCCTAAAAACAGTGAAGAAGAAACTAGGAATTGGCAAGAATCAGATGTATGCGTTAAGAGACAAAGCCGGCAATATCATTACTAATATGGATGAGATAGTTCAAGTGGCTGAGGATTTCTATAGAGATTTACACAGTACCAGTGGCACCCTCGACGATAATGGAAGAGAAATTAGTCCAGAGGAATTCGAAATCCCAAAGGTAACGCTGGAAGAAGTAAAGAAAGCCTTGGGAGATATGCAAAGGGGGAAGGCAGCTGGGGAGGATCAGGTAACAACAGATTTGTTGAAGGATGGTGGACAGATTGTTCTAGGGAAACTGGTCACACTGTATACGCAATGCCTCATGACCTCGAGCGTACCGGAATCTTGGAAGAACGCTAACATAATCCTAATCCATAAGAAAGGGGACGCCAAAGACTTGAAAAATTATAGACCGATCAGCTCACTGTCCGTTGCCTACAAAGTATTTACTAATGTAATCGCAAATAGAATCAGGAACACCTTAGACTTCTGTCAAGCAAATGACCAGGCAGGATTCCGTAAAGGCTACTCAACGATAGATCATATTCACACTATCAATCAGGTAATAGAGAAATGTGCGCAATATAACCAACCCTTATATATAGCTTTCATTGATTACGAGAAAGCGTTTGATTCAGTCGAAACGTCAGCAGTCATGGAGGCATTACGGAATCAGGGTGTAGACGAGTCGTATGTAAAAATACTGAAAGATATCTATAGCGGCTCCACAGCCACCGTAGTCCTCCATAAAGAAAGCAACAAAATCCCAATAAAGAAAGGAGTCAGGCAGGGAGATACGATCTCTCCAATGCTATTCCAGCGTGTTTACAGGAGGTATTCAGAGACCTGGATTGGGAACAATTGGGGATAAAGGTTAATGGAGAATACCTTAGTAACTTGCGATTCGATGATGATATTGCCTTGCTTAGTAACTCAGGGGACCAACTGCAGTGCATGCTCACTGACCTGGAGAGGCAAAGCCGAAGGGTAGGTCTAAAAATTAATCTGCAGAAAACTAAAGTAATGTTTAACAGAATCGGAAAAGAACAGCAGTTTACGATAGGTAGTGAGGCACTGGAAGTGGTAAGGGAATACATCTACTTAGGGCAGGTGGTGACCGCGGATCCGGATCATGCGACTGAAGTAATCAGAAGAATAAAAAAGGGCTGCGGTGCATTTAGCAGGCATTCTCAGATCATGAACAGCAAGTTGTCATTATATCTCAAGAGAAAAGTGTATAATAGCTCTGTCTTACCAGTACTCACCTACGGGGCAGAAACCTGGAGGCTTACGAAAAGGGTTCTACTCAAATTGAGGACGACGCAACGAGCTATGGAAAGAAGAATGGTTGGTGTCACGTTAAGGGATAAGAAAAGAGCAGATTGGGTGAGGGAACAAAGGCAAGTTAATGACAACTTAGTTGAAATCAAGAAAAAGAAATGGGGGGGGGGGGCATGGGCAGGACATGTAATGAGGAGGGAAGATAACCGATGGTCATTACGGGTTACGGACTGGATTCCAAGGGAAGGGACGCGTAGCAGGAGGCGGCAGAAAGTTAGGTGGGCGGATGAGATTAAGAAATTGGCCGGGACAACATGGCCACAATTAGCACATGACCGGGGTTGTTGGAGAAGTATGGGAGAGGCCTTTGCCTTGCAGTGGGCGTAACCAGGCTGATGATGATGATGATGATGACCCACAGTAGACAGTGATACATCGTCGATTGGAGGGTATTGTCTAGAATCAAAAAGAGGGATTACAGAGTTATCAATCGTAAAGACAGAGTGGAAGTAAGTGTTAAAAGAAGAAGCTATTGTCTGCGTATCAGAAACTGCAACATCGTTAATTATTAACGTGTCCGAGGATGATCGGGGTGGTAGAATAGCTTTCCAAAACTTACGGGCATTAGTCTTCATTGATTTCGGCAAGGTTACCTTGTCATAAAATTCTTTTGCTGCAACCACTTTAGAACAAAGTTCCTTTTTAGCGCTGGAACTGTACGAATTTGTTGAGTCGCCAGAGCTCTTCGATCAACGTAATATGGCTACACGACGTGATCAACGCAAAAGATCCCTAGCCATCCAAGGAATTGGAGTGTTTGTTTTCTTTGTTTTTAAAGGAATCAAAAGGTTGATGCAGTTACTGACAAGATTTTCCAAGAAACTTGTCAAGGTATTGGTATCACTAGTGGTACTTATTATTTCAAGCTCATGAAAAGAATCGCATAGGGCGTCTGTTATTGCCAAATGATCAGCGCGGTTAGAGTAAGGAAATGTGCAGTAGATATAGCGGGATTTAGGGACTATGCCTGGAACTGAAATTAACACAGAATTGTAGTCAGACATTCGACCAATAACATCGCATGCATAACCGACATTAAAAGGAGATGTAGTAAGAAAAACAATATCAAGGTCTGTAGTTTGCTGAGTCAAATTCTGAACGATCTGGTCAGTGGCGTAGCCAGAAATTTTGTTCGGGGGGGGAGGGGGGGGCTCACGTTGGAGCTTGGCCTCCTTAAGAGGAAGCTTTATCTCGGATGCTCCTATCTAAATACATGTAGAAGGTGAATTAGTTTTTCTCGGCAACCACTGCACAAAATTTGATGAGGTTTGTTGCATTTAAAAGAAAAACTTGAATTCCACTGTCTTCTGGCTTCGAATTTTTCATCTAGGTTGTCAATTTTTATTAAAGCTTGGCACAAATCTCAAGTTTCCAGAAAACGAAACTATCACGTTTAATACTCTATAACTCGACAATGAAAAATAATATTACAATTCTGTGAATCGCATCTAATAGTACATCTACAGCGGACAAAATTGATATGTTACAAATGAATCTCAAACAATTTAGCATTACCGAAATACGGCTTTTGCAGAACCCTTGTGCCCTACGTAACTAATTCACGTAAGATACAAATTGACATATCGAATTTGTCCGCTTTGACTCTTATAATAGATGCCGTTTGAAGTACGGCGATACCTGTTTTTGGTGAAGAGCTTTTAGTTTGTAAACGTCGTGCCTTCTATTTTTTTTTTCGCGCTTTCAAACTTTTCAAATAATTTTAAACAAAATTCAGGCCCTAAATCTAACTTCCGCTTCCAACAGATACTAAAAGTTAACTTTCTCAAATTCAACAAATTCCATTAAAAGTGATCCAGGGGTTGTCTCAGAAAAGCGTTTCTGCGTTTTACATTTATTTGAATAGGCCGCGTCGTAGTTGGGCCTGAGCTAAAGCTTCCTCTTAAACAATTTGTTGAGCGATCAAATACGTGAATAATAACTGCATTGCCATTTCCAAACATGCTGCAAACGAATTATTGAACGCTACGCACTGTCAAAACAAGTAATGTATGTATTTTTTAATAAGAAGATTTACTCGTATGTGCCAGAAATTGTGCTCAATATAACTGATATCAATGCTTCCATGTTTTTGTCTATTTAATAAGTAAAGAAAATATCACACGATCCTTAAGACTATATCAGTTGGAAACCAGCAAAGCAGTGCATGCCACTGATATCAAAAATGTAAAGGCCATGAAATGAACAAGTTGAGGACAAATATGTTAATGAAACTTTGTCATTCAACAACCATTGTTTACATTTTTGTACATATAAAACGGCCAGTGAAAAATCTCAATGACGCTGTCATTTATTCCACTGTATTACGCAGGAGCAGCTGTCGCCGGTCGTGTAGCGTAACTGCACCGAAATTATTGTCCCTACAGAGAGCACCTATATAAAGCCGTTCTGCAAAATATACGAGGGCGAGTCAAATGAAAGTGCGCCAATGCAAATATATTGTCACGTGGTGGTGACGTTGAATAACACAGTAGCAATACTGTGAACGATAAAAATATAATTTTTATTGGGCGAACCTGTGCCCACTAAACAGGCTACACTTACAGCACAGCGATAGCGGCGAACACGGTCGGCGATCGTCGAAAATCTGATCAGCAGGTCAAGCGCGTCGGCTCTTACAGATCAGTCGTCGAATGTTCCAGATTAACCGCTCGGACCCGCGTGTCTTCCACAAAGTTCCACGCTATTCGCGTCGCGCATACATGCAATCAGATTACACAAGTTGCGGTGAAAGTCAGTGGACGGAACCATCGATAACATTCCAGAAACTTCTTTTACATGCAGGCGCGTCCTGCGCTGCGCGATAACATTTGTTTGGCGGCGATACATGGTAGCCCGATAAGGATAAGTACACGCGTCATTACCCCCCTCTTAAAAAACATCGACCCGATGCTGCAAACAAACGAAAGTAATAAAGAAAAAGCACTGGTAGCAACGAAAACAACAAAATAAGAAGTTCGTCAGCGTCCTTAAAAGGGATTAAGACGCACCACGTGGACCACTTCAGATCGTGCGCGGCGCCGCTGTGAATGCGAAATGCCGTCTGGCACGACCTCATAGTCCAGGGCGCCAATACGTCGAATGACCTTGTAGGGTCCAAAATAGCGTCGCAGTAGTTTCTCACTCAGTCCTCGTCGGCGTATCGGGGCCCATACCCAAACACGGTCGCCGGGCTGGTTCTCGGCGAAGCGTCGTCGGAGGTTGTAGCGTCGGCTGTCGGTCCTCTGTTGGTTCTTGATCCGTAGGCGGGCAAGCTGTCGGGCTTCTTCGGCGCGCTGGAGATACGTAGCGACGTCAAAATTCTTCCCGTCACTGACGTGCGGCAGCATGGCGTCTAGCGTCGTCGTCGGGTTCCTGCCGTGTACTAGCTTGAACGGCGTGATCTGTGTTGTTTCTTGCACCGCCGTGTTGTAAGCGACGGTTACGTACGGCAGGGCGGCATCCCAGGTCTTGTGTTCGACGTCGACGTACATCGCTAGCATGTCGACGAGGGTCTTATTCAGCCGCTCCGTAAGACCATTCGTTTGCGGGTGGTAGGCCGTTGTCCTCCTGTGCCTTGTCTGACTGTATTTCAGAATGGCTTGAGTGAGTTCCGCTGTAAAGGCCGTTCCTCTGTCGGTGATGAGGACTTCTGGGGCACCATGTCGCAGCAGGATGTTCTCGACAAAGAATTTCGCCACTTCGGCTGCGCTACCTTTCGGCAGTGGTTTAGTTTCAGCGAAGCGGGTGAGGTAGTCCGTCGCCATGACCATCCACTTATTTCCGGTTGTTGACGTCAGAAAGGCTCCCAGCAAGTCCATCCCGATCTGCTGGAATGGTCGGCAAGGAGGCTCGATGGGCTGTAGTAATCCGGCTGGCCTTGTCGGCGGCGTCTTGCGTCGCTGACAGTCTCGGTATGTTCTGACATAACGGGCGACGTCGGCGGTCAGGCGCGGCCAATAATGCTTTTCTTGTATCCTCGATAGTGTCCGGGAAAATCCGAGGTGTCCAGCGGTCGGATCGTCATGTAGGGCGTGCAATACTTTTGGACGACGTCCTGACGGGACAACAAGAAGGTAGTTGGTGCGGACTGGTGAGAAGTTCTTCTTCACGAGTAGATTGTTTTGAAGCGTGAAGGAAGATAATCCGCGCTTAAATGCCCTGGGGACAACGTCGGTGTGCCTTTCCAAATATTCGACGAGGCCTTTTAGCTCCGGGTCTGCCCGTTGTTGTTCAGCGAAGTCTTCCACGCTTATCATTCCAAGGAAGGCGTCGTCATTCTCGTCTTGCGGCGACGGGTCAATGGGGGCGCGTGATAGGCAATCCGCATCGGAGTGTTTTCGTCCGGACTTGTAGGTTACAGTGATGTCGTATTCTTGTAGTCTGAGGCTCCACCGCGCCAGTCGTCCTGAAGGATCCTTTATATTCGCTAGCCAACACAACGCGTGATGGTCACTGACGACATTGAATGGCATGCCATAAAGATAAGGGCGAAATTTAGCTGTAGCCCAAACGATGGCGAGGCATTCCTTTTCGGTCGTAGAATAGTTGCCTTCCGCTTTTGACAGCGACCGGCTAGCGTAAGCTGTCATCTGTTCGACACCGTTTCTCCTCTGGACTAGAACGGCACCGAGGCCTAGGCTGCTGGCGTCAGTATGGATTTCTGTATCGGCGTACTCGTCGAAGTGCGCAAGTACCGGCGGCGACTGCATGCGTCGTTTGAGTTCTTCAAATGCGTCGGCCTGCGGTGTTTCCCACTTGAATTCGACATCACATTTAGTTAGACGTGTCAGCGGCTCGGCGATGCGTGAAAAGTCCTCGACAAATCACCTGTAGTAGGCACACATGCCAAGGTATCTACGCACTGCCTTCTTGTTGATGGGTTGCGGGAACTGTGCGATTGCAGCTGTCTTTCGCGGGTCTGGACGGACACCAGATTTGCTGATTACGTGGTCTAGGAAAAGAAGCTCATCGTAAGCGAAGCGGCATTTTTCCGGCTTCAGAGTAAGCCCTGACGACTTGATGGCCTCAAGTATTGTCGCAAGCCGCTTGAGGTGATCGTCGAAATTTCCGGCGAAGAGGACGACGTCATCCAAGTAAACGAGACAGGTCTGCCACTTCAATCCTGCTAGCACCGTGTCCATGAAGCGCTCGAACGTTGCAGGCGCCGAGCACAGACCGAATGGCATAACCTTGAAATCGTAGAGGCCGTCTGGGGTGATGAAGGCCGTCTTTTCGCGATCTCTTTCGTAGTCTTCTATTTGCCAATAGCCAGACTTGAGGTCCATCGACGAGAAGTATTTAGTGTTGCAGAGCCGATCCAATGCGTCGTCTGTTCGTGGGAGGGGGTATACATCCTTCTTCGTGATCTTGTTCAGACGACGATAATCGACGCAGAAACGTAGGGTTCCGTCCTTTTCCTTTACCAGGACAACAGGGGATGCCCACGGGCTTTTCGACGGCTGGATGATGCCGTTGCGCAGCATTTCGTCGACTTCTTCTCTTATAGCTGCACGTTCTCGCGGCGAAACTGGGTAAGGGCTCTGGCGGAGTGGTCGAGCGCACTCCTCGGTCATTATGCGATGATTGGCGACTGGTGTTTGTCGAATCCTCGATGACGTCGAAAAGCAGCCTTTGTATCGTCGGAGCAGACTTCTGAGCTGCTGTTGCTTAATCACGGGGAGACTTGGATTAATGTGGTAGTCTGGTTCGGGAACCATCGTCCTGGGGGGTAGATGCGGTGGAATCCGAGAGGACAAACGTATTACTGGTTTCCAGAATTTCCTCGATGTACGCGATCGTCGTGCCCTTGTTAATGTGCTTGAACTCCTGGCTGAAGTTTGTCAGCAACACTTCACTTTTCCCTCCATGCAGTCGAGCGATCCCTCTTGCGACGCTAATTTCACGGTCTAGCAGTAGATGTTGGTCGCCTTCGATGACGCCTTCTACGTCAGCGGGTGTTTCGGTGCCGACCGAAATAACTATGCTGGAGCGAGGCGGGACGGATATTCAACGTCACCACCACGTGACAATATGACAAACGGGGTACTTAATTTAAAAGTAGTCTCCATGAGCATTTAGACATTTATCCCATTGACTAACGAGTCGGGTGATTCCCGTCTCATAAAACTCCTTAGGTTGCTGCTTCAACAAATCTGTAACTGACTCTTTCACGTCATCGTATCGACACTAATCTGTTTCCCTTAAGCTGTTTTTTTTCATTTGCCCCAAAATGTGGAAGTCGCAAGGCGACAGGTCTGAGCTGCATGGCGGATGTTGCAGCGTTTTCCAGTTGAAATTTACCAGTGTTGTATTAACCACATCAGCGACGTGGGGACGGGCATTGTCGTGGAGCAAGATGACTCCATTAGCCAATTTTCCACGTCGTTTGTTCTTGATTGCGACACGCAGCCGATCCGGCATTTCACAATGTCGGAAACGATTGATAGTCTCTCCGGCTTTAGAAAATTCTATCAGTAATGGCCCCTGACGATCGAAAAAAAAATTGTGAACAACACGTTTCCGGCAGAAATGACGGCCTTTGCTTTCTTTGGGGGCTGTGAATTCGAATGTTTCCACTGTAAGCTTTGTCGTCGTGTTTCAGGCTCGTAGTAGTGGCACCATGGTTCGTCCCCGATCACAATTGCAGACAAGAAGTCGTCACCCTCATTGTGACACCGGATCAGATGAGTCAAAGCAGCGCAGAACCTTCTTCTGGCGGTGGTTGAAAATCTTGGGCATCCATTGCGCACACAAGAGCCGATGACCAAGATGTTCATGAATTATGGTGTGAACCAAACCGCGACTGATGTTCACACGCTCTGCCCGTTCATCGATGTTTATCCTCCGTTCTTGTCTCATCAGCTCATCAACATTTGCACTTGTGCTGGGGGTGATTGCACGATGGCTTTGGCCCTATCTTGGGTCGTCTTTGCAACATTCACGTGTTCTTTCAACCGTTTGCTCCAATGCTTCACAGTGACCAATGAAATGCAATGTTCAACGTACACGGAAGCCATACGGCGAATAATTTCCTTTTGGGAAACACCTTCAGCTGTCAAAACATTCACGTAACCCCGCTGTTCAACTTCTGATGTGTCCATTACGTCACGCAACCATGTCCAATCCAGTGTATGAGAGCGTTAAATAACATTTACCCTCACATCTGCGTGTCACTTTTGCAAATGAAAGATGCCTGTGTGCTACGTGCATGCCTCGCAGATAATGAACTGAACCATTATTGCGCGCGGAGGGCAGGCTCACTTTCATTGAACTCGCCCTCGTTCATTAGAAATGCGAAGATACAATGGAATATACAAATGCTTGATAAAGGGCAAGAAAGTGTCACTGGAAATAAAGTTCACTGCACGTATACACAAAAGCTCGAAACAAGGTATTTAAATATACGTATAAGTCTCCAATCAATCTATGTATCTAAGAAAAAGTCAGTGTATATAATGCGTCAAACAAGGCAATAAACATGTATCGCAATCACAGATTCACAGAATCCTAGATCCCGCCCCTATTCCATCCACTCCACCCAATGTATCGCGTGCGACGGAAGGCGGCGCGCTTGCTCCCCGCTTTTCTCCTTTGCGCACGCAAGACTGAGACACCATCGTCGGCTCACCCATTCCACACACCCCCCCCCCGTACTCTTTCACTCGCACATACAGCATTCGGCGCGCGGTCACGACGTTATTGCCCTATGGATGATACGAAACATGAGGGCGACGGCGACAGCAGGAATGCGCCTGGAGTCTTCATATAATTACTATCACAATAATATAATAATAGTATCCGGCAACCGAAGCGTGCCGTGGCCGATTACTTTCCGCAAAAGAAGTAACGAACTGCCACCATACGACAATTCGCTGCGCCGCAACAATGTATCTTCTTTTTCCTTTTGTGGGGCGGGGGCACCGAAATGAAAAAAATAACGAAAATGAGAGTATGTTGGCCACAATCCAATGCCTACTTTGGGCACCTAATGTGGCTACCGAATGAATATCGAAGAAAACGTGAGACGCTTGGTCCACCGAAAAAAAGTTACATTATGGGGCTGTACGTGCCAAAACCGCTTTCTGATTATGAGGCACGCCGTAGTGGAGGACTCCGGAAATTTCGACCACCTGGGGTTCTTTAACGTGCACCTAAATCTAAGTACACGGGTGTTTTCGCATTTCGCCCCCAGCTTGGTCCACCGAGAACCATACGCATAGTGCTCGGTATTTTACACCGGCGAGACAAGACTTTCCGGAGAGGTTGAGCTCAAGCGAACACGGTGTAATCCGTCAAGTCTTCACAGTGATGGCGGTGAGCGACCATTGTTTCTTTTTCTCGTCTGCTAGCCAGAAAGCATCCAAAACTCTGCCAGGCGAAAATTCACTCGGGCCAGAGAAAACCAAACGCGCACCGAAGTACGCCGCGCGGTGGTTTCGGGGCAACACAAGAAAAACGCATGCGCACTGGCTGGCTCTGGCAACCCGCGGGTAGGGTAGCGAGAAATAAAAAAACTTTAGAGGCTCAATATGTCCTCACGATTAAAAGTCAAAGTAGAAAAAATAAATAAGAACGTAGTTACCCTGGCTGGCTTTTAGTGTCTTGACATTGATGTTTTCGCGTAGGTGAAAAAAGAATGCTGATATTTTTTATGCGACATGACGGCACAATTGAACCACCACAACGCTTCGGCTCATCGTATCCCGCTGCGTGTTTTGCCAACTTGTCTGATAGTGCGTTGATTTGGCTTGTCTTGTTGTATGTTCCAATCTAAGACTTTAAAAAAGTCAATGCACCTTTGCGTCAAATGTTTATAACAACATTAGGCCCACAAAGTTCCGCAATTGAAAATCTAAAGCAAGACTTTGGAAATATCAATGCACCTTTCGCATCAAAATTTTATTAGAACTTTATGCTCATAAAGTGTCAGAATTGAAATCCAAGCGCTCCCGATTCCGCGGCCTCAGCGACATGCCGCGACGAGCCCGCCCGCCACGCCTTTGGAACTTGGTGCTCGGATGGAGCTCCTTGCGTTACGATATGTGACTCCCGGTGCATGTGCGTTGCCGCGAAATCCAGCCCGATTCCGCAATGTTCGCGCTAAAATGTTTTTTTCGAGTGTGAAAAGGGCATTCTAGACAAAATCGAGCATGACTTCCGGCGCCGTGGGTTGTTTTCGCCAGCGGCGCATGGACAGGACGAAAAAATTTGGGGGGGGGGGGGCTGAAGCCCCATAAGCCCCCCCTCTGGCTACGCCCCTGGATCTGGTGCAAGCCACTGACCATTGAATGTGGACCAACTCCTGCCCGGTAGCTTCTTCGTGTCCGCTCACTTTCATAGAAGACCAATCAACACCAGGAGCATTAAAATCACCCATACGGATAACGTTGGATGAAGAGGTGTTACAGCTATGCAAAAATTCACCTAGATTGTGTAAATATTCAATATTAGAACCAGGCTGACGGTAAACGACACATATAATCAAAGATATGTATTCAAGTTGGTCTTTGCACCACAAAGACTCAATATCAGGTAGGGCAGGGAGTACAGAAAAGTGGAGGTGAGATTGAAGAAATAAAGCAACACCGCCTCCTCTCCCGAATTTTCTGTCTTCCCGAACCGCTTTGAAGCCAGGGAGGGTTACTTCAGAATCATGCACACCATCACGCAACCAGGTCTCAGTAACACCGATAATATGTGACGAGTAAGACGAGACCAAGGAAATAAATTTAGAGAAACTGCTGACAAGGCTTCTTGCACTAACGTTTAAAATGGAAAGTGTATTGCCAGTACCGTGAAGTTAAGTGTATTTACCCCTAGCAAGTGTTTCGGCGGGTTTGTTGAGCAAGCAGATGATCTGACGAGAGTATTGGATGTGCTTTCCCAATCGTATTGTACCCTGTGAATAAATGCATGATCAAATCGAAGTCGCACACATGAGCCACTATCCCTATAAGAGCAGGACGCTTCTGAGAGCTTCTTGCGAATATCGCGAACCTGATGCGAGAAGTCTCCTGAAACACGAAAGCTGGTGTTTTTACGTTTATAGCAATTCTTCTGCACCAGCACCTTATCCTGAATATCAAGGAGCTTCATAATAATGGGACGTGACCGGCTTCTAAAATTATTGCCGAGTCTGCGACACCTTTCGATACGCGGACATGCGATCTCCAGGGCGTCCACTGTCCTGGAACCGCTTAGCAATGTTGGAAGAAAGTTCATTGTGATTCTCATTAGGGCCCTCGCTGAGACCATGTATAATAATGTTGTTTCTACGCGACCTGTTTTCTAAATTGTCGTTTCTGCAAGAGAGAGTTGAGATAGCGTTTTTTAATTGCTGGATTTGAGTGTATATGTTGTCATTAGAATCCTGCGCACCACTAGACATTGAGGGTGATTCAAGAGAAAATACACGAGCTTCCAAAGCCTCAAACCTCATGCTGACAGACGATTCAAACATTTTGATTTCAGCAATATCCAGAGCCAGTTTCTTTTCGCCGTTTAGGAGCTCGGAGAGCAGTTCCGCTACTTCGAGTTGTTTATCAATACCTGTCAATCGGGTTTGCGAGGCAGGATTGCGCTGAGAACGAGCGTTGGGATCAGGCTTAACTTCCACATCGCCGCTGTTAGATACGGGACCGTTTCCTGAGCCTACTTCGAGTTCCCCAGAACACATCGAATCCCACCACAGCTAATTAAGGAGCGCAGAAGCACGGATACCGCATTCCTGAGGCGCGGCACGTGCAAACAAGTTGGCGGCCCCCACTTCGTGTGCCGCCGGTGGAGCTATTCACTGCTTGACTCTTCCCGAAAGTGAAGCGAGAGCCTGGCACTGTTGCGGGTAAAGTGGGTCCCGAAGCAAGACGGCTGTAATGCGCCGTGAAAACCTGGCGGCGTCGCCCCCATCCATCTATTGTGACGGCGCATTGCAAGTCAGCAAGGCAAGACCGCAGGAGGACCAAGCAGCGACTCTCTTCGCCGGGTGTGACTCCATCGCACGGGCGCCTACCATTGGCCGAAAATGACGACACCCGAGTGGGCTCGCCGATTGGACGAAAATGGCGTCACCTGAGCGGGGTCTCCCATTGGCCGAACGTGACGTGTCTTCGAGACACCGAAGGGCTCAAAAGACGCAGACCGGGGGCAGCAAGGGAGCATTCCTAGAGCATTCCTTCATTCATCTCTTTCGAGCTTCTTGCCACGGGCCGCAGCGTCCGAGTTGCTGCCGGCCCGTAAAGACTTTAAGACTGTTAATTGACTCTCACTGTAAATAATGTAGATAAACCTCCCAAGTGTTTCATCTCAAAGTCCTCCTCAACTCCTACAACTGTTTGGTAGCGGTGGGATGGCCTCCAAATGCAACACCGCTCAATAAAAGCCATCGGGCAGCATTTAACAGAGCAAATACAAATATAAACAAAAGATAGCAGTCATGTGGGTGAGGGAACAGAAGCATACATCGGTTATCAGAGTCGATGCACCAAAAATTGGCAAGGTAATATACCTGCGTGATAAACAGACATCGTATCCACGTGGCGCCCGCGCCGCTGTTGCCTCGCCCACTGAAGAAGGGAACTGCCGGGGACGCTTCTATAGCCCTAAACCATGTCGTCATGGAACTCGGTCTGTCGGTGATTGGACGGTGGATTGCGACGTTAATCTTCTCCAGCGGAGCAGCGGGATATGGACCGATGAAGCGAGGAGCAATCTGTCGCTGTTATCCGCAAGGAAGATAGGGTCGACCATGCGTTGACCACCCGGCACATCCATGACGCCGTGAGGAAGCGATGATAACGCCAAGTGCAGCGCGACGTCAGGGACATGCGCAGCAGCATTCTCGAACATGGAGGCAGCAAGGTAGCCGGCAAACTGCGTGATGGACAGACAGCGGATCAAACATGGCGCCGCTGTTGCCTCGCCCACTCACCCACTTATAGTTGTTGCCGACGCTGCCGGAGTCACACAAGCCATTCAACTTCGACAGGCCCAGTTACCATCTAGTTCTCCAAATGGCGCATAATAAAGATTATTATTGTAGTAGCGTGCGGCAACCGAGAAGCCGTACTCCAGAAAACGACAGTGGCCGGTTCAGAACAAGGAATCAGCGTTTATTCTTTTGCACACGCTTTTTATAGGCAGCGGTTACTTATCCGCTGCTGATATCAGTGCCTGTGATGACGAAGTGGCACGGCATGCACTTGGCGTTACGTCATCACATTCCTCCCCCCCAAGATCGTGGTCGTCATTACTATCTTCAGTGGCGGACATCGTGAGACCCATATCGGTCTGGTGGTTTCCTGGCACGCTGACTTAGGCGCAGCACTGGTGGAGGGTCGGAAGGCGCTTCGGCTTGCGTCTGAGGATGGTCATTGCGGGGAGCAGGCAGTGGCAATTCCTACCCGTCTGGTGGTGGTGGTTCCGGCGTTACTGCATGCTCTGGGGGAGGTGCTGCCGTGTCCGCTTCATGATACGCCTGCTGGGGCATGGTTGGGGCCTCCCGATGACGCACAACGTCCTCAGTGCCGTGTCTTCTCGGGGCCTCTGCACCAACGTTTGATCCTGCATGCTGGAAACTGCGCGAGCGTAAATGGTCAACATGAACGTGGCGGACTGTGTTCTGTATTTTTACGAGATAGGTCACAGGGCTAACTGGCCGCACCACACACCCTTCAGTCCACGACACTTTATCTTACCTGACAGTCTTTACGTATACGCAGTCCCCCGCCCTGAATGAACGGAAAATCGATCTTTGTTGGTCATGCTGCCGCTTTACCGCTTCTTGCCTGCTCTGCATGTCGTCTCGAAATGAGGGCCTTAGCAAGGACAGTCTCGTGCGCGGCATTCGTTTCAGAAACAGTTCGGCTGGACACTTGCCTGTTACTGTGCTAGGTGTTGTCCGATATGCCAGCAAGAAGTCGTCCAGCTTCTCCCGCAGCGGTCTGCCGTTTCCTCCCTTGTCGTGCAACAGCTGCTTGCGGAGGCTCCTCTTAACGGTTTGCACCATCCTCTCGGCAGCTCCATTGGATTCCGGATGGTGTGGCGGGCTGTACGTGCGCCGGATGCCACAGGCATCGAGGAAGTCCTGGAACTCCTGCGATGAAAACTGTGGACCATTATCAGAAATGACTTGTTCGGGGAATCCGTAAGAAGCAAATAGACTCCGCAAACGCTCGATAGTCTTCGCGGCTGTAGTTGAGCTCATAGGGAACACTTCAATCCCCCCGCAGGGGCGTCTGCGCAAGCAGGCGTTTGGTGTGTTGCGACACCACGTACCCGAGCACACGAGGGTTGGACCCTCCCGCGTGTAGCCGTGCGCGGCTTAGCCGTGTCCGGGGAAAAGGGGATCCTGGGGGTTGAGCCAATGCCGGGTGTTTGGACCTTTACGGCCCCTCGGCGGCGGCAACACACCCCTTTGGCCTCGGCTTCACGTAGACGGCACCCCCGGACTGACCCACCCGGGGGAAATCGGCAGTCGCTTTTTCCTGTCCTCCTCTGCAATCTTCGTCTTTCTCTCTCCCCCTTTTTCATCTTTCCTGTCTTCTCATCACTTCTCCTCACTTCCTATTTTCCCGGCGGCAAGGGTTAACCTTGTGTAGCTAGCCAGCCTTGGTTATGCTGTATTTGGTTATAGCAGCGATGTACGGCTGGCGTTGGCAGGGTTTCCCTTGCAGGAACTTCTGTCACGTCCCCCTGTAGGGCTCCATGGTGGGTGGTCGGCATCGCGGCCGAAAACCTAACTGTACCTATGGAAAACGCGTTTCCTAAACTACCTGATCGCCCTCAGAAACGAGGGCGCACCGAAGAAGTATTTCAGTTTTTCGGACGCCAAGTCCACAATTTTCCTCGTTTTCATGTGATCCACACAGAAAAACCAGCTAAACAAGTCCGAACAATCTCCCCCTTCCTTGTATCTAAGACCCTTACCGAAGTTTTTGGCCCAGGTTATAAGGCGTCGAGGATGGCCAGCGGTGACCTCCTCTTGGAGCTCCGCGATCAGAAACAATTTGAGAAACTGCCTAAACTAATATCATTTGGAGAGACCCAAGTAGTAGTAACCCCGCACCGCACGATGAATACCACCCGAGGCGTTGTCTCGGACGATGATTTGCTGGAGCTCACTGAGGCTGAACTCTTGGAGGGCTTCAGTGAACAAAATGTCATAAATGTCAAAAGAATCAAGATTAGGCGAGATGGAAAAGAAATCCAAACAAAACACCTGATACTCACTTTCAGCTCAAGTGTCCTCCCCGAGTCCATCGAGGCCGGTTACATCAAACTTCGTGTTAGGCCATACGTGCCCAATCCTCTCAGATGCTTTAAGTGCCAAAGGTTCGGCCACAGTTCACAGAACTGTCGAGGCCGGCTGACATGTGCCAAGTGTAGTGACACTGAACATTCCTCCGAAACATGCCAGAAGACTCCACATTGTGTCAACTGTGATGGGGAGCACGCCGCGTACTCGCGGGCGTGCCCATCCTGGAAAAAAGAAAAGGAAATTGTAACAGTTAAAGTAAAGGAAAATATAAGTTTCAAGGAGGCACGCAGGCGGGTATCGTACCTGCCCAAGAAAACCTTTGCCGATGTGGCGCGTCAGGGGGCAGCGTCACAACGGCCTCCGGCGGCTGTACGACCCACATGCAGTGAGTCGGCAGTTACGCCATCTGCCCCCGCGGCGGTTGCAGCTAGCGCTGCTCCGTCGACCCAGAATGAGGGACCATCGACCCCGAAGGTGGCCGCCGCCAAGGCTGTCTCAACCTCCCCGGCTCCTTCCAGCGCTGGCAACAGCCGGCGCAGCCAAATCTCGCAGGGTGCCCCATCGACCTCTGGGCTGATGGGCGCAGGGGTCTTGCCCTCCAAGGCAGGACTCTCTCTTGTAACTTCTCGCTCGCAAGAGCACGTGTCCGGAGCCTCACTAGAGGCAATGGACACAACACCTATCCTCAAGGCGCACCAAGCGCCCAAGGAGCGGCGAGGCTCCCTCGAACGCTCCAAAAAGGGCAGAACTCCCGTTACAGGGCCTCGAAAGAGCTCTGTAACCTAAGACATAACCACCGTTTCCGTACACACAGCACTTATTTACTTCCAATATGGACACACGAATAATCCAATGGAACGTCAGAGGTCTTCTTAGGAATCTCGATGATCTACAAGAACTCATCTACCAACACAATCCAAAAGTGTTGTGTTTACAGGAAACACACTTAAAATCCAAACACACAAACTTTCTCCAACAGTACATAACTTTTCGTAAAGATCGCGATGATGCTCTCGCATCATCGGGTGGCGTTGCCATTGTAATTCAAAAAAGCATTGCGTGTCAACGTTTGCAGCTACGAACGGCCCTCGAAGCAGTGGCGGTTCGAGTTGTCCTGCTAAACAAACTCATCACTATTTGTTCACTTTACATACCCCCACATTACAAACTAAACAAACCTGAATTTCAGTCCTTCATAGATGAATTGCCAGAACCTTATGTTGTTCTTGGCGATTTCAATGCGCACAGCTCCCTGTGGGGCGACTCTCGTACAGACGCGCGAGGTCGTCTCGTTGAACAGTTCCTTTTTTCTTCAGGTGCGTGCCTTCTAAATAAGAAAGAACCCACATATTACTCTCTTGCAAACAGAACCTTTTCGTCAATAGATCTTAGTATAGTTTCCGCGTCTATACTGCCCGAACTCGAATGGGAAGTTACGAGCAATCCTTACGGGAGCGATCACTTCCCCGTACTGCTAAGCACATCCAAAGGAAATGAATCTCCTCCACAAGCTCCTAGGTGGAAGATAGATACAGCCGACTGGGAGAAATTTCGAAATCTATCTAGCATCTCATGGGCTGATACGTCTTCTCTAGAAATTGATGCCGCTGTGGAGTATTTTACAGCGTTCATAATAGATGCCGCATCTAAATGCATATCTGAAGGAAGTGGTTTGGCATGCAGACGGCGTGTCCCGTGGTGGAACGACGAATGCAGGATTGCTCGTAAGAAACAGAACAAAGCGTGGGGGTTGCTACGCGCTTCCCCCACTGCAGAAAATCTTATTAACTTTAAGAAAGCAAAATCTCAAGGCAGGAGAACCCGCAGGCAGGCCAGAAGAGAAAGCTGGCAGAAGTATTTATCGAGTATTAACTCGTTTAGAGATGAGGCCAAAGCCTGGAACAGGGTGAATAGGATTAGAGGGCGCCAAACATATTCACTCCCTCTGGTAAACACACAGGGTGATACACTGAAAGACCAGGCGGACTCACTTGGGGAGTATTTTGAGAGCGTGTCAAGTCTAACAAATTATTCGCAATCTTTTCTAAAATACAAACAAATAGAAGAATGTAAGCCACTCATAGGAAAATGTCGAAAGAATGAACCATACAACTGTCGATTTAGTATTGCCGAGTTCAGAGCTGCCTTGAGATCATGCAAGAGCTCCGCACCGGGTTCTGACAGAATTATGTATGAAATGATCAAAAACCTACACAATGACACCGAAGTTACACTACTCACAATTTTCAACACTATTTGGGCTGCGGGATACTTTCCAACTGCATGGAAAGAAGCAATTGTGGTCCCTGTTTTGAAGCAGGGGAAAGACCCATCCATGGCGGCAAGCTATCGCCCAATAGCCCTTACAAGCTGCCTGTGTAAGGTTTTTGAAAAAATGATTAATCGCAGACTCATACACTTCCTTGAACTCAATAATATACTTGATCCCTATCAGTGTGGCTTCAGGGAAGGCCGGTCGACAACAGATCACCTTGTACGCATTGAAGGATATATTCGGGACGCATTTGTACATAAGCAGTTTTTCATGTCAATATTCCTTGACATGGAGAAGGCATATGACACAACATGGCGCTACGGCATCTTGCGAGACCTGTCGGAAATGGGCATCTGTGGCAATATGCTGAAAATAATTGAAAGCTATTTGTTGAATCGAATCTTCCGAGTGAAAATCGGCAACGTATTGTCGCGACCTTTCACACAAGAAACAGGTGTACCACAGGGAGGCGAGCTGAGTTGTACGCTCTTCATCGTGAAGATGAACTCGCTTCGTGCTTCGCTACCACCTGCCATTCTTTATTCTGTCTACGTTGACGACATTCAAATCGGCTTCAAATCCTGTAACCTCTCAGTATGCGAGAGACAGGTGCAACAGGGCTTGAACAAGATTTCCAAGTGGGCAGACAGAAACGGATTTAAAATCAACCCCCACAAAAGCACTTGCGTTCTTTTTAGAAGAAAGAGAGGCCTGTTTCCGGATCCTTCCTTAGAACTGTGTGGACACCAAATACCTGTCAACAAAGAGCACAAATTTCTGGGTATTATACTTGATTACAGACTCACTTTCATTCCACACATTAAATATCTGAAAGAAAAATGTCTAAAAACAATGAACCTAATGAAACTTCTATCTAAGACTACGTGGGGTAGTGACAGAAAGTGTCTAATGAATATCTACAAGAGCCTAATTCGGTCACGATTGGATTATGGTGCCGTAGTGTACAACTCTGCCGCCCCGAGCGCGCTAAGGATGCTGGATCCTGTCCACCATTTGGGCATCCGCTTAGCTACTGGCGCTTTCAGAACAAGCCCAATTCAAAGCTTATATGCCGAATCGAATGAATGGTCTCTCCACCTACAGAGATCATACATTAGCTTTACATATTTCCTTAAAGTACGCTCCAATCCTGAACATCCATGTTTTCATACCGTTACCGATATGACGTGCGCTACACTTTTCAGCAATCGCCCCTCCATAAGACAGCCTTTCTCGCTGCGTGTGAAGGAGATTAGCGATGAAATGCGTGTCCCACTCTTCGAGCATCGCTTAATGCACCTAACCAAGCTCTTACCTCCTTGGGAGTGGCAGGTGATAGAATGTGACATATCCTTTATAAAAGTTACAAAGCACGCTCCTGAGGCCGAAATTAGAATGCATTTCCTAGAACTGCAGTACAAACACTCCTGCGCAGCGTTCTACACAGACGCTTCGAAGTCAAATGCCGGGGTATCCTATGCAGCCGTCGGCCCATCGTTTTCGGAATCCGATGTACTGCATCCGGAAACAAGTATTTTTACGGCCGAGGCCTACGCATTACTCTCTGCTGTGAAGCATATAAGAAAATCAAAACTTCCAAAAGCAGCGATCTATACAGACTCCCTAAGCGTCGTGAAGGCCTTGATGTCAGTCTACACACACAAAAATCCTGTTCTTAGTGAACTCTACACCGTCTTGTGTAAAGCGTACATATCTCATCAGCGTATCATTATATGCTGGGTGCCTGGCCACAGGAGCATTGAGGGTAACGTTCTGGCGGACGAGATGGCCACGTCAATCGCATCGCAAACTGTTAAGCCTACCGCTGCGGTACCTGTGACAGATCTGAGGCCTTTCTTGCGAAGGAGATTGCGGGACCACTGGCAACGCATGTGGGACGCGGAAACGAATAATAAGCTCCACCTGATAAAACCACAGTTAGGATTCTGGCCCTCTACTACAAAATCGCGCCGAACAGATGTCCTATTCTGTCGTCTCAGAATAGGACACACGTTTGGCACCCATAATTATCTGCTTACTGGAAGTGAACTTCCAACCTGTGGTAGATGCGGGGAGAGGCTGACCGTGCTCCACGTCCTTCTGGAGTGTCGGGAAGCCGAATCTGAAAGAATGAAACATTTTTCCTTAGCTTACAGACAGCACATCCCTCTTCATCCAGTAATGTTCCTCGGCCTAGAACCGCTTTTTAACACAGACACAGTCCTAGGTTTTCTGAGAGATGTTGTCCTACATGTTATTAGCCCCATGCATTCCTAGCGCTTCCTCTCTTTAGAGGATGCCGCTGGGATAGTTGTACGGTATAGCACATGCCTCCAGACCCTTGTGTTTCAAGGGCTCTAAGGAGGCAGTAGTGCTCTAGCACTTATTATAATCTGATATATTTTACCTATTGTATCATTCTTTTTAAGTGCATCGAAATGTTCATAGTACAGGTCATATGTCATCGCCATAATTTTATTACACAGATTTTACGCACTGTAGAACGTATATTTTAAGGCCCCTTTACAGCCACGTCACACCAATTTCATAGTAATCATAGCTACACTGCACACCCACTACCACAGACATGGCGCTCTTTGGCCATTCCTGGCCCTTGCGCCAAAAAAACCCCATACATCATCATCAACACTTCAATCCATTTTGAAAACGAGTCAACACACAAAAGGAATGTCGTTTTTTCAAATTAAAAAAAAAATCCAAATGCACTCGCTGCCAGCATCGGGCGGGAAATGGCCACGGCTCGAGTGGTGCACGAGGAGCACTGTTTTGCATCGCTTGGCAGATGCTGCACCTTTTTACCACTCCTATGTCTGCATTTAGCCCTGGCCACCATAGCACGCTACGAGCGAGCATCTTCATGCGTGATGTCCCGGGGTGTTCTGCGTGCAACAGTCCCAGCACGGCGTCTTGCAAAGTTGTTGGCACAATAACACGACTTCCCCACGTGACGCATCCCGATTCTAACGATTTAGCTCCGCGCGTCTGCTATAGTACGGTACCAGTTCAGCGTCTTTGACTTGTGCTGGCCATCCTTCCAGTGTATATCGGTAAACCTTGCTTAGCGTGCCGTCATACTTGGTCACTTTAGCAGCATCCATAGCCGTCAGTGGCGTAGTTTCAAAAAACAGCGAGGGTATCTGTCTCCTCTATACCGGTTCCACTTAAAACAGGTAGTCTGGACAGTGCATATATCCATATATATATATATATATATATATATATATAT
The DNA here is from genome assembly GCF_050947875.1 of Dermacentor variabilis. NCBI lineage: Eukaryota > Metazoa > Arthropoda > Arachnida > Ixodida > Ixodidae > Dermacentor > Dermacentor variabilis. The sequence continues at coordinate 9,288,196 of NC_134570.1, forward strand.
ATATATATATATATATATATATATATATATATATATATATATATATATATATATATAATAGGAACTTTCCTATATTTCCTATATTTCAAGTCGTAGCGATAGGAAGCCAAGATTGAAGCCCATCGTTGCATGCGAGCGGCTGCCAAAGATGGAACCTGCTTCCGTGGCCCTAAGATGCTTATCAGCGGTTGATGGTCCGTGAACAGCGTGAATGTCCACCCATACAGATAGCGATGAAATTGCTTGAGGGCAAAGATTATCGCCAACGCTTCTCGCTCGATCTGGGCATAGCTACGCTCAGCTTGCGATAGGGTCCTGGACGCAAAAGCAATGGGTTTTTCTGTACCATTTGGAAATATATGAAAAAGAACCGCGCCGAGCCCATACTGCGACGCATCACAGCTTAGCGCCAAGGGTTGCTTCGGATCATAGTAAGCAAGTACTGGACTGGTCGTGAGCAAGTTCTTCGTTTCTCGAAACGCGAGAGCGCATTTACTTGTCCAATTCCGACGCTTGCCCTTCTTTAACAGCTCGTAGAGCGGCGCAGCTACGGTTGCCAAGTCCGATAGGAACTTAGCGTAGAATGTTACCATTCCAAGAAAAGACTTAAGTTCTGTACCATTCGTGGGCTCGGGTGCATCCTTTATCGCCCTTACTTTCGATTCCAATGGCTTGATTCCCGCTGCTGAAATTCTGTGGCCCAGGTAGCGAACTTCGCTGCAAAAGAGCTTGCATTTTTCCATGCGCAGCGTCACATTGTGATCCTGTAATCGTGTTAACACCTCTTCCAGCTTTTGCCGACAGTCATCAGCGCTCGTACCCACAATTATGACATCATCAATGTAACACCCTATTTGAGGGACGCCTTTGAAAATCCTGTCCATGAGCGACTGGAATATGGCAGGAGCACTTGCAATGCCATAAGGGAGACGCTGGTATTGGTAAAGACCTTGGTGTGTGTTCACAGTTAAAATCGCCTTCGCAGCTTCGTGAAGTTCTACTTGCTGGAAAGCGGTAGCAAGGTCAAGCACACAGAATACCCTTGAACCTGCTAACGTTGCGAACAAGTCTTCTGGCAACGGAAGATGGTAATGCTCAGTCAGAAGCGCAGGGTTCACAGTCACCTTGTATTCGCCACGGAGCCGCACTTTTGCTCCCCCATCCTTGGGTACTACCACTAACGGGGTTGCCCAATCGCTTCTGGTGACTTTTTTCAATACCCCAGTCCGTTCTAAGGTATCAAGTTCTTCAGACACAGCTTGCTTCAATGCAAAAGGCACAGGACGGGCCTTGCAAAATACTGGCGTGCTATTTGGCTTCAAATGAACTTGTGCTTTGTAACCCGTTATGAACCCTATCTGCGGTGAAAACACTGCCTCGAATTTCTTCTTTAGCTCATCCACGGCATCGTCTTGCTCTACAGCTCGAAGTTCTTGCCAGTTTAATTTAAGCTTTGTCAACCAGTTGCGACCAAGCAGACATGGCAGCCTTCTTCCCCCGTCATCTGCTATCGGCACAGGTAAAATATCAGTTTGATCGCCGTGCTCGACTGGCACGTTCACTGATCCTACAACTGGCACCAGCTCACCCGTATATGTCCTTAAAGGAACAGTCGCTTTCTTGATAGTCAGTTGCGGAATCTTGTGCTGAAAAACCGACTTAGGCATGACGGTGACGGAAGCCCCTGTGTCTATCTGCATCTTTATGGTTTGTCCTTCCATCCGAACAGTGATACGCTGAATTATTATTTGTCATACTGTATATTTCTTGCTCTTCGTCCGAATCGTCTGCCGGTCTATCGATTGCATTCAGTGCCTTTGTTCTGCCTGGGCGCTGTCTGCACATTGTTCTCAAGTGACCTTGCTCACCGCAGTTATGGCACTTATACTTGCGGTACCGGCAGCTTTCCGCCGTGTGACGTTTACCGCAACGGAAACACTCTAGGCACTCATTCTTGACTCGATAGCGGTCCCTAGCTTGACTGCCATGCTTTAGAACATCAACTTCTAATCTGGAATGCCTTTGTGAACTGCCTTGGTGCTCTTCTAATGCCGTTTGCCGAGTCTGTGTGGATGCTAGTTCACGGTTTAACGCGATTTTGCACGCTTGTTCGAATGTCAGCTCTTCAGCTCTAAACAGCTCAGGTTCTGTATCGGCGCATCGTAGTCCGGCAACTAGTCGGTCTCGAAGTGCTTCGTCTAGAAATTTCCCAAACTCGAAACTTCTGGCCAGGTGCTTCAGCTGAACCACAAATTCGGCTACAGTCTCTTGCTCAAGTTGCATCCTTCGGTTAAATCGGCACCTTTCTGCTATCACGGCCTTTCTGGGACTGTAGTGACTTTTTAGCAGAGCCGTTACCTCGTTATACGTTTTGCTTGATGGGGAATGTAGAATCAACAGGTTCTTCAATACCTCATACACTCGAGGAACCACTGCCGTCAAGAATACAGCCAGTTTCCTGCCTTCAGCTATGTCATTTGCTGAGACGTAAAGCTCAAATCTTTCCAAGTAGGACTCGAAGCTATCGCTTCCTTCGTCAAAGTTATCAATTTTGCCACCTTCGCCATTGCAGCGCCGGCCCCGCGGTAGTCGTCTTCAGCAGCAATCGAAGAAGCAAGTGACAAGCCGTCCTGATCCCATCCTCGTCGCCAGTGTAGTAGCGTGCGGCAACCGAGAAGCAGTACTCCAGAAAACGACAGTGGCCGGTGCAGAACAAGGAATCAGCGTTTATTCTTTTGCACACGCTTTTTATAGGCAGCGGTTACTTATCCGCTGCTGATATCAGTGCCCGTGATGACGAAGTGGCACGGCATGCACTTGGCGTTACGTCATCACAATTATTATTATTATTATTATTATTATTATTATTATTATTATTATTATTATTATTATTGTTGTTGTTGTTGTTGTTGTTGTTGTTGTTGTTGTTGTTGTTGTTGTTGTTGTTGTTGTTGTTGTTGTTGTTGTTGTTATAATTATTATTATTATTATTAAGTAAGATAAAACCAAGAGTCACACTTCCGGATCCTCAGCCAATGCAGATACGTGAAGAGCTATTACACAAATATACTAAAGCTTCACTCAGTCCTGATAAATAGTAGTGTTGTTGTGCAGGGAGAACAAATGAGATCGCGCAGGCGCGCCTATGACAAGGCGAGAACATGTCTACATTGTTGCGTATGCATAGCCTTCCACACATGCTAGGCGATGTGGCGACATGCAAGAGCAAATGCTTTTTACGGCATTGCTTTCAAAAGCTCGTGCCAAAAGCGGTAACTTAAATCTGAAATTTCTGAAATCTGGTGACTTAAATCTGAAAGCTACCGCTTTTAAAGATTTTAAATCTTTAAAAGCGGGAACCTAAATCTGAAATTCGCATGTCATCAACCAAGACACAAAACACATTATGCCACCAGCTAACCTTTATTCTAAACCTCGCCTACTCTTCCACTTGGAAAAAAATTTTTCCGGCCTACTACTCAATTTCATATACTCTTTCAGGTTTTTACGTTTATATCAACTGTACGACCCCCTTCTCCCATGTACACTTGCCTCCGCCCGCTCCTGCGCATGTCACCCTCCTATTTGTTATTCCGGTTTCGGTTCCCCCCCTTCTCAATTTTTCTTTTTTATTATATTTTTTGAAAGACCCTCACCAACACACTCCGAAGTCATTATGCCTTTTTCGGCGCCTCAACCTAGGGTATCGCCATTTCTGGATGCCGCCGTAACGACACCTACGTTGAGCGACTGGGGCAATGCCCCTTGAAAGACCATGCCGCTGCCTTTCAGTCACCCCCTACATTGCACCGCAGACTCCTCGTCGCCATCTTAACTACTTCAAGATTACTCGACGTATTGCTGCTGTGCTACTCTAGTCACTCTTTCAACTCATGTTTTTTTTTTCTTTTGTGTTACTCGCGCACTGACCGGCTCTTCTAATGCCACAAGAACATGCCGCCAACGACACCCCTGAATGCTCCCTAAACCCTCGCCTCCCCAACGCCCTCCCATGCCCCTCTTTCTTAATTTCTTTTTCTTTCTCGTTTTTTCTCTCCTAATGTTTTTGTTTTTTCGTCTTGACGTCGCCCCGGTTTTTCTCTTTTTTTTTCTCCCCGCGTTCCCACTCTCCCGCTCTTGTCACCTCGTCTTGGGAACGAAGCTCACAGACGTCGGACGACAGCTCTCATTACTCTCTGAAATCTCTCCCTTTAAAACCAGCCGCCAGCGACAACACCCGCACATCACGTCACTCTACTAACCCTTTAAAACTAACATACCGAGGATGACGAGGCCGCCTTTGACGAAGATAAGTCCTGCTATTGAAAAGTTGGCCAGCCTTCTGAAGCACCTTACCCCTGTTTACAAACTTTGTACCACAGTGTGCTATTCCATCTGTCAGCCCTTTTCTTGAGTTTAGTTGAATAGTTAGACAAAATAAACCTACTGAAGCAGTAGATTATTCTGAAGCAGTAGCAGTATATAAACATCGACAGTTCCACTGAAGCAATTTCAGCGACACTGTGGTATAGAAAGCGCCGCAGTCGAAACTGCCTTCTGTAGAATGCTTTCTTTCGGTATAGCATTGGGTTGACTTTTCCTAGCTTTTGAGTGAGGGCCGGTGGAGGAATCTTCATTAATTTATGACATTGCTTTTTTATAGGCTCGAGCGTCTTCTTCCACATCTGTCATTTCCAAATCTGTGTTAACCTGATAACCAGTAGCAGGCCCCACGGAAGAGGAAGTCGAAGGGTCCATACCGTCATCAGAAGGATGGGTACCTGAGCTTTTATCGCTAGTTTGTTGCTTAGGCTCAATAGTTTTGAGTTGTTGCAGGACTCAGACAGGTAACTTGCAACAAATTAGATATGCGACTAGAGATGGCGTGTGACATACGTTCCCCAAGGCTCATTGCCAGCCGTTCCATAGCTTTTGTAACTGCCTTTTCCACAGCGTCCTCTATAGTAACAGTGAGCGATACGTCCGGGGTAAGAGTTTGTCTACCCGTAATATCCGCATAGCCAAGCGCCCTTTCCTTCAGGATGTTTATCGCCTCCTTACTAGAGCAACGTCGTCTTTCAATTATTTCAACCACTTGTAATTCTTGAGCCCTAACAGAGCAGTTAGAATAATCGGCTGAGTGACTTCTACCGCAGAGGCAGCATCGCTCATCTTGGGCACTACAATCACTTTGAGCGTGCTCTGCCCCACACTTGCAAAAAGGCTGACTTGTTTGTACCTTGCACTACTATGGCCGCATCGCCAACAATTACGACGTTGTAGCGGACGCGATGCCAGAGGTTCAACTCTGAACACAAGGAGTGACACATTTACTTCTAATGGGCAGGAATTTCCTGCAAATGTTGCAATCACCGATTCTGTTGGGACCCTTTTATTGTCTACTACTCGATTGCAACGATAAACAGCAATTACTACAGCCCCAGACAATCTCTATAGTGTCTCTGATGGAGATAGATCAGCATCGACACCTCTGAATATTCCCTTAGTGCATGCGAGGTGAGCAGGGATGAAGGCACTCACCGGCAGTGGCTCGAATGATGAACACTTAAGCAGAACCGCGATACAGGTCTGGTCTGGTGATCTGCACACGATACCACCACGGCCGAACTGTCTCACTTCCGTGATGGTCTGGTATGCAGAGGTAGCAGCAAGTAGAGATTTCTGAATAGCCTGGGGGTTGGTCAGCCGTATAGAGCCTCCAATGGAAGGAACCAGTGCCACTGGGATGCTGCTCACACCACTGGGGATGAATAAATTCAAAAGTAATTCGTCTGTCGGAATAGACGCCGTCTAAGAGGAAGAACCCCTGCCTGGGGAGTTTTTGGACATCAGCCTAGGATGAAGTAGGCGTAATAATAATTAAGAGCTCAACCAATAACACTAGGAAAGCCTAATACCACCAAATATTTGGCCAAGTAACAGGAGCCACAGACGGGTTCGAGGAACGTTCGCACCGCGCACACACACCTCTTCTTCCTTGTGATCCGAGATATCGTGCGGATTATTCGCTCGCTCGCCGTGCGGAGCTCAGCGATCGCGGCTGCGTTCACGCCCTTGTCGTTGATAAGCGGCCCCGACACCCGTAGTGCCTCCACCTCGGGGAATAGGTGATGCGTCATGGACCGAGATTTCCATCAGTGCAGCAGCCGCCTTCCTGCGCAAGACAATCGCGGAGCTGCGACTTGTCCGCGGAACAGCGCATGAAGTCCGCATTTTACTTTTGAACTGTGGCGGCAGCCTCCTGGTGGGCCCCCCTCCATCTGTCCAAAGCTGCCTTCCATTGTCCATATGATTATATCGTCCGCGTAAAGGGCGTGGCGAATTCTCTCTACGGCACTATGTTGTTCTGGCAGGAGGGCAACGTTGAAGAGCAGTGGAGAAAGGACCGCTTCCTGAGGCGTAGTCCTCGCACCCATGGGTATCGGGTACGCCGCTAAATTCTTTTTTGTGCGTGAAAGAAACAAATACAGTATGGCAGTTTTTAACGTCATTTTGTGTCCTCTTCTGTTTCATCTAGTCGCGTTTTTCTGTGATTTCCCCAGAATACGCTGTTTGTTGCATCTCTGAAATTTTACAGAAAAAAAAATATTATTTACTGCAGCGTTCACGTAGCTCGAAAGAGTGAAATACTGGGATGTGCTTTTCACTGATCATACATGTAGAGATGAGCATGCTACGTAGAACATATGAGATGTGACCACTGACAAGATAACTGGCTCCAAAACGCCCGGCACTATCCAAGCATCCGGTGCTGTCGCAGCAGGAGGGTTTAGCCTGGCATATATAACTCTAGCAGTTTATATAGTCATGATCTGAGCGGCATGACTCGACCTGATTGCAGCTGTACCTTATTCAGAAACTAAGGCTGATTGACCATAGCACAGGCGAGGTGCCTATGCTTGTGTGCATAGTGCAGCTGCATGTAAATGTTAATTGAGGATACCAAAGCGACGAATAAATCTCATTTCGCTCACAGTATTGATGAAAAATTTGTCCCTTTGTTGTATGGGGACCAATCCTGTTAAAGCTCAAGAAGAATTCTTTGACCATAAACAGGAAAAAACTCATCTTTTAAATAAAATAACCTCTGTTTGTTCGATTGAAACAAATTTTCGGTATAAAAATATAAATTCTCCGATTTTTATTTTGTTTTCTCGCATTTATTTTTTACAGATAGATGACGGGAAAGTCATGCTATTGCAATATTGCGTTGATAACATTAAGCGGCGCTGGCACGTGACATTAGCCAGTCTTCCGCGCTTGAAACGAAGCAGCTCAGAATCCGCTCGTGCTGACGTGCGTGACTTTATCTCCTACATTTTGTTATCTGCTTTTCTCCCGTGAGCGCCTGGCTCGTTTTGGGGTTGTAGCAAAGGACTGGTGCTCGAATTGTAACAGGTGTGTGACTGCATACCGCAACCTTCTTGAATGCAGAGCCACTAAGGAAGTATGGCACATGGTGAGCCAGTTTTTCCAAGTGGTACCCCACGCTGGATCGTAAATGGGTAGCAGTTTGTTCGTCTAGTTAGTATTCACTATCACGCTCTTTCTGTCGTGGCAGCGTCGTTGTATAGTGTTGACTAGCCACCAACCACAATGCGCTGCCTTCGAGGCAGTGCAGAAAATTCGAACGAAAGCAGGCAAATATCTAGCCGAACAACTCTACACAAGTGGCGAAAATGCATGCCTTCCTACGCCTGTGACATAGGCGGTCTTTTTGAAGTTAGGAACGGTAGAATATATTTTCCGACTCTGAGCTATTAATATTTCTTCTCGGCCATGCCATGGTGCCCTGCGCAGCAAAGCATGAGAAACGTTAAACGATCTTATAGGTTGCACGTGTGCACCGCTGAATTACGTTATGTCTGACGTTTGTACAAATTATACCGACGCAAATTGAAAAGAAAAAAATTGCAGCAGATCAAACGAGTTGGAACCTATGTACAGCGAAGCATTTTGTGAGTGCACGAAGAGTCCAAACACGAATACACGCACGCGCGAGCGCTGGCGCACACAAATTATACCGAGCCTTTCGTTAAGCGGAGTCGCTGGCTGCTAGCGAGTGCGACGGACGTCTTGGATGCATCATGGTTGCAGAGGAAGCAGCGCAATTCGAATCCATTCCGCAAAAAGCGTTTACTTCCTCATTAACGTGCAGCCGCGGATGCGCGAAGGTGAGCTTTCTGGGGCTTTCTTTTTCTTTCCCCAGCACGGCCGGAGCCGCCGCTGCCGTGGATGGATGGATGGATGGATGGATGGATGGATGGATGGATGGATGGATGGATGGATGGATGGATGGATGGATGGATGGATGGATGGACGGACGGACGGACGGATGGATGGATTTTATGGCGTCCCCTTTGGAACGGCGGTGGCCGTTCCAAACTGCCTAATGTCCGACCTAGGTTAAACAATAAAGAAAGATGCCCACTGGATGCGCGGAGGCGAACGCCATCTGGTGGCGTTGCTAGGAACTCGGTGGCGCACGCGGCGCCCGTGCTCCGCGGCAAGGGAACAGCCAGGCCACAGCGCCCACGTTCACGACATCCGGCGATGTTCGCAAAGTTTTGCTTTTAAAATAACGTAGTACACGTACGCCTGTAGCGGCTGCTGGGTTCAGACTTCGTGTGAACAAACTCCCCTTTAATAGGCACGCACAATGTGCTAGATCCACCCTAATCACCTGAGGAGTTCTACTCTCCGTTTCATGCATATATCTGCAGGAAACGCACTTGTCTCAGTGCTAGCATCTGCAACCGAAAAATAGTTTCGCACACATTCAAGAATGGTTTGTAGTTCGATATAACATTAAGTGTCATATTTTTATGTCGCGAAATATTACGTATTTATTACATGGAAGGCGTCGAATTTCCCACCAAACAAGCGGAGTGAGGCGACTTGCGGCCACAACACACAACTTGTGCTCGCGATCAAATCAAAACATAGTACGTCTCATACTGGAAGCACAAATGTGCACAATACATACGTGGTCTGGCATAACTTTACGTCCACTAGTGTTAAATTGCAACACGTAAAGTAGTTTTTTCCATAGAAAGTGTCGCAAGTCTAAATTAACGGCATTCCGAAACGCGCGGAGTGAGACTTCTCTGGCCGCACTACTTGCGTAGCTTCCGCAGCGTCGCCTGCTATCTATGAGACGGAGTACTCATACGCGCACGCCCAATGCCACTAGGTATGTGTCTATGTATAAATATAGAATACACACGTCCCAATAGCAGCAACCGTTCGCTGCAGAACACTTTGTGCTTCGCGTTACGTAGATGCCAATTGGAGGTGATTTTTTTTTCTCTCCTTTTCTCCCACAGCCCTTGGCTCTGGTGGCGTGGCGGTGCAAGCTAGAGATGAGTCACGTGAACACGAGAGAGGTCATCAAATTCATCAAAGTGAGTGAATCACGCGCTGGTGTCCACAACAGACTGCGCGTTCTATGTATGCTCTGTTACTCCCGCTTGTCTATACTGATTTGCCTGCTGAAACCATTGCGCAGCGAGAACATAGAAGGGGACATTTTATCCCCGGTGGGTGCGCTGGACGTCAAGTGGTACTTTGTGTTGTCAAATATAAAACATTTCAAGTCCCCGTTAAGTTTCACTAAAGTACACGTATAGTCGCTTGGATAGCTTTCTTACGAAGAATAAGCCCGGTTTTGAAGGTGAAGACCGAAGTAAAAACCACATGTGGATAATAAGATGCATCTCGCGGTACAGCCGCATCGCCAACGCGAGGCTTGGCTCGGCTCGCGCTGCTGATTACTGGCGTCATTTTGGACGGTGCTTCGGACAGCCTCGCCGTTCCCGGTCGTTGTGCCTTTGCATAAGGAGCCGCTAATAAACCTCTTCTCAATTGGTGGAGGGGCTGGTCTTCAAACCCCGTCGCTTGAAACCCTGCAGCTGCGTTCAAGAACGCTACCGCCCGCCATGACTGACAGCTCATCCCAAACGGCACCGACGCCTCAGTCCGTAACCTGCACCAGCATTCCACGACAACGGGACCCCAAGATTTTCAGCAGTGCAGATGACGAAGACGTGGAATACTGGTTTACGTCATACGAACGGGTGAGCGCGCACAACAAGTGGGATGATCCAGCCAAGTGAACCCACGTCATCTTTTATCTGGCTGGCGTTGCCCAATTCTGGTTTTACAACCAGGAAAGTGATTTACCCACATGGTCAGCCTTCAAGACAGTCTTTATGGAACTGTTCGACCGAGCCGCTGTTCGCAAGCTGCGCACTGAACAACGTTTGCGCGCCCGAGCACAGCAGACGGCAGAAACGTTCACGAGCTACATTGAAGACGTCATGGACCTTTGTAAACGAGTCAACGCCGCCATGCCCGAAGCTGAGAATTCACCACATACTCAAAGGCACTGATGACGGCGCATTCCAGGTGCTCCTAGCCAGGAATCCGCGCGCCGTTTCCGAAATCGTCAGCCTATGCCAAAGTTATCATGAGTTAAGGAAACAATGCGCTTCGATTCGGCGACCTCCGAGAAGCGACGACTCGTTGGCGAGCCTTGGTAGCATGTACGGCCAATCCTCATTCTTGCGGCAGGTCAAGGACTTCGTGCGTGAGGGAGTTGCCCGCCAACTTTCTTTAGTCCCCTTCACTCAAGAGCCCACCTCCCGTCTTCCAAACACGCTCCGCACCCTCATTTCCGAAGAAGTCGCTCAAGTTGTCCCTCCTGCACACCACCAGCCGCCTGCAGCCGCGAATCTCAACTCAGCGCTGGCAGTACAGCCTGTCGCCACGCCTCTCACTTATGCGCAGCTAGCCCTGCCTGTGGCCGCGCCTCTTACGTATGCGCAGGCAGTACGCAGGCCTCCGCCGCCGCCTTTCTCGACTCATTCCCCACCGGTGCCACCGGAAGGAAGCCCATGCTGCATCTTGGGCCGCACCCAGAGCTAGTGCTTGGAGGACGCCTGACAATCATCCCATCTGTTATTCCTGCTGCACTCCCGGACACGCCGCCCAATATTGCCGCCGTCGCCCTCAAGCGTTCGGAGACGCCTCTCGGCCGTTCCAGTACGGCTGCCAGCCCTTCCGCCAATAGGCCGCTTCTTCCCCCCAACCGCATGCTCGTGCGTATACCTCCCAGAATTTCCGTCGCGTCGCTCGCCATCCCCTCGCCGATGCTCGCTTTGCCCAATGCGTCGGCGACCCGCACCATCCGACCACGAAAGCTGAACATCGCAGTTCAAGAAGCAAGAACAGCGCCCCGTTCTAAGTCCTCGCGCCTGTTCTGCTACCGTGGTCGAAATTTCTGTAGAAGGTGTCCCTGCATTCGCTCTTGTGGATACCGGCGCAACCGTTTCTGTGATAGCCACCAAACTGTGCCGTTCACTGCGCAAGGTGACCACGCCGCTTTCTGGACTGTCGCCTTGTACGGCAAGTGCGCAACACGTCACTCCGCACACAGCCTGTACTGTACGTGTGCTTATTGACGGCATTGTTTATATCGTCGAGTGTATTGCTCTTGCCGCCTGCTCGCATGACGTCATCCTCAAATGGAACTTCCTATCTTGTCATATAAAGCAGCCCTAACCAACTGCGCACGCGCCGAAGCTGAATTTTCCCCTCTGTCAGACGCACCATTGCACGAAGATCGTGATCGCCCTTCTAAATTTGCCATGCGCGAGGACACAGATAACCCGCCTGGCTTATCGCCCTCGTACCCGTATCCTGCGATGTCACCGCTGATGCAACGGTCCTCTTCGCACCGTCAGAAGTCTTCATGAGCCGTAAAGTTCTACCACTACCGTTCGCAACGCTTGACATCGCCGGCAGCTGCAGCAATATATAATTCTACAATCCCCTCTGTGCGCCTATTGCGTTTCACTTTGATGAATGGCTTAGCTTGGCGGAACACCTCGACTCTTCGTCTTTGGTTGACGCCCCCGGAGACTCTTTTGATGTCGACTCCGGCCAACCATCCGCGATTTCGACGCTTGAGGAGACGTCCAGGGATACGTTCTCGAGTGCCCTCGCCGATACCCGCACACCTGCCAAACACACCGACCTTCTTGATCTCCTGCACCACTTTAGAAGTTCATCAGACGTTTCACAACCTCAACTTGGCCGCAAGTCGGAAGTGTAGCAATACATTGACACCGATTCGCATCAGCCATTACGTCAACGACAGTACCGCGTCTCTGCCGAAATGCGTCGGGTCACTACCGCCCAAGTCGAAGATATGCTGTGCCGTGACGTTATTTAACCTTCGCACAGTCCCTGGGCATCTCCTGTCGTTCTCGATGGCAAGAAAGACGGGTCTATTCGCTTTTGGGTCGACTACCGTCGGTTAAATAAGGTAACGCGCAAAGACGTCTATCCTTTGCCGCGCATCGACGACGCCTTCGACAGTCTTCAGGGTGAAGAATTCTTCTTGTCCCTCGACTTGCGTTCAGGGTACTGGTAGGTCCCGATGGCTGCGGCCGATCGCCAGAAAACCGCATTCATTACGCCTGACTGCTTATACGAATTTAATGTGATGCCTTTCGGGCTTTGTAACGCCCTTGCTACGTTTGAACGACTCCTGGACAACACCCTCCGTGGCCTCAAGTGGTCTGCGTGTCTGTGTTACCTCGATGATGTCATGGTTTTCTCGGCTGATTTTCCAAATCACCTGCTCCGCCTCAGAGTTGTTTTGGCCTGTCTAACGAACGCTGGCCTCCAACTCAACCTCAAAAAGTGCCGCTCAGCTGCACGAGAGCTCACCATTTTAGGCCACGTTGTGTCCAAGCATGGCGTTCTACCCGATCCTTCAAAACTTCGAGCAGTCGCTGAGTTTCCGAACCCTAAGAGCATCAAAGAACTTCGAAGCTTTGTGGGCCTTTGCTCGTATTTCCGCCGCTTTGTTCGGAATTTCGCATCGATCATGGCGCCATTGACTCAGCTTCTAAGCGGTGACGCCCGTCTGGTGCCTTGCAGCCGCTCCCGTGCCCTGCTAAAGCCTTCAATCGCGTCGGCATCGACCTATGCAGCCCGCTTCCTATATGACACCAGACGGCAATCGGTGGATCGTAGTTGCTGTTGACCATTTGACACGCCACGCCGAAGCTGCTGCTTTACCAAGTGCTATAGTGCGGGATGTAGCCTATTTCGTCCTACATCACTTCGTCCTTCGACACGACACACCTCGAGAACTCCTCGGCGATAGAGGTCGCACTTTCCTCTCCGAAGTCGTCGAAGGTTTACTTTCGGGATGCCACATTACTCATCGGAGAATCACGGCATACCATCCCCAGACTAACGGGCTCACAGAGCGATTTAATCGCACACTTGGTGATATGCTCTCGATGTACGTGGCATCTGATTGTGGTAACTGGGGCCACATCCTTCCATTCATCACGTCAACGTACAACACCGCGATCCAGGTCACTACGGGATTTTCACCTTTCTTCCTCCTGTATGGCCTCGAGCCTACGGATACCATCGACACGCTCCTTCTATGTCGTCCTGACGCCCCCGAGTGTCTACCTGTGTCCGACGTCGCCCGACAAGCCGAAGAATGACGCCAGCTATCGCGCACCTTTACGGCAGAGGAACAGCAGAGCCAGAAAGAAAACCGTACTGACTCGCTTCCGAACACAACCTACGCTCCAGGCTCTCTTGTGTGGCTGTCTGTCCCTTTCCAAGCGCCGGGGCTTTCTTCGAAAGTTGTCCCAAAATTCGAAGGCCTTACAGAGTTTTGGAGCGCACATCCCCGGTGAATTTTCTCATTGAGCCACTGTCACCACCTGACCACTTGCGCCGATGTGGACATGACATTATCCACGTCTCGCGTCTCAAGCCTTACCGCGACCCTCTGCCTCCCGATTCTTGAATAGCCAGGATGGCTCTTTTTGCCCGGGGGGAGATTGTGAAGATGCGTCTCGCGGTACAACCGCATCTCCAAGGCGCGGCTCGGCTCGACTCGCGCTGCTGACTGCTGGCGTCATTTAGGGCGGTGCTTCAGGCTGCCTCGCCGTTCCTAGTCGCTGTGCCTTTGCATAAGGAGCCACTAATAAACCACTTCTCATACAGTACAAATTGTTCTCATCGATATGCTTCATTTTGAAGTCATTGCGCATGCTTTTAAGCACGTGTTTGTGTTAACCACGAACAAGCGCTATTCATACTGTCACGGGACTGTTGGTTCATTTACGCTCACAGGGACTCCCAGTAATCAAGTGAAGGCGGGGCAGCATCTCGGTTCTAGTGCGTGATATATTACGTGTGTTGTGGTGAATTGTTTTAAGTAATCCCTGTAAATATATTCCACTTTCCTCGTTACAATTTAAAGCGATTCCGAAATTTGGTTCCGTTGATTTAAAGAGAGAGAGAAGGTTCAATGAAAGTAAAAGCGCAGATGATGGCAGGGAAGGGCAAACCAAAAGAAAATTTAAGGGAATGAGGTGGGATGATTGAAAACCACATCAGTCCAACTTGGTCATTGTTCTCAACAAGTGCGCAAGAAGACGCAAACTATATTGTCACGTGGCGGTGACCTTCAAGAACACAGTAGCAATACTGTGAAAGACAAAACTAGCTTTTATTGGGCGAACCTGTGCCCACAAATACAGGCTACAGTTATAGCACAACGATAGCGGCGAACACGGTCGGCGATCGTCGGAAATCTGATCAGCGGGTCAAGCACGTCGGCTTTTATACAGCAGTCCTCGAATGTTCCAGACTAATCGTTGGGAGCCGCGTGCCTTCCACAAAGTTCTACACCATTCGCGTCACGCGACGAAATCAGATAACACAAGGTTCGGCGACAACAGAGAGCGGATAGAAGCATAGATAACTTTCCAGAAACTTTGGATACATGGAGGCGCGTCCCGCGCTGTGAGATATTTGTTAGGCAGCGAAACGTTGTCGCCCGATAAAGATAAGTACACGTGTCAATACCTCCCTGTTAAAAAACATCAACCCAATGCTGCAAACAAACGAAAGTAATATAGAAAAGCACTCGTAGCAAAGAAAACATCGAAATAAGGAAGTTCGTCAGCGTCCGTAGAAGGGTTTAAGGCGCACCACGTGGACCACTTCAGATCGTGCGCGGCGCCGCTGTGAATGCGAAATGCCATCTGGCACGACCTCATAGTCCAGTGGGCCAATACGTCGGATGACCTTGTAGGGTCCGAAATAGCGTCGCAGTAGTTTCTCACTGAGTCCTCGCCGGCGTATCGCGGTCCATACCCGAACACGGTCGCCGGGCTGGTATTCAACGAAGCGTCGTCGGAGGTTGTAGTGTCGGCTGTCGGTCCTCTACTTGCTCTTGATCCGCAGACGGGCGAGCTGTCGGGCTTCTTCGGCGCGCTGGAGATAGGTAGCGACGTCAAGATTTTCCTCGTCAGTGACGTGCGGCAGCATGGCGTCGAGCGTCGTCGTCGGATTCCTGCCGTAAACCAGCTTAAATGACGTGATCTGTGTTGTTTCTTGCACCGCCGTGTCGTAAGCGAATGTTACGCACGGCAGGACCGCATCCCACGTATTGTGCTCGACGTCGACGTACATTGCTAGCATGTCGGCGAGGGTCTTGTTCAGGCCCTCCGTGCGACCATTCGTCTGCGGATGGTATGCAGTTGTCCTCCTGCGACTTGTCTGGCTGTATTGCAGAATGACTTGCGTGAGCTCTGCTGTAAAAGCCATTCCTCTGTCGGTGATGAGGACTTCTGGAGCACCATGTCGCAGCAGGATGTTCTCGACGAAAAATTTCGTCACATCGGCTGCGCTGCCTTTCGGTAGACCTTTTGTTTCAGCGAAGCGGGTGAGATAGTCCGTCGCCACGACGATCCACTTATTTCCGGAATTTGATGTCGGAAACGGTCTCAACAAGTCCATCCCGATCTGCTGAAAAGGTCGCTAAGGATGCTTGATCGGCTGCAGTGATCCCGCTGGCCTTGTCGGTGGTGTCTTGCGTCGCTGGCAGTCTCGGCATGTCCTGACGTAACGGGCGACATTGGCCGTTAGGTGCGGCCAGTAATACCTTTCTTGTATCCTCGATAGCGTCCGGGAGAAACCGAGGTGCCCAGCGATCGGATCGTCATGTAGGGCGTGCAGTACTTCTGGACGTAGCGCCGACAGAGCAACAAGAAGGTAGTTGGCGCGGACTGGTGAGAAGTTCTTCACGAGTAGGTTGTTTTGAAGCGTGAACGAAGACAATCCACGCTTAAATGCCCTAGGGACAACGTTGGTGTGCCCTTCCAAATACTCGACTAGGGCTTTTAGCTCCGGGTCCCCTCGTTGTTGTTCGGCGAAGTCTTCCGCGCTTATTATTCCAATGAAGGCGTCGTCATCCTCGTCATCTTGCGACGGCGGGTCAATGGGAGCGCGTGATAGGCAATCGGCATCTGAGTGTTTTCGTCCGGACTTGGTATGTCACAGTGATGTCGTATTCTTGTAGTCTGAGGCTCCACCGCGCCAGCCGTCCTGAGGTATCCTTTAATTTCGCTAGCCAACACAAGGCGTGATGGTCGCTGACGACTTTGAATGGCCTGCCATATAGGTAAGGGCGAAATTTCACTGTAGCCCGAACGATGGCGAGAAATTCCTTTTCGGTTGTAGAATAATTGCCTTCCGATTTGACAACGACCAGCTAGCGTAAGCTATCACATGTTCATGTCCATCTTTTCTCTGGACTAGGAAGGCACCGAGGCCTAGGCTACTGGCGTCAGGGTAAATTTCGGTATCGGCGTGCTCGACAAAGTGCGCAAGTACGGGCGGCGACTGCATGCGTCGTTTGAGTTCTTAAAATGCGTCGGCCTGCGGCGTTTCCCACTTGAACTCGACGTCACATTTAGTTAGCTGTGTCAGCGGCTCAGCGATGCGTGAAGAGTCCTTGACAAATCGCCTGTAGTAGGCACACATGCCAAGATATCTACGCACTGCCTTCTTGTCGATGGGCTGCGGGAACTTTGCTATGGCAGCTGTCTTCTGCGGGTCGGGGCGGACTCCAGACTTGCTGATGACGTGGCCTAGGAACAGAAGCTCATCGTAAGCGAAGCGGCGCTTTTCTGGCTTCAGAGTGAGCCCTGATGACTTGACGGCCTCGAGTACTGTTGCAAGCCGCCTAAGGTGATCGTCGAAATTTCCGGCGAAGAGAACGACGTCATCCAAGTAAACGAGACAGGTCTGCCACGTCAGTCCTGCTAAAACCGTGTCCATCCCGCGCTAGAATGTTGCAGGTGCCGAGCACAGTCCAAACGGCATAACCTTGAACTCGTAGAGGCCGTCTGGCGTGATGAAGGTGGTTCTTTTCGCGATCTCTTTCGTCGACTTCTATTTGCCAATAACCAGACTTGAGGTCCATCGACGAGAACTATTTTCCGTTGCAGAGCCGATCCAATGCGTCGTCTATCCGTGGGGGGGGGGGGGGGGGGGGGGAGGGGCATACGTCGTTCTTCGTGATCTTGCTCAGACGACGATAATCGACGCAGAAACGTAGGGTTCCGTCATTTTTCTTTACCAGGACAACAGGGGATACCCACGGGCTTTTCGACGACAGGAAGATGTCGCGCAGCATTTCGTCGACTTGTTCTCTTATAGCTTCACGTTCTCGCGATGAAACTCGGTAAGGGCTCTGGCGGAGTGGTCGAGCGCACTCCTCGGTGATTATGCGATGCTTGGCGACTGGTGTTTGTCGAATACTCGATGACGTCGAAAAGCAGCCTTTGTATCGTTGGAGCAGACTTCTGAGCTGCTGTTGCTTAATCACGGGGAGACTTGGATTAATGTCGTAGTCTGGTTCGGGAACCATGGTCGTCGGGATAGATGCGGCGGAATCCGAGAGGACAAACGCATCACTTGTTTCCAGAATTTCCTCGATGTACGCGATCGTCGTGCCCTTGTTGATGTACTTGAACTCCTGGCTGAAGTTTGTCAGCAACACTTCAGTTTTCCCTCCACGCAGTCGAGCGATCCCTCTTGCGACGCTAATTTCACGGTCTAGCAGTAGACATTGGTCGCCTTCGATGACGCCTTCTACGTCGGCGGGTGTTTCGGTGCCGAGCGAAATAACAATGGTGGAGCGAGGCGGGATGCTCACTTGATCTTCGAGAACACTCAAGGCGTGGTGACTACGAGGGCTCTCTGGCAATATCGTTTTATCTTCCGACAGCGTTATTGACTTTGACTTCAGGTCGATGATTGCGCCGTGTTGGTTCAGGAAGTCCGCACCGAGAATGGCGTCTCGTGAACACTGTTGGAGGATAACGAAGGTGGCAGGGTAAGTCCGGTCATGAATGGTTATTCTTGCCGTGCAGATTCCAGTCGGCGTGATGAGGTGTCCTCTAGAGGTCCGAATTTGAGCGCCTTCCCAAGCGGTCTTAAATTTCTTCAACTGGGCGACGATGTGTCCACTCATGATGGTGTAATCAGCCCATGTGTCTACTAAGGCGGTAACTGCGTGGCCGTCGAGAAGCACGTCGAGGTCGGTGGTTCTTTGTCTGGCGTTGCAGTTAGGTCTTGGCGTCGGATCAGGGCTAGGTCGTGCTGAACTTAAGCTGGAACGTCGCGTGGTCAAGTTGTCTTTCGTCGGTGCAATCTTGGCTTCCTGACTTCGTCGGGACAGTGGCGTGTCATTATGTCGTCGAGATGGTCTCTTCGTCGTCTTCGTCGGCGGCGGAGGACCTTCGTCAGTTCGACGAACAGCAACCGCGCCTCCATCGGTTGCTGCTTTTAGTTTTCCGGATCTGGGCTCGCAGAGCGGCCCCGGGCTGGGCCGGTGTATGGTCGGCGCTGCGGCGGCAGGTAGTGGCCTGGTGACGGTGAACGGGACTGTCGTCGAGGGCTCCACTGAGTGGCGGCCAGGTAGTCGGCGATATCGCGAGGTCGTTCGCCACTCTGTTGTCGTGGCGCGTTAACGGCGAACGCTCGGAGTCCCATCTCCGCGTATGGGCATCGGCGGTAGATGTGCCCGGCTTCTCCGCATTGATAGCAAAGCGGGCGGTGGTCGGGGGCGCGCCAAACGTCAGTCTTCCTTGGAACGCCGCGTGAGGTGACGGCTTGGCGTGCTGGCGGCGGGGGTGGTGGTGGACGACGGAACTGTGTCGTCACTCGACCCTGCCGTGGGCGCGGAGGGGGAACGTGACGGCGGGCTACAGCGGCGTAAGTCATTGCTTGCGGCTGAGGATGTGGCGATTCAGGGCGTACTCCGAGTTGTTGCTGGAGCTCCTCACGTACGGCGTCAGCAATCGAAGCCACTTGAGGCTGTGATGAAGGCAACAGCTTCTGTAGTTCCTTCCGCACGACCACTCGTATAGTCTCGCGCAGGTCGTCGGTGGCCAGTGACGCAACTCCGGCGTAGTTTGTCGAGTTCGTGCGGTGGTTGAATTGCCGGTTCCGCATTTCCAGTGTCCTCTCGATGCTGGTGGCCTCGTGAAGAAACTCGTCGATGGTCTTTGGTGGGCTTCGTACCATTCCGGCGAAAAGTTCCTCCTTTACACCACGCTTCAGTAGGCGGACATTTTTCTCCTCGGACATTTCCGGCTCTGCGTGGCGGAATAGGCGGCTCATTTCTTCTGTAAAGATCGCGGCTGTTTTTTTTTAGGTAGCTGCACCCGGGTTTCTAACAGCGCTTGGGCTCGTTCTCGGCGTACGACGCTTGCGAATGTCTGCAAGAAGCCGCTTTGGAACAGCTCCCAGGTCGAACTGAGGCTCCTCGGTTCTCGAACCACGTCCTGGCAGCGTCTTCCAATGCGAAGAAGACATGTCGCAGTTTGTCGTCGCTGTTCCAGTTGTTAAAAGCAGCGACCCTCTCGGGCTCACAATGCAGCTCGGCCTCCTCTTAAGAGGAAGAATTAGGTCGGATGCTCCTATCTAAATACATGTAGAAGGAGAATTCGTTTTTCTCGGCAGCCACTTCACCAAATTTGATGAAGTTTCTTGCATTTAAAAGAAAAACTTAAATTCTAGTGATTGTTTGTTATGAATTTTCGATTTAGGTCGTCAATATTTTATTGAAAAGTGGCAAGAATAAAATATTTTTAGAAAACGAAACAAAGAATTTTACAACTCTGTAAATAAGCAATGAAAATTGATATCACAATTCTGTGAATTGCACATAATAGTACATCTACAGCGGACAAAACTGATGTTACACATGAGTCTTAAAAAATTAAGTAATATGGAAATACGGCTTTTGCAGAACCCTTGTACATAACATAACCAATTCACATAAGATACAAATAGACATATCGAATTTGTCCGCTTTGAATGATGTAATGCATGCCGTTTACAGAACCGCGATATCTGTTCTTGATGCAGAGCTATTAATTTGTAGACTTCGTGCTTCTATTTTTTTCGAAGTTTCGGATTTTTCAAATTATTTTAAACAAAGTTCGGGCCCTAAATCGAAATTCCGCTTCCAACAGATACTCTAATTTAACTTACTCTCTCTAATGCAACAAATTTCATTAAAAGCTATTCAGGAGTTATCTCAGAAAAGCGTTTCTGCGCTTTACATGTATCTGAATAGGCCGCGTCGGAGTTGGGCCCAAGCTAAAGCTTCCTCTTAAACAATTTGCCTAGGGATTAAATACATGAATAATAACTGCATTGCCATTGCCAAAAATGCTGCAAACGAATTCTTGAAAGCTACGCACTGTAAATACAAGTAAAATATGTATTTTTTCATAAAATATTATACTCGTATGTGCCAAAAATTGTGCCCAACATAACTGACGCCAATGCTTCCATCTTTTTTGTCTATTTAGTAAGTAAAGAAAATATCACACGAACTTTAGAACTACATCAGTTCGAAACCAGCAAAGCAGTGCATGCCGCTGATATGAAAAATGCAAAGGCCATGAAATGAACAAGTTGAGGACAAATATGTTAATAAAACTTTGTGATTGAAGATCCGTGTTTACATTCTTGTACATATGCAACGGCCAGTGAAGAATCTCAATGACGATGTCATTTGTTCCAATGTATTACGCAGGAGCAGCTGTCACCGGTCGTGTATCGTGAGTGATTTCACTGAAATTATACTCGCAACAGACAGCACGTATAAAAAGGAGGAGTTCTGCAGAATATGCAAGGGCGAATCAAATGAAAGTGAGCCAATGCGAATATATGGCAAATGGGGTGCATTATTTAAAAGTACCCTCCATGAGCATTTAGACATTTGTCCCATTGACTAACGAGTCGCATAATTCCCGTCTCCTAAAGCTTCTTGGGTTGTTGCTTCAAAACGGCTGCAACTGACTTTCACATCATCGTCCGAGGCGAATCTGGTTTCCTTGAGCTGTGTTTTCGGTTGCCCCAAAATGTGGAAGTCTCAAGGCGACAGGTCTGAGCTGTATGGCGGATGTTGCAGCATTTTCTCGCTTGAACTTTGCCAGTTTTTTATTAACCACATCAGCGACGTGGGGACGGGCATTATTGTGGAACAAGATGACCCCATTCGTCAATTTTTCACGTAGTTTGTTCTTGATTGCGACATGCAGCCGATTCGGCGTTTCACAATATCGGAAAGAATTGATAGCCTCTCAAAATTTAGCAAATTCTATCAGTAATGGCCCCTGACGACCGAAAAATAAAAGTCAACAACAACTTTCCGGTGGAAATGACGGCCTTTGCTTTCTTTGGGGGTGGTGAATTCGGATGTTTCCATTGTAAGCTTTGCCATCGTGTTTCAGGCTCGTAGTAGAGGCATGATGGTTGGTCTCCGATCACAATTGCAGACAAGAAATCGTCACCCTTATTGTGGTACCAGATCAGATGAGTAAAGGCAGCGCCGAACTTCTCCGTATTCTGGCGGTGGTTCAAAATCTTGGGCATCCATTGCGCAAACAAGAACCGATAACCTAGATGTTCATGAATTATGGCGTGAACGGTGACGATGAACCGAACCGTGACTGATGTTCACACGCTCTGCCAGTTCATCGATGCTTATCCTCGCTTCTTGTGTCATCAGCTCGTCAACCTTTGCAATTTTGTTAGGGGTGATTGCACGATGGCTTTGGTCCAGTCTGGGATTGTCTTTGCAACTTTCACGTCCTTTTTTGAACCGTTTGTTCTAACGCTTCACAGTGGCCAATGAAATTCAATATTCAATCTACTCGGCAGCCATACGGTGACTAATTTCTTTTTGGGAAACACCTCCAGCTGTCAAAAACCTCACGGCACCACGCTGCTCAATTTCTGCAGCGTCCATTACGTCACGCAACCATGTTCAAGCCAATGTATGAGCGCATTAAAGAACACTTATCCTCACACCTGCATGTCACTTTTGTAAATGAGAGATGCCTGTGTGCTACACGCAGGCCTTGCAGATAATGAACAGAACCATAATTGCGCAGGGTGGGTAGGCTCACTGTCATTTGACTCGCCCTCGTACATTAGAAATGCGAAGATACAATGGAATATACAAATGCGAAGATACAGCTTGATAAAGGGCAGAAAAGTGCCACTGGAAACAAAGTTCACTGCACGTATGCACAAAAGATATCTAAACATACGTATAAGTCTCCAATAAATCTACGTATCTAAGAAAAAGTCGTGGTATATAATGGGTCAAACAAGGCAAATAAACACGTTGTACAATCACAGATTCACAGAATCCTAGGTCCCTCCCCCATTCCATCCACTCCCCCCGATCGTCGGCTGACCCATTCCATTTCCCCCCTACGCTTTCACTCGCACATACAGCATGCGGCACGCGGTCACGATGTTATCCCCCTTGGACTTCATGCGGAACATAAGGGCGACGGCGACGGCAGGAATGCGCCTAGAGTGTCTACATAATTGCTATCGCAATAATATAATAAGAGTGTCCGGCAGCTGAAGCGTCCCATGGCCCATTACTTTCCGCAAAAGAAGTAACAAAATAGAAATTTCACCATGCGACAATTTGCTGCGCCGCAACAACATTCTTTTTTTCCTTTTGTGGGGCGGGGGCACCGTAATGAAAAAAAAAACGCAAAGGAAAGTATATTAGTCACAATCTAAAGCCTACTTTGGGCAACTAATGTGGCTATTAAAGGAATATCGAAGAAGACACGAGACGCTTGGTCCACCAAGAACCATGCGCATACTGCTCGGTATCCTACACCGGCGAGACAAGACTTTCTGGAGAGGTTGCGCTCAAGCGAACGCGGTGCAATCCGTCCAGTATGCACAGTGATGGCGGCGAGCGACCATTGTTTCTTTTTCTCGTCTGCTAGCTAGAAAGCGTCCAAAACTCTGTCAGGAGAAAATGCACTCGGCCAGGGAAAACCGAACGCGCACCGAGGTGCGCCGCGCGGTGGTCGGGGCAGCACGAGACAAACGCATGCGCTCTGGCTGGCTCTGGCAGCCCGCGGGTAGGGGAGCGAGAACAAAAAAATTGAAGAGGCTTAACGTGTCCTCGCGATTAAAAGTCAAAGTAGAAAAAATAAATAAGAACGTGGTTACTTTGGCTGGCTTTAGTGTCTTCACTGGATGCTTTGGCGCAGGTGAAAAAAAAATGTTGATGTCTTTTTTATGTGACATAACGGCACGAATGCACAACGCTTCGTCTTATCGGGCCTCGCTGCGGGCTTTGTCAACTTGTCTGATAGTGTGTTCATTTGGCTTGTCTCGTTGTATGGCCCGATGTACGACTTTGGAAAAGTTAATGAACCTTTGGCGTCAGATATTTATGGGAACATTAAACTTACAAAGTTCCGCAATTGAATATCTAAAGCACACGTTTGGAAATGTCAATGCACCTTTCACGTCAGAAGTTTATGAGAACTTCACACCCATAATGTTTCGGAATTGACATCCACGCGCTCCGTAGATTCCATGATAGAGTGTAGATTCCGCGGCCTCCGCGAGATGCCGCGGCGAGCCCGTTCGCCATCAAAACGTCCTTGAAACTTTGTGCTCGGATGGGGCTGCTTGCGTTATGTGACTCCCGGTGCATGGGCGTTGCCGCGAAATCCAGCCCGAGTTCGCAATTTTTGCGGTGAAATGGCTTTTCGAACGTGAAAAAGATGTTCTAGACAAAATCCAGAATGATTTCCGGGGCCGGGGGTTGCTTTGGTCGGCGGTACATGGACAGCACAAAAAAATTTCGGGGGGGGGGGGGGGAGGCTGAAGCCCCATAAGCCCCCCCTCCCCCCCTGACTACGCCCCTGCCTGGCACGGCTCCCAACCAAGGGGAGAGCATTATATCACGTGGTGCGCTTGCCATGCGAACCTCCTGAGAAGTAAACTGAGAAGCCATTCCTTTCGCTTTTTCCCTCGCTGTATCGGCCATACACGTGACCTCTCAGACCTGGCGCGTTGGCATTGGTTTGGTTTCCGGGATTTTTAAATCGATGCGCGCTTTTTTCGATCGGCCTGCCGTAGCTGTGGCGTGCGTCTACTTGTCGTACAAAAATCCCTCACGTGACCTGATCCTAGGTGCCTAGGGACAGCATCGTTTAGGGATTTTTGAGAAGGCGCGATGCTGGCGCCGAGCGACGCCGTGGCGTGATCGTTCTCTGGACCGCGCGTTGTTCAACATTGCTCATGTGATTGTGCGTGCGTTCCTTGTGTGTTGGTTGTAGGGTCGGTGTTACTTGGCGGAAAGCCGTGAGTAGTGGCGGTGCGGCAATGCGGCTTTGGCCTCGGTGAGCTCTGGCAGTACAGAATCTGCGTTGTGTGACCCGTGCTTTCTTGAGAACCCGGCGGTGGTGACAGTTGAAATATCGAAGAGGCCTAGCGCCTCGGCAGCGAAGTTTTGCGAACCGCGATGTGGCGTCGCCGTGTCCGACTTTGCTTAACGGACATCGAGGGATGTGCTGCTCGCTGCAAGTCATGCAAATGCAACTGCATCGACCGCCCACTGTTCAGCGCTGGATGTGTGTTTGGTGTACTGTGCTTGAAACGAGTAGTGCAGCCGTGCAGCGGGGGTGGCGGAGGAGCAGAGTGGCTTAGGGTTTGCGCGTTCACAGACATGTGCTCCCGTCTTGGTCTCATTAGCGGCTGTCGCGGGATTGTGGTGTGCTAGCTCCTTGCCTAGTATGAAGTTTACGACGCTAACACACAGCATGTTCACGTTTTTCCGCGCTATATGTCATTTGCATGACGGCCGAGTGCAAAAAGAGACATATGTATGTATTCTTTGCGTTCGTGTGTTGTAAATTACTTTCTATTGTGGAAGTTCTGGGAGTCTTATTACGCAAGGAGTGCGAACGAAAACATAAACACATGTGCCTGAAGTTTTGAATTACCCATAATACCCTTTACGACTGATAAGCGGGCTACACGGCCTGTGTGAATCAGCTACCGTATGTTGCGACGCTCTTCCGTGTGGTAGACTGATGCATGGTGCGCGTTTATGTCTGTACTGTTGTAAAAACCATTTGTTTATTCACTCAATACAAATGTACGGCTTCTTCGCCGCAGTACATTTTAGTTACGCGGTGAAGCATACAGAAAGTGGGAGGGGGCCGCTATCAGCCAGCATAGTATGTCTACTTAGCCGACCTGAGAGGCGGCGGGTGCGCGAGTGTATCATTGAAGAACTCTTATTATGTCCAATGACAGTGGCCCCTTTTCACTCTTAGTACGCTTCACTGCAGTACATTGCTTAGGCTTCAACGCGAAATATTAGTGTATTGCGAGAAAGATAATCGTAAAAAGCCTGATTATGCAACGTTTCTTTTGTAGCTTGCTACACCGCAATACAGGGTTTTAAATGAGCATCGTGCAGTAAAGCACTCTAAGAGTGGAAAGGGCACATAGGTTTACACTGTGCTCATTATTTTCAATTGTGACATAATTTGCAAGTGCATCTGTGCTCGTGTTAAGCTTCATTGACAATTCTTTGTGCATTACAAATTCATATTTTAGGGAAGCTTATTAAAGCACATTCGCCACTATGGTACGTGTTATTCACCTTCAATGCAGGAGCACAATGCGGATTCTTGCCCCTGCTTTTGGCTGGACTGCACATGCTCTTTGAGAATTGATTCATTCTTTGATTAAGCGCGAGACCTAGCAATGGGTAGCCCAAATATAGATTTGAGAAAACCAAAACGAATGCAGCCGTAAGAAGCTAAAGGGTTGTTTTGGTGTAGACCAGTGGCCGAGTCCGCATATGAAAGAGGAGAAAGAAAAGCCGTCTTTCCACTTCAACACTGGGAGGCACAACTCCCACAAATATATACGACTCTTACTTATTTGACTTTTTTAAGGAGATAACGGACTTGCATTGGCAAGTGTTCACTTCAACAAACACTGCATGAAGTAAGCTTCCTGCGCATATTTCACTAGCTACTGCATCATTGTTTCACATTATGAGTGAAACTGCAATTTTCTTTGTGCCACAACTTGCCAAATTTTGTGTTTCGCAGTAGGATGTTAGCAGTGCTATTAAGGCACCTAAACACTCATGAATAGTAGTAGAGAGAAAAAAATAAAAGAAAGCAGTGGCTTTTTGTGCGTAGACTATGCATACACCTGGTGCTCCTATGGTCATTTTTTCCCTATCCGCTAAACCATTCTAAACAGGAAAAGTTTATACACAATTAGTTTATACACAGACCACAACTAAATCACAGGTATCGTTGGTAAGCAAAGTATATTTATTCGGTGACATTTTCTGCAGCCCTGCTATTCGGCTTTCCTTCCTTCCTTCCTTTTCAGCTGTGCAGGCTCATTAAGAAGCGATGAGACAGTTTGACAATTTTAGTCGTTGAAAGACTTAGTGAAACCTTTTTCGGGTTTTTTTTCTTGGTTTCAGACTCTGCACATTGCATTTTAAGGTGTGTTTTCTGTGTTTGTTGCTTTTTCTTTATGGGTAGGGCATGTCAACATTTTTTACACCATGTCAAGTATGTGGTGCCATAGACTGTTCTTAGATGGAGTCTTGCCCTTTCATTCTGTACAATGTGATGTCGGTTTTTTGTGTCCAAGGCCATTTTACAGCCATTTTACAGTTTTGCCTCTGTCACTCAAGCTTGAAAGATTGCTACCCACTGCTGGTGGCATGACACATGTGATATTTCTTTTTCAATAAAAGGAAGTCTGTCACTTATCCTGTGCACTAGTTGTCTTTTGTCCCTTTGAATTGCAATTTCTTGCCTATATTTGCTCTTTTGCTGCATTTCAGATTAGGAATGGCTGTCATAATTGACATTTAACCATATTGCACACAATGTGGACGATGTGTAATTGCAATATATGGCCACCATAAATATAATAGATGTTAATAATTCAAGAATAGTGCCTTTGCATGGTGGTGCAGCCATGAATTGTGGCTATAAGGTGCCAGTCCTGCAGGTAGCGCTGCTTTTGCAGAATATAGTTCAACTCTACTACTTTCAAACATCATTGTTTTTATCTGCATTTGTATAGCTCCAGTTTCTGTGAACAACACACATCTGGTGGAAGAGTGGCTTGCACCTTCAGTTGGGTCCAATGAATAGCCAAATTTCTGCCCGTTTTCATGTTATTAGCATATAAGTAAAGGCAGTCGTTTTTATAGTAGCCTGTTTGCCCAGTGTAGAAGCCGCTGCAGGGTGTCAGGATCTCATACACATCTTCAGCTTTGCAGGGGACACAGCATCTGGCACATAGTTTGTCAGAGGCCATGTATTCGGGGCAAGTTGAGTTTACTCACTAGCAAAGGGAGAACCGAGCTTCTTGGATATGAAGTAAACCGCCTGTACACTCAGTGCCCTTCTTTCATTTTGTGTGACATATGTGGTTATAGCGACCCTTGTTTTATGCACTTCTCCGGCTGCAGTCTATTGCATATGAAACACTCGGCATAGCTTTCAGAAAACTGGACAGGAATAACACTGAAAAACCAGCAGATGTTAATCATTGCACTTATCATGCGAAGCGCCGTACAGTATGATGAGGGCGTAAATAAATGAGGGTGTTCCTCAAGGCCTTGTAGCATATGTCACGTGTTTGGAGCAACATGATGTATAGCACTTTTTTGATCGCATGCTATAGGTTTAGCAGGTGTGGCCACGGTTGAAGTGCAGTGCAAGGTCAAGAAAACAGATATCTATGAGCAGCACCCTGGTAAAGGAGACTCTGGGAAAACTAGTGGGAAGCCTGTTGAACATCTAGTTGACCCACTTGCTGGCTCAGGCAAAGGCACTTGCTCAGGCACTTGCTGGATCCATCAGGCAAAGTATGATAAAGCGAAGGAAGTCATCAACACATCAGAAGGTTTTTACATATAAGCACTGTGCTAAGGTCATAACATGCCAACAAGTCTTAGTGCGCAGGCAGTGCACAAACAACTACGTATGCCTTCTGTTCGGACATTGCTTATTGTAACTAACCAGGATTGAGTGGACAAAAAATAACAGCATCTCCATTAATTTGGTTTCACTGGTATCAACAGTGTTTTGTAAGTGTGCATTGACATACTCCCCAATACCTTCTTGGGTGACATCAGCAAGGACCAGCTTGAGGCAAGGGGTAACAGAAGTCTTTACAAGCTAAAAATGTATGCATGCATGGAGAGCACATTGTGTCCAAAAAGTAGGCACTTCACAGGGGCACTGAAGAAGGAACAGATTATTAACAGTGGGCAAAGACAAGCTACTAAACACCCAACACTGTTGCCATGTAACAACCTCTGAAACAATCCCTCTTAAAGAGAAAATCATCTTTGTGCATCCACAAAGAGGGCAGATGGGCAAAGACCCTTCAGTAATTCTGCCAGCTTCAAAATCCCACTCTGCACATCCTGAATGCTTCCTTATTACGACTTTGCTGGGTGCAAGCATTCTACTGTCCAAAAGCTGTCATTGAGAGCACTGTTGGTTTGGTGGCAATACAGTTCAAAAGCGATTGCAACAAACCTCCCTTCCTAGTTGGCCTGGATGCTCACGGTGCTTATGAAGCAGCACCATGAGGCAAGAAAGGTGAACGGATGCTTCCAAGCCCTTGTTCGTTTATCACACTGTTCTGTTAGTAACAACCACGAGACTTGTAACCAACAAGCTCAAGTTCGGCACTCGCATGGTTACTGCGGAGGGTCCATAAAAAGCACAAAAACAGAAAACTCAAGGGAAAGGATAAAGCACCATTTAACACTTAGTATTGCTACAGCCCACCGCATTCTTTAATTTGTCTGGTCGTGCTACATCTTTTTACTATACATAGGCATGAACTTAGGTGATGTTCCCAATCAGTGTCCAATTTTTATATACACTATGTGCTGGTTCAAAGAGGTTCGAAACACTGCAATGGAAGCTTCAAGTAGAAAAGGTGCCTGGAAGAAAAAAAAAGCTGTGCTGCAACCATCTCGGCAACATCTTGTCCCCTTAATAAAAACTGTTGCTTCCATATCAACTTGAGCCCTCCAGATTACAGTAAAGTACCAGTGCACAATGAACAACTAATCAATTCTCAAAGAGCATGTGCAGTCGAGTCAAAATCATGGGCATGAATTCGCATTGTGCTCCTGCATTGAAGGTGAATAATGTTACAAAATGGCGAAT
Source organism: Dermacentor variabilis (assembly GCF_050947875.1). Lineage (NCBI taxonomy): Eukaryota > Metazoa > Arthropoda > Arachnida > Ixodida > Ixodidae > Dermacentor > Dermacentor variabilis. The sequence continues at coordinate 9,317,643 of NC_134570.1, forward strand.
CTACTTTAGTAAGCTTCCCTGCAATATGAATTTGTAATGTACAAAGGATTGTCAATGAAGCTTACCACGAGCACAGATGCACTTGCAAATTATGTCACAATTGAAAATAATGAGCACAGTGTAAACATATGTGCTCTTTCTACTCTTAGTATGCTTTACTGCACGATGCTTATTTACACACCTGTATTGCGGTGTAGCAAGCTACAAAAGAAACGTTGCATAATCAGGCTTTTTACGATTATCTCTCTCGCAATACACTAATATTTCGCGGTGAAGCATAAGCAATGTACTGCGGTGAAGCATACTAAAAGTGGAAAGGGGCCACTGTCATTGGACCATAATAAGAGTTCTTCAATTATACACTCGCGCACCCGCCGCCTCTCAGGTCGCCTAAGTGGACATACTATGCTGGCTGATAGCGGCCCCCTCCCACTTTTTGTATGCTTCACCGCGTAACTAAAATGTACTGCGGCGAAGAAACCGTACATTTGTATTGAGTGAATAAACAAATGGTTTTTACAACAGTACAGAAATAAACGAGCACCGTGCATCATTCTACCACACGGAAGAGCGTCGCAACATACGGCAGATGATTCACACAGGCCGTGTAGCCCGCTTATCAGTCGTAAAGGGTATTATGGGAAATTCAAGATTTCGGACACATGTGTGTTTATGTTTACGTTTGCCCTCCTTGCGTAATCAGACTCCCAGAACTTCCACAATAGAAAGTAATTTACAACACACAAACGCAAAGAACACAGACATATGTCTCGTTTTCTACTCCGCCGTCATGCAAATGACATATAGCGCGGAAAAACGTGAACATGCTGTGTGTTAGCGTCGTAAACTTCATACTAGGCAAGGAGCTAGCACACCACAATCCCGGGACAGCCGCTAATGAGACCAAGACGGGAGCACATGTCTGTGAAGGCGCAAACCCTAAGCCACTCTGCTCCTCCGCCACCCCCGCTGCACGGCTGCACCACTCGTTTCAGGCACAGTACACCAAACACACATCCAGCGCTGAACAGTGGGCGGTCGACGCAGTTGCATTTACATGACTTGCAGCGAGCAGCACATCCCTCGATGTCCGTTAAGCAAAGTCGGACACGGCGACGCCACATCGCGGTTCGCAAAACTTCGCTGCCGAGGCGCTAGGCCTCTTCGATATTTCAACTGTCACCACCGCCGGGTTCTCAAGAAAGCACGGGTCACACAACGCAGATTCTGTACTGCCAGAGCTCACCGAGGCCAAAGCCGCATTGCCGCACCGCCACTACTCACGGCTTTCCGCCAAGTAACACAGAACCTACAACCAACCCACAAGCAACGCACGCACAATCACATTAGCAATGCTGAACAACGCGCGGTCCAGAGAACGATCACATACGATCACGCCGAGGACGAACACGCCACTACGGCGGCGCTCGGCGCCAGCATCGCGCCTTCTCAAAAATCCCTAAACGATGCTGTCCTTAGGCACCTAGGATCAGGTCACGTGAGGGGTTTTTGTACGACAAATAGACGCACGCGTAGCTGTGCCTGCAAGAGCGGGAGCACTAAAACCTACCGCGCGCTCTGACATGACGATCGCGTGCCGGGAGGATACGTTTGACCTCAATCGTGTCGCGCGATGCTCTCTCGTATGTCTTCCTTCCTCCATGCTCGACAGTGGCAGAAGAAAATAAGCAAGCGCGTAGAGTAGGGTAAGGCAATTCGAAATGTTAAAAAACAAATGGTCAACCAAGTGTCGACGCTAAAGAAGGTCGACGTACATGGTAGCTCAAATGATTTGATGATAAATGTGGGTTATAATAAATCTATGATGTCTCTTTCCGTTTTTTTTTTTCATGCTCGTTATTCACTCATCTCGTATCTTATTCGTATTGTATTTCACGCGCAATTACGTAGACCTTGCCTTTTTTAGCGCCGACGCCTGGTCGACCCTTTCTTTTCTTTTTTTTTTATCCAGAGGCCAGGTGGGCCGATCCCGAAGACTGTGCAGTCTGTGACATAATCTGGTTAATTTTCGACTATATTGGTGCTAACTATTCCGGTAGCGCTGGTTTTACCCTACTCTGCGACTTATTCGCGTTTTTTTTTTGTAGGCACTGCTGAAGCAGCCTTCTAGACACTATAGCCTAGCCCTGATTAGTACAAGCCAACCCGCTCCATTCCCCAAAAGTATGTCGTATGGCGACTTTGCCTCAGCATACCTACATCTACGGCGGTGCACCCTTTACAGTGTATAGTGTAATGTGGTTATTTTCAACTATATTGGCATCAATTACGCCCGTGCCGTGAATGTTACCTATTCTGCGACTAATGCTCAGTTTTCGTCTCATTGATATCTACATTCTTTTACATCTTGTGTGACTCACTATGAAGCTCTGGAGGCGCAAAATGGAATTTTTTTTTACAGGAGGTTACAAGATACCCAGATATGCCCAACCCAAAGTCAGCTAGGAAGACTTCGTCGTAAATTCTTTTCCCTTTTTGTGGAAGAAACGGCCGCACAGACTCTCGATACCGTCGATATGGCAACTATAGTTACCAAAGGCTAACCCTCACCCCCGTTTTTCAGCGAAGCTGTTAAAGGGACTTGCACACTGGATTTCGTGCGGCAGCGTTGTCAGTATCAAACGTCAATCACAAAACAACCAGCAACGCAACCCTACAAGGTAGCCGGAACGCGCAGCCAGACGATGGCGTCAGTAGATCCGGTGCGGCATGAAGGACCATGAGTCGGATATAATGGAGTGTATAGAAATAATAATGTCACGTGGTAGTGACGGTTAAGAAGGCAGCAAAACTGTGATTAATGAAACGAGCGTTTTACTGGGCAAGCTTGTGCCCTCAAAAACAGGCTACACTCTAAGAACAACGGTAGCAGCGAACACGATCGGCGGTCGCGAAATCGGATCAGCGGGTCAAGCGCGTCGGCTTTTATAGATCAGTCGTCGAATGTTCCAGAGTAATCGTTGGGACCCGCATGCCTTCCACAAAGTTCTACGCCATTCGCGTCGCGCATACATGCAATCAGATTACACAAGGTCCGGCGACAACAGACAGCCGATGGAATCATCGTTAACATTTCAGAAACTTCCCGACACATGCCAGCGCGTCCTGCGCTGTGCGATAACATTTGTCAGGCGGTGAAACGTGTCTCCCGATAAAGACAAGTACACGTGTCAATACCCCCCTCTTAAAAAGCGTCGACCCGTTGCTGCAAACAAACGAAAGTAATAAAGAAAAAGCACTGGTGGCAACGAAAACAACAAAATAAGAAGTTCGTCAGCGTCCTTAAAATAGATTAAGACGCACCACGTGGACCACTTCAGGTCGTGCTCGGCGTCGCTGTGAATGCGAAATGCCGTCTGGCACAGCCTCATAGTCCAGTGCGCCAATACATCGAATGACCTTGTAGGGTCGAAAATAGCGTCGCAATAGTTTCTCACTCAGTTCTCGTCGGCGTAACGGGGTCCAAACCGAAACACGGTCGCCGGGCTGGTACTCGACGAGACGTCGTCGGAGGTTGTAGTGTCGGCTGTCAGTACACTGCGAGTTCTTTATCCGTAGGCGGGCGAGCTGTCGAGCTTCTTCGGCTCGCTGGAGATAGGTAGCGACGTCAAGATTCTCCTCGTCAGTGACGTGCGACAGCATGGCGTTGAACGTCGTCGTCGAGTTCCTGCCGTAAACCAGCTTAAACGGCGTGATCTGTGTTGTTTCTTGCACCGCCGTGTTGTAATCGAATGTTAGGTACGGCAGGACGACATTCCAGGTCTTGTGTTCGACGTTGACGTACATTTCTAGCATGTCGGCGACGGTCTTATTCAGGCGCTCCGTAAGACCATTTGTCTGTGGGTGGTAGGCCGTTGTCCTCCTACGCCTTGTCTGACTGTATTGCAGAATGGCTTGGATGAGCTTCGCTGTAAAGGCCGTTCCTCTGTCGGTGATGAGGACTTCTGGGGCGCCATGTCGCTGTTTTCGACAAAGAATTTCGCCACTTTGGCAGCGCTACCTTTCGGCAGTGCTTTGGTTTCAGCGAAGTGGGTGAGGTAGTCCGTCGCCACGACGATCCACTTATTTCCGGTTGTTGACGTCGGAAAGGGACCCAACAATTCCATCCCGATCTGCTGGAATGGTCGGCGAGGAGGCTCGGTTGGCTGTAGTAATCCCGCTGGCCTTGTCGGTGGTGCCTTGCGTCGCTGACAGTCTCGGCATGTTCTGACATAACGGGCGACGTCGGCGGTCAAACGCGGCCAATAATACCTTTCCTGTATCCTCGATAGTGTCCGGGAAAATCCGAAGTGTCCAGCGGTCGGATCGTCACGCAGGGCGTGCAATACTACTGGACGCAGTCCTGACGGGACAACAAGAAGGTAGTTGGCGCGCACTGGTGAGAAGTTCTTCTTTACGAGTAGGTTGTCTTGAAGCGAGAACGAAGACAATACTCGCTTAAATGCCCTAGGGACAACGTCGGTGTGGCCTTCCAAATACTCGACGAGGTTCTTCAACTCCGGGTCTGCTCGGTGCTGTTCAGCGAAGTCGATGATGATGATGATGATGATGATGATGATGATGATGGCCTCATGTTATGGCTCATACCCACACTGGGGGATTCGCCAAGAATTGCGTGCTGAAACGTTCACCTATTCTTTTTGAAGTGCCACTTATTCGCTGAGAAAAAAAATATAACGAAAGAGAGATAAGAAAACATACAAAAGCAAACAAAATACAAGACAAAAGTCTTCCGCGCTTAAAATGCCAAGGAAGGCGTCGTCATCTTCGTCGTCTTGCGGCGGCGAGTCAATGGGGGCGCGTGATGGGCAATCGACATCAGGGGCGCGATCGGAGATATTTTGTTCGATACGCGTTCTGTTCGGTTGCTGCAACGTCACTAAGTGGCAGTATGCAAAATTTGTGACAACGGGGCGGAGAGAGCAGCCAATCAGGAAGCGGTGACCTCCCCGGAAGTTTACTTCCGTCGTTTGTCGTCTGCTTGCAGACAGTATACTACAAAACGAAATCTTTCTCGCCTTCTAAATTAATGAAATCTTTATCTAAAAAAATGTATTTTTTCTTCTCAAGCCCAAACATGTTTTCAAATAGTAGTACGTGTGACTACTGCAATTTTGAACTATTAGTTTCTTTGCGTCGTCCCTAGGTGGTGTCGCGCAAAGCGAGAAGAAAAAAGAAAAAGAAACGACGGGAAGAGTGGCGCACTTTTCAAAAGGCAGCGACAACATTCCAGTGGCTCGATGGGACCGATGATGGGGCCGATGTCGCTGTACAACCAACGAATTATTTGTTTCGAGAAACAAAAACGACGCCGGAATTCACTTTCTGTCATTTCTTCAAACGCGTTTCGCACCGCCACCCGCTCTCCTCCTTCCTCTAGAAACGCCAGCGCAACAACCTAAGTTCCCAACGGAAGCGCCACTTTCTCAAATTAAAACTATGGATTGGATTCAAACGTGCCATGCCGCAGCCGCCGGTTGGACCCAATCCAATCTACCAGACGCGCCATACGAAGCCGTATGATCGCTCCAAACTTCCCAGCTCCCGTCGGGTTCGGCGCCTAGCAGACGAAATGCTCGGAGGGAGGATGATTGACAGGAGCGTGTCGTCATTTTGACGTCACCAAAAACGTGGACGCGCCCCACGGCTGGCGACCTCGGCGCGGAGTAGGCCAATCGCGCGCGCCGGTAACCGAACGAACGCGCCGAACAACCATCTCCGATCGCACCCCAGAGTGTTTTCGTCCGGACTTATAGGTTACAGTGATATCCTATTCTTGCAGTCTTAGGCTCCACCGCACCAGCCGTCCTGAACGATCCTTTAACTTCTCTAGCCAACACTAGGCATGATGGTCGCTGACGACTTTGAATGGCCTGCCATATAGGTAAGGGCGAAATTTCGCTGTAGCCCAAACGATGGCGAGGCATTCCTTATCGGTTGTAGAGTAATTGCCTTCCGCTTTCGACAACGACCGGCTAGCGTAAGCTATCACGTGTTCATGTCCATCTTTTCTCTGGACTAGGACGGCACCGAGGCCTAGGCTACTGGCGTCAGTGTGAATTTCAGTATCGGCGTACTCGTCGAAGTGTGCAAGTACGGGTGGCGACTGCATGTATCGTTTGAGTTCTTGAAATGCGTCGGCCTGCGTAGTTTCCCACTTGAACTCGACGTCACATTTAATAAGCTGTGTCATCGGCTCGGCGATGCGTGAAAAGTCCTTGAAAAAATGCCTGTAGTAGACACACATGCCAAGGAACCTACGCACTGCATTCTTGTCGATGGGCTGCGATAACTTTCCGATGGCAGCTGTCTTCTGCGGGTCGGGGCGCACTCCAGACTTGCTGATGACGTGGCCTAGGAACAGAAGCTCATCGTAAGCGAAGCGGCACTTTTCTGGATTCAGAGTGAGCCCTGATGACTTGATGGCCTCTAGTACTGTCGCAAGCCGCCTAAGGTGATCGTCGAAATTTCCGGCGAAGACGACGACGTCATCCAAGTAAACAAGAGAGGTGTGTAACTTCAATCCTGCTAACACCGCGTCCTTGACGCGCTGGAACGTTGCAGGCGCCGAGCACAGTCCGAATGGCATGACCTGGAACTCGTAGAGGCCGTCTGGCGTGATGAAGGCGGTTCTTTTCGCGATCTCTCTAGTCGACTTCCATTTGCCAGTAGCCAGACTTGAGATCCATCGACAAGAAGTATTTTGCGTTGCAGAGCCGATCTAATGCGTCGTCTATCCGTGGTAGGGGGTATACATCCTTCTTTGTGATCTTTTTCAGTCGACGATAATCGACGCAGAAACGTAAGGTTCCGTCCTTTTTCTTCAGCAAGACAACAGGGGATGCCCACGGGCTTTTCGACGGCTGGATGATGTCGTCGCGCAGCATTTCGTTGACTTGTTCTCTTATAGCTTCAAGTTCTCGCGGCGAAACTCGGTAAGGGCTCTGGTGGAGTGGTCGAGCGCACTCTTCAGTTATTATGAAATGCTTTGCGACTGGTGTTTGTCGAATGCTCGATGACGTCGACAAGCAGCCTTTGTATCGTCGGCGCAGACTTCTGAGCTGCTGTTGCTTAATCACGGGGAGACTTGGATTAATGTCGTAGTCTGGTTCGGGAACCATGGTCGTCGGGATAGATGCGGCGGAATCCGAGGGGACAAACGCATTACTGGTTTCCAGAATTTCTTCGATGTACGCGATGGTCGTGCCCTTGTTGATGTGCTTGAACTCCAGGCTGAAGTTTCTCAGCAGCACTTCAGTTTTCCCTCCGTGCAGTCGAGCGATCCCTCTTGCGAAGAAAATTTCACGCTCTAGCAGTAGACGTTGGTCACCCTCGATGACGCCTTCTACGTCGACAGGTGTTTTGGTGCGGACGGAAATGACAATGCTGGAGTGAGGCGGGATGCTGACTTGACTTTCAAACACGCTTAAGGCATGGTGACTACGAGAGTACTCCGGCGGTATCGCTCGATCTTCCGACAGCGTTATCGACTTCGACTTCAGGTCGATGATTGCGCCGTGTTGGTTCAGGAAATCCATGCCGAGAATGACGTCTCGTGAGCACTGTTGGAGGATAACGAAGGTGGCAGGGTAAGTCCGGTCATGAACGGTAATTCTTCAGAACTTCACTTTGGCACAGTTGAAAGTTACCGCCGGTGCTGTTTATGTGTTCTCTCCCTCTGTCCTCGTCTTTTTTGCGGTCAATATGATATGCGGTAATTCTTGCCGTGCACATTCGAGTCGGCGTAATGAGGTATCCTCCAGCGGTTCGAATTTGAGGGCTTTCCATGCAGTTTTAACTTTCTTCAATTTGGCGGCAATGTGTCCACTCATTACGGAGTAATCGGCCCCTGTGTTCACTAAGGCGGTAACTGTGTGGCCGTCGAGAAGTACATCGAGGTCGGTGGCTCTTTTTCTTGCGTTACAGTTAGGTCTTGGCGTCAAATTGCGGTTGCGTCGCGTTGACCTGTGGCTGGTATGTGGCGTCGTCAAGTCGTCGTTCGTCGGCGTAGTCATGGCTTCCTGACTTCTTCGGGACGGTGGTGTGTAGTTATTATGTCGTCGAGATGGTCTCTTCGTCGTCTTCGTCGGCGGCGGAGGATCTTCGTCAGTTCGACGAACAGCAACCGCACCTCCATCGGTTGCTGCTTTTAGTTTTCCGGATATGGGCGCGCAGAGCGGCCGCGGGCTGGACCGATGTATGGTCGGCGCTGCGGCGACAGGTAGCGGCCTGGTGACGGCGAACGGGACGGTCGTCGAGGGCTCCACTGAGTGATGGCGAGGTAGTCGGCAATATCGCGAGGTCGTTCACCAAGCTGTGGTCGCGGCGCGTTCACGGAGAACCCTCGCAGTCCCATCTCCCGGTATGGGCATCGACGGTAGACGTGACTCGCTTCTCCGCAGTGGTAACAGAGCGGGCGGTGGACAAGCACACGTGTCAATAAGCTCAGGCATAGTGTGTGTGTGTGAGAGAGAGAGAGAGAGAGAAATATGGGAAGGCAGGGATGTTAACCAGTCAATAGTCTGGTGGCTACCCTACGCTGGGGGAAGGGTGAAGGGGAAGCGAGAGATGGGAGAGAGAAGGTGTAGATACGTGTACGGACAGCACTGAGTTAAAGACGCTCGCGCAAACCAGAAGTTCTGAGAAAGCATAAAAGTGCCTTCACTGCCTTCTGAGCCGATGATCGGTCGGGACGGTGCTCTAGTAACGTCTGTTCACTCAGAGGACGATCATCTAATTTCCTCAATGTTTTGGACAAAGGTTGTCTTTGTGCTTGAAATTGAGGACAATGGCACAATAAGTGTTCAATGTTCTCCTCGCATCCGCAAACATCACATGCAGGACTATCAGCCATTCCAATTAGTGCTGAGTAGGCATTCCTGAAGGCAACTCCAAGCCATAACTGACACAGAAGAGACGCTTCACGTCGTTGTAGACCAGCTGGAGGTTTGAGTTGAAGTGACTCTTGTGCGCCTTGTATGTGCGGTATTCCAATCTGCTAAGGAGATCGTGCGTGCTAAAATGCCAAGTTGTCTCGCGGCGTCGCTCCTTGAGAGAGGAATGGGGACGCAGCGGTCTTCTTGGTTTGATGTCCGAGCTGCCTTACCGGCGTCATCATTCCCCATGATACCGCAATGACCTGGTATCCACTGGAAAGAGATATCATGGCCTTTTTCTCTTAAGTGATGGACAAGTTCCATGATTTCGCACGTGAGCTGATCGTGAGCTGCATGTCGGAGAAATGGCTGCACACATTGCAAGGCTGGCCTTGAATCGTAGAAGACGGCCCATTTTCTAGGACTTTCAGCCTTTATCACATGAAGCGCGTCGCGGAGAGCCGCGAGCCCTGCAGCTGTAGACGTAGTGACATGGGAAGTCTTGAACCGCTGGGTTATTCTCATTGTTGGTATAACTACAGCGCCACCGGAACTGGTTGATGTAGTTGATCCATCAGTGTAGACGTGTGTGCAGTCGCTCTATTTCTGGTACAAGAGAAGTAAAGTTAGTTGCTTGAGCGCTGATGATGGCAAGTTCGACTTTTCCTGAAGTCCTGGGGGTGTAAGGTTTACTTGAGTCCGGCGCACACACCATGGAGGAATGGAGGGCGTTGCCGCAGGTGTGTAACCTGACCTGAGAGAGGCACGGTGCGCGAAGATAGTCGCACTGAATGCCGTGTGGGGCCTATCTACTGGGAGACTTGCGAGGTGGTGGGTAGGGGTCCGGGCGAAGTGTCTTATGTGCACACGCATTGCTTCAATTTTAATGTGCGTTCTAATACTGGAATCTTGAGCGAGTGCAAAAACTTCAGTCGTTTACGCACTCCGCGGTAGACCAAGGCATATCTTGAGGGCTTGGGCTTGGATGCTTTGGATTATATTCAGGTTAGTTCTGCAGGTGTTGGACATGACCGGTAGGCTGTACCGCAGGAATCCAATAAAGAGAACCCTGTACAGTTGCAGCATGGATTGTATTGGCACTCCCCAGGTCTTTCCTGCAAGGAACTTGAACATATGGCAAATTCCTGTCAGGCGTTTTCTCACATAATTCACATGAGGGGTCCAGGAGAGATTTTTGTCAATGACCACCCCCAAAAATATGTGACTCGTGCTGTACGAGATCAGTTGTCTGTCGACGGATATCACGTATGGAGACATTAATTTCCTGGTAAACGCCACCACTGCACACTTTTCGTATGATATATGAAGTCCTTGTTCTCGAAGGTAGGATGATGTTAAAGTGGCTGCCTTCTGAAGCCGCGCGCGAAGTTGCAGTCGCGTCACACCCAACGTCCAAATGCAAATGTCGTCGGCATGGATAGAGAGCCTAACAGTGCATGGCAGGATATCGGCAAGGCCAAGGTATAGTGAGACTTTTGAAAACATTCAGGTATAGCGAAATAACTGTACCGGATTAAGTTTATATGTTTCCAAGTCTTGGGGAGGTTTTGGGCAGCGACAAAACAGACCTGAAGGACTTTCAAAGCGTGTGACAACTCTCTGATACAGCTTTGTTGTCTTTGATGCATAAGTTGCTTGGATCTGCACAGATGTGCGAAATTCTGAAAGTAAGGAGTTATTATTATTATTATTATTATTATTATTATTATTATTATTATTATTATTATTATTATTATTATTATTATTATTTACATTTCTACTTTTACCACCGCTAGTGTACACCAGCTCATCCCCCTTCCCTCCACCATTAAGAGTGGGAAAAAGTGAGCCATGTAAGCGCTATCCAAAAGAAAGCAACTGTTGTCCTGACGAAACAAGTGCCCTTTTTCAAACGGTGTCTCCAGCCTAAGACATTCCTTGTTCGCCCGCGTGTTTTAAACGTATGAGTGCTAATATGATCATTGTCATGACAGCCGCACTCTCTGCAGAACCGTATCGGCTTTCCTTTGGGACTTTCTATGCCAAAGAGACCTGGCCTGGAATAGTGTGGCTATCCTTTTCTAAGGCTATTCCTTGCATTATCATTATCACCATCATCAAAATGCTTTCCGCACTTTGCCAGTGGTCCGAGCGGCAGTACGCCATAGGCGTATTTACCGAGGGAGGGCAAAGTGTGCCATTTGCACCTCGCCCCCCCCCCCTTTTCAAAGCGGACGCTTTTGGCTACGTGCTGTAAAATCCAACAAAACAACAGCTGAGGCCAAATTGTCTATGTGAATGCATCAGCCACGTAAGTAACGCTTTTCTTTATTACGTATGCTCTGCTTGGCCAGTGAGGATTGCCTTTCGTGCCTCGCTGCGAAGAGCTGTAGCAGATGAAGAACGGGGTGAGCCTTACACACTGACATTGTACAGAAGGCTAGCGCTTGGCAGTTTCCGCTATGAAAAAGTCATGTTGCGCTTCTGCCATTATGCCCAGTTTGTTGGGACCGCCCAGTCGTATTTGAAGACATACAGTTAGCTTTTTTCAATTCAAGTTTATTTGCATCTATACATGTACAGATGACAGGGCTTGCTATATTTAACCCAAGGACGGGGATCATAAAGTATTATAATCAGCCGCTCCCTACGATGGCGTGCCTTATGGAGTGAAATTGTCGGATTATGAAATACCGGAACTATTGAATCTTGGTAGAAACGACTTACAGCACGTAGGACAATGACTGAGAGGGACTACACATACTTCCAACGCTATTTTATTGCCGTTGCCAAATCATGTGCATGTATACATGAGGGGCCATGCGCAGGAAATGCGCATGCCCTCTCATTGAATCTGTCATAGATGTCCTCATTGACATGCGCGTGCCCATATTCAGTTTCAGTTTCGGTTTATTATTCTTTAAATACAATGAATGGGTAAGAGACAATATACAGACGAGGGTCCCAAAGTCAAAGGCTGCAACCGAACCTGTATGTCCAGAGGCACTTAAATTTCATTGGGTAATCACGACTTATCCTAGATATGTGGGTGAAAGCGATCTTTAAGAACGCCGACAGTTGGGCTAGCTTGTGACCAATAATTTTGTCAAAGGTTTTGGCCAGGTGTTCTTTCTGCTTTTCTTTGTTTTGTAGTGGTTGTGTTTTATGTTTCATGCGTTAAGAAGAAAACGACACTGTCAGACGCCGAAGAGCCATTTCAATGCCATTACAACACTGCCTTGAATTTTTTCTATTGGCATGAGTCGCTTCTGACGTTGTCTATTCATTTTAGGCTGTTTCAACGTAAGACTTGCACTAGCGCAGGTTCCTTGGCAGGAGCAAAAAAAAAGTTAGAGATTTCATATTTTTAAGAAATAGGAGTCACTTCTTGGGTGATATTTACCGAAAGTTTAAACTGTTTAGGTTACATACGTGCTTTGAAAATACTTACTAAATACGTGTTTTCTCCCTACATTTATGCGTTATACGGGACATTTAGTTGCTTTTTTTCTGGTTTCCACGGTAAGCTATGTGAGCCATGGTGTTTATATTTTGTTGCAATGGGAATCCTGTTCTGTATGACTAGCGATAAATGTTTACTCCGTGTGGGTTCATCGCACCTTTTGTAGAAAGTTACTTATTCAAGCCTTCAAAAGTGTTGTAGTGCGGTTGCTTCAAATGTTTCCCAGATTCCTAAAACAACCAGACGATGTACGAACTTCATATTCCGTGCAAATAGGAATAATTTTTAGCGTAATGCGCTGCGAAACTTTCATGTACTTGTTTTAAACGTAACGTTGTAAATATCTACTGAACCCTCGTTTTTCCCGCTATTTTTGTTCGTCACACATGGCTTGCAGTTTGTTTATCCAGTGACTTCGGTGAGCTAAATAATTCATATTTGTAGAATTAAAGGCACGGTATGTGTAATGTGCAGGCAACCTTCGAAATAGGTGAGTTAAATGCATCTTCATCATAGTACTCTACGCGTGCAAAAGAGTCCGGGCCGTTATTCGTGTGTTTAACGAGCGACGTAAAACTTATACCGGTGCCCTGGTATATAACTACAACTGCAACCGAGGTCCAGTTTTCCAAACGTATGGGGAACTCTACGCCAAATTTGTGTGCGACCAAATTTGTGTGTTGATCAAATGTAGCTGTAGGAAAAAAAATATTTAAACATTTGAAGAAACCTTAAGCAAGCGTTCGAAAGTGGCAAGCTGCCATTATCAACTACGTTTCCCAAATTCCCAGGAGCACTCTGAATTCACAAACTTAGGAAGAATAGGCGCAGCTTCAGAGGAATGTGCTGCGAAGCTTTAACGTTTCTGGCTTATTCAGCAAGCGCTACAAGTAATTATTGATCCCTCGTTCGTTTTTTTTTTTTTATGCGTGATACGTACACTGGGTTCACCTGTTGTCTGTCCTCAGTGAACGAAACAGGTCAGCTCCTTAACGTCTGGTGACAGTAAGGACGAGGTAATGGGTGACGTGTATTCGAAATTCAAAGTGGTTGGGTAATTGAGGCTGTGGTGATAAAATACGTATGCAAGTGCTCTAGAATGTTATGAGTGTGTAACGAATGGGGACAAAATTTAAACCCGTTGCCCTGGCAGAACTACAAATGCCACCAAGACAAAATTTAACAAAAAATGGGTGGAACCCTACGAAAATTCCTGTGCGATGTGAAATGAGTGGGTTCAGACGCAGCTTCCCTAAAATTGTCTTAATCAAGTTTTAGAAAGTGTGATATGACCGGTATTAGCTACGCTTTCCATTGTCCCGACATAGTTGTAGGTTACAATTTTATATTTCGTGCAAATGGGAGTGGTGGTCATGGTAAGTGCCATGTGTGACAAAATTTTTACGTTCCTGGTCCAGTTAGAAGGCTTGCAAATAATTACTGAACCGTCGGTTTTTCCCCCTGTTTTCATGCGTCATAAGACGTTCGTAGTTTATTTCTGCGAAGTCCTAGGTGAACTAATCAAGGCGCCTTGGTTATATTTTGCGAAAATAAGGCGCGCGTTATGGGTAATGTGTAGGCTAAGTTCAAAGTTAGAGGACAAAGTAGGACATTTGCAGTATATTATGCATGCAAGTGATCCAGAGCTTTATCGATGTGTTTTACGAACAAATCAGAATTTATCTCGCTGCCCTGGGAGATCCGGGAACGAAACCGAGATAAAATCTCGTAAATATAGGAAAAGGGGGGGGGGGGGGGTATGGAATGCTATCAGCTATGATTAATGTTCTGGACATATAACATTTGTATTGATGAATTACTGACTTTCTAAAAATTTCTGACAGTAAGTGCTCGAAAGCGTAATACATGCGCGCAAGGTTTTTGGAAACATGGCTTGATAACACGGACAGCAATTTATACGGTTTTTGTCCACACCAAGCAGAATACTGCCATCGTATTTCGGATCGATATGATGGTTCCACTATATCTGTTTCAACTCATATTAATTATATTGTCACGTGGTAGTGACGGTGAAGAAAGAAGCAATACGGTGGAATACAAAACTAGCTTTTATTGGGCGAACCTGTGCCCACAAAAACAGGCTACACTTATAGCACAACGATAGCGGCGAACACGGTCGGCGATCGTCGGAAAACTGATCAGCGGGTCAAGCGCGTCGGCTTTTATAGATCAGTCGTCGAATGTTCCAGATTAACTGATGGGACCCGCGTGTCTTCCACAAAGTTCTACACCATTCGTGTCACGCGATGAAATCTGATAACACAAGGTTCGGCGACAACAGACACGCGGATAGAAGCGTCGATAACTTTCCAGAAACGTCGGATACATGCAGGCGCGTCCCTCGCTGTGGGATTACAGTTGTTAAGCGGCGAAACGTAGTTGCCCGATAAAGATAAGTACACGTGTCATTACCCCCCTCTTAAACAGCATCGACCCGATGCTGTAAACAAACGAAAGTAACAAAGAAAAGCACTCGTAGCAAAGAAAACAACAAACTAAAGGAAGTTCATCAGCGTCCGTAAAATGGTTTAAGGCGCACCACGTGGACCACTTCAGATCGTGCGCGGCGCCGCTGCGAGTGCGAAATGCCGTCTGGCACGACCTCATAGTCTAGTGCGCCAATACGTCGGATGACCTTGTAGGGTCCGAAATAGCGTCGCAGCAGCTTCTCACTGAGTCCTCGCCGGCGTATCGGGGTCCATATCCAAACACGGTCGCCGGGCTGGTACTCGACGAAGCGTCGTCGGAGGTTGTAGTGTCGGCTGTCGGTACGCTGCTGGGTCTTGATCCGTAGGCGGGCGAGCTGTCGGGCTTCTTCGGCGCGCTGGAGATAGGTAGCGACGTCAAGATTCTCCTCGTCAGTGACGTGCGGCAGCATGGCGTCGAGCGTCGTCGTCGGGTTCCTGCCGTAAACCAACTTGAATGGCGTGATCTGTGTTGTTTCTTGCACCGCCGTGTTGTAGGCGAAGGTGACACTGATACGGCAGGACCGCGTCCAACGTCTTGTGCTCGACGTCGACGTACATTGCTAGCATGTCGGCGAGGGTCTTGTTCAGGCGCTCCGTGAGACCATTCGTCTGCGGATGGTAGGCAGTTGTCCTCCTGTGGCTCGTCTGGCTGTACTGCAGAATGGCTTGGGTGAGCTCTGCTGTAAAAGCCGTTGCTCTGTCGGTGATGAGGACTTCTGGCGCACCATGTCGCAGCAAGATGTTCTCGACGAAAAATTTCGCCACTTCGGCTGCGCTGCCTTTTGGTAGAGCTTTGGTTTCAGCAAAGCGGGTGAGATAGTCCGTCGCCACGATGATCCACTTATTCCTGGATGTTGACATCGGAAACGGCCCCAACAAATCCATCCCAATCTGCTGGAATGGTCGACGAGGAGGTTCGATCGGCTGTAGTAATCCTGTTGGCCTTGTCGGTGGTGTCTTGCGTCGTTGACAGTCTCTGCATGTCTTGACGTAACGGGCGACGTCGGCGGTCAGACGCGGCCAGTAATACTTTTCCTGTGTCCTCGACAGCGTCCGGGAGAATCCGAGGTGCCCAGCGGTTGGATCGTCGTGTAGGGCATGCAGTATTTCTGGACGGAGCGCTGACGGCACCACAAGAAGGTAGCTGGCGTGGACTGGTGAGAAGTTCTTCTTCACGAGCAGGTTGTTTCGTAGCGTGAACGAAGACAACACGCGCTTAAATGCCCTAGGGACAACGTCGGTGTTCCCTTTCAAATACTCGACGAGGCCTTTTAGCTCCGGGTCTGCTCGCTGCTGTTTAGTGAAGTCTTCCGCGCTTATTATCCCAAGGAAGGCGTGATGTATCGCCAACTTCATCGTCATCTTCATCGTGCCAGTGATGTATCGCCAACTTCATCGTCATCTTCATCGTGCCTTCATCGGCACTGCCATGGTCATCATGACACGTGAGCAGCGGAACACACGGACGCAGGCTGCAATAAAGCTGCGGTGCTTGCGGCGTTATGTCTGATTGATGTCAGTGTTTTTAAGCCTAGTGCGACATATCAGTGGCGACGAGGCTAGCGTCGCTAGGTGAGAAGACCCGCGTCAGCATGAGTGCTGGACGGCCACCGGAATTTGCCGATGCAGAAGGTACGTGGCCTACGTATCGCGTTCGCCTGGAGGCGTACTTTGAGGCTCATAGCATCGTGGACCCAACGAAGATGCGAGCGCTGCTCATCGCTTCGCTCACGGACAGTGCAGTGCGTGTGGTGCAGGGCCGGTGTCAACCAAAAAAGGTGAATGAACTGAGCTATGAGGAAGTCGTCGGGTATCTGGAAGATCACTATGCTCCGGAGGTCAACGAGATTGCTGCAAGTTATGCTTTCTTCATGCGTTCGCAACAAGACGGGGAAGCTGCTCAGGACTTCATTGCGGACATTCGACGCCTAGCTGAGAAGTGTAACTTCGGCACGTCATTGGAACGCATGTTGAGGGATCGCATCGTTTGCGGAGTGCTGGATGAAGACGTTCGGCGCCATTTACTGACGCGACGGAAGCTCACCTTAGAAGAGGCTGAAGACTTTGCTGTCTCGGCACAGAGAGCTGTTGAAAATGCCAGGAGCATGAACTCGGCGCACTCAGAGATACATTTTGCCCGACAAAAGAGCCATTCCTCGAAGCGACTTCCCAAGCCGGAACAACGCGACGTGTGTGGAAGGTGTGGAGAATCGCATGCTGAGGATGAGTGCAAACACCTTCGCGCGGTGTGCCACCGGTGTGGAAAACGAGGACATCTACGTCGGATGTGCCTGTCTAGCACAAATAGTGACCGTCGGCAGGGATCTTATCCAGCAAGACAACGGCGCCAGGGTTCGTACGCCATGGCAGCCGGAGAGGACACAAGCTCGGACGACAACGACGCCTTGCACACGATTACAGCGGTTCTCCATCACGCAGCCAGTATCCGCAAGGTTAAGCCTATTTACAAGGACATCAGTTGGAATAACGTTCCGCTCACTATGTTGGTGGACACGGGGTCACCTGTAAGCGTCATTCCCGTAACGGTGTTCCGCAAGTACAAGCAGTTCTGGCCTCCGTTGGAGAGTTCACAGCTCAAGCTCTCTTGTCTCTTGGGAGAACTTCCAGTTGTCGGCCAGATTAGCATGACCGCTACGTGCGACGGGAAAGAGATTCCTGGTACTGTCATAGTGGTCGACAGCTCCGGACCATCTTTGTGCGGCAGAGACACTATCAAGGCATTTAATGAAGTTGGAGTGGCAATGTTGTCGAATGTGGTAGCGAATCTGCAACCGGCTGGAATACAGGCTCTCAGCACAGATCTGCAACAGCTGCTTGACGAATATGCCGACGTGTTTGCTCCGGGACTCGGCCTGTGCAAAGGACCACCGGTCACATTTCAATTGAAAGAAAACGCGTGTCCACGGTTCTTTAAGGCCCGTACTGTACCCTACGCTCTCAGAGATAAGATGTCTGAATCGTTGGATCAGCTGGTCGCGGAAGGCGTTTTGACGCCGGTAAAAACCGCTGAATGGGCAACCCCTGTGGTACCCGTTTTGAAGGGCGATGGGTCCCTCCGACTGTGTGGAGACTTCCGTATGACTGTGAATGCGGCCACTGTGGTAGAACAATACCCGTTGCCTCGAGTGGACGACATTTTTGCTAGGTTAAACGGTGGCGAAGTATTCACGACCTTGGATTTGCGTCAAGCCTACAACCAGTTGCCATTGGATGAGGAAGCAAAGAAGATAACAGTCCTCAACACCCAGAAGGGTCTTTTTTGTTTTAACAGATTACCGTTTGGCGTAAGTTCTGCTCCAGCCATATTCCAAAGGCGAATGGACGGACTGCTGGGGGATATTCCTGGAGTGCAGGTGTACCTGGATGACATTATCATCGCCGAGAAAAAACATGATTCATCTAGGCTCAAAGCCGTGCTGCAGCGGCTGCGGGAGTATGGTCTCCGACTGAACAAGGGAAAGTGCAAGTTTCGGCAAAACGAAGTCACATTTCTCGGTCATCGTATCGACGCGAAGGGTCTGCGACCGAAGGACGACAATATCAAAGCCGTTGTTGAAGCCCCAAAGCCCACCTCGGTGAGTGAGCTGAAAGCTTTTCTCGGTCTCATAAATTACTATGGCAAGTTCCTGCCCAATCTGGCCACCATGCTAGCTCCGCTACATGCTCTCTTATCCAAAGGAGTCAAGTGGCAATGGGGCCAGGAACAGGAGAAAGCATTTCAGCAAGTTAAGCAGGCAATTGTGGCTTCCAAGTTTCTGGCTCACTTCGATACGGATAAGCCACTGCGGCTGGAGTGCGATGCATCACCAGTAGGCATTGGGGCCGTTTTGTCGCACCGCGTGAATGGTGTTGACTACCCCATCGGATTCCGGTCCAGGACACTTACCAAGAGCGAGCGCAATTACTCGCAGTTAGAAAAAGAAGCTTTGGCACTGGTATTCGGCGTCGCCCGGTTTAAAGACTACCTGTACGGACATCATTTCGTCTTAGTAACAGACCATAAGCCTCTTACTGGTTTATTCAAGCCAGGTAAAGCCATACCACCGATGGCGGCCGCAAGAATACAGCGTTGGGCCTTGTTTCTTGGCAACTACAACTACACATTGCAGTACCGGAAGGGCAGTGACCATTCCAATGCTGATGCCCTCAGTCGGTTGCCCTTGCCAGTAATGGAGGAGCCGCGGGACTTTGCTGCCGACGAGTACGTTTTGTATGCCCACTCTCTTGAGGAAACAGCGCTTTGTGCCCGCGAGGTTGAACATCTGACTAATCGAGACACCAGCCTTCTGCAGGTTAAAAAATGGATTTCCCAGGGATGGCCGTCATATCTTCCGCAGGGCCATGAGCATCTCCGGCCGTACTTCAACAGAAGAACAGAGCTTACAGTCAGCCATAATTTGGTGTACTGGGGACATCGCATTGTTCTACCCTTGGCAGCGGCAAGGCGTGTGTTGCGTCTTTTGCACGAGACACACCCCGGCATGACAGCCATGAAAACCACAGCGAGAACGTTGTTTTGGTATCCGGGACTGGATTCCGACATAGAGCGACTGGTGAACTCATGTTCCACATGTGCGCAGGCTTCAGCGATGCCACCAGCACAGATACCTTTGGCCTGGCCAGCCACCGGGGAAAGGTGGAGCCGGCTGCACGCAGATTTCGCAGGCCCGTTGGACGGACAAATGGTCTTAGTTGTCGTCGACTCGGAAACGAAACGGATGGAAGCCATTCCAATGAAAACTGCCACTTCGCAAACCACGGCCAACGCGCTAAGATCAATATTTGCACGGTTCGGCCTTCCAAAAACCTTTGTTTCTGATAACGGACCACAATTTGTGGGCAAAGTTTTTCGTGAGTTTCTGGCACGGAACAATGTGCAACAACTCACAACAGCCCCTTATCATCCACAGTCGAATGGGTTAGCCGAACGAGCTGTGCGTACGCTCAAGGAAGGACTAAAGAAGAACCCCGGAATAGACCTCAGAATACGCATAGCGCGGGTTTTATGTCGATATCGCCGAACGCCCGTCAAGGATGGGAAGTCGCCGGCGGAACTCTTATTGGGGTACCAAATAAGGACAAAACTGGACTGTATTGCTCCCGATGAAAGGTCACCAGAAATCCAACCACGAGTTGGAGGTTCTCCAGTTCAGGCAGGTGACCCAGTCTGGATGCGCGATTTCCGAACAAGTCGTCGCAGGTGGATACCAGGAGTAGCGCGAGATCAACTGGGGTCCAGATTGGTCACTGTTGATTCCGGGAAAGGAATTCAGCGGCGACACTTGGACCAGGTGAGACGTCGAACTGTCTCAGACTCTTTCTCGACACAGAGGGTAGCCGTAAACCCTGCAGATAGCACTCCAAGCACATCGCGACACAGTCCGGAAGTGGCCCAGACGGATAGCCCGCCACCGTTACGAAGATCGACCCGACAGCGACGGCCTCCTGAACTCTTGGACCTGTAAGAGGGGGAGAAGTGATGTATCGCCAACTTCATCGTCATCTTCATCGTGCCAGTGATGTATCGCCAACTTCATCGTCATCTTCATCGTGCCTTCATCGGCACTGCCATGGTCATCATGACACGTGAGCAGCGGAACACACGGACGCAGGCTGCAATAAAGCTGCGGTGCTTGCGGCGTTATGTCTGATTGATGTCAGTGTTTTTAAGCCTAGTGCGACATATCAAGGCGTCGTCGTCCACGTCGTCTTGCGGCGGGGGATCGATTGGGGCGCGTGATAAGCAGTCGGCGTCGGAGTGTTTTCTTCCGGACTTGTATATTACCGTCACGTCATATTCTTGTAGTCTGAGGCTCCACCGCGCCAGCCGTCCTGAAGGGTCCTTTAAGTTAGCTAGCCAACACAACGCGTGGTGGTCGCTGACGACTTTGAATGGCCTGCCATAGAGGTAAGGGCGGAATTTAGCTGTAGCCCAAATGATGGCGAGGCATTCCTTTTCAGTCGTAGAATAATTGCTTTCCGCTTTTGACAGCGACCGGCTAGCATACGATATCACCCGTTCAAGTCCTTCTTTCCTCTGGACTAGGACGGCACCGAGGCCTAGGCTACTGGCGTCAGTGTGGATTTCAGTATCGGCGTCCTCGTCGAAGTGTGCAAGTACCGGCAGCGACTGCATGCGTCGTTTGAGTTCTTGAAATGCGTCGGCCTGCGGCGTTTCCCAATTGAACTCGACATCAGATTTCGTGAGATGTATTAGCGGCTCCGCGATGCGCGAAAAGTCCTTGACAAAGCGCCTATAGTAGGCACACATGCCAAGGAATCTGCGCACTGCCTTCTTGTCGATTGGCTGCGGGAACTTTGCGATGGCAGCTGTCTTCTGCGGGTCGGGGCGCACTCCAGATTTGCTGATGACATGGCCTACGAATAGAAGCTCATCGTAAGCAAAGCGACACTTTTCCGGCTTCAGGGTGAGCCCTGATGACTTGATGGCCTCTAATACTGTCGCAAGCCGCTTAAGGTGATCGTCGAAATTTCCGGCGAAGACGACGACGTCATCCAAGTAAACAAGACAGGTCTGCCAAAACCTGCTAAAACCGTGTCCATCACGCGCTGGAACGTTGCAGGCGCCGAGCACAGTCCAAATGGCATAACCTTGAATTCATAGAGGCCGTCTGGCGTGATGAAGGCGGTCTTTTCGCGATCCCTTTCGTCGACTTCTATTTGCCAGTAGCCAGACTTGAGGTCCATCGATGAGAAGTATTTAGCATTGCAGAGCCGATCTAATGCGTCGTCTATCCGTGGGAGGGGGTATACGTCTTTCTTCGTGATTTTGTTCAGTCGACGATAATTGACGCAGAAACGTAGGGTTCCGTCCTTTTTCTTCACTAAAACAACTGGAGACGCCCACGGGCTATTCGACGGCTGGATGATGTCGTCGCGCAGCATTTCGTCGACTTGTTGTCTTATAGCTTCGCGTTCTCGCGTCGAAACTCGGTAAGGGCTCTGGCGTAGTGGTCGAGCGCTCTCTTCGGTGATTATGCGATGCTTTGCAACTGGTGTTTGTCGAATCCTTGATGACGTCGAAAAGCAGTCTTTGTATCGTCGAAGCAGACTTCTGAGCTGTTGCTGCTTAATCATGGGGAGACTTGGATTTATGTTGAAGTCTGGCTCGGGAACTACGGTCGTCGGGGTAGATGCAACAGAATCCGAGAGGACAAAGGCATCGCTGGTTTCCTGTATTTCCTCGATGAATGCGATCGTCGTGCCCTTGTTGATGTGCTTGAACTCCTGGCTGAAGTTTGTCAGCAACACTCTCGTGTTTCCTCCGTGCAGTCGAGCGATCTCTCTTGCGACGCAAATTTCACGGTCGAGTAGTAGACGTTGGTCGCCTTCGATGACGCCTTCTACGTCAGCGGGTGTTTCGGTGCCGACCGAAATAACGATGCTGGAGCGAGGCGGGATGCTCACTTGATCTTCGAGCACACTCAAGGCGTGGTGACTACAAGGGCTCTCCGATGGTATCGCTTGATCTTCCGACAGCGTTATTGACTGCGACTTCAGGTCGATGATTGCGCCGTGTTGGTTCAGGAAGTCCATGCCGAGAATGACGTCTCGTGAACACTGTTGCAGGATAACGAAAGTGGCAGGGTAAGTCCGGTGATGAATGGTAATTCTTGCCGTGCAGATTCCAGTCGGCGTAATGAAGTGCCCTCCAGCGGTCCGAATTTGGGGGCCCTCCCATGCAGTCTTAACCTTCTTCAACTGGGCGGCGATGTGTCCACTCATTACGGAATAATCGGCCCCTGTGTCGACTAAGGCAGTGACTGCGTGGCCGTCGAGAAGCACGTCAAGGTCGGTGGTTCTTTGTCTGGCGTTGCAGTTAGGTCGTGGCGTCGGATCACGGCTGCGTCGTGTTGAATTGAAGCTGGAACGTCGCTTCTTCAAGTCGTCTTTCGTCGGTGTAGTCTTGGCTTCCTGACTTCGTCGGGACGGCGGCGTGTCGTCATTAGGTCGTCGAGATGGTTTCTTCGTCGTCTTCGTCGGCGGCGGAGGATCTTCGTCAGTTCCACGAACAGCAACCGCACCTCCATCGGTTGCTGCTTTTAGTTTTCCGGATATGGGCTCGCAGAGCGGCCCCGGGCTGGGCCGGTGTATGGTCGGTGCTGCGGCGACAGGTAGCGGCCTGGTGACGGCGAACGGGACGGTCGTCGAGGGCTCCACTGAGTAGCGGCGAGGTAGTCGGCGACGTCACGGGGGCGTGCACCTTCCCTCGGGCGCTGTGCGTTCACGGCGAAGCCTCGCAATCCCAGGTCGCGGTATGGGCATCGGCGGTACACGTGGCCGGCTTCGCCGCAGTGGTAGCAGAGCGGGCGGTGGTCGGGGGCGCGCCAAATGTCCGTCTTCCTCGCGTAGGTGCGCTGGGCGACGGGTGGACGTGCTGGCGGCGGCGGCGGTGGACAACGGAATTGCGGCGTTACAGGGCCCTGGCGTTGTCGCGGAGGGGGCGCTTGACGGCGTGCGACGGCGGCGTAAGTCATCGCTTCTGGCTGGGGCTGCGGTAATTGTGGTTGCACCTCAGGAACTCCTAGCGATCGGTGCACCTCTTCTTTCACGATGTAGGCGATCGAGGCCACTTGAGGCTGCGACGATGGCAAGACCTTGCGCAGTTCTTCGCGCACGATGGCCCTGATGGTCTCGCATAAATCTTCCGTGGCCAGTGATTGAATTCCGGAGTAGCTTGTTGGCTTGGTGCGTCGGTCAAATTGCCGGTTCCGCAATTCCAGTGTCTTCTCGATGCTCGTCGCCTCACGAAGAAACTCGTCGACGGTCTTCGGTGGGCTTCTTACCATACCGGCGAAAAGTTCCTCCTTGACACCACGCATCAGTAGACGTACTTTCTTCTCCTCGGACATTTCTGGGTCGGCGTGGTGGAACAGACGGCTCATTTCCTCAGTGAAAATCGCGATCGTCTCATTCGGCAGGTGCGCTCTTGTCTCCAGTAGAGCTTGGGCTCGCTCTTTTCGCAGGACGCTTTGAAATGTTTGCAGGAAGCCGCTTCGGAAGAGGTCCCACGTCGTCAAGGTGGCTTCTCGATTCTCGAACCACGTCTTGGCGGCGTCCACCAGTGCGAAATAGACATGGCGTAGCTTGTCGTCGCTTGCCCAGTTGTTAAACGTAGCGACCCTCTCATACGTTTCCAGCCAGGTTTCCGGGTCCTCAAATGTGGAACCGCGGAACGTCGGTGGTTCCCTCAGCTGCTGCAGCACGATGGGGGACGCTGGGGCTGCCATTGCGGTTGCCTTGGCCACAATCTTTTTGGTCTTCTCAGGTAAAAGTCCGTGCTCCGGGGGCAGCTGTTGAAGACGGCGGCTTGCTCGGTGGTCCGGGACTACGTTGGTGTTCTGTTTGCGGTCTGGGCTGGGATCACGGCTTGTCGGGGGCGTCCTGTACATGGACGAAAAGCACCTCCACCAGATGTCACGTGGTAGTGACGGTGAAGAAAGAAGCAATAGGGTGGAATACAAAACTAGCTTTTATTGGGCGAACCTGTGCCCACAAAAACAGGCTACACTTATAGCACAACGATAGCGGCGAACACGGTCGGCGATCGTCGGAAAACTGATCAGCGGGTCAAGCGCGTCGGCTTTTATAGATCAGTCGTCGAATGTTCCAGATTAACTGATGGGACCCGCGTGTCTTCCACAAAGTTCTACACCATTCGTGTCACGCGATGAAATCTGATAACACAAGGTTCGGCGACAACAGACACGCGGATAGAAGCGTCGATAACTTTCCAGAAACGTCGGATACATGCAGGCGCGTGCCTCGCTGAGGGATTACAGTTGTTAAGCGGCGAAACGTAGTTGCCCGATAAAGATAAGTACACGTGTCAATATAAGCGTAGGCTTTATGTTTTTCTTAACGTAAATCACTGTGAATCGATATGGATTAAATCTTATTAGAGCTGAATTCTCATAATCGTAACAGTTTTATTCTTGGTTGTATCTACCGCTCCCCTTCTTCATCAATCCATGATTTTCTGGGCGAACTCTCCATGGTTCTGCCAGAAATTTCTCTTGAGAATAAGCAAGTCTTAATTGTCGGTGATGTTAACAATAATTTATCTGACGTCGATAACGGAAGTCTAACAGCTTATAAAGACTGTTGTGCTGGGTTCGGACTGGAATCATGAATTATCTATCCTACTATGTGTTCTACTCATGGTAGTAACACGCTTATTGGCCATGCTATAACATTGCGACAACTCCAAACTCTGGTGTCTTAGATAATCAGATCTGTGGGGACGCTCGACTCTCACGCGTCCCGTGATGTTGTTTTTTTCTCGCATGGCTCTCGCTTCTCCTGTAATCCGGCTTCTGCGCCTAGCTTAGTGCCGGCGGTGGTCTGTCTGGTTGCACGCGCGCATTACGAGAGATGGCGCGAGTGTTGCGCTGCTAACGCCACCTAAAGGCGGGGTTAGTCGGCCGCTGGAGGGGAGGTCCCTCATAGCCGCCTATGCGACCGGGCGGCGTTTTTAGAATTGCTAGTAGGTAGAGCTGGGCGTAGCACTTTTGACGGAGCTCGACGTTTCTGCACAGGCGCGAGTAAGAGCGGGCGCGAGAGAGAAAATCTGGGGGCTTTTGCTCCTTGAATATATTGCCACATGGTGTGGCGCAGCAAGAGACTGAAGAAGAGGAGAACGAGGTTCGTCTCGGCATCGCGCGTCGCCGCTTCCTTTTTCGTAAAGTGCAACCGCCTGTATCTTGATTCAGCTTGTATACTCCAGCAGGGCATAAACTACAATTTGGTGGAGCTTGCTGGGTACGCTCAACTTATGCAGGAGACCCCACTGGGCAGAAAGAACCTCGCCCCACAGTTGGAGTTGACTCCAGTTCACCGCACAAGCCGGTGAATCCGAGGCCTCGCCCCAGAATTTGGAAACCTCCAGGAAAAAGTGATGACTGCGACCACTGCGACTTCTACGGAACGGGTGACACCAACTTACCTAACGCTGCTGAACCCCCAAGTGCCGACGGCTTTTCATGGCGACACATTTGAAGACGTGGAAGACAGGCTGGCGGAGTTGGAGCGCGTGGCTGCGTTTAACGAGTGGGACAACAACGCCAAACTCAGGAACGTCTACTCCAGCCTCCAGGATGGTGCTCGCACGTGGTTTATGAACCGCGAAAGTGCCCTGTCATCCTGGCCTGAGTTTCAGCGCAAGCGACTGGAGACTTACTCCAGTCCCGATCACCGAGAAAAAGCGGAACGGGCCCTTCAGTCACGCTTCCAAAAGCCCAACGAGAGCGTCACGATGTACGTGGAGGACATGACGCGTCTCTTTCAGCGTGCCGATCCGAGCATGTCGGAAGAGAAGAAGGTGCGTCATCTGATGAGAGGCGTAATGGAGCAGCTCTTTGGCGGTCTTGTTCGGAATACGCCCAAGGCTGTTGCCGAGTTCCTCACCGAAGCCACCGCGATGGAGAAGACCCTTCAGCAACGGTCGAACTTGTACAACCGACAAGTAAATGCCGCCTGCACTCCGGATACGCCGGTAGGCTTAGGGTGCGACGTCGCCTTGCTTTGCGAGCTCATTCGCTCAATGGTTCGCAACGAGCTGCAGAAGCACCACGGCACATCGCCACCTCCAGTCAGCTCCCTCGGCAGCGTCGTACGCAATGAAGTACAGCAGGCACTGCAGGTATCTCTTTCCAGCAGTGAAGCACCACCTCTGCCAAGCGAATCCCGGCGTAAGACGTACGCAGAAACATTACTGAGCCCCGTCCAAGCTTTCGCACCTATTTATGTTGCGCCGCCAGTCGCGTTGTAATCGACGCAAGCCGCTACGACAACTCCGCTACCGTATTTCGACGATCGCCGAACACCCGCGAGGAAATCAGAGGTTTGGCGAGCACCCGATCGACGACCGCTGTGCTACCACTGCGACGAAGCTGGTCATGTGTATCGGGAGTGCCCCTACCGACGACTCGGACTGCGGGGTTTTTCTATCGATTCACCTCGACCTAGGTTCGGCCAAAGGCCACCCGACATCGCAGATTTCCTCGAACAGCAGCACAGACCGGCCCATCACAGCGGCAGTCACGCTCACCCTCACCGCGGCGATATTTCCCTGCTCGCGATACCACCTCGAGGACGACGCAAGGGCGATCCCCAAGTCCACGCCGGGAAAACTGACGTCAGCGACGTTCCGAGGCGGGGCCGCTGATACTCGATGCGCTCAAGACCTCGTACCGTGCCGACCGCAGAATAACGAAAACACGATGACGCCAGAACCGGTTCCCGCGAACAAGATTTCACTGGACATACCTGTGTTGATCGACGGCAAAATAGTGAGTGCACTTGTAGATACCGGCGCCGATTACTCTATTCTTAGTGGAAAACTGGCGAGCGTTCTGAAAAAAGTTAGGTTGCCCTGGCACGGGGCACCAGTTCGTACGTCAGGTGGCCACGTCGTCACACCGCTTGGCCTATGCGCGGCCAGAGTAGAAATTCGCGGTGCTGCTTTTCTCGCCACTTGTCTGGTTCTACGCGAGTGTTTATATAGTTCCAGTTTTTGATAATCCAACGATTTCATGCCGTACTGCACACCATTCGTTCGGCGTGGCTGATTATAATGCTTTATCCTGACCTCCCCTCGCCCGCAAGTCAAATGTAGCTAGCTGATTGTGTTTTCGCATACGGATGTAGTAGTCCCAAAAAACTGGGCACCATGCAAGTTGCACAAGCTGACAGTTTTTTAGGGCCGGAACTGCCCAGCGCCAGGCGTTCTCCGCAACGCGAGCGTGTGTGGCGCCTCGTCCGCTGCAGGGCGTCCCGAGGAGACACAAATGACTGAATGCGAAGACACCAGGCTAGGTGGTCAGAAGCAATTCTGGAGATGGTGAAGGGCGACAAAAGAGTGGCGGTAGGGACATGTCCCGGGCGGACACTGGGTTCTGTCATGGAGCGAGCAAAAGCAAAGCTCACGGAAAATGCCTACGTGCGCGACATTGTCATAGTAGCAGGTGGGCTAAATGACGTCCTAAACAGAAAAAGGACAAGATCCACTCCCTTCACCAAGCGCTGGGCTTGGCGAAGGGAGGGGACGACTTGCGCGAGCCCTCAGGTGCAGATCGTGGTGTGCATGGTGCCGGAGCTGCCTGTGAATGACAGTCACGTACAAAAGCCGTAGCGGCTGCTAATGAGGCGATATGGCAAATGAGCCGAGAGAAAGGTATCGAGGTTGTCGAAGTAAACAGGGAAGTGAGAAGGTGTGGTGGTTTTGAACGAGACGGGATCCACTTCAATTACAAGCTTAGACGAGAAGTGGGCTGACGACTTGCTGCTGGCGCTGTCGCTTCTTTCGAGGGCCCACGGGCGCTCAGGAGGCCAGAGTTGGTAGTACTGAAGGAGGCCCCCTTGGGGAACCTCAGAATAGCATCGCCGTCAGTAATAGAAAAAGGAGGAAAACAAGAAAGAGAGCTCGCCATGCAATAGGCTACATCAACATGCAGGGCGGCAGAAGAAAGAACGGGCGTGCAAAGGGCCTTCGACCAATTCACCGCTCTGTTTCGATGGAGCATTTATCTACCGCAACGTCATTTTCCAACGAGCAGAAGACGCCATCGGCGACGGAGAACGCCGACGCGCGTTCCTCGACAACAACGAAGACGCCCGAGGTGGATACCGCGGGAGTGGCCGCCGATCCCATCGTCGCCAATTTTCCCTCCCAACAACGAGAAGTAGACACTCCGACCGGGCAAAGGATGGAGGAAGATGCTGCCCCGAACATTTACGACGACAAAACTGACGACGACACAGGTGGCTGTTGGAAGACAGTCATGCATAAGCGACGCAACCGTCAAACGCGCGCTAAGACGCAACCCTCCGAGAACATCTTGGGCATTCCGGACGCCTCCCAGCCTACCGTACGCAAGCGCATTCGGAATCAGAACCTGCCGCAACTTCCTTTGCACGATGAAAAGATAATTCTGCGGCCTCACGGAGGACTTTGTCTCGATAAGTGGGCGCGCCCAGAACTCGCCAGTGCTCTATGGAGTGCTGCCGGCTTGACCACCGAGGATCGTCAGGACATCATATTCCGACTGCGACCTCAGCAGAACTTGGCAATCATCAGCACACCCCAGTCACACGTAGCCGATGCATTGTACAAGGTGAGGGAGCTGAACCTTGGTCAGCGGGTCTATCCCATCACGACATATTTTGCGGCCCCAGACAACTCATGCAAGGGAATTGTTCCTGGCCTTTTGCCCGGTACATCGTCATCCAAGCTAGTGGATGAGCTTGTGGCTCCTGGAACTCAAATACTCCAAGCACGAATGATGGGTCAAACCAACGTTGCGTTGGTAACATTTGGAGGACTTAAAGTGCCTCGCTACGTGCGTTTCTATGGTGCAGAACTCCGTTGCTACCCCCATCGACCCCGCCAACTGGTTTGCAAGATATGTCACAAGCTCGGCCATTGGGCTGATTACTGTCCTACGCCGCACGTGGTCATTTGCGCGACGTGCGGGACTGACAACCCCACCCCGTCACATCCGTGCACCCCACACTGCAGATCCTGTGACGGCACCCACCCTACAGCGGATCCAAACTGCCCGCGGCGTGATAGGCAGACACTGAACAAAGTTTGGGTGCGGAAAGCTCTCGAGAAAGAGCAGCGTGAACTCCAACCCTTCAGCGACCCGACCACTACCACAGATACGGCGGAGACCCGAACGTCGCGCGCCCCAACGAAGGAGACCAGCAAAGTCCGGTCGGAGACCCGTTCGAGCTCCCGTCGCAAGTTCCGGACGCGCTCCAAGTCTCGGTCCCGATCCCGCGAGGCATCGGTGCGCCTCCCAGAGAAGCGCCCTCCTTCCCCATCTTCCCGACAACCCTACAAGAAGGCCCTGCAGACCAACGCCCCAGCCAAGGTGACCCTGGTCCCTTCAGGGGTGCAGCGGACCCCGGAGAAGAAAACAGCAATGGAGGCGCCTCGGGAGGTAGGTCGGGCGAAGGGTACCCCACAGCTCGCTCCGCCCAGTAAATATCTCCCTACCCCTTCCCCTATTACCGATTCGTTACCTAATCCCGATCCTCTAATAGAAATAGCCCGCCTACGTCGTGACATCGAGGCGCGCTGTGAGCGCCTACAAAAACAAATGGACGCGCTGGTGGCAGACATGAGCACTAGTATGCAGGTGGCTCTGGACAGGATAGAACGCCAAATGGAGGCCCTTCAAATAGGGATTACGGAGCAAGTGAAATCATGTATAGAGTGCACTTTCGCACACATGCAAGTTCCTGAGCTTAGCGGTAACAATGAAAGCGCGCTTTCCGACCAAGGCTCTCGGCCGCAACCTTCAAATGTGGGCACCCGGCGCCCGCATCCCTATGCACGACCGCCTGCTTCCTCTCGCGATGATGATGGCGCCGCGTAACGCGGAGCAACTAGTGGTGTGGCAGTGGAATTGTAGGGGTTCCGCCGAAAACGAGGTTCCCTACAGCAGTATATCGCCACATCCACGAACCCTCCCGATGTCATCCTCTGACAGGAAGTCAATTGCACCCCTTCTTTATCCGGCTACAGCGCGCTCTCGGGTGTCTCTCCTCTTGTGGGAGCCTTAGTTTCGAAACATTTTACATGTCGCATGCATACCACTAACACTGACATTCCTCACCAAATAGTGGAAATAATTACGCAAGGAAAACGCAGCGAGAGTCTGTTTATACTCAATGCATACGGTTCCCTCCGTTCGCGAACGCACTGTTTTCAGCACCTACTAACAGTATTTGGTAGGTTTGGACGGGTTTGTGTGGTGGCCGGCGACTTTAACGCTCCGCATACTGCATGGAGTTACGTTAAATCGCAGGCTAAAGGGACCCGCTTATGGAATGCCATCTGTAACATGAGATAGACACTCCTTACCGACCCAGAGCACCCCACTCGGATGGGCAACAGCGTATCTCGTGACACCTGCCCTGACCTTACCTTCGTGCGCAATACTGGCCCGGTCGTTGCGCACGGGCCTTCAGAGGAACACCTTGGCAGTGACCACTACATTGTGGCGACCACCTTGTCATTACGGGGTGCGCGCAGGCCCGAGCGAAATGTGCGTATAACGGATTGGGCGAAATTCAGGGAACGTCGCCAGGACCCACCTGAGCGCCAAGGGTACGAACGCTGGCTTGACTCTCTCGCACAAGATCTAGAGGCCACCACGAGCACACTGCGCACCACAACCGAGACACCAGACATAGATCCGCATTTACTTCATCTTTGGAACGCCCGCAGAGGGTTGACACGACGATGGAAACGACAACGCCTCAACCGCAAACTCAGGAAACGTATAGATCAAATTACACGGGAATCTCAGGAGTATGCAGAGATCCTTACGAGGAATAACTGGCGAGGATTTTGCGATCGCCTTTCAGGCACATTGAGCACAGCAAAAACGTGGTCGATTCTTCGCTCACTCACAGATCCCACCACAACAAAGGGAAAAACATTTCAACAGCTGCACATCCTAATGCACGAGTACAGGGACGATGTCTCGACACTCCTCAGAGAGCTGGAGAAGCATTTCATACCCACAGGCCCGCCGCCGCAGTACCCTGACTATCCTTATGTAGGCGAGGCGAACGAATTGCTAGATGCGGACATCACATCTGACGAGGTGCGGGTGGTCCTACAAGACCTACGCCGCAACACGGCACCGGGAGCCGACCACATCCGATTCACCACCCTTCGTAACCTCAGTGACGCGGATATTAACCACCTCACCCATATCTTCAATGATTGCTGGCGCAATGGCGTGCTTCCCCAAGCATGGCGACACGCCGATATCACACTGATCCCCAAACCGGGAAAGTCTGTTAAGGTTGAAAACTTACGACCCATCTCCCTAACATCCTGCATTGGTAAGCACATGGAGCATGTACTCTTGCGGCGTCTGCAGCCCTTCCTCGAAGAAAAATCATTCTTTTCTAACTCTCAATTCGGATATCGGGCTCATCTGTCTGCCAAAGATGTGATTTTACAATTGCGGGAGGAAGTCATAGGACCTCCGTCGTCCGCCCAAACGAGAGCACTCATAGCCTTAGACCTAAAAGGGGCATTCGATAATGTTGAACATGACCTCATCCTTCGCAATGTTGCACATTCACACTGTGGAATTCGTATGTACAACTATATCCGCGCATTTCTTCGAAATCGCACAGCCACCGTAGGAATGGGACCGCATCGATCCGGTACGATTCGCCTTGTAGGACGTGGGACACCCCAGGGCTCAGTTCTTTCCCCTACTTTATTCAATATCGCGCTCGCAGGGCTCCCCCGACTACTCGACCAGATCCCTGATGTCGCCCACGCCATTTATGCGGACGACATTACTATCTGGTCGACACGGGGTTCCGACGGAGCCATCCAGGACCGACTGCAGCAAGCAATCGATACAGTTTCCGAGTACGCGAGACAATGCGGCTTAAGATGTGCTCCTGAAAAGTCGGAGCTCATAATCATTCGCCCCCGGAGCCGTTCCTCTACTCCCCCTATCACTGTGCACGTGGATGGCACACCGATACCACAGGTTAATCGTGCTCGTATCCTCGGCCTACACATCCAAGCGGATGGCAGGTCAAACTACACTGTTTCCCTTCTATCCAGACAGATTGAGCAAATTCTGGCCATGATCCGGAGGGTCTCCAACAGGCGCTCGGGCCTTCGAGAAGAGGACCTGCTGCGCTTGGTGGAGGCATGCGTGATCAGCCGCCTTACATACCATCTCCCATTTCAGCGGTTGACCCAAGCGCAACAACTTCGCATAGACGCAATGATTCGCAAAGCGACGAAGCTGGTCCATGGCCTCCCGAACTATACTTCCACACACCGTCTCCTTAACTTAGGGACACATAACACACTAGGCGAGCTGCTAGAGGCACATTGGGTCAGCCATCGCCAGCGCCTCCTACTCACTCCTACTGGCCGCCATCTTCTCACACGGCTAGGATACTCTGTCCCACCCCTTGAGTCTGAAACCCGTCCAACGATCTTGTCGTCAGCGACACGCCAAGCACTAAGTATTCATCCATTGCCACGTAATATGCACCCCGAGCATTACAAAGGGCGGCGCAAAGCCCGTGTACGATACATTGGCCGCATGCTTGCAAACATCCCGGAAACACACACTTTATACACGGACACATCACGCACTCAAGAGGGCTATACCTCAGTAGTTTTGGATGGCACCGAATTCGTGAGAGACTCTGCTGCAATGCGCGAAACAAATGCCGCTTACGGAGAAATTGTCGGTGTTGCTCTTGCAATTCGATACGCCATCCGTGTTCCTGAGGAAGTGTATATATTGACGGACTCGCTACAGGCATGCCGGGCGTTCCTATCAGGACATGGCATCCCGAGAGCGGCGCACCAAATTCTCAAACAGATCCCGCAAAATACACTAACCACACCTCCCCGCATCCACTTACTCTGGACCGCTGGTCATACCTCGCTGCCGGGTAACGAACGCGCACATGCGGTTGCCTGAGAAATTTCCCTCCGGGCGACTCGGCGTGGTGAGGCGACTAGTTCAGAGTGGGGGGATCCCTTGCTCCGTTATAAAGACATACTCCGTCATTATACACGCATTCGTCGCACCCACGCCGCACCACCGCCGTCCTTCTCGCGGGAGGAAGCAGTGGCATTACGCCAGTTACAAACCGCAACTTTTCCTAATCTTGTCTCTCTCAATAAATTCTACCCACACTGTTATGCAGATCGTTGCCCTGGCTGTGGCAGCTCGCCCACAATCTTCCACGTCACGATTGTGTGTACTGCAAACCTCTTTCCTCCCTTGCCAACTCTCCTTTACCCCCTACGCAACAAAGAGCTGTGGGACGATGCCCTCCGCGACGGACCTCCCGAGGTCCTCCGAGCAGTGATACAACGGGCTCGAAACATCGCCGGAATCATCTTAGGGACCCTGGACTGAGGGTTCCTCCCACACTGCTCTCGCCATTCAGATATTATTAATAAAGATGTTTTACTGGCTGGGTGTAACGTATTTGTGGACCGGAAATAATTGCACAGAAAAGAATCAAAAGTAAGTGGATTGCATAAGTGCTGACACTAAGGGTTTCGGGAGTGATGCCATAATTATCATATTATGTGGCATGAACGCCCACATACAGGATCTAGATGGCTATACCAACAACAACGGGAAGTCAATGCTAGACCTTCGTGAGCAACATAACTTCGTTATCGTGAATACAGGGCCTAAGTGTGAAGAGCAGATCACGTGGGACGCAATCGGCAATCGACCATTGCTTACTGTCTGATGACAGAAGGAATTCATGATAAGTTGAGAGAAATTGGCATTGACGAGCAATTGTATAGCAGCATAGGGAGTGACCAACAACGTATCATTTTGAAAATGGGATATGTAGTTGGGAAAGAGAGCAAGGGGCGCAACATAGCCAGTCCAAATGTGAACGCTGAACAAATAACAAATATAGCCACAAGAGTCGATCAAGAACTTTGCAAATGGCCAAGTAAAGAGTGGGAATATAGTGAGCTCCTAAGTGTAACAAAGACGGAAATATGAAAAGAGAAACAACATGTTCGTTGGAGAGGAAAAAAGAAACCGAAGAGGTAGTGGAACAGGGAGATACGAGAAGCGATTGCCGAACGACAGAAAGCATCCCGAAAGCGCAGGCAGGCAATGAAGGCGCAGTTGCCGCAGGATGAAGTGGCCAGTAAATGGGAAAAATACCCGGAGAAAAAGTCTATGGTTCAAATACTGGTGCGAGCAAAGATAAAAGATGAAAGTGAACGTCGGCTGTCAGAAATACGTGAGAAAAAGAAAGCGGCACCTAGAATATTTTGGAACCGCATTAAATTTGAGGCAGGAAGTCAACAACAATACATCAACATATCCTTGACAAAGATGAAACAAACTGGAAGGGGAAGTGGCATTAAATTCCATCCGAAAAACAACAGCCGAGTCTTTCCAAGGCGATGACGAGGTTGTATTAGAAGAAAAAAAAAGAGCATGAAAGAGACCGAGGTGGGAAAGGAGCTGGTGCTGACAAATTTCAACTGGAAGAAAGCCGAAGAGAAAGTTGCTAAGCGCACAGCCATGGGGCTAGACGAGGTTCCCGTTAGGCTGATTAATGAACTAGGACCAAGAAGTAAGGAAGCACCGGTGAAAGCAGTGGGAAAAACTGTAAAAGGTAGAACAATACCAGACAGTCGACAAAGTAGAATGAAATTAATTTATAAAGGTGAGGGGGGAAAGATAGAATTCACTCGTACAGACCGTTGACCATTACATCGGTAATATACAGGCTAGCAATGCAGGCAATCAAATTAAAGCTGCAAACATGGGCAGAGAATAATGGCATTGTGGGATAACTTCAGAATGGCTTCAGGATAGATAGGCGTCTGGATGATAACTTATTTGTTGTTAATCAGTCTATTGAAATATTCAGAGTATAAAGGAGACCGTTATATGTGGCCTTTTTAGACATTACAGGAGCGTATGACAACGTAAACCGCAACATCTTGTGGGATATTCTGGAAGAGGAAGGCTTAGGCGACGATTGTCTACAGCGTTTGAGAGATATTTACCTAGAAAATACCGTTTACGTTGAATGGGAAAGGATTAGGAGCTAGGAGAAAGTTGATATCAACAAAGGACTGAGGCAGGGTGCCCTTTATCCCCACTGCTGTTTTTGATGTACATGGTGAGGATGGACATGGAAGGAAGTAATATCGGGTTTAATCTCTTATACAAACAGGCGAGTACAGTAGTACATCAGCAGCTTCCAGGTTTATTTTATGCGGACGACATTGTGTTGCTAGCTGACAAGCAAGGTGATTTGCGACGTCTCGCTAATATCTTTGGACAGGAAGGCGCCAATTTAGGTTTGAAATTTAGCGTTAGAAAATCAGGTGTTGTGGTATTCAATGAAAACAGTGAACAGACAGTGGTAATACAGGGCCACGAAATACCTCGGGTAAAAGAATACAAATATCTTGGTAGACAGATAAACGAAGGGCATAGATATATGGAAACACGGGAAAAAGCGATAACAGTCAAGGGGAAGAGAAATGCAGCCATAATGGGGGGGGGGGGGGGGGCGGAGGCACAGAGCGCTATGGGGATGCAATAGGTACGAGGTCCTGCGAGGTATGGGGAAAGGTGGAATGGTCCCAGGACTTACTTTTGGAAATGCGGTTGTTTGCTTTAAATCAGGGGTACAATCAGGACTCGATGGGAACCAAAAGTCAGTGGGACGCCTTGCATTGGGCGCTCACGGGAAGACTACAAATGAAGCTGTGCAGGGTGATATAGGCTGGACAAGTTTTGAAGCTCGAAATAAAATTGATTATGAAGAACGAATGAGGAATATGGAAGAAAGTAAATGGGCTGGTAGAGTGTTGAGGTTTTTGTACAGAAAAAACAGTGATTCACAGTGGAGGAAAAGAACTAGCAAGCTTACCAGCAAGTATGCGGCTTGTAGGGTCAGCAACACAGCAACAAAGAACGTCAAGCGGAAAGTCAGAGAGGCTGAAATAATCTCATGGGTGGCGGAAATGGAAAAGAAACCTGTCATGAGTAACTACTTAAGAGGAAAAACTAAATCATGAAAGAACAATTTATGATAACTCAATGGGAAGCTCATAACTTTTCTAAGAGAGATCGAGATAGCTTAGAACACGCACCTATAAAGCGAGATATAAGAAGGAAGAAGAAGCATGTGCTTGCTTCGGTAAAGCTAGAGAAGCGATGGAGCATGTTTTATTAGAATGTGAATGTCTGCCCAGCGGTCGATTTAGGCACCACTGGCCTCCTTGAAGCTCTTGGGTTCAGCGAGAGCACTGTAAAAGTAAACATGTCCGCAATATACATTAGTAAGAGGCGATTGGAAGATTGGTGGAAGAAAAGTAGGGGAACGACAAGAAATGGAGACGTACAAAAGCAAAGTTCGCAAGAGGGGGTCAGAAAATTTGGTTGTGGGAGTTCATAGTGGGTTTTTTTTTTAACCTAGGTAGGACATTAAGCAGTATAATAGCAAGAGCTTGGTAGCCCAATGTACTGCCCCGTTCCATAGGGGACGCTCATAACATCCATCCATTCATCGGTCCATCCAATGACAATCCTCGCTGCCCAAGCAGGATATATGCGTAGTAAAATATTACTTATGTGGCCATTCTATTCAAAAGAATATTTAGCTTCAGTTTATGTTTGTTGGACTTTCCAGCGTGCAGCTGAAATTGGAGGGAGGGGTGCAAATGACATACAGCCTCCCCCCTTACACTTTTGACAGTGGGGGGTAAATGCCCCTCCTGCACCCCCTCCCCCCGGTAGATACGCCTATGTTGACGACAAGCGGAGCTGTATATAGCGCACGACACAGAGGTGACACAGAATTTTGAACAAAGGTACGAACTCATCTACAGTGATTTTTATATACATTCGCTGGGCGACGGGACCGCCACCCCGAGGAGCCGGATGAAACTAGACACTCGTGACGTTTCGACGGGACCACCACCACGGGAAAGGGGAAGGAAAGGGGATACGCAAGCGCTTGGAATGCCGACAAAGAGAGAGCCGACGCGGGTCAGACATGGCCGATGCGGGTCAAAGTGTGTGTATGGGTTATCATAAGCTTAAAGGGACAGGCAACCGCTCAGAATATGAATCTAGATAACGCCGCTGATGGAATGATTCCCTATCGTAGTGGCTAAAACGAGCCATGTTTTTCTCATTACACGTGGATTTTATTATTAATTCATCACAAAAGTCGCAAAATATGACCTTTGGTGCCCCACGCGGCAAAACCATGAAGCTGCGTAAGAGGTCCACCGCGTGACCTTCTACTAGTGCACGCGGTTCCTGGTCGTTTTATTAGTATTAGAATGCAGTATATATTTTATTATTCTAAGTTTTTCCTGACTTACAATGTGCAGATAAGCCTTCGTTTGTAGTGAGCAGATAAGTGGCGCTGCCTGCGCCTTCGTTTTTGATGCGTTGGCTTAGCTCGTCTATCCACAGAACGACGACGGCGGCCAGCCAGTCATCACCGCTACAAGGTAAATATACCTGGTAGCGAAGCTTCCATAGGAGCCCATACGTTCAAAACATGGCGGTCCATCTGCGGTTCATGGGGCTTAGCGCCATCTGTATGTGGTGGGAACACTTCGGCGGAAGAAAAAATAATGTGACGCCATGTCCGTTAAAAGCAGAAGTGACGTCATTTTGTTTTCGAAGGCGCGAAATTTGTTTTGTTGTCCTTCCTTTGGAGCTATATATTCAAATGCCCGCCATTCGACTTGATGGGCGTTCCGAGCTTTCAGCGTGGAAAGCGATGCAGGAAAAGGCCAGCCATACGGTTGTCGAAATCGCATCCCTGCACAGAACATACTTTCTTTGGAGGCCGACGAAAGCTTTAGGTGTAGAGTGCTGATCCTATTGTCGGATACCAAGCCCGTCGGCCAGCGCAGTCGCACGAAAACAACTACACAATTATCTTGCGGTCGTAACTCACTACTTTTGACTGAACAGATTATGAAGCGATGAAGCTACCCGCGCCACCAAATTCAGACAAACTTCGACAAGCAAGAAAGCACAAACTGTGAGGGGGGCGTATTTCAATTACGAGTGCGCCTTTCTGCCCATTTCAAGACGTGCATTGCATTGCGAGTGATAGTGGCGTCAACGCCCCCTGTAGCGATATGCGCCGAAAAGAAATGCATTTATTAATAATAATAAAATTAAACTTGTATTTTCTTAACTCGTCACGAATATATAAAATCGACTGGGAATTTTATTTTCGTTGAATTAATCTAACTTTGTCTCGTTTGAATTAAAAAACGCGTTTTTCTTTCCCAATGTTTGTTCCCTCCAAACATAGTCGCGCTTCGATCGCTTCTCCCATAACCCCCCATGCTGATGTCGGTGACAATCTGTGCTTAACCGCTTTTCGCCCGAAGCTTCGCGACCTATTTGAATCGACCTTGACCGCTACTAGATGCCAGTCATGACGTAGGCGTGTACCTGGGGAAAAACGCGATACAAATGTAAGAAATGTCTGTACAACCAAGCGAACTTATTGCACCAGCTTTCTATTATTAAAAGCGGTTGAAAACGTCAAAATATAGGTGGTTAACAGTTTCACTGTGAAAGCAGAACGATGGCCGGCTGTCACAATTTGCGAGGCGAGCTATCGACATCGCTCTCACTTCTCAGCGGTGCTGGAGGAAAACTTACTTTTCTAGAGGCTGCTCAAATGGAAAAATTGTGCTTACTAAATATCCACGCGCGTTTGGAAGTAACAGCAGCAGATGTAAAAACTACCGAGGGTGAGAGTTGCCTTGCGCCGTAACAAACTAAGTCCTCAATAATCGGTTGTCAGTCCCTTTAATATCTGATACGGGTTGTATTTTGACCTAATATATTAAACTCTTTTTTTTTTTTGCAAGTTGGCGGAGTGCTTGAAGCCTGCCTCACCTCCGCCGCGGGTCGGCC
Source organism: Dermacentor variabilis (assembly GCF_050947875.1). Classification (NCBI taxonomy): domain Eukaryota; kingdom Metazoa; phylum Arthropoda; class Arachnida; order Ixodida; family Ixodidae; genus Dermacentor; species Dermacentor variabilis. Next base: position 9,357,007 of record NC_134570.1, read on the forward strand.
CGGGCCCTTAAGGACCGGCTCATGCGTACCTCCATCTGTTTCTCTTCTGAGAGCAATAAAAGTTTTTTCACCACCACCACCGGTATTGCACTACCTCAGGAATCGCCCACGGTTTTCGCACCCGCAGAATAGAAATGCACGGAACCCTAGGCGTACACAGCTTCGCTGTAAAAGAAACAAACCCTGCGGCGCAGGCGGCGCGCGCCTGCATGCCGGGTTTTTTGCCGACAGACACGACTGCCGCTGGCAGGCACAGCGTCGCCGTAACGTTGAGCAGATTGTGGCGCCGCACAAGAGGGACCAGCGCATGCCACGATGATGGATCGCAAAAGTCTGGCGGTTTGAGTGTAAAATGCGGCGCGCTCTGCAGCTGCTTGGACCACAGAGACGCGTCGTGGACGATGCCGCTTGCAATGAGCGACGTGAGTGTGACGCACTCTCTGTCTTTCACAGGAACACGCCCTGCGAGGCCCCGAAGGGCACCTTTCCATGGAGGGCCAGTACCGCTACATGCTGCTTGCGAAAGCCCGTCCGCCGAGTGGATCCAACATCGACGACGCCAACCTGTGCCCATCTGCTTGGGACGACTTGGGAGAATATCTCTCTCGAGCGCGCTAGTCGCTCTGATTAACTGTTGCAAATGGCACCAGAGCGTTTGAAACTTTGCGAATAAATGGCGCCGTTGATCAGTTCGTTTTCTTTTTTGCTTATGGTAGACGAAAATTCGTAAATGTTCTCGTTTAACGATCGATGCATCGATGTAAACTGAGCATGTCACCCTTAATTCCACCAGTTTATTTTTTTTACTTACTACTCAATATCCTTTGCATCCTGACGTAAATGATGTCATTGGTATTTCGCAACCCTGCGACACCCCCACGTAGCAACAGTGAATGCACACCTTTGTAAGCTACAGCTGAGCAAGCCTCTGTATTGAATAAAATAATTCCCTTGAGAAGAGTGTGGCGTGTGATCCCTCTTAAGAAGAACGATTTGCTATCGGTGCACTTTTGGAAGCGTTTATATTTGAGACTGTTTTTCTTTAGCTTTTCTAAGCGAGGCTTTTGCTTGCGAACACCCCCTCCCCCGCCATCCGGACTTTCCTGGCCGTAGCCGGCGAGTGCTTCTGTTGCTGTCCTGCTGAATAACTCGTACTTAACCCTTTAACTGACAGATCAACAATATTGCTGACCTAACAAAAGCTTTTACAAAAGCAAGACAAATCAAAATACTACTCTGTGCTTTTAAATTTACATTTATTTATACTCCTGCTCCACAGTATTCTTCACAGAAACTTTAACAGTGAGCACCAGCTGAAGTTTTCGTGACATTACCTGCAGGCTTCGTCATTCTTTTCTTAGCGCACGTTGTGGTCACATTCTCGCTATACTGTGAAATTTGTTTCCTTTGTTTAAGCAAGCTCCTATTTTTTATCTGCATAGCGGTGCGTCTCAAGAGAGCACATTAACTTTTTCAATGTGGTTATATGCTGTTATATATGTTGTATGCAGTGCACGAAGACGCTCAACAAAATTGTTGAGCTGCTATAAAGGTACCCTGAAACGATTTTGATGATTTTGTACTAACGTACTGAGTCGTTACTAGCTAGGGTAGGTCATTCTGATCATTAAGTGATACATCTAAGCGCTGCGCGTAAAGCGTGTAATTTATTATTAGGTTTTAAAAATGTACATCGCTACCGATCGCAGCCGCGCCGCTCACCTAAGTTTTTAGCCGCGTCACTCTTATTCACGCGTATTGCACATCTGACGTCAATTGGACGAGCCACTCGATCGGTTACACCCAGGTCGTGTCATCGATAATTTTTCCTACTTCATGGTGAACAAATGTTGCTCGTAATAGTTGGGGTATTAGTTAAATAGGTTGTATAAAGAGTCGCACTTTCGCCTTAGAGGCGAAGCATCGATTGCGATAGCAAATTAATAGACAGCTATATGAAGTAAGGATAGTAGTTTTATCGGCCGTATAAACTTGGAAACATTTGCTTTCTAACTGAAATAACGAGCATGGTGTCAGCGCGCACGAGCAAACATGAACGCGTCATACTCGATGACCGCGGACGCTCGCTGTCAAAACGCTGGCGTCAGCAAGCGCGGCAGCAACAGCGACCGGAGTGACCTTCGTGCTGCCTATCGCTTCAGCGCCAGCTGAGCGACGAGAACACAGCACGCACAAAGGTGTGAGCCGTCTGCAGATCGCTTTCAAGATACGGCGCGCGCGGCCGCACAAAGTACGCAGTTGCTGGCAGAGTAGAAGCCGCCCCATCCCTCCCTCCCACGCTGCCTCCCCGCTTTCTTTCATATATGGCGCGCGAGATTGAGCCGTGATCGTCAGTTCCCCTTGCGCCCGGACGTGAAATACGCAGTTGCTGCCGGAGCACAACACCGCCCCCCTCCCTCTCTCCCTCTCTCGCTCCCATCCCCCCATGACCATTCGCGCGACGGAATACGGCGCGTTTCCTCGCCGCTTTCTCCCCTTGCGCGCGCTAAGATTGAGCCTCGATCGTCGGCTCCCCGGCATGCTTTCACTTACACATACAGCATACGGCGCGGCAACGGTGTCATTGCCCTTGGACTTTATACGGAGCATCCCGGCGACGGCGACAAAAATGCGCCTGGGGTGTCCATATAATCGCTGTCGCAATAAAGAAAGTAACAAACAGAATACACAACAATTTATCGCTGCACTCAAGCCCTTCCGGCACGCAGCAAGTTTCGTCTGCTCGTATTACAACGTACTCCGTGTTGACGCGAACTGCGCGATCAGTCTTGGCCTCGAGCTTTCTTTTCGCGAGGACCATGGTTCGCCCTCGTTGCGTTGTGGGCTGCAAACGTAGTGACCGGGGGGGTGGGGGGGGGTGAAATGCGAAAACATCCGATTACTTAGATTTAGGTGCACGGTAAAAGACCCCAGGTGTTCAAAATTTCCGGGGCCCTCCACTACGGCGTGCCTCATGATCAGAAAGTGGTTTTGGCACGTAAAACTCCATAATTTATTTAATTTTAAACGCAGCCATCGGCGACATGTCACGCTGTGACATCGTGATCCTCTGCAAAGCAGCAAACGAGCGGAGTGTCTGCAGTGCATCGAACTGTCGGTCTCCAGGATCTACGCATTTGCGCCCGTCACTTCACACCGGATTACTACCTTAATAGAGTTTTAGCGTGGCCTGTATTCGAGTAAATACAAGCGCAAGTGGACTGGGCGTTTTACCGGATGAGCGCGGAGGCGCAAACGTCTGCCAGCTGGTGGCGCATAGCTAATATAGCAGTAACCAAGTGTATTCTACTTTGCTGTTTTCGGCAGGAGCGCAATCATGAATACGTAGTTTTTTTTTAATGTTTAAGATGTTTTACATTTGGTTAGAGCAATAGTAGCTCTGTGTTTGGCTAGATAAGGTCTACGCCACCAGGTGGCTACACTGTGCAGGTCCCTCAGGCTGCTCACATTTACGCTAAAGCCCCTTTATCACGGCGGTAACAGCAGGGACGAGCTTTAGTTTACGCTTCCGCCCAATCGCCGAAACGCCCAGCCCGCCTGCGGACACGCTCGGCGCTGCGAGAGAACGCTCGCAACGGGCGCTGTTTGACTAGCTCTCGCAGGGGATCGAAGGCCGGGCGACTAGCTGAGAGATTGGAGATGCTTCGCGCGCCGCGTTGGCTCCAAGACAACCGGAAGCAGACGACACGATATCACATCATGACGCAGAGCCAGTGAAGGCAGAGCTACTCTAGGCAGAGCTGCAATGTACTAGATGGTTTCGTAGTGGGCTCAGAGGAGGGCCGCCGAGAGGAGACGCTGCAAGAAATTCCTCCTTTTGCCGCTGCGGTAAACCTAGGGAAACGATGGAGCATGTTTTATTAGAATGTGAAGGCATCTGCCCAACGGTCGATTTAGGCACCACTGGCCTCCTTGAAGCCCTTGGGTTCAGTGAGAGCAGGGGAAAAGTAAACATGACTGCTATAGAGATTAGTAAGAGGCGATTGGAAGATTGGTGGAAGAAAAGTAGGGAAACGACAAAAAACGTAGACGTACAAAAGCAAAGTTCGCAATAGGGGGTCAGAAAATTTGGTTGTGGGAGTTCATCGTGTTTTTTTTTCTTTTTTTTTCTTTTTTAACCTATAAGTAGGACATTAAGCAGTATAACAGCAAGGGCTTGGTAGCGCAACCAACCACCCCGTTCCAAAGGGGAGGCTCATAACATCCCTCCATCCATTTATCCTGAAGCTCCGCTCCGCTAGCTCCGGTATGCGGCGGCTGCCTAGCGGGCGGCGTTACTTTGACCATTTCACTTCGAAGTAGACTGCCGGTTTCTGCGCTGCCGACCGGGCAATCATTTCTAGGGTACCCCGCCACTTTGTCAGGAATAAAAAAGTGCGATTCTCCGGGTCACTGCAGACGGCTCGTGGAAGATCGCACGCCGTTCCCGCGATGGTGTTGAATGCCTGCCCAGTTTGTTCTTAGAATCATTACGCTTCCGCGGGAAATTTAATTTGCCTATTTCCCTGCCACAGCCTCACCACCATCAGCAGCAGCAGCAGCCTATTTTATGTCACCTGCAGGACGAAGGCCTCTCCCTGCGATCTCCAATTACCCCTGTCCTGCCCCAACCGATTCCAACTAGCATGTTCAAGGGGTGTACGGTAGCGCGATTAAAATACGGGACAAAACAAGACACACAGGGACACACACAGCGCTAACTTCCAGCAATGTTTATTATCGAAAACCAGGTCGTACTTTTACACTCAGCCAACATGAGTCACAGCCACGTGAACAGATAAACAATCAGAGCGAAACATTTTTGTAAGTGATATGTTAAGCTATGAGCAAAAATTTCAGTTCTTTTTTCAGAGAGAGCCAATGACAGTTTGCTGGTAATCTGCTCCGCTTCTATTTTAGTTGCAGAGGGAATACTTAGACAAGTGCAGCAATCAGGGACTTCTGAACGTGTGGAAGGAAATAGTAACCGTAAGAAAAAAAGACCAACAGTGATACCTTATGTCCACCAGTTGTCGCACAACCTAAGGAAAATGGCCCGACGAGGTAACACTGATGTGGTTTTTTCTGTACCTAACAAATTAATCAGCTTGTGCAGGAAAACAAGACCAGAAAAGAAAGAAAGTGCTCCTAACTGCCAAGTAAAACACAGGAAGAAGTTTAGATTGTAAGACATCAATTATATATCGTACACCCTTATCGTGTGGGAAGTATTACGTCGGGCAGATGCATTAATGATAGACTGCGCGAACACAAAAATAAAGTCGACAAAGTTGTATCAGATGGGTTTCTCTCACTTCATTGTAAGTTACTTAAGTGCTCTCCTCTCTTCGAATCAAGAACCATTACTGCTAGAAATAAGTGCGAACTCACTAGACTTATAATAGAAGCCGAGCAGATTGATGCCCTAGGGGATTCATGTATCAGCAAACCGTAATTGGCTCTCTCTGAAAAAGAACTGAAATTTTTGCGCATGGCTTAACATATCGCCCCCGTGGTAGTGGCGTTTGAAGAACACAGTAGCAATACTGTGAAAGACGAAACTAACTTTTATTGGGAGAACCTGTGCCCACAAGAACAGGCTACGCTTAAAAGAACGGCGACAACGGCGAACACAGTCGGCGATCGTCGAAATCTGATCAGCGGGTCAAGCGGCTCGGCTTTTATACATCAGCCGTCGAATGTTCCAGATTAATCGCTGGGACCCGCGTGTCTTCCGCAAAGTTCTACACCATTAGCGTCACGCGATGAAATCAGATAACGCAAGGTTCGGTAAAAACAGACAGCGGATAGAACCATCGATAACTTTCGAGAAACTTCCGACACATGCAAGCGCGCCCTGCGCTGTGCGATAACATTTGTTAGGCGGTGAAACGTGGTCGCCCGATAGAGATATACAAGTACACGTATCAACATCACTTACAAAAATTTTTACTCTGATTGTTCATCTGTTCACTTGGATGTGACTCATGTTGGCTGAGTGTATAAGTACGACCTGGTTTTCGATAATAAACATTTTTGCAACTTAGCGCTGTGTGTGTCCCTGTGTGTCTTCTTTTGTCCCGTCTTTTAATCATGCTACCGTACACCCCTTGAAGATGCATTACCAACAAGCCCACAATGCAACCCTCGTGTCCAACTAGCACGCGCGAATTTCCTCATTTCATCGCACCATTTGTGCCTTCCTCCACTGCGCTTCCCTTGTCTTGGTACCCATTTTGTAGCCCTAATGGTCCAACGGTTATCTAAACTGTGCATTACATGACCTGCTCAGTGCATTCTCTTATAGTCAATGGGCGGTTTGCAAAAATACTGTTGCGCATGCGCGAACAAGGCTGTCACGAGCGCCCTCTACAAGGTTTGGTACGAGAAGCAGACGAACAACCAATGCAGCCCTAACGCGCCTTGAGACGACGGTTTGTGGTAGTTTTGATCGCGGCTAGTTGTCTTGCGTATTGTGCACAAATTGCTTCACTAGTAAACGGAGCACGAGTTTATTTCGGTTTCCGTCCGAGAAGAGCTATCCGGCGAGGAAAGCAGCATGGATAAGCGATGGCCGGAGATGCCATCACAGCACACAACTTGCTCGCTGCTCGCAGAGCCGGTTCTCATAGCGCTACTTGCTGCTACTGAATTGTCATAGGCCAGCGCCGCGAGGTTATTGCGGCCTGCAAGCTTCGAGATAGCCTTGCCAGCCGCATTTTGCCGGCATGTGGGAAGCTCGATATGGACGAGGACGGACAGCGCTTGCGAAAGCGCAGTGATGTCACTTAGTTGTCGCTGACAGTAATTATAATAAATATTATAAAGTGGTGTCGAAAGTGCGCCTCAATGTTCGGCCGCAATTTCCAGCACGCTCGCCTCATACCTGCTGCTTTAAAAGGAGGCTCATCACCGCCTAATTCATCCGATTGCGGCGCCTTGCTCGCAGAATAGTCGTGCGACCGCTTTCCGGCCATGTGGCTGTGCCCTTCAAGGGAAAAGTCCATGGGCTCCGCCACCGGTTGGGTGGCGTTCTCCAAGGTTACATCAGGCGTTTCCGCTGCGTTCTTTGACGCCGCCTCGGCGTCCTGTGCCGGAGGTAGAGGCGTCTGTCCAGGAGATGCGCGAGCCTTGTGTTGTTGCACGTCCAACTGATGCGCCCGAAGAGCAGCCGACGTGGTCTCCTGCACCGCTGGTCCGCTAGCTTCTTTCGATGCCTCCTCCGCATCGGCCTCGTCCATGAGAAGTGCTGACGTCTCACCACTGCTCACTGGCCCGGTGACGCTGGTGTACGTCCGTGCGCACTGGCCCTCGTCGTGTCCGAAGCGACGGCACGAACCACACCGTGGAATTTTGACAGTCACGCCGAATATGACCTGTGCCGCGGCAGCGAAGGCACAGGGGTGGCCTGCCCGATACGACAACAAGCTCTCCAGCTACGTTCACCTGGCGCGGCAGGTCATCGAGCTTCACGCCAGCGTTCAACTTCAAGTTCACCATCCTCGTAGTTGACCCCTTATCAGACACGCCATGTGCGCGCCACAGCTCTCTTGAGACGTCCGTCACCTTCCCAAATGGCGAGAAGGCAAGACGCACGTCCTCGTCTGGTACACTGTGGAGGAGCCAGTGTAGCTTCCTTCAAACATACCGGTTTGCAGGGTCGATCACGAGACATCTCGCATTTTTCTCTTTCAACTAGCCGATGTTGATAATCTTCTTCGCGGCGTAGGCATCCTTGAATGTAACCGCCCACACATGACTCATGCGGTACGCGCTTAAGGCAATAGCTACGAGCGAAAGTGGAGCGAGCGCATCATGAAAATCTTCCACCCGGTATGGGCGGGCACTGATGTCCCCGTGCAGGAAAACGATGTTTAAGACAAAACGACCTGTAGGCAAAGTAGGCAGTACGACCTGGTATTCGTTGTCCTATGCAATAGCCCTGTTTCCGCGACCAGGCATGGCCGCTATAGCCGCTCCGACGAAGCCCGTCATTGCCAAAATTGATAGCCAGGAAGCGACTGATCGAATGATGTCCACTTTCCGTCAGCATTGCGATGTTTGTGTGTGTCATTATGTCGGTGCCTCTGGTGGTTGTGCCCTTTTCATCCGCAATAGTGTCGGTATAACTGTGCAATCGCTCTTTTCGTGCCAAAGTGGACGCCTCCTGGTTGTTGACTTTTTTGCACTATGGTCTGAATTTCCGTGTCATTTGTGCTTATGCTCCAAATGTAGAGGCAGTGAGAAAACAGTTTTTTTAGCATTTTCAGATGTATCTCGATTGTAAAAGAGTATTAGTTTTCTTGGGTGACTTCAATTCTGTTTGTCGTTCGGTAGACCGTGTAAAAGGTTTGCTAGTGCGAGATAAGAGTGCGGAGGTCTTGAATGTTGTACTTCACGACCACAACTTAGAAGATATCGGAAGTGTTGTCACAAATAGTACGCGTCCGCAATTCACACATTTTCAAGGCGATAGCCATGCACGATTGGACAGGCTGCACGTGTCGCTTGAACTTGTGCCACTGTGCACATCATACGAGGTTAAGCCAGTGTCTTTCAGTGACCACTGTCTAGTTATTTCAACCTTTGGTAAGAAAGAAAACAAAAAGTACTTCAAGTGGGAACTTTGGAAACTTAATGCGAAATTGATGGAGGATCAGGGTTTCGTTAAGGATGTAGATGAGAAGCTAAAGAAGCTACTCGCAGTGCACTCTTTAAGTGTTGGTGTAGAGTAGGAGGAGTTTAAGTAGTAAAAATGAAAGCCATCGAATGAAGTAACACATCGCGGTATGAAGACAAATGAAACGAAACACTGCTTCGTGAGCAACTTGAATTTCTTACGATTATAGAATGCTCCCAACCAGGTACTTACACCAACGAATTAAGAAGCATAAAAATTCAGTTGGAGAGAATTGTTGCAGAAAAGTACAGAGCGGCGGTTATTCGTGCACGGGCCGAGAAGCTGTGTTGCCCACAAAACATTCGTTATCGGACGAAAAACTATACGCTTGCAATAAGGAAATACGGCAAATAAGAAGCGGGAATGACGTTTCGGCGGACCGCAATGTAATCAAACTCGTCGTCGCTGATCATTTCAAAGAATTGCTCGGTCAACCGCGCACCATTATAGGGGGCTTTAAAGCGGAATTTCTGTCGTTAGTGCCAAAGCTAGATGAAGAAGAAAGAACGCGTCTGGAACAGCCAATTTCCGTGAAAGAAATAGAGGAAGCAATAGATACACTATCTGTTGGCAAGGCACCCAGCCCTGACGGCCTAGGAGTAGCATGTTATAAAACATTCAAAACAATTATAGCCCAGATTCTACTCCAAGTTATCGCCTAATCGTATCAGCAGAAACAAATACCACTGTCCTTCACAACTTCGCACATCGTTCTCATCCCGAAAGCGGAGGCACCTGAAAAACGTCAGTTGGTGGGGTCTTATCACCCGATAAGCCTTACCAACGTCGACTACAATATATTTATGAAGGTGTTGGCCAAACGATTGCAGGGTGTGATAACGAGTCTGGTTGGCACGCATCAGACCTGTGGTATAAAGGGTAGAAGCATCGCCACGAACATACACGTAGCTCGAAGTGTGCTAAAATGTTGTGATGTATTTGGCGAGCGAGTGGCTATGATGCAACTAGCCTTCGACCGTGTTTCCCATGATGTGCTCTTCGCCATATTAGAGCATTCCAACGTAGGAAGCGTAATAACAGACGGTGTCAGGATGCCGTATGCTAACTGCTCAACTCGGGTCATTGCAAACGGGTACCTGACAGACAGCGTGCAAGTGCTGTCTTCTGTGAGGCAGGGATGTCCGTTGTCACCCCTGCTATTCGTGGCTTACCTTGAGCCTTTGTGCAAGGCCATCCAAAACAATGAACGGATAACTGGCTTCAGGTTACAGTCAGCACATATGAAAATATTGGCGTATGCCGATGACATCGCCATATTCTGTTCAAATAGAAATAGTGTTTGTGAGGCCGTGGCGGTAGTTGAAACCTTCTGCAAGTGCACCGGGGCGCAAATAAACTGGGAGAAGAGTTATGGGTTTTGGCATGGTGAATGGGAAGAAACGCCAGACTACTTCGCTTGACTTCGGTGGTTAACCACTGCAACAACCTACCTAGGCGTGCCTCTCGACTCTTATCGCGACCCTGAGCCGTACTGGAATAAACAAGTGGCGAGAGCAAAGGCAAAGGCTAACGCGTGGCAAGGGCGACAGCTGTCAATGTTCTCGCACGCCACAGTCTGCAACCTATTTCTTACGTCCAAGATATGGTATGTCATGAATGTGCTGTGTGCTTCACGGATCAACATCCAAAAAATCCACCGTGTCTTCGCCGTTTTCATATGGGCATCGGCTTGGGAAAGAACCAGCCGCACAAACTTGTTCTTGCCAATAAAGAAAGGGGGCCTTGGTTTGGCACATTCATTTGTGCGACAAGTTATGTCGCGCGTTATTTACCTTCGCGATCAGAATGATGTGTTCCTTCGCACAGTCATGGAAGTGCTTTTATGTCGTCACCTTCCAGGATTTGTTGTATGCTCGTGTGAAGCAATGCATGGTGCCGTTAAAGGTTACCTGCGAGAAGTCGTGCTTGCGTACAGAATGTTACATGCGCGGTTTTCAGTGCAGTATCTCGCCAATCTTAATAGGAAAAACTGTATAAGGACCTAATTGACACTATGCTCCCTGTACCGATTTACCGTATTTCAAACCATGGAGGCCCAGGAGATGTCCTCAAAACGGTTAAAAGAATGCCAGTACACCCTTCGGTAAAAACTTTCTTCTTTAAACGACACACTAACACATTATCAGTTAAAACATGGATGCATAACAAGGGTAGTTCTGTCTCATGGTCCATTAACTGTTTCTTATGCAAGAAACCTGAAACGATTGAACATGCGTTTCTAGATTGCTGGGATACCATCTTTTTCTGGGATGTGCAACAAAGGACTTTAAAGAAAGAGTTACCTTTAGATCCACACGGAATAAAATTCTTACTGCTAGAAACGGGGGTTTTTCTGTATGATGCTACAAAGCTCCTGGGCTAGAACGCAGTTCAACAATCATCATCATCATCATCATAATCATCATCATCAGCCTGGTTACGCCCACTGCAGGGCAAAGGCCTCTCCCATACTTCTCCAACGTCACGTTGGAGAAGTATGGGACGTCCAACGTCCAACGTCAGTTCAACAATACTGATGTCAATTCGCGACCTACACGTGATCACTTCATTGAATATGTAGTACGGTTCAGGGATGTCCATCGGGCACTCCCTGAACAGCCAACATGGATCGACATGCTAGATAAACTTGCGGCATTGAAAAAATTTTAATATGTCGTGCCAGCAAAATTCTTGCTAACATGATTTATCTTTTGTGTATTGTTTGTGTACGTCAAAGCCGGCAATAAAGAAGAAAAGAAAAAGAAGCCGTGGCCGAGTGGTAGAGTCGCGCGCACCTATAATCCCGCGTTACAGTGGCCGCGGTTCGATTCCCGCTTCGCACTTTTTTTTAAGCCGCATAGGACCTAGTTTTGTAGTCTCTCACTAAATGGCAGAAACAAAAAACCCAAGACTTGCTTTCGGTTCTGGTTTTTCAGCGGCGCAGGTTTTTTTAAAAGCCGCATAGGATTTAGTTTTATAGTCCCCCCCACCCAGATGGCAGAAACACAAAACTCAAGATTTGCTTTCGGGACTGGTTGTCCAGTGGTGCCTCTTGAACTATTATGTTTTCTATTTTTCCTTCCTAAAACGTAGCAGTGTCGTGTTCATTTGTTAATTCATCGCTTTTATGAAGATTTTTTTCATTGGACATCATAACTAGAAGCTTGCGCATGGCTTTGTGTTATGCAAAAAAAAAAACTTTCGTGCTTTGTAGCGTGGAACCTGGGAGAACAAAATGGCTATTCTTATTGCGTTCTTCTGGAAGGTTCGTTTTCTTCAACTTTCGGCTGTCCTTAATGGCACACACTCCGAGCGAATCAGGTCCACCTGGGCCACAATGCCACCCGGTGGCCAGTGCCATTCCTATGCAACATTCGTGTGGAACAAAGTGTCTGCTAGGCTGAGTCGCTGCCCGAACGTTAATTATTTCTAAATATTCATCCAAAGAAATGCACCAACTAGGAGAAGAACTGCAGCGTCTAGATTAATAGCTACTGTTAATGTGTTCCCTACAGCCAAGTGGTATGAATCCGTAGGTGTGGCCGTAAAAAAAGCCATTTTTTACGGTTTTACGGGGGAGGCCTCTCCCATACTTCTACAACTACCCCGGTCATGTACTATTTGTGCCCATGACATGTCCCTGCAAATTCTTAATCTCATCCGCCCACCTAACTTTCTGCCGCTCCCTGCTACGCTTCCCTTCCCTTGGAATCCAGTCCGTAACCCTTAATGACCATCCGTTATCTTACCTCCTCATTACATGTCCTGCCCATGCCCCCCCCCCCCATTTCTTTTTCTTGATTTCAACTAAGATGTCATTAACTCGCGTTTGTTCCCTCACCCAATCTGCTCTTTTCTTTCCCTTAACACGTTACACCTATCATTCTTCTTTCCATAGCTCGTTGAGTCGTCCTCAATTTAAGTAAAGCCCGTTGCAACATCTCTATTTTCCTTTGTTTTGCTGTCTGCCAGGCGCTGCCACTCAAGCCCTTGGCGAGGCTTTGGTAGGCCTGATTTTGGTGTACGAGAATTGACATGAATAAAAGTACTACCTACCTATCTATCTATCTATCTATCTATCTATCTATCTATCTATCTATCTATCTATCTATCTATCTATCTATCTATCTATCTATCTATCTATCTATCTATCTATCTATCTATCTATCTATCTATCTATCTATCTATCTATCTATCTATCTATCTATCTATCTATCTATCTATCTATCTATCTATCTATCTATCTATCTATCTATCTATCTATCTATCTATCTATCTATCTATCTATCTATCTATCTATCTATCTATCTATCTATCTATCTATCTATCTATCTATCTATCTATCTATCTATCTATCTATCTATCTATCGTAAGTCTCCAGGTTTATGCCCCGTAGGTGAGTACTGGTAAGACACAGCTGTTATACACTTTTCTCTTGAGGGATAATGGCAACCTGCTGTTCATGATCTGAGAATGCCTGCAAAACGCACCTCAGCCCATTCTTATTCTTCTGATTATTTCAGTCTCATGATCCGGATCCGCGGTCACTACCTGTCATAAGTAGATGTATTCCCTTACCACTTCCAATGCCTCAATACCTATCGTAAACTGCTGTTCTCTTCCGAGACTGTTAAACATTACTTTAGTTTTCTGCAGATTAATTTTTAGACCCACCCTTCTGCTTTGCCTCTCCAGGTCAGTGAGCATGCATTGCACTTGGTCCCCTGAGTTACTAAGCAAGGCAATATGAACCATGAACCCTACCAATATCTACCATGAACCATCCTTCTTTTTGACCAGCACGACAGGGCACGCACAGGGACTTGACGATGTGTCAATGATGTCTTTCGCTAGCATCTCGTCTACTTGCGTTTTGATAACGTGACGCTCCGAAGCTGAAACTCGGTAGGGTCGCCGATGGTTGGGTGGATTATCGCCTGTATGTATACGATGTTTGACAAGAGACCTCTGGCCTAAGGGTAGGTTGTTCAGGTCAAATATATCCTTGTAGGAAAGCAATAGACTGCAGAGCTGTTCAGTCTCCGCAGGAGTAAGATTTGGGGCGATCATTTTCCTAATGTCGTTGTCAGTACATTTGACAGATCGGAAAGGCTCCCAGGAAGCGTCGACAGCAAAAGTCTCAACGCAACTAACTTCGAAAGCAGCGACTGTAGCCAGGGTAATATCTTTCGGCAGAATTTGCTTAGCGAGCCCGAAATTCACCACAGGAAGATACGTGCGATTGTCTGTGACCCTCACTATTGTATGCGGGACAGTAACGTTGTGGGCGAGAACGATGGCAGTTATGGGAGCGGAGATGTAATCACCATCGGGAACTGGCGTGGAAGGCGACATTTCGATGTATGTTAAGACCTGTGGTGGAACTTGAACAAAATCAGTCGTTCTTAGGAGTATTTCGTGTTGTGTCGGAGGAACATCCAGTAGAGGCAGGTCAAGACGCGCAGTACTTGAGGAACAATCGATGAGCGCTGAATTGGTGGAGAGGAAGTCTAGACCTAGTATGAGGTCATGGGGGCATTGGTCAAACACAATGAAAAGGACGAAAGTATGGCGGCCGGAAATGCTCACACGTGCAGTACACATTCCGACCACGGTCACCGTGCTATCGTCGGCGGCAGGCGTAACAATTTTCTTTAAATGGCGGCGTATATGTGGCTGGTCATAATCGGTATGTGTGCTGCGGTATATATAAGTGCTGTGACGGATGTGCCATCAACTTGGACGTCAAGAAGGTTATGTCTTGTAAACAGCGTCAAAGGAGGATTTTGCGGCGAATCTGACATTGCAGCACCGCCTCGAGGTGCTGCAATGTCGGGACGGCCAACCGCTCCGGCAGTGATGGGAAACGTGACCGATTTGGCCGCAGCAGAAACAGATCGCCCTATCGTCAGGTGCACGCCGGTCCGATTGATTCCTGCTAGCGTAGGGATAACGGACACTGTTAGGCGGACTGCGATAGGACCGAGGCATAGGAGCAGGGCGGGTGTCAGGGCGACTCGAGGAGCAGGCGCTTGGAAGAGCCATATTAGCGATTTCCTGGCGAACCACGGACTGGATCAGCGATATTGTCTCAGCAGTGTTGTTCCAAGACGTCTGTTGAGGCGAGGCAGGAAACGCTGCTTCGAGTTCGCAGCGTACAATTCGGGTCACGCTTTCACTTGGTGGTGGCGAACTAGATTGGTCGGTGGGGTCGGTACACGAAGAGGTCGCTGCAGTATTTGGAAGCCATGTAAACTGATTGTATATACGGCGACTCTTCGCCTGCTCGAAACGGCGGCATTCCTTCACGATGGCGTCCACCGTCGATAAGTTTCTAAAGACCAGAAGGTTGAATGCGTTGTCCGCGATGCCTTTGATAATGTGTCCAACCTTGTCCGCCTCTGGCATGGACGTGTTGATTTTATGACAGAAGGCTAGGACGTCCTGAATGTAGGAGACATACGACTCGGTAGCAGTCAGGGCACGCGTGGCGAGTTAATTGTTGCTTGGCGGCTAGTTGTCGACCGGTCGGATTGCCAAAAACATTGGACAGCTTTTCTTTGAAGAAGTCCCAGCTGGTTAGCTCTTCTTCGTGTGTGTAAAACCACGTTCGCGGTGTTCCGTCGAGGTAGAACACGACATTGGACAGCATTATGGTCGATCCGACCTGCTCACCTTGCTGACGTGCTCATACATCTTCAACCATTATTCTACGTCAACACCTTCGAGGGCGGTGAACTTGCCGTGGTCTTGTCGCTGAGGTATAGCAACGTACTGGGTATGCGTAGCCGGCATTGCAGCTGCAGACACGGTGCCTTCCACTGGAAGCATGGTCCCAGGCTGGGTGAGACGTCCGCTGCGGAGCTCCGTAGCGAAGACGCGTACCCCGCATGTCCACCAAAATGTCACGGGTATAAAACAATTTACACGATGTATTTACACGATACGTATATAAACAGCAGCCGAGAATCCCTGTATGATGATGATGATGGCGGCCTCATGTTATGGCTCATACCCACACTGGGGGATTGGCCAAGAAGTGCGTGCTGAAACGATTACCTATTCTTTTGGAGTGTTACAAATTCGATGAGAAAAAAGAAGAAAGAAAAGGAAACATACAAAAAACAAGCAAATAACAAGAGAACAATCAAAAAGTTATTCGTTTTGTTGATTGTATGTAACCGCAAACGGCATCAAACGCGTCCCTGTGGCCGACCCCTATAACTGACGCACCGAAAGATAGTACGATTTCTGATTATAGCATTAACCCTAATTTAGCAAGTGGAAGTTCTAGATGACTTTTTCTTAACAATTTGTATCGCCGACATACCAAAAAATAGTGATCTAGTGATTCTGTTTCATGGCAGTATGGACACAGAGGCGATAGCGTCAGACCAGTCCAGTGTAAATATAGGTTTAATGGAGGGACACGGCAGCGTAATCTCGTGATCGCTGCTTCTGATTGTCTTGATGGGCACTACTGGATTTTCCACGGAAATTTGAGGTGCTGATATTCTGTCCATGTTGTTATTTATTCATTGACATCTCTATCAATTGAATACCTTCTATATCTAATTGCTGTAATGTGCTCAACTAATGGAAGAACCGACATTATAGGTCCACTCAGGAATGCTCGCGCTAATGTGTCTGCCATTTCATTTGAATGTAAGCCACAGTGGCCAGGAATTCTAAAAAAAAACTAAAACTATTGTTTTAGAGAATTCAGCTCTGGAGGAACTATTGTTAGAAACGTCTTTAGAGTTGGCGAATTGGATGAAGCTGTGAGCGAAGTACAGACCGAAAGGGAATCTGTTATAATAGCCACACTTATAGAGTACGAAGGGAGTTTCCGAAGTGCTAAAATAATTGCTAAAAGCTCGGCTTCAATAACGGTTGTGAAATCTGGCAGTCTCAAGGAGAAGGATCAGCCAAGCGAAAGCGAGAAGATGCCCACGCCCGCCTTTTCGTTGTTCACTGAAGCGTCTGTAGCTATTATGTTATTTCTTTGCACGTGTGCAAGGTAATCTTGCTACAGGTTATTTAAAAAAGTGGCTGAGTGAAACTCAGAGTTTGGGGAGGGAAATGTCATCAAAATCTATCTTAATATTATGATTCGATTCGGTTGATGGAATCACCTTTCGAATGTTCACATTCAGGCTATCCAACTGTTTTTGTACGAATACAACTTGTGGAGTGTGAAAGCGAGGCCAATGAGCAAGAAAGGAATTTGGATCATTAATAAAGGCGTATTCAGATCGTCTAAGCGGTAAGCTGTAAAATTTCAGAAATGCTTGAATTGTTAAGATGCGAAATCTGCAGAGCGATGTTGGAAGGCGCGCTTCTTGATAAATAACATTAATAGCCACAAACCTGGGGAGTCCCAGACACAGGCGTAGGGCCTCACGCTCCAAAAGAACCAGAGGCTTTATTTTATAAGCAGGGCCGCCTGAGAACAAGACAAACCCAAACTCCGATATGGGGCGCATATGCATTTTATAAATCATCAACAGTGAGTCCCTACGTAGTCCAAATTGTCTATTACTCCTTCTGCGCAGAATACCTAACGCATGTTGTGCCTTACACCCTACACTTTCTATGTGTGGACTCCAGTTCAGTTTTCTATTATATATTATCCCCAAATATTTTAGAGACTCAACCTGTGGAATGGGTTCTTGCTTATAAGCTATAGAAATTGAAATTGAACCCATGACCGGGAACACTAAAATTGCGCTTTTGCTAACATTTATAGACATACAAATTGTCTGAAGCCATACATCAAGCATATTCATGTATCTCTGTAATTTTTGGTATAAAGCGTACATGTCAGTCGCAAAGAATGCACTGTCATCTTCACACACGTAAACGCGCACGTCCTGACAAGTGGGGATGGAGCTCATTAATATATTAAATAATATTGGGGATATAGGACTGCTCCTTGGGGAACACCGCGAGTCTGTCTGAATTTAGACGAGGAACATCCGTCCTTGAAGCAATAAAATTCTCTTGATCGCAAAAATTCTGCCAACCACGCGATAATATCATTTGGGAAATTACGACGCTGCAGAATATCCAGTAAAATTGAATGTTCAACGTTGTCATAAGCTTTAGCTATATCTAATTTCACTAAAGCAGAATACTGTCTCCTTTTCCGGGCAAGTTGGATGCGGCTCTCTAAATCAGCATGGGCACACCATATTGAGCAATTAGCTCTGAAGCCTATTTGAGTTGGATTTAATATTAAATTATCCGTCATCCAGATAGTAATTCTGCAATGTAATACCCTCTCTATGAGCTTGACCATATTAGAAGTAAGAGGTCTGATGTTTTCTATGTTATAACCTATTCCTTGTTTTTTAGGTATCGGGATTATTTTAGCTAATTTCCAATCGTAAGGTATCCAGGCTTTGTTTAAGGAATAGTTTATAACGTTTAGGAGGTCTCCAGGAGATAGATCGAATAAAATGTTTATAATGTGAACGATAATTCCATCAGGACCAGGGGCTGACAAGGGTAAGTTTCGAATTAGTTGAGCTGATTCAGGCAATGTAACTTCAGCAAACACTGATGTTGGGACTGATTTTTGCAAATTACAGGACATCGATGATGTGACTCTACCCTCCAAGCCTTTAGCTAAGAGTTCAAGAAATGTTCTCATTTCATCGGGAGACAGATTTACTTAATATTAGTTGGCGATGGCAGAATTTTCCGATATCTCATATATCTAAACAACGATCTTTTGTTTTTAGATATAGAAAGGAAATCGTAGTGTTTCCTATCGTAATCTTCTTTAGCTTGAGCAACTGTACGTTTAAACACAGCAGCGTGAAACTTGTAATCAGACCAATTTTGGGGGCACTGGTTGTAGAGGAGTTGCTTCCAAGCTTCCTGTCAGCGTCTGTGGTCTCGCGTGCAGTCTGTATTCCACCCAGGGTTAGCAAATGCTTTCTTTGCAGACATAACAGTAAATTAAGCCTTTTCGTATGTTCCTTTAATCACCGCACGAAGTTTCATAGCCTTGGCGTCTTCATGCACTTCAGATAGGAAGCCAAGTATACTTTAAGATCGGATTTAAATTTATTATAATCTACAAATACGCGTACCTGGGAGCATGATGGCATAATCGGGCAAGCAATTTCAAACGTTATTGGAAAGTAGTCACTGCTGGTGGCACAGTCCAAGGCTGTCCATGATGAGCTAGTGAGGGACGAACTTATGAACCTTAAAGCCAATGCTGAGCGGGACTGTTTACGAATATAGGTAGGAATTCTAGAGTTCAGTCAACACAGATTATTATCTATTGTCCAATCCCACAAGCATTGGAGGCTGTTGCCACTTAGTCGTCTTCACCATCGACAACCTTGTCCGCTTTTCCCACCGTAACACTACTGTGCCATTAACTGGTATCAACGCTTGCACGTTTTTTTTTCTATTTCATAAGTAAATAAATATCCACAAACTTTATAACTATATCAGTTCGAAACCAGCAAAGCAGCGCATGACGCTGATATGATAAATGTAAAGGCCGTGAAATGAACGAGTTGAGGACAAATATTTAATGAAACTTTGTCATTCAAGAACCTTGTTTACATTTTTGTACATATGCAACGGCCAAGGAAAAATGTCAGTGACACTGTCCTTCGTTCCAATGTAACGCGCAGGAGCAGCTCTCACCGGTCGTGCATTGCAATTGCACCGAAATTAGAGTCGCAACAGAGATCACATATAAAAAGCAGTTCTTCAAAATATACATTAGAAATGCGAAAATACAATGGAACACACAAACGCGGAGATAAAGCTTGATAAAGGGCAAAAAAGTGTCACTGGAAACAAAGCTTTCTGCATGTATCCACGAAACCTCGCAACAAGATATTTAAATATACGTATAAATCTCCAATAAATCTAGGTATCTAAGCAAAAGTCACTGTATACAGGGTGTCTCAGCTAACTTTATCCAGAGGTTAAAAATATGCTTCTATTGATGCTCATAAGATTGTCGTTCATTGCTTCTGATTGTCGTTCAACACTAAGGTCCTCTTCCTGAGTTAAAGCCGAATACCTGTTCTGTAGCTTGATCCGGAATTCCTCTAGTTTCCCTCTTACCGCTAACTCATTGATTGGCTTCTTATGTACCAGTTTCTTCCGTTCCCTCCTCAAGTCTAGGCTAATTCGAGTTCTTACCATCCTATGGTCACTGCAGCGCACCTTGCCAAGCACGTCCACATCTTGTATAATGCCAGGGTTATAGCAGAGTATGAAGTCTATTTCATTTCTAGTCTCGCCATTTGGGCTCCTCCACGTCCACTTTCGGCTAACCCGCTTGCGGAAGAAGGTATTCATTATCCGCATATTATTCTGTTCTGCAAACTCTACTAATAACTCTCCCCTGCTATTCCTAGAGCCTATGCCATATTCCCCCACTGACTTGTCTCCAGCCTGCTTCTTGCCTACCCTGGCATTGAAGTCGCCCATCAGTATAGTGTATTTTGTTTTGCCTTTACCCATCGCCGATTCCACGTCTTCATAAAAGCTTTCGACTTCCTGGTCGTCATGACTGGATGTAGGGGCGTAGACCTGTACGACCTTCAATTTCTACCTCTTATTAAGTTTCACAACAAGACCTGCCACCCTCTCGTTAATGCTATAGAAATCCTGTATGTTACCAGCTATATCCTTATTAATCAGGAATCCGACTCCTAGTTCTCGTCTCTCCGCTAAGCCCCGGTAGCACAGTACGTGCCCGCTTTTTAGCACTGTATATGCTTCTTTTGTCCTCCTAACCTCACTGAGCCCTATTATATCCCATTTACTACCCTCTAATTCCTCCAATAACACTGCTAGAGTCGCCTCCCTAGATAACGTTCTAACTTTAAACGTTGCCACGTTCAGATTCCAATGGCGGCCTGTTCAGAAGTCGGTGGTAACTCCGTTATACAGGATACCAGTAAGCTATCGCAGGAGACGAAAGATCTGATCAAGAAACGCCAATGTATGAAAGCCTCTAACCCTACAGCTACAAAAGAACTGGCAGAACTTTCGAAGTTAATCAACAAGCGTTAGACAGCTGACATAAGTAACTATAATATGGATAGAATTGAACATGCTCTCAGGAACGGAGGAAGCCTAAAAGCAGTGAAGAAGAAACTAGGAATAGGCAAGAATCAGATGTATGCATTAAGAGACAAAGCCGGCAATATCATTACTAATACGGATGAGATAGTTCAAGTCGCTGAGGAGTTCTATAGAGATTTATGCAGTACCAGTAGCACCCATAACGATAACGTGATAGAGAACAGTCTAGAGGAATTTGAAATCCCACAATTAACGTCGGAAGAAGTAAAGAAAGCTTTGGAAGCTATACAAAGGGGGAAGGTAGCTGGGGAGCATCTGGTAACAGCAGATTTGTTGAAGGATGGTGGGGAGATTGTTCTAAAAAACTGGCCACCATGTATACGCAATGCCTCATGACCTCGAGCGTACCGGAATCTTGGAAGAACGCTAACATAATCCTAATCCATAAGAAAGGGGACGCCAAAGACTTGAAAAATTATAGACCGATCAGCTCACTGTCCGTTGCCTACAAAGTATTTACTAATGTAATCGCAAATAGAATCAGGAACACCTTAGACTTCTGTCAACCAAAAGACCAGGCAGGATTCCGTAAAGGCTACTCAACAATAGACTATATTCACACTATCAATCAGGTGATAGAGAAATGTGCGGAATATAACCAACCCTTATATATAGCTTTCATTGATTACGAAAAAGCGTTTGATTCAGTCGAAACCTCAGCAGTCATGGAGGCATTACGGAATCAGGGTGTAGATGAGCCATATGTAAAAATACTGGAAGATATCTATAGCGGCTCCACAGCCACCGTAGTCCTCCATAAAGAAAGCAACAAAATCCCAATAAAGAAACGCGTCAGACAGGTAGATATGATCTCTCCTATGCTATTCACAGCGTGTTCACAGGAGGTATTCAGAGACCTGGAGTGCTAAGAATTGGGGATAAAAGTTGATGGAAAATACCTTAGTAACTTGCGATGCGCTGATGATATTGCCTTGCTTAGTAACTCAGAAGACCAATTGCAATGCATGCTCAGTGACCTGGAGAGGCAAAGCAGAAGGGCGGGTCTAAAAATTATTCTGCAGAAAACTAAAGTAACGTTTAACAGTCTCGGAAGAGAACAGCAGTTTACGATAGGTAGCGAGGCACTGCAAGTGGTAACGGAATACATCTACTTAGGGCAGGTAGTGAGCACGGATGCGGATCATGAGACTGAAATAATCAGAAGAATAAGAATGGGCTGGGGTGCGTTTGGCAGGCATTCTCAAATCATGAACAGCAGGTTGCCACTATGCCTCAAGTGAAAAGTGTATAACAGCTGTGTCTCACCAGTACTCACGTATGGGGCAAAAACCTGGAGGCTTACGAGAAAGGTTCTGCTTAAATTGAGGACGACGCAACGAGCTATGGAAAGAACAATGATGGGTGTAACGTTAAGGGATAAGAAAATAGCAGATTGGGTGAGGGAACAAACGCAGGTTGATGACATCTTAGTTGAAATCAAGAAAAAGAAATGGGGGGGGGGGCATGGGCAGGACATGTAATGAGGAGGGAAGATAACCGATGGTCTTTAAGGGTTACGGACTGGATTCCAAGGGAAGGGAAGCGTAGCAGGGGGCGGCAGAAAGTTAGATGGGCGGATGACATTAAGAAGTTTGCAGGGACAACATGGCCACAATTAGTACAAGACCGGGGTAGTAGGAGAAGTATGGTGGCTAGAGGGGGGTAGTGTGACAGGCGCCTTATCCACGCCATCGAGGAGGAGCGCGCGAAACGCGGTGAAAATTTAGCCACCGCTAGGGGCACTGCTGTGTTCAAAGGTGCGACGCTTGCGATGGCCGGGCACTGACTAGGCTTCGCCGGCTGCGTTGACGCTTCGCTGTCTCCTCTGTAGTCGTCTGTGAAATTTCTCTGCAGTGTTGTGTCGTCGCATTGCCACACGAGGAATGGACTCTTCAGATGCAGACTGTTGGATGTAATGAACCATTAAGCCGCTCAAGTACGTGCTTTGTACCTAGATGCAAAGACGGGTACCAATCTTGCTCGCAAAGGATTTCTGTGTTTAAAGCCCCAATTGATATCTTGTGAAAGGAGCAATGTGCTCGAGTATTAAACTGACTGACAAAGAGCTTACGAACGACAGCGTGGTTTGTGAACGGCAATTCGACGAAACATTCGTCGAAAGGACCTACCGGCACACAGTCAACGGTGAGGTTGTGGAATTGCCGCGCGATCTTCCGCATCTTACAGAAGACGCCGTATACTGTGTTCCCTGAGGCACCTAAGTATTTCACGAAGAAAGCTCTCATGAAAAGGAAAGAGAGAAATATATGCGAGCAGCGTAGACCGGCTGAAAAACGGCAAAACGCCCAGCAAGAATTCGCCGCAGCGAAGACGCAGCTACGCCAGGAGCCAGATATACCAGATATCATTCCCTCAGATATACAACACGCCGTGGAACTTGAGCGTGCTTGTCATAATGTCTGCCTACCTGATGCAACATGGAATAAGGTAACGTTTCCAAGTGAACGTTACAGTGTGTTTTTCGGAGTCTGTGAGCTCGAGGGCGAACAGGTTGGCCACATCTTGCTGCCGAATTTAGTGAAATTCAAGTCAGAAAGCAACCAACCGGAATCGTTGTGTTGCTCCGTATTCCTCAGGGTCCAATTGCCCTCACAGTGCACTGTTTCATCGCCGGAGGAAGCGCAGTCAGTGCTCGACAGAACGCATGCACTTGTATTGTGAGGAGGCTGCGACGTGAAACTAGAGAAGCAAAGAAGATATATATCTTTTGCTGGGTCTTACTTTTCCATCAAGTGCACTTACGTATGTGAAAGTAACGGCCCCTGCATTCATTGCAAATACTTAAAAACTGCAGCAGAATCAATTTTCACGAAAGCAACGGAACAGGAGAGAAACAGTTAAATAATGAATGAAGATGTTCGGTGCAACAGAGCCCTGACTATAGCATTGCCATTTCTGCTGTAAAAATATAAGCTCTCCAAGAAAAAGGAAGAGAAAATTAAATTTAAATTTTTTCAACACTCAACAATACCTTTGAGAGCGAAAAATAAACACGCTACACGTGAACCATTCCTTCTTATAAGAGAAAAAATACTAAGCAGTTTAATTAAATTATGGTTTTACGTGCCAAAACCACTTTATGATTATGAGGTACGCTGTAGAGGAGGACTCCGGAAATTTCTACCAACTGGGGTTCTTTAACGTGCACCTAAATCTAAGTACACGGGTGTTTTCGCATTTCGCACTAAGCAGTTTACACTCCAAACAAAGCCAATAAAGAAACAAACACTCAAGACACAGCTTGACTGTGCGCTCACGTAAATGGATTGATTCAGATGAAGTTGGCCACATATGTCAAATCTGGTCAATGGTGAGAAACATTTAATTATAAACTAAACGACGCTTGCCAGTTGCGTCTGTCAGAAACATTGTGGTTTTCGTTTATGTTAAGTAGCACCATTTAAAATTTCAAATGCATGCTATTTCAACGAACTAACAAAATGACTAGTTCATGTGCTGTTAACACGGACGCGGCGTGTAATTAGTGGAAACAAGGTGAAAGTAAAAACATGCGGCCTAACGCGAAACCGGCCAGCGCCGCTGGCACCTGTCGCGCAGCCAGCGCCACCTACTGGGGCCGCCATCTTTCATGACAAATTTGTGCACCCCTCCGCTCCCGCCCGTCACACTACCCCCCTCTAGCCACCATAGGAGAAGTATGGGAAAGTTTTTTCCCTGCAGAGGGCGTAACCAGGCTGATGATGATGATGATGAAAAATATGCCGATGCACTCTAAGACGACGTGACCTTATGCATGCTTACTTTTGTATGTATTGTGTCATGAATTTTTTTTGTATTTTGCTTAGATTTTTCATCAAGATTAATTAACCAACTTGTGAAGTAACGAAGCTAGGAAAAAATTTCAATTAGAAAGTTGCAGAGCGGTTTGCAAAACGACCGAATCAACAGTTTCTGTCTTTCTATCTTTGGTCGGTGGTGCATGACTTTGTTTTGGTTGGCGGTGCATGACAGCACGAAAATATTTCGGGGGGGGGGGGGCTGAACACCATAAGCCCCCCCCCCCATACCCCTGGCTACGCCCCTGACTCCTAAGCCTTCTCAGTTTAATAGCGTGAATACTTCTTCCAAGCATGCAGTGAATAGCATTGCAGAGATTTTGTCTCCTTGTCTGACCCCTTTCTTTATAAGTATCTTTCTACTTTTCTTGTGGAGAATTTATGTAGCTGTGGAATCTCTGTATATATTTTCCCCAAGATATTTACGTAAGCCTCCTGTGCTCCTTGCAAGATTACGTGATGCCTCTACGACTGCTGGTATCGCTAGTGAATCAAATGCCTTTTCGTAATCTATGAAAGCTATACAGAGAGGAGGATTGTACTCTGCGGATTTCTCGATTGCCTGATTGATGACGTGGATGTGATCCATTGTAAACGCTTTCCCTTCCTGAAGCCAGTCTGTTCTCTTGGTTGACTGAATTCCAGGTGTTGAAAGTCGCAAACGACCACCATACATTGTTGCACCCGTGGTTGGGGGACCAACGACAGGAGAGAGGGAGCCGGCGAACGGACGAGGGGGGCCCCACTACACCACGTCCCGGGCGGCGCATCTACTAACAACCAGTTCCATTCCACCGGCTTTTCGGCGACTCAGTGCGAGGCGTGGGCGCCCCCGACAAGGACGAAGGCCTCGGTGCGGCCAAAAGAGAACGAGGACTTTAATTGTGTTTCTTCTCTTTCCTTTCTCCTTTCTTCGATCTATCTTTTGTAAATAACCCAGTCTTGAAACGGATCCCAACGAGTGAAGTTCTTTCCTTCGAGGCTCCTGCGTGCACGGCCGACGCCGTCCACCCTATAGTTAACGCGCAGCAAAAGTTAGCGAAGTCAGCCCAGCGGCGCGAGCCATAGAGTTTCCTGGCGCGAGCATTCATCTACACCAGGGTTGCCCTTATTCTATTGGAAATTATCTTGGTGAAAATTTTATACAATACTGGAAGTAAGCGAATGGTCCTATAATTGTTCAATTCTTTAACGTCTCCCTTTCTGTGGATTAGTATAATGTTTTTGTGGCAAAAAACAAAAAATTGGAGGACGCTTAAGCTTCGCCTTCAAGAGTGGAACGCGATAGCGTTATTGCACCCCCTTCGCACCGCCCACTCATTCGCTCAGCATGTGCTTGAGTCACACAAAGACGAAACGTGCGCCTGAGCAAGCGGAACGAACCAAAGAACTCGGCGTCTCGGAGGAAGAAACTATCTACGCGAGCCAAACGTCGTGATCGGCATGGACAGCCGGGCCGCGACACGCCATGAAAGCGGACGCGATGATGGGGCTGACGCCTCGATGGGATCGTCCTCTTATCTCGCTTGGGAGCACCACGCAGACGCATGACTCCTGGCCAGCAGCAAGGCACACATAGCAGGGGACGCTTTCCCACCAGACGCGCTACTGCGCAGCCATAACGTCAGAGGCGTCCTGCATCGGACGCTGCAGCTAGGAATCGCGCTGTGAGCGGAAAGAGGAGCCGCGTCGCCTAAACACGAGGGTTCGAGTGACGCACGCTGGAAGTTGGAAGGGGAGAGAGCCAGAAAACTTATTAAACGCAAGGGTATTGGGCCATCCTCGCACCGGTCCCCGCACGGCCCCAATGCACTCAAACGAGACGAAGGGGAGAAGCGGGCGAGTAACGCGCCACCTGTCGGGGCAGCGCCGTACATTGCGAGGAGGGGGTCTTCTGTGTTTGCCACAAGATGGCTCTACGTGCGCGCCAAGCACAGAAGAAATGTAGCGGAAACACTTCGTAGGCGTTTAACTGCGACTTCTGTAATTTACGTGTTCATAATTACCGATATAAACCACAGTATAACTTTCTACGGCACCTTTCTAAGGCAACGCCGCATTCACTAGAGCCGCTTTTGTCCCGCTTTGAAGCATTGAACCCATGGCTAAGTTGTAGCGTCTCCGTCTCACACTCCTGACACCCAGCCCATATTGCAAGTTGTTTTTATTTATGAATTGCCTTCCGCAATTTTTCACTCACGGCCAACGCCGCCGACGACACCGGCTTTTCTGCGACACGAGCTCCTCAACGCTGTCGCGTTAAAAGAAACGACGGTTCAGTCCAATCTTCGTAATATCTTCTTGAGGTGCGACACGTCCACCGCGAAGTAATTTCTTTTCTGCCGGTCCAGTTCAATGCTTGAATCCGAGGTGCTAACGTGCAATGTATTGTCTCCTAGGAGCTTGGTAATGGTGAAAGGCCCCTCAAGCTTTGCGAGTAGCTTCTTGCTCAGACAGTTACCGCCTCTTCGCTCCCACACCTCGTCGCCGATGGTGTACACAAGGGCAGGTCGACGACGACAGTCTTAATGGTACTTCTGTTTTTCTTGCGCTTACGTGGCCTTTTCTTTCGCCACGGCTCCGATCTGGCAGGCGACCATGCAACTACGGTGGCTGTGGAGCCACAATAGATATCTTTCAGTATTTTTACATACGGCTCGTCTACACCCCGATTCCGTAATGACTGCATGACTGCTGAGGTTTCGACTGAATCAAACGCTTTCTCGTAATCAATGAAAGATATATATATATATAAGGGTTTGTTATATTCCGCACATTTCTCTATCACCTGATTGATAGTGTGAATATGGTCCATTGTTGAGCATAGCCTATACGAAATCCGGCCTGGTCCTTTGGTTGACAGAAGTCTAAGGTGTTCCTGATTCTATTTTCGATTACCTCAGTAAATACGTTGTAGGCAACGGACCGTAAGCTGATCGGTCTATAATTTTTCAAGTCTTTGACGTCTCCTTTCTTATGGATTAAGATTATGTTGGCATTATTCCTAGATTCCGGTACGCTCAAGGTCATGAGACATAGCGTATAGAGGGTGGCCAGTTTCTCTAGAATGATCTGCCCACCATCCTTCAACAAATCTATTGTTACCTGATCCTCCCCAGCTGCCTTCCCCCTTTGCATATCTTCCCAAGGCTTTCTTTACTTCTTCCGGCGTTACCTGTGGGATTTCGAATTCCTCTGGACCATTCCCTCTTTCATTATCGTCGTTGGTGCCACTGGTGCTGTATAAATCTCTATAGAGCTCCTCAGCTACTTGAATTAACTCATTAGTGGTGATATTGCCAGCTTTGTCTCTTAACACATACATCTGATTCTTGCCTATTCCTAGTTTCTTATTCAATACTTTTAGGCTTCTTCTGTTCCCGAGAGCATGTTCAATTCTATCCATATTATGCTTCCTTATGTCAGCTGTTTTACCCTTGTTGATTAACTTCGAAAGTTCTGCCAGTTTTGTTCTAGCTGTAGGCTTATAGGTCCTGCACGTCAACGGCCTCAAATTCCGCCATTACAACATGTGCCCTAAAGTGAATAATTAAAAATATAGTTAGTGTGATTTTGTTTAATTAAATGTTTGTGCACTTGCGACTTATCCAGAATGTAATGTCTAAAGGTAACCCTGTTGAAGAAGCGGAACACACTTGTATCTGCGACAAAAAGCCTTAAAAAATGAAACAAGAAAGAAGCGCACAGTATACATTAATTATGGGGTTTTATGTGCCACAACCACACTTTGATTATGAAGCATACCGTAGGGCATGCCGAAAAATTGGACCACATCACGTTTTTTTAACGTGCACCGAAATCTAAGTAGACAGTTTTCACATTTCGCTCCCATCGATGCGGTCTTTGTGGCCAGGATTCGATCCTAGCTGCGACCTCGTGCTCAGCAGCCCAACATCATAGCCACTAAGCAACAACAGCGGGTCGGATGCAGAGGTGGAAAAAATGTAGGCTCTGGTGTTAGCGAGCGCTGCGAGAGCAATTACACCTCGCCTTTGATCTTAGTTGAGGCGCTGGGCATGGATCTACGTGCTTGCGCAGATTTCCGTAGGCTAAACGTGAAGACTAAAGGTAAGAGTTATCCTATGCCAAATATCGAACAGAGCATTGAGAAAGTTAGTAGCGCCCGATTCATTCCGACCCTGGATTTAGTTCAAGGCTGCTGGCAGGTTCTGCTCACAGAATGGGCTAGCAGATATTCTACCTTAACTCCGTTGGCAACGTTCCGCCCTAAGGTCACAAGCTTCGGTTTGAAAAATGCACCGTACTGTTTTTCAAGTCTTATGGAGAAGGTGTTGCAAGGACAGGAAGAGTTCACCTTGCCTTACTTAGATGATGTCGCGATACATTCTGCATCCTGGTCGGAGTATATGCAAGATCAGGGCAGTGTCGGCCCACTTGGTGGCGCTAGCAGAAGTGATCTATCCCAGTCACGTAATCAGACAAGGCTGTCGCCGTCCCTCTGAGCTAAAGGGGGCTGCAATACGAGATTTCTCGCAGCCACGCACAAAGACCGATATCCGATCTTCCTTAGGGGTTGCAGCGTACTATCAGCAGCGTATCCCTAGGTATTCTGAACTAGCTAGTGCTCTAACGGATGCTCTTGGAAAAACTGAGACAGAGTGTTCTCAGGGCCGAAAAAAAGAAATCCTCTTTCAATGCCCTGAAGAGCGCGCTGACGAGTCAGCCCATGCTAAGATTGCTGGACTACACGAAAGGATTTGTGGTTAAATGCGATGCAAGCAAGCGAGACATGGGCGTCGTACAGTGCCAAAAGGGTGAGAGCGATGAGAAACACCCCGTCCTTTATGCAAGTCAGAAACTCACTAGTGGAGGACAGGCGTACAGCGCTACTGAGAAGGAATGCGCCTGTCTCTAACGGGTTGTTAAGAAATTGGGCTCGAAATTGGGCTTCGAGCCTACTTAAAAACGGGCTCGAAGTTCGTAATCAAAATGGACCATTGTCTTCTCAAGTGGTTGCAGACAGCGTCTAGCCTAAAGTGACCGTCTCCTGCACTGGAGTCTTGCTTTGCAGCAATATTCTTTTGAGATACACTACAAAAAGGAGGCTCTCAACAGCAATGCTGATGGCTTGAGTCGAAGGCTCTAGATCGAGAATCAGCTTCAAACATTTCATGAAACTCGTTTATTTTTCCCGACGTAGGAATAGAAGGGTCTTACTTTGATTTAGGCAGTTTTGTTGAGTCATTTCTTGTGAAGCGTATGATAAGCTCATGTATGTATTTAGTGCTGCTGTAAGTTCTGTAAAACTGTCACTTTTGAGTGTTAAATAAGCCTGGCAGAGCTCAGCAAGAATTTGTCTCGCACTTATTGACTGAGCAGCTGAGTCTCGGTGTAGTTCTTCCGATGCGTGCAATGAACAAGAAACTGTTGCAGACCCTTCTAAGGCATCTAGACTTGGACCAACATGTAGAGCGACGTGGTGAAACGCCTGGAGTGTTTCGTGCTCCAGAAAGCTGTGCAACAACCGACGACTACAAGCACCAACCTGCATCATCTCTCTGGTCAGCGGATGTCATCCCCTGCCCATGGGGATTTCCTTCAGCGGCAACGCAGTCTGTTATGGTTCACTTTGTGTGGCTACGAATGAAACGGATGCCAAACACCTGAGACACGACGTGCCTAACCGTCACGCTCATCAACATGAAAAGACTTGTCAATCGTGTGTGTATCCAACGGGATTATGCACCAGCGCAAATCCTACTCTCCTCTGTCCTACGCTCACCACCTCTACGCCAGGGAGTGGTTTCTGTCCGTATTTCTCTCATGTGGGTTGACCCAGCTGACAGGGCCCTCTACCAGGAAGCAAGAGAGACTGAGGTTGCCCGGATAGTGGGAGGTGTAAGAAGGACAGCGAGATCCCACGTGAAAACACTTCTCTGCCCTTGCGTGCAGGAGCACGCACGCCGAACATTTCTGTTGTTTTTTTCTTGGAGCGCACCGCTCACCTGTAACAATGTATTAAACTTGTATTAGTATTTGTTTTTACATCATCTCATCTACCCTGCCAGACCCTTTCCGAAGGTCAACCTGGTTTGAGTTCCAAGCAGATGCAGTTGAAGGATGTCGAAACCGCATCCCCGTAACAAGTGGCAGCTGTTACACCCTTCACTCATGCTCCATGCTACAGTTACCAGCTTTACATCATACTATTCCCCTCTCACAGACTGTCTGTTGCCTTTAGCAAGCTGTATCGTGAGTGGCGAATGAGCACTGACAAGGCGTGAAGGCCTTGTATTGGTGAGAAGTGTAGCCTCACCGCTGAAAGATGCAGCTCTTCATCCCAGCTGAAGAGTTAACACACTGTACGCTACAGCATTATATAGAATCTTTATTCACAGGCTAAAATGAAGTGAACAAAAATGTAAACATTTAACTGACCATAGTGCTTCATGAAATAATCAGGACATCATGGTATCTGGCAGAAAAATGCTGCAAATTGCACAAATCTTGCATACAGTTTAGGCAGCACCATCAACACAACATCCCTAATGAATTCTTAACTATTATATTAAAGGTATATTAAAGGTATGCCGCTTCACCTATTTAATTAAATGGCTAGCCTTTTCTTTTTTAACAGCTATAGGTATTTCACATGCAACACCTTTCTTCCTGTAATTTGAACAGGTGTTGAATCAACTGCTTAAGCTGAACGAAGAAATATGTACGCTTGTATGCAGAACTTTCTCGCGGGCATAAAAAAAGCTCTTCACCCATTCATATCATAATGCTGCAGATGAACCAATTTGGGTTCCTCAAAGAGTAAACAGTGAAGTTTAAGAAAAATTCATCCCAGTTTGGAAATAAAATCAAGGCTCAGAGCAGTTGCTCCACTAAGCGAGCCAATGAAGAGGCTAGCAGCTGGTTGCTGAAGGAAAAATTAATCTCCAACTGAAGCACTTGGAGCTGGAACACCAATTAAGCCCTCCAACATCCCTTAAGAGGAAGCTTTAACTCGGGCCCAACTCCGATGCGGCCTTTTCAAATACATGTAATATGCAAAAAAGTTTTTCTGAGATAACCCCTGAACAGATCTTAATGAAATTTGTTGAATTTGAGAGAGAAAGTTAAATTCTAGTGACTGTTGAAAGCAGAATTTCGATTTGAGGCCTGAATGTTGTTACAAGGATTTTCAAAAATTCGAAAGTTTGTAAAAATGGAAGCACCTACTTCTGCATCAAGAACAGATATCGCGGTTCTGTAAACGGCATACACTAGATCAGTGAAAGTGGACAAATTCGATATGTCAATTTATACCTTACGTGAATTTGTTACATTGTGTACAAGGGTTCTACAAAAGCTTTATTTCAATATTACTAAATTTCTTTTTATTCATGTGTAACATACCAATTTTTTCCGCTTTAGATGTACTATTAGATGCAATCCATATAATTGTGATATAATTTTTCGTTGTTGAGTTACAGCATTGTAACTTGATAGGTTAGCTTTCTGAAAATTTTCAGTTTTAGCCACTTTTTAATAAAATATTGACGACCTAAATAAAAAATTCGAAAGCAACAGTCACTAGATTTTAAGTTTTTCTTTTAAATGCAACAAACCTCGCCAAATTTGCTGCAGTGGTTTCCGAGAAAAACGACCTGTCTTTTCACATGTATTTAGATAGGAGCACCCGAGCTAAAGCTTCCTCTTAATGCAAGTACTGATGCATGAACAGGAAGAGTTGCCATCCATTAATATCAAATGGCTAAGAAAGAAAGAAAAATAACCTTTTTTTAATTTATTTCTACGATTTGGGATTTGATGAAAATTGTTTGCTCAATAATTTATTTTGGAACTATAAGAAGCCCCTAGCATTCTATGCAGTCAAGCTCTCATTTAGTAAGGTGACTGCTTGGGCATGTTGGTAGGACATGAATGCAGCTTATTGCACACAATACGAGGATGAAGAACATGCTGAGGTGGGGGGGGGGGGGGGGTCATATACATCTGAAGACACCCGGAAATTGTTGATATCCTCGCCTTCCTCGACTACACCCGGGGGGAGGGGGGGGGGGTGTCAGAAGCCTTATGGGCCCCGGGTGCCAGACGACCTAGTTACGCCACTGGTGACAAAAGAAGCACTTTACAATGTAAATAAGTTACATGCTATATGTATGCACATAGACACACAGGGTAAACATCGTATGTATAAAGAATGAGAGAAAAAAAAAGACTGAGCAATATGTGCACCAGAATAAATAAACTCTTCTTTGCAGAACGCAGGTTTGATTTTTTTGCACATGCATCTGGAATAGATTACACAATCCAAAATGGTCAAGCAAGAGTAATCACCATGTACCAAGCAAGCAAGACACTAGGTACCATAACAATCAGACTCCTTGGAAATGTTTTCGAAATTCGCGCGAAATTCAGCCACACAAAATTTTTAAACTGCGGCACACAGCTGGCCGGCTCTCACTTTTGCATAAAAGCAGCCGTATGCTGGTAGCTGTTGTCGTGCAATATGTATATCTTAAATCCTTTATGATTACTGTAGCGCCAGAAAGCAAAACAACAGAAAGCAAGCCAAAAGATGCAAAACTGCCAACAAAATTCCGACAAGATGCAGCCATGTCAGGTGATTGATTCAGCTGTACCAAATTTACTATATGTTTACAGACTGTGTATTAAGCAAGCTGTATTAGTAAATAACATTATTGCGATGACATAGTGGCCACTTGCAAGTCACAAGAGATGAGAACGAAAAACATGTGGCAATACCATCTAGCTGCTGCCACGCAGGCTTGCAATGATGGCAGTGATTTTGATAGCATCTGCTTAGGTCCAGTTTAATGTTTATTAATAAAGCAGGACTGCACTGCATTCTAAAGAAAAAAATTTCAAGAACTTGCACCAAACAGCTCAAATTTGATAAAATACCTCAAACTCTGAGGTTTAGATGCTATATTCACAAAAGGGAAGTTCAGACCTGATTTTCTACAGCAGTAAACTGTTTCTGCCAACTGGATAAAAATAGGGCTTTGAAACAATACTTTACCAGCCAAGACCAACTGACTGCTGCTCCTTAATGTCTCGTCAAGGTGTGATTGTGTGCACATTCTCTGTATCATGTGCAATTTCAGAAGAGAGGAACCTAGTGAAAGCAAGAGTGCTTAGAAGTCCTACCATCTCAGTCATTATTTGCTTCTTGCCTGCAAGTCTCCAATGCATGCACTAAATTAACTTGTACAGACAAAGAGTGGTACAAGAAAATGCACCTTACCTTTACAACCAAATTGAATAAAGAAGCATACTTCCTTCTATATTGCATTTTATTTAGCAATATGTTTAAACCAATTTATCTAACCGAAGTGCTTCATGTGCACCTTATGAATGAAAGCTCTGCACAAAAGCCTGAGCTTCCAACAACCAACCTTTACCAGCTAGCCAAGAACATGAGCAAGAATTTTGTTCATACACCACACAAAGCATAGCAGGCATGCACGCACACACACCACAAAAAATAGGGAAAAGAAACTGGGCTAGGTGTGTATAAAACACAGTGCAAGTGCATCAAATACATAACACCTCTAATGAAGACCTATAGCTGTAAAAATGTGGAATGCGCAGAGAAGAACAGTGGTCCCGAATGAAATCAATGTGAACAGTGCACATGCCAAACTACAATTAAGTACATTTACTGGTGTTCTTTAGATAGTTGCAAAATGCAAGAAAGCACACTTGGTATGAAAGACATACACACATACTAAATAACCGTTCTTCCAGACTGAGGGCGATGTAAAAGTCCATCTGTATCCGCTGAAATATGCACTCCGATCCCCTCATTTGTTTTTCCGTATTTGTATCTTATGGTTCACACATACAAAAACTCAATACCTGCCCTACTATAGCAAATATGCTGTCATGATGAGTAAATGTGTGATACTTGTAAAAAATTACTTTTCTGTTTATACATTCATTCCTCTTCAACTAAAAACAAACTGAGAAAGGAACAAAGAAAACAGATTGCTGCAGAACATTTCTTTACAGGCTTTTGAATGTGGCAGCTAAAGAACAATCTAAGAAAACTTTCCATTAAAGTACATGGAGTGGCAGTACCACTTATGATAGTTTCAATTAGCGCCACATGGTGCTTAAATGCAATGGCATTAAGAAGTTCTTTTGAACTTGCCACAGAACATAACCAATATCCAGACAATGAGCCTGGGTGCTCAATAAGTTAATATTCAACCATATGCCAAATATGGCCGTAAAGTGAGAAGACATGATCACGTTATTCATTTCTACAGAACAACAAAGGTAATCTGTGCCATGGCACTTAAATATCAGAGGTTGTGGCTCTTGTGCACACGTGTGGTGACCATGGGCCCTACAATGCATTCAATAAAATATGCATTTTAAAGTACTGGACCACTCTTTTCTTTTCTTGCTAAGTTTTTTTGCAACAGTTGTAACCTCTGAATGAAGTCACATATACCCTTTTCAATATCAAAATTCATATATAATGAATACCGATTAAATATGTTTTTTAAGTACTGGATCACCCTTTCTTTGCACTAAGTTCCCTGCAACCAATGTACCTTCTGAATGAATATATCCCTTTCAACATCAAAATAGTATATTATTGCAATTTCCCATGCATTTAAAAAAAAGAAAGGCTTATTTTCAGGTAGCTGCTTTTGATTAAATGTTCTCAATTTTGCTGGGACAGTCACCATACAAGGCAATATTTCTATAATATATGAAAATAACTCATGGCCTATATGCTCCGCACATCCTGGTCATTACATCAAAAAGGTTCATTGCTAGTGCTCTTTAATAACAAAATGCTCAAAATACATAAAAAGTTAACATTTGTTGACACATGTCTTAGGTGCTATCCCAACGTGCCTGCCCATGCGCATACTGAAACACAAAAGGCACCAAAGTTCTTAAACAACACTGACAGCCATACCATGCTGCAGACATTTTGAACACGAAAGCTAGAGCAATGTCATAGAAACTCCCGATAACTATAAGAAAATATAATGTACAGATCAGTGCCAAATATTGCCTGCGAATACAATCAAACTTATTTATAACGAACTTGACAATTCTGCGAAATGTGGTTATTATATATTATTAGTATGTCATATATCGACTCAGCCTTAAATACGCTAAAAATTAAACGCACTGAAGCTTTTGTCAGCAGTTACAATTTGGCAACACTTTGGTTCTTAAACCAGATTTTTGGTGTCATTTTCGTTCCCGATGTGTTCCTGCACCTTGCTGCAAATTTCCATTGCAAACGTCCATCTAAACAACGAAATGCAGCATCGCATAGCTCTTTCAAAATGGTGCCCAGTTCCAATCACCTGTCATTTTGAAGCTGTAAGCACAAGCTTTATTCTTTTCATTCTAGAGCTTGTGACATAATTTACTACCAGTGAGATACTACTCTGCACAAGAGAGTGAAGCATGCTAGTTGGTCGAAAGCATAAACTACGGAAACAACTATGGCATGCCTCCATTTTGTGAAGATCTCTGACATCATGGTTTTGGCATTACGACTGCGCGTCAGTCACACAAGAGCTGTAAAATTATATTATCTATGTCACTTCGAGTGAAAAAGATGCAATTTTTGAAAGGTAGAATGTCAGCACAAGCCGTTATCAGCAAGAGGCAATGCGTGCAGCTGAACCGGAATTGCCTGATAACAACACGGTAACTACCGGCCATTTGCAACATTGCAGGGCGGTAATGCGTGGTGCAACATTCTCGCCTACTCGAGCAGCTTGAATATAAACAGTTAAGCACTGCATGGGCCGTGCCCAGGCTTGAAGCAGTGGGCCAGGGCCGGGCTCGGGCATGAGGCCATGGACCTGGGCCAGGCTCGAGCTTGAAGCCACGGGCCCGAGCCAGACTCGGGCTCGCTTAATAGAGGGCCTAAGTAGTGCCTTTGAACACACGCGAACATTGTGCATTGCATGATCCAAGGCATTCTGTGCCAGGCTGAAGTGACACGTGCAAAAAGCTGGCTCTTAGTATACCTTAGCAAAAACATTTAAAAAAAACAGATGAAGCTCCAATTTTCTTTCTTTTACACAAGGCCAAACATTGTTTCCATGTAAAGAAAAATTAATTATATAAAAAACCACTCTTCAAACCACTTCCCTGTGACCACTTTTGCGATTACGCTATTACAGCTCCCCATTCTAGTATACTATTTTAGCACTAACGCAAGGGATGTCTCTTTCTACTCGTGCATTTATCTTATGCTGTATGCCCATGAATTCGCCTGTTTGTATATATATACACCTATATTTGCATGCTAAATGACCTCACAGGACCAAATCATACGACCAAGGTAAAGGTATGCACACCACCAGGAAAATAACAGCACAATTGCAATGGGCCAGATGTTCCCGTGGGAGAAAGAAAGATTTCGGTCTTTTACTGCTTATGGCACTGCAGCTGATTGGAGGAGAGGCTGACACATACGGTACAATCTGCAAGTGAACAAAAATATTTTTTTACTCACAGGCCAGGCTTGGTAATGCAGATACAGGCCCTGGCTAAGCTTAGTAATGAAAACCCGGGCCGGGGCGAAGCTCGGTCATGTGCGCCTGGGCAGTGCTCTAATCGACAGTAATGGCAGTAACGCTTGAGCGACTGCTGGTCCCATGGTACAACAACATAGATCGGTGTTCCAAATCGTTGAAATAGGCATAATGCGCATGGCGCCACACGAATAATTCTGCAAAAAATTTGGAGGACGCTTAAGCTTCGCCTTTAGGAGTGCAACGCGATAGCATTCGAAGATCCCAGGCTGCTTCTCACGCTTCCCGGCAATTGCAACTTACGTAACTGTAATGTTTACCGGGAAACGCTGGCCGCGAACGTTATGCACGAAGGCGAGCTTTCTTGTAGAACACAGCCTCTTGCATAGGCCATGATGTGGTGGAGGCATTTGCCATATGGAGGTATTGCAAGGAACCTAGCATGCCTCTTTATGGCCTTTGACATTTGCGCGTGCACATCTCAGTGGCCATGGCCGGTCTATGAATTTTAGAAACACTGGAAAATGGGTTTGTGTTTGAGTTTCCACATAACAAAATTATATTTTCTCGTATATTCAAATTACAATCCGACGCTATCGTGTCTGTAGGTTGTGTGCAAGTTGTACTTTAAAATTTTTCTGACGTATCTTACTTTGAGAAATTCAATTAGTTCAGTAACTTTGCGCTGCATTGAGTGTCTGCGTGGTTGGGCATGCCTGGTTCAAAATGATTTTTGCCAAAACAACGGTCGACGCTGGACACCGGATTTTCTGCGACACTGAGCACTTAACGCTGTCGCATTAAAACAACAGTGCTGCCATCATGGCAGCCGATATCGCACCAGTGGCGGTGCACACCCTGCGCCATGCCTGAAAGGCAAGGGACATTCTTGGCGGCTTACGAAACCTGCGCGCAGTGGTCGCTCACTCTCTTGAAAGCCGTTTCACTGTCATGGTTGGACTAGAGCAGGCCTTGAACTGATGTGCGCCCAGTCTGGTTGCCCTTCTGTGCTTTGGTACTTTGCATGTACCCTCTTTCCACAGTGACCAAGTCCGATGCGCTTGTTGTAACAGTACGGCCATTTAAAAAATGTTTGTCATATCTGAAAGCAGTTTCAATAGGTAGGGCTGGAAAATCGTAAATGCACTGGAATGTGGTTGTTGTAATTGATAGGGCGTTAGATATTGTGCTATTTGATGTTTGTGCGCAAAACATTATTCAGCTTTTCAGAGTGTTGCCAAAGTCTGCCAGGGTTTTATGCAGGGTGTCCTACGCAACTTGTGCCAAAATTTAAAAATATGCTAGTGTCACATAGCTGGACAGAACCAAGGTAATGTTGTTTGCCGTCAATTGGTGCAAGTCAGACTATTTTTTTGTATTATGCCTAATTGCATAATTACTTATGAATTATTAACTTCTCAAATATTATAATCAGGGCAAAATTTTCAGAGATTGCTCTATATGTGCTCCATAAAAGTTATTTCCAAGCTTGAAAGAAGCCCCCAAAATGCGAAAAAGTGCTGCGTGATTAGTTGGGCGGCACTTGTACAAAATCTGAAGCTTATGGTGCCCCACTGGCTTGCTCAAGAACCACTGATAAGCTGAGCAATTGCACAGAATGTAATATAAGGAAACAAAGTCATGAATGCCTTAAACGCGTATGCTCAGCACTTTAGCACAGCCATGATTACACCATGCAGCATGCATGATAAGCCATAAAAGTAAACATCTTCGACAGTGATTTGTCTGTCTGGGTAGGAAATATTGAAAGCGAGAACTGCTCCAGCCAAGGTTGAGAAGTTCCTTAAGGTTTGGGACCAGCTCGGTCCCTTCTTCGGGGGTGAATGAAGCTGCCGAAGAAGTGCCCTCTAAACTACTATTTTCTTTGTGTAGCGATTCCTCCTCTGTGTAGTGTCGCGAAGGCTGTTGGTGTACATACAAGGGGGGAGCGTCCCGGGGCATAGCCAGAAGGGGCGGGGGGGGGGGGCTTATGGGGCTTCAACCCCCCCCCTCCTCCGAAATATTTTCGTGCTATCATGTATCGCCGTACCAAACAACCTCCGGAACCGGAAATCATTCTGCATTTTGTTTAGAATGCTTTTTTGCGCTCGACCAGACATTTCGGCACGAACATTGTGAACTCGAGCTGGATTTCATGGCAATGCCCATACACCGGGAGTCCCATAACACAAGGAGCCTCATTCGAGCGCAAAGTTTCAAGAGCGTTTTGATGGCAAGTGAGCTCGTCGTGGCATCTCGCAGAGGCCACGGAATCTACGGAGTGCATGGATTTCAATTCCAAAATTTTATGGGCATAAAGTTCTCATAAACTTTTGAAGCGAAAGATGCTTTGACATTTCCATGGTTTAGATTTTCAATTCGAGAACATTGTGGGTTTGATGTTCTTATAAACATTCAACGCCACAGTGCATTGACTTTTCTAAAGTCATACATCGCACCATACAATGAGACAAGCCAAATCAACACACTATCAGATAAGTTGACAAAGCACGCAGCGAGGTCCGATGAGATGAAGCATTGTGGTGGTTCATTTGTGCTGTCATATCACAGAAAAGAATATCAACATTTTTTTCACCTGCGCCAAAGCATCCATGTCAAAACACTAAAGTCAGCAAAACTAACTATATTCTTATTCATTTTCCTGCTTTTACTTTTATTCGCGCAGACACATTGAGCCTCTTCAATTTTCTTGTTCTCACTACCCACGGGCTGCCAGAGCCAGCTTGCATTTTTCTCGCATGCATTTTTCTCGTGTTGACCCGACCACCACATGGCGCACTTGGGTGTCTGTTTGTTTTTCTCTGGCTGAGAGGATTTTCACCTGGCAGAGTTTTGGATGTTTTCTGGCTAGCAGACAAGAAAAGACATCACTGTGATGCAAAAGATAACAAAGCACAGAATGAAGACAACAAATGCATCCTGACTGAATATACACATCCTGCACAAACTCAT
This sequence comes from Dermacentor variabilis, assembly GCF_050947875.1. NCBI lineage: Eukaryota > Metazoa > Arthropoda > Arachnida > Ixodida > Ixodidae > Dermacentor > Dermacentor variabilis. The sequence continues at coordinate 9,397,146 of NC_134570.1, forward strand.
CAGAAGCACAATGCTTCTCAGAAAAACAAAAGGTCACATCATTCACCAAACTGAGGCCCATGGGCAGCCTTCCACTATCTCAACAAACAGACATTTTTGCACAGGGAAAGCACACAACATATCAATAGTTCAGTTCTACAAACACTGTGTGATGTATAGAGCCAAAGTGAGCACTGTGATAAAGCGCAGGGGTGAAATAACAGAGTGCAACAATTTACTCCAGCTCCAGTGATAACCGTGGGGAATCCAATGCTTGCTCACTGATGGTTCTCAGGGGAGACCGTTGGCACTCAGGTGGTGTCATGGACTCGGGTGTTGAGTCTGTGCTGGTAACAACTGCATCCTGGTAGTTAACAATGTCCCTCATTAGTTCTTTGGGAAGGGGGCTATCCACTATAAGGTGCAGAGATATTCCTTCCAGCCATTTCTGAAGCAGCTCAAACGGTGGTCTGCATATCAAAGAATGTAAATACTTTCAGATGCTCTGTTTGTGGAGTCATGATATGGACTCAACAGAGCCCAATGAACCTGACAAATAATGTACCTGGGAAAAAGGACAAGACTAACTGACAGTAAAGAAGTACCATATTTCCCGGTCTATAAGTCGCACCCCCTCAAAATAGCAGTTTCTCAGAAAAACAATAACAAAAAACAAAAAAAAAACTTAGCTAAGTTGCATCGGTGTACGAGGGTGAATCAGAAAGTCTTTGCCCTGTTTTTTTATTAGCCAAAACAAAGTACATACAGGTAATTACAAATATATGTACTATTCTACGCACCTTACACTACAGTGAAAGCTCGTTAATTCGAACTTCAATAATTCGAATTTATGGATAATTTGAACTGTACGATTTGGTCTGGCCAAGCTCCACAGAAGTCTATGTATAAAAAAGCCCTTTAATTCGAACACGAGAAGGTTCTGCCACGAATAATTCAAACTAAGCGCCACCGCGCCGGCGGCTTGGCGCCTGGCACACGGTCAGAGAAACGCGCCTACTGCCTACACACACGGCTGCATCGCCTCCGGAACGGAGAGAACGGCGAGAGAAGGCAAAATCTGGAAAATCTATCCGGCGTGGGATCGGCCAGAAGGCAGTGGCGGCTGCCTTCTCTCCGTTCTACGTGACCTCCGAGACTTCTTGCCCGTCGCATATCTCGGAGGCTTTGCAAATCTTGTGTAGCTGATAATGTTGCGCGGCACTTGGTGAGGCAAGCACCAAAACACAGCGAATCAAGTGTGTCGCAGCTACGCTTGCAATCAAGAACCGACTAATTGGGTCCTTCGCCACCTTCACATGTTGAGCGTCTTTGTCTCGGCAGTCTTCATCGGTTGTGCACGTCTGTTTTCATTAGGATGTACCAGCCGTCGCGATTCTTTATGATGGTGCTAAGCCTCAGCTAACGTTCATTTCGATGGACATCGGGGGTGTGGCACAGTCGGACCCAGAGCTGCGACTTGAAGCTGGCTTGTGCCCGCAGCACACGCCATCACTTTTTGACACGCCTAATTTCTGACATGCCCTACTGCTTCTAAATCGCAGTGTACCGTTGTTCTCCTTCACTTTCGTTAGTTAGAACTTTCGTTAATTCGAACTGAAGCGGCTTCCCCTTGTGGTTCGAATTAACGAGATTTTACTTTATTTTTACACATAGTCCCCACACCGGTTCAGACATTTATCCTATCACAGCACTAAACTTGAGATGGCCCTGTGCCGCATTGTAGTCAGTCAGTGACACATGCGGCCACCTCGAATGCTCATTATCATGCAAGTCTTGTCGGCCTTTTGCAAACTCACAAAACCACCACGTCACACTTCTCAAAGTGAGACACCTTTCCTCATACGTAAGCTGCATTTCCTCGTGGACTTCCATGGGCATTCGTCCCTTGATCCATCGAAAGTTAATCACACTTCGTTGCTCGTACACTGTGGATGTGTGAAACACAACCACCATCTTCAACAACTGACAGCAGCGCCGTGCAGCGGAGCTACCAGCAAATAAGGCCGGGCTGGTCCAAGAAAGGTGCAACGCTGGAAATGGATATGTTGACTTCGTATTTACAGACATAATTTGGCTAAAAAAAGAACAGAGGAAGACTTTCTGATTTTCCCTTGTTTAACATGCACCTGTTCATTCAGTAAACGATTAAAAAATAAATACAGTGACGTTTCACTTCATGAATGCGGGTCACACGCAAGTAGTGATATGGGCAGTCATGGCGCATTTCTGCCATCGTGGCCGCCACAATGTTCCATATTGTCACGTGGTGGTGACGTTGAAGAACACAGTAGCAATACTGTGAAATACAAAAATAACTTTTATTGGGCGAACCTGTGCCTACAAAAACAGGCTACATTTATAGCACAGCGATAGTGGCGAACACGGTCGGTGATCGTCGAAAATCTGATGACCGGGTCAAGCACGTCTGCTTTTATACATCAGTCGTCGCTCAGTGGCTATGGTGTTGGGCTGCTGAGCACGAGGTCGCGGGATCGAATCCCGGCCACCGCGGCCGCATTTCGATGGGGACGAAATGCAAAAACACCCGTGTGCTTATATTTAGGTGCACGTTAAAGAACCCCAGGTGGTCAAAATTTCCGGAGTCCTCCACTACGGCGTGCCTCATAATCAGAAAGTGGTTTTGGCACGTAAAACCCCAAATATATAAAAAAAAATATATATACATCAGTCGTCGAATGTTCCAGAGTTATTGCTGGGACCTGCGTGCCTTCCACAACATTCTACATAATTTGCGTCGTGCACATATGCAATCAGATTACACAAGGTTCGGTCACAGACAGCGGATGGAAGCATCGATAACATTCTAGAAACTTCTGATAGATGCAGGTGCATCCTGCGCTGTGCGATAACATTTGTTAGGCGGTGAAACGTGTCACCCAATAAAGGCAAACAAGTACACATGTCAATACCCCCCTCTTAAAAAGCATCGACCCGATGATGCAAACAAAAGTAATAAAGAAAAACACCCATAGCAAGGAGAACAACAAAATAAGGAAGTTCGTCAGCGTCCGTAAAATGGTTTAAGATGCACCACGTGGACCACTTCAGGTCGTGCGCGGCGTCGCTGTGAATGCGACATGCCGTCTGGCACAGCCTCATAGTCCAGTGCGCCAATACATCGAATGACCTTGTAGGGTCCAAAATAGCGTCGCAATAGTTTCTCACTCAGTTCTCGTCGGCGTAACGGGGTCCAAACTGAAACACGGTCGCCGGGCTGGTACTCGACGAGGCGTCGTCGGAGGTTGTAGTGTCGGCTGTCAGTACACTGCGAATTCTTTATCCGTAGGCGGGCGAGCTGTCGAGCTTCTTCGGCTCGCTGGAGATAGGTAGCGACGTCAAGATTCTCCTCGTCAGTGACCTGCGGCAGCATGGCGTTGAACGTCGTCGTCGAATTCCTGCCGTAAACCAGCTTAAACGGCGTGATCTGTGTTGTTTCTTGCACCGCCGTGTTGTAATCGAATGTTAGGTACGGCAGGATGACATTCCAGGTCTTGTGTTCGACGCTGACGTACATTTCTAGCATGTCGGCGAGGGTCTTGTTCAGGTGCTCCGTGAGACCATTCGTTTGCGGATGGTAGGCAGTTGTCCTCCTGTGGCTTGTCTGGCTGTATTGCAGAATGGCTTGGGTGAGCTCTGCTGTAAAAGCCGTTCCTCTGTCGGTGATGAGGATTTCTGGGGCACCATGTCGCAGCAGGATGTTCTCGCTGAAAAGTTTGCCACTTCGGCTGCGCTGCCTTTTGGTAGAGCTTTAGTTTCAGGGAAGTGGGTGAGATAGTCTGTCGCTACGATGATCCACTTATTCCTGGATGTTGCCGTCAAAAACGACCCCAACAAATCCATCCCGATCTGCTGAAAAGGTCGGCAAGGAGGTTCGATCTGCTGTAGTAATCCTGCTGGCCTTGTCGGTGATGTCTTGCGCCACTGACAGTCTCGGCATGTCTTGATGTAACGGGCGACGTCGGCGGTCAGACACGGCCAGTAATACCTTTCCTGTATCCTCGACAGCGTCCGGGAGAATCCGAAGTGCCCAGCGGTTGGATCGTCGTATACGCCTCATGCACCGCCTCTACACCAGAACACCGTGAATTCAAAGCGCGCCGCCATATTGATGAGCGCTCGTCGCGCCATCTATCACAAGCGCCGCGAAGTAGCAGGTCTGGGCTGCCACGCCGGGAAATGCGACCCGGCGCATAAGCGAAACTTGGGCTTTTCAGCTGGGCGGAAGGCGTGTGTCGCGTTTTTTCTAACCTGTAAGTTTCGCTGTCTCGATCCAATCAAACTTCAAGGCCCCATGCAAGTCCGCAATGGCCACACTGAGTGCTGTGCAGGCTGCAGAAGGGAATACATCGGGCAAGTACGCTATTACGTTTGTAGAAACCGCGCGCTATATGCTAGAACACGTGTGAGCTGTAATATCTCCGCATTTTTGGCACGTAACCTGTGAAGAAATATACAGCACTGTGTTGGTGCCATATATTAATAAAGCACGCAGAACATTGTCCTCTGCACTCTCAGTTTGGTTTTGTTTGTCATGGTCACTACAGGGTTGGCCGCGTTTGACAACCAACTGGCGAGGTCGTATGACTGGGCTTATAGAATGCCTGATTAGCAGACGCCTGCCCTTCACCACCTGCACATTGAAAACAAAATATATGTTATAGTAAGAACGGCTATAGTTCTTTCCCATGCCATCACTATTGCGAAGATATAAAGTTCTCTCAATATGAAAAATACACCAGGCCAATTGTATCGTGCAACCACTTAAGAGTACAACATTCAGAACACAAGCCTACAGCACTCGAACAAGCAGCATACGAAGCTAAACCTGCACTCAATGGAAAATGAGGAACTACAGTAGTTATAATGCTCAACTACATGTGCAGTCAAAGCCCGTATAACAGGGTGAGCATGACAGATGCAGGTGTTGTACAGCTGCTGCAAAAACCATGACAGGGCACATAAAATTACCATCCCTACTTTAAGCTGCATCATCAGGGACCCCTTTGTACAATACAACAACCGCACCTGCATTAAATTAGCCCCACCAACTGCAGCTACCTGGTATCAGACCTGTTTCGCCTGTGCGAGGCCATATCGGATTGTTGGCACTCCCTTAGAAAAGAAAACAGTAAAATAAAAAAAACTGGCGAGAACGAGCAAAATTTTGTTACAAAATACAACAATAACTAACCACCTTATTTTCCTCGCTATATGAACGGAAAAATCTTGCGCTTTACCCCGCGTAACAGCCCGCGCGCAGTTTAGAGCTCAGGAAGCTCAAATGAATTCGTCACGAATGACACCTGCAACGCCGGCTCGTAAAGACAGGCGCGCTGCCCGAACACCTTCGGCGACGAGCAGTCGTCGTTTACGTTTTTGTGGACGCATGCTACGTGACGAGCAGACTTCGGTTTACTTTCATAGCAATAACGCTCACCAGCAGGCCAACATTCTATTGCCTAGAACTTGTCGTTCACGCTTAATGGTCATGCCGTGCACCAGCTGCAAGTATCGCTAACCGCAAACTCAACTGTTCCGCTTAACCGTCGGAAGGTCTGCATGACTAAAAACACGAAAAGGCTTGTCTTTTTGTTATAGCCAAGGCTAAGCACCGGCACGGGATTCTGCTCTCTAGGCTTGTTGCCCAGAAAGTGCTCGGAGCAAACCTGCGTGTTACACATATTACGTTCGTAGGGCGCAAACTTGAACGTGGCACCAAAATATACAGAGATCGAATACTCACCCGTGCATTTTCGCTGGGTTGGTAGTTCTTCCTATTCACTGCAGCTATCCACCGGTGGCGCAGCTTGGCATTTTTCGTGGTGGATGGAAATCGGTGCAGGCTGAAAACACCGCTTCGCCACGATTCCCTACGTGTGTTGTGCTCTTCGCAAACAGCGCTAAGCAACCTGCTCCTTTTGCGCTGGTTGTTTTGGCATCCAAACACGACGCAATGATGCCCAGATGACTTCTTGTACTTTGGATCCGCGTGAACGGGCACATTTCCGCACTTTGGAGTCCTAGAGCTGACGCTTGCCATGTGTGCCTGTCGCCGGCAAACACACTTTGGCAGCCCAGTACAAAATGGCGCCGGTCGATCGGGCAACCCGGGTGCGAGAGTATGCGTTCGGTTAGTCTGGGTGCGAGGCTGTTGTGTTCTGGTCTATAGAGGTGCCACTGAAAGCCACCTAGCGGACGCTTCTAACAGTACACGCGGGAGCAGTAGCAGACGACAACCCTTAGCAGCAAGGATGGCTGAAGTTCGCGGCTGCGATTTCTCCTTTGTTCGGGTGCCAGGCTGCTGCTTCTGCTATGACAGCTGTAGGGAAGATGCTGACCTCTGTGCGAGCGGGTATGAACACGATGTTACCGGTGTTTGGGACAACATGGCCCACATACGTGCAAGGTGTGTCCCGCAGACAAATGCCATGAACCCCATTTACATGACGTGGAGCTCATGTTCACTAGCCGATAAATTTTTTTGAGTGATGCGATCTCTCGATGTTTTTTTTTATTCTACCCTTGCCACAATGCTGCTTCTGTACCTGAATAATAAGCACCCGTCGTTAGTGCAGACTTATATCAAACAAATCCGCATGGTGCAATCTCTGCATATGCCGTTGTGATTTTTCTGCCGATGAATACATGTGACATCGCTGAATAAGTGCAGTCGAAGTCGCCTCAAGAAGAGTAATTGCCAATTTATTGCTGGAAACGCGTACACTAGCCAACGAAGTCAGGAAACACACAAGTCAATAAAAGCGCGTGTTAGTGCTGTACTGCCGATGCAATTCTGCTGCATACGCCGATGAACTGCCGTTCCCGCTGCAGTTTGTGCAATTTTAAGTTCCCGAATGGAGCTACTTGGAAACATACAAAGCTAAAGACTGACTAACTTTTCAGTACTTTTTTTATATTACTAGAGAGAGGTGCCACATGATATATTTAAAGGCAGAGCAGCGCCAGTCAAAGTAGATGAGCGCTGGCGGCAAGGCCCGGTTTAGTCATCTGCAGCGTAAGTATAAGAAAAAATTCAGTTGAGTAGAAAACTCACATGCAAGAAGGGACTACGTTGTGAAACAAACAAAGCACTCGGCGTGTTAAGTTTGTTCAGGCAGCATCGAAGTGTGATGACTTCCCCAACGGGACGCGAACTTTTCAGCGAGAAATGGAACAAAAATACCATATGCAGCAGCTATTAGCAATTCTCGCCCTGAACTACCTATTTTCTAAACACATTTCCAAAAACGCAAACAATATCTCAGATGCCCTCGGGCAAAAAGAATAAGGCTGTTAAAGAAGCACTTCCTTGGTATCATTCCGATAAGACGCAGCGTGATTTATACCCTTTACAAACAAGGCAGCATTAAAACTTCGCAGCTCAAAAGAATCGACAAGAGTTATGCATGGAGCAACTAGCAACAGTTAAACATGTGCAAAGCCACTCATAAAATAGATGTAAAAACATGAAGTGCGCGACAGCTGGTGCGAGGATTTACTGCACCACATGAAACCAACCATTTCAGTTCTTGCAAACTTCAGTAGCTTTAACATACAACGCAATGCGCTCGTGCAGTCGTGCTGCCTAGCTAGCGCAATGCGGTAAAGAAGTGGAAAACAATATAAGCGGCAAACAGCATTCCGAACTTTAGCGAAATGCCTTTAAACCTCATGCTGCACTGCAGAGGAACTTCGTTGCTCACGCGTCTAACTATGATCGAGGGGAAAAAAACACCAACGAGACAAAGGAAAGGATGAGAACAAGAAATTTCCCTTCGAAGCGACGATCCATTTTTGCTACCGTTGCTCCCGCTGATGAGGCTTTGCCGGGAATGATTAGAACCGTATCCCCGGCCCGTTTTCACCGGTATTTGAGCCCCCCACCCTGCAACAATTCTTCTTCGACATTCCCTGAAGCTTTGGCCACCCCACACGTGCAAGTGGTGTTGCCTATCTTGCTCTGAAAACGTGAATAAGACAGAGAAGCACGATCAACGGCCCAACAAACTACGGCGCGCGCCAGGCTCCTCTGCCGCGTGTTCTGCGCAAGGCCGCCACCAGAGGCGCGTCCGTCGGCGTGCACGGCGCCTATAGGGCGTGCAGTACTTCTGGATGCAGCGCTGACGGTACAACAAGAAGGTAGCTGGCACGGACTGGTGAGAAGTTCTTCTTCACGAGCAGGTTGTTTTGTAGCGTGAACGAAGACAACCCGCGTTTAAATGTCCTAGAGACAACGTCGGTGTTCCCTTCCAAATACTAGACGAGGCCTTTTAGCTCCAGGTCTGCTCGTTGCTGTTTTGTGAAGCCTTCCGCACTTATTATTTCAAGGAAGGCGTCGTCATCCTCGTCGTCTTGCGGCGGGGGATCGATGGGGGCGCGTGATAAGCAGTCGGCGTCAGAGTGTTTTCTTCCGGACTTGTATATTACCGTGACGTCATATTCTTGCAGTCTGAAACTCCACCGCGCCAACTGTCCTGACGGGTCCTTTAAGTTAGCTAGCCAAGACAATGCGTGATGGTCGCTGACGGCTTTGAATGGCCTGCCATAGAGGTAAGGGCGGAATTTTGCTGTAGCCCAAATGATAGCGAGGCATTCCTTTTCAGTCGTTGAATAATTGCCTTCCGCTTTTGACAGCGACCGGCTAGCATAAGATATCACCCATTCAAGTCCGCCTTTCCTCTGCACTAGGACGGCACCGAGGCCTAGGCTACTGGCATCAGTGTGGATTTCGGTATCGGCGTCCTCGCCAAAGTGTGCAAGTACCGGCGGCGACTGCATGCGTCGGCCTGCGGTGTTCCCCACTTGAACTCGACATCACATTTGGTTTGATGTGTTAGCGGCTCCGCGATGCGTGAAAAGTCCTCGACAAAGCACCTATAGTAGGCACACATGCCAAGGAATCTGCGCACTGCCTTCTTGTCAACTGGCTGCGGGAACTTTGCGATGGCAGCTGTCTTCTGCGGGTCGGGGCGTACTTCAGATTTGCTGATGACATGGCCTAGGAACAGAAGCTCATCGTAAGCGAAGCGGCACTTTTTCGGCTGCAGAGTGAGCCCTGATGACTTGATGGCCTCTAATACTGTCGCAAGCCGCCTAAGGTGATTGTCGAAATTTCAGGCGAAGACAACAACGTCATCCAAGTAAACAAGACACAACTGCCACTTCAATCCTGCTAACACCGTGTCCATGACGCGCTGAAACGTTGCCGGTGCCGAGCACAGTCCGAATGGCATGACCTTGACCTTGTAAAGGCTGTCTGGCGTGATGAAGGCGGTCTTTTCATGATCTCTCTCATCAACTTTTATTTGCCAGTGGCCAGACTTGAGGTCCATCGACGAGAAGTATTCAGCGTTGCAGAGCCGATCTGATGTGTCGTCTGTCCATGGAAGGGGGTACACGTCCTTCTTCATGATCTTGTTCAGTCGACGATAATCGACGCAGAAGCATAGGGTTCCATCCTTTTTCTTCACCAGAACTACAGGAGATGCCCATGGGCTTTTCGACGACTGGACGATGTCGTCGCGCAGCATTCCGTCGACTTCTTGCCTAATAGCTTCATGTTCTTGCGTCGAAACTCGGTAAGGGCTCTGGAGGAGTGGTCGAGCGCACTCTTCGGTTATTATGCGATGCTTTGCAACTGGTGTTTGTCGAATACTCAATGACGTCGAAAAGTAGTCTTTGTATCGTCAGAGAAGACTTCTGATCTGTTGCTGCTTACTCATAGGAAGGCTTAGATTCACGTCAAAGTCTGGTTCGGGGACTATGCTCATCGGGGGAGATGTAAATCTGAGAGGACAAAGGCATTGCTGGTTTCCACGATTTCCTCGATGTATGCGATTGTCGTGCCCGTGTTAATGTGCTTGAACTCTTGGCTGAAGTTGGTTAGCATAACTTCCGCTTTCCCTCCATGGAGTCGAGCGATCCCTCTAGCGACGCAAATTTCACGGTCAAGCAGTAGATGTTGGTCGCCCTCGATGACGCCTTCTACGTCAGCGGGTGTTTTGGTGCCGACGGAAATAATAAAGCTTAGAATGATAGAAAGCTGAGCTAGTTGGTAAGGATTCATTATGCAAAAAAGAAGTGAGGCGTGCAGACAGGACACAAGAGTAGAGAAGTGGACAACACGAACGCGTTCGTGTTGTCCACCTCTCTACTCTTGTGTCCTGTGTGCACACCTCACTTCTTTTTTGCATAAGGAAATAATAATGCTGGAGCGCGGCGGGATGCTCACTTGATCTTCGAGCAAACTCAAGGTGTGGTGACCACAAGAGCTCTCCGGTGGTATCGCTTGATTTTGTGCCAGCGTTATCGATTTCGACTTCAGGTCGATGATTGCGCCGTGTTGGTTCAGGAAGTTCATGCCGAGAATGACGTCTCGTGAACACTGTTGGAGGATAACGAAGGTGGCAGGGTAAGTCCGTTCATGAACGGTAATTCTTGCCATGCTGATTCCAGTCGGCGTAATGAGGTGTCCTCCAGCGGTCTGAATTTGGGGGCCTTCCCATGCAGTCTTAACTTTCTTCAACTGGGCGGCAATGTGTCCATTCATGACGGAGTAATCGGCCCCTGTATCGACTAAAGCGGTGACTGCGTGGCCTTCGAGAAGCACGTCGAGGTCGGTGGTTGTTTGTCTTGCACTACAGTTCGGTCTTGGCGTCGGATCACGGCTGCGTTGCGTTGACCTGTGGCTGGTATGTGACGTCGTCAGGTTGTCTTTCGTCATCGTATTCTTTGCTCCCAGACTTGTCATATCATTATATTGTCATTAGACTTGTTAGACTTGTCATAATGCCATAATGTTAGACTTGACTTGTCATAACGTTAGACTTGTCACTATATCGTTGTGGTAGTTTCTTCGGCGTCTTTGTCGGTGACGGAGGATTTTCGTCAGTTCGACGAACAGCAACCGCACCTCCATTGGTTGCTGCTTTTAGATTTCCGGATATGGGCTCGCAGAGAGGGCTCGCAGAGCGGGCTCGCAGAGCAGTGTATGGTCGGCGCTGCTGCGACAGGTAGCGGCCTGGTGACGGCGAACGGGACAGTCGTCGAAGGTTCCACTGAGTGGCGGCAAGGTAGTCGGCAATATCGCGAGGTCATTCGCCAATCTGTGGTCGTAGCGCATTAACGGCGAACCCTCGGAGTCCCATCTCCCGGTATGGGCATCGGCAGTAGATGTGCCCGGCAAAGATAGCAAAGCGGACAGTGGTCAGGGGCGCACCAAACGTCAGTCTTGCTTGGAATGCCGCGTGGGGTGACAGGTTGGCGTGCTGGCAGCTGGGGTGGTGCTGGACAATGGAACTGTGTCGTCACTGGGCCCTGCCATGGGCGCGGAGGGGGAACATGACGGCGGGCTACAGCGGCGCATGTCATCGCTTGCGGTTGAGGCTGCGGTGATTCAGGGGCTACTCCGAGTTGTTGTTGGAGCTCCGCACATACGGCGTCGGCAATCAAAGCCACTTGAGGCTGTGATGATGGGAACAGCTTCTGTAGCTCCTCCCGCACGACCGCTCGGATAGTCTTGCGCAGGTCGTCAGTGGACAGTGGCTGAACTCCGGCATAGCTTGTCGAGTTCGTGCGGCGGTTGAGTTGCCGGTTTCGCATCTCGAGTGTCTTCTCGATGCTAGTGGCCTCGCGAAGAAACTCGTCGACGGTCTTCGGTGGGCTTCGTACCATTCCAACAAAGAGTTCCTCCTTCACACCACGCATGAGTAGGCGGACTTTCTTCTCCTCGGGCATATCTGGGTCGGCGTGGCGGAACAGACGGTTCATTTCTTCAGTGAAGATGGCAACGTTCTCGTTAGGTAGCTGCACTCAGGCGTCCAGCATGGCATCAGCCCTTTCCTTACGCACGACGCTCGTAAAGGTGCGCAGGAAGCCGCTACGGAAGAGGTCCCATGTTGTCAAGGTCAACTCCCAGTTCTCAAACCACGTTCTGGAGGCGTCTTCTAAGGCAAAGTATACATGCCACAGCTTGTCGTCGGAGTCCGAGTTGTTAAAAGTCGCGATTCGTTCGTAGGTCTCCAGCCATGATTCCGGGTCTTCAGTCACTGCTCCATGAAAGGTCGGTGGTTCCCGATGTTGTTGCAGGATAACGGGGGACGCTGAGGCAGCCATTGGGGTTGTCTTGGCCACGATCTTCATTGTCGTATCAGGTAGAAGTCCGTGCTCTGGGGGCAGTCCTTGCAGTCGGCGGCTAGCACGCTGGTCTTGGGCGATGTTGGTTTTGTCCTCGGGCTTCGGGCTTGGATCGCGGCTTTGCGGGGGCGTTCGGTACATGACCGCACAAGCACCTCCACCAGATGTCACGCAGTGGTGACGTTGAAGAACACAGTAGCAATACTGTGAAAAACAAAACTAACTTTTATTGGGCGAACCTGTGCCCACAAAAACAGGCTACACTTATAGCACAACGATAGCGGCGAACACGGTCGGCGATCGTCGAAAATCTGATCAGCGGGCCAAGCAAGTCGGCTTTTATACATCAGTCATCGAATGTTCCAGAGTAATCGCTGGGACCCGCGTGCCTTCCACAAAGTCCTACATTATTCGCGTCGCGCACACATGCAATCACACAAGGTTCGGTCCCAGACAGTGGATGGAACCGTCGATAACATTCCAGAAACTTCCGATACATGCAGGCGCGTTGTGCACTGTGTGATAACATTTGTTAGGCGGTGAAACGTGTCTCCCAATAAAGACAAACAAATACACATGTCAATATACGATAGATATAGATGGTTATAGATATACGATAGTTGACATCAATGAAGACACGTGTTAGGTCAGTACGTTATTTCCTGCTGATAGTATGCGCATTTAGTGATGCAGTTTACAAACAGGTAGCAATAAGCAAAAATTTGCATTTCAAATTTATTTATTTATTTATTTATTTATTCATTCATTTATTTAAAGATACCTTGCAGGCCCCTAGAGGCATTGTGTAAGGGGGGTGAGTACACTGAAAGATTATAATATACAATAATTAGAATACATATGTGAATACATATACAAAAAATACAGTGTAAGAAATGCACTAACATACAGTAATGTGGTGTTAAAATTGTACAATGGACGAACAGAATGCTTTTGAATGCGAGAGTTCACTGAACAAGAAACTTTCATAAAGTAAAATATAATCAATATAATTACAAAGTGAGCAGGATATATTTGGCTATAACAAAACAGCATTTAAGGGATAGGAGCACATTAGTAACAGGAACAGGAAAGGCAAGAAAAAATAACGCTTTAGGTTATGTAGAGTCTGAAAAATTCGTTGTTAGAAGATGCCAGAAATTTTCTTGGTCACTCTCATAAGCAATGGCCTTAGGAAGATTGTTCCAAAGGCGAATGGCTCTTGGAAGAGCGGAATTGTTAAATGAATTAGTCTTTCCGTAGATGCACATGAAATTGGACTGATTGTACAACCGGTGGGACCTGCAATGAGGAGTTTCAAGAGGCAGAACTGATGGTGCTGTATTATGGACGTATTTATGAAATAATGATAGCAGGGCTATATTGTGACGATCATGCAAGGGTTGTAGTGAGAGGTTGAGTTTAATTTGTGTGATGCTTTTGTTATAGTCATAACAATGTGAAATAAAATGCGCAGCCCTATTCTGAATAGATTCGAGTTTTTCAATCAAGTAGTTCTGATGGGGAGACAAGACGGATGTGGCATATTCAAGGTGAGGTTGAACAAATATTGGATAAGCTAGTTTACGAATGTCATTAGCAGAATTATGTAACTTGCGTCTTATGTGCCCTAATGATCTCGAAGCATTGACCACTAAAGAGTTGAAGTTGGTTTAACACCAAGCCATTTATGTTCAGTATCATGCAAAATAGTGATCTTATTAATCTGATAAAGAAACACAGATTTAGTATGCTTGCGGCTAAAAGAGATAACTTTACATTTAGACATGTTAAGCTTCATTAGCCAAGTGTTATACCAAAGAGAAATAAGTTCTAGATCTTTATGGAGGATTGTATGATCATCGGCACACTTGACAGAATGATAAATGATCTGCAAAAATGCCCACACGTGAGGAAATGTTATTCGGTAAGCCATTAATGTATGTTATATATAGTAATGGCCCAAGAACGCTGCCTTGTTGTACACCTAAAGTAACGTACGAAAAAGGAGAGGAAAAATGATTAACTGCTGTGAATTGCTGACGATTAGAAAGAAAATTGCGAATCCATGTTAGTGTAAAAGAATCTAATTTAAGAGCAGATAATTTCAAAATCAAACGGCAATGTGCTACGAGGTCAAATGCTTTTGAAAAGTATAGGAAAGCACAATCAGTTTGTAGATCCTCTTCTATATTAGTATGCAAATCAGTGCTTAATTCTAACAATTGCGTCTCACAAGAGAAGTTTCTCCAAAATCTGTATTGATTAGAAAAGAAAAATTTGTTGGCTTCCAGGTGACTGTAAATAGTTGATGCAATTACATGTTCTAGCATTTTGCAGCATATAGATGCTGCAAAATGATATTGGACGATAGTTTCCCGGTGCGGGTTTATTACCCGACTTAAATATGGGTATGGCCTTTGTTATCTTCCAGTCTGAGGGCAGCACACCAGTCTCTAAATATTGCCTGAAGATGTGATACAGAATTTTACTAGATGCTGTGATGGTGTTTTTCAGAATTTTAGAATTAATGTTGTCAACGCCACAAGATGTGGTTAGCTTGAGGTTATTTATCAGGCATGCGACACCTTCAACTGTTATTTCTATTGATGACACGCATTGGTAGTTTAGCTCTGATACGTCCGGCAGATCAGGCTGATCTTCTGTGGTGAATATAGAAGGAAAGATAAATATTGAAAGTAGAAGCATAGTGAATATCTGGAATGGGAGTGTTATTATTGTTGTATAAAGAAATGTTAGTTTGCTCCTGATTTGGGCTTATAATGTGCCAGAATTTTCTGGGATTAGATTTTAGACGAGATGGTAAGTCATAAGTGAAGTATTTATCTTTAGGTGAAGACAGGGCAGTACAGTAAATTTATAAGCTTTCCTTATACATGTGCAAGCACTTAGCACTTTCGTAGTGGTGCTTCTTCTGTTTCTCAGTAAGTGTAGGGATCTGGCGAACCACGGGTTAGATTTATCATTGGTTATCTTAATGAGAGGGACGTACTGGCTAACCAAGGCAGACATCTTATTCCTGAAGAGTATCCACCGACCGACTATGATATGGAGGTAACAGCATGTGGAAAAAGAATATATCTAATTCCAAATTCATAGCATTTTAATCGCGTATTTTTTTAGTAGCGAAACCTATAGAAGATGAGGGTACATTGAGAGTTACTTGCAGTAAGGAATGATTACTAAAACCATTAATAGGCACAATTTGATCAACTGTCTCAGGAGCTGTTGTGACAATTAAATCTAAGATATTATTACTCTGTGTAGGCTGCATAACAACCTGAAACAGGTTCAAATCTAAGGTTAAATTGATAAATTCTGTTGACGTATTACAGGATGAAAAGTTAACCCAGTCTATCAGAGGAAAATGGAAGTCTCCTAGCAGATAGATGGCATCAGCTGGGTGAAGCTTTATCACTGATTCTATGTTGTTGCACAAGTTATTAATAAATAAATTAGTAGAATTTGGGGGTCGGAACATACACCCATAAGTATTCGTGATGATGAGAACATGCATGCAGCCCAGATAATCTCTAGGTTAGAGTATGAGTTAATTACATAGGACAGAAGTGTTTTTCTTATTCCTAGAAGGACGCCGCTGCCTCTTATCCTTTCGGTCATATCTGTGAATGTTGTAGTCCATGAACACATTCAAATATTTCTTTATCAGAGATATTCGGGCACAACCAAGTTCCAGTTAATGTCAGTATGTGAGATTTGCTGTCTTCAAGGAAGGAAGAAAGCTGGATGCATTTACGCACAAGGCTTCGAATGTTAGAGAACGATAATGATACTGGAGGAAAGGCATGATAGGAGTTAGACCAATTATGGCTTTTTGGGCACGTGCTGCCCTTGAGCTATCTACTGGAAGGAATAACAAAGTTAGTAGCGATATCAAATATGTATGCCCTGTTGTCTATGCACAGCCTGTCAACTGTTAGTTTGAATTGTTTTTTCTTTGTCTTCTTGAATGCAATGAGCTGTCTTCTCACCTGCCGTGTAGCTGGGGAGAAATCTTCACTGATGGCAAATGGCGATCCTTTGAGTTTGCGTGCTGACATCAGAATGTTTTCTTTGTCCTTAAAAAAGGTTAATTTTGCTATTATTGGCCTCGCCACTCCTGGCCACTCCTAGCCGCTCTTGGCTAGATGCCTTGGTAAACACCGCTTCATAGTGAGCTATTGAGAGCACTTCAAAATGCACAATTTGAATGTCGCTACCAACGGTCGGACACGCTAGTGCAAGGCAAAGCCAGTCCGAACCACGCAGCATGGCCAGAGTGGAGCACATGAGCACACACTCCAGCCCTGTCCTACATACTACAGTTGGCCACTACAGTTGCACGTAGCTGCGTCAGCTGTGTAGCATGGATACAGTGGCCATGTAGATGCCACAATGAGCCAACCCAATGGGCTTGCTGCGGCTCACTGAGGCCAACAGCATTCTGTGGATTACGTGGCCCCAGGCACGGAGAGCCCATTTAAGCACCATGATCTGACTGGAACAGGTAATCTGATTCCTGAGTTGCAGATCTTCAAGGTGTGCTGTCATCTTGATACCATGGTTGAGGTTCGTAACATTAGAAATTCTTTTCACGCGAGTCTGGAGAGCAACATCCATCGCTTTAAAATCGCGGATGTAATCTGGCATTTCCAGCAAGTTTGCAGGCAATGGCCGGCGAAGTCGGATATGTCACACTGGCAATGCGAGGATCACCTAAAATTTCACCCCTGTATACTTTGGTGTGTTGAATGTGGCCTGCAGCAGTGTGGAGATCAGCTATTTCTGCAATGCATGTGCACATGTACATGGCGAGCGAGCACTTTTGTACTTGGCGAAGCTGTAAACTCAGTACGCTCAGTAAGCTGTAAGCCAGCATTGAGCGCCACCGGTTTTGCTGACTGCGTCAGACACTAGGCTGTACAGCGTCGAATTTTCACCAATGTAGAGTAACTGTGCCATATGTGGCATACATCGACCGATGTTACGTTGGACTACATCCTAAAGCGTGCGCTGCCAATGTACTTGCACGAGCAAACGTAGACTACTTTTTGTTTGACCCTCAGAAATTGTGTGGTTGCCAGACATAGGCGCAAAAAAAAAAATAATTTGCTACTCAGTGCAAGAAAACACAGCCACGCATTTGCACCCAACGATGTGCAAATCCTTTGGGATTGCTGATTCAGCATGAAAACAGTGGAGCGCTTGTGACACGAAAGGTGAACCAATCTGTAGGTTAGGCAGTTCAGGTGGGTAAAACTTATATGCAAACATCGCTTGTCCACATAGTGAAGAAGGCTCCTGTATGGGAGCAGAAATGTCTTTTCTCTCTTTTAAACATTTATTTATGTGATCGATGTCAGCTAGAGTGCATAATCATTCCCAACTACAGGAGATTTCCTCAAAACCTAGATTTCACATCTGTTACTTTTGCCAACAACACCTGCAATATGACAGACAGGGTTATAGTACATGTAAGCAAGAAAATTGTTAAAGAAGTCCTGAACCACCCCGCGGACTTGGTTAAAAAAAAAACAGTTCATGTATAGCCTATGCTGCTGTGAATGTCTCAGTCAAATTTCGCAGTTGTGCACAGAGCATGCAGCCTGCAAGCAGCACGCAATGTCACATTTCCCTCAATAGCTTTCTTCAAAAGAAGCCTTCTCCTCACTGTTTTCAGGCACCATATTTTGTCGTACACCATAGTCCCACACACAGCTGCTATTGGTTAACAGCTGACATGAATCAAGAAGGGCGTTTGGATAAGCGCGCTTCTTCCTACTGTTACTGTGTATATTTATCAACGCAGTTTAATAAACAGGCTGAAGTAAGCGAGAATCTGCTTTTGCCTAAATTATGTACTTGCGGAAAAAAAAAAGGACTACTGTTTTTTCACGCTCGGCTGCGTTCGCCCGCGTAGGAATTAAACTTTGGACATCTTGATTATCAGTGTCATAGCTGCCGGGTCTCAGTAATTTCAACTAGATTTGAACACTCAACTAGCCTAGAACCATGCACAACTTAAGGTCAGACCGTACACAGGCTTGCAGTGCACGCTCACTCCTGTTTGCTCCTGGTTAAATGCCTTGGCAGACTTATTGATAACGCTTCAAGAATGCGAGTTAGATGTGGCTGCTATCCGTTGGTCAAGCTGGTGAAGGACAAAGCTGGTCCACACCTCGTAGCACAGTCAGACTGGACCATATTAGCGAGAGAACGCACTCAAGGGCTGTCGTGCACAAAGGGAATTCTCCGCCTGCGCACATCAGTTTCATGTAGCTGCGGTCTGCTTTGTAGTGTAGATACCATGGACACCACAAGGTGCCGCGATGAGTCCACTCGCTGAAGACAACTGCGTTTGGCGCGTTGTAAGCCCTAACATCAAAAATAGCATTGCGGGCACGCCTCGCTCCGTCGTAGCCTTCACAGTACAAGGTATTTAAGGAGCAAGCGAATTGCGAAGGGGGTCATAAGCGACCTTTGATTGCGAATAACTGCGCTTCTGCTGAACGCATTGAAGTACTTTTTGCGGCAAAGTATTTCTGAAATCGTCTATTTTAACTTCAAACGCATTCCTCAAGTTCGATAAAAAGTGGTTTAGGGCCCCTTCATGAAAAATTTATAATCTCAAACCACCAACCAAACCTCCAACTCCTTTCCAGGCAAAATGTTTTCTGCATCAGCAATATTGGTGTCATCACTATTTTACAATATATGATTACTGTACCAAACAAATACTGATTTAGTCCCCCACTTAAACCTGTTGTGAGCTGTTGACCAGCCAGAACCAATTATGCAAAGAAGTACACCACGAGTATTTGTCAATAAAGTGAATGTTTCATCAATTTCGCTGAGGCTGTTCATATAGTCAGTTATTCCAAGGAAGCAAGAATTTCAAGCATGTGCGTTCATTATGTCATTTTAAAAGCAATTCATTTTTCCCATCTGTACTCTGAAAGGAGAGCTGAGAAAAATTTAATTAGGAAATGTTTTCTCTTCATTTTTCTCTGTTAATAACCAAGGTTCCTCAGCCATATTATAAATATGGAGTATTCAAGGAGTATTTCACCAGACTAAATGAACTATGCATTGTTTTATTTGCAAGTTTACTGCGAAGAAAACGACCACACGTACAAAGAGACACAGGACGAGCAGCATCCTGGGCCTATCCTGCTGTCCCAAACTGGAGTGCCTTCTGTGTTTCTTTGCGTGTTTGGTCATTTGCATCGTGCTAAACTTATTCTAAAAAAATTAGCAACAACTAGTCCAACTAAAGCTCCTATTGGTTGAGAGCACACACCTCTTCTCTGGGTCAACATCACAGCACAAGAAGGCAATGTGGTAGAAAGGTTCCGGACAGCTTGCACAAAACTTCTCCTTGAACACAACAGTGTTGAGGCCAAAGTCATTGCTTCGGGGCAAGTAGTCAGGGTCAGCCTGCACTCTGCCAATGATCTGAAAAAGCAATAGTTGCCTTTCACCAATTCTCTCTATCACTGTGCAAGGCAATGCAACAAAATCAAAGCACAGCATAGGACACCGCTCATTTTGCCAAGAGCAAAAACTCAAATTTCGTCCCTTGTGCAACTCCATTCATGGGCACCTGCAAAACAGTGCCCTATTGTGCTGCCATATTTGTAGCTAAGGACACTCACTAAGGCAGCCACCCAAGTGGCTTGTAGGCAACGAAAGACTGTTGGTAAAGGGGTACCAAATTAGGCCTGATTAGTTAGAAATCAGGATCAATTCCTTGCTTGCATTTCTCGACTGCAAATTGGTTGTACAATGACAGCCGAAAAATGCAGCAAAAGACAAAGACATTATAGAGCTACTGTTGACGATACCATAGAAGAACAAATAATTGTTAAATCAGAGACAGAATTCAGCCTGGCATATCCCTGCCGAGTTTGAAGCCTGAAATAAGGGTAATCATGAAGCAAGAAAAAAAAAAAGAAAGACAGAAAGCGACAAATACAAACATTTATGACAGGTGAACTTTTTCTGTGCACTATTATCACAAATGGTAATGCAGGTAGGAAAAAATAAGGCCGTCATAATGGTCATGATGGTCATCATGAATGCCAGCACTGCCATTTACATTGATACAGTAAAACTATGGTGGCTAGAAGGGGGCAGTGTAACTGGTGGCGTATCTGCACCGTGCAAGGGAGAGGCACGATGAGCAATGAAATGTTCCAGTGCCACTAGAGGCGCTGAAGCATGCTAGTGTGCAAGGAGAAGCCATGGTGCGGCTCTTGCCAGTGTAGCATCAGTGAGGTCTGCCAGGCCAGTGCAGGCGTGCAGACCGCACTTGTTACCACATCGATTGTGATTACTGGGGAGCTGGGAAGCATCACACATGTGCCACTGTGATTATTTTGATGTGTGTAGTGCATGATATTGTGCTGTTCATGCTCTAAGTATTAGGTAATGCAGCATGCCCTCATGGCATCGAAGGCACGAACATGTTTAGTACCCGGGTTCGGAAGCGGCTACAGAAAGTAGAAAGCCAGGGCCTCCCTTTTTAGACCGGCTAAAGACACAGCTCAGCATGAATTGTGGTCGTGAAACATCAAACATGCTGACAAGGAGCTAACAATAGTATGCCCCTTGCAAACGGCACTTCGAATAGAAGTACGACGAAAAGACCTTTCGGCATGTGATAAATGGGGAAGTAGTCACCAGAGAAGCAGCTGAATGCAATGCAGACAGCATGTTCATGCAAAAATTTGACAGGGGAGGCCTACTGTACCCTGGAGATGAGTTAGCCATGCTCATTAAAGTACTAGAGGATGCATTCACTTTATTCTATTTGAACACTGAAGCTTTATGCCTTCAGTGTGCATGATTTTGTACAGTTCTTGAGCAGTTCAACACTCTGCCAAGTGGGATGTGAGTTCCATCCCAAACAGCTCAATGCAAAAATGATCCAGTTTGTCGTGTTAACTAGGCTGCGCTTTTTCACATTGAACAAGGACAAGGCTCTTCAAAGGGAATCAGAAAGATACGAAGTTGAAGAGAGTGAAGTAGAGCCTGCTGCTAAGCTCGGTCTGATGTGTGCATCTGGATTACCGTGCTACGTAATAAAGTGTTTCCTCTCGTCTTGTGAACCTGTACAACAAAAGCAGTGATAGAAAATATTTAGCGCATGTTGAGGTTCGTCAGAGTGCCCGCATATGTACGTATTTTTCTTTTTTACAAAGCTAAAGCTCTTTAAAGGGCATGTTGCTAGCGCATGCGGACACAGATAGTGAGCTGAACGACATGGTGACGTTATTCTCCAGTTCACTGTGCACAGCCCCAGCGTTGTTTTTGTCTGTTTGGGTGTATGATTTTCTCTGTGCCCACTGGCTACATTTGCGGCAGATGACCGAATGACAAAAGTCGAAAGTAGGCGTTTCGGTCTGTTCACGGTCCACATTTGCTAGCGCTAACACCATGCAAGCCAAAGACTAACTCGTCCAGAGTGGCCTTCAAATATGACCTTCTTCCGTTTTTAGCTCGCATGGCTAAACATCTGTTGCACGTTCCAGTGTTGCAAAAAGCGCATCTTTCCATTATCTGCTCTACAAAATAGTGTCACCCTTCTTAATAATGCATCTATGAACTTACATTAAAAATTGTGGGGACTTGGGCATTCCACACGCCATTGCGCAGGCGCATTCACCTGTTCTGCAATCCCTACGCCTCACCCCCTTCTGACTCTGAACTGGTTGTCAGTGGTGGCTCTCCACTTATGACCGTTCGTGGTGAGGGCAGGGGCGCCGACGGCCCCAAAGACCCCACAAAACACAAATGCAACGCAAAGTGAATGTGATGCGCGTGCTAGCTGCCGTGCACCGCCCCCTTCAAAAGCCACGAAAGCTGCGCACCAGCTGCAAGTAGCGCCATCTACAACTTTCAACGCTACTCTGTGCAGCCAGCCAGTTCCCGCCTGTCACGCTGCCCTCTTCTAGTCACTATAGACCGTTTCATCGGGCGAGGAGGATAGGGCGCGCGGAGAGCCTTTCCTCCTCTCTGGCTTGGGCGATCCAGTGCGGCGCTGCTTGAAAGTATTGCTGTCGCGTGCTGTGGAGCGATTTTGAGATGTTTTAGATGGTATTTTGTGAAATTTACGCCGTGTCCGTTCATATAAGGTCGTCAGGGAAGCCTTTCGGTGCATCGGTAACTACAGTAGGCGGAAATATCTTTTGGGAGCGCAGAAATGTGACACGTTTTATAAGCCGCGGTGTACGCACATTATCAGTCGCGGTGTGTGTATGTGTTGTGAACTATTTTACTTATATCGGTTTTAATTCAACAAAGAAACCCGGTGTCTCTGTATTAGCAGCATGAAATGGTAAATCTGCTCAATATCTGATCGCTTGGCATAGGGAGCAAAGCATAAACATAAGAGCGCGTGCTCGTGCACGGCCAACCTAAGGCAACCACGAAACATCTAAGCGGCAGGCGCAATCAAATATTTGTGATGCACCGGCATCGTTCTCGCGCATTTCAAGTCTAGTAGGCTTCAAATTACCATATGTCTACGCTAGCCTTCCTGCATGAGGCCGATGGCGCTGCTCAACAAAGCGATCACTGCGGTTTGTGAACCAGCACGGTACATATGTAAGCTGTGCGCTTCGGCATTGCCTTTTTTGCCTGCATACAGCCATAATATATGAAGGAACGCATAAAAAGAATGCGATGCCTATTTCTGAGGACAAAATTTCCGTAATGCGTGTGAGTGCGTCGTAGTGAACGGAACAAACACAACCGAAAAAGAAATTCGGTTATAATCCTCTTTCTCGAAAAAGCAAGAGAAAACGGGCTAACGCCGCAATAGGGCCTCGCATAGTCACGCCGCACAACGTTTATAAATATATAACCGCTGATGCGGTATGCTTGGACCATGCGGTATATAGAACAAAGATATATGTAATCCAGCACTTACCACTGCTTAGGACGCTCACGCAGTTCGTAAACAGTCCCTTTGCTGGACAAGCGTAATTCAGACTGTAAGGTATGCTGCTATCACTTGCCAAAACTATTTTATTCAGGTGCGGAAACCTCACCCATCGAACCAAGTAGTCACGCAATGTAACCTGCAGCGAACAGTTTGAACGCTTGCCAAAGTATAACATCACAGCTCCTATCGTAGCAGAACGGTACCCACGATCACGCTGTTATGATCGTCGCGTATGTTTCCGCAGCTTAGAAATAGAGGATAATACTGCACTAAGGTCACATTAGTGACTGGAACATTCAGAAATACACAATTCATCTCCGAGGCTGATTGCAGACTCGAATATGCGCGCACACATCGCGTTGCGTGTTCTGTCCACCTCAACGCCAGCAGAAATTCCGGCCATGATGCCTTAAACCACTTCAGCACGTCTCACAGAACCGTTTACTACGTAGAAGACGCACGTCATACTAAACAGACCGCACGACCGCGAAAACAAACGGCAGAAACTGCTGCCAAGCGTATACCTGCCATGCAAAAGACCGCTTTCACCCAAGCCAGTATGGCGCTGCTCATAGGCGGCGCCACTGCGTTCGCAATATGGCGGCGCCTACGAAAAAACGGTCTATAGTAAAACACTGTTAAATCATACCCGTTTAAACAGTTATTCCATTTTAAAAGTACTAAAGTCAAATTCCCAACTCAGCAGCCATTGAACATAATGCGTTTTGTATCCGCATAAGCCGTACAAGGTTATTGCGTACGTATCGGTTAACACGTAGTGTTTCCACTTTTCGTCACGAAATTACGGTGGTATGTCGGCCCGGCAGAACAACGAGCCTCAGAGATTGGAGCGGCCACCAAGTGCAAATGCAGAGGACGCTTGAAAGAGTGGAGCCACATCATCATTTCGGCGCCGTGCCAGAGTCGAAGCGTTACGCCCTGTGTTGTGTTGTCGTGCAAGCTAGGACAAAAACTGGGTGCTCAGCATAGAAGAAAAATTAGACATCATTCGTACTGTCAAATATGGGATGAGGAAGTCTGTACTGGCACGCAAGAGGGATCTATAGTGCGTGGCATTTGGAATGCGAAAGAGAAGTTGCTCAGCAATGCAGCTGCAACCGCAAAAATACGTCGGCTACGAGGTTTGACTTTTCGCCATCATTGCCTCTGTTATTGCTGAAGTGTCACCTAACGAAAGTGATAATGACAACATGGAAAGCGACAGCACGGGCACGGGCAATGCGTTGTTTTCCCGCATAGCTCCCGTCTCCTGTAATCCGGGTTCGCCACGGCGGCGGTCAGTGTGGTTGAAGCACAGTAGGAGAGATGGCGCGAGTGTTGCGCTGCTAACAACACCTCACGGCGGGGTTACTTGGGCGCGGAAAGAAGAAGGCGCTTGCTCTTTGGCTGCGGTCGGCTAGCGCCGCGAATGTTCCGCGCGTGCACCGATCCATGCTTCTGCGAGACCGTCTCGTGAGGCCTCGTGCGAACGCGCCACCGTTCGCGTGCCCGTATGCGCAAACATATTTGCTCCTTATCCGGTCGCGGTGAATCAGACTTCCTAGATTTTTTGCGTGCCCATCGCCATGTTTTGCGGATAGCAACTCGGCTAGCAGACATTAGTCTATGAAAGGTGCAATAAATTCCCTTGTGATTGTTTGCACTACTGTGTTGTCGTTCCTTTGTCCCAAGAGCACGGGTGAGAAGCCCACATCTGGCGCCCAACGTGGGGCTCGAACCCACGAACCTGAGATTTAAGAGTCTCATGCTCCACCGACTGAGAGATGTGGGCTTCTCACCCATGCTCTTGGTACAAAGGAACAACACAGTAGTGCAAACAATCACAAGGGCATTTATTGCACCTTTCATAGACTAATGCCTGCTAGCCGAGTTGCTATCCGCAACACATGCTGATGGGCGCGCGACAAATTTAGGAAGTCCGACTCACCGTGACCGGATAACGAGTGAATATGTTCACTAGAACGAGAACGACTATACAGGAAGCACACAAGCCAAGTAAGCAATTGGGGATCGAGGTTAAGCTTATGCAATTTAGCAGATTATGACACACCTTATGAAACACTATAGAAAAACCTAGAAATAAGCAATCTGCAAGAGAAGAACGATCATGAATGGCATATGACTGATGTGTAAAATGATATTAGCTGTGTTTCGCATGAATAAGTTTTGCGAAAGCTATGTTGCGAGTGCGGGAAGAAGGAATTAGATTTGATAGACTTAGCAAGATTAGAAAAGATATGTTCAAGAAGTTTGCATGAGGTACTACCGAGTGAAACGGAACGATAGTTAAGTGGAGAGTGCCTACTACCTATCTTAAGAAGTGGAATCACCTTTCCTATCTTCCATTCCTCAGGGATAGAACTCGTGTCAAGCATATGTTGAAAGATTTTGGTTAGTACATAGAACTATACTTGCTTGTGCTTTTGAAAAACTTTGGTCAAACCACATCGCATCCAGTAGAAAAAGAAAGTTTCAATTTATAATTTAGATGTTCTACACTGCACGCAAGTTTCGCTTAGTTGGTTGTTGCCCCATGTCTTTTCATTTTGCTACCACAATCCTATGCATGCAAACAGAAGTGGCCAGCGACTCCGAATGCGATTTCCTGGCGAAAAAGTCTGACGTATAGAGAGAGAATGGAGCGCACAGAGAATCCACCCTGGCAACTTCACATGCTCGGCGCTTGTATTGCACTTAAAACTACAGCGTATCCATGGGCTCCACATTTTACTACAACAGCCTCCTTTTCTTTTTTCGATAATCCACCAGGAAGGGAAATCTCGGCTTCACTGCAGCAATTTTTTTTCTCTTCTCTGTTTTTATTTCTATCTTATATATTGAAGGCAAGGAAAGCCACCTTCTTCCTTTTTCTCCCCACATGCCACTCTGCAGGTTTTGTTTTCTTTATTTTTTTAAGCATGCCACCCATACGGACAGAGTTGTGTGTTTGTTATCGATAGGCCGGCAAAGCCTGAACCCCTCATGTGGCCTGTGTAGCGCTACACATGGCTTGGGAACACTTGGCGCACCTTTTTCACTGTGTTCTTTAAACCTGTGCATCCCCAGCGGCACCAATTATCCTTTGAAGGTGTGTGTTTGCTCCCGTGTGGAATTGCTTGAAATGCCTTCCTCTCACCACAATCGCGGTTATCCTTCAATGTTTGCTTAGGGAGGAGTGACACGTGTCGTTGTGTTATTGTTCCGCAAATGACTGCATACAGCTCGCCGCTGCCATTGAAAGAGACGTTCGCGTTTTTCACAGGGACTCGAAGCTGACAAGCGTGGTCTACAGATGCGGAGAACTTCTCGAGTGGCAATGGGGAGGGAAAGCATACGGAACCAATAAATGAGCTGCCATGGGGCGAAAGCAAAAAAAAAAAAGACAAGAAAGAAAGAGAGGGCGACGTGCAAGGCGGGCAGGCGGAAGAGGCCGGTAGTCTTGTAGAAGGGAAGGCTTGAGGAAAGGCAGAAGAGGAAAGTAATATCAGGGAAGTTGCAGTGTATCAAAAATTTTGGCAAATGGTGGTCACTGTGAAGGCATGTAAATATTTTAGAACAGTAAAACTTCCCACGGGCTCAATTTTCCACAGGCATATTCGAAATACCTCTGAAGGCCTGCCAGTACACTTATTAGGGGTATCGGTGCTTGTACTGTGACAAGAGACGGTGGGTGCACACCATGTGCATTCAAAGAATACATACTGTGTCCCGGGACAGTAGCACCCTTTCTGCGCTTGACCGCGTAACACCCCTCCACTGTGGTGAACCTGACTTTTGGAAACTGGCATTATTCAATGCTTGACCATTGCCATACTTTCCGGGCTTCGTAGCCGTCCGCGAGGATGACGATGCCAGAATCGGTGCCATTGACGACCAGCGGTGAATTCTATCAATAAAAAAAAATTTACTGACGGTTATGATACTCCTTAATGCGAAATTTCAGTGTGTTTTCGTTTTGCGATATGTTGGCTGGCGCCGACAATCCGTCTCATGCGACACGTTCCAAACTGAGTGAAATGTGCCGCGACTGTCTCGCTAATCGGCAGATCGCGAGAGGCAGTGCGTGGCTGATGCAAGGGCGTGATTCCTAGCAGCCACCACAGACAGACCTCCACCCATTCGGCAAACAGACGACACGTAGAGTGCCTCAATGCATGCATCCTAGCGAATGGAGTGGAGGCAAGTGAGTGCATTAAGGCACCCTAACGATGCACGCTACTCTGGTGCCATCTTGTAGCCCATCGTCGCTATAGACCGTCTTGCGCAGCACTACGCCTCACGCTTTCACTATACCCTCCTCCTCCGCTTTCCTCCTTGCGCTCTGCGTTGGCTCTCATCTTTCGCTGTGCTCATTCACTCGGTTACGATGCCCAATGCCAATGCTCACCACAGGAATGGGCACCTAACAGCTGCGCTCTAACGAGGCACTGAACAGCAGGAATCTTGGCAGTGAACGTCGAAACAGCTAGGTCTAACATCGTTGCGATGACTACGGCTGTCAGCAGATCGGTGTTCAAGAGCACCGTTTTGACATGAGATAATAAAAATGGCAGTGGTGGTGGTTTTGATTAATGCCATTCCAGTTCTGCAGTCGCAACAGAAAGTCTGGAAAACCATATGGCAAAGAGTTTCCGCGTCTGAAATTTCAGACGTCCTTGGACATCGCCTCCATAGGAGACGTGACGGTGCTGCCAAGGCATCTGAATTATCTGGCATGTATGAAAAAGTGGTTGTTGACTGCATACGTCACGTAATGACACAAACTTCCAAGTGCATTTTGTTACTGCAAGTCAGCCAATGACTGCACATTGCTTTCTCAGGCACTGGTGTTTGCCAGCATGGTACATAAGCTATTTCTGAAAAGGAAAAATTGTCACCCAACTGACAGTAGCATGAAGCTGCAAAGCATCATTCTGCAAGCCACTATTTCACAAGAATGGCACAAGATGCAGCTCACCTCGCAGAGGACGATTCCAAAGGAGAAAAGGTCCACCTTCTCGTCATACAGTTTCCCGGTCATCATCTCGGGTGCCATCCAATATGGGTTACCCACTACTGTGTAACGTTTCTTGCGCTCGGGCCGCTTGCTGGCTGCCCCAGCACCACCGCCTGAGGTACGCTTGGCACCACTGCTGCTCCTGTGGCCAATCCCCGCCACACTGGGGTCGCTCATGACACGGGCCAGCCCAAAGTCCGCCACTACAACTGTCCGATCCTGCAGCAAACATGCAACCTTGATGTACTTATCCCGATGTTGTGGTGGCAGCAGTGCTCCTGCATGTTGCACTAGTGGAGAATAAAAGGTGCAATTCTGTAAGCTCAAGGTTGCTAGCTTAATCCAATAAATGAGCTGGACAAGTAACCTTCAGTGAAGAGGAAGACTATGCACATTACTCGTTACCAGAGTCACTGCATCTCATGCTTAAACCTATTCACAAAACAAACTTAGTGTTCCCCAACATGTAGACGACATCATGTACAAACAATGTGAGAAACAGGACAAGGAAGCAGACATAGATGCAGTGCTGCCACGTCCTTTCTCTTTGGTTTAATTATGAGGCATGCCTAGTGGGGGACTACGAATTAATTTTGACCACCAGGGGATCTTGTCCACCAGAGGACCACCGTGACCCCAATGCTTGGGAAATGGGCGTTTTTGCATTTCGCCCCCATCATAATGCAGTAATGCAGCCGCGGCGGCTGAGATTTGATCCCGCGACCTCGTGCTTAGCAGCGCAGTACCATAGCTGCTAAGCCACCGCGGCGGGTTGTGCAAAAGGATTATTTCAAGCCAAATGGATCAGCCATGAAGTCAACCACCTCCAGTTTATATATTGAAAAGTATTGGTTAAGGATTACACTTAATGAAATGCATTCGCAAAATATATCTGGCAGGAAAAAAAACGTTTGTCTACCTCAGCACTACTAAAATTTCACACTACAAGGCAAGACATGGTGTACAATAACATTTTTTTCTAATCACGCCTAATTTCATGAGTAAATAAACATTTTGGAGGTAATTCAGGGAAATTGCACTTTGATGCTCACCCCCCATTGTAGGCTACCATTTTGTTTTTGTGTATATATATTGAATCATGAAGCAGAACATTGGGCAAGTCTGATATTTATAGAACTTTTGCTTTGTTCAATGTCATTTTATTATCTGATATTGGCAGTATTAAACATATATACCTAGATAAGGGTGCTTTGTCATGCAACATTGTAGCAGAAAAAAACCGCCCTGAATTTGAGAAAATGGCACTTTTGCTGTGTTTTCGGCTCTATATGGCACAATGTTTTGGGCCATTTAAAAATATCAGTGATAAATCATTACACAACAGGGCTCGTGATAACTTGTACAAAGGAGTTGAGTTACAGTATTCTTTTAAGCAATCAAAAGATTTTCAAAGTTGGGTCACTGCTCAGCCCACTAGTCATTCCACTGCAGTACATCTTCATTGCAATGCTTTAGTCTGGTGTCAGGAAGTGGCAGCATTTCTTTCTAGACAAGATCGCTTAGGAGTGCTGGGCATGCAGCTTTCACTGCACTGCAATGTAGTTCTTTCTGTTGCGTTTTCCAACTAGCTTTGCCCACTTGGAGTAGAAATTTATGTTGTATATGGGCATTTCTTCAAGGGAATGGGCCTTTTTCAGCGATGCAAGAAACCTACTTCATCGTGGCAGATTTGGTTTATGCCTCATAGCTGCTGTTAGATACGGACCCTTTTCCTGGCATCCTTCAAGTTCATTCATTCATTCATCTCTTTCAAGCTTCTTGACACGGGCCGCAGCGTCCAACTTGCTGCCGGCCATCAATGACTTTATTACTGTTAATTTCTTTGTATTCTTACTGTAAATAAACATCCAGTTTTCATCTCAAAATCCTCCTCAATGTCGGCCAACTCCCGCACTCAACAGCAAGATCCAATAACTGGTGGACAGCGGTGGGATTGTCCTCCAGATCCAATACTGCCCAATAGTGACCAACGAAGACATGTTAATAACATGGAGTTTTAATGGTGTTTAATGGTTTTAACCTGGAGGCTTACGAAAGGGGTTCTACTGAAATTGAGGACGATGCAATGAGCTATGGAAAGAAGAATGATGAGTGTAACGTTAACGGATAAGAAAAGAGCAGATTGGGTGAGGGAACAAACACGAGTTAATGACATCTTAGTTGAAATCAAGAAAAATAAATGGGCATGGGCAGGACATGTAATGAGGAGGGAAGAGAACCGATGGTGATTAAGGGTTACGGACTGGATTCCAAAGGAAGGGAAGCATAGCAGGGGGCGGCAGAAAGTTAGATGGGTGGATGAGATTAAGAAGTTTGCAGGGACAACATGGCCACAACTAGTACATGACCGGGGTAGTTGGAGAAGTATGGGAGAGGCCTTTGCCCTGCAGTGGGCTTAACCAGGCTGGTGATGATGATGATGATGAAGAATGCATTAGTGCAGCAGTCATGGCAGCTCTGTGCTTTAGATCTGCGATATGTTCAGCCCCATCCTTCATTCACGGTGTCTGTAGGTATAGTTGCCCCGTGAGTGTGACAGCACAAGCCAGTAGATTTGTTACACTGATTAATATATTCTGTAATAAACATGCATTTCTATTGGCTACAATGCAGCCACTATGCAGCATCAACTCATGTGAAAAGAAAAAAAAAATACTGCTCTGCGACAAGATGCTTTATGTACGGCAAGCCCTACATATAAACAGCCATACTGCAGTAGAAGCTTGCACTGTCTTTCAAAAGCATGCAGAGGCTAAGCATGTCTGCGTTGAACCACAAGCCAGTGCTGCACATAATTTATGAATGAATTCCTTTATTATGGAGACTGAAAACAATATTCCTGTGCACATAAGCTGACATACAGTGCTGCAAAGAGCCTAATAACTTTGTGGGGAACCAATTTACACAAATTTGCAACTTGGTACTTTAACCTGTCATTTTGTATGACCTTACTCACTAAAGTGAAAAATTCCCCGGCTACCTATTCCAGGTTTTCCAGGTCGCTAGACACCCTGGATCATTATGCAAGTAAATATGGTAACCTTTCTACAGTAAAGCAAATTGGTAGGGTGGAAGTCAATCATGGTTGTAAGAAAGCACTACACAAATGAAGGCAGGATGCAAAAAAAAGAGAAGACATATGTACAGCGGAACCTTGCCCAGTTTTCAGTTCTAATGGGCATTGTGACTTTGTTGGCATGAGGTCATAATGCAACACTTAATCTAATTCTCCAGCTCCAAGTGTGGGTGTACAGTGACATTGCTGGCACAGTGCAGGCTGTCAGTGCTAATGCACTGCCTGGGCCGTGTCACATGGCCTCGACATTATCACACTGGGCCAAGCACACAGCCTTCGCACTTTTTGGTACAGCGGAAAGAAAGTTAAAAGCTAGCTTTCTATGTGCACTACGAAGTTCCCCTTTCCAAGTGCCAGTGAAATGTCTGCTTTCTGGTATGACCCTAGACCATATCTTGTGCAACAATGACAATGTATTTTCTGGTGTAAAGGTGCAAGTCTCACTGACTACTCCCATATCTTTTCTTTCTTTTTTTTGCACGCCACAGAAAATAACATTGCTAAAAACAACTGTACAGCAAGAGGCAGAATTACACAAACAGGGATTAAGAAGATGGAATTTGATAAAGTATTGAAGAGTGACACTCAGACTGACTGTGCAAACGGCATAAATGCTTTGATGCACACATTATCTTATTGTACCATATATAGGAGCAGCAACTACAAGGAACGATGGACTTACAGCTATAAAGGAAAAGGATTGGTGGTAGCAAAAACAGAAAATAACAGTTATCTGCAACATTTTCAAATTTCATGCAAGAACAAATTATTTCAAAACATACTGCCAACTTCATGAGAGAACATAGCAGGAGAGACACACACATAATTATTTCAGTACAGAAAACTGTGACAGGAAGGCAAAGAATTCTTACTTCAACATTGTGAGCAAAGTGAACAGTAAAATCACTGGAACACCTCCATTGTTGATGTCATAGAACTACCAGCACCCTCCTTTGCTTTGTTGCCAATGGATCCCATTTCCTTTTATGAAGACACAAACGTTTTGAGACATATTCACCGTGGAGAACTGGCCTACAGAAATAAGGGTGCCACAGCTTGTCAGCTTCATCTTGCAAAGCACTGCTTGTTACAGGAGAGCTAAGCCTGCTAACTATGAACAGCAACATACACAAGAAACTAATACAGTAAAAGCCTGTTAATTCACCCATCATTAATTTGAAATTCTGGAGAATTCAAACTAACTGGCACAGTCCAGCCAAGCTCCACACAACTCCACGTATTAAAAAGCTTGTAATTTCACATGCAAATTGGATCTGTCGTGGATAATTCTAACTGTGCGCCACCGAGGTAGGCTCCTGGCTCGCACTGGCAGTCACTTTCCCAGCTAAACGACAAGTGGTATGATGTGCTTATCACCATTGTAATCATCAATCCATGCCTCAGCAACAGCCCTCTTGGATCTTAGGGGCTATGTTTTTATGGACCGCACGCTCCAGAAAAGACTAAAGGAGCCAGAAACATGTCATGGCAGCCATGCTCTCACATTTATTTTTTCAGTTTAGTTGCACTGACATCAACACTGGGCCATGTGGCCAACGAGGCGATGCGTCGAGAAACTCGCGGGTTGCAAAGGTTGAGCAGCTGCAATAAGCTGCACTGTTTTTCATCATCTTTGTAGTGTCAGTGCCCCATTATGTGTGTTGCGGTTGCACGTGCCACCATGTCTTCATCGCGTGGAAAGCACTGGAGCTAGTAGACCTGTCGACAACGATCATGTTCCTGTTCAGAGCTCAGATCTGATAACAACAATGTGAGAGTGCGTGACAAGAGGTACCATTTGTGCCTTCTACTGGCACGCTTGCAGTATGAGCAAGAATACGCGCTGTGTGTTTATTTGAACACATCCTGAACAAAGTCTTGCTGATAATGCCAGTAAGCCAGTGGGAGGCACGGATGGTATCTTTATCCACACACTAACACATTGTTAGCATATCTGAGGACTGCACATGAGGTGTTGGGCAAGACGGACTTTGTAGACTATGTAAGTGTCGACAGCTACACTGTGGTCTGCGGTACCATCAAAGACAATGACATTATCGCCCAAGTAGTCAGTGATTACCATGTAGTGGAAGATAATGCAGAAGAGCAAGCACCGGGGTGACCTTTGTTATCGCAGGTGACAGGACTGAATTGCACACGGATGTTCTTCAATTTTGAAGAAGATGAGGAAGGTGCTTTCCGACACATTCAAGCTCTTGAAGATAAGCTTATAGCAATCGCTTTCAGAGAAAGAAAACCGAAAATGATCACGAATTTCTTACATAAATAAAAGGTGGTGCTTTTAGAGGTGCTCCCACTCCTTTAATTGAATACAGCAATCTGTTCATCATCATCATCATCGTAATTTATTTTCTCTTAAGGAGCCCTCTCATTACTACATAAGGGAGGGGGGTTACAGAAGATAAGAATAGAAACAAAGATATGGTTACAATTTCCTACAAAACCCAGCCTGTGGATTCGTGTGAGAACAGAAAAGAAAAGAAAAAGACCAAGAGGCACACTGAATACAATGCAAAAGCAAATCAGCAGAACAGTCACAATGTAAAACAGCAATCACAAAAGAACGAAAACACAGGAAAGTCAATATAAGGTTAGGGTTTAGGGTGATCAGTAAGCAGCTGTTTGAAGATAATAGGGTTACGTTCGTTGACAACTCTATCTGGTAAATTGTTCCACTCTACGATGGTGCTAGGCAAAAATGGCTTATTAAAGGAAAATATTGAACCAAGCAAGCGCTGGATGCTGCAAGAGTTAAAAAGGTGATAAGATGTACTGGTTTGTAAGATTAGAAGCTTTCCATGTAGTTGAGGGAAGTTATAATATTGTTACGTGTAGAAAGATACAGACGGAAGAGGCTATTTACAAGCTATTTTCACTGGACTGGAGCCAGAGCGCCAGGCCGACCTTTTCTCGCGCCAAGGGCACAGACCCACTTTGTCGTCGTTCTTGTGGCGGCTCGTCTCTCGGGTATCTACCGATAATATCGTAATACTACCCCCCGCCGTCACGGTGCTTTTAAATATCCAAGGCACGTGAAGAGTTGTGGGGCTTGAGTCAGGTGACGTGGACAATGTCACTGGTTGTCACATTGGAGGACGTAGTGGGCGTGGCTAGAACAATTTCATAGGTGACATCGGTCACTTGGCGGACCACGCGATATGGGCTGGTATAACAGGAAAGCAGTTTCTCACAAAGGCCAATTTTACGCGACGGTGACCAAAGCAACACGAGGGTGCCGGGCGCAAAATGGACATCACGGTGACGGAGGTCGTAGCATCGCTTCTGTTTGTCTTGAGAGACTTGTAGACGAACGCACGCAAGTTGACGAGCATGGTCAGCACGAGCGATTGCATCACGGGCATAAGCGCTAGTTGAAGCTGTGGTGGACGGAAGCACGGTGTCTAGTAGTAGCGTCGGTTCGCGGCCATACAAGAGGTAAAACGGGGAAAAGCCGCCAGTTTCGAGACGGGAAGAGTTGCATGCAAAGGTAATGTAGGGTAGAGCCAGGTCCCAGTCACGGTGGTCGTCTGAAACGTATTTGTATAGCATGTCTGTAAGAGTACGGTTCAAATTCTCAGTGAAGCCGTTCGTTTGAGGGTGGTAGGAGGTAGTAAATTTATGCTGAATGGAGCAGGCCCGCATGATGTCGTCAATGACTTTCGCCAAAAACGTACGGCCACGGTCTGTTAGCAATTGACGCAGGGCACCATGCATCAAAATGATGTCATGTAGAAGGAAGTCCGCAACGTCAGTTGCGCAACTGGTCGGAAGAGCGCGGGTTTTGGCGTAGCGGGTCGCGTAGTCAGCCGCGACTGCAACCCACTTGTTTCCTGATGTAGATTCCTGAAATGGACCGAGAAGGTCTAAGCCAACACGATGGAAGGGCTCGGCAGGGATGTCGAGTGGCTGCAGGTAAACAGCGGGGGGCTGGGAAGGCTTCTTACGTCGTTGGCAAAGTTCACAAGCGGCTACGTAACGTCGTACGGAACGGGCAAGGCCCGGCCAGAAAAAAATGCGACGTACACGGTCATAGGTTCGAGATACGCCGAGGTGTCCTGCTGTTGGTGCGTCGTAGAGCTCTTCTAGAACGGTTGAGCGGAGGTGTTTAGGTACAACAAGTAGGAACTCGGAGCCGTCCGGATGAAGGTTACGACGGTACAGAGTACCGTCGCAGAGGACGAAGAGGTGTAGAGTGGCGTCGGCCGGAGAGTGTTCAAAATGGTCGATGAGTCCTCTGATGTTGGCGTCACGACGTTGCTCGTCGGTGAAATGAAGCAGCTGCGACACAGAGAATACACAAGCAGCACTGGTAATATTGGAGGAGTCAGGGTCGTCAACAGGGTAACGCGACAGGCTGTCAGCGTCTTGGTGCAGGCGGCCAGACTTGTAGACCACAGAATACGAAAATTCTTGTAGTCTCAAAGCCCATCGACCAAGCCGGCCAGTAGGATCTTTTAGGGATGAGAGCCAGCAGAGAGCATGATGGTCAGTGACTACAAAAAAAGGGCGACCGTAGAGGTAAGGACGGAAATTCGCAACCGCCCAGACTACAGCAAGGCATTCTCGTTCCGTAATGAAATAGTTGCGCTCCGATGGTGTGAGGAGGAGGCTTGCATAAGCAATAACGCGATCCTGGCCACGCTGACGCTGGGCTAAGATGGCACCTACGCCATGACCGCTGGCATCTGTACGCAATTCTGTAGGGGCATCAGGGTCGAAGAGGGCGAGAATGGGTGGTGAGGAGAGAAGAGTGACGAGACGAGAGAAGGCGGCAGCTTCTACAGTACCCCACGAGAATTGTATGCCTTTCTTCAAAAGATTAGTGAGGGGTCTAGCAATTGTTGCAAAATCTTGAACAAAACGACGAAAGTACGGGCATAGCCCGACAAAACTTCGAACGTCTGCGGCTATCTTCGGAACCGGAAAGTCTCGGACAGCGCGAGTTTTGTCGGGATCAGGCTGTACTCCGGAAGCATCAACGAGGTGGCCCAGAACAGTAATTTGGCGGTGGCCGAAATGACATTTCGACGAGTTAAGTTGCAGCTTCGCCTTTCGAAATACATCAAGTATAGCTGTTAGAAGCTCAAGGTGAGTGTAGAACGTGGGTGAGAAGACGATGACGTTGTCGAGGTAGCAGAGACATGTGGACCATTTGAAACCACGGAGCAAGGAGTCCCATCATATGCTCAAAGGTGGCAGGGGCGTTGCATAATCCAAACGGCATTACCTTAAATTGGTATAGGCCATCAGGTGTGATGAACGCGGTTTTTTCTCTGTCCATATCGTCAACAGCAATCTGCCAGTATCCAGAACGAAATCGATAGAAGAGAAATAGCTGGAACCGTGGAGGCAGTCAAGGGCGTCGTCTATACGTGGGAGTGGGTAGACGTCCTTCTTAGTAATGTTGTTCAGATGGCGGTAGTCTACACAGAACCGCCACGTGCCATCCTTCTTCTTAACCAACACTACATGTGACGCCCAGGGACTCGAAGAAGGCTCAATGATGTTTTTGTCTAGCATTTTGTTGACTTCGCTTTGAATTACTCGGCATTCCGACGCAGAAACTCGATACGGTCGTCGGTGAAGAGGAGTAGCATCGCCAGTAAGAATCCAATGCTTGACCGCGAGCGTCTGGCCTAAAGGGCGATTGTCGAAGTCGAAAATATCTCTGTAGGATGATAATACTTGGTAAAGGTCTTCAGCCTGCACAGAAGACAGGTCCGTCGCAACCATTTTCTGTATCTTGGGATCGGCTGCCGAGGCTGGCACGATGGGCCTGCTAAGCTCGCAAGAAGCATCGGTTGATAACGCTGCCACGTGATGGTCGCCGAGACAATCAACATTGGCAAGGCAAATACCTTGCGGTAGAATTTGCTTTGCCAATCCAAAGTTAAAGATAGGTATGCGAGTGTGGTTCGCAGTAATAGTAAGTATACTGTGAGGCACGGTAACGTCATACTGTAGTGGAATGTCGGGCAGAGGAGTGACGAGGTACTCGCCATCAGGGACTGGTCGGGAAGACAAGAGTTCAATATAGGCTATTGATTTTGGCAGCAGGCGAATAAAGCCGGTGGGGCGTAGGCGGCACTGGGGTGCGTCAGAAGGTTCTGCGAGAATCGGCAACTCAAGGCGAAGGGTACTGGCAGAGCAGTCAATAAGGGCAGAATGCGCGGAGAGAAAGTCGAGGCCGAGCATTAGGTCGTGGGGGCAATGAGCAATCACAGTGAAGAGGAAAGGGATGTGGCGGCCGGCAATGCTGACTCGTGCCGTACACATGCCGATAATAGGCACAGTACCGCCATCCACAAGGCGGACGACGCGTGCCGACGCTGGGGTGAGGAGCTTTTTGAGTCGTCGTCGGAAGGCAGCACTCATAATAGAAAGATATGTGCCTGTATCAATGAGTGCAGTGACAGGATAGCCGTCAACGTCAAGAAGGTTTTGGTTCGTTGGTAACGTGAGCAGAGGATTTGAGGGAAGGGTTGACAACGCAGCTTCACCTCCAGAAGCTGCAGTGCCTAGTTTTCCGGCTGGGTCCGGGAGGCGATAAGCGGCGAAGAGAAGCGGCGGGGTTGGGGCGAACAAGACTGACGGCGTCGAGGTGAGGGCGAGTGGCTGTAGCGAAGGTTCGGAGCAGGGGCATCAGCAACAGTGGGTTCATGGCGGGTGGCATAGGAAACAGAAGGTCCAAAAGTGCGGGAATAAGTGGCGGCGTATGTCCGAGGAGGTGGTGGCCATCGGTTGTGGCAGTGACGAGCGACGTGGCCGATGCGACAGCAGTGGAAGCAGATCGGCCTGTCATCAGGAGTACGCCATTCGGACGGGTTGCGGCGAGATATGGCAGAAAAGGACTGTCGGGGACGAGGAGGGCCGGTAGAGAACTGGGGAACGTTGGGTTGAGACGTTGTACACACGGAGTTCAGACCCATGTTCTGAAATTCCTGTCTGACTACAGCCTGAATCATCGCAATCGTGGTTGCTGGCAGATCGGGAGGCGTCGCGACGAAAACTGGCGGACAGGCGGCCTCGAGCTCGCGGCGAACAATACAGGTGACGTCGTCACAGGTGGTAGCCTGACGTGGTCGACCCTCACATGTCGACGTAGCAGCAGTATTGGGTAGCCGCGTGATGTGGTGTGTGATACGGCGGTTCTTAGCCTGTTCAAGGCGACGGCATTCTTTAATGATGGCGTCGATTGTCGAGACGTTGCCGAAAACAAGTAAACTCAAAGCGTCATCAGCGATGCCTTTTAGGACATGTGACACTTTATCAGCTTCAGACATAGCGTCGTCAGATTTTCGGCATAGAGCCAAAACGTCGAGGATGTATGAAACGTACGGCTCTGTAGATGTCTGAACACGAGACGCACGAGCCTTTCTCGCGGCAACCTTGCGGCCAATGGGGTCGCCGAACAGCTCCCTGAGCTTTTCTTTGAAATTGTCCCAACTGGTTATCTCATCGTCATGCGTCTGGTGCCACACGCGTGGGGTGCCGCCGCGATAAAAGATGACATTGGCGAGCATGATCGTTGGGTCCCACCTGTTATTAGCGCTGGCATGTTCATATAGCTTGATCCATTCGTCAACGTCCTGTCCCTCCAGGCCAGAAAACACACCAGGGTCGCGATGTTGGGCAACCGTGACAACGGGAGCAGTCAGTCAAGCCGAAGCCGTTGCAGAGGTGGTCTCGTCACCGGGAGGCATGGTGACAAGCTTGATGTACCGACCCCTCCGGAGTTCCGTGGCGAGGACGGGGATCGCTCACCTCCACCAGAATGTTACGTGTAGAAAGATACAGACGGAAGAGGCTATTTACAAGCTATTTTCACTGGACTGGAGCCAGAGCGCCAGGCCGACCTCTCGCACCAAGGGCACAGACCTACTTCGAACTTTAGAAAGCTGAGCTAGTTGGTAAGGATTCATTATGCAGAATAGAAGTGAGGTGTGCAGACAGGACACAAGAGTAGAGAAGTGGACAACACAAACGCCGACTATCAACTGAAGGGAGCACTGAGGCGAAAAAAGAAAGAAGACACAAAACTCACCTGCGCATGCTCAGGAATGGTAACACCACGTGTCAATCGGGTACAGGTGCCGGTCTATGTGAGAGATAACTGTTAAGGCACTTAATCTCTTCCTTATGTAAAGTAATCGAAGGCTGACTCACGCACGCACTTCCACCATTATAGATATGCCATGCCTCTACCATAAGACGTGTATCTTCACTCTTATGCCTGTACAATATCGCGCATTAATCTAACTCTGGCGTGCAGTTACAATCTTGGCAATGTAGCGAAAGATTAGAAGGCGATCCACCGGTTAATGACCTTTTATGTTCCATTAGCCTCTGATTGATACACCGTCCCGTTTGCCCTACGTAAAACTGGCCACAGCTAAGGGGAATTTTATAAACTGTCGTATGGGAGTGGTTGATAAAATTCCCCTTAGCTGTGGCCAGTTCTACGTAGGGCAAACGGGACGGTGTATCAATCAGAGGCTAATGGAACATAAAAGGTCGTTAACCGGTGGATCACCTTCTAATCTTTCGCTACGTTGCCGAGATTGTAACTGCATGCCTGAGTTAGATGAATGCGCGATATTGTACAGGCATAAGAATGAAGATACGCATCTTATGGTAGAGGCATGGCATATCTACAACAAGGCCGTCTGTGGTTGGACAAGAGGTGTCAAGAGACAACTCGTGAAATCCCTATTGTGCCCCCTTTCAAGATGTGAACCTCCACGAGACCTGAGCGCCAGGCTAAGGGACAATTGTACCCATTAGAAAAAAACGGTGGGTTTCTGGCAACACTGGAATTTGAACTTGGTACACCCCATATACGAGGTGGATGCTCTATCAGTAGGCCACTGCTGCAGTGGCCTAGCGTTAGAGGCCTAGCGCACTTGGAGATGTGTATGCTTATGTGTATCCGTCTCTGAGTGGGTACGCGGGTGATGAAGGAAAGGGTGGCCAGTCACAGATGCGCACATAAGTGCGCGCTTCAATGTACGTAGCACAGGGCTGACCTACCAGTGACGGCGGAAACGTTTG
The DNA here is from genome assembly GCF_050947875.1 of Dermacentor variabilis. NCBI lineage: Eukaryota > Metazoa > Arthropoda > Arachnida > Ixodida > Ixodidae > Dermacentor > Dermacentor variabilis. Next base: position 9,437,454 of record NC_134570.1, read on the forward strand.
TGTTTGGGTTTCAGAAATGTTTATTCTTAATTTCATTATGGCTAGCCTTCTCTACTTAATTTATCAATATTAGAGCTACAGAAAAGTTTATTATTAATTTCATTATGGCTAGCCTTCCCTACTTAATTTATCAATATTAGAGCTACTACATTGTTTTTAAATCCAGAAATGCATGCCATTTGCACTTACACTGTTACTGTAAGCAAAGCTACATCAATGATCAACATCACCACTGATCTATCCTCGTGTGCAATAGCGTCTGCTTACGCACAGCTGGAGTAGACATCTGCACATGACTACACACAATGTTGCTATCTAACTTTTGCTCATCCGTTTGCTTCACCAGCTTCAGTGTTCTAAAAAAAAATTATGGGGTATTACACGCCAAAACCACAATCTGATTATGAGGCACACTGTAGTGAGGGACTCCGGAAATTCGGACTACCTGGGCTTCTTTAACATGTAACTAAATCTAAGTATATGGGCATCTTCATATTTTGCCCCTTGCTCCTTCTTTCTCTGCACTGCAGTGCATATCTTACATAGCTTATTGGAAGCAGTAAAAACAACATTAACACCATATCTACTTGCAACTTTTTTAAGCCTGCGCGATACTGAATGAATGTAAGGAGTAGCCACTACTCTTTTCTTGCTATTACTGCTTTCTGTAATCAGGTCCGTCCCCCTCGAAATCCACTTTTTAGGTCTTTGGCCACAGTGGCCACTGCTACGCTAGGATAACCTGCTTATAATAGGCACCAGACCAGCGCATTAAAACTGGCGCTCATTTTGTGCATGCAGGATCTGGTGAGAGAAGACTTAGGGCACGACATGGCAATTCCGCTTTTTACTACTTTGGAATGCTTGGATTGAAAGTTAACAATGGCTTCGAAGATATTGGGGAGTACTGAACAACTCACATCATTTTGTTCAAAGACCAAGGAAATGTCTAGAAACTGTATTACGCATCTCTGAGGAAATTCCTTGGCAAACTTTAATCCTCCTCAATTAAGTTTAAATTGCTCACTTACTGAGGTAGCAGCAGAATCAAATTCGTCCCTATTGCAGAAAATCAGGTAATCATCAACGTAACCAAATACCTTAATAACTCAATTGCCCAAGGCCTTGTCTAAGCAGCTGTCAATCTTGCTTAGGTAAGTATCACTAAGAATAGGGGCAACCTTTGAACCAATACAAATTCCTCGTTTCTGCAGAAACTTGCCATCTCTCCAACCAACCAGCGTCGACTTTAATTGCACTGAAAGAATTTCTAGAAAAGCACCCGTGGAAACACCGCATCTGTCTATAAAAGCCGATTCTTGCGTTTGTTTTTTAATGCATTCATTTACGGAGTTTAACAACCTGTCATGGTGGCAAGGAGTAATACAAGTCTTTGATATCCATACTAAAAGCTGTAAAATCACCAGGATTTTCCTCTGTGAAAAACTGAACTAATGCCTGAGAATTACGTAAGCAAAAGGGGTCTGAAAAAACTAGTGAAGCTAAGCAGCTCTGTATGTAACTAGCCACACAGACCTGCCATGTCTCTTTCTCTGACACTATAGCACGAAAAGGAATCTCTTGCTTATGGGTCTTCACCGAAAAAAACATTTCTAAGGTGAGTGATTTTGCTTTCTTGACATTAGAGACAATCCTATCTAGATTATGTCTTGACAAGAGGTCAACCGCACGTTGCTTAATGGCCAAAGGCTTGAGTTTTACTGGCTGAAAATTCATTTCTATGGCTGATATTGCTTTTACTGAAAACATGTCATCTGGCATAATTACGAAAAAGCCTTTTTTGTCTGATATTACTGGTCTAAGTTTATGCTCCACAAGGTAATTAACCAACGATCGGACAGAGTCAGACGTCTTAATACGAATATTCTATTATTGAATGCTTGCAATGCCCTCTGAAATACAGCGAGAGTGTTCCTAATCCGCGACAGACCTGATTATGCAGCACGGTAGGCTTAAAACGTCAACGGGTTTTATGTTAGGCTTAAAACAGTGTTTAGGACTTAAAGCGAGGGTTTTGGAATGGGTATCACTTATAAAAGCGTCTCCAAGAGCCAGTACGTTATTTGACAGTGAATTATTAGAGAAGGATTTCTTCTTACTTCGTTGAAGCTTTGCTGATACTTACTGATTAGTTACAAAAGTGGATTTCGAGGGGGACGGAAGTGATTACAGAAAGCAGTAATAGCAAGAAAAGAGTAGTGGCTATTCCTTACATTCATTCAGTATCGCACAGGCTTAAAAGAGTTGCAAGTAGATATGGTGTTAATGTGCAAAAAAGGTGAAGCATGCAGACAGGACACAAGAGTAGAGAAGTGGACAACACGAACGCCTTCTCTACTCTTGTGTCCTGTCTGCACGCCTCACCTTTTTTGCATAACGAATCCTTACAAACTAGCTCAGCTTTCAGTCATTCTAAATAGTGTTAATGTTGTTTTTACTGCTCCCGATAAGCTATGTAAGATATGCACTGCCGTGCAGAGAAAAAAGGAGCAGGGGAAAGGCAAAAAAGAACAGATCTTTATCCAGTGAAGCATATCATGAACAACAATTTTACTGACTGTCGTCTGGGTGTAGTATATAAAGTTCCATTTAGCTGTGGCCATTTCTACGTAGGGCAAACGGGAGCGGTGTATCAATCAGAGGCTAATGGAACATAAAAGGTCGTTAACCGGGAGATCGCCTTCTAATCTTTCCTTACACTGCCAAGACTGCCAAGATTGTAACTGCACGCCTGAGTTAGATAAATGTACAATATAGTACAGGCACAGGAATGAAGGTACGCGTCTTATGGTTGAGGCATGGCATATCAATAATGGTGGAAGTGCATGCGCGAGTCAGCCTTCGATCACCTTACATAAGGAAGTGATCAAATGCCTTAACAGTTACCTCTCACATAGACCAGCACGCGTACCCAATTGACACGCGGTGCTACCATTTCAGAGCATGTGCAGATGAGTTTTGTGTCTTCTTTCTTTTTTCGCCTCAGTGCTTCCTTCAGTTGATAGTTGGCGTTCGTATTGTCCACCTCTCTTCTCTTGTGTCCGTGTCTGCATGCCTTATCCCTTCTTTGCATTAAGAATAGCAGAATAACCGCAAGCTATTAATTAGGTAAAGACACCGCTGAGCAGACACAAAAACCAGCATTATCAATTACACAGCTGACAGTGCCATCAATACCGTGGCACATTTTTTCTTACAGCATGAGGGCGCTGAATGAACGCTAGAGTTTTTTGCACAGTGGTGGCAAACAACAAAACACAAAATTAAAGCTGTTCACTGCAGTGCCCGAGAGAGACATGAATATGGCAATATTCAACACTAGGCTACATGCTGCCTATTGACTTGCATGCTGCCTTCTATGATCAGTGCAGAGAATCAAAGAAAACCCCTTGTGTCTAACACTACACATACGTGTTATAAAGGTTATAAACAGGGATAAAGTGCCTCAGAATGGCTGGCCAGTGTTCAATAAGTCAAAGACGGCCTCGTCATCCTCAGCAGGTTGGTTTTAACAAGTTAGTAGAGTGACGTCGTGTGCGGTCATCGTCAGTGGAGGCTGGCTGTAAAGCACGAGACTGAAAAGAAAAAGAGCGTTGTCGTTTGATGTCTCTAGGCATGGTCTCTAAGATGAGGGGACAAGAGCAGAAGAGAGGGAAGGTGGCAGAAAGGAAAGAAAAAAAGAGAAAGACATAGGAGGGAGGGATGTTAGGGGAGCAAGAGGTTAGGGAGCCTTCATAGGTGTCGTAGGCAGTGTGCGTTTGTGGTTTTAGAAGAGCCAGTCAGCTGGTAAGTGTGCAAGTAACAAAAAGACATGAGATGAAAGAATGACTTGTGTTTCAGTAGCGTAGCAGCAATTCGTCAAGTAATTTTTAAGGTGTTAAGATGGCGACATGGAGTCTGGGGGCAATGGATAGCGTAGTTGTAAAGCAGCAGCTTGGTCTTTCAAGGAACATTAGCCTCAGTAGTTTGGCGTAGGCATTGTCACAGCAGTATATACAAGTGGCACAACCCTGTGTGGTAGAGGCACTGTAAAAGGTATCCTGGTGTCTGGAACTTTGGAATGTGCCAGGGTCTTTAAAGGAAAAAAAAGAAGGAAAAAGAGGGGGGGGGGGGATTAAATAAAAATACCAGGAGGAAAGAAAAAATATGGAAGAGCAAATAGGAGTGTGACAGCAGAAAAAACAGGAGAGGGGAGGTGTACATAATAAAAGGGGTCATATGGTTGATACATGCATAAAATCATGGAAGAGAATAATAAATTGACTGTTAGGGGAGAGGCAGGGAAGAACTGGAAGTGGAAAAATAGATGGGTTTTAGAATTAAGGTTAGCTGGTGGCTTAATGTGTTTTGTGCCTTAGTTAATGATATGAGAGTTCCATGTTCACGCTACAGCTTTTAGTGATTCTCAAGTTTCCACGTGCCAAATTGATCCCCATCAGGTGTAGGCATTTAAACTTGTGTATAAGGTGTGATTCTGTACATTTCCTCTTGCGAGGTGAACGGAAATTTGTTTTTAGTATATAGAGTCTTGCTTCACCGAATATATGGTCACGTTCATTGAAGCGGCTGGCTACTGCTTTAAGTAAATTGTGTTTTGTATCTGCTCAATGGCCGTTGAGCCTTGTATGAATTTGTTCTCCAGTTTCACCTATGTATTGTTTGTTACAAGTGGCCCATTCTAGACAATAGACTATGTTGCTTGATGTGCCGGTGAAACTCAGTTACCTTGTGAAGGTAATCCGGTGCTGTATTTCTTTTACTGTAGTAGTAGACTGAATATGTCTGCATGTAGAGCACCCGGGGCGGCCACAGGGAGCGGATGTTGGCTTCCATCTCTGTCCTCAGTTTGGCATGTACAAGAATGTCATTGAAATTAGTGTTGCATTTGTAAGCTACTACTCTGGGCAGGTCGGGAAAGATCTTACAGTCGAACCCGGTTATATTGAAGTCACAAAAAAACACCTATCAGTTCAATATAGGGCATAATTCAATATAAGCCTGCTAAAGAATTGGACGTCATAAAAGCACATAGCATCTATAAACGCACTTTATTGATGAAACTAGCTTAGTTTCACATAAAATAGTCCTGTATTTTTCCAGTTGAGCAACTTTGCTGCTGTGACAGCACGCATTTCTCCACATTGTCTGGAGTCGAAGCAACTGATACCGCAACTTTCCACATTTGTGCAGAAGTTCCGGACTAGTACGAGTGCACCAATCACCTTGGAGGATGTAGGCAAGGGATCATCATTGCTTTCCCATTTGTGCTCACTTTCACTAATGCTCAGTACTACGCTGGCAATGTAGTCTTCGTTTTCTGGCTCTCCTGTGGTCATGACACCATCATCCACACTCACAAACTCATTGACTATTCATCCATCAACAGCTTCCGGAAATTCTTACAGCTCACTACAAACTTCAGCAACACCGGCAATGGCCTTGTCGCATTCATCAGAATTTTCAGGGTCATCACTGGGCACGCGGAAGCCAGCACATCTGAAGCAGCTTCAGCTGAACCACTTGTACACAGCTGTTTTGACGTCTTATACACAGCTGTGCCTATGCGTCGGGCGCCACAGGAACCAGGTCATTTGTCTGCTTTAGCCCTAATTTCCCCCTTATTCTTCAAGATGGTGCTGAGAGTGCTCCTCTGAATCCTGTACGCTATTGCAACATCTGACTTCACAACGCGTTTGCCTCAACTTATGATTTCGAACTTCACGGCAAAAGGCAAGCTCTGCCGCTTTGCACTATCCATCACGGCAACACTACGGGAGAAGGCCCACAAGGCGCAAACACAATGAACGAAAAAAGCAGCGAGACTCGTACTAGCATGACAAGAGCACAACAGCCTCTGATTGGCTGTCTGAGCAATTGCTACGGGCTGGCCAAGATCATTTATTGCAGGGGCATGTCGACGGCTCGCCTGACGCGGCGCAGTCATGGTAGGGAGATTGGGTGGGTGGAGCTGCGCCACCGGGCTAGACCCCTTTTGGGATGTGTTGGCAGGTTTCTCTGCCACTGCCAAGGAAAGCCAACTTCTGGAGGCACTTTTGCGCTACTTCACGTTCGATATATCGGGAGTCGCTGCTGTTTTTGTTCGATGTAAATGTAGTTTCTTTATATATATACTCATTGTAACCCTACCGTGTTCAGAAATTGTTCGATATAGAAAATAATTCGATGTAAACGGGTTTGATATAGTTGGGTTCGACTGTATTAAGTTTCTGGTTGCTGGTAAGAATTGGGTAGTAGTTACTGAGGATGCCGATTCACGATTAGGAGTGCCTTTGAGAATTTAGTTGTAAGAAGAGGCGTTATTGTTCTTGTGATTTTAGGGTGGGGTTTGAGAACCTCAGCTCAATCAAGTTTGGTTGCATCAGTGTAGGCTTTGTGAAGGGCAGTGTTAGGGTGGTTCCTGTTTGATAGGGTTTCTTTAAGGTGAAGAAGTCTATCTTTGTAGTCATGGTTTTCAATGCAAATGCGACGTAGTCGTGAGGCTTGACCTTTAAAGATGCCTTGTTTGCAATGTTTGGATGGTGGCTTGTATATTCTAGGTGCTGTTGTTTATCAAAAGGTTGCCTATAGAGCGTGGTCTTTAGTGTCCCATTTTCTATATATATTGTCGTGTTTAGAAAGCTTGTGCACCCAGTTGAAGATTCCTATGTGAATTTTATTGTTGGTCTTGTGGTATGTATGTGATGACCATTTCCAAGGTTTTTTTTTTTATCTGTACATCAGTCAAGTGCTTTTATTTTTATTAGTCCTGCTAGTTTGTATGTGCTATTCTCTGCACTTCAATTTCGTGCTTGATCATGTTGTGTTTTTACGTGCTACTGTAGTTGTTAATTTGTACTTGTACTTTGGATTTCTCTGCTCCCCACTGCAATGCCAAATTGGCTTTGTGGGTACTTAAGTAAATAAATTACAAAGCTATCCTTGTAGTGCATATACGTCCCCTGACCAGCTCCCATTTAACGAATTATGCGATAACTGGAGTAGCGATGTCACACAATTTTTCCATTGCCAATTAGACAAAGCTGAGTATAATGCATACTATGCATCAATTTAATAATGTAAGCATGATTCTGAGTTTTTACAAATGCGGCACGCTACTAGCTACAATATAAACATACTATGGCATTGCTGGTCGATGTGGCAAACGGAAAGCACTAGTATCCCGTGTTTCACTATTACCACACTGGCTAAGATGGAAACTTCAAAATCACTTACAGTCTATACTCCATGTTGTCGTGAAGGAACATCATGTGGTCGAAAAACGGCCAGATGACGTTGTCTGACCTGGTGGCGCTTTTATTTTCCTCCTGAAGCACCTTCATAAGGCACCTAAATTTATCACATATGGATTTCCACCCCTTCTGCAGCGCTGTTATAATTTCATCTGCACAGATGAAACACGTTTTAGACATAGGAGAGTTGGTAGATAAGTGAGGCAGCATATACTGGTTTGACACATGCTTTCCATTGCGATCGAGCACGATCAAATTTCTGAATTGTGATCAGCTTATGCAGATTGTATAATAGAGGCAATCATGATCACAAAATCCGATCCCAATCAGGATCGAGTGCGATTGAAACTGCTCCCGTATGACGCCCATATAAAATTCCGAGCACTCACCTGTGACGGCAGCATCAGGCATGATGATCCTCTCTACCTCAGTTTACAAGCATCTGGTCATGTGCTTGTTCTTATGGTGTTTCTGTTTCGCCTACGAAAGCACAGGCCGAGCCTCAACTCAGGCGATAAGTGCTTCATTGTTGATTGCCTCCATCACCATTGTTTGACATGAGACCAGCAAGGCCTCGGTATGATTCCGAAACCCCAACAACCTGTCTCGAAACTGCCGGAGGTTTACATGCTGGCCACATGATGTCGGTGCACAAGCTGCCACTTCTGTTGTATACGCTCAAAATGACGATCAAAATCAAGCCCTGCCTGACGCGCATACGGGCTGCATGTCTCCCCTCTCAAGACTCGTGGGACGAGCGCGCACAGCCTCGCAGACGCGCGACACGTAGCTAGGCGCGTATGATTAGCCACGTGTGGTTGGGTTTTTACTTGTCACTGCCGACACTTTTCTCACTGTTGGCGTGAACGGCATCGTCCTCTATACCACCAAAGTCAGCAGTTCAGAAATGTCCATGACACAATAGGACCCAGCAAAGCCTTACAAGCACTGTGGTGTTCCACTGCAAGACTTCTAAAACCACTCGCTTGACACACCCGCCCAACGGCACTGATTGTCTTGCTCAAGGTTGTGAATAATACGCCATAATCACTCTGATGCAGCACTAACAGCAGTCTAAATGAGGAGAAGACGGCGTGAAATGCCCAGTAGAAATTCCCCAGCTCACACGAGGTGTAACGGCAGCGCTAGAGCAAATAAAAAAAATGATAAAGGGCATCACATTCGTGTCACGAAACAAAATATAGCTTGAGGTGCGTTCGGATGCTGGAAATTTTGGAAAATGACATTTTATATTTGTGCAAATGTGGTACTATCACTTTTACAATGCCCGTACAGTTTCACTGGTTCATTATAGGGCACATTTCCCTGTTGCAAAGTCCATTATAACTGGGTTTCACTGCAACGCCCTATGATATGTGCCCTGCACTTACAAGCATGCGTAACAATTGTGATTTGACATGAAAAGAAAGGTTTGGGTCTTAGTGTGCAAAGAAATATTATACAGCACAACAACTCTTGCAAGAGAAGGCTCCGATTTCATGCACATTTTCATATTATAATAACAATATGAATAATTTTGATATTGCAGTTTCTGCATGTATGTCACTGAAAACAATACAAAGCAAAAAAGGAGTGTTCACATACAACTAACATCTATGGCTACTGCTAACTAAAAAAAACATACTTTGAAATTTTAGACTAAGCCATTAATATCAGAGGACCCTGTATTCGACTCACCTCCTTGACAAGGCAGTTGTGAGAGTTCAGGTCTCTGTGAATGATGTTCATAGAGTGAAGATAGCACTGAAACAAATATAGAAGATTGAGCCTCTTTGCAACTTAGACAATGTCAGTACTGTCCTTATACATTGTAAAGGGAAGTTTAATGCCCCCCCTAAAATGGTAGCGGTGGTGGTATAAGCCTGTGCAAGTATTCAATATTTTTTTTATTCTTCAATAAAATATTATGCTATGTAGTATTCAGTTCGGATTGAATTTCATTATTAAAGCTTTCGAAGTACTTGAAATGAACAAATATACATATTTTTTTGCATATAAGCCACACCCTCAATTACAACACCCCAGACAAAAAATGAAATCCATGCTTAATCCAATGTAAATAAGTGCAATGTCCAAATGTTTGTAAAAAGCAGTCTCAATTTTTTTTCATTTTCGATGCAGCACAAACAGTGGTTAGGCCCAACAGCCAAGGCAGGCACGGCAGTGGATGGCAAACCTTCGCAGGGAGTTTGCCACCCATTGCAGGAATCATGCGTGCGGGCAAGACTGTGGACTGCAAAAGCAGCGAGCGTGCCTACCAAGGGTGTATGTGTGTTTACTCAACAGTACAGGTTAAGATAGCAAGTCAATGAAAAGGCTCAAGCTGAATTTGCACAATACAGCATAAACAACCAGCATCACGCAGTCCACCACAAAGTTTTAGTTAGACTGAAGCACAACAGTGGACAAGAGCCAGTAAACAAACTTGTGCTGCTGGAGTTGTAAGAAATGTGAACATGCATTTTTGCATGAAAATATCTGAGTAATGACAGTTTAAATGTAAACTGACCTTAGAGATTAACCTGTTTCCTTTATGGCAAGAACGAATATTTTTTTTTTTAATTTGTCACCATCTGGCACTTGTGTAAAGGAAGTACACAAATCCCACAACTATTGGAACTATTCACTTTGAAATTATTATACACTACAGGGGAAACCCGGTTATACGTCCCCCGGTTTTGCGATGAACCGGGTTTTACGACGGATTAGCGCAGTCCCGGCAAAGTCCCAATAGAAGCAATGCATTGAAAACCCCGGTTATCCGACGCAGGTTTACGCCTGACCGGCATTATACGACGACCCTCGCAAAGCGCAGGACGGAACGGCAGATGAAAGAAAAGTGCTGCGGGTCTCTTCCCTCGCTATGTCTCTCCACATGCGGAGCACTTGACACCGCTCGACCGGGTCACTCGGGCACAGCTTTCTTCCCTGCCTCGTCTCATCGTTTGTTTCTCTCTCCCCCACCAGCAGCCGCACGCGATGCTCGCTGTGCTGAAATAGCGCCTTTTTTTCTCCACAATCACTTTCTCCCTCTCTTCTCGGCGGCATCGCCTCTCGTCGCGTTGGGGAAGCGTTTCTCTCCTTCCAGTTTCCCAGCAGCAGATTGCCGACAAGGTAGCGTGTAGAGGACTAGGTTTATCGCACGTGTTCTTCGTCGTAATCCTAGCGACCAGCGTTCAGCGGAGGTTTTGAGTTGTGTGGAGCCACGCAACGCACAATGTCCCGAAAGCGGACAGTTCTGTCGCTTGGCGATAAGCTGAATATTATCGAGGAAGCGGAAAAGCGGCATGGAGCCACGAAAGCCAGCATTGATCTTCGCTTAAGACGATCCTGGCAAACAAAGCGGTGATATTGCAGAATGCCAACAAGTTCGGGCTCAAGCGGAAAGCGGCAAAAGAAGGACAGCATGAGAAGTTAGAAAAAGTTCTCATCAAGTGGCTGCATCAAGCACGGAGCTCTGCGATCAACGTTGACGGCGCCGTTCTAAAGGAAAAGGCGGACCTTGTGGCATTGCATCTGGGCATCAACGACTTTCAGGCATCGAACGGGTAGCTGGATCTCTTTAAAAAACGAAACAGGATTGTGTACAGCCGCTCCTGCAGAGAAAGCACTTCCGTGGACGTTTCGACGGTGAACGAGTGGATGGAGCCGCTGCCGGAGATGATTGCTGCATACAAGCCCTGCGACGTTTTCAACACGGATGAAAGCGGTATTTTTTACCATACGTGGCTCGAGCAAACCCTTGTGTTTAAGGGTGACAACTGTCATGGTAGCAAGCACAGTAAAGAGCGTGTGACGGCCCTATTCTGTACCAACGAGGATGGTTCCGAGAGGCTGCCCGTGCTCGTTGTTGGAAAGTTTGCAAAGCCACGGTGCTTTAAGAACTTGAAGACGCTGCCGTGCAGCTACAACTTCAACAAAAAGGCACGGATAACGTCTTGGCTCTTCAGCAATTTTTTGCAGCTGCTGGATAACAAAATGGGTACTAAGGAGAGGAAAATATTGCTTTTTGTGGACTACGCACCATGCCACCCACCTGATACATCCAGCCTGTGGAACATAAAGGTTGTTTTTTTCCGCCCAACTGCACAAGCCGGCTGCAGCTGCTGGATGCCGGCGTCACTGAGTGGGTCAAGCAAGGGTACCAGAAGCGGTTAGTGCAGCGTCGGCTGGCGGCTATGGAGCGCAGCGAGTCGGAAAAAAATATCACTGTGCTCGACGCCATGCATTTCATTGCCAGTTCGTGGAACGCACTGTTGCAAAGCACAATCGCTAACTTGTTCAAGCACCGTGGCTTTAAGCGAGAGACTGCCTCCTCTGCTGCGGATGCAATAACCTTGATGCCGCTCGAGGCCAATGTATGCTTCGCCAACGATGATTTTAAGGGTTTAAACCTCACTGCGACCTTCACCGAGTATGTGGAGGCCGACAACAAAGTTGCAATCTGCAGTGAGGTGTCACTGGATGATGCCATCGAGGAGGCTTTGCCTAGTGTTGACACCCCTGCGACATTAGACAAGGACAACGACGATGCCACAGATGCCGTACCTGTGCCTACCACGTTCGTCGAGGTGCTACGGCACATAGAACACATCTGGAACTTCATCTGTTCATGCGACGCCACAGAGGATTTCCTTTTGGACGTTACCCAACTGAAGTGAAAGTGCTTGATTCACGGATCAAACAACAACCAAAAGAAACTTGCTGACTTTTTTTTAATGCTCGCACCGGCTGGTGGGAATCGCAGCAAAGGAGTGACATAAAGGTTCGTTTGAATAAAGCATGATTGGTACCTGTACTGCAGCATTAATTCTTATCGTATTTACTTTTTTGGTAATTTGTGTTTCCAAGCCCTGCATAGTATGTCAGTAGCTTACACTGAAGTTCCTCGTAAATCCGTCGCGCCAAATAAGTAGTATTTTTATGGGCATAATTTATGTTTGGATTTTACGATGCCCATATTTTACGACGCTTTTTCGCGGTCCCAAGAAAGTCATATAATCGGGGTTCCACTGTATTTATGTTTCCTAGTAGAACCCTGGGAGTGTTAGACAGCACCACCACTCACAGACCTTGGCGGCGGATGTGGAATATCCTTTCTGCCACAGGCGCCACGAGAACATGATCTTTTTGGGTGAAGGCAACCGGTCAATAAACCCACACATGCTATCTGAAGGCACCAACGTTGCCGGATTCGAGACCCTCATTATGTAATAAACGAGAAGAAAGGGGGCTAACCGAGGGGCTTGATTTTTATTAGACATATCATGAGACCTCATAATACGACCTTTTATGCAAATAAGTACCTTGCCAATTCTCATACTTCTTGAGCATACTGCCAACTGTAGGTGTACATGGTATAAAGAAGCTGAAAGGAGGGAGATCTGGTCGTAGAAGCTTGGCTAGATGCAAATGGAATTCAAGAGGGGCACTGTTAAAATAGACAGATTAATGCCTTGCTTCAAAAGGTTTAAGTCGACGGATGCAAATGGCAGGAGTAGCTTACCTGCTCTGGGCTCATGCCCTTGACAAAAATGACAACTAGAAACATATCAAGCTAAATCTAAAAACATAGTGATTCCATACTCAGGCTCTTACCACATTAACAAAAGACACCGAACATAAAAATCAAAATAGAATAGAGGTAATGTATGCACTTTCAGCCACTACATATGCAATAAACTTCAGTTTAATGGTAATCTGTCTTTCCAGGTGTACGAATAGTTATATTTTCAAAGCAAATATGAATATTAAAGAATATTAGAGAATATAAAATATTTTCTTATTTCACAACAAACTAAAATGTCTGCGTAGAGCACATTTGGCAAAAGGTGGGGCTTTTTCAAAATTATTTGACACATGCACGTAATGCCATTTACAGCTGCATGTCCTATCAACTTGGGAGTTTGTACATGAAAAATCTGTACATGAAAAAATTTGTACATGAAAAATTTGTACATGGCACCACGGTGTGCCAGTTACCTGGCACACCAGGTAACTGAAACGGTTTGTACTGTTTGTAATTTGATGAGCAACCTCCCCACTGTATAGGTCCATGAATTGCACACCGTTACGCCACAGCTAAACAGCAGCCTCCTGTCACCAGTGCTGCCGCCACTGGTCCATGCACCTCTCTCTGGTTCCCCCTTCCATCTTACCTGTCAGTCAAGAACACAAGGAAAGGTTACCATTTCCTGTGAATCTTTCTGTCTGCCTCACTACCCTATCTTGGAAGACTTTTAAAAGCCTGTTAAGCCCTGATGAAGGAGCAGAGTTGGCTCCCAAATGTCGCGTTTATTAAACAAACTTTTTAGTTGGAGTCACTACTAAATTCTTATACATTAGACCATGAATTATATCAAACTGAGAGAGGATAGCGAAACAGTGTTATATATCAATAATTCGAACATAAAATAATCCTATTTGAAATTTACCTGACATCTGCCCACGTCTCGGAGAGCTTCCTCAGATCGTGAAAAGTGAGTACTGGTTTGCTTCTGCAAGGCCATGTCGAATGCACAATGGTTGACTTATTTTTGCTCATGAATGTTGCAAGTCACTTGCGCTGCAGAGTGGCTTTTGACATACTGAACGCAATGCTAACCATAAAAGCCTGCACACTACGCCCTAACATGTTACATGTAGAAGCTTTTGTTGTGAATTTTTATTCAATATAATATAGAAATGGGTGCACCATGGAATCAAACTAGCCTGTACGGGTATGCATCATGCTGCCATCAGTGCACTTGTACTGTGAAACACGCATGAACGTGCCTGGCCGTGCGTCCATACAATACCAACAATAAGTCAGTTTAAACAGCCAATTATCGTATGTGGGCAGCAAGCCAGATGCACTGTTGTATCGGGTTTCGCAACTGACTTCCTTTTGTAACGAGTTGTCCTTGCTTCTCATTCGTGAAATACTAAAATGCCGTTCGTGGCAGAAAACAAAACCGGCGGTGCAGCATCTACAGTTAGGCATCTCATGCACGTGCCACAACATGAAAAGATCAAGTGCCATCTAAGCTTTCTTGTGGCACGTATATCAGACCGGGAGACCTTTCACGTTCTTGAAGCAGAGTGGTGATGCACCCTTGCCGATAAAGAGCCAGTGTGCACCTCTCCAATTCGTGCGCTCAGCGCTTTGACGCATCGCAGTCGACACGTCCCTTCGTTCTCGGCCCTTCCCCTCCAGCCTCTGCGTTGGTGACTGCTGTCACTATACAAGCTGTTAGTATCTAAAGTGGTTTTCAGCTTGAAGAACGTTAGAGCCCATTCCCACTTGCATGTACTGTGCAGGCACGAATGAAATGCTTTTAGCGCAGACCCACGAATCGCACAATGATAAGTCTGGTGTGCCGATGCCGCAGTGGTCTTTACACACAGGGCGGATGTAGCGTGCATTGGTTTTATTAAAACTCAAACTCTAATGTAAGGATACCTCCAAGCTGAGGTTGGGGTTGGATTTGTTTTGGCCACTTGTGAAATCCTAAAATGTTGTTTGTGGCAGAAAACAAGGCTGGTGGTTCAGCATCTCCAGTTCGTTATCGTATGCCGACGCCACAACATGAAAAGATTAAGTGCCATTTAAGCTTTCTCGTGGAATGAATATCAGACTAGAAGGCCTTTCGCGTTCTTGAAGCAGTTTGGTGACCTGCCCTTGCCAATAAACAGCCACAGTTTGCACAAGCCACCTATATCTGAAACGAGCAAAACATAGCACCTTGCTCATTTTCCTTCATAGCATGTACTGTCCTTCATATTAAATCTCATTTGACATCTGCCAAAACAGTGCCGTTTCAAATTTATTGGCATTAAATATTTCCAATGAATTTATCGGCATTAAATATTTCCGTAAGGTGAAGTGCACTTCCAGGGGCATGGCACAGCATTCAATATATTTAATGAGGTGGCGAACGAGAGTTTGATGTACGTGTAGTACATCGTTATACTTTTGCATGGAATTTTTAAGGGGATTTTTCAACTATTCAATATAAACAATAATTTGCTATATCCTGGATCAACTGTGCAGCAAGAGTTGCATATAAATGCAAATGTGCCTTCAGCAAAAGTTTTTGCAGCCCGTAATTTAACATAAGCAAGCATTCTCTGTCACTCACCATTCCTGCGGCAATGTCTCTGGCCAGGTGCAACCTCTGCAACCAGGGCAGAGGCTCGCTCGAGTCATGAAGCAGGCTGCGCAGGGATCCCCCACTCACATACTCAGTGACCAGGTGCAGACGCTTGTCCCGGTAAAGCACACCAATGAAGCGCAGCACATTTTCATGGTGAAGAGAACGCAACACGGCCACCTCCTTGAGGAAGTTCCGCTGGGCCTCCTCATCCAGCCGATGGAGCTCTTTGACCACCATCACCTCACCAGTTTCACGGTGGGTCACCTGGTTCCCAACACATGAGCACAGGTATGTGTTGTGGGCATTGAGGTGCATTTTTCACTCAGTTCCGTGACCCCTATTTACCCCTAACGCCCTAGATTACAAAAGCCAAGATAACATGCATGCTGTAGAACCTCATTGATATGATCTCATTTTGTACGATTTCCCGGTACCAAGCTTGCAACAAGAATGCAAAAATTACACAATTACAGTTACAAATTTTTTTTACTAGTTAATACATTCCTGTCAAACACCATATTTTGGCACCAACATTCAGTATCTCGCCCACGTGCTATTGTATACTATTGTACAATACATTTGCAAGCTGCGATATCCCGCGCAAACAAACATGTGTGCGAAACACACGGCAAGATCAAGAGTGGTAGGTGCCTGCAACAGCAGCTTCCCTGTGATCTGTGCCCACCCGTGTCACGCGAATATGCCACCACACACTCGTTTCCGATTCCGGTACCAGCAAATCTCCTGATGAGTCGTTGCACAAAACCATTCGCAGTCATCGCGCTAGCCCACTGCAATAAGCAGCTTCACCTATCTGCTTCAAAGCATGTGTGGCATAGCGCTGTTGGAAGCATACTGCATAACGTAAACATGCAGCTGTTTTCTGCTGCTGGCAGAGCATCATCCACTCTGGCAGTATCCTATTCTGGTGTTGCACACTAGCTCGATTTCATCTTGGTTTACCATAACTATCTTAAAACGACAATGCGTGTATTGGATCGCTCAGCCCCTATGAGCTGGACGTGCATCAGCGTGTCGTGCTGCAACAATTCTTGCCCGGTGGACACATCAAAACTTCCCACAAAAATTCTCCCTCAAAGAAGCTTCTGACCCTAGCTGAATTCTAGGAGCACAAACGTAAGCTTGCCGAAACCACAAAAACAAGGTCCGTCTCGGGTCACTCGGACCACACTGATCGGTGATCAATCGCATGCACTAGCATCTTGTGCTGCAACAATTCGCGCAGTGCCTTGAATTAAGTAGAAGTCTACTACAGTTAAGATTGCCGAATTTTTTTAGTGACTGTGAATTGTACATTTTCTTGGCTAGTGCATTATTTCTTGTTTTTTCCAAAACATGTCAATGAGGTTCTACAACTTCAAAGAAGCATAGCTCAGCCAAGTGATCACAGGCTTGGAATCTGTGTCAGCAAGATTCATCGACGCAAACCAGACTTGCAGAGGCATGCGTTGTGTTGTATGTTGTCAACAACAAATGCTACCTCTCTTCTGCCTGGGACTTTACACTTTTTTTAATACTGTCTGACATAGACACTAACTCAAAATACACCAATTCGATACACACAGTATTGACTTTACTCAAGAGCAAGGATACAAGGCATGGCTGCACATCACATAAGATTGCTTCAAAGCTCACCAGGTACACTTGGCCAAAGAAGCCTTTTCCCAAGAGCTTTCCTTGGACCAGGTCAGATGCCCGAAAAATCCTCTGGTTTTTTGGCTCAATGCGGAATGACTTGGTTCTACTGAGGTCATAGGATGGCTGGCTGCCACATGCCGCTGAATCACTGAAAAGCAGCAGCACAAGAACGTCCAATCTGGAGGCATAACCCCTGAGAAATCACACTCCTCATCACTTTCATGGCACATAACAGGTGTTCCTTGAAGATGCTTATCCTGCAAATGCACTCAACAAAAATGCTACATGCAAATACACTGACATATATTACGCGGCACAATCGCTGGTGGCCAATCTTAGACACTGACGCATCTCTATTATTGCTGCGACTGGCCATTCAGAGCATGGCATTCAATTCTTGCCAAAGCCAAAGAGGAAGAGCGAAAAGAATGCATAATGAAATGGATCATTCGAAAATATGGTTCCAGTGCAAAAACAGAAAACCATTGCCAAATTGTTCTACGTTATGAGTGGCGTAGCCAGAAATTTATTTTGATGAGGGAGGGGGGTTCCTCCTTGCCGACTAGTACCAATCCCCCTCCTTCACCTCTCTCTCTCTCTCTCTCTCTCTCTCTCTCTCTCTCTCTCTCTCTCTCTCTCTCTCTCTCTCTCTCTCTCTCTCTCTCTCTCTCCGTATGCATATGGAGGTTGCACACCACGTAAAGACAAACTCTTAGCACTCGACAGACAAAAATGCTTTAACAATGACAATGCATGTTTTTGCACTGCCAAAGCAACACTTTGCTTAACTTCTGACAAAAGTTCTTTATTAAGACAAGCAGCGACTTAGCATAAAATTATGCAATCATCTTTGGTTATTTTTAAAAATCATTACTTTAAAGAAAACTAAAATTTTGTTTACGAATTGATGCATTTATATAATGTATGTCGATGACCTAGCTGGTACACGACTTGGAAAAACGAACAGCACTAAAACTGGGGCCAAACAAAAGCAAGACAGTGCACTATATATTGTGTGTCTTCTTGTAGGGCTTTGAAGGTAGGGCACTTTATGGTGCCCTACCTTCAAAATAACATCGCTGATTTTCCCAGGGTGGCAGTCTGTCTCACGAACCTTTATTCTGGGATTCCTGTACGTCTGACGTACCTTTATATATAGCGTTAAAAATACAGGAACAAAGCTTTGCGCTAGAACTTCAATTGTATCATATGACAGTCCTTCCATGTGTTTTCTGGTCATGCAACTGCCACCTCAGTTTTATATAAAGCCAGCGCCCACTGCTAAAGGCGTAACTGCGCATGAGAGGGCATGCGAATGCCACTACCGCTGTAGTTGTGTGTGGGGGCAGCCTTGGCAATCTAGGTTTCCAAACTTTCGCAACTGCCACTTCACTTTCACGTAACTACTTTTAACACTCCACATGCATCAATAACTACGTGGGCGAGTCATCTGCCATCAAAGGAGCGCCCAAGGAAAAAAATTGCTGCTCAAAACATGCAGCTTGCCACAGCTTGTCATGAAAAAAAAAAATCCGGGATCTTACGTGCCAGAACCACGATATGATTATGAGGTAGGCCGTAGTGGGCAACTTCGGTTTAATTTTGGCTACCTGGGGTCCTTTAACATGCACCTAAATCTAAATAAATGGGTGTTTTTGCATTTTGCCCCCATCGAAACGCAGCCGCTGTGGCTGGGCAGTCTCAGTCCAGATTTCTTTCTCAGCACTGTTCGTCTGAACGCTTCAATAGGTTCCACTTAATATTTGTCTGAAATTCAACACCACACATACGCAACAAAGCGCCAACAGTGCCACTTGTAAACTGAGGCACACATCTGGACTGCTGTACCCTCACATCACATAAGTAGCACCAGGTTGTTCACCGAGCACAGCTGCTCACTTTCTGTTAAACCATGAACAGTATCTTATCAGGAGATCAAAACAATGAAATCGTTATTGCAAGTGCTGCTTCCATAATAATGACTTCATTTAATGACAAATAAAGGGAAAGTGAGCTGCTCCCTGCGCTTAAGATTTCTCGGCAATGTGATGCCATTTCTGAACGAGATTTAGGCAGGATAAATGTAAGACAAACCTCACAACTATTAAATGCCTTTGGTGTGGCTTTTAGTATAGGATTAGGGCAAACATGAAGTGTTAGGACCTGTACAGCTGAAACTGCATTGTAATTAGGCAACTGTCTTAGCAAGCAGTCGTTTAGAAGCATCAGTAACCCCAGAACTTATTCACAATGCTCGTGGCAATGACGCAGGAACAACGAGACTAGGTATTCTGGTTTTTAATGCACAACTATTTGCAAGAGGTTAAAATATTCTAATAACTAACTGGTCCTGATAG
Organism: Dermacentor variabilis; assembly: GCF_050947875.1. NCBI lineage: Eukaryota > Metazoa > Arthropoda > Arachnida > Ixodida > Ixodidae > Dermacentor > Dermacentor variabilis. The sequence continues at coordinate 9,456,897 of NC_134570.1, forward strand.
TTTTGTCATGATCTAAAAATTGAAAAAAGAAACAGTTTAGTAATTCAATTAAATAAAGTAAAACACTTTGGTGCAAAAACATCATACAAGAACGATCATTTACTTCTGTAAAATAAGTGACATACAGACAACACAAGGAGGCGTCCAGTCACGAATACTCCAATAGTCCCAATGCAAGAAGTTTGTTAAAAGCATGGCGCTGACATAAGAAGCTTAAAGAATGAACATCAAAACATGGGGAGATATGCATTGGGACACAGGAAACACCAGCAAACAAATGGCAATAAATACAGAATGCATAATCGATTGTTTCTATACACAAGAAAGCGTAAAGCTTAAGCATTTCATAACACATGGCAAATCAACTCTTAAATGAGCACAAGTAGCCACAGCACTAATACTGAAGTTTTTCTTACTCGGACATTTTTTTTAAATAGAAAAATCGGCGCTCTTCAATCTTACCCGACGACTCGCGTGGTCGTTTGCAAGGGGGTCTAACTGTTGATGAGCGGGACTGAGGTTTAGGTTTCGTGAGATATGCGGGAAGGCCTTCAAAAATCCTTGTGACGGCATTAAGCTTCAGCGTCAGTGTTTCACCCTCCAAGAACACGGTGTCGCAGTTTATATTAAAATTGTAGGCAGTGATGATGCCCAAGGCATCGAAGCGTTTCAGGCACAAACACATATATTTGCATTCAAAGCTAAAACCACTACTTTCCTGCCGCAGTATTTATTTATTTATTTATTTATTTGAATACCTTCAGGGCCCATAGGGTGTTACAGAAGGGAGTGGTAACAATAAATATTAAAAAAGCAAAGCAAATATTAAGAATTAGGTAACATATTCAAGCGCATTTTTAAAATCACTGTGGTCCATAATAGATATAATGGAGGTGGGTAAGTGGTTCCAATCATTACAAGTTTGAGGAGCGAAAGAATTAAAGTGTTGGTTAGTGTGACAACGAGGAACAAACACTTTATAACGATGGTCAATACGAGATATGAATGAAGGGTGGCAAAGCAATTCTTGCTTAAGATGAGAGTTATGGCAGTAAATCTTATGAAATAAGGAGAGATGTGCTGTTTTCCTGCATAAGGAAAGGGATGGAAGCCATAACACTGTTTTTTAATAGATGAAACAGTGGAAAAACTGGAGTAGCTGGAAAAAATGAAGCATGTGCTACGATTTCGTACAGCTTCAAGGTGACTAATAAGATTTTCAGTAAATGCACCCAACACAGGTGATGCATATTCTAGTTTGGAACGAACAAAAGTTTTATAAAGAAGGAGTTTAAGAGAAGGGGACATAGAAAAATTACCGTGCAGCAGCTACCCAAGCATGCAGTTAGCATTACTGACAATATAATTAATGTGTGGTTGTCGAGACAGGTTAGAATTAATGTGGACCCCTAAGTAGTCACTTCTTCAAGAGGGGAAGCATTTACGTTATACCTACAAGCGTTCATGGAAAGTTTACGAGAAATTTTCATTAGTTTGCACTTCGTCATGCTGAGTTTCATTTTCCATGTGTTACACCAGTCATAACTACTGTCAAGGTCAGTGTGTAGTAGTGATGTGTCATTATCAGAGGAAATCACGCGATATACAACATAGTAGTCTGCAAAATGCCTAATAGAGGAGTTAATACAATCTACGGTCTGCTTCTATTTCTCGCACTGCTCCATGTCACTCGGTAAACAAAACAATAACACCTTTTCGGTTGTTCCCTCGTAGCCGAAATGGCATCCCGGCACACAAGACGTGTTTGGCATTGTCGTTCCACCCCGCCACTTCAGCTAAACAGTCGAGAACTCGAATAAATAGCACAGCACATGCACAGAATGCACCACATCAATCAGCTCGTCTCGTACTGCACAAGCATTTCGGTGCGCAAACGATGCCCTCTGAGGCACAGTTGCGCCACATTGTGACAGCTTTGAGCACTGTATGAACCTCTCTCATAGCGCGATGGCGGAGTTTCGTCGCCAGAAAGCATGGAAGGACTCAGACCATATGATGCAAGTTTCACTCACTTTCGGTGACTTGCTGTCTGACTTGTTTGAAGATATGTTTGGAAGTAACTTGCGATCATGGCATTGTAGTCATCATGCAATGCATATTGTTATTTGATCACACTTAGGAAGTGATGAGGCAGACAGTCTGAAGCAGGGCTGCTTCCCGTTTAGAAGCATTTGTGGAAATTATGGCATCTGTAGTTTGCAGTAAAATAAGGGCCAGTAGCTCCAAGAGATTTGAAAGTGTTGTGTCTCCTGACAGCCAACTATTCAGAGATGTTCAGTTAGGATGGGCTCTCTGCAACAAGCAGCACATGCTATGACGAAGTAGGTGAGCCTTAGCTAGGTGACTGGCCACAGCCATGTTGTGCTGAGCGATCAAGCGGTGATGAGACACTCTCTCTAATATATAATTATCCGCATTACACCAACTTCTCTCTTTATGCCTTTTATACGCATCCCCCCCCTCCTCATATCCATCACCCCACTACCCTTCTTAAAATTATTTTCCATTAGTCACTATTGCACTCTTCTATATCTACAGTGTTGCTGAATGGCACTGCGGCCCCTAGCATTCCTATATTTCTTTTTCTGTGTGGACTTCAAGGCCATTTAACTGCCCTGCCACTTGTTTATTGTGGTGGTTTCTTAGCTTCCCTGGCCCAACACCCCCCGTCCTTGATATATTCTGCTGTGCGCAAATCAACGTTCTGTAGGTCTTTCTTTCTTGTCTCGTTTTCATTTTTATCAGCATACATACAAACTAGCCTAACACCAAGCTCTTCTCAAGTTTATTAATGCAATGACAGTCAGGGTCACAGAAAAAGAAAAAAAAAAGAGAGAAGGGAGGTTGCTTATCATGCGTTTCCTAGACAAGCAAGTTGCAATATTTTTGGAATGCTGCAGCGTGGTCAACGATTCGGTCAACTGCCAGAAATGAGAAGCTCTTCGATGACACGAAGGTCTGGTGGGGAGCAACAACGCCCCCATGTTTTATGCACGCGCTCGTCCCATCTTTACCTGTGTTTGGAATTTTTAGCACTGATCCCCCCTCAGCAGTTATGGCTAACAGCATCTGGAATGAGGTAGAGGCACACCATGATGGAGCCGCAATGCTCTGTGCATGGGAGAGGGGATCTCCTCCACGACAGCACCCCACCCCCGCCATCCCTTCGAACTGCCACTAGCGCTCACCTTGCTTTCACATTCAAGCTTTTCCTTTTATCCATGTCGCTCTTTCGGAACGACATGGATGGACACCTCTTGTAACGTTCTGTTCCGTGGGAAAGGGGGCAAGGGTAAGGGGGTTCTTACGAAAATTTCAGGGGGAGGGGATTCCGACCACCCCTCCCTGGGTATGCCAATGCACATTACGAAGCATTGCTTATTAAAAGTTCAAGTGTGTGGAGCATTCACAACAAATGAGCAGTTTGTTTGAATACCTGGAATTTTTCAGAGCATACAAATGATTGCCGTTTCTAAGGAAAAGTCAAGTTCAAAAGTGAGCTCAATATCAAAAGTGAGCTCAACGCCGTGGGTTCGATACCAGTTGCGGAAGCCACATTTCAATGGGAGCAAACAGCATGAATGCTTTTTCTCCAAAAGTATAGGTGCATGTTAAAGAACCTCCAGTTGGTTAAAATTAACCCCTTCCCACAGTGTGCCTCACAATGATATTGTGGTTTGGCTCGCATAAGCACAGATTTTAATTTTAATACTGTGTGACACTATGCAACTTTTCGTCTTATGCCTACTATGGTCTCTAGGACTGAATTCATTGCCCTTTTGCTACAATTTTTATTTGATTGTGCACACTAGAGAACTAAAGGGACACTAAAAGCAAATAGTAAGTCAAACTAAAGTGATACATTAAGGTGATCACGGCCGCCATCTTGCGTATAGTTCAGGTTCTCCCACCAGGCAATGCCACTCAGTCCCGTCTTGAAAAAGGGAAAAAAACCTGCTCTTAGCCGTTGCAGCATGCTCCGGTCTGTACCTGTTGTGATGCAGTGACAGGTGATCTACTGCAGCTGATAAAAGTTCCCTCCACCTCCCTTGTTTTCAGGACAAGTTGTGCCAGGCACCATTGTCATTTTGTTGCTGCACATGGTGGTTTTCTCACGGCTGATGCTTTCAACAGTGGCTCAGTTGAACCTTTCTGTATGTAAAATGGTCGGCGCCACTGATTGATAGTGGCTATAGGAATGATAAGTGGTTCGCCACTGCCACTTTTTGACGTAGCTGTCATGCGAGTGCGGGCCGTTGCTCTGAAAACCATCTCGGTAGAAGGCCTGCTGACTGCAGTGCTCACTGCCCCGCCATAGCACAACACTAGCTGTAATAATACAGACAGATTGAGAGTAAAATGGACGGAACCTTGAGTGACGTTGACCATCAAGTAGTTTTGTTTCTTTTTCTCCCTAGCATCTACCTTTTTTTTAAAGCATTTTCTAAAGTACAGGCCCACTAAATGAAGGTTTTGGGCTTGAAATGATAAATATAGCTTTGTGCCTATAAACACATAGATAAATAAAAGGAAATGAAGGGAAGAAAATTGCTACTGACCGCAGTAGCTACCTAGCGCAGTCTGCTGACACCTGAACACCGGTCAGCAGCAGGAGAGGAGCAAGAGTAAAAGAGTAGGGGGAGACGTTAGTATAGATTAAGGAAGCACTATTTACAACAGAGCAACTAAGTAAAAAGAAAAAAAGATATGTCATTTGTGCACTGAATTCCTCGAGAAAGTTTGTCACCGGCACTGTTAAGTCCTGTGCAGTGGCGTAGCCAGAAATTTCGTTTGGGGTGGGGCTCACGCAGCAGCTAGGCCTCCACCTTACAGAATTTGTCGAGGGATCAAATACATTAATAATAACTGCATTGCCATTGTAATAGATGCTGCAAATTAATTCTTGAACACTGCGCATCGTCAAGACAAGCAAAATATGTATTTCTTCATAAAAGAATATACTCGTATGTCTCAAAAATTGTGCTCGAAATAACTTATATCAGTGCTTCCATGTTTTCTGTCTATCTATACGTAAAGAAAATATCACATGAACATTAGAGTTATATCAGTTTCAAACCAGCAGCGCAGTGCATGCCGCTGATATGAAAAATGTAAAGGCCATGAAATGAACAAGTTGAGGACAAATATTTTAATGAAACTTTGTTAACCTCCCTGCCTTTCTCTCATTTGCATCTCTCTTTCTGTGTCACTCAAGAACCATGTTTACATTTTTGTACATATGCATCGACCAGGGGAAAATTTCACTGACGCTGTCCTTTGTTAGAATGCATTGCGCAGGAGCTGCTGTCATCAGTCGTGTATTGTGAATTGCACCAGAATTATAGTTACAACAGAGAGCACATATAAAAAGCAGGAGTTCTGCAAAATATGCGAGGGCAAGTCAAATGAAAGTGAGCCAATGCGAATACATGACTAACGGCGTACTTTATCTAAAAGTAGTATCCATGAACATTTAGACATTTGTCCCGCTGAAGTCGGATGATTACCGTCTCACAAAACTCCTTGGGTTGCTGCTTCAAAAAGTCTAACTGACTCTTTCACGTCATCGTCTGACCCGAATCTGGTTCCCTTGAGCTGCTTTTTTTTTTTTTTTAATGCTCCAAAATGTGGAAGTCACAAGGCGACAGGTCTGGGCTGTATGACAGATGTTGCAGTGTTTCCCACTTGAACTTTGCCAGTTTAGTATTAACCCCATCAGCGTCATGGGGACGGGCATTGTTGTGGAGCAAGATGACCCCATTCCTCAATTTTCGAAGTCGTTGGTTCTTGATTGGGACACGCAGCCGATGCAACATTTTACAATATCAGAAACGACTGATAGTCTCTCCAGGTTTAGCAAATTGCCGCTGACAACCAAAAAGAAGTCAACAACACCTTTCCAGCGGAAATGACGGCCTTTGCTTTCCTTGGGGATGGTGAATTCAGATGTTTCCATTGAAAGCTCTGCCGTCGTGTTTCAGGCTCGTAGCAGTGGCACAATGATTTATCCCCAATCCCAATTGCAGACAAAAAGTCATCACCGTCATTGTGATACCGGATCAGATGAGTCAAGGCAGCACCGAACCTTTCCGTCTTCTGGTGGTGGTTCACAATCTTGGGCATCCATGGCACGCACAGGATCCGATAACCGAGGTGTTCATGAATTATGGTGTGACCCGAACCGTGACTGATGTTCACATGCCCTGCCAATTCATCTATGTTTATCCTCCCTTCTTGTCTAATCAGCCTTTGCAATTGTGTTGGGGTGATTGCACGATGGCTTTGGCTTTCTCTTGGATCGTTTTTGCAACGTTCACGTCCCTTTAACTGCTTTTTCTCCAATACTTCACAGTGGCCAATGAAATGCAATGATCAACGTACACGGCAGGCATATGGCGACTAATTTCTTTTTGGGAAACATCTTCAGCTGCCAAAAACCTCACGACACCACGCTGTTCAACTTTTGGAGTGTCCATTATGCCACGAAACCAAGTTCAACCCAGTGTACGAGAGCATTAAAGGGCCCCTCACAAGGCCGCATAGCAAATTTTTCTTATATGCCGGAAGTTGTTACGTGTCCTCCAGAGCGTGTACTGCCGAAAAACTTTTCAAATTGGCTCATTAATAGCAGAGATAGAAATATTTCAGTGCCGCAAACCCATGATTTCTGCAGGCGGGCTCAACTGCATAGTGAGACTCTCTCCACTCGCCCCGTCTAGCCTCCGCAAACGAAATTCCTTCTCTACGTTCCCCCATGCCGGACCTCGAAGATCGCGTGACACATACGCCATGGGCCCCACCTTCACTTTTATTTTTCTCCTCACTTTTTTTTTCCAGCACCACGCACTTTCGCTGGCGGCGTTGTGCGCGAGCTGTTATCGTTTCGAGCAGCACACAATTTTGCTCATTGTGCACAAGGACACATGACTAGCAGTACAATTCAATGCTACATGAATACTGACGCAGAACAAGTGAATCGCAGAACATGATCACATGCTGGAATATGGTAGAAAATGGCATAGTTTCGGTACCTTCGCACGTGTCCGCACGACCGTGGGAACAAGTAAGCAGACGAAGCGGAAGTGCATCTCTCTTGCTTCGGTGTGACGTAAAACAAAAAAACACGCAGGCATTCCGTTTGTGTGTTTTATTATTTCTCTAAACTTCAATTCGTCAATTCAAGCAACAGATCACACAAACAACAGATGTTGTCTTGAATAATTCTCGAAATAACATGTCACCACGAGCGACGTCACACTGCAGACACGATTACGTAGGCACAAGGGCACGATTACGTCACCATCTGGCTTGGAGCGCAGCGGCCGCAAGTGAAGAAGGAAACGGCATTCAGACTGAAATTTCAGATCTTTCCACGGCGCAATACTTTGCAGACACAATTGTTGTCGTGCAATGCATGCTCTGTGCTTGTCAGCTCAAAATGGCCAAACCTGGTGAGGGGCCCTTTAAAGAACCTTTATCCTCACACCTGCGAGTCACTTTTTGTAAATGAGAGATGACTCTGTGCCACGCGCATGCCTCGCACATAGTGAACGGAACCATTATTACGCGGGGTGGGTTGGCTCACTTTCATTTGACTCGCCCTTGTGCATTAGAAATGCGAATATACAATGGAATATACAAATGAGAAGATACAGCTTGATAAAGGGCAAGTGTCACTGGAAACTAAGTTCACTGCACATATACACAAAACCTAGCAACAAGTTATTTAAATACATGTACGAGTTTTCAATAAATCTACGTATCTAAGAAAAAGTTACTGTATATAATGCATCAAACAAGGCAAATAAACATCTTGCGCAACAAAAGATTCATAGATCACAGCCCCCCCTCGCACTACTCCCACTGATGCGTTGCACGTGACAGGAGGTGGCGCACTTCCTCACCGCTTTTCTCCCTTGCATACAGAAGATTGAGCCACCACCATCGTCGACTCATCTATGCGGCGCCCTTCCCCCCCCTCCCCTACGCTTTCACTCACACATACACGATCACGATCACTATCACTCGCACATACACAGTCACGATGTTATCGCCCTTGGACTTTATACGGAACATGAGGGCAACGTCGATGGCAGGAGTGCACCTAGAGTGTCCATATAATTGCTACCGAAATAACATAAGTGTATCCGGCAACTGAAGCATCTCGCGGCCCATTACTTTCCGCAAAAGAAGAAGTAATAAAACTGAACTTTCACCATGTGACAATTTGCTGCGCCGCAACAGTGCCTTTCTTTTATGTGTGGGGCGGGGGCACGGAACTGAAAAATATGCAAGGAAAGCATGTTGACCATAATCAAATGCGTACTTTTGGCACCAAATGTGGCTACCGAAGGAATATCGAAGAAATTGTGAGACGCTTGGTCCACAGAGAACCATAAGCATACTGCTCGGTTCTCTACACTGGCGAGACAAAATTGTGCGGAGAGGTTGCGCTCATGCGAACGCGTTGCAATCTGTCGAGTCCCCGCAATGATGGCGGCGAGCGACCATGCATTGTTTCTTTTTCTCGTCTGCTAGCCAGAAAGCGTCCAAAACAATGGCAGACGAAAATCCACTTGGCCAAAGAAAAATGAACCCGCATTGAAGTGTGCTGCGCGGTGGTTGGGGCAACACGAGAAAGATGCATGCACTCTGGCTGGTTCCGGCAGCCCGCGTGTAACGAAAAAAAAAAAAAAATGAAGTGGCTCAATGTGTCCTTGCGAATAAAAGTCAAAGTAGAAAAATAAATAAGACCGTAGTTACCTTTGCTGGCTTTAGTGTCTTGACATGGATGCTTTGGCGCAGGTGAAAAAAATGTTAATATTCTTTTCTGTAACATAACAGCACAAATGAACTGCCACAACGCTTCCTCTCATCCAACCTCGCTGCGTGCTTTGTCAGCTTGTCTAATAGTGTGTTGATTTGGCTTGTCTCGTTGTATGATGTGTGGGGATGTGCGACTCACACGTCCCCTGATATCTTGTTTTCCTGCATAGCTCACGTCACCTGCAGTGCAGCTTCGCCGCGTGGCCTGGCACCCGCGGCGGTCGGAGTGGTTGAAGCGCAGTGCGAGAGATGGCGCAAGTGTTGCGCTGCTAGCGCCGCCTCACGGCGGGGTTACTTGGGTGCGGGAAAGACAAGGCGCTTCCTCTTTGGTTCAAGACGGCAAGTAGCGCGGACGTGCCGCGCGTGCGCCAATCCATGCTTCTGCGAGACCGTCTCGCGTGGCCACCTTCGAACGCGCTACCATTCGTGTGACCGTACACGCGAACAACCAGGCATTGGGATCCAGCATGGGGCGAACATTTTCGCTCGCTATCCGGTCGCGGTGAGTCGGTCGCGATTTGTCGCGCGCCCATCGGCATGTTTTGTGGATAGCAACTCGGCTAGCAGGCATTGATCTATGAAAGGTGCAATAAATGCCCTTGTGATTGTTCGCACTACTGTGTTGTCGTTCCTTTGTCTCAAGAGCATGGGTGTGAGAACCCCACAGATGCTATGTATGATTTTAGGAAAGTCAATGCACCTTTGGCGTCAAATGTTTATAACAACATTAAACCCACAAACTTCCGTAGTTGGAGATCTAAAGCACAACTGGAAATGTCAATGCACCTTTCACATCAAAAGCTTATGAGAACTTTATACCCATAAAGTTTCAGAATTGAAATCCATGCACTCCGTAGATTCCGCGGCCTCCGCGAGATGCCGCGACGAGCCCGCTCGCCATCAAAATGCCCTTGAAACTTCATGCTCGGATTGGGCTCTTTGTGTTATCTGACTCCGGTGCATGGGCGTTGTCACGATATCCAGCCCAGCTTCGCAATGTTCGCGCTGAAATGTATTTTCGAGCATGAAAAGAACATTCTAGGCGAAATCCAGCATGATTTCCGGCATTGGGGGTTGTTTTGGTTCGTGGCGCACGACAGCACGAAAAAATTCCAGGGGGGCTGAAGCCCCGTAAGCCCTCGCCCCCTCTGACTATGCCCCCAGTCCTGTGGAACAGCCGAATGGCAAGGCCCTACTGCTAGAGGAAGTCACAGGGCGTTTGTAAGCTACCCCAAAACATGCATACATGCAAAGAAATTAGAGTTGTTTGCACCGCTGACACCAGTTTTGTTTCGACTGCAATATAGACCTGATGCCTATTTCCCTACGTTCAGAAGTCCCCCAGCTAGCCCGTTTCCATAAGGTACTTTGGAGCTAACAGTACACAGAGCCCCAGTGCGCCAAAAAGGGTGCTTTTGATATACATGCGTGACAGAAAAGCTTTGCATTTTGCCAACTAAAACACTATGAGCCCCATGCATTCCAAAAGAGATGTCGTTTATCGAGAGGGCATCGCTTTTTTTTTCTGTTTGTAAACTGCATGAACATGAATGGGGATTAGGGTGACACTGGCCATGCTCTGATACAAGAGTGCCGGCTCCTGGAATCGCCGAAGCTAAGCAGCATTGATCTTAACTAGTACGTGAGAGGGAGACCACTTCCAGGAACACCGACTGATGATAGCTCTGCCTGCCACGGATTAGTTTAAATGTCTGCTTTGTGCGATACAGTTAGGGTAATGGCGGCAAGGGCTGTCCCCTTCCCTCACAATAACAACAATTCCTCGCCACCAAGAATATACCAAAAACTCAAGTAAGATGAGCAGACGCTATCCACACAAAAATCGGAGTAAGCAGACCTGGCCGCCAGAAAGCAACCCTGCTCTCTGTCAATGGTCTGGTTCCCTTCTGGCATGCGTGGGACATTGCTTTCTCCCCTTTCGAAGGACCTGTGTTTCATATTGTGCCACAAGCCAGCCGAACAGCTTTGGGCACTCGTCAGCGTGACGAAGCATGCAGACAAAGCCGTTCCAATGTTTGCCATCAGCATGTGCAGTGCGCGAGCACCAGAATACAGATGAGATAAACAGCCTAGATTTTCTGTCTGTACGAACCGCAGATGAAGCGCGAAGGGCAGCACTCCAGGGAATGAAGTCACGTGTTGAAATCGGGATTGTGAAATCTTCAGTAACCGAAATACACGCTAGTTGTAACAATTCATGACGGTACTGACAGCACTCGTGTTCTGTTATTCTGTCCGAGTCTGCGGTTGCGCTACCCTCGTGTATGAAACTGCCTTTCACTTCGTGACCCATGCAAGTGGGAACAAATGTTTCAAACCGCAGGCAATAAAGGAAAAGAAAGGGGGTTAACCGAGGGGCCCGGTTTTTATTAGACATATCATAAGAAGCCAATAAACACTGACATCAAGGACAAAATAGGGGAAATTACTTGTGCTGAATTTATTAAATAAAGAAACGATAAATTAATGGAAATGAAAGTGGATGAAAAAACAACTTGCCGCAGGTGGGGAACGATCCCACAACCTTCGCATTTCACGTGCGATGCTCTACCAATTGGGCTACTGTGGCGCCATTTCCCCATCCACTTTCTTGGGTACAGTGGAACCCCAATTATACGTCCCCCGGTTTTGCGAAGACCCAGGTTTTTCAACGAATTAGCGCAGTCCTGGAGAAGTCCCCATAGAAGCAATGCCTTAAGAACCCCAGTTATCCGATGCAAATTTACACCTGACCCGCATTATAGCACGACCCTCGCGAAACGCGGGACGGAACACCGGACGAAAGAAAAGTGCCACAAGTCTCTTTCCTCGCTCCCGTCTCTCCGCATGTGGAGCGCTTGACACCGCTCGACCGGTTCACTCCGGCACAGCTTCCTTCCCTGCCTCGTCTCATCGTTCGTTTCTCTCTCCACCACCAGCAGCCTCCCGCAATGCTCGCTTTGCTGAAAGAGCACCTTTTCTTCTCCACAATCACTTTCTCCCTCTCTTTTTGGTGGCGTCGCCTCTCGTCGCGTTGGGGAAACGTTTCTCTACCCCCCACCAGCAGCCGCCCACGACGCCCGGTGTGCTGAAATAGCACCTTTTCATGTCCACAATCACTTTCTCCCTCCCTTCTCGGCGGCGTCTCCTCTCGTCGCGTTGGGGAAGCGTTTCTCTCGTTCCAGTTTCCCAGCAGCAGATCGCCGACAAGGTAGTGCGAAAAGGCCTAGGTTTATCGCACATGTCCTTTACCGCAACCCTAGCGACCAGCGTTTAGCGGAGGTTCTGAGTTGTGTGGAGCCACGCAACACACGATGTGGCGAAAGTGGACAGTACTGACGCTCGACGATGAGCTGAATGCTGAATATTATCGTGGAAGCGGAAAAGCGGCATGAAGCCACGAAAGCCAGCATTGATCTTCGCTTAAGACAATCCTGGCAAACAAAGCGGTGATATTGCAGAATGCCAACAAGTGGAAAGCGGAAAGCGGCAAAAGAAGGACAGCATAAGAAGTTAGAAAAAGTTCTCATCAAGTGGCTGCATCAAGCACGGAGCTCTGCGATCAACGTTGACGGCGCCATTCTAAAAGAGAAGGCGGACCTTGTGGCATTGCGTCTGGGCATCGACGACTTTCAGGCATCGAACGGGTAGCTGGATCGCTTTAAAAAACGAAACAGGTTTGTGTACAGCTACTCCTGTGGAGAAAGCACTTCTGTGGACGTTTCGACGGTGAACGAGTGGATGGAGTTGCTGCAGGAGATGATTGCTGCATACAAGGCCTGCGACGTTTTCAACGCCGATGAAAGCGGTATTTTTTACCATATGCAGCCCGAGCAAAGCCTTGCGCTTAAGGGTGACAGCTGTCATGGTGGCAAGCATAGTAAAGAGCGTGTGACGGCACTATTGTGTGCTAATGAGGACAGTTCCGAGAGGCTGCCCGTGCTCGTTGCTGGAAAGTTTGCAAAGCCACGGTGCTTTAAGAACTTGAAGACACTGCCGTGCAGCTACAACTTCAACAAAAAGGCGTGGATAACGTCTTCGCTCTTCAGCAATTATTTGCAGCAGCTGGATAACAAAAACGGTGCTAAGGCGAGGAAAATATTGATTTTCGTAGACAACGCACCATGCCACCCACCCGATACATCCAGCCTGAGGAACATAAAGGTTGTTTTTTTCCACCCAACTGCACAAGCCGGCTGCAGCCGCTGGATGCTGACATCATTAAGTGCGTCAAGCAAGGGTACCGGAAGCGGTTAGTACAGCGTCGGCTGGCAGCTATGGAGCACAGCGAGTTGGAAAAGAAGATCACTGTACTCGACGCCATTCATTGCATTGCCAGTTCATGGAACGCAGTGTCGTGAAGCACAATCGCTAACTCGTTCAAGCACTGTGGCTTTAAGCGAGAGACTGCCTCCTCTGCTGGGGACGCAACAACCTCAATGCCGCTCGAGGCCGATGCAGGCTTCGCCGCCGAGGATTTCGAGGGTTTAAACCTCACCACGACCGTTACTGAGTACGTGGAGGCCGACGACAACATTGCAATCTGCAGCGAGGTGTCACTGGACAATGCCACCAAGGAGGCTTTGCCTAGTGCTGACACTGCTGTGACATCGGACGAGGACAACGACGATGCCACAGATGCCGTGCTTGTGCTTACTACGTTTGCCAAGGTGCTATGGCACATAGACCGCATCCAGAACTTCATCTGTTCACGCGACGCCGCAGAGGACCTCCTTTTAGACGTTGCCCAACTCAAGTGAAAGCTCTAAGTTCACGGATCAAACAACGTTCAAAAGAAACTTACCGACTTTTTTTAAAGTTTGCACCGGCTCGCGGGAACCGCGGCAGTGGGCAGTGGACTGCCGTAAAGGTTAGTTTGAATAAAGCATGATTGGTACCTGTACTGCAGCATTAATTCTTATCGCATTTACTTTTTTGGTAATTTGGGTTTCCAAGCCCTGCAGAATGTGTCAGCAGTTTACCAACTCCAATAATAAACGCGTGAGGAGACAGCTTACATGATGCCACACCGACTTGGCAAGGCCACTCTTTGCATACGTGGCAGATTACCACTGAGAAGCAGGGTGCATGGCTGTGTATGCGCTCAGCCATGCTTAAAGCCATGTGCAGCCAGAGCCAGAACGCGTGCAAACTTACCCCTCCACCCGTCCGCCCATCAGCTCCTCGCGCGCGCTTGATCGCGTCACCAAGAGCTCGCTCCCCTCCCCATTTTCCGTTACGGGAAGGCGGCACTCGTGAAGCCACCGTCTTTATTGTCCCACCCTCGCACACTTTCACTCACACCTTAAGGACAAAGTGCGCTGGGTGAGCGGGTTTTTTCGCACTTGAACTTTAGACGAAACATGATGCGGCTCCACTTCCGCTTGTTGCGCCAAGCGCGATTTGAGAGGTGCATCTGCAAGCAGCCCCTTGTAATTCAATAATTTGACCATCTGCGAACGAACGTGGAAGTTTCCATTTATTGCCTGGGCATTCCTTTGCAGCGGAAGCGAAATTTTGTTATATTGAAATACCATCGTCGAGACGACGCTTTATTCCAAGAAGGAAAAATGGTGCCGAAGCAAAAACGAACACGAGCCGACGATTGCTGATGACTTTGTACAGATGAAGTCCGCATAAATGTTTACACTAATTTCCCCCATGGACTGAAGCGGCCAGCCTGGCCGCACATTAGACAGTGGAACGGAGATGAAAGGGCTTCAGGCAGGAAACGTGCACAATCTCTGTTCCGCGGCAGCGTCGGTTAGTTGGGGCATCAACAGGTGTAACGCGATAGTTCACCAGCAAGGTCTGCTCTACGACTTTGTAGGGGCCAATATATTGAGACTCAAGCTTCTCACATAAACCGGGTGTTCGTGCAGGTGTCCATAGGAGCACATCGTCACCAGGGCAGTGACGATGTGCTGCACAAGTCATGTGCAAACGGTACGTAGGCCAAGTCATGGGGTACGCTGTGCTTGAATTATTTTACTACATACTAAAGGGGTTGATATACCCCTATAACAACAGCGACTTCCTTGGCAGAGCTTAGAGGTAGTGAATGCGCTGACCACACATCTATAAAAAATGCCTATTTTCGGCCTGTGTTAGGTACATCTTCAAGCATTCACCGTAGCTCACAAAGTCGGACTATGGTATGTAACCGATACATTTTAAAGTGCAATTTTTTTTTAATTAGGCCCAAAATTGCCTGCACGGTGCAACTGGATTCGGTTGTGAGAAGCCACAAGTTTTAATCCTTTAGTGTTTTTCCTAGTGTAACCAGTGGAGTGTCCGTTGTGTGGCCAAGTGTATTGAGAGAAAAAGGGGACTAGATATTATAGATAGAAGCCGACTGCGCCTGGTTTCCAGGCTGTTTGCATCTGTGTGGACCAGATGGCACATGGGATGCCTGGCAGTATTAAGAACGAGAGCTGCCAACAGGTCTGTTTCACACCAAATTTCGATATTGCTATCCCCTCTGGGTGCAGTACTAGACACCTGTTCTTAGAGGAGGCTTTCAGGAACTGAAACCGAAGTAAACATGAATTATCACAGTGTGTTTTTTACACACAAAAAAGCAAATAACCAACGTCGCTGTTGAACAACAACAGAACCTTCTGCAACATTTTCACACAACGATGCTACTCAATGGACGCGACTACCACCACACAGTCGCTTGCAGGTAACACAGGAGGTGCACAGGCACTATACACGCACCAAGCTCGTGCCACCGCACAACATAGTCATCACAATTTCAGCCAACTAAAATGTTTACAGCTTACTAGAATGTGTAGAAACTGTTTGTAAACACATGTACGAAAGTTTTTTTAAACTGCTTATTCCTTTACCCTTTGAGGGTCAATGACATAAATATACGGCGGCGCGAACAAATCCGAAAATGGTCGATGCCGTATATTTACGGCGCCGTCTGTACGTTTTAAAAGCCCGCCCATTTCCTAACTTTTTTCTTTTCTGTCATGTGCTGCCACTCTGTGGGAATACGGGGAATTTTTTTTGTGCGCCTCCCTCTCTCGATTTTCGTTGCATGGTTTGTTTTAGCACTAGTTCGCTCCCGCGCGTCTATATAGCACCGCCTGCGCGTTGGCGCGCACGTGGGCATGTGGCGGTTCGGGTTTCATTCTCGCGGGCGGTTTCGGCTTCTTGCGTTTGCAAAACTTGCAAACGAAGATTAGAGGAAGTTTGTCACACGTTTTGCTTTTTTTGATGGCCACACAACCACACAGTTTTCTTGAGTGCATGCCCCTACGTAGTTCGATTACGCTATGGATGTACATATTAGATATTAGTGTAAGAGCAGGAACATTTGAGTCCTGCGAAATATTCTCGTGTGCGCATTTTCAGGGCCTTGAACTATGCGTATAAAAATGCATCAAATTTTTAATTCTTATAAGTTTATTTCCTTTTTTATTGTTGTTATTCATGAATGAAGAGTACATATATACCAACGCAAAATATTTTTTTCTCACTTTACGGTCACCCTAGAAAAATTGCGGTGAATTTTTTTCGAAATAAGTCCCTAAGAAGAATTGAAATCTGCAATAAAAGAAATCGACCCTGGGCAGTCGCATATGTCGAAAAAAATCAACCCTCAAAGTTAACAACAGATCATAGACTGCAAACTGTCTTTTTTTAAAGAAAAAAACATGTTTCTTGAGCCTGGAAACTTTTAACAGTGAGGTGACGGACGCACGGCTGCGTACCCCTTCTTTTTTTTCGCTCCATGCAGCCAAGCCAGCAAACTATCGGTGTTGTGCTGCCGCTTCTATTTCTGCCCCATGAAGTTCACCGTGAAAGTTCGCTCCATGTAGCTCGACCTCAACACAGATGCACTGCAGCAAAACTAATTTTTAACTAAGCTTACGGCAACCGGCCAACATTGTGCTGCCCATAATAGAGCCTTGCCCATTTTTCTTGCAAAAGAATTGAGTGCGCTTTAGATTTCTGCTTTGTTTAGGAGCTTTAAAAGGAAGCTGAAACATTTTTCGAAAAAACTGAGCTTTCAACTAATTATCGTTTTTCAACCCTGATGAAAATTGTTCAACAGGCCACAAGTCACCAGAAGACATTTTAATTTAGCAAAAATTATCAGCAGTGCCTGCTGGAAACACCGTGGGTCATCTAACAGGCTCTCATAACGAAGACAATCATGACGTCATCATGGGTATCGGCGAGGCACATGATTTGAATAGAGTGGCTCACGTGACCACTGTATTGCCGTCATCCTCGCGCCCGATCTTTCACCGTTACACTTGGCGTGTGAAGGGGGCAAAGCTTCGCCAAAAATTTAAATGGCGGTTGTGACGTGGCTATGTGCACAATTGAGAAAATAATCTCAGGAGTTGAGTTATACTATGGCAGCCTTCCAAACTACTGTAAATCTCACAATTCTAAAGCCTGCTCAACTTCCATTTTATGTCATTTCTAAGTTAGTTTCCTGCTTTGGAAACATAGAAAGTAGGTGCACATTTGATTCGAGAGCATGTTAGAATTTTGAAAATACTGCCCAATTAATCAGAGCTGGGTTTTGGCATTTTCTCTGTATCTTGTTTAATTTTACTCACCAGGTAATTAATCAATTTTGTCACTTCTGTCAAGGTCAAATTATTGGAAGTTGACTGTATAAATAATCGTGGGCCTAAGCTCTCTGATCTAATCAGTCACTAGAATGACATTTTCTTTAAAAACTTCATTGAAGGCATTTCAGCAGCTGCCCAACAAAATTTTCACATACATCCTTAACAAGTCCTACACCAGTTGTGCCTTACAGCTCGAGGTGCAACCCACCTGACTAGTAGACGTGGAAGAGACGACGAGCGCTCCCTGCCACCACTGGACCTTTTGAGCTGACGTGATCGCATGCCACTTGTGCCAACAGCACCTTCATCCTGCAAGTTTAGGTAGCAAATGGGTGGGATTATTCCAGTCATGGAGAAAGGCTTTTGAGCTGCAAATGAGTATTAAACATTGCTGCAAGGAATATTCAATGAAGGACAAGATCAAACCACGGAAGAAGACATAACAAGAGGAACCAGGACTGCTTTGCATGCAACTCCTTCTGAAACAGTTCTTTTAAAATGAGGCACGGGGTGGTATTACAGTATTTTACAAAAAGCCAAATACAACCTTTGTCTGTAAAGTTCCGAGACTGAGTCCATTAAAACAAACGCATTTAACATAGAAATTATTTGTGCAGCACCCCCTCGAAATAGTCTCCCTTGCAGTCTACACACAGCTTTCAATGCTTCTTGAGGTCTTGGAAACAGTTGGAAAACGGTTCTTTTGGCAGGGCTGTCAGCTCCTTTGTTGTGCTGCCTTGAATGGCCTCCACGCTCCCCATCCAGCTACCTTTTAGGGTTCTCTTCACACGAGGAAACAGGAAAAAATTGCATGGGAAGAAATCAGACGAGTATGGCGCATGGGGAAGTACATTCAGGGGAAGCATTCAGCTTTAGTTGCCCCAAGTTCTCAAACAAAATATGGTGGCATGTTGTCTTACTAATGTCGAGAGCACCTGATAGCATGCTGACTGTAATTGTGCGGTCTTGCTGTATGATCTCCCTGATCCGAGCCACAATGTTTTCATTCCGTGAGGTTGCAGGGCGCTCCTGCCTTATGTCATCTTCCACCGACGTTCTCTCCGCAACGAACCTCTTGTGCCACTCGAAAGCTCGTGCCCGCGATAATGTCTCGTTGCCTTAAGCGTCACAAAGGAGCTTATACGTCTGTGTGGCTGTCTTGCCAAGCTTCACACAGAATTTTATGTTTACACACAGTTCAAGGTTGACGTCCATCTCTCCACATTCACTCACAGTAGGATGCACAGACGACTAGTGACAATGTATTTTTCTAGATGTAGCGCCATCTAGTGGCTGCCACAGCAATTAACATAAATAGCTCAGGTTAGCCCGAAAAGATGGCACTACACATATGCTAAATCAGTCTGGAAACATTACAGACAAATGTTGTAGTTTAGTCTCTGGCTTACAGTGTGCTACTGCCTCATTAGAATACAGTCATTAAAGGGACACTAAAAACAAACATTCAGTTTGCACAGTGAAACATGGGTATGTCGAACTGAAGGGGATCACGAAATCGCTTGATATGTTGACAATTCAAAATATCACATATGCTAGTTTGCCTGAAACTATGCATATCTCGGACAATCTCCAAGAGCGTGAAATGTAGGAATTTAACGATCCCATGCCTGTAGCCACTCAGTCAAAAAAGTGGCACTAATTTCATGTGGGGCACCTGTGTCTGACTGGGAGGCCTGTTGTGTTCATGAAGCAGTGTAGCAATCCCCTTTCCGATAAAAAAATGGCTGCAGATAGTATGCTTCACTGCACAGCAGTTATTTTCTTTGCAATCAATAGGCTTCGCCACGTTCCATGGCTATGATGTGGAGAAGATTACAAAAGAAAATTTGGCATTATGGAGCACAAATAAGACGCCTGCTGCACGAACCCTCCATATTTTGACGCACATACTTTGCTCATTTTTCTTCCATGGCATGTACTGCCTTTTATATTCAATGCCTTGACAGCATCTTCCAAAACAGTGCCATTTTGTTAACATGAATTTTCCTAGACACAAGAAGTGATGGTAGTTTCATTGAAAGAAGTGCACTTGTGGGGGCGCAGCACTCTATATATTGAATGTGGTGATGAATGGGAGTTCAAAATATGTGTAGTACCTGCTATACTTTGTATGCGATTTCCAAGGGGTTGTTACAACAGTTTGATAAAGACAATAATTCAATATAGCCGGGTTCGAGATATCCCCCCCCCCCCCATGTTCAACAGTACCAATAAAGTGTCCTTTCAAAACTACAATTTTGTTAATATCGCGGTAATAGGCTGGTTAGTAGAAGAGAAAATGAAGCCCAATGTTCAATTTTTTTAATTTCGTGGTGAAACTCCTGCATTGGTACATCTGTGACGTTGCTGATTTTAAACTATTTTCTCATATTTGGGCCTTTGTAGCACAGTAAATGTTCTTGAAACCTGCAAAGTTTGGTTGCTGACTCTTTTAGAATGCATTATAGTGCCCATTTATCGTTAAAGCCTACTTGGCCCAAACAGATGTCGTCAAATCCATGATGCTGCACCAAGTTGTTGCAAAAGTTCATGATAGCCTAGCCACCAGTCTCTAATTTTTGCATCTTTCCTGGCTTGCAAAGCCTCCTCTCATGGTAAGAATGGCTTTTTTGGTATTGTAGAAAGGTAACCTGCCAATACAGCTAAAATAATCTTTTTCTTTAGTATCCCTTTAAAGGGGCACTGAAACACTTTTTATTGAAGTAGAGAAATGCATTTGAAGGTGGACTTGCCTATTTCAGAAATACATTGCAGCAAAAAATATTTCAATGTGTGCAACAGGAGCGGAGTTATTGCCTATCAAAGATCGGCTGCGATCCCCTTCATGATGCTCCTGTTCCTTCAATGCCTTGCACTGCAGAGGCTAAAGCGGAGCAGGGCGCGCCCACAACCCTCTGCATACTAAACATCGCCATGGCATGCAGTTCAAATTTGATTTTGTACGCTCAACTAGCCACCACTACTTTCTGATTTTGGTGCCTAAGATGCGCCAAATGCATCTCTCCTCAGTGAGCTGCAGTGCGCTCAGCGAGCGAGCTCGTCGCAGCACCCTGCAATGGCCGTGGTATTTACGCTACATAGCAGAGCACAGTTACATGCAACTGTAGTGTGTATGAGCAGCGTTTGCTTTGTGTATGACAGGGCTAGAGTGCACGCTTGCGTTCAATTGTTCAAGTCTGGCTGTGCTAAGTGGTGCAGAATAACTTTGTCCAGCACAAGCTTGACCAATGGATTGTTAGTAGCCACATCTAATTTGCACATTTTGTAGCATTGTCAATAGCTCACTATGAAGCAATGTCTGCCAATGCGTCTAGTCAGGAGCGGCCAAAAGTGAGGCACTGACAAGCGTATGTGTGGTCTGACCTTAAGTTGAGTGTTCAAAAGTAATCAAAGTCGGCGAGACCCAACAGCTATGACACCGATAGGGTGGCCAAAGTTTAATTTCTACACAGGCGGCATCAACCAAGCATGAGCAGACGATAGTCGGCTTCTTCCCGAAGTACATAGTTCTTATAGAAATCCAAAAGCATATTTTCACTTACTTCAGCCTGTTTATTAAACTGTGGTGCGTGGAACACTCTCCCAGACAATGGTTGCGCGAACCTCCAAAAGTGCGGTATTTCTAATGCATTAAATGGAACTGAAGATAACTTTCTGTGGTCGGTAGACAGTGAAAAGGAAGTGTCACCAGACACCGATAGCTACTAGCCTCTAAAATTCAGCTGTGTGCATGTCTCTGTGCCTTTGTATGTTCCATAATACAATCGACTCTCGTTACAACAGACCCTGATAATCAGAAAAAAAAATTTACGTTTTATCCTAAGTCCGTAGTATCCAAAACTCCTCGCTTCCGAAAATTTGGTCGCGATGTGTAACAATGTTATTGCAAAGAATGAGTGCCGAACGTCCAAAGTAAAAAACAAACCAAGAAAGTAGCAGTTTCACCCAATAAGGCAAAGCATTGATTGCGATAGCAAATTACTAGACAGCTATGCGAAGTAAGGATAGTAGTTTTATCAGCCGTATGAAGTTGTAAACATTTGCATACTAACTAAACTAACAAGCACGGTGCCACACATGCACGGGTAAACATGAACACATCTCACTTGATGACCATGGAAAGTTGCTGTCAAAACTTTGGAGTGAGGAAGTGCGGCAGCACTAGCGAGCGAATTGATCGTCACGCTGTCTCTCCCTTCAATGCGAATGTAGAAAGCACAGTGCATATGAAACTACTGGCCCTGGGCACACTTTATACACATCGCAGATTGTTTTGAAGATAAGGCCCATGTGGGCACACACTTTGCCCATATCGCAGATTGCTTTCAAAATACGGCGCCTGCGCAGGCGTGCACTTTGTCACCTCACAGATCGCTTTCAAGATACGGCGGCCACGCCGTAAGCAGCAGCCGCTCAAGTAGAATCCCCTTCTCCCTCGCTCAGCCAACTCGATCAAGAGCACCATGCACAGACTCTGACCGGTGCATGGTTCGACTTGCTGAACACCATTTTTGTTTTCAATGGAGCCTCCTTGTTGCCCCACCAAGTGGCGCTACTGCAAATTCCCGCTCAGCATCATTGTTTCTGGTGGTTCAATAGAGTGGCTACAGCAGTTCCGGTCTCAGCTTAGTAAGCCATGTCAACACAATCCAGCAGCTGATTTGTTTGTTTCTTCGTGCACGACGCAGTGAGTAGGCTGCGTTTTTCGTTTGTGCGACTGGTGTCGGAGTGACAGCATGGTGATGTTTGCTTTGTGTGCTGTGTCGAGGTTGCAGTGATCCAACGTGGCATACGGAAACATCGCGTCAAGTGTCTAATGGCGCCGCCAGTGCCTGCGCGGACTTCGCTGGGGAATGCCGGCAAACAGGTGCCGAAAGGCCTAGGATTTGTCACCTTCCGACGTGCTCCCTACTGACGCCGAAAACGTTCTGCCAAGACTTGTGCAGTGGTTGCATTGCAATTCCGGACACCATCATTCGTCTTTATGCTGATGATTGCGTCCTCTATCATAATATTAACACACCAATGGATCATGATTTACTTAATGACTCCTTTGCAAAATTTTGTAGGTGGTGCAAGGAATGGCAAATGAACATTAATTTCTCTAAAACTGTTTCCATGTCCTTCTCCAGACGCCCATCTCCATCACTTTTCACGTACACTTTCCATGGTCAAGATTTAAAAAGAGTAACCGAATTTAAATACCTTGGTCTTCATTTCTCCCATGACATGTCATGGTCGAAGCACATTGACATCATATGTAACAAAGCTTTTAGACGTCTCGGTTACCTCTATCGTTCATTGCGTAAGGCTCCAAAGGATACCAAACTGATGACGTATAAAACACTTATCCGCCCCATTCTTGATTATGGCTGCATCATATGGAATCCTCATAAGAAATCCGATATTAAAAAGTTAGAATCAGTCTAAAAGAAATCAGTGCGCTTCATTTTTCGCAACTATAGCTGAGATTTTTCCCCTTCTTCCCATTATACAGCTACAGGTCTTACAGTTCTTTCATCTCGCTGCCGCTTAGAATGCATGAAATTTTTACACACGCTGATTCATTCTGAGCGCCTCGACACACTACATAATTATTTGAACTTTAGTCCACCTTCTATCACTAGGAGTTCTCATAATCTCAACCTTATCCCTTTCTTTTGCCGAACGGAGATGTTCAAGCACAGCTTCTTTCCACTGGCCATTGAACTCTGGAATTCACTGCCTGGAAGTATCCGCTCTTTACCTATGCAAGAATTTTTGAAAGCAACTACATATACTTGATATTCATATTTTTTTGTGCCTGTATCTCGTTTTCTTGCTTTCCTTTTTTTTCACTACCCACTCCTGCAATAGCCTCACCGAGGCTGCAGTATGTATAAATAAATAAATAAATCTCATTTGACAGTTTCACAGGTGCTGACACTGCTGTACTGACATGCACAGAACTCGACGATGGCAAGATCATTCGTCAGGTTTCTGCTGCACCACCGGGCGATCACTCCTAGTCGGAAGATGACGCACCATGTGCTATGCTGCCGTCGCATGCGGAGCGTGTACAAGCAGTGACTGTGCTTTCAGCCGCCTATAGTGACCGTACGACCCTCTTGGAGATTCAGGCTTATCTTATTGCGCATAAACGGAATAGCATGCAACGGCGCATTCACGATTTCTTCAAGCCTACTGCCGAACCCGAATAAGTGCGTAGAAATAAAGTATATATATATATATTTTTTTAATCTGCATTTTCGGACACCTGTTTATTCGGACATTTCCGCAGTCCCCGTGAGGTCCGAATAAACAGTCGGGGACTGTACAGTTCTCTTTCTTCAGTGCAAAGTAAAACAAAAAACATGCGGACATTCGGTTTGTGTGCTTTATTATTTCTCTAAACTTCAATTCGTCAATTCAAGCAACAGATTGCACAGATAACAGATGTTGTCTTGAATAATTCTCGAAGTCACGTGTCACCACGAGCGACGTCACACTGCGGACACGATTACGTAGGCGCAGGAACCCGACTACGTCACCGTCCCTCTCTGGACAAATTCGCCGTGAGTGAAGAGCGAAACGGCGTTCGAATTGAAATTTCAGACCTTTCTGCGGCGTAATTGTTATCGCGCAATGGCCAGACTTGGTGAGGGGTCCTTCAAGAGAGAATATTTTGCCAAGGGCAATTGGTTAAGGCCGGCTTATCACCACATTCTAGCCCACATTTCTGGCTTTCATCCAATGAGAGTGCCTTGGAGCAACATCAGATCTTGTCGTGTTCTTGACCATGAGATGTTTTGCTTGCACTCTTGCTGAGGCGGCCAACCCCTCCATGAGCTGAGGGACACTTAACCTATATATATATATGCCTAGTGTCCTACATGTAGCACACTTCTTCCATTGGCAGTAACTGCTCACATTTCTTATAGAAAAGCTTGCTGTTCTCAGCCTGTATTCATAAGGTCATAACTCTTCTATGTGCAAACTTTGGCAAGTGTGTACCTGGACATTCCTGCGTAATGACAGCTGCAACATAGTGGATTTTGGAGCTTTGTGAAGGGTGCCACCTCATGGCAGAAAAAGTTACCAAAATTGATTTAAATATAATTGGTTGTCACCGAGAATGTGAAATGTGATTACCTGTTCAGATAGGACAAAATGAATATATATGGCAGAATATCTAAGCTCTGCATTCAAAACATCGCCACTTACAATGTTTGAAACAGCACCATCCTCTACGTAGAATACTAGGCAGACGGGTTGTGGTTTTTGAGTGCCTATACTAATGGGTGTGCTGGACATCCTATCAAAGAGACTAATGTAATCACGAATTCATGTATTTTGTTCTTTTTTATTGGGAGGGAAGACTTTCCTTGATCAAGCTTTCAAAGGTTCAAGATAATTTTCAACCAGACTGACACTCGTGATGAGGTGCCCTCAGCAGTCTCCATCATTGCGCCTGAAAATTGCACTACAGTAGTATTTGACCAGGAAAGCAGCTATGAATATGCCATGGGCATGAACTAACTATTCACTGGGCAGCACTTTTGTGGCTGAAGCAGTAGGCAAAGCTTCGTAATATAGTCAAGATGACCTTATCACTGAGACACCAGTAAAATGTCAAAAGATATGCAAGAACTGAGCGCAAGCGTGATCTGAACACTTTTTCCAAACATCTAGTCCTGCGGCACACCAATGGCACGACAGCAAAAAAGAAGGCAACACGCTCAGTAACCCACTTTGCCTTGCGATACAGATCGTGGCACTTGTTCTCGGAGCTAGTACGGCAGCGTGCAACAGCTTTCCAGAGGTGGTACGAGGCGATGATATCCTTTGGACTAGCTGGCCTCTTCCTGGCCCCCTATCGTCGGCACCATATCACCACTGCTTGATCGAGAAAACAACGCCGCCTTTCGTCATAACATCAGTGCTGGATTATCATCGAGTGACGTCGGTTCTCGTGACCACTTTGCAGCCTTTAAATCTACCTTCTGCACTGATTCATGGTAGTGGGCACGGCAGCAGCAAAGGCAGCAACATGCTCAGTAACCCGCTTTGCCTTGTGATACAGGTTAATAGGTACCTTCCTGCTCTGTGTTATTGTGATAACCATATCTTCCTGCTGCTGCCTCGCCCACTATGTCTCAAGCTTCTTATTGCTTGTGTCGCACCCATCACTATTGATCTGTTGGCTTGCGGTGATGTTGAAGCTAATCCTGGTCCTCTTATGGAGAAATAAATGCTATCCGAGTTGCCTGCTGGCCAAAAGACAATGAAAGCAACTATTGACGATGTACAGGATAATCAAAGAGACATCATAGAAAAATTCGGCATGCTAACAATACGTGTTGATGCCACTGAGTGTCACATGAATAAATTTAGCCTGCTGCCTAAGCAAGTAAAAGAAACGGAGGAGGTGATGACTAAAATGCAATCCAAATTAGCATCCCACGAGGACAAAGTAGATGATTTTGAAAATGGTAGCCATAGAAATAATCATTTTCGGCTTGAAAGAGCCAAACAAGAAACTCCTCAGATGCTCCACGAAAGTATCAAAGAGATTCTAGAAAATAAATTGTGCAGATCCCACACACTGTGGGAATCGATGTAAGCGGAGCTTTCTGTACTGGATGCTTTGATTGACAATAATTAGCGGTGACGTTGATGGCTAAAGCTTTGTTTTTTCAACATTTAGGCTAACACAAGAGTGGTGAGTAGATGTTGCGTGCACCACTGCTGTTTGTCTGCGCAGTACACAGAACACACAGGGAGAGGTGTTTGCTTGAAGCGTTGTAGTGCGCCTAATTTTATAAGCTCTGAGAAGGTTGAGCGTTGTCATTTCCTCACATGGCACATCGCATTGTGGCAGAAGTATTAAACTTGAATTGGATTAAGGGGCTGTATGTGCCAAAACCACATTCGGATTATGAGGCAAAACGTAGTGATGGACTCCGGATTAATTTTGACACCTTGATGTTCTTTAACATGTCGTAAAATCTAAGTGCAAGTGCGTTTTCTATTTCACCCGTCGAAATGCGGCTGCTGCGTTTGGGATCAAATCCACGACCTCTAGCAATACCATGGCTGCAAAGCTGATGCGGTGGGCACAGAAATGTTGATTTGACGGTCAAACGCTTCCGTAGTGTCTCCTGGACCCTGCGGTGTGCTTCATGTGATGTGGCTCTGCTTCTGCACACCCTGCATAAGTTGCCCACTTGACATATTTGCATGGCGTTTATTTTTCAAAAATAGCAGCAACGTACTGTACCGTACCTTGAATTTAAGCTTATCCTGTTTCCCCGCAACCGCTGTTGTATAGTAGTCGGGTTTCCTTGCCTTCTCAGATCACCTCCCCTTCTCTCTTACATGGGAACTGCCTCTTCTCCTCCCTCTCCTTCTCCTCTTCCCTCTACAGTTCTATCTGGGTCTTCTCTGGTCTCGCACGTTAGTAGAAAGGTAAGCGCTGCAGTTTCTGCAATGCTTCTGAGGGGAGTCACGGATAATTACAGCTCTGTCAAGCAGCTAATGTGGCGACTGACAGGAAGCTCTAGGGGAATGTGCACATTCGACGCGGTGGGGTGAAAATGAGTTTCTGAGTTTCTCCCATCGCATTTCCTCTCTTACTCGCACCTGCCATTTACATACATGCTGTGAACCACCCCCCGACGCGGTGTGTGTGACAGCAGCAGCCACAGAAGCCCACAGCAGCAGCACCAGCAGCGGGAAAGTCGAAGGAAGAGGCAAAAAAAAAAAGCTTTGCTTTAAAATTAAGTACAACAACAACCTGACTGCTTTTGAAAGATGTCACAGGCTTGGCCAGGTAACTGAAAACAAAACCAGACCCGTTATCCTTAAGTTCATTGATTATCGTGAGAATATGTCTGTCTTGATAGTTTTTTACAAGTTAAAGGGCTCATATCCTCATATTACTGTCCTAACAGAAACTTGGTTGCATGATGACAGCAAATTTGTTCCGCGGGGCTGCCACGTGTACAGGAATGACCGTGCTAGTAGAGCTGGTGGAGTGGCGATTCTTTTTAGACAATCATCACAAATATTAAAAATTCCAGACATACTTAACGTTGAAGGTATATTTTGCAAAGCTTATTACAGAAAGACCAGGTATGTCAACGGGGCTATTTATTGGACACCCACCATTTCCACTGATGTTCTTGGTGAATCAAATAACTATCTTGATGCACATGTAAAGCCTGGAGATCAGATTATTTTTCCCAGGGATTTTAATTTGCCACATATTAATTGGCCATCTTTCTCTTTGAAACAGCCTAACGACAAAATCGGTGAAAAAATGACCGATATCTCATTTTCTTTTGACTTATTGCAAATTGTCAATGAATTCATCAGAATTCAGGAAAACTCTTGTTCAATACTAGATGTTTCTTTTATAAGTGGGGCAGTTGCTGCTCAAGCTAGCTGTGATGTCCTCCCCGAAACATCTTATCATCAGGCTGTGATACTAACCATTTCTGATGTTGTTTATCGAGATGGGTTTGCAGGCGACGGTCAGGAAAGGGCGTGACACTCCTCCACTCCGCAACGCACAAAGGCGCTACGGCAGGGTTTGTCGACTCTCCGACACGGCGCAGAGAAGGCTCCAGAGTCAGATCGCCAACAAACACGCGTTTATTCACCCAAGATACAGCACAGTGCGACAGTCACAGGTGCTTACAGGGCAAAGGCTCACCGCAAGACCGATCAAGTATGTGCGCCCCCTGCGCCAGGGCTAACTGGTAAGCAGTCCACCAAGCGCAAGAAGGAGGAGTTATGGGAGCAAAGGTCCCATGTAGTGAACTCACTGTGGGCCTGTGAGCATCTGCCGCAGTGATAAAGTGCTCAGCGGAAGAGAGTTCGGGTGGAGAGGGTGCCCAGGGGCCACCACTCGAGAGGCCAATCAGGGCACATCCCGGTGAAACCTGCTTGTGCGGCAGTTCGACCCCAGGAGGGAGAGAAGCACGGTTTGCCCGGGAAATTAGCTCCAGCGCGCTAGCCGCGCCCGGCAGGTTGCCGATACGGCGGCGGTTCCCGGAGATCGAGCTCAGCACAATATGCGTGCCGGGGGACGAGGCACGGGAAGGCACCTGGATCCCCATGTTTTAAATAAAAATTTCAAAAGGGTCCCCTTCTCTAACTTTTCACATGCAGATGATACTTCAATATTAAACTTGCTTTCGTTTCATAGTTTTAAGGACCTCATAAATGAGTGCATTGAACGATTTGTTCCATGGATTGTAAAGAAATCAAAAGGAAAGAACCCCTGGATTTCTCGAGACATTACAGTTTGCAAAGACGACTAAACTGGTTAAAAAATAAAGAATGCAATTCTAATGATGTAGGTGCCTTCCAGCAGTGAATAACTGAACTTTCTTCTGAAGTCAAGAGAAATGTATGAACTGACAAGGAACGCTATTTCTGAGAGAAGCTTCCCAACTTCATATTGTCGTCCTCTGAGAGGTCCTGGAGTCTGAGTTCCCCACCTGTTATGTTTTTGAATTTAACAGTGTAGAAACTAGCGACTGTTTTTTTATTTCTAATGCTTTCAATGCTCACTTTAAATCTGTATTCACTAAGGATAACAGAGTCCTCGAGCATTTTGATGTGTCATGTCCACTTTTATCTGACATTACAATTAGTAAGTATGGGGATCTTAAATTACTTCTGCAACTTGATGTAAAAAAATCTCCTGGGCCAGATGGAATACCGAATGAGTTCCTAAAACGTTATGCAGAGTGGGTTTCAAAGTGTCTGACTAAATTTTTGAGTGAGAGCAGAGTTCCAGATGACTGGGTAACTGTCAGAGTCAAGCCCTCTTGTAAGAGTGGAAGCACACTGTGTTACTAATCATCGCCCAATTTCCTTAATTTCAACTTCATGTAAAATTCTTGAACATATAATACATAAGCCTATTTCGGAATCCTTAGATAAGTGTAATATTTTGTCACGTTCTCAACATGGATTCAGGAAAGGGTTTTCTACTTGCACTCAGTAACTACCATACATGATTTTGCTTGGGCTATCAATTCCAGAAAACAGATTGATGCAATTTTTATGGATTTTGCTAAAGCTTCTGACAAAGTCTCCCACAATAAACTACTCTTTAAATTAGATATAATGCTTAAAAACTCTCAGCTTGTAAAATGGATTTCAGCTTATCTTGCAAATTGAAAATGGTATGTTTCTTTTATTGATCAGTGCTCTCACACAGTACCAGTTGACTCTGGTGTCCCTCAGGGCTCTGTCGTCGGGCTCCTTTTGTTTCTTTTATGTATAAATGATATAATACAAGACACACATTTAAAAGTTAAGTTACATGCAGATGACTGCATCCTTTACTCGGAAATCGAAAGCCAGCAAGATCAAATTCATTTGAATGAGGCACTTCAATTGGTTATTCATTGGTGTGATAAATGGAAAATGTCTGTTAATTTTGAAGATACAGTTTTCATGAAAATTTCACATAAACGTAATCCTCTTCATTTCACATGTTCAGCTTATAACGTCTTTCTTTTGTAAGTGGAGCACTACAAGTATCTTGGTTTTTGGATTCCACATGACCTTAGCTGGACGAAACAAATAAATGCTGTAATTAGCTCATATAACTACAAACTCATTTATTTAAGACGAGCTCTGAAACTTTCTACTCTCGCTGTTCACCTTATTGTCTTTAAGGCAATGGTTCAACCAACTTCAGATTACACATCTATAATTTAATACCCATACACTCAGAAACAAGTTAACCAAATTGAAAAAATACGAGAGTGTGGCAAGATTTATTTATGATAGCTTTGGACAAACTTCGATCACATCTTTATTAATAAATGCCAACCTACCAATGCTAATGCAAAGAAATCGTGTTTTGAGATTGAAACTTTTGTTTCATTTAGTTAAAGGTGATTATAAGGTAGACACATCGCAGATACTTTCTTTTTCTACAGGATATGCCACAAGGCAGAGACACATCTTGACCACAACTTCCCTTCCCACTCAAAATAACACTTTTAAGTATTAGTTTTTTTCCTAGGATAATAACTGAATTAAACAAACTTACTAATGAAGTCATTTCACAACCATCCTTAAACCAGCAGTGACTTGTCTCGCATGTCACGCCAGGCTTATTATATGCTCTTGTGCTTGGTTCCGGTACAATATTGTGTTTACATTGCTAAATTATGTACTTCCCTTCAGTGTATTTCTTTTATTGTTACAACTGTTCACCA
Source organism: Dermacentor variabilis (assembly GCF_050947875.1). Taxonomy (NCBI): domain Eukaryota; kingdom Metazoa; phylum Arthropoda; class Arachnida; order Ixodida; family Ixodidae; genus Dermacentor; species Dermacentor variabilis. The sequence goes on from NC_134570.1 coordinate 9,487,591, forward strand.
ATTTGCGAAACCCCCAACAAATGTATCTCTACTCCGCCAAAACCCCAAGTCAGGGTTACAGTATTTACAAATAAATTCATGAAGAAGCAACTATGACTGGAATGTGTACTGTAAAACTTTGTTAAACCATACCTACTTAAACAGTAGTTTCGTTTTAAAAGTAGTAAAGACAAATCCCCAACTCAGAGGCCATTGAACATAATGCATTTTGTATCCACATAAACCATACCAGCTTATTGCGTACATATTGGTTAACACATAGTGTTTTCATTTTTCGTCGCGAGATCACGGCAGCATGTCGGCCCGGCAGAACAACGAGCCTCAAAGAGTGGAACAGCCTCCAAGTACAAACACAGAGGGTGCTTGGAAGAGTGAAGCCACATCAACATCATTTCGGTACTGCGCTAGAGTTTGAGAGCATTGTTGCCCCTGTTGTGGCATCATGCAAGCTAGGACAATAACTGGGTGCTCAGCATAGAAGAAAAATTGGACATCGGTTGTGCTATCGAACATGGCATGAAGAAGGAGGTGCTGGCACGCAAGACGTAACGGCTACCGTTGACTACGGTGTGTGGCATTTGGAATGTGAAGAAGTTGCTCAGCAATGCTGTTGCAACCACGAAAATACGTTGGCTACGAAGTTCGACTTTTCAAGGTTCGACTTTTTGCCACTGTTGCTTCTGTTATTGTCGTAGTGTTGCCTAACAACAGTAATGAGGACGACACTGAAAGAGAAAGTACGGGCGATTCAGGCCCGACAGTGGCAGATGCTGCACGTTACGTCAGCCTCATGCAGGTGTTTACTGAGAAGATCGGGGTGGCGGAAAAGATGGCTCGTAGCTTAAGTAAGGTTGAGGCTGCAATCGTCGCTGCTAGCTTGCCGCAGAATCAAACAAAAATAACATACTTTTGTCGCGCGGTGTGGATAAATACTGTATGTTTTCTGCCCTTTTATCACACTCTCTCATAGTTCCTATTTTGACAGGTAAGTGGGCAATCCCACACTTTCGGTTAAGCAGTACTACCGTTTAGTATGTACTTTTTCCAAACTCCGGCCAACTACGGTTTAAAGAGGTGTCACTGTAAATTTAAAAATGATTTCGTAAATGAACTACCCCCCTTTTTTCTATATACCACAAACCAGCACAGCAACATAATTGATGCTTATACAATACATGAGATAGGATGAAGAGCTTTCAGGCGGTCTCTCTTCTGTGCATCTTTCCTGGACTCGTACAGTATTAGTGATACTTTGTTGAAGTAATTTTCAAATTATCACTGCAAGTCTTTTGAATACTGAGCCGATCATGATTCTGAAGTAATCAGCTATCATTGCAAACACTACGGTAATCTTGAAGTCGCGTCTAACGCTCAAGCTGTGGAATCCAAGCACCTGGTAATAAGACATTGGATACAAAGCAATTCAAATGTCGTGGTCAAGAAGAGTGTCTTGGGAGGCTAGTTGGTAAGATATATACAGCATTCGGGAACGATTGGGCTTGTACATGCGCATTGTTCAAAGAGGCAGCACTGTGCAGTTTCAATAAACCAGTTGTTAGTCTGTGTTCGTCCTCTCTTCCTCTACTTCGATGTCTCGTCCCTAGCGCAGTTTAAGTTCCCAAAAATATGTGGCCAACAGTCACTCTTCTATAATCACCCGATATAAGCTAACAAAGGTGGAGTGGAGAGACTTCACCAAACCATTGCAACATACTGCACTGCAATATGAGAAATAAGTGGTATTCTTCACTACTTCCATACATTCTTGATGTGTGTGAATGGGATCTAGGACTACAAGGCAGGAAGTGATAAAGCTGACCTGCTTGCATTTCAATGTCCCATAGCAGCCATATACCAGAAAGCTTATAAGTCACTGCATACAAATAGCCAACAGTATTTGCTGAGAACGCAAAATTTGTTTAGCTGATGGGACCACACTGTGATTCAGCAGAACAAACAATTTGTTGCCATTGCCATTAGAAAACTACCGTGCGTTGTGAGAAATGCAATATCAGAGTACGCAAGAAATATTTTAAATTCTATCACTCCCAATAAACAGGTCATTTGCGTAGTGTCACATATGTAGGATGACTCAAAATCGGCAGTTACAAAAAGAAATTTCTATCAACAAATTGCTTACAGTATATTGAAGCCCTTGAGAGGCTTTTTATCAAATAATATTTTTACACTTTAAATTTGTCAAAGTTTAGGCATATACGGAAAAAGTCCATGGCAGCAAGTGCACTCTTTACATACACACTGTGTATAGTGCGATTTGTCACTAGTACTGATAAGCTTCACCGTTAAGTCAGAAAAAAAAATCAACCCCCTTCAAGTTTGTGACGATAGTCAAACAGCGAAGATGTGTTAGTTACACCGAGTGTTACACCATGCAACTGAAACTTCGCAAGCAGTCTATGCAGTAAATCTTTTGTTCCCCGTTCTATCACCTCATTTTCACTTTTGCCTGCTTTGCGTGGTGAGCATGCTTTACGACGACGAGCCCGTTCAAGAGCCAACTTTTGCTGACGCTCGTGGCAGACAGCTTCTTCCTCGGGAGTACGCACTACTCGTGGTCTTCCCATAGTTGTAGCTGGGATGGAATGGGCAGAACCACTAATCCAAAGCTCCATATATTGGACGCAAGGTTCACCACTGGAGATGCAGGCGCTGAAATTGTTTTGACGATTGGTTGGATTGGTTTGACAATTGACGTAGCTGCTGGCGCTTCTTGCTGGCACAAGAAGTGCCAACAGCCATGCACTCCTACCGTATTTACACGATTGTAAGTTGACCACTTCTTTCAAATTTCAAACTCTGAAGTTGGGGGGTCGACTTACAATCGAAACCAAAACATGGCACCGCCAAAAAAGCAAGACCAACGGGAGCTACAATGTAGTTACAATTTTATGTTTGCTCTATGGCCCTGCCCGTAGCTTTTCGCTATCCCGCGTGTTTATTCGCTTTCCAGAAGGGCTTTTCAACATTTTGAGAGCTTTACAGTGCACACAACAGTCATGGGGGGGTGTCGATAGTTGATGGAAGCGCCGCTGTTCCATTCGCGGCGGCATCCTAAGAACGGTGGCGCTTGCGGGGAGTATCGGTAGTTCATAGAAGAGCAGACACTGCTCGCGGGTTTCTCTTTCCCTGTTGTGTTTAGTTTTCTCTATAGTTTGACGAAAGGCATTGGTTTGACGCATTCCACTTGACTGCTGGCTACGTGCTACTTCTATGTTTCCTCAGTCGTCATGAGTGCTCCAGACCCACTAATCATTCCGCACTCGTTCACAGCAGCGTTCAAGAGGGCTGCCATCCCTTACGCTGAAGAAACAAATCACTGCGCAGCGGGCCGCAAGTTCAATGTTTCTGAACGGGTGGTGCAAGAGTGGCGACTGCAGCTAAGCGAAATTTTCACCTGTGACGGCAAGTGAGGAATTTCCCACATGCCGAAGTCTGGATGCTTTTCGGAGCTGTAGGCTAAGCTTGCGTCGTATGTCGCTGAAATGCGTGATCGGTCCCTGCCACTGAAGTGTATAAGGGTATTACTCAGGTTCGCGCGTGCGCACCTGACCCTTCTCTGGATCGCACAGTGCCGGCGGAGCGGCAGTCGCTCACTAGCACTTTCACAGCAGCCCTAACAGTCAGAGCTGTGACCCCTAACCTGCGGTTCGCAGTGAGTTGCGACCACGGCGGGTTCAGGCCAGCGGGGACAGGGTGAGTCTCGACCTAAGGTGTTTATTCACCTTAGTGTACAAATATACCAACTGACAACAACAGCAACAACACATACAAATACAACACAAAACCTCAGCGGCGGAGCATTCCGCACGTCTGGGGTGAAATAAACCGCACAGTGTGGGAACCACAAAAGAGGCTAAGAGTTCAGCTCACCCAGAGTGGATCCGCGCTCGGGCCCTGGGGCGGTCAGTCACTCACAAAGGCCGGGCGCAACAGGGGGACGGCGTGCGGCGGTCTCAGCGGCTGAATTGAGATGCGGCCAGTCGCAAGCTCGTCAGCCGAAAGACAATGGTGCATCGGGGGAATAGCGCTTCTCCCCGAGCGGCGGAGAGGGAGTCTCCCCGGTTCCAAGAAAGGGAAAGGAGGGAACGGGGTGCCTTGGCTGCAGCGTCGCGGCCAGGCGCAAAGAGCAGCGGGAGCGGCGAAGGTGCCCTCTCCTCGCTACCCTCCGCGAGCGAGCACATGATTATCGCATGATAACCGCGTGGCCCCTCCGGAGATATCGGGATGCGCGTGCGATCCCCACAAGTGCGACATGGTCATGAAACAAGCCCAGATCTTCGCCTTTTAAGGACCTGCTCCGCCATGAGTACAACGAGTGGCTGGCAGGAGAAGACTACGAAATTACGCTAACCGGACCTGTCGAAAGAGCCTCCCTGACGGCTGCGTATGATTGGGTGCATTCGGTGTGGGCTGCTGTTCCACAAGATGTCGTGGTGCGGTCATTTGCCAAATGTGAAATTTTGCTGGACAACGACACGCTGTGGGACCGTAGCAACGATGATTATGGCAGCACTAGTGAAGACAGTAGTCCAGTGACTATGTCAGCTACTAACAAATTTTCGTTATCGAATGCGCCCTCGGGTATGCTTTCCTTATTTTTTCTTTTTCCTGTCACGCGATGTCGGGGGGTCGACTTACATTCGAGTCAACTTACAGTCGTGTAAATACGATAGTATCATGTATCAATCCCTGGGCACTGTTCGTTGGCCACAAACTGCCAGCATAACATTTTTCTTTCACGGCAGGGTGGAGTCAATCATCGACAGATCGCTGAAAATGCACCGTGTGACAACTGTAGAAGATTCCTGTATAAGGTAATATTCTCACAAGAAGAAAGGGGTCCCTCCAACTCCTTTCCCACTGTTGAGCTCTTCTTTTCCTCTTCCGCTAGGTCACGTGGCCCCTCTTTAGGGAAGTCCGACAACGACGGCACAGGGTCCACATAAACAGCTTCACAGCAAAAAATTTGCCTCCTTAACCCTTGCAGGGTTAATGACGTAAATATACGGCACTGCAAACAAGACCAAAATAGTCGATGCCGTATATTTACAGCGTCACCTGTACCTTTAAAAAGCGCACCAATTCCCTTTTTTTTTTTCTGGCATGTGCTGCCACTATGCGGGAATAGAGGGAATTTTTTTCTCATGCCTGCCCCTCTCGGTTTTCGTTGCATGGTTTGTTTTAGAGCTAATATGTGTGCTCCGGTGCATCTATATACGCGCATCTCGTGCATTGGCACGTGCGCGGGTGGGCGGCGGTTAGTTTGAGTTATGTTCTGCGGGCAGTTTCGGCTTCTTGCGCTCGCAAAACTGATGGCTATCTCGTTACTAATCACTCAAAGGGTGACCACCTGTTACTCGCTCGTTTATTGCTCACAGGGGTGCGCATACGAAGGATGCCACCATACATGCGTTTCCCTCTTCTTTTCTTTTTTTCTTTTTTCTTACTTTTGGAGGGGGGGGGGAGACACGCGAAAACTAATCACCTCTGGTTGGCGATAAGATGAAGATTAGCGGAAGTTTGACACACGTTTTGCATTTTTGACGGGCACACAAGCACACAGTTTTCTTTAGTGCGATCACCTACACAGTTCGACTACGCTATGGACATAAATATTAGTGCAAGAGCAGGAACATTTGAGTCTTGCGAAATACTCTCGTGTGTGCATTTACTTAGCCTTGAACGACCCGGCCGTAGTTGCTGAGTGGCTAGTGTGTTGGGCTGCTGAGCACGAGGACGCGGGATCAAATCCCGGCCACAGCAGCCGCATTCCGATGGGGGCGAAATGCGAAAACACCTGTGTACTTAGATTAAGGTGCATGTTAAAGGACCCCAGGTATTCAAAATTTCCAGAGTCCTCCACTACTCATAATCATAATCCACTACTCATAATCAGAAAGTGGTTTTGGCACGTAAAACTTCATAATTTTTTTAAGCCTTCAATATGTGTAAAACAATGAACAAACTTTTTACTTCTTATAAGTTCATTTTCTTTTTTGTTGTTATTCATCAATAAACAGCACATATATACCAATGCAAAATATTTTTTTCTCACTTTACGGTCACCCTAGAAAGATTATGGTAAATTTTTTTCGAAAGAGATCCCTCAGAAGAATTTAAATCTGCAATAAAAAATATAGACGCTGGGCGGTCGCATAAGAAGAAAAAAGTCGACCCTGAAAGGGTGCCCCTCTTACAAGGCCCCCATTGCAAATTTTGTGTTAGGCACCGGAAGTTGCAAAACGAACTTGGGATCATTTTATGACAATAATTTTTTAATGGTTCATTACTGGGGGAGATACCATACCGCCAGTAGGCGAGTGCTACTGCCAACGGAGAAACTCTCTTCCGCTGCTTCGACTAGCGTCCGCAAGCGGTGTTTCTTCCCTGCTTTATCCCGTACCAGAGCCGAGGGACCGCATCAGATTCACGTGATGAGCCTCGCCGTTTTTTTTTTTTTTTTCATTGCACAGTGCACTTCCAGTGCTGACATTGTGCATTCTGCACTGGATGATTTACTGAAGTCATGTGACATGGTGAGTGATGTTGCTAGCAGTGTTTTACGCAGGCGTTTGTGCATGTGACTCTGGCTGGAAGAGGAGCTTCCTAGAGAGGGAGGGCACGTAGCATATGGTTTGAAATTTCGGCTGTTTTCAAGGCGTGCAGCGCTTAGAACTTTGCAGACAGGATTGTCAGCATGAGTTGTATATGTTTCGCTTGTCGGTTTAAAATGTCCAAACCTGGTGAGGGGCCCTTTATTAATAATTTTCTTCCATGTAGTGCAGTACATGTTAAAAAACCATGACAACAAGCTGAAGAGGTTAATCAAAATTGTAGTACTGCACACTGATGCTTCCAAATAAAATAGAAAAATAAAACTCCAGCAGAGGATAATTTTGGCGACAAGATTCCTTAGCATAATACTAGGCATCGATAGATTTCACTAGAGATACTACAAACCTTTCTTTTGTACCGCCTTTCCTTGTCGCTCAAAGCTTTTCTTCTGGGAGGGCAGAGCAGAGGACACCTTGAGACATTGCTAGGATCATGCTCAATTGTCAGCTGCAACACCTTGTTTGTTGACTTGATGAGTTCTTCAACCTGAAACAAAAGTCATTTGATCTGTGAATTAGAGTGAACAACACCTTCAAGTTTCTTTTTGTGCTGCCACCCCTCGACTATCAACATAATCAATATTTTGCTAGCAGCACATAACCGTGCATTCCCAATGCTTATTCGCATAAGCATTACTGCACCTGAGCAGAAGCTGGAATCATTGGTAGACAGGCCTGCGCTTTCTGAATAGGTGGAAGACCTTTTGCAGCACAGCATGGTGTCGGCAACACTAAGAGTTGAAGCACTGCACTTTGCAAGAAACTAGTCTTGGTGCACACCCAATTGGTAGGCATACGACAAGCCACTATGGGAAAGCAATCGGACAATACATTAGGCCCTATGCGGGGACTGGGTGGGGGAACCGCCGTAACTATGGCTTAAAGGGGTCCTGAAACACTTTTCTAACTAATCACAGAATGGCCTCACTATAAAAGGACACAGTCTCATGAATCTCGTGCCATAAAAATGTTTCAGTTAAATTGTAAGTGGAGTTATTGCACTGATATCCGGTTTTCTCTCTGTGTCTCCGCTAGTGTGCTGGTAGCTACGCAGCTGAAGAACCGATAGGGCAAAGCCCTGCCTGAAGGTTGAAGGTCGCGGCAGCAAAAGGGCTCATCACGGCACCCTGTAGCGGCCGTGGTAGACTACGCAGCTACACGCAACTGTTGTTGTAGCCTGGCAGTACAAAGATGAAATGATTACTCAAGTATTATTGTGAAAAAAAAAAAAAAAAGACTTAAGAGAAGAACACACACCAAGCACAAATCAACCGAAAGCACTCGCGTTGCAGACAATGAGCTGTGAGACGCCCTGCACCGCTCTGAACTTGTGCCGAAAGGTACTGCCTGTAGATTTTAGTTAAATGTGGTTTAGTGGCGCAAAAGTGGCTAAGGCTATGTTGCGCCAAACAAAAGGGGTTTTTTAATACTATTTAATAGGAGAAAAGCTGTGTTAATCTATATTTTGTGTAAAAAGCCAGTGTCGTCTAGGAATATATGCACGTCAGGTAATGGGACTATCGAATCCTCTTCTAAAATTGAAGCAGGATGTAAAGGTATGTGCAGTTGATATAGGTTATGCAAAAGGCTTCGTCTTTGTACTTCATTATGTGTGCATGTGAGTAATATATGCATAAATGTTAGTGGTTCTTGGCATTTTTCACATGTTGGTACGTCTTCTTTTGTAAATAAATAATTATGTGTGAGGTGTGTGTGTCCAATGCGTAGTCGGCATAGAACTACTTCAAAGAACCGCTCCTGGTGGTTACACGACTTCCCCTCACCAAGTACGGGTTTAGTGAGATGTAGCTTGTTGTATGTACAAAAGTCCCATTCGTGTTGCCACTTTGATGTTAAGGCCTTCCTAATGGCACGGATACTATCTTTATATGGTAGTGTTATTTTTGTTATTTCTTTGTACGCTTCCATCGAAGCACATGTATCAGCTGCTTCATTACTCGGTATCCCAACATGACTTGGTACCCAGCAGAAACAAATCAATCTCCCGTATTTTTTAAATGCGACCATGTTTAGTATATCCCCTAGCATGGGTTCACACTCAGATTTCAGATGTAGAGCCTTCAGTGTACTTATGGAACCGGTGTATATGACTGTGTTTTTGTGTTTGCCAGTGATAATCTCTTTAACTACAACCCATACAGCATAAACTTCAGCATTGAAAACAGAGGCATGTTTCGGTTAGACGAATACTTGTTTCCCAATTTTCTATTACGGCCCCTACACCCACATGTTCTTTTGTTTTAGAGCCACTAGTGTAGAATTCCATGTTTTGATATTTGTCCTGAAGAGCACGGAATTCTTGTATAATGTGTTCAAGTGGGGCATCTCTTTTCTTTAAATGTGTTAATGTCCAGTCACATAACTATGTGAAATCATACCATGAGGGCAATCGTCGTGGTTTTTTGGCAACCTGGAGGATTTAGCGAGGGATGTCATACTCCCAATAATATTCCTCATATCGCAAGACAAGCGGCTTAATCATGTTCAGTTTATTTGTGTAGTGTAAGCATGAGTTGCACTGTGTGACGATGCTGTAGCATATGTGTTGTGGTGAGGACTGAACTTTGAGCACATAGGAGAAAGTGAGTAACGCTCTGCGCTGCTGTAAGGAAGGTTCACTACACTCAATGTGTAAACTTTGAACAGGTGATGTTCGGTAGGCACCACTTGCCAGTCGCAGTCCCAGGTTATGTACTGGATCAAGTCGTTGAATGTAAGACTGTCTGGTTGAGCCATAAGGCATGCAGCCATAGTCTAGAATGCTGCGCACAAGGGACCGATAGATACGTAAGACACGTTCAGTCAGAACCCCAATGCTTATGAGACAAAACCTTAACAATATTTAGCGCTTTATTTGCTTTAAATTTTAGTGCTTTTATGTAAGCTAGGAAGTTTAGTTTGATGTCAAAGGTTACTCCTAAAAACTTGTGGTCTTGTTTCACTGGCAGTATGGCGTCATTTATTTTAGGACTGGATCGCAGTGTAGCCCTAGTTTCCGAGAGAACAAAACAGTAACTATTTTTTGAGTGGAGAAACGGAAACCATTTTTTTGAAGCTGCCTTTCACAGATTGGCAAACTTGCGGCACGGCAAGCCATTTGGAGATCATCTACGTACAGAGTGCATGAGAGACGACGGTATAATCTCATTGAGTTCATTTTTACTATGAACAGTGTCGTGCTGAGAACACAGCCTCGTGGAATGCCATTTTCCTGTGTAAATGTATGAGAATGTACTGAAACCAGACGTACCTGAAATGTTCTATTAGGCATAAAATCAGCTAGGCAGTTCAGCATTTTACCATGGATGCCAAGATCAGCCAGGTCTCTTAAAATTACATATCTCCATATGGTATCACAGGCTTTTTCTAAATCGAAGAAAACTGCAAGACAGTGTTGTTTGTGTAAAAATGCATATCGAATTTCATGTTCTAGACAGACAAGATGGTCAGTAATTCAACAACCCTTTTTATACTGGTGGGGGTCTATAAGGTTTCTTGATTCTAACATAAATGAGAGTCTTATATTGATAATGCTTTCGTATGATTTTGCCAAACAGCTTGTGAGGGCAATGGGTCTGAACCTGCTTGCGGATGTTGAGGATTTACCGGCTTTTAGAAATGGAACTACTATTGCCTCTTTCCACTCTTCCGGCATTATACCAGATTCCCAGATTATGTTGAAAATTTTAAGGGGAGCATCTACAGATGCTTGAGATAGATGAGCCAGCATGGTGTAGTGAATACGGTTGTGACCTGGCGCTGTTTCTTTTCCTGCAGAAAGGACTCTGTTTATTTCTTCTTGTATGAGGGGGGAATCGTACTGCTCATTTGACGCGCCAGTAGTGGGCAGCTTCTGTTTTTCAGCAGACTCTTTGTACTGTAAAAATTCCTTTGTATAATTCACTGAACTGAATACATCACAAAAATGTTCGCCAAGTATAGCTGCCTGTTCTTGTATTGTTGTTTGTGTGCTGGACTTGTAAGTAACAGTATTGTACAAGATGAGTAATCTCACTGAAACTTTCCAACTTGTTCCCACATTCGTTTAGATGTGACTGAACTGTTTATTGAAGATATGTATTTCTTCCACGATGATTTTTCTGCCTGCCTTCATAAATCGTGCTTTGGCTTTGGCCTGTTTAAAGCATAAGAGGTTGGTATAGGTGGGGTGTCTTCGTAACATGCCCCAGGCCTTATATTGAAGCTTTTTTTGATTCTGTGCACTCAGGAGTCAGGCAGGGGTAAATTTTTTTGCGCACAAGGCTAGATGTTTGAGGTATTGCCTTTTCTGCCGCTGAAATTAAAACTGCATAGAACTTTTCCTTAATTTCATTTACGCTGAGTTCAATTGAAAAGACTTCCTTGAGTTTGCATGTTTCACGAAAAGCGGCCAGTCGGCACGATGTATTTTCCAGCGACATGGCTTAGAGTTTAAGGTAGATAATGTGGATGATAGCTTGATAAATGCCGGCAAATGATCACTTCCATATGAAGTGACGAGGACTTCCCACTTAAAATCCCTAAAGACAGACGATGAGCAGAAGCGTAATCGAGACAGCTAAATTTGCTTGAGCTTGGTGAAAAATATGTTGATGAACCCGAGTTTAAAAGACATATGCTGGTAGCCAAAATAAAATATTCGATTACTTGCCCTCTTTTGTCAGTTCTATTGCTGCCCCAGAGGGTACAATGGGCATTAAAATCTCCTAGTAAAACAAAAGGCTCCGGCAACTGGTGTATTAGATTTTCCAGTTGTCTAGTAGTAAAATGAGTATGGAGTGGGACGTAAAATGCACAGATGGTGATGGGTTTATGCGATAGAATGGTGACGGCGATAGCCTCGAAAGAAGTATTGAACAGAACATTTAGCGTAGGGGTGCCACCCTGAACAACTATGGCGACTCCTCCTGAGAAACGGCTAGAGTGTTCGTGGTCCCTTCAGACAATGGTAAAACCTTTAAGGATTTGACTGTTCTTGGGCCCTAGGTTTGCTTCTTGAAAGCAGAAAATGCCACTGGCGAGAACTTATTTATTATATGTTTTATGTCACCTAAATTAGGTATCAGACCTCTACAGTTCCAATGAATGATGAAAGCCATTGTCAAGAAGTTAGAACTGTTTATTTATATGTGTGTGATTTAGAAGGTTATAGGTGACATGGGTAATGATAGGATAGCTAGTCTAAACGAGGGCAGTAACCATTACCTGGCCCTTTGTTGGCGCAGTTAAGAGATGTTTGTCTTTTTTAGTGCGCTCCAGGGAGCGCTGGTCCTTTAGCGTCGATGACGCAGTCGCTTTTGGGTCGACATCCATAGCTTTCTCCGAGGGGCTCGAGGATCGAACACTAGGCCATGAGACGCTTGTCTCGGGCCTCAAAGTTTGATAAAGTCTTGGGCCCTGAGACACAGCAGTCTGGGGGCCCGCCTTAGCTGATGATGGAGCAGCACTGGCCGCTGCCACCAAGGGGGCGGATGGAGTTACTATGGGGCCACTGGCTGTGACTCCCATAGACCCCTGGAACCGACGTGGTGCTGCGCCCTGCCGCACCACGCAGGCATAGCTCGTTTGAGGTAGGTGAGATAGTTTCTTCCTCGCTTCATAGAAAGAGATTTTCTCTTTCACCATGAGCGCAATTATTTCTTTCTCTTTCCTCCAGAGGGGACAAGATTGTGAATAAACAGCATGATCTCCTTTGCAGTTTGCGCAATGTGGAAAAACATCACAGTTGTCTGAAGGGTGATCATTGGCACTACATTTTGCGCATGTTGCTTTACCTCTACATGAGTGAACTGGGAAGAATGCCAGTTCCAAAAGTAAGGATCACATGTTTGGTTGGGATTTGTTCGTCGTTTCTCCTGATTGTTATTCTGCGCACTTTGATTATGTTTTGCTCTTGCAAACCCTCGAGCAGTTCTTCGACGCTTAAGTTAAGGAAATCTTCAGAGATCACGCCCCTGCTTGTATTTAGTGATCGGTGTGGTGAGATCGTTACTATGATGTCACCAATGCTGGTGAGATTGCAGATCTTTTCCAAATGTTCTTTCTTTTTAAGTTCCAGGAGAATGTCTCCACTTGTCATTTTAGAGGCTTTGTAGGCATCTCCAATTTTTTCTTTGAGGCATTTTGCCACCAAGAAAGGGGAGAGTTGTCGCATTAGGGTGGTTCCTTCGTTGTGCACGACATGATAATGTATGAATGTGCCTGGATTTACTCTGAATGTGAAATCGAAAGGTACTTCGGTGCAACCTCGCTTCAGAGGCCAATCTGGAAGGCAGGGGAAAGCTTCTGCCATAACATGCTTTCAAATTTCGGCAGTGGTGGTAGCCACCCACCACCAAGCCCAACAAGGGGACGCTGCCGATTCCGAAAAACATGCAGGCACCAGCTATACACCGCTACTATAACCTAATGTATATACCCAAGACTGAATATATACCCTTGCTGCCAAAAAATTCGGAAGTAAGATGTGAAAAAGAGACTGGAAAGATGAAAAGGCTAGAGATAGACAGAAAGACGAAGATTGAAGAGGACGACAGGAAAAGGCAACTGCCGATTTCCTCCAGGTGGGTCAGTCTGGAGGTGCCGTCTATGTGAAGCAGGGGGCCAAAGAGGTATATTGCGTCCGCCGGGGGGCCTTAAAGGTCCAAACACCCAGCATCGGCTCAACCTCCAGGATCCCCCTTTCCCCAGACACGGCTAAGTCGTGCACAGCTACATGCCAGAGGGTCCAATCCTCATGTGCTCGGGTACGTGGTGAAAACCTCCAAACAGGTAAACCAAGTCCGGAGGAGTGATCTTCATGCGTAGACAAAAGGAGAGCCTCCGTGCTTTGCAAACGATTGCAGCAATGAGGAATACAGTGGCACAGGGATCACGAAGAACATTTAGAAAAGGGCCTGTTGAACTAGAAATGATCTTAATGAGAGCAGCATTCCGGGCAAGTTGGTAATCCGTTACTCAAGTAATATTGCACAACAAAAGAGAGACACAGACGTAAGAGAAGAAGAACACACATCAAGCACGAACCAATCTAAAGTACTCGCGATGCATACAATTAGCTGTGAGAGGCCCTGCACCGCTCTGAAGTTGTACCGAAAGGTACTGCCTGTAGAGTCGCGCCTGCTGGTTCCACTCGGACTGCAGGATCCAGCAAACTCTGGTGGAGTGTCCCGCTGAAGGAAGAAAGCCTCCAAACAGGGAAACCAAGTCCGGAGGAGTGATCTTCATGCGTAGACAAAAGTAGAGCGTCCGTGCTTTGCAAACCGACCTTTGCAAATCACTCAAATGTTGAGTGATTTCTTGGCATGTTGTTAGTCTAATGAGCTCTTCTGTGTCCTCCAGGGCCTGGTCGATAAGATCTTGGGCCTTGGAGTGGGCAAGTTTCTGGCAGCTTTGCTGCTAGTATACGTTTAGTCGTCGGTGCCACCCAGCCTGACATAAAGCTCCTGCTCTCTAGTCAAGACATTTTTGGGCTAGTTGGTTCATATCCATAGTAGAAGTGCCAGAGAACACAAGGGACCAGACAAAAGAGAACAGCACGTGCAGAGGGCGCACTAAAAACTGAACGTTTATGCACTGGATGCACAGAGTAAGTACTGGCTGGACATGAATAAACAGAAGATAGGAAAATATGAGACATGAAAGAGCATCACATGGTCAAGCCTACTACGCATGAAAAACGATTTCTGTAAGGAATATGACATCTTTCTCCGAGAGCTTGACAGACGGCTTGCTGACACAAGAATCACCCACTTTTTTTATCTCTAGGGCTTCAACAATCTCCCTTGTTAGCCTATCTGTTGATTTGGACATGATGCTAGTTTTTTTCCAATAATGGCACGCAGCCACAGTCTCTACAGTGAATACCTAGATGCTCTGATTTTTTTTGAGTGTGTTGTACTTATGTTCTTTCATTTAGGCATCTGGCAACCTGTCATTTAGGCATCTTCCTGTTTGGCCTATGTATGACACGCTGCAATTCAAAGGGATTGCATAGACCACATCTTTAGCACATTGTACAGGCTTATCGCGATGATTCTTAGTACACACAAATTCCCTATCTCCTTTATTAACTGTTCTGCACATTTTTGTTAGCTTGTCGGGTGCGATAAGAACCACCTTTACTCCCGCCCTCTCCACCACTTTCTTCAGGTTATGCGAAACGGAATGTATGCAAGAAATAAAGGACACATTCTTTGTACATTCTTGCGCTCCTGCACGGTTGGCGTTAGTGACTTGCTTCTCCAGTTTAAGCATCTTTCTCCAACTGCAGAGAGCATTGCTCGTGGGTATCCTGCTTCACTTAGGTGATGAACCTGCTCGCCGAAACTCTTTCGCAGCCAATGAATGCACAATTTTTTAAAGGCATTTTCAAAGGATCAATAAATTACGAGCTTAGAATGCGAAGAATTAAACATCAAAAAAAAAAAAATTTTTTTTTTTTGCTTTAGGCTGGAATTCCCAGCAGACCTGTTTGGATGAGAAACATAGCCCTAAGTCAAGAAAGCATAAATAGCAGTCAACAGGAAGCTAGTGAGTCACTACTACAGGTGCTAGGCACTGACGAAAAACTGAAAATTATTTCGGAAGACTGTTTTTCAAGTATTTCTTATCACATTCTAAAACCACTAAAAATCATCAACAAATCTAGACACATATAGTACTTGCAAGGGTGTTAGTCGCTGTTGCAACAGTCTGTGTAAACTCTAGTGACATCTCTAGTGTCATCGTACAACTTTGGCACCAGCGTATGAGACAGCATCATTCTTGATGGTGGCCGATAACCAAGGAATGCCTCATTCAAAAGGTCCATAAAACAACGATCTTCAACAATCGCATACGGCTGCAAGTCGAGTGCTATCATTCTAGCAATCTTCAGGTACAAAGCTTTCTTTTTCGATCAGGCAACACCACGTTTCTTTTCAGCACATCAACGACGCTTGGTTGACTGGCGTCCACCTTTGAAGCTTGAAATTCTGCATACAAAGTTTTGTGCTGCTTCAAATGGTTCAGGAGAGCGGTGGTCGTTGCCATTGGTGTCTTCAGCATGTTTCCATAGGGGCAGCAGAGTGCTTCAGATTGGGAAACTTTTTCGAAAAAGTTCCAAATCGCACTTCTGGTGGCCAGGCGCAGGCTTTGTTGGGGCTGTTCAGTTGCTTCCATTACGACATTGCAGCTAGTGTGAGCAACCACAGGTGTGGTAACAAAAGTATACGTAAGTCACACACTCACACGGCACTCTGCAGAGACAGTGCACACATGCGCGAAAATAAGAGCAGTTGACATGCTGCAACTCCGTGGAGATAACGTACACAGCCAACGGCATGAAAACAACTATGTCGCATGAGGGTATGCATGGATGCATTTGTAGAGCTGGCACACGCAGTCAATGGCGTGAAAACGAAAGTATGTTGGCACAACACAGATAGTTTTGTGTGGGACTCCGTACAGCTTGTGCATACAGTCAAAGGCATGAAGACGAAAGCACAGAGCACCAACAGCTGACTTGACAAAGGTATGTACATCACACGACAAAACAAATCCTGTTGCACGATATCCCGTAGACCTGGTGGCAGTGCGCTGTCCGCCACATGAAAAAACACTGTGCTGCACAGTGATGTGGGTGTCACAACGCGTGTTATCAGCGCAAGACTGGGTAACTCGATATTTTACCGTTTTTATGGTGATGAAAGCTCATATCAAAGGAACGTTATTTCGCACGCTGAGGAAAGCTACGTCGAGTTTTTTTCGCCTGCCCAAACCTGCCTCCGTAAGTGGTGCAAAGGAAAGGAGATCTTCAGCTGCACTTCGACTAGGAAAAGTTTCTACGAGCCGAAAACTGGAAAATATCCAGACCTCAATTGACAAGCTAGCACACATTCTGAAGCAGCTCTGTGTAGACCGAACTTGTCAAGGTAATGGCCCTTGAATTGGCACGCTATCAGGGTGTATCCATAGGTGACCTTAAAGCAAGCAAAACTGGATCACTGAAGGAAAGGAACTGACAGTAGGATAAGTTTTACATTCAATGTGGGTGTATGGTATGGTATGAAGAACTTTATTTAGGTCCTGAGGGATCAGTCTGGGACTGATGCGGGCCGCTCCCACGTCGGTACAGAGAGGCCGAGCCCCTCTGCCATCACACGGGCCCTCTGGACAGCCCTGAGTTGGTCCGCCAGCACTTCACTGTGCAGCATTCGCTGCCACCAATGTTCACCTCGAGAACCATCACCGGCCAACGCCAAGCAGCGCCACAGCATGTGTTGTAAATCGAGCAAACCCCCACACTTACTGCAATAGACTGAAACCCCGCAGTCCGGATTAATTTTATTCATGATGACCGGGTTAGGGTACGTCCGTGTCTGCAGAAGCCTTAATGTAACCGCCTGCGGCCTACTTAATTTAGGATGTGGCAACGGGAATGCCCTGCGCCCTAAGTAATAGTGCTTGGTGATTTCGTTGTAGGTTAACAGTTGGTCCCTGTACTCAGGAGCGGGAGATCCAGCCCCTTCAGGGAGTACACGGCACACTAATCCTCGTGCCTCCCTGTGCGCCACCTCGTTGAGGTTACGCGGGGCTCCCTCCACTGTCTCCATGTGCGCCGGGAACCAAGTAACGGTATGCGAAGTGATATCCCGACCCTGCAGCAGTCTGTTAGCCGGTTCCGCAACAAGTCCTCTCGAGAAGGCTGTAATCGCAGATCGCGAGTCGCTAAACACCAAAACTCTTCTAGAATCAATTAGTGCTAGAGCAATAGCCACCTGTTCAGCAACCCCCGGGTCTTTGGTATAAATGGAAGCAGCATTTCTAACGCTCCCTTTGCCATCTACTACCACCACCGAATAAGCATTTTTACCATTAATCCATGCGGCGTCAACAAACGCAGACTCCTCCTCCTGAGCCTTTGCCTCTCGCAACAAAGCCCTAGCTCTCGCGACCCGCCTCCCTACATTGTGCACGGGGTGCACATTCCGCGGAAATGGACGAACCATGATATTTGCCCTAAGGTTCACGTTCAACTCGTGTAGGGGCGCCCTATCGTGCGACACAGCCACCGATTCTTCAATTGACTGTAATATATACCTACCCGCTGGTGTACCTAGCAACCGCTCCCTCTGTGCGGTACGTTGAGCCTCAGCAATTTCATCTAAAGTATTATGCAAACCCAGTCGTAACAACATATCGTTTGACGTAGTCATAGGCAGACCAAGCGCAGCCTTGATGGCTTTTCTGATTAATGCTTCCAATTTATTTTTCTCCCCCCTATTCCAATTTAGCATAGCTGCCACATACGAGAAATGACACATAATAAATGCGTGAACTAAGCGCATCGCACCTTCTTCTCCTAAACCCCTATGCCTATTAGAGATCCTTCTTAGAAGTCTTATGGCCTCCTCCGTTTTCTTGGTAATACGCTGAATGGTTCTAATGTTCGATCCGTTCGCTTCAAGTACAAAACCCAGGACCCTGATTGCTTCAACTTTGGGTATCACCGACCCTTCCCTAGTATGAATTCTAATGCAAGGCTCAACTTCCGGTACCCAACCCCTCGGCCTACGACCTAGCTTCTTAGATTTGAAGATCAACAACTCCGACTTTTTAGTGGAGCACTTGAGCCCCATGAGACCCAGGTACTCCTCCGTAAGCGTTACCACCTGCTGCAGCCTAGCCTCAAGCTCTCCATCACTACCACCGACACTCCATATAGTAATGTCATCCGCGTAGATAGAATAGCCAATATCCTGGACAGTGTCCAGTCTATTAGCCAACTTCGACATCGCCAGATTGAATAACATAGGCGAGAGGACGGATCCCTGCGGAGTACCACAGCAACCCAATTTAACGACTTCCGATTTTATCTCCCCAAACCTGAGACATGTCTTTCTATCCGTAAGGAAAGCCTTGACAAAATTGAAAAGCCGCTGCCCCATATTCAAGTCCGATAGCACCCGTAGAATGAAAGAATGTCGGATTTTATCGAAAGCTTTTTCCACATCAAGTCCAATTAGTGCCTTAGTATCCCTTGTTCGCCGGTCAAGGATCTGATGCTTAATCCTGATCATAGCATCCTGAGTCGAGAGGCCGGGCCGAAATCCTATCATCGAATGCGGAAAGACCCCATTGCCCTCAACATAACGCGTTAGCCTATTTAAAATGGCATGCTCAGCGACTTTTCCCAAACACGACGTCAGGGAAATGGGTCTGAGATTTTCAAGCCCTATGGCCTTGCCCGGTTTGGGTATCAGAACAGTAGTTGCCAGTTTCCACTCTTCCGGGAAAGAGCCTTCCTTCCATAGGCAATTGATCTGCCGCGTAAGGAACTCAATTGACCCATCGTCTAAATTCCGTAGCATTTTATTCGTAATGCCATCCGGCCCTGATGCCGATCGACCATTAAGATTCTGCAGCGCCATCCTGATATCACTTTCAGTAAATTCCCCGTCCATAGCTGCATTTTCGTCTCCACTATATTCCAAAACCTCATCAGGAGTATCGTGCCAGGTCTCCAAAGGAAGGTATCTCTGAGCCAAATCCTTTAGCAACTCCTGCTCCGTGGAGTCCCGACACGCCTCATGGACCAGCTTACCTATCACAGTCCTCTGATTAGACTTAGTGTTTGTCTCATCTAGTAAATGTCTGAGCAAACTCCATGCGCCTCCCCTCTTAATGCGACCATCAATAGAATTGCACACTTCATCCCATTGCTGCTTGCACAGTACCCGACAATGGTCTTCAATTTCCTGATTAACCACTGCGATACGCTTTCTAAGCCTTCTATTTAATCTCTGACCCTTCCATCTCGCTACCATCGACTGCTTTGCTTCCAACAAATGTGCCAGGCGACTATCCATGTGTTCCGTGTCAATATCGGTCTGAACCTCTTTAGTGGACGCCTCAACGTCACTTTTCAGCTGACTAGTCCACTGTTCCAAGGTCAACTCATTTCCTTCATCATCGATTCTCTGCGCTCTTCTTTTCCTAAATGCATCCCAGTCAACCATCCTGAATGTGCGCTCCTTTTTATTAGCCACTGCCAAAGTAATCATAAGTATGTAATGATCGCTACCAAAATCTTTAGTAGAATTGGACCAGGACGAATCCACCACCCCCCGAACAAAAGTGAGATCAGGTGTCGAATCTCTACATGTTGACGTGCCACATCTGGTTGGATACGAGGGGTCTGTAATCAGAGTTAAATTCAAGTCTAGTGCCTGCTGCCATAGTCTCTCCCCCTTAATAGTGTTATAAACATACTTCCACATATGATATGGTGCATTGAATTCCCCTCCAATAAGCAGCGGTGCATCCTTAGCCAGATTGGTTGCCTTGGTCAAGAGAGATTTGAAACTCTGCTTCGTGTCCCGGGGGCTACTGTACAGGTTAAGCAGGTAAACGCTCCTGCTTGACATGACCTTTGCCGACCTAAGATTACTTCCACCATAATATATTCAATCTTGCAATCCGCCATGTGAAGATCATGTCTAATATACGCCAACCTCCTATTAATGAGAGTAGCGAGTCCTCTGCCCTGTTCATTATCCTTAACTTCCGCTTTGAAATTCGTTAAGGTCACGTTAGACGTCAGTGTTTCCTGTAACATGATAACTTGAGGCTTGACACCATGCGTTCTAACAAACTGCTGCAGAGACGCCTTCTTATGATTGAACCCCCTACAATTCCACTGCCAAATACTAAATGAACTATTTAATAGAGCCATCTTGACCACGGAAATTTGGTGAACTAGTTTTGAGCTCAAGTCCACTCGGCGACTTACCCTGCTGGGCTAGCGGCCGAGTGCACTCCCGCTCCATAACAGGGACCACTGTCTCGTTTAGATATATTTCAATTTTGCCTAACCTCTGATCCGTGATATTTTCCCGTTCTTCTATCCGCTCCAGTCTACTAATGATCTGATTTACACTTTCTTGCAATGTGGGTGTATTATGCTTGTCTTTTTTTTTCTGATCGTCAACATAGTTTAAAGGAAATCTTGTAACATACATCCAGGTGCATATTTATTTTGAATTCTCAAAAATTGGGTGCATGTTACCTTCGATTAAAGACAGTATAAGCAGATGCTCCACTTCGCCCTTTTATGCAGCACTCTGCCTAGTCTGTGGGCACTGATCGACCTACCTTGTCTAAAATAGCATCAGGGTGCGAGGAAAATTGGGTTTGCGCGTCATTTTGACGTGCTGCGATTTTATGTTTAGCGAATGAAACCATTACATTTATTTTCCGGAAATTCGAATAGATAAAGTTCGGTGCGAATAGAATAACAGACTATTCCAAAAATATTCGAAAGTTTCAATATTCGCACACCTCTAGCTCTCGGTCAACAGCGACATGTTGGCGGTAAAATCATTTTTGCACACCGACAGTGCTGCAGAGACTTTTCAGACTATGATGGATGAGGCAACTGTTGCCATAATGCCTAAGAGGCCCAACAACAAGTGATGAAAGTGGTAACATACAAAAACAGCCTACACAGGTGACACCTGAGGAGGCCATGCTCAAAAACAAGCCCCTCCAGGTTTTCACTATACTAAAGGCCTTCTACTTCGTACGGAAAGGTTAGGTGCCTTTCATAAATATGCACACAGAAAGCAGGTAAAGCTGTCCAATTTTCTGCTGTGAGGCACTAAGTAAGGTGGCTCGCTCAACATGACAAGACCGATTACATGAGTTCTTCACAGCTGTTTTTCTCCATAACCTGGTTGTAAAAGAAGTTGGTTGTAAGCTAGGACACTACAGTGGTAGCTCCATATTGTCATAAGTGGGTCTCTACAGTGCTGACCTCTTCCAGTGATTGGCTGCTGAGAGGTGTGCCATTGACTTCAAGGATCTTGTCGCCAATGTGTAATGCCATGAGGTCTGGGCTAACATCCAGGTCAGTGATGTGGACTCCATGATGCCCAAGGCAAGGCGAGCCCAGTTTGATGCTGCGTGCCCCTCCAGTAGCTGGAATCTCAAGCAACTGGATGCTGTGGGGCTGCGGCCCACCCAGGACACTGCGTTGGCTCAGTGGCTGCATGTGGTGCCGATAGCAAGGCCCGCTGCAGGAGCAATCATAAAAACTCTGGAATATGCTACTCTGCCTTCTTGCGGCAATGACAAGTCGAGAGAACTTTCAACACTACCCCCATCAAGTTTGTCAATGAACATCATAGCAAAGGTAAATTACATAACCTAACAAGCTTGTTACTTAAGCCTTCTAGCACACATACACAGGGCCACGTACTCCATAGCAAAGCATCATTTCCAACAATCATTTATTTTCATAAGCTTCACACACATATATATCTAAAAAACAGCCAGCCAGCTTGCACAAGCTACTTTGTAATGTTGATAAATCATGACAAAGAAGCACAAAACATATGACAATAACAACTGATGACAAAACCAAGTTAAGAAAGCGAGTGCTAAGTTGGGAGATTATGAGATCAGTCTGTACTGCCATTCCCACCGAGCCATTCTCTACGTGTGGTTAAGATAATCCAATTATTTGTTGAAAAATGTCAATTGATGGTGCACTCACACACGCGTCCCCCAGACTTGCAATTTTCACTACTTCTATGAACTCGTATTTTGATTATGTGGCACTTCTTTATATCACCCTGCACTGTATATAGTGGGGTTGACACTCCCCAGTTTCTGCAGAGGAAGCTAAGATGGCCCATACCGCCATTTCACACACTACACGTACGTTCTAACAAGCTTAGTGTATAAATGGAAGTGTGCAAAAACAATAAATGTGTGCCTTAGAGTCTCATATAATGAAACCTCACTCTGTGAGCCCACAAAGAGCAGTCAAACTTACGGACAACCAACATCACCTTTCTCCCCTTAAGGTAATTCCCCTACATCACTGTGCAGGCTGCAGTAAAGCCATCTGTGGCCCTTGCTGTGGTACATTCACGGGACAGTAAAGTCACATGTCTGAATTGCCTCAAGCCTGTCACTTGCAATGAAACATTGGCAGTAAACAAACTGCCGGAAATAAGCAGCTGAGAAAAAAGGCACAGGTGTAGTGTGTGACCACATTATGTACAAGGGGACCACATGCTTTTTCTCTTTGATTTGATCATGCGATCTCTATAACAATGTGCACACTAGTTGGGAGAGGCATGGAACCTTTCCTATGACACAAGAAGCATGGAAAGTACTCATTTATGCGCATGAGCTGCAGCAGCATGTCCCCTTGTGAACAATGAGATTCCGAAACAGTGAAAGCACATTTTTCACTTCCTGCACATGCCAGTGTCCTAGAGCCTTCAATAAGGAGCTCGCAAAACCATTAGCACACAGCAGTATATATGTAGTTCGGCTGTTTATTAATTTAAAGGGCCCCCCACCAGGTTTCAACAATGCTGAAATACAAGCACAGTACACAGTCTACAGCGGTGATGATTATGTCTGTAAAGTACAGCAACACCTCAGTTCTAGAACCCAATTCACGCGGCTCTGGTTGCAAACCAAACTGATTGTAAGCCGAAGCAGATTCTCCCATAAGAAACAATGCAAGCGTGGTTAATCCATTCAGACTCGCTGGATTGAAGCAACACTTATTCAAAAAATAGAGAATGAAGAAAACAAGTGTACTGTTCACTACAGTACAGTAAAGCGATCTTATAAAGTGAAAGAATACACACTTCTGTTGGGAGGGACTGGCAGGTGGGTGGCAAGTAGTTACTTATTGAAGGGAGAGTCAAGCGCAGGATAAGAACAGTAAGAATTTACTTCAGGAGTTTCCTCCCCTCTTTCATGTTTTTAGCTGCAGGCTAATTTCTGGGGAAAAAATCTGTTCAATGTAACTTGTTTTTTTCCCCTGTGCAGTTGTTGTGTCGGCAGCGGCAAGCAAGTGGGGGCCCGCGGCCAGCGAACACGCGGCGAGCGCCGACGCAGTGAAGGAGACGCGGAGCTAACTGCTCCTGATGAAAACCGGAACGAAGACTGAGCCGGCTCGCGGCCGTTTATTACTAAAAAGGACTTCACACGCCAGATGACACCTCCTGATTGGTCCCAGCTAGTCACATGACAGAAGGGGGGTGCGCCATCTAGCTAAACTACTACAAAACATAAATCATATCATAAGAAGCCAACAAACATTGACACCAAGGACAACATAGGGGAAATTACTTGTGCTTAATAAATGAAATAAAGAAACGAAGAATTAATGGAAAATAAAGTGCCCAACTCGTCACTGAAGAGGTGATCAAAACCCGGAGGCACACCTGTGGGGCTCTGTACTGAAGGAAGCGATGGTAGACATGTCAGCGACGTACCGTCGATCTGTATGCCCAAGCGTTAGATGGCGTCTAAACCCAGCAGTGATGTTCCTGTAGTCGTTACGTGGAACGTGACAGAGCATGACCTTTGGAAAAACTGGACAGTGGCTCGAAACAGGCCTTGAATGTCGATGCGTTGCTTGGAGTAATTTCTCAAGTCCACTGTTGTTTGTGACAGCCTGTGCTGTTGACCAAAGTGATTTCTAAAATCTTCGGCCGTCATGAATGACACCGACACTCCCGTATCCACCAGCAGCCGCATGGAGACGCCGTCAACTACGACCGAAACTTCCAAATCTTTTTTAGTTTCAAAAGCGCTTACCGTCAAGACAGACGCGGATGGCTGCCCTGCGGTAGTTGACGAAGACAGCGTCTCTGCGGAAAAGACGTGTTGCACCGCTGTTTGGGTCTTTCGACATACCGAAGCGAAATGGCCCAACGTGTGGCAGGCATTGCATCGCCGATTTCTTGCTGGACAATTCCTGTAAGACGCGATATGGTTCCTACTGCCACACCGATCGCATGCACCACGGTTCCCGGAGGAGCCATGTGCGAAATGTCGACCATCTTGGCGACCTCTCGGAAGAAGTTGGTCATCTTGGCGACCTCTCGGAAGAAGTCGGCCATCTTGGCGGCTTCTCGGAAGAAGTCGGCCATCTTCATGGCCTGCCGGACTAAGTCGGCCATCTTGGCAGCTTCTCGGAAGAAGTCTGTCATCTTGGCCCGTCGATGGAACGCCAAGTTGAAATGCCTCAATTCTTCGTACATTTTCGGAGCCGAACGCGCGGTTCGCTCGATGCAAGGCTTCTAAAGAGCGTCCAATTTCTTCTGCCTTGTCCAGGGACAGGGTTTCGCCATGAGCTAATAACTTTTCGCAAATGCTGATGTTCGCTACCCCATGTATTATTTGGTCTCGGACGTGCTCATTGTAGGTTGTGCTGAAGTTGCACTGTACCGCCTTCTCCTTCAATGTGGTCACGAATTCCAGGAATCCTTCTCCCTCGAACTGCCTTCGACTGGTGAATTCGTGCCTCTCCACCAGAACATTTGTTGACGCGGCGAACAGCCGGTCAAGCTGCTGCAAGAGTTTCTGGAACTCCGACGCTGGTGGGACCGCATCACTTAACGTTTACGCTGCGCCGGTCGACTGCCTTGCTGCTTCGCTTGCCGCTGACGCTGCGCCGGTTAACTGCCTTGCTGCTTCCTGCTCCTCGTCTGCAAAGTACTTTCGTTGTCCCTCACGCCCGAGAGCGCTGACGAGCGCGGACGCTCGTCGCGCGTCCGTCCAGTCGCCACCGCCAGCCGCTTCGAGGTGGGCCTGAAAAATTTTTTTCCATCGATGCCATGGAATTAACGATGGCCCGGGCAATTCAAGAAAAACGGGAAGGTTCGCCGAAAAGGAAGCCATGCCCGGTGGCATGCAGGAGACAGTGCAGAAAACAAGCCGGAGCTCGCAGCAGGAATGGGGCAAGGGAGAACAAGGGGGGCGAGAAGGCCTAGGCTCGGAAGCCTCGTGACACCAAGTGCATCGGCGGTGTTTGCATGCCGTGCAGACACAAGGTCTCCTCGATTTGGCTGCACTTTTTGCACTAGTTCAGAAAAGTGTCGTGCCAGTGCAGCGCCAGTTCTTCAAGTGTAAGTGTAGCGCGGCACTAGCGCTCTCAGTGCAGCGGTCAAATCGAGGACAAAAGTGCAAGAACGTACAGGCCTTCGTCTGCTGCGACTGGGCGGCTGTGGCTTTTCTTTTGTTGGTGTGTGCCGCGAGCTTAAACGTGTGCGCAATGGCCTTTTTGGTCCTGTGGAAAGAATTTATGTATTAGTACCTAGAAATTAGGTCAACTTCGGCATCATTATTCAGAAAGCATGACCGAGCGCGGTTTCCACACATTTCTGAATCATATGGCACAACGTTTCAAACGACTGACCGAGGTAGCGGTAAGCTCGTGAAAATTAATACAAACGACTGTGACCTGAGGGAAAATCCCGGCCTTCAGTGCACTTAGCAGCAGCTGAAGCCGGAAAGCGCTCTTAACAAGATGCTGCGTACACATCCTGAAGAAAACTGGCGTCCGTGCTGCGTTACTAATAACAGGCGCCGTCGATGCCTTCTACCAACACCCGCATGGCCACGGAGGCGCATGTGTCGTCTGCTATCAAAAGCCTTGCACTACGTGCACGAGAAAAGAACTTGCGGAGAATCTAGTGCCGAAGTGTACATGAACTCGTGCAGCACGACGTCAAATCGAGTGCCGAAGTGCAGGTGACGCTAGCTGCACTGGCAAATCGAGTGCTAGAGTGCTGCACTCCCTGAACTAGTGCAGAAAGTGCAGCCAAATCGAGGAGACCTACAGGAAGGGACGCTTCACTTACGAAGCTCGTTGGTTTCCCGGGGCTTCGGTCGGAACCGCAGCGGGAGTACCACCCTCGTCGCCATAAGATGTTGTGTCGGCAGCGGCAGGCAAGTGGGGGCCCGCGGCCAGTGAACGTGCGGCGAGCGCCGACGCAGTGAAGGAGACGCGGAGCTAACTGCTCCTGATGAAAACCGGAACGAAGACTGAGCCAGCTCGCGGCCGTTTATTACTAAAAAGGACTTCACACGCCAGATGATGACACCTCCTGATTGGTCCCAGCTCGTCACATGACAGAAGGGGGGTGCGCCATCTAGCTAAACTACTACAAAACATAAATGTATGATAACACAGAGATCTGGCATGGGGCGACACTATACTACAGCAGTACAACCTTAAAAAAAGTTAAAGACAGTCTTTTCATTCATCAGGTTCAACCTTCTGTCCATTAGAGTGAAATTGGAGTGGCGCTTTTCAAGAAAGTGCTGGTACTCAATCCATTTTTCCAGAATAGATGGTATCACTGCTAGCCTATTTCCTGTCATAACAAGGGCATTCTGTTGCCCACTGTAGAGCTTAGCAAGCACAGTTAAACCTCGACATAACAAACTTTAATATAACAAAATTCTCGATATACTGAACGAAGTCTTTAACTTGTTATAGCTTCTTGTTCATAGAACACCATGTATGTTCATAGAACACCATGTTTGAGTCTCAATATAATGAAGCGGTCGGTCGGTCGGTCGGTAAAAAAAATAAATCTCCACTAAGGAATAGTAACACTTGCATACAAACACCTGTCGTATCACGTATCCCCGAGGCCGATGCCTGTCAAATCTTCCTCATTGCCAATGCCGTAGATGTTGCTGCCTTGATGTCAGCCAGTTAACTCGTCCATCTTTGCTGCTGGTGTCCCGAACTCCGTCGGTGACGTAGCACTCCGGCCTCACTGGCTAGGCCTAACACCGGGTTCCGCCGCTATTTCTTCCGAGTGCAAACGTGACACCCCGGGGACTATCGTACGTGCTGGTCCACCTCTGAAGGGGGATCCTTCCTGGAGTGCTCAGCATTGCCACGAGATGCTGCAGCAGGTCCAAGGAGCCTCGCTCAAACACCATCGAGGTCGACGGCCACCCTGGCCCGCCTGCGTCCCGGACTTGACTGAACCTCCATGGCTCCTGTCGCCAATGCGATGCTGACGCCACGACCTTCTTGGCCCAGAGCCACATTGATGAAGCTAGCTCAGCGCTGCTTCTCTCCCAATCACAGCTCAGGTCACGAGTTTCGAGGGCTCATGCCGTTCAGACCGATCTGCACACATCGTCCTCTTGATGTATTTTCGCGCCACATGCCTCTTACATATGACACAGTGAAAAAGGGAGAATAAAGATCCATAGCAATGCTTGTATTTAACCAGTTGCCTGGCCTTCCACAATCTTACGTTGGTGGAATTTACGGAAGGAAATAAATGATGACAGTTGGCCTCACAAAGGACATTTGCATTGGACCGTGCATTATGCGCATGCTTGCCCAACTCCTTGCACTGTGATACAGCAGTGATCCACTTGCCTGTAAACACTCATGCTAGATCGCTGGAAAAGTGTGAGTGGCATGTCGGCTAGACCGAAGAAATATTCTAACATGGTGAAAAGAACAAAGGGATATTGGGACATTAAAAGACGCTAAAGAGAAATGCGAAGCTGTATAGGTAAATTATGTTTTCCCAATAGAAAAGCAGCCACTGTTTCCATGACAAGCTGTTTGGCAAAGCCAGGATAGGTGTAAATGAGTCATGACACAGCACTGAAACTCCTGCACCAGTTTGCCATGTCATGTATTTTTGACAATGCAAAGATCTAAACGATTTAAAGGGATTCTGAACCACTTTTATTGCAGTCGGGAAATGCATTTGAGGTTAAAACACATTATTTCAAAAATACTTTGCCGCAAGATGTACTTCAATGCCTTCAACAGAAGCGCAGCTATTGACAATCAAAGATCACCTGTGATTCCCTCTGCAGTGCTCCCAGTCTTTCTTCAATGCTTTTAACTGCAAAAGGCTACGGCATAGCGTGGTGGTGCCTACAATGCTCTGCCTGCCGAACGCACAGTTCAAATTTGATTTTTTATGTTCTTATAGATGTCACTGCTTCCGATTTTTGGAATCTATGATGCACGAAACTCGGAAACTATCCCTCAGCTTACAGTTGAGTTCATGGTGCCTCACCCCTTTGCTCTGCTACAGTGTACTAGATAGCTATGCGCGGCTATTCTTGCACCCTGTGACATGAGCAGCACAGGCACATTTCCTTTTGCGCTTATCTCTACAACAATTGCACAATTTTCGAGGGTCGAACAAACTTGATCTGCAATCACACGAGTACATTTGAAGCGTGCACATTGGCTAAGCGATGGATGCTGCACTCTGGACTTGTGTTGAAAGGATTTCTAATGTAATGAGCTTCGACCATAACATAACAAACCTTGAAGGTATGCAACTTGTGAAGCAGACAACCTGCCTGTCAGATGCTGGCAGTTGGGCCTTGAGTCCCATTACCGTCACCACTCGGAGCACGCTGCGGTCCTTAGCTAGTGCGCTCATCGCAGCGCCCTGTGGCAGCCACGGTACCTACACTACACTGCAGAATCACTGCAACAAACTGTAGCAGCTAACTATGTGCACAACAGGGCTAGAGTGCGCACTCATGCTCATATGCGTCATCTGGCCGTGCTATGTGGTGCGGACCAGCTTTGTCCTGAGCTTGACCAGTGGATAGTAGCCACGTCCAAATAATTCAATTTGAAGCACCACCAACAGCTCAATATGAAATGAAGTCTGCCAAGGTGTCAAGCCAGGGGCGGCCAGGAGTGAGTACGCTGGTAAGCGTACGTCTGGTCCGACCATAAGTTTCGTGTGGTTCAAGGCTACGTGAAATTAATAGATTAATAGAAATTAGCAAGTGCCGGCAGCTATGACATTGATAAGCAATGTGACCAAAGTTTCATCCCTACGCGGGCAGGAGCGGCTGAGCGTTAGCAGACGATAGTTGGTGATAGTATGATATTCGTATTTCCGGAAGGGCATAATCCCTATTGAAGTTCGAAAGCAGATTTTTGCTTCCTTCAGCTTGTTTATCAAACTGCGTCAATAAATATACACAGTAACACTAGGAATAGGCGCGCTGATCCAAGCACTCTTCTTGATTGATGTCAGCTATTGGCCAATAGCAGCCGCATATGGGAATCTGACATATGACAAAATATAACAGCTCGAAAAGAATGAGGAGAAGGCTTTTGTTGAAAAGAGAGCGTTTAAGAAAAGGTGACCTTGCACTCTGCTTGCAAGCTCCATCTGTCATGCACGACTGCAAAATTTGGCTGAGATGTTCATAGCAGTGTATGCTATATGCGGACTGTGTTTTTCACCAAACCCGAGGGGTCATTTAGGAACCCTTTAACATAGCCAGTTCAGAGACGTTTTCCTGAACTGGAACAGGCCAACTAGAAAAAAACCGCTTGAAATTCCATGATGTTGCGCTGATGTACCAGTGCGGGAGTGTCAGCACGAAAGTCAAGGAAAGTCAGGCCCTCATTTTCTACACCAAATGAGTGAGAATAGTTTTCATGGAATGCCAGTTTAAACTGCTCTTTAGTGTGCCATTAAAACACACAAGAACAGTTTCCGATGGAAAGTGACACACAAATCCATATAAAAATGATATCAACATCCAAATTTATTATACTGTTAAAAAACACGTAACCATGGCACATCTGCTGTAATAAAACAAAGTTTCTGCCACTTACCAATAAAGCTTGGAACGCTCTACTAAAGCATATGCATCGCCATCCCCAATAAATGCATTACAGCTTGCACAGCAGAAGCACTCGGGATGAAATTTGTGGTCTCCTGCAACCTAGAAAATGTACATACAAATTAAGGAACCATGGTAGCATAATTTTCATTCAAAGTACATTTGGTATTTACTTCAGGCAACCAAAGAATATTAAAATAGTAAGTCAATTCTTTGGAATATAAAGGCACATAAACCAACTGTTTCAGCATTATTTGGAAATAGCTTAATAAAGCACTATTAAAAAAAAACATAGTATACAAGAAAACATGTCCAAATGCAGCTTTATTTGTTACTATACAGGTATACTTTGGCTTGAAATCAAATAAATACAATATATGAAAGAACAGCTTAGAAGTGGTACTATATAAAGCAGGTGCCTTCAGAAAGGTCTTCTATAATGCTGCTTATAAAGCTTACCATTACTGGGCCAGTAATAATCTCTGAGCAATTTTGGCACACCTCGCCATAGTTGGACAGGTAGTCACTCTGGCAGAACAGCATCCCATCCTTCTCAAGGTACCAGCTGTTCAAGGAAACATCACACACGGAGCACCTGAAATGCATGCAGCAGCAAAGAGAACTGCACTCTCATCCAAAATTTTTCAGTCACTCAAGTGGTGATTCCACATAAGCAAAACATGCAAGTATAATACGTGCAAATGTGCAACATGATCTCGAAAGGAGGAGAATGGCCCTCATGCAAACTAATAAAAACAAGTTTGAAGCACATAATAAGAGTATGCCTACTTAGAAGCTTTCTAATTTTTTTGTTTTAGTAGTTGATAATCCACTGATAACATATTAGAAATAAGGCAGGTAAAGCACACCCTTTCAGCAAACTTGACATGGCATATGTTAAGAGGCTGCAGTACAGATTCAAACAAAACCGAATAAGAGAAAATCAAATACATTCCGAAGTGAACACCACAAGGGAAGCTTGCCAGCTGCACAATTTTAAATGACTCATCAACAGCTGCAGGTCTGTACCATGGCCTTTCAGAGCCTGTTGCACTGAAAGTATGCACTCAGCTGGAATTCACACTGCATCATATAAATGGCTGAGTTGTGGAATACTTCCTGACACATAACCAAAAATCTTCCATGTACCAGACAAGTGCCAATCGCACAGTGCACTTTTTCCCACTAGCGAACAAGTGTTTTCTGATGTTAATAACATAAAAGTACGTAGTTTAAAATATTCTGCTTTAACTTTCAGTTTACAATAGCAAGAAAACGTAGAAACTTCTGTGGCTGTAGATAACCAAAGCAGGCCAGAGACATTCTGTATCACACTAGCATTTTGTTTTAGACATAATGCCAACCCCTACTGTTGTGCATTTACTGGTTATAGTGTCTTTGCATCGCAAACATCTCCACCAGCATGGTCTATCACAGGTACACAAGTGTCATCGGTGCAAGTCAGCTTCATCGTGGCTGACTTCTGGGTCTCAAGGAAGAGCGTGCTATTTTGTATGAAAGTAAATGCTCCGATAAGCTGCCAATTGTGAATACGTCCAGTGGCTAGACCCACTACAAAAAAACCATTTTCAAGATGCTTCTTCGTTCCTTACAGACAGACACTTCAGTATTCATCAATGCTATGAAATTTGCTTTGTATGACGTGATAAAAAACACTTATGCGGTAATAATAGATTTTTGAACTCCAGCTGTAAGATGACAATATGTGGACTGTGACAAAAGAATTCTGGAAAAAAAGAACGCTCATTCTGCAGTTGGAGAAAGATTGTGAATCTTGGGATATTGTGACCTCATCCCCATGGAAATAAAGCTGAGCAAGCAAGCAAGAATAAATGTGAATTTACAAATAACCATGAAGTGCCCCTGCCTTCCCCCAAAGTTCATTCAAAAAGATAAAGAAGCTCAGCGCACGCATATTCTAGGAATTCCAACGTAGAAAGCAGAAAGGTGCATATGGCTAGCAATTTGTCTTACAATGAAACTTAGGCAAGGCGCACATGTAGTATGAATGTCAGGCTAGCAAAATGTGTCAACTGCCTTTTTTCTCAGCACAGCTTCCTATGAACAGGAAAAAAAAACATACGAACATGCTGTCAAAGAAACTGCCGCTCAGTGCCATCTTGTGAGCAGAATGACAGAAAGTGCACATGACCTAACAAGAAGTGAAACCAGTAGTGAGACATCCCGTTCAATCGTGGCTGAGAACACCTGCACACAACAGACGAACTAGTTGAGCTTTTCAAGACACCTACTTGTGGCAGGCGTCGTCATTACAAAATTAAAGATAACTGTCTGGGTTGCACGAACGGACGAAAACACCCAGCAACGTCAAAGTTAAAGGGGAGCGAAACTCGGCGCGGGCAGCGCGGAACAAACCATTTGGGGGTCCCGTCAGATGCTTACGCACTACGCAAAGAATACACTGAGAACGACGTGGACAACTTATTAAAATCCTAGAGGTGTGAGGCGCGTGCAGACGCACAGGAAGATACCCGAAGCTGTTCGGCGAGCTTCCCCAATCGACAGACATACGATGACTCACGAGAAACCTACAGCGTCTTTGGCAGCAGCGCGGGCACAATGGTACAAACAAAAGTGTTACGCTCGTACGAGTTGAGCAAAGGACACGCCGCCACCGCGGTATATGCATTTGGGCCAAAGCTTGCGGATATACAGGTCGGCAGCACCTATGCACTAAGTCGCGGAACCAGGCCCAACACATGACAACTCAATGTGAAGAGATTCTCTTTTCCTATTTCCGAGACCAGCCGGGACGAAAGTCAATGTAACATTCAGAACAGCGAAATAGCACTGTGCGCGATGTGCAATGATGACAAAATGAAGGTTACGAGTCAGAGGTTTTGAGTTAACTACGGCAAAAACAAAGCTCGAAATGCGATTATTTTAACCACGAGAAACTCCAGTCACCCAACACACTGGGATGACTTTATCCATGCAAACATGCGCGAAACACGAGTTTTTGTTGACGTAAACGAGCGGGGTCAAAATTGCAAAATAATGAAATAAATAATGTAAAGAGACGCTGCCTGAAACTTTTAAAACTCTGACGAAAGAAAAAGACACTGAATTGCACCCTAAAGAAAAAAAGCCTTACATTTTTTAGTTAACTTTGTGAAGGCAAAGAACAGGAATTCAACGACAACTCACCTGAAACAATCGGTATGCCACACCGCGTGAAGTGCCTGCGAATATTCGTCGTCCTCAATCACATTCAGACAGCTTTCACAAGTCAACGGCAGCTCTTCTGTCAAGTTGAAATTTCATCGTTATTCACTGTTAGTGAAGTGGGTTAGCCGTAGTTAGTTAAGAAGTGCCGGTTATTTCAGAATCAAGTTTGGATATTAACCTGACGCCTTTTCCATGACGAACATCAGACACAAACTTCGATTACTCCGAGACTTTCTCCATGCTCCAAGCCGTAGAGTTTGCTCCGAGCTGCTCCGAACACTATGATGCAAGCGCATGCGCCGAAGGCCCCAGCAAGCACGAGCAATGCCTCCTTGCCTACACGAGACGTTCATTTGAGGGATCGCCAGCCGTTTCTGCGCAGGCGCGAGTAAAAACGGGCGTGAGCATAGGCGCCAAACAGGGCAACACCTCCATGCACTCGATCCTTTGGTTCCCTGCACACGTCGGGGCGATTGAGGGGGTTCCTCTGAACCTCAACGAGTCTGCCCACGAGGCTGCGCGTGGCTTTACCGACCGCGCTGCCCTCGGATCGGGCGACTCTCTCCCCGGACACAGAGACGCTCCTCTCACACACAACGAAATCACGAAATTCTTTTACTTAGAGAGAAGGGTTTTCCCCCCGCCTCACTCCAAGCTAAGCAGGCCGCAGGCGGTCACACTAAGACTTCTACAAACGAACTCGTACCCAAATCCGGCGTCCCTTAATAGCATATATCCAGAGATTTATCCAAATTGTTCTTGCGTGGCCTGTGGTGAGGTAGCTACGTTGCCTCATATGCTCTGGGAGTGCGGGTCGCTGGGCCCGAAGTTCACCAAGGAAGAGTGGGACGCGCTCCTGCGAAGTCCTGTCTTTGAGGATCAAATCCTGGCCGTCCAGCGCGCCCGCGATCGGGCCGACAGACTAGATCTGTCAGTCCCGTCGTGGGATTAGCCGGGTGCGCGTTTTATCGCGCTTTGCTGGACCGAATAAACGTTTATTCACTCACTCACTCACTCATAGAGTTTAGGAAACTCTGTGAGAGCTTCTGGAGAGAGAGAAAGGCTGGGGGCTTTTGCTCCTTGAATATCACTTTGCCCAGGCACTACAGTCGTTCTTTATTCTATGAGTGCACTGGACGAATTCTGGTACACTGTACCGGCACTACCTACTACGCTCACTCTCAAGTATGGCACTACGAAGAAGGCTTCTTGTTATGCGGCACATGCCGGCATGCCCTTTATTCTATGGCATGCCGGCATTGTGGATTGGCGGAGTGGTCGAGTTTTCGCTTCCGTCAAACGATGCCATCTGCACGATGTTTACGCGCGCAGACGGCCCTCGCATATGTCCATAGTTCGTCTCGTAACTCGGCTATATATATATATATATATATATATATATATATATATATATATATATATATATATATATATATATATATATATATATATATAACTTGGCAGAGTGTTCGAAGAATGAGAGGATGAGCACACCTCGGCGAAAGAACTGCTGTTGTGTAGTGGGTACGTTGCAAAACCGTATACAGTAGATTGAAAGGTCGCCAAGCTCTCGCTCTTCGGAATCCCTAAATTAGATGAAGAAAGGCGACGCGTGTGGGAGCTCAATCTTCACCGCACCGATAGGCCCTTTGGAAGTCACCGACTCCATTTGTGAGCTGCACTTTGATGCAAAATACATATTGAGGCGTTATGTGCATATTGTCGAAGGCAAGGGAGTATCTATTGTGGAAAGCCTGCGCTTCGGTCTGACGCGCTACCCACGATCTTTTGCCGTATTTTCCGGAATACCTCTACGAGAAGCCTATACGCGAAAGAGAACGGCCTCATAGGCAACAGATGAAGGCAGGTCATCAAAGAGAACGCTCGATCCCGCTCTCAGTTGGACCGTCATTCATATTGGAGGCATGTGACAACGGAAACCTGAGCGAGCTCGAAGACATAGACAACCGATAATGACATGCTTAATTCCTAATCCAAGCAAATATAAACAATGTGTTTTGCTTTATTCACCCAGGGGATCTGGAAAACCAACTACATCTCAGGCGTATGACGCATAAAAATAGGGAAGAAGATGGCTATACCGTAAATATTTTCAAAACACAATTAACATACCAAAAAAAATGTGCTGCACGTAACGAACAATGTGACCAACATTCTCCCTAAAATGTCAAATTGCTGCCGTTATTAGGGCATCGCGGAAATTTTGTTAGCATTCATTATATCGCCTTGATAAAAGAAGAAAACAAAGGTTTACCAATTTTTATTTAACCCCTAATTATGCCACACAGTTCATTTATTCCTGTATCTCATCCCATTACTGCACATGATCCCCATTTCTTCGGAATATGAGCTCTGCATTTCGTTATCTCATGACACAATGAAAAGGCATGTTTTTGCCGCAAGTTAACACACACAAAAGGAAGACACATAAAGACAACAGGGGCGGCACTTCCAACTGGTTTAATTTGGGCTGTGACCCATGAATATACATACACATACACACATGCGCAGGCCGTTCACAAGTCTACGTTACCCAGCGGTCAAACAATCTTGTTTCCGATTTGTAGAGCACAATAGATGTATCGCTAATGCAATTTGAACCTTTCTTTTTTATATAGTAAGCTTCCATTAGCTCACGTGCTGTTTGATTTCTACCTCTGCCAAGAATCCTAATCTCAGAAAAACGTGGTTTGCACATGTATGCAGGCCTTGCAGTGCGCTGGCAAATGTGCCACGTAGTACCTGCCATCTTTCATTAGATTTAGTTCGTGTTCCCTGGCTCATTCATTTACGCAGCGTCCAGTCTGTCATATATGTAGGACTTGCCGCACTCAAGGGGAATTTCATACACCACGCCCGTAGCGCATCTCCCGTAGGACGTGCCATGTTTCTTATTGCCACAGCCTTGCGGACCGGTCTCCTCGCGAGTGGTTCTCGAACAGAGTCGACCCAGTTTGACGGGGGCAGAAAAGGCCGGCCTGCCACCTAAATTCTTGCGATTATGGGGGACCTTATGAACATGTATAAGGATCGAATCACTGCAGGTCTTACGGTTCTGGCACTCGGCGTGTATGTGTATATATATTCATGGGTCACAGCCCAAATTAAACCAGTTGGAAGTGCCGCCCGTGTTATCTTTATGTGTCTTCCTTTCGTGTGTGTTAACTTGCGGCAAAAACATGTGTTTTAGCAAGCACCAACTAGGTCAACAAGCAGTTCTGTAGCAACACAGTGAAACACGCACATAAGGTTTAAAACGGAAAGCAAACTGCAAACGCGATCCATCTGATTGCGTGGCTCCGGCTAATATATGCACGGTCATCCTCGAACGCAACTGCAACGCCGAGCTCGACTACCTTCCGCAGTGGTTCGAAAATAAGCAGCGGCACTTTACCACTTTACGACCGGCAACGCATGGAACTTACTTAGGTGGATGCCAGATGGCGCTGCTAAAACAAAAAGCATAGAGTTACTGTATATGCTACCTATGCCATAGAGTTTCCTACAAAATTACGTAGGAAACTCTATGTCCTATGCTACCGTAGGTAGCAGAGTTATGGTGGCTAGAAGGGGGAGGTGACGCCAGCGCCGGTATATCCGCCGAGAAAGCGCGATCCTCTCGTTCATGCGCTGCCGCAAAGGCCGCGGTGGCGCTGCGGTCAGCTTGGCGATGCCGACACGCGGTTGCGCGCGGGTGCAGCGTCCACTAACTCTATGGCAGCGTCCCGCCGTGTGTGGCCGGCGCGACAGCGTTCCTGTTTCTTCGCAGCTGCCAAAGTGTTCTCTTGTTTATGGCAATATGTGTTTGGCTGCTCATATGTTAATGGGAGTACCGGACTTCGCCGAACAGATTAATTCCAACGCAAAAAACGCGAGGCAGCGTCACTGCTTCGCCCCTGGCTGCACGTCCGGCTATGTGCCGTCGAGGCAGCAGGGAGGGTGCTCCAAACTTAGGAGGGTGCGCTAAGTTGCATATTGCTTCAAGGTCGAACGTCTTAATTCTTTATTTGGTGGAAAGTGATATCCTTGCCTCTCCATTTCTTAGTGGGTGTTCAATGTTTAATGTTTTTCTTTTAAATTACGTAAGCATGTGTAAATGTGATATCGTGTATTTTGAATCGTCCTGAATGTATGATGTACAGTGCTTTGCTATTACTACGATGTGCAATAAATTTTTGTTATGCTTTGTATTACCTGTTCTGAACCCCATTCACATATTTTAGGATAAGCTGACGCTTCATATTACTGAAACTTAAGGAGTGGAAGACACCGGCCAAAGAACAGCCAACTTTTCTTTCTCTCATTTAATACCCCTTTTAATTTCATTTTTACATATTACTTTATGCCCTGAGGCAATAAACAACGTTATTTAAAAATGCAATCGCACGGACCTGAAACATATTTCAATCCTAATTCTTTTGGTCTGTGTCTCCTATTGTCGTCATGCACTATCTTGACCACACGGGACTCATTCGGACCCTTCAATTCCTGAAACTGAAAGGATTCGCGAATAACGCTTTCGATACGCCGATCTGTTACGCAGCAGATGTATTGCAGAGGCAACCACTCGATTTTAATGGTTTTGTTTGTGGGGTTTCACGTGCCAAAGTGACTCAAGCTATGAGAGATGCCGTAGTGGAGGTATGAAGGACTCTGGAAATTTCGACCACCTGGGGTTCTTTGACGTGTACTAACATCGCACAGCAAACGGGCTCTTTGTTTTTCGCCTCCATCGAAAAGCGGTCGCCGCGGCCGGGATACCATCCCTCATCCTTGGGCACAACAATCGGGCGCCCTAACCACTGCACCACCACGGCTTAAAATTGCATTCTGTCAGCCGTAGTCACGTTCGACTAGCGTTTAATGAGCTAAACCATTGCTTGCAACAACATCACTGAAAGGCCGACCCGTTGCGTGCGCGGCAGGCCGGTGTCCTTGCGTATGCTCAAAGCCAGCGGCGCGTACCATGCATCGCATTACGGCCAACAGCGCCACCTACGCCCGGCTTGAAATGGAGGAGCGGCTTCCATCCGCCGTTGGCGTCACCTCTCCCTTCTAGCCACCATAGCAGAGTTGCGCGTAGGTCCGCCATCTTGCCTGAGAAGCAACCAAGTCTATGCGGCGAAGCCGCATTCCGTTTTTGCAGGCGACATGCCTAGCGTATCGTCCATCGACCGTGGGCGCTTTTGCATCGCTTGTGCACCGCTTTTCCGCCAAATCGCAAACAAAGCGCATCGAAACAGCTGACTGGATTAGATTGTGAAGAAAAAGGCGCTGCCCTTTTTTAGCGCGCGGCGTAAGATGCAGCGCGTATATTAGTTGTTTTTTGGACTTGCATTCCCCTGTGCACTTTCTCCGCCCTAATAACGCATGAGCACTCGCGTATCTAGAATAGATTCTGTATTCTATATACGCCGATCAGATGCAGCATTCGTGAACCGCGACGGTAACGATTAGATCGCACCGAATAAACTTAGGGAATATGGTGATGTTATCTTATAGATTCCGGAAATGCTACAAAAAGTTTTGTGCGAAAAAGCTACTTCACAAAGTAGTATAAGGTTCGAAATAACATAGCGTATTAAAAACTGGACAAACGTTAGTAATTGAGGTGAACAATCAGATACGATAATAACTTTCATTCGCTTGAATACTGCTTGGCACTCGGGTTTTGTTTCAACAGAGATAAATACGCTACTAAGAGCAGTGCAGTGCTCTTTTAGCATATAAACAGTAACAAAAAGCACCGAGCCGCAACTGCCTCTTTTTTTGGCAATAAAATCACAATGCGAATTTCAGAGAAAAAAACAAAAACACTAGTGTATGTGCGTGCAAATATTTTGATGTAGTGAGCTTTATCAAGTGGTGCTCTTTCACAAAGGGAACTGTACTAAATATAATGAGGCCCATACTTGCTTATGTGCCATAGCTCTCAACATGTAGCCAGTCTAAAATATTACAGGTCAATCAATGACCAACCATTGATATTTCGACTCTGGTACCCCATTAGATCTTGTGTAGAAACATATCCATCTACCAGCAAGTAATGGATATCAGCTACACCTGCAAGTGTGATTTCATTATGGGCCTTTTCACTGCAGGGATTCCAAAAGTAGCCTTCTGTGGGAGTGTAGCGAAAGTTTTTCTCACAGGATTGACACAGCTACATTATAGGGAATAATTCAAAACACAGTTAGGCCCTTACCGTATGTTAAATGACGACATTCATTCCTCTTGCATCCTGATTCACACAAGCTGTAGTAGATTAAATATATTTACTCAGTAGTAACCTCTTTTATATTCAGAAACAATTAACCCAAGCAGTGTATAATCATGAAAATGTGAGCTGGCTTTTTTACGACACTTCGGTGAAAGCATGTGGTGCATCACATGCAGAAAACTGGTAATTCCAGCTAAATCTCCTGTATAACTCTACGTGCTTCCATTATTTAAAAAAAAACATCCGGACTTGCAGTAGCTTTTAATATTCAATCTGTGAATTTTTTAGCACAGCCCAAAAAAGCACGTAGCTGTTAGTCAAGCAATTTCATCTCATACACACTTGACGCAATGGACGTCAGACTCTGGAGTTTTGCAAGACGCGTAGCGCCACCTGCCGGTGCGAAGAGGCAGTAATTGAGTAGTGCGAAGCCCGACTCCCTTGCTAAGTTACCTATGCAGCTAGCGACTGCGAAACAACGATTTGACTAGATTTTGGTCCATATTGCGAGTGTTTTGCGCATTTAACACCCAGACAGAGAGCTATGAATTTCTACGCTAGTCGGACGCGCCGCCGAACTGCCATAAAGCGCTTACTGGCTCACTCTTCAGACTGATGGCGGAAACGACGGCAACCGGGATAGCTCCTCGCGCTACTAAGAAACGCCGAAATCGACGCTACTGTTGTGTTGTAAATTGCCATGAACGTGAAGGACGGAATAACAACGTTCAGTTTTACCGATTTCCATCGCGATCGTATAAAGGGGAAAGGCGAGAGCGCTGGATACGGGCCGTTCAACCTGTTGGGATATCGGATTAATTGCATTCCCCACAACACAGCGGCTCGCACGAGAAAGTGCGACAATTTTGTTCTTCTGTAATTGCGTTGTGTGGTAACTCAAGCGAAAACTCAAGAAAGAATCTGCAGCCGCCACTAGGCTGGTAACAGAAAAAAACAACGTTGCGAACCATCCTGCTTAAGCATGTGCTATCGATAGCTTCACCTTTTAAGAGACGTCCGCCTCCGCTTGACTCAACAAGTGGAATGGAGAGATTTGGCAGGTCAGCTTAACCAAACATCTTGGTTCATTTATGAATTCAAAATCCTGTTCTAGAGCTTCGTTCTATCGCGAGCTCATTTCTACTTTCGGTATTTTGTATGTTCTGCGCCGATACAACAAGCACGCTTCGCAATGTGCTGAGCCTGCTCGACTGCATTTTTAAAATGTGAGCAATAAAGTTGCTGTAGCAGCACTGGATGAGTAATTGCGAAGTAACGCACGTGTGTAAAAAAAAATCGCGTTTATTTACATTTATTTGTGCGCGCTTGTTGCTCGAAGCGTCTGCGAAAAGTTCAAATTAAGGTACTGAGTGATGCTGTAGCTCCTGCGAGAAAGAAAGATGCAGCGCGTAGGCACTGTAGGAAGCTTACTTTCGTTATGATCGCACGCTGTTTGCTGCCTTGGAAAACGTTTTCTGTTTGCTGCCCTGGAAAAGGCTATGAAAGGATTTACTCTCTGTAAGTAATAGCAAGACAAAACATTACTATAAAATACATCAGAATATAGGAGATACTTAAGTCTTGTACGTGCTCAGGACATATTCAATATGAACCAATTTGAAATGCTTAGATTTTTATGCTGATATGCCCATAGACAAACCTGATGCTCTGTGTACTTGCGAGTTGCAGCACGCCGAAATAACACCTGAGACTTTATTTTATATTGTTCACGTACTTCGCCCTGCTGAGCTTCGTTTCCGAAGCGTGGATGGACGGAAGAAGCTTTCCAGGTGATTGATTTTTAGGAAACCGTGCCTCAACACAAACGAAAGAGAAGGGTCCATTGTGGCCTATGCACCTTCGCTTGCGGACAGCTCTCCTTGCACTACTCAGTTAGCGCCAAGGCTCTGATGGGGGCGCTGGTGACGGGTTTTTTCGCAGCGCCGCCTGGGCAGAGTCTGAGGTCTATAGGCAGTTGACTGAAAATTTGTTTGTTCAGGTGTCTTTACCTGAACACCCTTCACAATAGTTTTACAAAGGAAGAAAAACAATTACTCAAGTAAGGTGTAACGAGGCAGGCCGACGAAACAAACGTGAGATGCGCTGCGCACGTTGCGTTGTTGCTACGCAGCTAGCACGCACGTGACAGCGAACGGCAAGATCGGCCGGATCGGATTTGAATTTGACTGGCGATAACTTGTGTGAATCCAGTTCGCTGCAGCGGCGGCGTCGGGAAATACAAAAATTGGCCCGAACATCTGCTTCTCCGCAATGCACGGTTGCTTGGCTACCACGTGATAACGTTCTGCCAATAGAGGCGCTGGCGGCGTGATAAAACAGACGCGCAACTCTGCTACCTGCGGTAGCACATACAGTAATTCTAAAAAAGCAGACGTCTACCCAGCGGTCGATTTAGGCACCACTGGCCTCCTTGAAGCACTTGGGCATAGAGTTTCTCACTACATTACCTAGAGGGAAATCTGGCGCTGCTGCGCTGTGGTATGCATGGGAATGCCGGTATATTGTGGATTCGGATTGGCATCGTTCACGTAGAGACAGGACACATTGAAGACGCGCTTGGCAAGTACCGTTCCGTCTGTCACAATGATTCATTTTCTGCTAGAACAGCACCTGAAAAGCAGTTTTAGCTTTATTATTACGCGAAAACATATTTTGTTTGACTATGAGAACTTGTTATTGTGTGTACGACTACATGTTACGTAAAAAGTATCAGCGGGCTGCTAAAGTTGGAGGACAGACGACAAGGTTCGCGCTCGCTTTGAAACAGTCGGTCGTCTGTTCTTGCTTTTCTTAGCTTGGTCATGCATCGTTTGTGAGTAAAGATGTAATATGCGTGAATGGAAACATTTTATGAAGATTTTACTTTGAGAGCGCGTTATTTGCGTAGCCATATCCACGTTTTAGACGAAGCCTCTTACAACACCAGCCAACACGAGCCTCGCAGACACATATCCCGTCATTCCCATGACGGCACGGTGCCCCCTTAAGAAACTCCCATAGACGGTGGCGCCAGATTACCCTCTAGGTGTTATAGTGAGAAACTCTATGCCTGGATCATAGAGTTTCTCACTACATTACCTAGAGGGAAATCTGGCGCTGCTGCGCTGTGGTATGCATGGGAATGCCGGTATATTGTGACTTCGGATTGACATCGTTCTCGGAGAGACAGGACACCTTGAAGACGCGCCTGGCAAGTACCGTTCAGTCTGTCAGAATGATTCATTTTCTACTAAAACAGCGCGTAAAAAGCAATTTTAGCTTTATTATTACGCGAAAACATGTTTTGTTTAACTATGAAAACTTGCTATTGCGTGTACGACTATATGTTACGTAAAAAGTATCAGCGTGCCGCTAAAGTTGGAGGACAGGCGACAAGGTTCGCGCTCGCTTTGAAACAGTTGGCCGTCTGTTCTTGCTTTTCTTCACTTGGTCATGCATTGTGGGTGAGTAAAGATGTAATATGTGTGAATGGAAGCCTTTTATGAAGATTTTACTTTGAGAGCGCGTTATTTGCGTAGCCATAGCCACGTTTTAGACGAAGCCTTTTACAACACCAGCCAACACGAGCCTCGCAGACACATATACCGTCATTCCCATGACGGCACGGTTAGCCACCCTTGCATGGTGCCCCCTTAAGAAATTCCCATAGACGGTGGCGCCAGATTACCCTCTAGGTGTTATAGTGAGAAACTCTATGGCCTGGATGGATGGATGGATGATTGAGGCTCAACCCTTTGAATCGGGCGGCGGCGGCGCGCGCCACCTAGCCTTTAATGGTTCTATATGCATGCATACCTATGTATTTACTCCTTTACTTTTGCGTTGATATTATCCACCAATCAGATAGTCTCCGTTTAGTTATTTCTACCTGTTCAAAGTCTATTCTACTTTCACTGTCTTTAAAACCCAAAGCTTTGAATAGTTCCTCGTTAGATTCAACTGCAGGGTTAAGTTGTTTACAAGCAAGTATCAGGTGTTCAGCCGTTTCCTCCTCCTCTCCACACGCCTCGCACACCAAATCTATCTCCTGGTATCTGGCTCGGTACGTTTTAGTCCGCAGTACACCTGTCCTGGCTTCAAACAACAATGAGCTTCCCTTAGAGTTATCGTAAATATTTTCTTTGGCTATTTCTTGCTTAAACGTCCTGTATGTCTCCAATGCCGATTTGGTTTGCATCTCTGTACTCCACATACCCCTCTCTGTCTCAACCTTTTTCTTGACAGATGATTCATTACTTGCCCCCCCCCCCCCCCGCTACTGCCCAAGTATTTGCTTGTCAATTTTCTAGTTCGCTTCCTCCACCTCCTGTCAACATTCCTCGTGTATAAGTAACTGAAAACCTTCCTAGCCCACCGAATTTCCCCCATTTTTCTCAATCGCTCCTCAAATGCTATCTTGCTACTAGCCTCTCTGCCCCCGAAGGAAGACCATCCCAGATCCCCTGCACTCCAAGATTTGGTGTCTTGCCATGTGCTCCCAGAGCGAGCCTACCCACACCACGTTGCCTAATTTCCAACTGTTGCCGGGTTTCTGTTCTAATACATAGAACTGCATTGGCAAAAGTCTGGTACAATTACCCCCTTCAATATCCCTCGTACTACCTTGTACCTATTGTAGTGCCACAGTGCCCTACTCTTCATAACCTAGTGCACGCCCGCTGCGCCATCTACTTACGAACATTAGCAACGGGAGTCGGAGGTTTGTTCAGGCCCCGCACACTCTCAAGTTCAACAAATGGCCACAGAGGGCGAAAAGTCAATCGAGGCGCGTTTCAGCGTAAGCGCGCAAGTGTAGCTACTGTAATTTGGTCAAATACTTTAATTTGTGCTTTCTCTGCTAGGGGCGCTAAACATGCCGGATTTTTTACTTTACCCAAACCATTGACATAAACAATCGAGGTATCTAAGGATGTTTTGTTACCTCAGACAAATCGGCAGTTGATTTTTTTTAAATTCGATTGTTGAAGCTGTTTTTTAGTCATAGCGTCAAGGTTTTTGTACTTGATTAAGCACCGACAGCCTATTGGTATCGATGTGTTTCCTGGCCGTTGGCGTTCGAATACTACGGCGGTAAAACATTTTCGAAAGCATGCTGGTTTCGTCTGCGAGTCATTACATAGACTTGCTGTAAAGAGGTCTACTCTTGGCAAAAAATAGTGCCTCATTTTGTTTTGGGCGTTGATTATCATAATGAATGCGGCGGAGGTTGAGGGAG
Source organism: Dermacentor variabilis (assembly GCF_050947875.1). Classification (NCBI taxonomy): domain Eukaryota; kingdom Metazoa; phylum Arthropoda; class Arachnida; order Ixodida; family Ixodidae; genus Dermacentor; species Dermacentor variabilis. The sequence continues at coordinate 9,532,382 of NC_134570.1, forward strand.
TACGCTTGAAGGTGCGTTTTTATGCCGTTTATCTCCATAACACCGTATGTACGCAAACCGATGTCGCAGAACACCCGATGCATCATTGTGTGTTCTCCGTCATCGCTTGTTTGCTGTACGCCTACTAATTCTTCATTTCTTCTTCAAGTGTTGTATATAGCCTCCTTTTGTCCTTGTTCTCTTGTGCTTCACTTACAGTATGTCGTTCCGTCAGCTGTAATGCGCATTTGCAAAACCAATACGTTTGATAAGACGCAGTGGTTATCATAATTTTACTACACATGTATTAAGCTGGCACATATGGTTCAGACACAGATGCCTGTTTGCGGACTTGCACGACGTTGATGCGGAGATTAGGATAATTATGACACCCGTAAGGAAGAGGCAGCTGACGGCCGTAAGCTGTTGCGTTCTTTCCGCCAAACTATAGACCCGGCCTGGTAGTGCTGTAAAGATTCTGTACAAAAGTGACACGCGGTGACAGGGAAATTATTATACTTAGCAGCCGACCGTACGTTTTGTAGCTTAGGTCTTCTTTCTTGTGCGCTTGTGCTACCCTTATTAATGAGCCATTTCTTGACTATGTTCTTGACTATGTAACCGCGTTTGTGTGGATGCGTAGACGTGTGCTCTTTGTTGTACTTGTAAAATGCAAATAAAATATTTTCAGGCTTACTCAATCTTTGGTGTCGTGTGCGTTTATTCCAGTCGAGGCCATCGTGCCACCTGGAAACCGCATTCTGTCAGTAGCCCTACACGAAATGCAACAGCTGGAGCGCGGCGGCACAACTCGGGGTAACGGCGGCGTAATAAACGAAAACCCGCTCGGGATGCCCTTAAAAGTCAGTTCAGAGTGTGCCTCAACTCGATATGACTCAGCGCTACATGTATTCTGCTGCGCCTCGATCGTGCTACCGCCAGTTTGGTTGCTGTGGCAAACGTAGCGCCTACATATGTATGTAGGCGCTACGTCTGCCACACAGCAACTAAACTGGCGGGTGCACAATCGAGGCGCAGCCATAGAGAAAGAAATTTCAACAAGAGCGGACACTCCCATAGAGCCCAGCGGCCGAATTGACTGTAGCACACCAAGCGGTTGTTGTTGACTCCTTCCGGTTTCGGTTTTGGGCGCGCGCGTTTTGAACACCACTTGGTACACGCCGCGCCGGCTCCGCTGCTCGGCGCGGCATTCATTTTTTCTTTCTTTTCGCTTCTGCTGAGCCTCGCGTGGCCTTGGCGTGGAATCGTTTCATTATTAAGTAGAAATGATTGCGATTGACCTTTACAAGACTGCACCGAATCTGTCAGGTGCAATTTCATAAAGAAAACGAAAGACGCCTTCTGAAATGATGAAACATTTATTTTGCTCTATATAAATGCTCGTTCCGGGCTTCTGCATTCATCCAAAGTTGTGGCACCAGGTAAGCAGCAGTCGTTGCCGTACGATGCTCCACCGGATGCCATCAGCTGAAAGAAAGTAAATTACAAGCATGTATCATTTTGGCATATTGACCTAACAGGAGTTACTGCGTGTAGAGGCGAAACGTGCGTAAGTGGTGAATGAGCGGCATTACAGATAAATTCACTTTTACGTATATTTCGCAGCAAAGACTCCTCCCAAACAATGCTACAAAATTTTCAAGCAGCCCTCCTTTCCCGGGCATTATTCCCTGCACTTCAAGTGCACAAATACACGGGTGACTGCGCGTTTCCAAAGCAACTTGGCCTCAGTCGACACGATGGTACGCCAAGTACACAAAGGTGGCTACAACACAGGCTCAGCCAGACCATGTTACACGCTCGCAGAATGCCTTCTAATCGCACTGAAGTCAGACTCGTGGGTGCAAAGCCTGTTTTCAGTCGCTCAGAATACATAAATGTCATAATCTTGAGCTCCTCCTCGTTATCTTTTACGCGTCCTGCCGGCGCATGCAACACTCCCGTGTTATCACTCTCGGCAATCGCTCGTCGCGTTTTCGAGAAGCGTGAGTACCGAAATAAGGTATATGTTGTTGCAGGGCTATAAAATGCGTCACAAACTTGTCCCACTAAAATTCAGTACACGCAAAACCAACTCACTATGGCCGGCTTGCTTTTTTGCTAACACCTTCACAACCCCAGGCGCGGCGAGCAAGCCTCAAGATATCCTAAAGAGTTACCAAATAAATTGCAATACTTTTTCGGGTCAGAGAATGCGTAACGAACTTCTACCAGTAAGATTCAGTACACGCGAAACTGCGGCACACAGCAGAGCTGCTTTTCGCTAACTGAGTCAATAAGCCGGGCGCGGCAACCGTGCTTCTAAATTACCCCAAATACAACGACGTTAGTTACAATAATGTTGGGGGCCACAGAATGCGCGAAAACTTGTCTGTCTTGGGCGCTACGACGTAGTACACGCATGTACACCCGTGAGCAAAAGTATACGGACCACGGGAGCGCGTGCCAAACTGCATCGACGCGCCGTCTACCGACGCAGCGCCTGCTGCCGAGAGGGCTGCTAGAGCAGCGGTGCGCATGCGCGTCCCATCATATCTGTTGGCCTGACATGTAGCTTTGCCTGACGTCGCTGTGGTGCTCGTAGACTAAACGTCCACTGGGCGTCGTTGTCGCTGCTCCGTCGCATCTGGGCCATTGTTTTACGCAGCGGCTGCGGCTGGGCTGGCACGCGAGTCCGCCGCGCTTCGCTTTCATTCTTTCTTCGGGGGAATTATCGCACGCCGCACTGCCTTCTCTCACGCCTTTAGATGACTCGCACAAAGTGGCCTTCTGCGGCTTTGTGTTATTTCGAACTGTTCCAATGCTTGCTGCCGCAGGTAGAAGCAAGGTTTTGCAATCGGTATCCGCCGTCGCGTTAATAAGTAGAACTGAGCTGCAGGGGCTACTATGCTCCGCAAGCAGCAGGATGCTAAAAGGAGGAATTAGCGGCACCATACTGCCTTTATTTCTTCAAACCCTTCAACAAGGCTTGAACAAGAAATGCACGCGAGGGTGCCACTACAGAGAGCAGCGACAACGCTGACACATGCGCGAGAATATAAAATCAGGTGCAGCTGTGCGGTGGACGCTGCCGTGAAGTTCCAATTACGGTTGCTTCCTTGCGAATTGGGTCGAGGTTACGGACCTGAATCACTGGTCGGGATCTCCTCATGGCATCGCGTTACGAGCGGATACCACGGCACCTTCGAGGCGTCATCGCCGCCTATGGAAAATTGACAAAATAACCGCAACACATTGGCTCGTCCTAAGTGCCCTCAAGACCGCAGTCTTTCGATGGTCACCCCGACCAGTGATTCAGGTCCGTAACCTCGACCCGATTCGCAAGGAGGCAAGCGTAATTGGAACTTCACGGCAGCGTGCACCGCACAGCTGCACCTGATTTTATATTCTCGCGCATGTGTCAGCGTTGTCGCTGCTGTCTGTAGTTGCACCCTCGCGTGCATTTCTTGTTCAAGCCTTGTTGAAGGGTTTGAAGAAATAAAGGCAGTATGGTGCCGCTAATTTCTCCTTTTAGCATCCTGCTGCTTGCGGAGCATAGTAGCCCCTGCAGCTCAGTTCTACTTATTAACGCGACGGCGGACACCGATTGCAAAACCTTGCTTCTACCTGCGGCAGCAAGCATTGGAACAGTTCGAGATAACACAAAGCCGCAGAAGGCAACTTTGTGCGAGTCATCTAAAGGCGTCAGAGGAGGCAGTGCGGCGTGCGATAATTCCCCCAAAGAAAGAATGAAAGCGAACCGCGGCGGACGCGCGTGCCAGCCGCAGCCGCTGCGTAAAACAATGGCCAAGATGCGACGGAGCAGCGACAACGATGCCCAGTGGACGTTTAGTCTACGAGCACCACAACGACGTCAGGCAAAGCTACATGTCAGGCCAGCAGATATGAGGGGACGCGCATGCGCACCGCTGCTCTAGCGGCCCTCTCGGCAGCAGGCGCTGCGTCGGTAGACGGCGCGTCGATGCAGTTTGGCACGGGCTCCCGTGGTCCGTATACTTTTGCTCACGGGTGTACACGCGCAAATGCGTCACACGGCCGAGCCGGTTTTCGCTTACTGCGTCAATAAGCCGGGTGCGGCAAGCGTGCTCCAAAACTACCGAAATAAGTTACAGTAATGTTGGCGCTCATAGAAAGCGCCGCAAACATCTCCCAGGAAGAGGCATTAACTCAAATTAACTGCGCCAGGACGGCGGAGCTGTTTTTCGCTAACTGCGCCACTCGAACTAAGCCTAAATGTGCTTAAAATGCGCCGCACACTGTCAAACACAATTTCTCACCTTGCCGTAGTCCAGTAGGGCAGTGGTGCCGTGTCGAAATGCAGACGATACGCAAGAAAAGCATAGAGAAGGCCGGGAGCCCAAAAACATGGGCTATATATCCATAACAGACGGGTCGGCGAGCACGCGAGCTTCGTACGTACGACCGGCCTCGCTCACTCCTGCGGCTTGTCTGGCGCATGACGTATGCACGCGCGTCTGGCGTGCCGCTAGCTTGTTGCTAGGCAACGAAACAAAAAGTTGCAAAGTATAAGTTCATTTACACGCAAAACTTTTTCACTTTTAGTGGGAAGGAATAAAAAAAATAAAACGTTGTCTGGAAGTTTATTTCACATTCTTTTTTTTCTGATGCTCGCGTCAACTGACGGTTGTTGTTGAAACTAGGCGTGACGTGTTTCCTGTTGCCAGTTTTTGAAGAGTGTCCCCTCTTGTTGAATTTCTTTCTCTATGGCGCAGCAGCCAGAAACTCAGTAAAGCCACAGAACACCTGGTAAAGCCAACGGCCATACTGTGCAAAACCCCGTTTCCGTTTCCTGTTGTACAGCGCCACCTGTGGTCGCATACTTTAGTTCACGACGCCACCGCTACGCTTATTTCCGTAGCACTGTGGAAGGTACAGTTTGCCTTCTCTAAGTTTGTATAGGTGTTCTGTGGTTTGTTTTCCTTTGACTGCACCGGGCAGCGCATTTACATTCGCTCGCCTGTGCAGCCGGTCGACTCCAGCGCCGCCCCCGCGGCACCAACGGGAACTATATATCTAGGTAACTTTTCGCCCTAGGGGAGCGTAGGTCCCTAGGTGTCGTGTAAAAAACGCACCTAGCTCCTGAAACGCCCTAGTCCCCATGCGCTCGCTCGCGCGGGGCCCATAGAAATATACCCATAGCGCAGATAGTATGTGGTAGTATCAGCATGTATCAGTGGTAGTATTGTTTGTGTCAACTCGCCGGAGTAGCAGAGTAGGCGGTTCATTGTGCGTGCACGCAAGCAGCACGACCACGAACGAAGCGATATAAGGTGGAACGGCGCGTTTTACGGCAATTGAAGTTGTGTGTGTGTGACGCGCTTGGTGTGTGCAAAGAGCAATTTAGTTGCGCGTGTGACGAATGTGTATGCGCAAATAGCACGACCACGAACGAAGATGGAACATCGCGTTTTAGCGTGCGCAAACAGCAATCGAGTTGCGTGTATGACGCGTTCGTTCGCGCAAACAGCACGACCACGAACGAAGCGATGCAACGTGGAACAGCGCGTTTTGCGCAATCTAGTTGTGTGTGTGTGTGTGTGCGTGGCGCGTTTGTGGTGTGCAAAGACCACGACGACGATCGTCTTCTAACTGCGCCAGAGCAAACCGATTGTTGGATTCTACGTAGGTATTGAACGGGCGTTAAACCTAGAGAAACACGGGATTGCGACGCTACTAGCCGCGATGTATAGCACTGTACACGTACGTACGTAAGTTTACAGCACAGACTTAATTCGGAGTGAAGGGACACGCCACGAGTGATTTGTATGTGGAGGTTAACTCATACGTGCATTAATTAGCGGCGGTATAGGGAAAAAAAAGGGGGGGGGGCGGGAGCGGAGGGAGGCGGGATTGCTGAGACAGGTGCTCGAAAGCGTTTCCACGCATGTTTTGTCGGTGTACTCGATGAACTAAATGCCGCTTTAAAGAAATTGTGACGAAATGTTGGCATGTGCGTAGTGGCACAGTTTAAAATGTGTCGGAGAGTAAATCCGAAAAGAACCGAAGCATACCATGTGTAAAAAATGTGTGAAAACTACAGCTGCAAGCTTATGTTATGCAGCATTGACCGATGTCGAGATATTGTTCTCATGAACGTAGCATCCATCGCCTTTGCACGCATGTGCTGGCTTCGGCGCACTATCATCAAGGCATTGATCAAGGTTAATAAAACTGTACCCGCAAAGAGTGCGTCGCCCTGGTTTCGGTTTCGGTTCCCAACAGTTTGTAAATTGTGCTTTTTGTTGGCGATTCTCTAGACAAGGGATGAAAACGAAAAGTGGCAATTAAAATAAGCAACACGTAGAATATTTTAAACGAAAAACTGTTTCAACATTTCTTTATGTAACTAATTCTAAGGCTCTAAGCGCCACCTATTTCCGGTAGTCAAAATGTGCCATGGCGGCTTCCTGTCAATTGGATGTGAGCGTAGCATGGGAGCTTCAATGGTACATCTCAGCTTTTTTGGTTATCCCCAGCTGTTCCTTATATTTCCTCGTAATAACTCTTTCTTGTACCCAATAGAATACCGAATATGAATCGTATAGAAGCTCAGAGGCTGCACCTGTCATTCACATAGACGGGTAAGGTAGCTGTTCGCGACCACTTTCAACTCATCTGGGACGTACATAATTTTTTTGTTATTTATGCATGCTTAGGCATCATTTTTCACGCCGCCTGAAGTTCTCGCTAAAAGTACGCTTTAAATGCACTGCACGCCTTAAATTGACACCCATCTGTAACGTGTTTGAGCCGTTATTTATAGCCCATATTTTGCGGACTACGATTTTAACCACATGCGCACTACCGCCCGTTTGTTCTGTTGCGCTCGCGATATCAATGTTTTTAGATCCAGAAGGCTGCTTCCGCATGAAAAAAGAGACTCGCCGTGTTAGATTGTACACATGGAAAGCGAACGCTGTGACACATTCTTTAAATTGGCCGACTTTGCAAGCGGTGGCATCATTGCCGTCGTCGAAGTGTGTATACAGGCACGCTATAATAGAGACATACGTATTTACAGTGCCAAATGAACAATTTGGTGTTTCGTCCCTTGGCGCTCTCCTGCTCGGTCTGACAGGCAGGTGTCACGCAGTGCGTTGCACTGAAAGCGCATGAGCATACCGCGAAATCTACGCGAGCGTTTTTATAGACAAATGCTCGAAGATTTCTATCACCAGCTGCCACTTGAAAGTGCGTTTAGCTAGCAGGCCAGCAGTGTAGTGTCTGCGCTTTCAAGCATACACTTGATCATACGAAGATAATGAGACAAAGTGTAAACACATGAATGACAGATTCACTATTTCTTGACACTCGTAAATCCTCAAACCTGCCAATTGTTCGTTAGTGCGTGAAAAAGTGGAATTTTGTGATGTTTAAAAGCAGACATTGGTTCATCCAAACGTGGCTTTGCCTAGGCCGTCGCATTGTATGAATGAATTATCAAATGCATGGGCATTGGAGCAATGAGGTGATGTAGCTGAAAAATGCACCTTTGTTCTCTTTTCACTTTGCCTCATGGTATTCTGTCTCAAGTTTAGCCATTGTCAAAGCAGCAATTTCGACTTACACAGCAACACTCATCTGAATGGCATCTGTCAATGTCGTAAGTTGTCATTGCTCCTTTCAGCACATATGTTACATGGTCTTTGACATCTTCAGTACGACCTAAATGTGTTTCACAGCTGTGATTGCCGCAGTGCATATAGAAGCAACGAAGTGATCCCAAATACTTTTGCAGAATAACTGAAATGTGGGCAAGTTCATTCGGATTCATGATTGTGGCAGATTTGAACCCAACACTGTGTAACACTACTACACAGACTGGCGTTTCGGGTAGTTGAGACACGAGTCTTATTAAAACCTCGTTGAGATTTGACAAACTGTTAGCTAGGTGGGATAAAGTAATTGTGATTCAGAATGGTAGCCTCAACATTGAGCACAAGGCAAGAGGTGAGTTTTTTATTGTGATCATTTTCTACAAGCATGCACATTAGCGTTACAGTAGTACAAGCATCTTTGTAGCACATCCTTCCCTGTATAAAAAGGGTCATGTTGCTTACTGCTTAGCTGGTGTTATGCATTGTCCACTTCTATGGTGTTGATGCCCAGGATCTCTACAAAACGGAACCTCTTCGGTACAGTCGTGTGGCTGCTTGTGTTAGTCTCCCCTAGCCAGAGGCATGAAGGGCGGTCACTGACCAAGTCTGATGTATAACCCGACGTTTTGGAACTACACACGGGTTCCTTGTTCACTGAGTAGGACAGGAAATCGTCGTCACTTATGTAGCCAGCATGTGACGTAATGAACATGTGTAAATGGCAGGCATAGTCCCTGGTGTCCGGTTCATCGTAGCTGGCGTCAATTGAACGATTAGCAATTCTAGCAGCCGCCAGGATGACATGTTCTTTTCTTTGGCAACAACAGTGGCATTGTCCCAGTCAATCTTGTGACTATGTTCCTGCGCATGCTCGGCAAATAATAGTCGTGTGACTATTATTTCTTAGATCACGTTTTTTTTTTTTTTTTTTTCGTTTCCATGCCTGACCAGCCGAACTTTCATCGAACCCTTGATTATGCAGCCAGAGGCAGTGGCACTCGTTGTGTCCTGTTTGAGATGAATGGTCTTTTTGTCCGTGTCTATCCACTATCACCTGGGCTTATCTCCTGGCTGCTGAAGTGTGCCTGCATTTTCCAGGTCAACTACTCGGACATTAATGTCTGGATACAAATTGGGTAGATCTTGTATGCCATGCCCAACATCAGAGTAAGTTTTCTGTTTCTGCTTGCACTTTTGCTCATGCACTTTCATTTTCCTCGGGTCCGGGAGTTGTGGAAAGAAGCTGTTTGCAGTAGCTGGAAGTGTAGTCCTAAGCCTTTGGCTCGTAAGCATTTGCACTAGCGAGGAGCTATTTTTCAGAAGGCTCAGTCTATAATCGTGTGTCTTGTAGGCATCACCTGACGTCTCAAGGGAGTTCTTGGATAAGTTTATGGTGGCTTCTGTGAGATCATTGCGCTGTTGGTAGCGTGGACTGCACGCCATTTGTTGGAATTCTTATGAATTCTGCAAACAGCGAGCTGCGCCCTTTCGGAAGCTACAGTTTGTTGCGGTTCACGACCACTACACTATTGCACGCCTTGTGAAAACAAAGAGGCATTGAGTCGCAACCACAGGTCCTGTCAAACTAGCCAGTACTAGCTCAGGATACCCTTACTAGTATTTTGTGACGATGAGCCACCACACCCCTCCAATAGAAAATATGTCCATAGTGAACTTCTGTAACAGCTTTTCTCGGAATCCCAATTGCAGGAGTGTCACCCTTCTCTTAGCCCTGTGGTACTAGCATGTACGACATGACTTGAAGACATTTGCTGTTTGTATGTATTTATGATGCAGCACTTTGTCATCTTGATAGGCATTTTTTGATTTCAAAGTGGCCTTCAAGTGAGAAGTGCTGGGTGGGTAAGCTCCTGTAGCTTCTTGGGCGCGATGGTTTTATTGCCAAAATATCAACATGTCTTTGACTACATTGTCCTTGTAAAGCCAGAATTCTTTCAGAGTTTGCAACACCTTGTCCAGCTCTTTCGAGTGAAAATGCAAAGTTGGCAGCAGCATTAATCTAGCACTTGTTCTTTCTTCAATTGTTGTAAAGAAGGTGGGGAGAGGCAGCATGCATAGCCTTCAATCTTGGTAGGCCCTTGTGGTGCCTGTTATTCTCCTTCACATGAGAACTTCACAGTGTATCAGCTGCGGGAAAGTCTTTGCCTAAGATGTACATTATGCCTCGTAATGCATCAATCATGTGCTCATTTTATAGATTGGGAAACAGATTGTTGCCCCATTTATAGAATTTATCTCGAGCTTGCAAGAAAGAAAGCACTTCTTTCTATATCTGGGCATAGCCAGGCATTCTGTCTCTGCAAAATATCTTGAGGCGTATCTAGTAACATGTTGCCCATCGTCTTGCTTTTGGCTGAGCACTGCAACTAGACCACAGCACAAAGCATCAGCTGTGATTAGCAGCTGGTCTCTCATTTTGAGGAGCACCAGCCAAGCACTGGATCTGAAGAAAGTATTTCTTTCCATTTTGAGAATTCTGGAACCTGTGTGGGTTCCAGACAAACCATGCTTTGAAAACAGCATGCTGGACAATGGGTGTAGTGTTTGCATGTTAGGAGCGAATAAACCTAGATAGGTGGTCATGCCCATTAGCAGCAGTATTTCTGGAGGATGGTCTTGGCATGTCTGTGACAGCTTTGAGCTTGTTTTCGTTCATGTGCCCCAAGTAGGATGTTATTGTGATGCCAAACTTACATTTCTCTTTGTGGATGGCAGCTCTTGCACAGTGGGTCCCCTCAAATGTACTGCAGAGTTCGTTGTGTTCATGTTTAGTTGAGCACCAACTGATAACCTCTACCATATGACAAGCAACACATATAAGTTCTGGATGAATATCATTCATATACCATTGTGTTTGATCTGGGGCACACCAGATACCAAATCGCATGAGCAGTTAAAGCGAAACCAACGGAACGGTGCTGTAAAGGTGGTCAAGAACTTTCTGTAATTTTGAGGGATTTGCCAAAACCCTGAATTTGGGCATCAATTTTTCATACACCAAGCTGTGACTTGTAGTATCTGAAGGGTATGGTCTACTGCAGGAATTGGCTCATAGGGCTTGCTTGTTCAGTTTTTGTGTAATCCATAAAAGTGTGGAGTGCTCCTGATGGCTTCGTCACCATAAGCATGCACCAAGGAGTTGGCTCTGTCATAGCTGTCGTAAAACCAGTCTTAAACCTGGAGAAGTTTGGCTTTCGTCTTCTATAAAAGCAGCCATACAAAACAGTGAAATATTAGTGCACAGGACACAGGCTCCAGTTTCAACATTGTCATGCAAGCTGCGCAAAGTATTTGAGGATGCGGCTTTGAATCTCCACAACCATTAACATTCTCAATCTGTCTAAGCACTCGACTTCAGCTTCACAATCACCTCTGTGACCTATTTAGCAAATTTATTTGGAAATAGCAGCATTCTGCCTGATGCACGAGATGGAACTTTATGTTGTGCTAGTTGCCTTACACACTGACCACAGTAACTTGGAGATCACCACCTTCTCGAAATGTCACGAACCACATTGTTTTCAGGGTGAGACAAGCAATCGTGTCTAATTATCATCTGTGACAAAAAATAACTGATGCCTGTGGCAAGGTGCCATTCAAGTGGTTGAGTTCCTCCAGGAGGTAGGGGGTGATACGAGTGAGAACCCTCAAAAGCCAATTATGGCCTTAGCCAAGCAGCCCCAGGTGACATAGTAAAGCTTTTTGGGCACAATGTCATTAGGCACCACCCTATATAATTTATTTGCTTCCACAACATCTGCATGGCTCGCGAGTGTCCGGTGGTAAATTTCTGAAGCCACATCAACCTCGATGTAGTATCCCTAGTTCCAAATACTTCAATCTGCATGCCACTATGTATGGTGGGGGTTACTGGGAAGGAGAATAACGAACAGCTACACATAGATAAAAACTCCCTAAAGGCTGTTATTGTGGAAGGACTGCCCAACATCAACACACGCTATATGATACAAGAATGTTGCTGCTATCAAAGATGAATTCAGTCAGTAATTGAGGATGAAGATAGTTTTACTCAATAGCCTTATAAAAAATGGTAAAAGAAAGCTAATAAATTTGTAACATGTTTTGAATCTTGTCTGAAAAAAAAATCATTAGTATGTCTTCAAATATCTCGCGCAGCCGGTAATCCTGTTCTACTTCTTCATGACCTTCAGGTACGCTAGAGAAGTCTTTCTCATCATTGGGCTAAAAAATGTAGTTGAGCAAAAGGAGTAGACCTAGGTGGCTGACAGGATGGCTCTTCTTTAAGTGCTGTGCGTAGAAGAAAAAAACATGCAAACATCTTCAACACTGTAATGGGCACTAACTGTTAGGGATGAAACATGAAAAACCCTAAGGAAAACATTTAGGTTTGGTGGATATGTAGAAAATACACAGAGACTAAAGACAATGAAGGACAACGAAAAATGTTTGTGTAAGCTTCTTCAACAATGCGTTTGTTGCCTGTAGACAACACCAGGCAGAACTCGGAAAGCGACTTTCACCCCAAGTCGACGTCAATTCTGCGTGCAATTTGTGCATATTGACACAAAGGTGTGGGGCTCCTGCACTGCAGAACAGCGCGCGCAAAGGTCGGCGTCAAGAAAGATAATAAAGTGCGTAAGCTGCACGCTCTTGTTCTGCCCCACCATTAAAGAGAAGCATACATTTTGCAAGACTCTGTCTCCAATCTACGTTACATTTTTCGGCGGAGGTGTGGGGTACGTGCTACCACTCGCAGATCGAACACCGTCTACAAGCCCAGTACGAAGTCCGGTCAAGCTGACTCCCGTGCAGGTACGGAAAGCTGTCGACTTCAAGGACTGCCACCTGAGCACGAGCCTCTACGCAATCAAGTCAGAAGGATGAATACATTGGTTCCACCTTCTTCATCGGCCGCCCCGACCGAGGTCGTCCTCAACCAGCCACGAATCCCCACGTCCTTCCATGGGGACACCTTTGAGGATGTAGAGGACTGGCTCGATCACTTTGAGCGTGTCGCAGAATTCAACGTCTGGACTACAGAGCGCAAACTACGCAACACCTACTTTGCCCTCGAGGACTATGCACGGACCTGGTTTGAGAACCGTGAGGCAGGGCCCTATCGACATGGGACGAATTCCGACGGCAGCTAATCAGCACATACGCCAGCTTCGATCGCAAGGAGCGAGCTGAATCTGCAATGCAGGCGAGAGTACAGAGGCCGAACGAAAGCGTCGCAATGTTTCTCAAAGGTATGTGCCGACTTTTCCGACACGCAGATCCGTCCATGCCAGAAGAAAAGAAGCTAAGGAATTTGATACGCAGTGTCGAGCAAGAGTTATTCGGTGCCCTAATACGCAACCCACCAAATATTGTTGCAGAGTTTCTCGCGGAAGCCGTATCGATGGAAAAGGCACTGCAGCAGCGAACAAGGCAGAACCGCGACGTGTCGACCCTATCGCGTGATTCTCTCGCTATATCCCTGGACAATATTAATCCCTTGTGGGAGCTCCTTAGGCTTATCGTTCGAGAGGAGCTTCAAAAGCTTCAGGTGGCTCCAGCATCGGTACAGCGACCTGCTCTGTCTGAGGTCGTCCGGGAGGAAATCAGGCAGGCAGTCCAAGTCCCAGAGCGAAGCGAGACACCACAGCACAAGGTACGGCAGCCACAACCTCGCATGTCGTATACAGAAGCTGCACGAAGTTCGTTGTCCCCGATTTTTCGCGATGTGAGCGACGTCCTGGACCTTCTTGGTGTGCGCGCCGTTGAACAAGACACTCGCCTCGTTGCACGCCATTCATGGCTGAAACACACCCACCCCACAAGAGCGACGTATGGCGCTCCGCAGACCGGAGGCCCTTGTGTTTTCATTGCGGTGAAGCCGATCACCTCTACAGGGCGTGTCCCTACCAATGAGCTGGGCTCCGTGAATTTTCACTGAATGCGCCGTGCCCGTGCAATGGTGAATGCGCCCTGGAGATTGACGCATACCTCGTTTGCTTTGCCCCACGATTCCGTGAACCCCGGTCACCGTCACCCGCTCGAAACAGGTCTTCCAGCCCCCTATTCAAGCTGAGAGCAACGAGATGTCGCTCACTCAGCCCAGCCTCCCGGGAAAACAGAGTCCAACGACCTGCGGAGGAAGAGGTCGCTGATGTTGCGAACGCTGAAGATCCTCCACTGCAAGGACCGCGATATGACGTAATTGAGACGCAAAGAAAGCAGTGTAGTTCCGTACCAGTTACCACAGATGACCACGAGGTCATGGCATTAATCGAAACGGGTGCGGACACATCTGTTATGAGCCAGAATCTCGCGCGTATACTGAACAAAGTTTCGACGCAATGGACCGAAACTCAGATTCGTACTGCAGGAGGTCATCTCATAACTCCAATGGTCCGGTGCACGGCACGAGTCAACATTCGGGGCTTCACGTACATCGGCGACTTCGTCAGTCTTCCTGAATGTTCAAAGGACCTTATACTCGGCATGGATTTCCTTCAGGCGAACGGTCCATCATCGACCTGCAAGAGTCTAGAGTCAGCTTCACTACTACGCAAGCCATAGCGAACAGTAATGACAACGACCGTGACATCGCGCTTCACGTAACTGACGATCACATCACGTTGCGACCCAAGAGCAGCATGCTTACCCTTGTCCAATGCGACATGGAGGACGCCGCCGAAGCAATTGCTGAGGCAAACATGCCCCTGCTTCTTGAGCGCCACATTTGTATAGCCAGAGGGCTTCTTCAGGTGCAAAACAAATGTTCAGTCATTTTGCTAACAAACTTTAGCAACGATTATCGGCATGTACCGCGAGGAACAACATGGCCGAACTGAGCTCATTTCTTCACGAAATCACTAACGTTACTGACATTTCCACATTGGAAACCGCATCGTCTCAGCAGTCTGGGTTCCCCAGCCTAAAAGAACGGATTCACGTTAACGCCGCTCTGCCAGACCATCAGAAAGACCGTCTACTGAGTCTCGCGAATGAATTTGTGGACTGTTTTTCAACGTCATCCAAAGTGCGGCGCAAGTGTATCACAAAACACCGCATTATTACGGACGAGTCTGCATGTCCTGTCCGTCAGCATCCTTACAGAGATGCTCCAAGACGACGTGATCCAGCCATCCACCAGCCCGTGGGCCTCCCCTGTAGTGTTAGAAAGAAAGACAACACACTATGCTTCTGTGAAGATTACAGAAAGTTGAACCGTGTCACCAAGCGTGATGTTTATTCATTGCCACGCATCGACGACGCATCGGATCGTCTACAACATGCCAAGTTTCTTTCTTTGTTGGATCTTAAATCAGGATATTGGCTAATCGAAGTTGATGAACAGGATCGTGAAAAAACAGCATTTGTGACGCCTGATAGGCTGTATGAGTTCAAAAATTCTCCCCTTCGGTCTCTGTTCCGCACCTGCCACCTTTCAGCGGACGATGGATACCGTGCTTGCTGAACTCAAATGGCAAACCTGCGTCGTATACTTAAACAATGTCGTTGTGTTCTCGAGCACGTTTGACGAACATCTCGCATGACTCGAGGGTGTCCTGCGATCCATACTGCCAGCCTCACCATCAAGCCTGAAAAACGCTACTTCGGGTTCCAAGAGCTCAAATTTTTTGGCCATGTCGTTGGTCCTCAAGGCGTCCGACCAGACCCCGACAAGTTAGCTGCCGTCGCTGAGTTTTCACCACTCACAGACAAGAAGGCTGTCCAACGCTTCCTTAGTTTGTGCGCATATTATGGGCGCTTCGTCAAGGGCTTCTCGAGAATTGCTGAGCCTCTAACAGGGCTTACATGCGATGATGCGCCTTTCATTTGGGCGGACGAGCAGCAGCAATCGTTCAATGAAATGCGCAAGCGTTTGCAA
Organism: Dermacentor variabilis; assembly: GCF_050947875.1. Taxonomy (NCBI): domain Eukaryota; kingdom Metazoa; phylum Arthropoda; class Arachnida; order Ixodida; family Ixodidae; genus Dermacentor; species Dermacentor variabilis. Next base: position 9,547,883 of record NC_134570.1, read on the forward strand.
GAGGCCCCGATACTTGCTCATTTCAACGAAGACGCTGACACTGAAATCCATACTGATGCCAGCAATGAGAGTCTCGGTGCTTGTGCAGTGGCAAGCTGGTGCGGAACGACCCGTTGCTTATGCAAGCCGCAGTCTCACCAAGTCTTGAGAAAAACTACTCAACCACTGAAAAAGAATGCTTAACGGTTGTGTGGGCAATTGGTAAATTCCGACCCTACTTGTACGGTAGACCCTTTAACGCTGTGAGCGATCAACCACGCCCTGTGCTGGCTTGCCAACCTCAAGGATCCTTCAGGCAAACTAGCCCATTGGAGCCCTCACTTACAAGAGTATGATATTACAGTTGTCTACCGATCTGGCAGGAAGCACAGTGACGCCGACTGTTTGTCACTTGCACCACTCCCTACGACTTCATTGGACCCTGACCATGACTTGCCATTTGTCGCCGTTATCGACGCCATAAAGATGGTTGAGCACCAGCACGCTGACGCTGAGCTGCTGCCGTGGATCAAACACCTCCAAGGAGTTGAAGGTGTTTTACCCTGCTTGCTCATGTGCGGCTTATCATCATACTACTTGCACAACAACGTCCTTTACAGGAAAAACTGCGGAAGCGGCCCCAATACGTACCTCCTTGTCGTGCCGTCGGCGCTACGCCACAACATTTTGCGAGCCTGCCATCATGAGCCATGCGCGGGACACCTGGGATTCGCCAAGACTTTAGGCAAGGATACGACAAATATTACTGGCCCCGGCCATATTCTTCTGTGCAACGGTACATGAAGACCTGCCATGATTGTCAGTGCCGCAAGAAAGCACCAGTTAAACCGACTGGCTTTCTCCATCTGTGGACCTTCCTCAAGCACCGTTCCAACAAATAGGAATGGATCTACTTGGGCCATTCCCAGTGACCTCTTCGCGCAACAGATGGATAGTCGTCGCTACCGACTACTTAACCCGGTACGCCGAAACCGAAGCTATTTCGCAAGTAAATTTATATGAAGTGGCCAAGTTCTTTGTACGCCGCATCGTCCTACGACATGGTGCACCGTCTGTTCTCATCACTGACCACGTTACAGCATTTACAGCGGAACTTATGCAGGATGTTCTCCAGCTGACGCATAGCTCTCACCGCAAGAACACTGCATATCACCCTCAAACCAATGGATTAATGGAACGTCTGAACAGAACACTGGCTGATATGCTCTCCACGTATGTCGACGAAGAGCACAAGACGTGGGACACGATCTTACCCTATGCGACTTTCGGGTATAACGCTGCTGTACAGGAGACTACATAGCTTACGCTGTTCGAACTTGTGTAGGCGCCACGTCAGGTCAACACTTGACGCCATGCTACCTATGGCTGATAATAGCCCGACCAGCGAACACGTAGAAGAGTTCGTACAAAGAGCCGAAGAGGCACGCCAGCTTGCTCAGCATCGTATCCGGAGCCAACAGCATACCGCCACCCTTCGATACAACCAGGGTCGTTGCGACATCCATTACAATACCGGCGGCTGCGTGTGGGTCTGGACGCCCGTCCGCCACCATGGACTCTCAGAAAAGTTGATCCGCTAGTATTTTGGTCCCTACAAGGTTACACACCGCCTCAGTGACGTGACCTACGAAGTGGTCCCCTGCAGTTCTGAGCCCAGTTCACTACGTCGTCGTCCTCCCGCTGAAGTTGTTCGTGTAGTGCGCATGAAACCCTACTATACGCATACCTGAATGCTGAGATGCACCTGAGGAGCTCCATTTCTTATGTAGCTGAAAGAGCTTTTTGAACCGAGACGGTCGCTCTTCTCATGGGAGGCAATTGACACAAAGATGTGGGGCTCCCGCACCGCAGGACGGCGCACGCAAAGGTCGGTGCCACTAAAGACGATGAAGTACGTAAGCTGCACGCCCTTGTTCTGGCCCGCCATTAAAGAGAAGCGTATATCTTGCAAGACTCTTGTCTCCAATCTACGTTACAATGTAATCGTTGTCGGGTGTAAAATTAAGCTTTATATTGCATGTTTTACACATTACTCATCTGATGCCTTAGCAGCGAAGGTTTTTCCTCTGCCTTTCTTGTAAAAAAATTTTGGGAAGTGCCCACGTGCATCTACTTTTATTTATTTTTTTTTGTGCATGGCACATGTGCTGTTGGCCTGGAACTGATTCACAATGGTATTAACAGCCATAGCGTTCAGGGCACCGTGTCGCTGAAAATCCAGCAGTGGTGTTGGCGACCTTTTCCATATGAGAAAATTTATCCCGAACCATGCATCCTGATTCGTGCAGGCCCTCCACGTGGCATATAGGCGTTACTGAACTAATTAAAATTCTCAAAGTATAATGTGTCAAAATTTCATAAAGTATGGCTTGCACACAACTTTGAGACATGATAGCGTTGGATTGTAATTTGAATATGCGAGAAAACATCATTCTGTTGCGCGGAAACTCAAACACAAACCCCTTTTCCAGCTGCCATTTCAGGTATGTCTTAGGAGTGGCATGCCCCAGAAAGCTCGCCTTCGCGCATAGCAGGGCGAAACGCGAAAACACCCGTGTGCTTAGATTTAGGTGCACGTTAAAGAACCCCAGGTGGTCAAAATTTCCGGAGTCCTCCACTACGGCGTGCCTCATAATCAGAAAGTGGTTTTGGCACGTAAAACCCCAAATATTATTATTATTATTATTCGCGCATAGCGTTTGCCACCGGCATTTCAAGGGAAACATTACAGAAGCATAAGCTGCAGTTGCCCGGAAGCGTGAGAAGCAGCCAGGGATCTTTTAATGCTATCGTGTTCTACTCTTAAAGGCGCAGCTTAAGTGTCCTCCAACCTTTTTTTTTTTTTTTTTCGCTGTTTGGGGACTGCCTTCTCGAAGGTGTTGCTTCGTTTCCTTTCTGCTGTAGGGTGAATGCAATATCTGCTTTGAACAACAGCAAAGCCACGTTTTGATTGCACTTGATGCTGGCTGCACTAGCGCGGCATCTCTCCTATCCAACAGTTCACTATGATGTTATCACTGAAATAGAATACACAGGACACCTTCGTGTACCACTTCATCTACCTCGAAGTAATATGCCATAGCTCTATGATCATATCCTTAACATCCACTACTTTCTTGGATTCATTTCAGATAGCTGGAATGTACAGACTAAAAAAGCTCGGAAGCGCTTGCACTCTTTGGAGAATTTTGTATGAGCATTTTCAGGCTGTTCTGGTGACAATAAAAAATACTGGCTCTCCTGTAATCGAGAATAGATGTAAGCATGAAATGGCTGCCGACAAAGCAGATTGATTGTAGATGTTACTAGCCACAATCTTAAAATGGGTGTAGCGCACATTCGCAATGGCACACCCCACCCCCCCCGCATCACGCAACTGTACACTGGTCCATATGGAAGCAAGTTCCCTGTCAAAGACAGAACCCCATTGCAAGTCTCGTCTCGGTCCACCATATGCGCCGTGGACCTCGCGGACTGCTGGCATTGAAAAGAGCACAAGCAACTGTGTCTCAGTGCCAAAAAATGACAAGTGTACAGTGCCTTATATCTGCCTCTGAACGTTGCTATTAGAAGTGACAAATAAAACTTCAGCATACTAGAAGTTACAGCTTGAGTGATATTGTGAGCAAATATTTAGATCTCAAAAGCAATATTTTTTTAACATGTTTGGGAAGTAACTAGCATATGTATTGCAGTCTTGACTGTTTGCCCGGATGAGCTGGTTTGAGTGCCAGGATAATGGCTCTGGCTTTTGGTTCATTGAAGGTGGCTGACAACAGGAGCTAAAAGCATTTCATGCTTAAAATGACTGCAGCAGCGGCACTGTTCGGTTAGTCAAGGACCTCATTTCATGGCCCTCATTCTGACACCTTCGAACACTGTTTCTGCCTTTGTAACGCTTCCTAGAATTTGTCCTTCAAATTCTTATGTGAAAGAACCATGCATCAATTTTGGCATATTTCTCAAACTGTACGAGCAGAATTGCTGCTGATTTCATAAATACAACCTGTAAATCAATACAGCAGAATTGTTAGTTGAAATATGTAATCCAAATCAAGGAGCCATTCTCAAGACGATGTTCCCGCTGGCACTAATGCATGTCATTCCTGGCGTTGGTGAAATCTTTATTCTACATTATAAAGCATGAAATGTTCGCACATGCTCTTATTTCCTTGTTTTTTGGGCTTTGCTGTTTCAAGGAGCTTTGCCCTTTGAGTGGCAGCAGCCTGATTGACATAACTTCTGACTCGCGTATTTAACATTTTTGCACGGATTGGTCAAGGAGTAGCCAGATTTTGAGAAGTACATCTTTAGCAGAGTCTATAGGTGCTGGCTTTTGGTGTGGAGAGAAAAGCAGCTTCATAGCTTCCCTCCTGTCTCTTGTCATTGTGTCAGCAAACTGAAATGAAAACTCTCGAAACAGTATATTTGTTAATGAGGAATCTTTGCAAGGCACATTGTGAAGCACATGCCGATGAATTGCTTCAACCTTTTACATTAAACAAATTATGCCATGTGCTGTCAAGAGGCAAATAAAGCTGTTTGCTTTAAAAATTAACAATAATCTCCACAGTTTGTGAAGTGATTGAGATATTGTTACCCAGTACCTTCAACAAAGATGTTATGGGAAACAGTGCAAGGAACTAGCATACTTACACTAATTGCATGTATTTGGCGGAGTTGTGTGGGAGACAAGATAGCCAACCAATTTTCCTTTAATGCATGTGAGCTTTGTCATCTTCATGGTGTAATGTAATCTTTTCAGGTAGCAGATAAAGAATGTGTGGCAACATGAAATGGCCTTTGATGACACAGGCGAGTAGTGGATGCCACACTTCAGTTCTAATTAAAGTTACATCAGCACAGAGCATGTATGCTACGACCAAGTTGGGTCCATACTTTGGATTACCGTGTACAGTGTCACTCTCTTCTGCATTGCAGAAGATGGAAGCCAGTGTTTCTTTGCTGTTGCTATTTCAATTTAGTATATTTTCATGTTTTCATGCTCTGCAATATACAGCCAGAGGTTGCACGGTCTTGAAATGAAGACTACTTTTTGTGTTTTCAAGATAAAATTTTAGCTATAATAAACGGAATTTCCAAAAAACAAATTTTATGTTTGGCCTGCCTTCTTTTGGGTGATCAGACATGGGAGCTATTGAGGCATCATGGCTCATACGTGCTGCCTTTATGCTTGAGAGGTGTGTGCACAATGCTCCTTACATGTTGAAAAAAAAAAAAAATGGAGACCATCCATAATTGGTCTTGGGTTGCTTTCTTAGCCACAAGTGCTATCTGAATATATAGCTGCTTTTTGTTACTCTTTCTGGCGGTGCGTTTTAGATACATAAAAATTATGATGGACGTGCATGTTCAGTGTGATTGCAGGAACGAAAAACTTTACTGAAAGATCCTTTGCAAGAGATGCAAGTGCTTGCCCATTTCATGAAAAAAAAAAGGCTTTGTTTTCATTGTATACAGTAATCTAATGGTCAGGCAGACTTGATCACAAAAGCAAAGAGAGAAATTCAAAGCCTGCTGACCACATCGTAACTGTCTAGTGCATAGACAACACTTGCACGTTGGCCAACAGCATGGGAAAGGAGAAAGAGATTGCCATGAAGCACATGTGGTGAAAAGGAGAATGAAGCAAAAATTGGTAGCATTCAGAAAAAGCTAGATATTCTTGATGAGAAAACTGAAACATTGGACAAATAAATAATAGCAAACTTTATCAAGTCTTACCACCGTATTCAGCAATACATATTAAAGCTCATGCTTGACTTGATATAAATGACGCATGGTGTGAACGCGCCCAAGATGCTCATTGTGTTTCTTTTGGTGTGTTCATGACAGGCGTCATTTAAATCGAGTCAAGCATGGGCTTCAAGTTAAGATGCATTTATGAATACGGGGGTTCGTGTTGCGGCATGGTGAGGCTCTCTGGAATGAAGACTTCATGAACTAGAGAATAGATGTGCCCGTGAGAACCTACTTTTACGTGTTATCGCAGACATCTGAACCACAGGAGCAGTCTGAAGCATGTGATAGGTTTGTGAAGACTTTCCGAGAAACGTGCATGGGTTTTCTCTGCAACAGTTTGCTACAATCGGGGGTATGACTCATTTTACATTTCCTGATCACCTTGCATATTTCCGCACAATGCTACCCGCCGTGGTTGCTCAGTGGCTATGGTGTTGGGCTGCTGAGCACGAGGTCGCGGGATCGAATCCCGGCCACGGCGGCCGCATTTCGATGGGGGCGAAATGCGAAAACACCCGTGTGCTTAGATTTAGGTGCACGTTAAAGAACCCCAGGTGGTCAAAATTTCCGGAGTCCTCCACTACGGCGTGCCTCATAATCAGAAAGTGGTTTTGGCACGTAAAACCCCAAATATTATTATTATTCCGCACAATGCTTTCGTCATTACTGTTCAGTGGTTCAGTGGCACTGAAAAGGCAATACAGGCATGAATGTCAAAAGAGGCACTTGTAGGCAGGGTAAATGCAAAATTACCTTGTTTACATGTCCATAGTTTGTGCTTACAAAGAAGGCAGAAGAAGGATGCCAGGAAAAAAAGCATTTCGTCTGAGGTTCCTCTCATTATGAAGATGTTTACAATGATGAGAGCTAAAGACAAAAAGTGTGGTCCTAATGAATGGACACATTCTCCCAGTTGCAATTCATAGTTTAAGATATTGAGGGACTTCAATCGCACTTCAAAAAGAAGTCCATGATCAATAAACAGTGCAGGAAGCCAGTATAACAGTTTTCATTGACAGTGAATTGGCCCTAGGATATGATCCAGTTTGCATCTTCAATAAAATGGCTATTGATTGGCTACTATTGATCTGTACAATAAGTGCAGCACGCAGTACCATTTATGCCTTGGGCCTCACTTATGCCATGTCAAAATTGTGGAAATACAACAGATTCATAAAACCAGCTCTCTTTATCACCTTATCTTAGGGAGGTACTTGTCAATGTTACAGTGCAGAGCACGAACATTTCCTTAGGAGAAACCTTCCAGTTATTTATGAATTATATGGGAGAGGTTCATTACCTCTGGAAAACTGTTCTGCATAACACTCTTGCTTCTTCACACATCTATCATGATCAGTCAAATACGGGATAAGTTGGGTGCTGCAGATAAATGGTTCCTGCAGAGCCTAAAGCTACAGCATCAATAGGTAGCTAAATTTTCATTCTTCAAGTTTGGTCCAGTTCTCTGAAACATAGACATAGAACTGAAACTGTTCAATCTGAGTACCAATATTAAATGTGTTATTTTGGAGCTTCAATGATTTGCTGAAGTTGATGGAAAGTGAAGGACTGTATAAAAAACATGGCTGTAAGGTCAGCTATCATCTTCTGCGCATAAACTTTCAGATACTGCACTAAATATAATCTAAAACACATGAAAAGTTTTTATACATTAAAGTACAGCCACACTGGATCACGCTAGCATCATTATCATATGTCACTGGTGTGGCACTCAACACAATGTGGGAACTACCATGGCTCGTACAATGCTCCGAAGGATACATTGCAATAGCGCAACTATGCTCAATGGCATTTGAACTGTTTCTTGCAATTTACAACTTCTAGCCATGCACTTATTCATTTATGACTTGGATGGTCGTGAAGCCTAAGTGCTTTTCTACCTAGCAATACTGCAAGCTTGTCTGCTGACACTAGCTGCACAAAAGAGCAACAGTAGCTTGTGCTCCAGCAGAACTTGAGGGCGGATTACAAGTTCTTGCCACACTATAGATGAGAAATATGAACATACTCCCAAGCTTCAATATCTTAGCCGGTGTAAAGCTGCAATACAGGTACTGCACTCCCTTAATTGCACTGCTTACAGCTGTCAAACTATACCTCTGGTGCTATGCACATTTTGGGGATGGCAAGAAGTTCCACTAGACAAGGTATCAACCACACAGGCATTTAAAACATTGAGTTAAGGGTGTTTAAGACTGACTAAACACAATTTGCCACTTGGCTTGGATCTCGATTCCTTTCCCCTCTAGTGTCATTGACTGAAGAGCCACAACAGGAGTAGAGTAGCAATGCTTTGTTGTCTTGCCTGTTTACTAATAGCAAGAAACTACGCTCTAGCACTGTAGCATAATCAAAGAACAAAAGGTTAAGTGCAAGCTTGATCAACCAGCTCTCCAGTAGTCTGGGCCCCACGTCAGAGGGTATCGTCGTATGGTGTCAGGACTACAAAAGTGCATGAAGACTACTGGAGGCTGCAGTTTCAGTAGAAGGTAGGGGATAACCCCTAATTAAGGGTAAGCCTTTGCTTTTGACAATGATCGGCCAAATTTAATCACGATTTCCCACTTCTCCGCCGGTGCAGAAATGCCATCGTCCTTTTAAGATTGACCACATTACAAAAACGTACGTACGTACGTACAGTCCTATACACTGCGGCTGGTCGCGTCGCAATCCCGTGTTTCTCTAGTTTTAACGCCCGCGCAGTACGTATGTAGTACTCAACAATCGGTTTGCTCTGGCGCAGTTTTAGAAGACGATCGTCGTCGTGCTCTTTGCGCATCACAAACGCGTCACACACACGCACGCACACACACAACTCGATTGTGCAACACGCGCTGTTCCACCTTGCATCGCTTCGTTCGTGGTCGTGCTGTTTGCGCGAACAAACGCGTCACACACGCAACTCGACTGCTCTGCGCACACCAAACGCCAAAACGCGATATTCCACCTTCGTTCGTGGTCGTGCTATTTTGAGCATACACATTCGTCACACACGCAACTTAATTGCTCTTTGCACACACCAAGCGCGTCACAAACACACCACCCACCCACAAACACACACACAGCTTCGATTGCCGTAAAATCCGCTGTTCCACCTTGGTATCGCTTCGTTCGTGGTCGCGCTGCTTGCGTGCACGCGCAATGAAACTCCTACCCTGTTGCTCCGGCGAGTTCGCACAAACCCTGCGCTAGCGCATATTTCTATGGGCCCCGTGGCGCGCGCATGGGGACTAGGGCGTTTCAGGAGCTAGGCGCGTTTTTTACACAACAACTAGGGACCTAGACTCCCCTAGGGCGAAAAGTTACCTAGATATATAGTTCCCTTTGGTGCCGCGGGGGCGGCGCTGCAGTCGACCGGCTGCACAGGCGAGCGAATGTAAATGCGCCACCGGGCACAGCACCGGGGTTGCTTTCAGATTATACCCAGTTACACAGGCGTTCCGGGACGGAACTGAAGTCGAGCGACTTGGCGTTCCCCGCTTGTCGTAGGATGAAGCTTCGAAAATAGCATGGACGGAATTTAGCTTCGATTGTTCGTGGTGAGCGAAGGAACGAAATTGGGAAACTCACATGTGACTATACAAAGCAGCGGAGAAAATACCTATCTGGCAGCAATCGGAGCCTTGTGCCCAACCTCGCTACTAATTTAGAAACCGATTAAACAACATCTTGGCGTGATATTTTCACGGTCATAGTAGAGGTCGGTTCTCTTGATGTGTGGCATGGGTTAGGAAACCTCGTTCTACTGTCATTAAAGCGTTGTTTCTGTGACCTGAAATCCAGAGCCGATCGCTAAGAAAAAAAGAAAAAAAAATCAATGCTGTGCTCATTAATTTTGTAGAAGTAACAGTTCGACCTAATATAAGAAGCTTTCGTACGAAATATGAAGAGTTGGGTAGCTTGTATGCCCTTGTGTTTTCTTTCCTTGTGCCGTCGTTCAGCTCTCCTCCAAGCAAGTTTGGAAATGTACCAACAAGCTAAATTTTCAACCCTTCTGCAATGAAAAGCGCGCTCGGTGTCATATTTTGGTTTGTAAGACTGTCGCACGTGTGTTTCAGGTAGGTCAAAGCCAATGTGATGGTTGCACCGAAGTTGCAAGAGCGTCAAGAGGATGATCTTCCTGACAAAGATGTCGCTAAAGAATTCTACGCCAAGTATGAGCCAAAAGAGATCCTGGGAAGGTAACAGGTTACTTTTTTTCTAAAACTAGGCCGGGGGAATGGTTGACGGCGACGTCTGGACAACTGTACTGTACGCATGCGAATCTGATATAGCATGACGTGGTTGGAAAAATGTTGCTTCCTATTGTGCCTGCCGCGGCCACGCAATGAAGAGTACCCTGACGTTTTGCATAGCCGCTGTTTCACGTGTATTGTGCAAAGGATGCTGACAAATCGCAAGAAATGTGGTGCTATTTCTATATCTCTTAACTTTACTGCCACCTTTTTAGTGCCCTTTTTATATTAACAAATGTGCTGTGGGTTTGTTCTTGAAGTAACATGAAACATTTTGTGGCTACTGTAGTTACCATTGTAGCCAGCACAATGTACAAATTGACTGTCACAGCACTGTATCTGTCACATTTAGACATTTTACATATGCTGTGCCATTAAAACCTGACATCTTGTTACAGGGGGATAAGTAGTACAGTAAGACGGTGCATTGACAAGGAGACTGGTGAGGAGTTTGCTGCAAAGATAATAGATATCAGCTCAGATACTGATGGGTCAGGACCAACAAGTCTCTACCAGGCAACGAAAAGAGAAATCGAAGTGCTGAAGAGAGTGGCTGGTCATCCCTATATTAGTAAGTGGCATCATACCATGACCTTATCCGGCAAGTATTTGAACAAAGAATTCATGTATTCATTTAGCTCAGATTTATTGTATCAAAAACATGCAATCCCCTACTCCATAAAGCTTGCTAACAAAATTAGTCTCATCTCTACACTAGCAGTAATCTAGAATGAGATAGCAGCAAATAATTTGCAGGCTAGGTTAATAAATTCTGTCCTATTTCCTTTCTTTGTGCTTTATCACTGGCCCAATTGGTCTTCTCCATATTTTGTGATCATATATATAACTGCATAATTCTTAAATATACAATTTCCAGAAACCACTGTGACTCAGTGACTATGGCATTGTGCTGCTGAGTGTGGGCATCACGGATTTGATTTCTGGCCACGATGGCTGCATTCCGATTGGGGCGGAATGCAAAAGGGTGCATGTTGAAAAAGAGACACTAAAAGGCAACACCGTGTCAGCCTAGACTGATTGAGTATCCTTTCAAAACTTCTACGTGCAGAAACTATGTGGTAATAGGTTGATTCTCAGAAAATGCCTTTTAGGTCCAAGCCTATGAGCCATTGTAGCACAGCAAAAGTCAAAACCTGCTAAGCTGAGACATGTGAAATACAATGTAGTCCACCTGTGCCAATGAAGAATTGAACTGGGCCCGGGCGGATGCTGTCGATATCCATGACATCGCAGCGAGCTAGTGCGGGAACTTCGAGACAGCAGGGCCACCCGTCTTTCATTTTTCCATCTTGCTAGCGAAGCTGCTTCTCACGATAGCAGTGTTCTTTTTTTTTAATTATTCTTATTAATTATTATTATTGTAAAGCTTGGTTAACAAATACAGTTCAAATCGTTTTTCTATAGCGTCCCTCTATTTCTGTTAACAATGAAGCTAATTCGACGGAATCGTTCACAATATAGAGTTCTATTTTCGAATATGGTTCTTGTTTCTCAATACCTTTGAAGTGCTCCTTGGAAGCGGAAAAAGTAGGATCTCCTGTGCAAGGTTTGGACTTAATAGTGGGTTTTGGAGATTGTTATAAAGTAGCCTCAATTGCTCCTTATAAAAAAATAATTGCGAATAAGCTCAGAACTTTTTTTTCTTAAACTTCTTTATTCAAGGACAAAATCTTTAATCACAGCTATATTTATAGAGAACCTTGATTGGTTTACTAAAATGCACGTGACTGCAATTGCTTCAAATAATGGCAAAGCCTAGATACTTGCATTCTATGCGTTTTTGCGCATATGGATGCAAACTTCTGCCATGATTGAGTTAAATTAAGTACAGTCGACTCCCGTTAATACGAAGTTCACGGGGACCGCAAAAAACTTCGAATTAAACAAACTTCCAATTAAGCACAAAACACAAAAAACAGCACTTTATTTGTGGCGAAATCGAGTATTTTCTCTAAGAAAAATAGTCGGTCATCTTGCTTTGCTTCTTCTTGCCGAATCGCGCTGCTGAAAGCAAGTTCTGCAGGCTGTAGATGTGGCGGAACGCTTCTTCCGCGTTACCTTCAGCGGCAAAGAAGCGCTCTGCAAGAGCAAGGCCCGCAGCTACATCGGCAGCCTTAGGTTGCGGCTCGCCTTCAACGTCATCATCGCTTTCCTGGGTCGCTTCCTGGGGCCGAATAATCTCTACAATTTCGCTATCCGTCAGCGCACCGCACGTTTCGACCGCCTTGTCTACGGCGACATAATCTTCAAAATTGACGTCCCCGAGAGCATCACCAAAATCAGTGCCGTCAAGCTCGCTTGTTGACGCTTCCTCCGCTGAAATTTCAGGGGCATCCTCCGAAGAAGCTGCCACAAAACCGCAAGCCCTGAAGCAGTTTGCGATTGTTTGTTGCTTCACATGATCCCATGCTCGCGCCAACATGTGGATGGCACTAAGCAGCCTCACCTCGTACTTTGTGGAGCTATCCATACACAAAATCATGCGCTCGAGGAGGTGCCGCCTGTACAGGACTTTAACATTCTTGATGATGCCTTGGTCCATTGGCTGCAAAACAGCCGTTGTGTTTGCTGGCAAAAATGCGAGGCGTATTGCACTCAAGGCTGGCACATTCACGTGAGCACTGCAGTGATCGACAAGGAACAACACCTTGCGGTTCGAAGCAGCAAACTTGCGGTCCAATTTGCTTATCCAGCTCTTGAAGATTTTGGCCGTCATCCACGCTTTTTTGTTCGCCTCATAGTCCACAGGCAGCGTCTTCACGCCTTTAAAACATCTCGGCTTCGCGGCTTTCCCGATCACAAGTAACCGACATCGTTCCGTGCCAGTCATGTTTGCCGCGATCAGCACCGACACTCTCTCCTTGCTGCGTTTGCCCCCAGCACAGTCGTCGTCCTTGAATGTCAGGGTCTTCTCTGGTAGAAGCCGATAGAAGAGTGCAGTCTCATCTGCATTGAAGATGTCTTCCGGTCTGTATTCGGCGAGATATTCACGCAGCTTTCCGTCCTTCCACGTGGCGCATGTTTCCTGGTTAACGGACGCCTTTTCACCACACACGCTCTTGAAAACCAGGTCATGGTGATCTTTAAAGTGCGTCAGCCATCCATCTGACGAAACGAAGTCATCGATCCCCAACATTGCTGCAAGCGTTCGGGCTTTCATCGCAACGATGTCTCCGCTGAGAAGAAGTTTGTTGCTCCTGGCCTCCCTAATCCAAACCAGCAGAACCTTCTCCAACTCTGGGTAAGCGCCGGTGCGCATTCGCTTCCGAGAAGTCTTGAACTTGTCGTTCTCAAATGCATCCATTATTGTGCGCTTGTTCTTGATGTAGTTAGAGAGCGTGTTCGGCTTGATCGCGTACTTCCGCGCTATGTCTTGTTTGGCGGCACCTCCCTTCTCAACTTCCTTCAAAACCTCGACTTTCGTTGCCAGGTCGAGCGTGCGATAAGAGCCACGGTTTGCCATGGCTATAAACTGCGTGACTAGGTACAGTCAATTCCGAATCACTCGTGGAACAACCTAGCCTACGAGCTTCCCGCACAAAGGCGCTCGACAACACACGCCTCGACATACGCTGCGCACGCTGCAAGACTAATCTCGCACAATCTCGCCACTGTCAGTATGCAGCGCTGCGTGCACCTATGGCACCCGCGTGGCCTCCGGCGGGAGCCGCTTCGCCTCCCGCCGGAGTTGATCGCGGAGGCCGCGGCAGCCGTAGCAATGAATAATCGCGCCGCTCCAAGAAGGATGGCGTTGCGGGCGGCTGCGGTGGTGATGACACCAACGCGGAGCACGGAACTGTTGCAACACTTGAAAAATTGCACATTCTACCAAAGAATGACGGTCACCTTGAGGATCCCGGCTGAAAATTAACTTCCAATTAAACAATATTACTGGATGAGGACTTCGAATTATCGAGCGATTTTTTCTATAGGATTACATGCAAAACTGACGGGACCAGCACTTCACTTCTAATTAACCGAAAATTCCAATTAAGTGGCTTCGAATTATCGGGAGTCGACTGTACAAGTATTTTTGTGCATAGGTTGTAAAAACAACGTAAGATTGAAAAGAAGAGTAAAATAAAAGTGAAATATTCTAAACATGTGTATTGGTATTGCATATGATCAATTTGTATGAAATTTTGCCAGAACTATAAAATTTCAAAATTCTCCTACTGTATAGTTGGTGCCCTCAGAACCCTTGCAAGCTTCTTCCTCCAGCCGGGCTTGCTTTGCTGCACTGCAGACGAGCTTTAGCTTCAGCTGGCTGCATTCCAGAGATCCTTCTGATTTTTCACTGATTTTCTTTGGTTGCTTAGAATGACCAACTCCCAAATTCTGATTTTTCACTGATTTTCTTTGGTTGCTCAGAATGACCAACTCCCAAATTGGAATGCACCCAGCTCCTGTATAGGAACTCTTCAAAGCATTTGTTGAACTATAGTATGACGACAGAAGTGACCATTTCTTCAACATTGTGTTAGGTAAAGGCTACATTGGGTGTCTACATTAACATCTAAAATGAAACTTGAACTGTGCACGATGAAGACATTTAGAAGGCGGAGCATTGTGCGCACGCCCCACTCCGCCGTAGTCTTCGCATTGCTAGGCATTGAAGAAGGAACAATAGCATAGCAAATGCCATGTTTGATTGCCAATAACTCCACTTCTGCGGAATGCTTTGTTGTACTTTTTGCAGCAAAGTATTTCTGAAATAGCCTATTTTCACTTCAAATGCCTTTATACACTTAATAACAAGTGGTTTAGGGCCCCTTTAAGGATGTTCTCCAAGTTTGCATGCCAAATTGTTGTGTGTAATCACCTTTTACAATTATTATTTTAAAAGCCTGCATTAACTTCCACTTTTTTTGCAGTTGAGCTGCATGATGTGTTTGAATCGACAACCTTTATTTTCCTGGTGCTGGAGCTGTGAGTACATTACTTTATTCTGTGAATCAGTTGTTCGTGGCACTAAGCTTTATTTCTTTTAATTTTTTAGAGGAAAGTAGAAGAACAATGTAGAAAATGTGAGAGGCACACAAACAAAACACTTGCTTATGTTTCACACCTTCTGCATCCATTGTTTGTTTTTGTTTTTTCTTGCACGCCCAAGGAATCTTGAAAGCAATACCAACTAGTCAAATCTAGCAGCATTGCATTGTCCAGGCCTTAGGCAGTGGTAAAGCATCGTGTACTATCACGACAGAAATGCAAACAGGGAAGCATGTTGTCTTTCAGTGCGTGCTGCACTGTCTAACAGCACCCATGAAAATCTGCTGCACATGTGCAGTTAAGCTACGGATTTGACGAGATGAGGTCAAGCAACATTCGAAAAGATGAGAGCAGGATGTGAAGCCACGTAGCCCAACCACGAGGAGTACCTCACAGGTCGTGCAGCATGCACCGAGTGCAGTGCTGTTCACGTTTCATTCCATCGTGATAGCTGTAGCACAGCTCCTTTCATTTCTTACAATTTTGATAGCTGACTGCATCAGATACCAAGACAAGAAAGATACAAGCTGTCCTGAGCAATGAAGCACCAAATAAATACCAAACTATGAAATTGTTTAATCCTAAAGATTAAGTTGAATTGGCTGAATTAAGAAAAATTGATTGACAAGCAGATGTGACATTCGAAATTACAAAACTGGAAAAATTGAGGAATTACTCAACGACGTTGCAAACATGAAATTCGTAAGAAAGAAAATGTCACCATGCCATGAACAGTAATTGAACTGCCCTGTAATTGAAGGCACACATCCTAAACACCCTGACACATACTTGAAGACGTGTAGCTATTGGCACAAAGCAAGTCTTGGATGCTGTATTATTTGCAATTTCTTTCATTCTTCTACAAAATACAAAGTCCTTTAAGAAGGTCTCTGCTTATAACACAGAAACAAGATAGCATTATAAAATATTATCGCGCCCACATTTTGCCCAACATAAGCAGACTTCCATCCAAACTTCTTTCAAAATTTGGAACTGGAGCTTCTTATTTTATTTTTTTAAATTAAGCTTTTTGAAAAAACTTGATCATTTCACTGCTTTCTTCTTGTGTTTCATATAGGAAGACAATATTTCACATAAATGTTGCAAAAATGTTCTATGTTTGACACCTTTTTCAAGTTTCTGTGTGAAATACAAAATGTGCCAAGACACATCAAAGTTACGAACTTTTTCTGATTTGGGCCACGTTTTGAATTCTTTTACATTTTTTTGTTTGTGGACAGCATAAAAAAACGCATGGAACTAATTTACTGTGAAGCGTATTCATATGAGCGAAAAACTTTTTCAACACAAAGTTTTTAGTTTGCATTTAATTCGACGGCAAAGTCGGAAAATACTGTGGTAAGCAATAGGAGGACGCTCAAGCTGCCACCTTCAAATATTTTTTTAGCTTGCTGGGAATGCTTTTTGGTAATAAAATTTTCGGTTCTGTGCATTTTGGATATTTCTACGTGAAATAAAAACAAAACAGACAAAACAAAAATACCAAGCAGACACGCATGTTTGATCTCTCGCACAATCACCCAGCGTGAGACTGGGACACAGAAGATATATGCATGTACACTCGCCCACAAAACATTGCAGGGCGTGTGAGGGCATGGCGAAATGGCCCTCCGCGCCTTCTAGCAGCGCACCCCCGTTGTTGAGATCAATGCCTGCGCACATGCGCGTCCCTCCGAGTCTGCAAGCGTGCATGTCTCCACAGCTTTCTCCTTGCACGCCAGTGATAACCGAGTGCAGCCGTGAGGTGCCCCTCTTGCGATTGGTGCTGTGGCGGCTTCGATGGGCGAAACTATGTGAAGCGTGAGCTTGCGCGTGCCGCTGCGGCTGCTTTTTGTCGAGTCATGAGCACGTACGCAGGCCCAGTAGTGAATTCAACACGTCATTTTTTTTTTCTGCACTGCACCTTTTCATGGCCAATCTTCATTGTTTCTTTCTTTTTACGAATGGGGCGTTCTCCCGCAGAACAGCACGGCAGAAAACGCGCTCCATAGACGGAGACAGGCAAGACAAAAATGGACTCTTGATTTTCGTTATATAAATGAAATTTTGCCTGTCGAAGCCGTCACAGCGCCAGTGGCAAGAGGGCCACCTCACGGCTACATTTGGATTTCACCGGCGTGCAAGGAGGAAGCTTGGAAACATGTACGCTCGCAGTCCTGCAGGGACATGCATGTGTGCAGGCGTCAGTCTCGACAACAGCGGTGCGCTGCTAGAAGGCACAGAGGACTTTTTCACCATGCGCTCGAGCGCCCTGCAATTTTTTGTGGCCGTGTGTACACACTTACATGTTTCGTTGTATTCTTTGGCTTTGTGGGTTTTGTTCTTGTAAGCCATTTGTCATATGGTATGCGCAAAGTCTTGCAAGATATTTCTTAAGACAAGAGCTGTCAACAACTGCTAATGACTTTTAGTGTGGGCAGATATGTAATGTCATACACTTTTTAATTTTGCTGTACCTCAAACAAACCATCATCATTTTCAAACAAACCATCATCAAGTACTAACTATTTGTGGGCAGTTTGTAGAATTAACTACCATATTTATTCTAATATAAGGCGAGGTTTTTTTATCAGAATTCTTACCCTCGAAGTCACCCCCCCCCCTCCACCTTAACCCTGAGCCTAATTAGGCGGGTGGCCAGCAAAGGCCTAGGATTAAAGGAGAACAATTTAATTAAACTAATACAGGTGTACATCTTGAGCCGGGTGAGCTATGCGACACCATATCTCGATTTGAAAGCGGTGGAAAGAGAAGATTGATTCTTTAATGAGAAAATGCATAAGGAGAGCGCTGGGGCTGCCCATGTGTACATCCACAGAGAGACTGATGGCTCTAGGGGTGCACAACACATGGGCAGCACAATGCGTTGTTGGGCAAGTTGGTTCATTGTATTTGGAAAGATTGGATGCGCTTTGAAGACGATCACAAGGCGCTGTCCCGTCTTCTTCCTTGTGATCGTCTACAAACCGCATCCAATCTTTCCAAAAACACATAGGCAGAACTGTCGGAAGCGGTGCAAACCCCTCAAATTGAGAGACTTAGCACCACGAGGACAGGAAGAGTCATACTGACCAAAGTTGGAATAAATTCGGATAGAGGCACCACCCAAAAGGTGGAGGCAGATGGGAAAGTCAGAAAAGATCTGAATGTCACCCCCCTGCCAAAAAACATGCACCTGGAGCATAACAAAGACAGGAGGCAAAACCGAGCCGAAGCATTACAAATTAGATTTGGTGAAATTTCGAAACATGAGGTGGCCTATGTAGACGCGGCGGGAGGTGGCGGCGGTTTTACGGTGGCAACGGCCATCAGCAGCCGGGGTAATCTCGTGACAGCTGCCACTCTGTGCGGACGGAGCATAGAAGTGGCCGAGGAAATTTCGATCGTGTTAGCTTGTGCTGGAATGGATGCAAAATTTGTGATCAGCGACAGCAAAACTGCCATACAAAATTTTAGCAAGGGAAGGATCTCGCCCTTAGTGTCCAGAATCCTAGGCCAGAGAAAGTTAAATAGAAAAATTCAAATAATTTGGACTCCGGCGCACGAAGCTGTCCCCAACAACGAGGCGGCCCACGAGCTGGCTCGAGATCTCTACTGCCGAGGGGTCCCTTGATGACCGAGGGAGTGGAGAGCACATGCTAAAATATGGGGAGATCACACAGCATTATAGTTTGGATCGTAGGCTGGTATCCCCGCCAGACCCGAAATTAAACAACAGACAAGCAGTCGTGTGGTGACAACTGCAAACTTATACACATCTGCATCCGGTTATGGCGAACCACATGTTCCCCGAGGCCAGGAGCCATAGGTGTAATCTTTGTTGGGCGAGAGGGACCCTCGACCACATAATATGGGAATGCCCATACTCTCCTGGGGGGACGCACAATATACCGTATTTACTCTCATAATGATCGCACTCGCGTAATGATCGCACCCCTGAATTTTGTCGTCAAAATTAGGTTTTTTTTATTTCCTGTGTAATGATCGCACCCCAAACTTGCCGCAGCGATATGTCGTGTGCCAAGTTTAGCTAATAATGATCGTGCTTTTACCGTCTGTCGATTGCTACGCAAACGACTCTTCAAGACAAACCAAGTGGTCTGCACGCACCAAACATTCTTAAGGTTTGTTCGATTCAGAAAAAGGTGCAGGGGGTGCCAGTTATGGGGTGCTGGGCTGCACCCACTCGCTGCAAGGTTCAAGGGTGCACTGCACCGTGGCGGCACCTTGCCTTGCACCCCGTTCAATCATGCATGGGGGTGCAGGGTGGACCGCTCCACCTCATGGAATCGAAGGCCTAGGTGCAGTGCACCGTGAATAGGTGCAGAAGGTGCAGAGAAACTTGGCTGAATTGAATAGACCTTTAAGCAAATGCCCCATTTCATTCCTTTCATCACTTTCCACACTTCCATGACAAAAGAAAAGCTACAAGCAAACTTGCCTTTATTATGCGTAGGCTTTATAATGGTGAGCATAGCAATAGGGGCTTATTGGTACGGCATATCTTATTTTGTTATAGCACAAGCTGGACACGGACAACAGGAGGCACATCTGACACACACGGCGCTACTTTCAACAACAGGTTTATTTCTCGTTCTCGTCGCTATATATACACCCTCGACCCGTCATACCGCATGTGTAACATTTTTGGAAAAATAAACAAAAAAAATATAAACTGGGAACCACAGGTAGGCAGTTTCTTGACTCGCATATTCATAGACATGTACACGTTCAATGCAAACAAAGATAATTCAACTCTTTTGAAGATAATGAAATGCATGCGTCGCCGAATGTTGATATGTGTCTGGCCTCTATTATCAAGCGCGTCATTTCACACCTGCTTCCACTCATGATGACTGTTTCTTTAAATTTTGGTTTGCACTTGCATATCTGGCAATGGATGGCAAGAAAGCCGTCAGCGGCCATGTTGTTAACTTTGTTACTGTGTTCTCGTAGCCTGTCATTTATGCATCTGCCTCTGTGACCGATGTAGGATCGTCGACACCCGAGAGGAATACAGTATACCACACCGGCGATGCAATCAACGAATTTGTTTTTATGTTCTTTTTCGCATGCGGTATGTGGGATTCTTTCTGGCCTTGTGTTTTTACAGAGGCTGAACAATTTATTAGGTGCCGAAAACACAACGTTGATGCCGCTCCTTCAAGCAGTCTTCTTTATTCTATGGGAGAACCCGTGTATGCATGGGATGACGGCAACCTTTCTTTTGTTCATGTCAGTGCTCGACACGTGCACCTGCTCCGAACTGCTTTGCTGCGCCTTCTTAAGCAGTCCTTCTGCGACTGACACAAGCACGTGGCTCGGGTAACCAGTGCAGCTTTAACGCGAGGCTTGCCGTTCGAAACTATCGTGCATTAGGTGTTGGCATGATTTTTTCAGTGCTTCGTTGAAACACATCTTCGCGATTCGCCTCTTCACAAGCTTTGTATGCGAGGAATGAAATGGTAAAAGTGGCTTACTTGCCCTAGGTTCGTAACACCAGCAGGTTTCGTTATCGGTGAGCACAAACGTGATGTCAAGGAATCTAATCCTCCCGTCACATGGCATTTCAAAGGTCACTTCTAGTGGATTTAGACAGTCACGAATAGTGGTAAAAACAGGAGCACATTCATTAGTATTTGTCATTTACGTTTATCGAGAACAAAGGTACCCTGTATCTGCAGGAACAAGGAGTGTGTATAGGTTCTTGCCTAGCGCCAGTGCTAAGTAATCTGTTTTTAGCCAAACTTGACAGAGACCTGTCACAGCGCCTTCACGAATCTAAGGTTGTAAAAGTTTTTAGATATGTTGACGACTTTTTAGTTCTAATTGACTGTTCATCTGCTTGTTTTATTAATGAATGTGCTCCTGTTTTTACCACTATTCGTGACTGTCTAAATCCACTAGAAGTGACCTTTGAAATGCCATGTGACGGGAGGATTAGATTGCTTGACATCACGTTTGTGCTCACCGATAACGAAACCTGCTGGTGTTACGAACCTAGGGCAAGTAAGCCACTTTTACCATTTCATTCCTCGCATACAAAGCTTGTGAACTTGCGTTGAACGTGTACATGTCTTTGAATATGTGAGTCAAGAAACTGCCTACGTGTGGTTCCCAGTTTATATTTCTTTGTTTATTTTTCCAAAAATGTTACACGTGCTGTATGACGGGTCGAGGGTGTATATATAGCGACGAGAACGAGAAATAAACCTGTTGTTGAAAGTAGTGCTGTGTGTGTCAGATGTGCCTTCTGTTGTCCGTGTCAAGCTTGCGCTATAAAAAAATAAAATTTATAATGGTTGTGGTCAACAACAACGACAACAAAAAAGGCACCTTTCGATTCTTCTCGTCTGCACTCGTGGGCACACAAGTCGCAAGTGGCAACGATAGTAGCCGTGTTTACACTGATACGTTAGAAGTGTACCCTTTTCATACACCAATGCTTGTAACACAGCTAAGATATTCGCACACCCTTATAGGAAACATGCCCTATTAGGATAGCAGTGAAGACAAATGCCACAGTTTCCGCACCATGCCTGCCATGTGTTTCTATGTCACTGGCAGCTAAGCGCGCCCATCTGTGTCTGTCCCCTCAAAGTGGACATGGCTACGTTATTGCCACAAGCTTGCCGATATTAATGATATTATTCATTACTGATATGGAAGAAACTGTTTCAATCCATGTAATGTACTCACGCGAAGAAAAAAAAATCGCATTTGGCGCATTTGGCTTGCTCCGCCGGCCACCATTTTTGTTTTGGTGCCCCGCGCTACATACAGCGGCAGCCGCCTATTTGTTGACCCGTTGTCAACCCGCAGCAAATGCGGGATGAAAAAAAAAATGTTTTTCTTTTCGCGAGGAATTTAACCCGCATAATGATCGCACCCCTGAATTTGCGTCAATTTTTCTGACAAAGAAGTGCGATCATTATGCGAATAAATACAGTAGGTAGTAGAGACACCTAGGATACCCTGCTGCGCAGCTTGGACTGTGAGCTCCAGCTCGGGCTCGTCCAACTGGCTGGAGAGGCTGCTGGGGCCCAAGACCTCCCAGCTTGCACCTGAGGCAGCGGCACCCGCCCTCTGACCTGCGTGTCGGGGGGTGGGTAGATCACCTTATCCATTGGACAATAAAGTTTATTCTATCTATCTTTAACTGCCAATGACAAGTTGACTTGTCAAGACAAAGTTTGTACTACCTTGTAATTCTCACGCATAAATAAATAATACACAGTGTATTTTGGCTTTTCTTTTTTTAAATAAGAGCATTGACAGCACTATAAGCATTCGTGGTAAAATTTTTTTAGAGAAAATAAAAGTCGGGCAAAAAAAAAAAAAGATTTGCATTTCTCAACAATTTTTTCGAAATTCCTCATGGCAGTTAATGGGTTAATATGCAAGTGACACATTTCCGACAATCCAGATTTTTTATGACAGCACAAATTGTAGCAGGTTGTAACCTTGGCAGGTAGAGCAGTACTCTAGTTTCGTGCACATAACCAGCACCGAGAATTTAAAAAATTGAACGGTAAAAGGGGGATGAGGGTTATTTTCGAATTGCGCCTTGAGGGTGGGACTTTGCTGCAGTGGGAATATCTCCTCATGGCGGGGCTCTATGGCCGTGTGCTTCGCGCTGCAGCAAAGTGACACCCTAAGACGAAATTCTCATGAAGTGATACCTCAAGGCAAAGTTTGCATATAAATCGCATTAATATTCTGGAAGATTCTGGTTATTCGTTATTTCAGGCAATCCCCACCGAGTCTGTATAATCCATTGGCTGCTATAAATCAGCTCATAGTGTGCATACTTAAGTTCTTTCTCTTGGGTTGCGCAGCTGCACCCTTACTTTATGATCATAGCTGCCTTATAATCGAGCAAATATGGTAAATTACCCTTGACAAGTATACATGCGAGCTAAAAGCAATCTGGTATATCACTCAGTGCTTCAAATGACAGGAGCAGAGTGGCTACCTGAAAAAATTCTCATTTCGGTTTTCATTCTGTTTCAGCAAAAAAGGTTCAGTTCTGGTTCAACTTCGAAGCAAAAAAGTAATGTTTCAAACTGGTTTGAACCAGTTCATATTCGTTTGCTTAACCGAACAATAATTCGAGGAAGACAGCATAAACCAATTTTGCACAAGAACTCAGCGGTGCCCTTGAGATGTATGGAAAGACTAAATGGCCAGTGTGCTCTTCTTAAGGCTGCCAGTAGATACAAACAAAGCTATGCAGATCCATTGAAAAGGTTAGAATGTATGTCAAGCGAAGCGGTTCAATAAATGTGTTGCAACAAAATTCAATGCGTACAATTCTGTCTAATGTTGACTTAGCAACGTCACGAAGAGTAAGGCAAAGCATGATGTCTGTCGAGGGAAGAGTGGTGACAAAAGGCGTACGGGGGTGGGGCTCAGAGTACGACAAAATACATTGGATGTACATACAGTTAAAGATTCTATACCTCTTGTGTCACACTGACACATATCCAATGAGCCAAGACGGGATGGTCAAAATATAAGGAATTTAAGAAAATCAAACAAGCCATTGAAAATCATTGAGGGATCTGCATTTTAGAGATACATATGAGCCAACATTATACTTGCAGGTTTTATGTAGTTATTTTTTATTATGCATAACAGAGATGCACTCATTGGCATTATTTTTTGATATCAGATGACGAGGAAGAATATGATAGTGAACTTGGCAAAAAGAAAAGATGGAATGCAAGGCAGTACTAGAAAACTTAGTGCCAGAAGATTTAGATCCTATTTTGCAGTAATATGGACAAGTTAAAAGTTTGCTCTAAGAGAGTAAGAACAGGCAAAGCTCTGACACCTGTGAGGCATGCACTCTATTCCAGAGTGACAGTTTGTGGACCAGCCACATCTAGCGATCACTGTCAGGTGCAACACTGGAAAGCAAACCAATGCCCACCACCTACTGTGGAAGTGCACACAGCCCAATACTGACGCAAGATATGAGCAGGCTACCTGCAACCATCTATCCTGCAAGTTTCTAACAGGCTGTGATGGAAGCCACAGCACAAAGGAAATCCTGGGCTCTCCCCTGGGGTATCTCTGGGAGACGTCTTTGTCTGCGTAATATTAACTTGCCATGTGCTAGTTCCCCTTCCCACTCCCCTTCCTTCCCAGGCAATCGCCACATGCCAAGAGGGGAGGTTGTTATAAATAGACATCTTCAACAGCAACGAAGGAGAGCCTAAAAGCTTGCTGTTGTGCTAGTTGGTAAGTGATTATGGTAAAACAAATTAGAGTGCAAAAAAATGCCCGCATACATGCACACGCCCATTCATGCAATCACTCCAAAGAAACCCCGCCACCCACCCTTGAGAGGAAGCTTTAGCTCGAGCCCAACTCCGACGCGGCCTATTCAAATACATGTAAAATGCAAAAACACTTTTCTGAGATAACCCCTGGACTGATTTTAATGAACTTTGTTGCATTTGAGAGAGAAGGTAAATTATAGTGACTGTTGGAAGCAGAATTTCGATTTAGGGCCTTAATTTTATAGAAAGAATTTTCAAAAATTCGGAAGTTATAAAGAAATAGAAGCACAGAGTTTACAAATTAATAGCTCTGCATCAAGAATAGATATCGTGGTTCTGTAAATGGCACGCATTAGATCATTCAGAGCAGACAAATTAGATGTGTCAATTTATACCTTACATGAAGTAATTACGTTGTGTACAAGGGTTCTGCAGAAGCTGTATTTCCATGTTACTAAATTTTTTGAGAATCGTGTGACATATCAATTTTGTCCACTTTGGATGTACTATCAGGTGCAATCCACAGAATTGTGATATCATTTTTCATTGCTGAGTTGTAAACTTGATAGTTTAATTTCCAGAAAACTTGCGATTATTGCCAATTTTAATAAAATATTGACGACCTAATTCAAAACCAACAGTCACTAGATTTTAAGTTTTTCTTTTAAATGCAACAAGTGTCATCAAATTTGGTGCAGTAGTTGCCAAGAAAAACGAATTCTTCTTTTACATGTATTTAAATAGGAGCACCCAAGCTAAAGCTCCCTCTAAGAGACAGGCCTTCTGTGTCTGGGCGTTTCTTTCTTTTTTTTTTTTTTTTTTTTTGAGAGATTGCGGGTGTGGGTACATATTTGCATGTGTGCGTGTGTGTTATTTCGTGCTCTAAATTGGTTTACCATAGAGAGAGTAGGCAAATAATGCTTTGCTTTAAAAATCATGTGTAACCACATCTCAGGAGCACTACATCACTTCTTTTGCAACTGCTTTAGTTTAATACCAGTCTGATCAAAAACAACCATCTAGCTAGGGAGCACTTTTTTACGGTGAACTATTTGACTCGCCAATTTTGAGCATTCACGAGTGTATTGTTGAAGTGCCTGCCTCCCAACATGGCACATGAAAACAGCACTAACGCTGCTGTCATTTCTAAAATCACAGGAATCTCGTGTATGTTTACAAATGAGGTAGCATGGCTGAGCCATGCTACCTACCATGCTACCTGAGGCAATGCATAGATATAAATTGCCAGAGAAGGTGGCCCACCTGAACCGAAAATAATTATTGTTTCATGTTGGCTTTCCTCCAAAGTGAAAAAAGTCATTTAACTTTTCGATTCAGTTCCAGTTATTGCAACTACATTTTTTACTTTTCTTTTTTCCCCTCGAATTAAGACCCCGAGTAGGAGAATGGTCTTTAAACCACTGTGTATAAACTGTACTTGTGGATAGCAAAGAACATTAATCTAAATTATTAGATCTTTTTCTTTTTTGCTTCCGTATTCAGCAGAGAATGCTAGGAATGCTAGGTGCTCCTGATGGTGCAAGTTCGCATGTCTCAACTTGTTGTTTACTTGTTCTAGGTGTCGGCATGGGGAACTCTTCGACTACCTCACAAGTGTTGTTGCCCTTTCAGAAAAAAAAACAAAGTAAATATATTTTGGCTACTATTTCTGTGATTACATGTTGTAGTTGAAAGTTGACCTGTAATAATGTTTCTTTTGCACAGTACAGAAGGAATTGTTATATGTCAGACAGAGGTTAATGAACTTAAAAGTGCAGTTTTTGTAATGCAGGTGAACAGCTCAACTAACACTGATATAAACGGTTTAGTTCTGGGTTGAGTACAGCCAAGTAAATCTGAAGTTTGGTTGGTCGGGCTTTGTTTTAATGAGTGCCCTATTGCTATAACAAAAGCAAAAACACAGCTATATGTGCCATACATTACTAGAGAAGCAAATTTTGTGTGGACACACAGTTCGAATTATGTATGCTAACAGTAAAAATTTTAAGGAAGTCTTATATGCAGAGGTAATTGCACTCCTTCATACGTTTGTGAGATCCATTGTACAGGCATATTCCTTTTGTGTATGTGCACAAACAAAAAGAGTCTTGAGATCTCCAAACAATCTACCCTGTGAGATTGAATGATTTTGCTTTGCACTTTTTGTTCTAAACGTGAAATTCGCAGGAGAGTTAAGTATATATGCATCTGTTTACCTGGGAAGCAATTTTTGCAAATGTGTATACAGTAGAAGCTCGTTGATACGATGCCGTTAGATACCATTTTCCTGCACCAACGTTCATGATCGAGAACACGAAAAGATGAGCCAATAGAGTTAAGCTTATTTTTTACCGGGTCGTACGTTACAGGTAAACACGATTTTTCGGCACCAACATTCAGTATATCGTGAAACTACGATTGTATGACACATTTTTCGGACGCTAGATTCCATGTAAACAAACAAATGTGTGACATGCACATGTTTGAGAACAGTACATAGCCGCCTGCCACAACAGCTTCACCGCAATGCTTCCCTGCCTGTCTCAGGTGGAAATGCTGGCGCACACTCAGTTTGTTATTCCGATACCAGCAAATCTTCTCCAGGGTCGTCGCACCGCATTTAGAGCTATCGCCACCAACCCTATTGTCATAAGCATCTTTGCATATCTGCTTCACAGCGCGTGCACATGGGGCCATTGGAAGTGTGCTGCATGCTTTTATTAGGCGATGACCCAAATGCGCCGTCATTTCCAGCTGCAGACTGCACTCGTATTATATGTTTTCCGGTTGCTAGATTCCATGTAAACTAGAAAAATTTGGAGGACGCTGAAGCTTCGCCTTTAAGAGTGGAACGAGATAGCATTCAAAGATCCCCAACTGCTTATCACGCCTCCCGGCAACTGCATCTTATGCAACCCTAATGTTTGATGGCGGAGAACGTTATGCACGAAGGCGAGCTTTTTGGTTGAAACGCAGAGGTAGTGCACAGCTGCGCCAAAAAAGTTACATCATTTTCAGGTTTCTGTTATTGCTTTGCACTTTTAAAGTTTCAGTCTGAGAGGAGTTAACATAAAAGGCATCTGCTGGCAGTGTTATGTTTCGTGACATTTGTTTGTGGGCTGTCAATGTCAGAATTTTGAGGAATAACTTTTGTCAAAAATGTACGACAAGGTATGAGCAACTTTAGTGAGAATGGTGTGGCAATATAGCCTGCATATACCGCATGTCTTATAGCAAGGTGTAGCGTATACATACACCTAAATATATAGGGGGATTTTTGCTCACGGGGCCCCTAACGCTTTCGCGTTAAAAGGCACCAGACCAGCACGACTGAGAACAGTAGCCGCTTGCCGCATCAGCTTCCTCGCAATACTCTCCCGCCCGTCCAGCATGAGAACGCTGGTGCGCACTTGGTGCCTTATTCCGGTGCCAGCAAATCTCCTCCCAGGTCATCACACGCTGCGTTCACAACAATCGCCACTAAACCTATTGTGATAAGCATCTTTGCCTATCTATTATACATTGCATGAAGCGTAGTGCCATTGGCAGCCTACTGCACGCTTTTATTAGGTGATTATCCAAACGCGCCACCATTCCCTGGTGCAGGAGGCGCGATGTGAGTGTCACATTTTGTTTCGGCGGCATCCAGCATTGGCCGCCAGCTCGGTTTCATTTATATTTCCCTTCGCAATCTCCCTTCGCAATCTCTGGCCGCCAAAGCCCCACCAGCTTGACACACGTCAACGTCTCGCGCCTCGTGCGTAACGATTCGTGCAACGCTTTGCATTATGTAGATGTCAACTACAGTTGACATCATACGTTTTTTTAGTTAGTACATCTTTTCTTGCGTTTTATTCCAAAAGGTATGAACAAGTAAAACTGCTTGGGCAAGTTGGTTGATGCATAACGAAGCCATTGTAGCACAAAGAAATATGGACAATGAAGAAGGCAGTACACTACGGGCACTAGGTATCCTGTCCCCTTTGTCTGTGTTTCTTTGCGCTATGATGGCTTCATTACGTATGAACGAGGCTCTACTGTATATTATATCAGTGTTGTTTGCTGCTAAGCACGACGTCGCGGGATCAAATCCCAGGCACGGTGGCTGCATTTCAATGGGGGCGTAATGCGAAAACACCCCTGTACTTAGATTTAGGTGCACATTGAAGAACCCCAGGTGGTCAAAATTAATTCAGAGTCCCCCACTACAGCGTGCCTCATAATCAGATTGTGGTTTTGGCACGTAAAACCCCATAATCCAATTTTAATTTCATCAGCGTTATTTACATCTGTGCTTCATTTGCCCAAGCCCAACTGTGAATTTGTTTGTGTGTACCGATGCTTGCAAGTGCTACATCTATAACGACAGAATATAGTGGGGGGGAGGAATGAGGGATTTGCACCTAAATGTGACTTTGTCATATCAAAATTTGATTATAGTTATGCTTTTAATGGTGTGTGCTTTTTGTGGATGAAAGTGCTAAGTTTGTGTGTACTTTAAGATAAGCACAACTCATTTTTCATTATGTGTTTTCATTCTGTGCACAGCTAAAGGGGCCCTGAGCCAGTTTGTATCGAAGTGGAGAAAGGCATTTAAGTTAAAGTAGGCCATTTCAGAAATACTTTGCTGCAAAATCTACTTCAATGCATTCAGCAGAAGTATAGTTGCTGGCAATCAAACATGCCCTTCGCGGTGCTTCTGCTCCTTCTTGAATGCCTTGCACTGCAAAGGCTGTGGCAGAGTATGGCATGACTACAACGCTCTGTTTACTGAACGTGAGGCGCACAGTTCAAATTTGATTTTGAAGGTTAATGTTGATGCCACTACTACTGATTTTGGCACCCACGATGTACCAAACATGAGCCAAACACGGTTGTTCTCAGCGAGCCGCAGTGCACTTAGCCAGTGGACTCGGTATCTGTGCTATGGAGCAGGTCGCAGCTACATGCATCTGTAGTGTGTATGTGCAGCGTTTGCTTTGTGCATGACAGGGCTTGAGTGCATGCTCACGCTTATATGCTCCAGTCTAACGGTGCTATGTGGTATGGAATGGCTTTGTCCTTCACCAGCTTTATCGACGGATGGTAGCCGCATCCAACTTGCGCATTTTCGAAGCACCATGAATAAGCCTGCCAAGGCGTCCAACCAGGAGTGGCCGGGAGTGACCGTGCACTGGCGAGTGGGCATGTAGCCTGACCTCAAGTTTCATGAGGTTCGAGGCTAATTGAGAGTTAAAAACTTGTCAAAATTTGTGAGACCCGACAGCAGAGTGACACAGTTAGCGAGACACTGATAAGCAGGGTGGACAAAGTTTAATTCCTATCTGGGCGGCCACAGCTGAGCATGAGCAAACGGTAGACAGCTTCCTCCAGAAGTGCGTAATTATTATCGAAATTCGAAAGCACATTTTCGCTTAATTCTGCCTGTTTATTAAACTTTGTCAATAAATATCCACAGTGACAGTAGGAAGAAGCGCACTTATCCATACACCCTTCTTGATTGATGCCAGCTATGGGCCAATAGCAGCCATGTATGGGAATCTGCTAAATTACTAAAGCGTCCAGAAGAGAGTGAGGAGCAGGCTTCTAAAGGAAAGCGTTCAAGAGAAATGTGGCTTCATGCTTCGCTTGAAAATTCCATGCACTTCGCGTGACTGCAAAACTTGACTTAGTGTTCACAGCAGCATATGCTATCTGCAGGCTATGTTTATTCACCAAGCCCAAAGACTGGTTCAGGACCCCTTTAAGCACTGTGGCACAGACTGTGTATATACACAATACGTATGCAGAGCTGGCAGCTACTTTGAGGTTGTGTGCTTCCCGTGTGCCTGAATGCTGTCTGAGTGCATAGGAAAAGAGTGATGGAGGAATGTGGCTACAGTAGTTTTTATTGTACCTTGAAGCATCTCCATGTGGCTCATTTCAGAATTCTATTTTTAAGCCTTCACTACTCAACCTTTTGGTTCTTTGACAACCGCCAGATGCAGCCTTCTGCGGTCATATAGTAGCAGAACTGTGATTAGCATGCCTGTTGGAGCAATAAAACTCAATTTATTTTAATGCATTCCTCCTCACTGACGATGAAGTGTAAAGTTAAAAGACATGTTTTTTGCCGCAATTGAACACTTGCAAAAGGAAGACACATAAAGACAACACGGGTTTATGTGTCTTCCTTTTGTAAGTGTTCAATTGCGGCAAAAAACATGTCTTTTAGCAAGCACCAACTAGGCCAACAAGCAGTTCTGTTGCAAGTGTAAAGTGTAGGTGCTTTGTTATTTCAATGCACCTTGGAGTAGTCTTTATTTCTGCCTAATGTTGCTTGCTTCAGAGTGTGCATTCTTGTGTTGAGGACGTCACTATGCTTACATGTATATTTTTTTCTTGTACATAGGAGTATCATGAAGCAACTGTTTGAAGCTGTTGAGTTCATACACTCAAAAGGCATTGTCCATCGAGACCTAAAAGTGAGTCACTTTTGCTGTGTAGGTGCATGTGCTTAATATGAAAGCAGGTCGTAGTATTTATTTTCTACACAGCGCTGAAAGCCACATGCAGGTAATCCACGTTGCATTAAACCTAGAGCGATTTCAACTGACAGGTTTTTGGGTTTCAAGGTGTATTCTCCTGCGATAGTCATATCCGGTATTGATTGTGCTGTACTCCAACATCTGCACAAGTGATGTTTTTAAATCGTATTTTATGCTGTAATAATTATATGCCTGGAGTTGCGTGATGCCACATAACGATTCTTGCTTGGGATGATGAGAACATGATGAGATAGCATGATGAGAACCTTTCTTTGGGTTTGTTGGTTCTCATTAAACAGTAAGTGATGCAGCAGGCTGAGGACAGCACAGAGACACATGTGCTTCTGCATTCTCCTGTGACACTGGCCATTCTTAAATTAGTGTCAAAATTAGAACAGCACGAGGGCAGATACATGGGCTCATTGGTATGGCATAATTCACCACATGGCACGAAAAATGCAGGACATCAGGCAGAGGGATGACAGTGAAAAAACAGCATTTTGCTTGTTCATCCTGTTTTCTGCTCTGCACAATACATCGGTACAACTTAGGGGTGTTTCAGTAGCGAAATTTTCCAATTTAATTGAATTTTCCCAATTTCCCAACAAATTAATATATAAAGCACTGTAAGAGATCAGGCTAGTTGGGATATTATGATCAAACTTCTTATCCTGGAAACACTGAGGGGATAGTGCTTGCATATGTTGTATCCCTTCGGTCTCGTTCATTGTTTCCATGCTAAGAAGTTTGGTCATAAAATATAAAGGATCTGTGAAGTTCGTTTGGAAAAAGAAAGGCTTATTTGAGTCATTTGATGCATCTAATGCCGTTATAAGTCAACTGATAAGCCTGTAAATGAGAAGCGAAAGAAAGGTTGTCATATCTGGTGCACCTTGACCACAACAATAAAGAAGCAAAGGAACAGCACATCAGCAGGTGTGCACTTGGTATAGCTAATAAATGCATATGGTGATGGAAGTGCAACAGCAAGTCACCAAAGTACAGTACTACAGCATTGCAGATTATTTTTATGGAATGCAAAATGATAAGATTGGCCAAATAAACGAAAATTGTTTTGCATAAATCAAGACAGCAAACTTGTAGGCTGCCTAAGGCGAGACATGCTTATTTCACAACTGGAAGCTATTGTGCAGAGGAGGGAGAGACGGACCTACAGCCCTCCGCACTGCAAACTAAATAGAAGACAAGCCCAAGACTGGCGTCGCATACAAACCAATTCATACCCACACCTAAACCTCTTACACAAGAAGCACCCGACATATTACACCGATACCTGCCCGTGGTGCGGCGCAAAACCCACGCTGGCCCACATAAAGTGGGAATGTACGGCTTCAACGGTGGGAATGTACGGTGGGAATGGCGTCACAGACTTCATACGGCAGTGGGGGCACTACTCGCAAGCGAGGATCAGGGAAGCCAATTGGCCCTCCTGGACCAAGCTCAGCGAGCCGCAAGAGCCAGTGGAGCCCTGGACTGAGGGCCCCACCCAGACCTGCCATAACTCCGATTAACTGAGGAATAAAGTTTTTTCTCTCTCTCTCTCTTATGGTATTCAAATGGAATGAATCTCCAACAGCTTCAAACAGCGAATTCTGAAATCGTATAGCAATATACTTTTCCATTCTTATTTATTCGTATATTCACACACTCCTAGACAGCACTCATGTTGCTGAACAGGCACAAGCTTTAACCTTGGCAATCAAAATTTACTGGGAAATGAATGGTGCAGTTAGCATGAAAACATACTTAATTGAAAGCAGCATTATTTCCGATGTCACCGCTGATATCACTAGAACAGCCACATTGGTTGATCAAGCTGGAGTATTGTGTCAGTGTGAAGCCTCACGGTGTGTGGCATGTCTCCTTGTATATTTATGTCAACCACATAAAGAAAAGATTTTATACTTAATGGTGCTTTGTTTGCACTGAAATCTGGCTGCAAGAACAGGTCTTTTGGGTTGTTCACTGCTGAATATAACACATGGGACCATTACTTGCCTAGTTCATCTGTAAAAAATAAAGCACTACCATCACAGATGCACAAGCAAGCTACTGCACGGGCAGGTGTGGACTGGTTTTGTAGCTTGTTGGCAACCAAGGAAAACATGTGGAATGCAGAAGAGTTACTATAGAATATTGGTGGATGCAAAAACTCTGTTCTGTTTCATTGTCTCGCTTTGGCAGAGATCACAGAATACTTTCACATTATTGAGGCAAAGTTGACACTAAGAAAATATGCCGGTGAAGCCACCTTGCTGCGTGCATTAACCGCGCTTTGGTTTCAGACGGGCAGCAAGGCTAGTCTAGTACAACTATGTGACAACCTGCTTGTGCCCATTTTATTTTTTCCTGCGGATGATCCAGGCAAGTGTTGTAATGGAAGATGGTGACCCGAATGTGCAATCTTGTAGTGGTGGTATGAGAGCAAACAAACCAACAGCAAGCTTTTAAAGTTGCCAAAATAAATGTGCGTGTCACTGCACTTGCACATGCAGCTCCTATGCCCACTTTGCCATGCGTAGTCACAGTGTGCTTCTTGGCTCATGCAGAATTTAAATAGATTGAGATTTGGTCGACCTTCGATATAACAAGCATAGATATAACCAATTATTGGATATACATGTAATGAAGCAAATGTGAAATGTTTGTCAAATATATCAGAATGTAACAAATACTATGTGCTTATGATGAACATCAGATGTAACAAAGTTATTTTCATGTCAAGTGCGACTGTTATAACATGGTTCAGCATGGGTGCACTTCTGTACACAGTGCTAATGCAACTTCTGCGAGTTCTCTCCATTTGTGTTATATGTTACTGTATCTGCAACATGACACCGGCATTGAAACAGAACATTGTGCAAATTGTATGCAGCATGTTGCACTTGCACCTTTGGCAGACCACTTGAAGATATATTCCTTGATTGTTTAAAGCTTAGGAGATTGATTGCATTTACCAGTAGATTTGTTAAGTGCTGCTGAGAATGCAAATTTGAATGTGTGAGAACTGTATTCATATATGTAAAAAAAAATATTTTGCTTTTTGAGGTACTATAGCCAAAGAGAGAAACATTTTGGAATACTGTGTTTGTGGCAGGACTTGTTTCAGTCTTTGCTAATTTAATTAATTTCAGTTTCTCATGTAATATTGCTTGCTACTGCGTTTTTCTGATGCTTAAGCTTTCTTTTCAGCCGGAAAACATCCTCTTGGATGATGACTTAAATGTCAAGGTCACTGACTTTGGTTTTGCTACTCAGCTAGCAGAAGGTGAAACTTTAACAGGTATGCATTAAGTGGATCATTAATTGTGCTCTTGTTAACTTCAAGAATTGGATCATTCGGGCTTGTTTCCTGGTCCCAGCAAATGTATATTCAAAAAATAGCATCAGACACTTGTTAATTTGGATGAATTTGCACAAATGTGTGAAGCAAGAACGGTACGAGCAGTCCAGAAAAATGAAGTGACTAAGTATACATTGTTTCATGCGTCACTTAAAAGAAAGAGTCAAATTGTGGGGAAAACCATGGCAAGGACAAGTGTAAAACAATAAATTATGCAGATCCAACATGTACAGGAAGCCTTAGTGAAACGGTTTCGACACATTCTGCTCAGCTTAATTTTACTGGAAGCTACATGCAGATGTGTGGCAGCAGTGTGGCGGCGGACACCAACCCAACTGCATAGGTGCTGTATTGCAGGCAGGCGGCCTGTAGCAGCTGCCTTATTGTGAGGGCGTGCAGATGCTCAGAATTTCTCTGTGTCGTACTGTAGTGTCATCAGAGAAGAGGCACTCCGCAGAATTTACAAGCTGTGAGTGTAAGCCCAGCGCATGAACAGAGATCGAATATGGCAGTTGCAAAGGATGCCAGAGGACTCTGGCAGTGGCAAAGAAGATCTTTTTCGAGCCGAGGGGAGGGTGTGTTCACCAAAGCAGCCAGGCCGAAAGTGTTGGATGAGCCGTAATACCGTCATTGCACTAAAGGATGCCAGATAATTTGCTTATTAAAACTTGGAGCTGCTGATGTTGCAGAACTCTGTGGTACCCCTGGTTACTTGGCACCTGAGCTGCTGAAGGCATCAATGTATGAAAGCTCGGAGGGGTACGACAAGCAAGTTGACATGTATGTATTGAAGGACATTGCACATCCTTTTTGTTGTGGTGCACCATGTAATATTCTTAATTCTCAAATATTTAAATCTGCATAATGGCAGTTTCAGCCCATTAAGAACACATCTTATTAGCAGTCTCTTCTGTTTTCAGCTGGGCTTGTGGAGTCATCATGTACACGCTGTAAGTATCGCAGGCCAGTTATTGCCATTGTCTTTGGTGTCACAATTTTTAACGGCCGCAGTGCAATGGTAGCAGCCATGAATTTGGCATTTGAGCAGCTTCTTGCCTACTGAGAAAAATAATAGATTTGGCCCATGCAAATTGACCTTTTCCAGGTCATTATAGGATAGCTAATGCATGCATTGCCAAACAGGAGTAGGTGATACAAACCAGATAAAGTGCAGAGAGAAATGGCCATCTTGCAAAACTTCTGAATTACTGCAGTTACGTTCCATTAGTTTGACCTTGACAGGAACGACAAAACTGATAGAATTATCTGGCGGGTCAAATTAAACATGATACATAAAGAACGCCGAAACACGATGCCTATTCATTTGGCAGCCTTTGCCCAAGTCTAACACGTCCCCGAATCAAACGCGTGCCACCACTTTCTATGTTTCCAAAGTAGAAAACTAACATAAAAATGACATTAAACCTCCTAAACGAAGTATAAAATCTAATGCACGCCCAAATTTTTTAGCAAGGAAAGAAACTCCGTGAAGGCGGTTTTGGCTTGGGACCCGATTGCACTGCACAGACACTTTCCGGCCAGATGTTCATGAAATAAAGAAAAGGTGTGCATTAGGATCGCATACAGCAATCAGACATTGTGAGCTACGATTATTGCTTAAGAATCTTCCTAGGGCGTGTCGAAGGTAGGCGTTTTCAATGGGAGGTAACCTGTGTTCACCACATTCATCGTGTTCCGAGCTCTGCCAAGGTAGATGCTGCCATTAAAGGGCTTGCTAGTGGAGTTGCCATGGAGTCGAGCACCTGCGTACTGACTGGTCAAGTTCAAATTATCTGGCAAAGGCCAATTTTAAGATCGAAATAGCGAAAGGTTGGGCCCGGAGAATTGCATGGGCCTTTGGTCGGGATTAAATTAACCAAAAATTGAATTAACCAAAGTCGAAACTAACGGAAGTCTACTGTACAGCAAATTGCCTCAACCAGATGCAATCCTGTATAATGTTAGATTTCATGCATGTTTCCTATCTCTGGTGTTGCCATCCTGTTGAGGCAGTTCAGCTTTTACTTTTTCAGAGTGATGCAAACATGATTTTTTATTGTGCTCTCACATATTTTGTCTCCTGCTGCATTGCCGATATAAGCTACAATTCGTTTTGACAATGAAGCTGTACTGCCTGCTTTCACTACATAGTGTGACATTGGCACTTGTAGTCACATGTTATAGTGCTTCGGTAAGCACACCTTTACTAGTTCCTCTCCTCGACCAAAGGGTGCAGCAGTGAACGTGCGCTCCTGATGAGAAAGAAGATATTTGAGAGACACAAACAATTCATATGGCTTAGTTAACTCGAAATTCAATGGTGCACCTTCTTAACGGAAGCCTTATTATTCATGGCAGAGGTAGTGAAGCCCCTTCTGTACCGTCTCTACGAAGTCCTGTTACCCTGGCAATGTGTGTTTGTGCTTGCACTGAGAATTGCAGTAGGTGGTGTCCAGATCTCATCCCAAGCAACAACTTCCTCAGACTAACGGAAGCCAATCTCCAAGGCCATGCTGTTGTGTACTGCAGGCGTCGGAAGTGATTATAGGAGCCAGAAACACACGTTTCACTTGGCAAAACCTGTTTGCATGTTTTGGACACTGCCCATTATTTCTTCTGCTCCTTTCCTTGCTATGAATGTCTGTGGGGGCATTGCCTTCTCCTAGTACTTGTGCTAGCTGTGAAGAAATGTCTCGCAACCACGTTTAAATTCTTATTTTATAAATGGGTAGATTTGCGAATAACCTCAGTACTATATCCTTTGAAATTGCATTGAGGGCAAAATGTATTTTGATGCTCTCCTTATTGGTGTTAGGAGATTCAGTCTTTACATCCAGTAGCTTGTATCAGGTTTGCATGACTTGCCTCCAAAAGGCACTCAAATCTCCTTGCCTGGCAGGAGCTTTCTTGTGGCAATGCAGGGCCGCCTGAAAAATCTGCTGGGCCACATGATTCCTTTATGTCGCTTGTCAGTTCTTTCCTTATCATCTACTGCTCACAGTGAGCCAGCCTTAGTGTTAACATAGACTGAATTTCGGACTGGATTTCTGACGAAGCACAAAAAGAGAAAGAGTTGTAATATAGATTATTCCAGCAGCCCTTCTGTGTCTCTTATACTGACACACATCAACAAATTTGTTGTGGGAAAAGGATGCAATTCAATTGCATTTTTTTCTGTGCGACTGTGTTGTTACTTAGCACACAACAAATGTTGGGAGGCTTCTTGAGAGATGATATACAAACTAGAAAGATTTGCTTGCATTTAGCAATGTTTTAGGTTGCCAGAAACACAGTTGGGAACATGTGTGAGCTACAGCAACTGCTTCTGTTGGTATTAGTTGACTCAGCAGAGTGGTCATGTGAGCCACTAATAGAAGATTTGTTCAATACAAAAAGGAGCAGCTGGTGCCAGTTATGGGCTGCACTCTCTCACTGCAAGGTTCGAGGGTACACTGCACCCTTCCCTTCAGTCGAGCACGGGGGTGCATCGCTGCATGTCAGGGAATTGAAGGCCTAGGTGCAGTGCACCATTAATAGGTGCAGAGAAACTTGGTTGAATCAAACAAACCTATAGGTAATCAGAAATCTGCAGCCACTGCCCTCTCTGGCTTTCACATGCTGCTTGTCATTCATCATTATTATTTGCAATAACCTAATGAGGTCCACTGCTAAGCAAAGGTCTCGCCCAATGCTCTGATATTGCCCCTACTCTGATTTAACTCATTAGTTTCTATCCTGTCTCAGAGCTACGTATACTAATACATACTATCTGCTCTATGTGTTGCATGTTTTGCCTGAATGCACACCTGAAGAATGCTATGAACTTCAATGTTGCCCTTGGTGCCTAATCAACACTAATCTTTTCAAGTAATGATGCTAACGCAGTAAAATGCCGTTAAAGAGACACATGTGCTTTATTTTGTGTACCCAGGCTGGTGGGCTTCCCACCATTCTGGCACAGAAAGCAGATGGTGATGCTTCGCAACATCATGGAAGGAAAGTATGAGTTTTGTAGCCCAGAATGGGATGATATCACTGAAGCCCCCAAGGACCTGGTGAGCAATTTATTTTCTCTGCTGGAGTTGCTTAAGTTTGCTCCTAAGTGACGTACTAGCTCATGAACTGTCACTAGACTTTCCTTTTCATTGTTAAAGTTGGTCTCTTTTTGTTCCTTTTTTGGGAAGGGGAGATATGAAACAGGCAGTGCAGGAGAGACTTTTGGATACAATGTGTTGCACCATTGTCAGACTTTGTATGTTTTCCCATAAATAAAGGGATCGGCAAATGTGCATGTACCGGGACAGCACTTCTTTTCACAAAGTTGAAATGCTCAGTTTTCATCATGGAAAGTTCAGAGAGATTGCCAGAGTTTTAATCAGTCACTCTGAGTAAATCGTCTCTGATGTGGAAGTTTCACTGTTATGTGATCAATGATGGCCAGAGTGTCAAGTCAAAAGTATATTTTCCTTTTTGTTTACAGTTCCGACATTCTGGTGCAGTTTGGGTTCAGCTCAGGAACAAAAGATAAAATTGTTAAAACCATTTGAACTGATTCATTACGGTTCAGTAAAAATCACATTCTTTCATTTTTTGGCAATCACTTGGTGCACATGGCAAAGATGTACATACACTAAAACCTCTTAATAAATAATTCTTGTTTAAACATAGTTGCAGTGAATGCCCCGCCCTGTCACCATTGAACCTAGTGCATTGGCTGACAGCCTAAGCTGTGGTTGCTTAACGCATACCAAATGGTTAGTGTGTAGTGTTTACTTCATTTTTCAGCGCGCACAAGCGTGGAATCAGCTAAATGTCATGCGTGCAGACTATAGATAGTGAAATTGCGGCACACGGACATTTCCCGGACTGCAGTCGCCACCGGCAGTGACATCAAAACATGGTAGCCGTGATATGTTTCCTGCTCCCATAGCTTCTAGCACTTCCACATTGTCAACATAGATGACGATGTGAATGATGGCCCTTCCGTATGCGACGCGGCTAGTGCGTTGCCATTCATTAGGGCGTTCGCAGAGAAGTAGGGCCTGATGGAGAAACTGGCTCATGGCCTTGCTGAGCTTGAGGATGCTGTTGTCGCTGCAAGGCCGCCACGGCGGCTAGTGAAAATAACAGATTTTTTGCTGCCTGCTCACAAATAAAGCTTGTCTGCATGTGTGTTTTATTGAGAATTAACTCGTTTTTTGGCCAGTAAATCTATAGATGCTCATCTGCCGTTGTCGATTAATTAGCACATCACTTAGTGCATACCTGATCCCCATTCCCCACCGACCACATATTAACGAGGTTTTACTGTAATAAGAATGTGGCATGAAAATTCTTATTTTTTTTTTGTTTACCAGTACAAGGATGTTAATAATGTATTATAGAAATTTGGATTGCCCTTAATTCTATTTTTTTAACTCCTGTGCATTAAAGGGGCCCTGAAACACTTCCCTAGTTAATCACAGAATGGCCTCATTATTAAAGAATGTCACCTCACGAATCTCTTGGCGGAAAAATGTTTTCAATCCTTCAAGTATAGGCAGCGTTAAATGTAGTTATCGCACCGATGAATGGCTTTCTCCTTTCATCTCCACTAGCGTGCTGGAAGCTATACAGAGCAGATGGTGAGAGAGCAAGGCCGCACCCAAAAGTTGAGTGTTTCACCGGTGAGAGGGCTCATCGCGGCACACCGTTGTGATCGCAGTATCTATGCTATGCAGCACGCAACTGGCGTGTGTTGACCGGAAGTGCAAAATGAAATGCATTTTTTTATCACTATAAAATGGCAGACCTGGGTATTCTTCATTTGTTTAACTAAAAATTAGCATTGATGGTATTACTGAGAATATTCTCGTGATCACAAAATCAGCCAATAACTGTTTGTAGGCTTGGCTGCTTGCTACGTATCTGCATGGCAACATTGTGAAAGAGAGAGCAAGCAATATTTCAGTATTTTTGACACGATATTGTAATTTCCCTGCTGCGTGCACTGCAATAATATTTGGCTCACCTGTTCACGAGGGCCTCTTCTACAGATTGGCAATGTTTTCCTACTATGCTGAGAGTGTTTTGGAGCCAGTTTAAGCCTGTTTGTATTTTTAGTCCAAGATTTGTTTGCCTGTTGCAGATGTACTAATCATGTATTTCCAGCTTGGTTACATACAACGAGGACAAGTAATTTACAGCAAATGAAATTGATTAGACAACTCTTTAATAGTTCCACTGACCAACATTTCAGTTGCTGTTAATACAGTTTCAATTATTTTGTTAATACTGTTTACAGTTGGTGTTAACTAATACAATTTCAAGTCAGTCATCGTTCGCTGCTGCCTGGTTTTGTAAAACATTATTGACCTTGAGGTGCTCCATTGGAGATTCTGGCAGCATGAGATTCTTGGCAGGATCATGTGCAAATGCTGTGCCGCTTCTCTTGCGAGCAGCACAAGCTGGAAAAATTCCCTGCTGTAAAATTTTACTGTTACTGTGTTTTTACTACTTGACATGGTTAATTGTTTGTGTGTTCAGACATGTGGAGTTATGATAGAACTTGTCCAGCATAACAGTTTAGTGCCGCAATGCTGTACATATGGCATATATTCCAAATCTAGTGCAAGATTCCCCAAATACTCAAAAAATAAAGAAAAAAAAAGCTACAACGGTATTGGTTGTTGGAGCCAGTAACTAACCCTGCACTACCATCTGAGTAACCTAGCTCTACTGTGAGGAATGTGATGCGCACGAATGGATGTCAATGACGCCAATTGTGCCTCAACTCATTGCTCAGCTAGTTTGGTGGAGGTTAGCAGGGGTATGTTAAGGTGCTCAACATGGCCTTTCAAACATCCCAAGCTTGTTGAGGATTGCCTCCCACAAGTGACAGCAAATTACTGGAGATCCATAGTTTATGGTAACTAGCATAACTAAAGGCAGTGACTGCATTCATGCTGTCAATGTTTGTGGTGCAAAACTTCAGCGAAGGAAAGAGGAAATGGACAGAAAGAGCTCTTTTTGAGTGCAGCTCTTAGGCGCCCATTCCTGCGTTGAGTGTCGGCGTGTTTTGGCGGTGTTATACCTTGTAATTGAGGAAACGAGCACAGAAAAAAGGTGAAAGCAAATGCAGAGTGCAGCAGTAGATGAAAGAAGAGTGCATGAGGAGAAATAGGAAGGAGGAGCGGAGTGGAGGAGCCTGCACACGCACTGAGTTGCCGGCGGCCATGGCATCCGCCGCCATGTGGACGATCTCATCTGCGCTTGCGGGGGGGGGGGGGGGCAGGGGGGTGTGAGGTAGGGAGGGCTATGCTCGTCCGTGGCATCAGCTGCTGAGGTCAGCCTGCGGTACCAACGTGTTTGATGTGTATCACTGTTCCTGCAAGGGGTGGTGGCGAGCGGGTACGAGTAAGGCTCGTGACGCTCCCTTAGGTGTTGTCACAGCTAACACTGGTGGCACGATTTCCCCGTGCCAAAGGGCTGCTCTTGTCGGTGGTGGAACTAAAGCGTGCGAAGAAAAGCATAGTGTCGTGCAAGACAGGCTGTGCAACAATGATGGCTACAATATGATGCCAGATAGTGTGTGTCGTCTATATGGAAACAAAGCACGCTACTCACAGCATTCTCTTCCTCATGTAAACCATGTACTTATATAGTCATAATAGACAATATCGACATGCGAAATGAAAACGTGTAGAGCTGCACTCAAATT
Source organism: Dermacentor variabilis (assembly GCF_050947875.1). Lineage (NCBI taxonomy): Eukaryota > Metazoa > Arthropoda > Arachnida > Ixodida > Ixodidae > Dermacentor > Dermacentor variabilis. Next base: position 9,589,813 of record NC_134570.1, read on the forward strand.
TTGCGTTAGGGAGTATTGTAACTGTCGCTGAATTTTTTTGTCCATTTATTCTTTCCTTTGCTAACTTTTCGCGCCACCAATATCGGCAGCTATGCACCAACTAGTTGAACATCGTACTTTGCTAAACTGTATTCGTTCTCTATTGTATACGCTGTGTTTGGTATATCCCAGTTTGTATTTTCTTTAATGATGTCTTCAATTAACCAATGGCCCTCAGTCCCCAGCGGCTGTGGAGCACCTGACCAAGGCAGTGGTCAGACTTGCGATGCAGCACAAGGTGCTAAGAATATCTGGGTCTGGACAGGCCGCCAATGGAAACTGACCCTTGCAACGTTTAGCACCAGAACCCTCTTGAGTGAGGCTAGCTTAGCAGGACTCTTCGAAGAACCATCAGACGTTGTTTGGGATATTATCGACCTTAGTGAGATTAGAAGAACTGGTGAGGCTTGCACATTGCTGAACAACGGCCATGTCCTCTGCTATAGAGGTCTCCCAGATGAGAAGCAATGCAGGGTAGGATTTCTAATCCATAAGGACATAGCAGGTAACATTGACGAATTCTACAGCATCAACGAGAAGGTAGCAGTAGTTGTAATCAAACTCAATAAGAGGTATAGATTAAAGGTAGTACAAACCTATGCTCCAACGTCCAGTCACGAAGATGAGGAAGTAGATCAGTTTTATGAAGATGTTGAATTAGCTATAAGAAAAGTGTAAACGCAGTATACAGTAGTAATGGGTGACTTCAATGCAAAAGTGGGGAAAAAGCAGGCGGGTGAACAGGCAATTGGAAACTACAGGGTCGATTCTAGAAACGCTAGAGGAGAGATGCTGGTAGAATTCATAGAAAGGAATAAGCTGATAATAATGAACACCTTTTTCAAGAAACGTAGCAACAGAAAATGGACCTGGAAAAGCCCTAATGGTGAAACAAGAAATGAAATTAATTTCATTCTTTCTGCCGATCCTGGCATAGTGCAGGATGTAAAAGTGATAGGTAGGGTAAAGTGCAGTGATCATAGGTTAGTGAGAGCCAGGATTCACATCAATTTGAACAGAGAAAGAGTAAAATTGGTCAAGAAAGAACAGGTCAACTTACAGGCAGTAAGGGTAAATGCAGACAAATTTAGGCTGGTACTTGAAAACAAATGTGCAGCCTTAGAACAAACAGAAAGATGATGATGATGACATAGAGGTAATACAGAGTTTTAGAATAGGGGCCCCAAAGAAATAGTGTTGAAGCCACTGCGCATGCACGAGATGCAAACTGCATTTGGGTTTCGCGTTGGGAATGCTATTTCACCGATTTAGCGGGAGCCCAAATAGCAGCCCCAAAAGCTTTGCGTCGGCAAACATGGTGGCACTCATCGAAGCGACGGCACTAACCTAGCACCAAACTGGATTCCATTCATGGTAACGCGTGAAGTTCGCAAGCTAAGAGAAGTGACTGCGGTTATCGCTTTCTCTCAACTAGCATGTGTCATGATGATTGATTCATTAGGCGCCGCTGATTCTGAATTTGATTGTGGATTTTATGGCTCGTAGACCTAACGTGGCTAAGCTTGGCTGGTGAAGGCACGTAAAGTTGGTTTGCTTAAAACTAAGCGCAACTAATTGTTTGCTGCTTACAGAATAACTTCTAAATTGTAATTAAACGTGAATACACGCAAGTCAAAATTACTATTCCTATCATAAAATGGTGTATTTTATGTAATTATTTCTAATAGCTTTTCTTTGATGCCGTAGTGGCGCAGTCAGCGCAAGACGCTATCCGCAAGCGCAAAGCCCTATTCTAAAACTCTTCACTCCTGCATGCCCGAACACTAACATCCGCAAAGCTCCTTGGGGCCCCAAACTATTGGCGCCATTTTCTAAAACTCTCTAATGAATGAAACCATAATGAGGCTGACTTCAGAGGCAGCAATTGATGTGGGAGGCAATGCACCAAGGCAACCAGTAGGCAAGCTCTCCCAAGTAACAAAAGACCTAATAAAGAAACAACAAAGAATGAAAGTGTCCCAACTCAAGAGATGAGATAGAATTCGCGGAACTGTCAAAACTGATCAACACAGCGAAAATAAGTGATATTAGAAATTATAACGTGAGAAAGGCTGAAGAAGCCGTAAAAGATGGACGCAGCCTGAAATCAGTGAGAAGGGAACTTGGCATAGGACAAACCAAGATGTATGCATTGATAAGCAGGGTAATATCGTCAGCAATCTTGAAGGCATAATAAAAGCAGCGTAAGAATTCTATACTGACCTGTACAGTGCCCAGATGAGCCAGGAGTACTCTATTTGAAACAATGAACAGTATGCAGAAACTCCTCCTATAACTAGAGAGGAGGTCAGAAGGGCCTTGCAAAGCCTGAAACGTGGAAAAGCGGCATGAGAGGACGGACTACCAGTCGATTTAATCAAAGATGGCGGAGTCATAATGCTTGAAAAACTAGTGGCCCTTTATATGAACTGTCTGTCGATTTCAAGGGTCCCAGAGAACTGGAAGAATGCAAACATTATACTAATCCACAAAAAGGGAGATGTTAAACAATTGAAAAATTATAGGCCCATTAGCTTACTCCCAGTATTATATAAAATATTTACCGAAATAATCTCTAATAAAATAAGGGCAACACTGGACTTTAGTCAACCAAGGGAACAGGCTGGCTTCAGGAAGGGATACTCTACAATGGATCACATCCATCTCATTAATCAGGTTATCGAGAAATCCACAGAGTACAATAAGCCTCTCTATATGGCTTTCATAGATTATGAAAAAGCATTTGATTCAGTAGGCCGCGCAAAGAGCGATGGAACAAAGAATGCTAGGCATAACTTTAAGGGACAGGAAGAGTGCGGTTTGGATGAGAGAGCAAACGGGTATGGACTATATTCTAATAGACATTAAGAGAAAAAAATGGCTCTGAGCAGGTCATGTAATGTGTAGATTAGATAACCGTTGGTCCATTAGGGTGACAGAATGGGTACCAAGAGAAGGGAAGCGCAGTAGAGGACGGCGGAAGACTAGGTGGTGTGACGAAATTAGGAAATTTGCGGGTGCTAGTTGGTATCGGTTGGCACAGGACAGGGGTAATTGGAGATTGCAGGGAGAGTCCTTCGTCCTGCAGTGGACATAGATAGGCTGATGATGATGATGATGATGATGAGGTTACATATATGTTCACTAAACAGCATTTAAACACCATTCTTTGATGCGCTAATTAGCATGCAGTTGCACTCGACTGTGAAGCCTGGTTATTAAACATCTTATTCGAAGCAAAGTTTGCACATTGTTTCTAGAACATAGTTCATGAAGTATCCTTAAAAAGTAAAGTATGCTTGGCAGAACTCCTTTTGACAGTTTTGCAGTGGCTAACGGAATGCTTTACTACCTGGCAATTTCAGCAGGCGAAAATACAGCTTGGCTAGGAAAAATGCAATTTTGTTTTGAAACATTCAGAACCACCTATGAAACTGGTTTTGAATGGTACCTCTGTTTGTTCCAAACCATTGTGAACTGATTTAAACCGTTCCATCATAGTGCTATGGTTCGAGTTCAGTTCCATTTCAGCAGATACTAGGCGTATCAATGCCAGTTACGGTTCAGCACCCTGATGATGACAATCTCTGTACTTTGCTTTCAGCACGTTATTATAGCAACACAACTGCAACAAAGCAAGAGCTGTTCAACAGAAGATATCATGTCATCTTTTATCACGCCTTTGCCATCTCTTGGACTAATAACATGCCTTGATGTCTTTCTCTTAGATCAGTAAACTGCTGGTTGTTGATCCGAAGAAACGTCTCACTGCCTCTCAAGCATTGGATCATTGCTTCTTCAAGGCTGTTGTAAGTTTCAGAGATTTTTCCAGTGTGGTAGTTTCGCTGAAGTTCAAGGACAGCACTGTTTCGTGTACAGAAGGTGCCAATGTTTTGCTGCTGCTGGTGCTTGTGTCAGTGTTTTAGGTGTGCTGTACTGCTCTCAAAGGGCTTCTTGGCTTGCATGTAACCCTGGTTAATTGCGTCACTTCTCGGTATGACACAAGCAAGCACTTCCACTTGCCACTTGTTCTACAATCTGCAAAACTTGTATGCATTCACAAGTGTGCACCCATACCTAGCTTGCTCGCATGAATTAAGCCAGACACTTCTGGCTGTACTGTGAACAGATTGTACTGCGTGCTTGCTCTTCAAGAGCAAGAAAGAATACTTGGTGTCTTCGAGATGTCCTTATTTATTTAAAAATAGGTGCAAGTGGGGTGCAAGGCTCAGCTCCGAAAAACTGCACACAGTATGATAAAGTGATGGAATTCATATCTGCCGTCATGTTGATGTAAACGCATGAAGCATGCATGGTCTTTAATTCAGTCCTTGTTTCGGGCTACATGTGTGCTACTTTCTGCATGAAAATTATCTTTGCATGGATCATGTGCTCTTGCTTTGAATCCTTGTGTTTTATGCATATCTGTTCTGCTTGTTTCTCTCCGTCTTGTGACTCATGTAGAAACGTGCATCCGTTTTCGTCACCGAAGACGTAAGTACCATTAGTGAGCCGCCTTAGTTGAGTTTGAAGAAGCTTCCACAGCCTCCACTTTCTTTAATAGTATTGAGCAAGCAACAAGTACACAACCTGCAAGTGAAACTGGAGCAAACTGTAGAGTGCTTTGTGCACTTGCACATACGACCCTTGCAGATTTTGCCACACACTCAAGCAATATTATTAAATATCCCAGAGGCTGTTCCTGTAGCAACTAGTACATGTAGTCATGTTTGCAGTACTGCTTGTAAGATACATACACTAGTGAAGCAGATGGCAACAAGCATTAGTTGGTTATTATAGTGCTAAAATACCATGATGAGAAATCTTATGTGTTGCCTACTCATCTCGTCCTCGTCAGTATGCGCTGTTATTTGTTCACTATGAAGCTGAGAAAACCATGGAATGTTTCGTTGTTTATGCAAGCTTTACAATTTATCTGCTGCATTCTTGTTCATGTCTGTTCTGTAGATAGTCTGCATATATTGCTCAATTATTTAATTTATTGCTACAGGCAGTGCAATAGGGGTAGTGAACTGATGCTCTGCACAGACAGTGTACGGTGTGGGCAGACAAAGTGCCTCAGAGTGCAGATTATTACTAAAGATCATGTGATCGCCTAGTGAGTGGCTTACATGCACCGAAGCATATAGACAAGTTTTAAACAGTTGCTTGAGATGATAGGGCAGTAACATTACTAAGTTAAAACTTAGCACACTCAATCGAATTCCTGTACATTAATCAGATGTGGGTCTTGAAAAGCGCTCTCTGTAATTAGAAGTACCAAATCAAGAGCAGAAATCGTAATTAGATGGCATGTGCTGGTGGGCCTCCGTGCAATCGTTGCACTGGAGTGAAAGCGTGATGCCAGTGGCTAGAAATTGAACAGCGTGCAGGTTTGGAACTATGGTGCAGCATGTGTCATGCGTGAAGTTATTGGTGGCTCGTCGCACTGAGAACTCTCAAGAAAGTCAGGGCGGCATAAAAGGTGCAGAATTGGCGCAGTATATGTGCTGGCAAAGATTATGCACGGCAAGCAACAATGCATCAGCAGTGGGTCTTGTGAGGCTAACCACTGACACAGTACTTAAAAGGCTACCTACATCCAATCATTTGTTTGGAATTTCAGGAATACTGCATTGCATTCTAATCTGGTCCTTGCCTAAGCTAGGAACCCCCCAAAGCCTGCTAGAATTTTAAAAATAAAAGGGCTTCTTGTTTATATAAGGGACATGAAAATAATATACCAACTTAACCGAGATTTTTACTTATAACTTAAGTAGGAGCTGTGTGTGGTCGAAAACAATTTATTTGAGGTAAAAACTGGCTGCTATTACGCCTTGGAATTGTGGTGCCAGCTTCCCATGTTTTATTCTGGAGAAACTGCTAGTGATAGTTGCAGCAGCTGGTGAGGTGTGGTTTCTCGAGGATGCCATACGACTTCCCACCACTGCTGCTGACCTCCAAAGCTAGTTTTCCTATAAATCTGATTTAAAGATCCCCTATATCTTTGCGAGATGTGGTTGTTCAGTTTATCAACATGGTTCTCTGTAGTAATGATTATTTGTTTGTGTTTTGCGATTAGACTGCAAATTTTATAGTTTATATTTATTTCAAAGCTAATTTTAAAATGTTAAGCTACAGTCGAGCTGAAAGCTGTTACAGTGCAAGTTTTGTTAACAACGTATTTTCCTGCTTGAAGCCACATTTATCGACAGCACAGCTCAGCACAGCTAGAAATAAGAATGACAAAAGCGCAGTAGCAGTGCTTTGCCAGCGAACCTATATGCAGGACATTCACACCTTGTCATTTACTTTTATAGATGCACAAACTGTGCTGCAGTATGATCATAAGCCACACTTGGCATACAAATGCAGAGTAATTTGCGGTGACAGAAATCAAAATGTAGCGACACATCAGCAGCTCCAGGATATGGTCATCGAGGCATCGCAGTAATTTCTCACGTCACAGCGTTTTTCTTTTCTTCACGTCTTAGCGCAAAATTTTCCTGGGTCAATGAAACTTATCTTAGAGTTGGCAGCACTGCTTTCCACTGATGTGGGAATTGACAGATGTGGTCTCCGATTTGGGTGCGAAATTCAAGTTTGTTTGGCCTTGATTTTCTCCACTAATGAGCCATCTTTTTCCATTATGTAGAATGTTGTAAAAATGTAAACTATATTAAGTTTAACTGGATTGGTGGATTAGTAACTTCTATAGACTTTTTGTCCACAAAAATAATTCAGGTACATGAAATTACTGATGTTTATTGCAATATTCAGTGATGTGGCCTACAAAAAAATGTGCATAGTGTCCTGAAGAAGTATACTAGAAAGCTGCTTCTTTGCTTCACATTACTGTTTCTTTATCGTATGTAAATTACTGAAAATTACTGTAAACGTTTTGAGTCACTCAGTTCCTAAGAAGTTCTTGATGTAGTTACCCTTCAGAGTTGCTATAGGTGATGTCCACATCCATGCCCCAGTGGTGGTGCCCTCCCTATAAACAGATGCAGGTCTTGAAAGCTATGCTTTTGCTGGTTGTATGCAGTGGATGTGACTGCAGGAATTGAAAACCCGTCATAGATGTTGCAAAATTTAAACCAACACATGAATGTTGCCAGAGATGTAGAACCATACCACTTATGCTTCGTTTGTGGCCATATTACATACACTCTTTTTCTGTGCATTTGTAGGTGGGAATACAAAAGCGCACCTTCAATGCAAAGAAAACTTTTCAGGTATGTGAGCACATTGTATATGGGTGGATTGTGTTTTTGCATGTACAGCACAGGAATCAAGAAGGCCTAAGTGGCTCTAGACTTTGAGGCTAGAATGTGAGTTGGCCACAATATTCATTTCTGTTACAAGAAAAAAAATGCAGCAGGTTGATGTGCTGCCTGATTAGTGTTGCTCTAACTTTTGTCCTCTGCCGAGTGTTGTCACTGCAGACTCTTGTTGTATATTGCAGTTTGGCATTCTTTGTGTCAGAGCACTGGTGCGCATTCGACGGCTACGATACACCCCTGAGCCACTCTCTCTGAACATCGCACGGACCAACCCATATCGCATCAAGACATTGCGAAAGGTATCAGTAAGCTTTGTGTGCATAGAGGATCAGTGCAAGTCTGGCTTGAGTAATAAAATAAAGTGTGGAACTGGGTTAGAACGGTGTGCAAGGTGTAGTCGGGGGTCATCTACCATTTGTGAGCATTGTGTACACAAATAATAAAAAAAGTGCTTGCATATGTATGTTCAGTACCATAGCCTTGTTGATACCTTGCTTTTGTCACCTTTTCTCCTTTCGCTTCCTGCTTTTCACACCAGATGGCACTGTACATTCTCTGCAGGTGATCGATGGTTGCGCCTTCAGAGTTTACTGCCACTGGGTCAAGAAAGGAGAAATGCAGAACCGTGCTGCCTTGTTTGAGAATCACCCCAAGATTGAGCTGCGACAGATGTATGAAGAGACACAAGTGGCTGCCTGAGCAGGAGGAGGATGCCATTTACTGGCGCTGGCCATTGTCCAAGCATCAAGGTGCTACAAGTACCTCTCCACGCAGTGCAGTTGTGTAGCCGCCTTTGTGGCACTGTGTGGCAATTGTGCCCGCTACACTCTGTCCCCAGTTCTGGGCCACTATGCATAGGTCAATGCCTCTGGAAAGGAGATTTGACATTGCCCACCAAGTGTTGCAACAGCTGTTGCCCATGTTCTTTTTGTTTTCAAGGATGCTCCTAGGACGGTTTGCATATGTTGGCATGTATGCACCTGCTTTCCTAGTCAAATGAAAGCTTAATGTCAAATTTTTTCATTTTGAATTGGTAACAATCAGTCTGGTAGTGCATGTTGCATTGAAAAGCCATTTCACCAAGTGTAAATGCCCAATTTTCTTGTGTAAGATCATGCACGAAATGAGCTGTTCCATCCATGTGAAAGGTGGACTAGGTAGGCGACAGTTTTAGCATGGAATGAATCTGCACTTTATCAGTTGCTAAAATATAAAAGCTTTTGGAGCATTTGTCTTTGGAAAAAATATTTAAAAATATGTGTCGGTAGCTATAATGTCACAATTCAAAGAATCTCAGAATTTATTTTCCACTAATGACTTTCATGTCTATGGATAGATGGCACCAGAAGGGCATGTTTTGCAAACTGCATTAAGCATCCTGAATTAAAATTTCATTAAGTGTTGCGATAATAATTCTGTTGTCACTAACTTGTGCTCTTGGCCAAGTCCAAAGCCAAAAATATCTGGCAGGTCCCAGCATGACAAAATTTATTTTTTACCCATGTGCAATATGGCTTAAGTAGATTTAGGCCCGGATATATACTGGCGAGCATAAAACAACCTGATGCTTAGACTAGAAGGCATAGTGAAAAGATTCATTGTTGCATGTGTATAGAGAACATCCAAAGTGAACCAAAACTGTGCAGGTTTCCTTACATTTGAGATGCCTATGCTTTGGAAAGTTAGCAAGATATCTACATCGGACATGCAGGTTCTTTAATGTGTGTTTGAAAGCAGACTGAATAAATATGTGTTAATGCAATCGGGTCTATTTGGTTATGTAATCATTTCATTATTAAAGTTGGTGCTGTACTCAAGTTTTCGGCAGCTACAAGCAGTTGCAACACTCCACTTCATAACAAACTAGTCACACTGAAGTGTGCTCCTTGGTAAGTGCAAATTTTCTGCACAGTTGCGAACTTCAATAAGTGTGGCCTATGTGAACCACCAACAGCATAAAAAAAAAAAAAAACGCTGTGGTCTCCAAGACGGTTGCTCTATGGTGCACACAAGACCACTGTTAACACTGTATACAATAAGTTGTCAGAAAAGCACTGTTAAATGTGGCGACATGGCAGCTGCTTTTGTGATCAAAAACAACAGAAGAACTCTCTCTCTAGTTACAACTTCAAACTCTTCTAGGTAGGCCGAGTGATAAGGTTGGTCTTAGGGCATCCCTTGAATCATGCAGAAGCCATTGATAACCTGTTTAGCAAAATCTGAAAAATTGATTGACGCAATAGTTCTGCAGAAACCCGCAAGGTGGAGAGAAGCAATTAATAAAGGGGAAATCAGAGATCCACCCGTTCCTAGCAATTGCTACAAAGGAAACCCATACGGATTCCTCGAAAGAAAAGCCTCGCAGTTGAAGAAAAATTCGTCCTAGTCTGAGGCTCAAACCCGGACCACCGCCTTTCCAGGGCCGCTAGCGGCTCTACCATCTGAACTAACCAGGCGGCTAGCAGATGGCAGGGTGAAGTCGAATTTGTCGAACAACCCGAAGCAAAGGCAAGGGTTTGACGCAATAGTTCTACTTTGTGCTTTAGGTGCGAGGGTGAGTGCCGCCTTCCCGTGTGAGCAAAGGGAAAGGGGAGGGGAGCTCGCTCACGGTAACGCGATCAAGTGCGCGCGAGAGGCAGGGGGTTAGTGGGTGTGTCGAGATTTCTGGCACATGTTTCGGCCGTGGCTGCACATGGCTGTAAGCGCGGCTGAGCGCATACACAGCTACGCACCCTACTTTAGTGGTAATCTGCCGCGTGTGCAAAAAGTGTTGAGATGGCGTGGCATCATGTAAGCTGTCCTCCTGCACATTTAGTATTGGAGGTTGCGTAATCTCGAGTTTCGGTGACTCATTGGAGCGAGAGGTAGATGAAGCATTCGCTCCCCACTGCTGCCGCTTTTCATGGTAGCGTCGTCCCAGTGCGGGCAACGCTATCAGCCACGGGGGCGGAGTGCACGTGAAAGCGTGGCTGACTTCACCTAATTCGTACCGCCCATGTGATGTTGATATGGCTTGAAACCATATCATTCATCGCCGAATCCCAAATTATTCAAAATGAATTGCTTTCGCATTCGAATCTGCAAACTTTCGGTTGCGTGATAATTTGGAAAATTTTGCGGCCCCTTGAACGAAAAATTGATCGGCGATTGTACTTATTTGCATAATAGGTCAAATTTCAATACAACAAAATTTCGATATAGTAAAGCAAATTGCCGTTTTTGCTGATTTTACCTACTTCGTTATATCGAGGTTTAACTGTACTATCAGAATCTTGCTCAATTAACTGGCCTAACTTCACAGTCTTCTAATATTATGTGTTTTAACTATGTTAATAAGTGGCATTCATATGCCTTCGCTTCTTTACTAGCAGTAGTCTTGCAGAGTGTGCAGCTTGTCTTCTCGGAGACTTTGCTTTCTAGAATGCAGTAGGACCCTGTTGATACGTTTTTAAAGGCCCACTGCTGCAGAAAACAAATGCATGATCTTGGAGAACGTAAAATCTAATAACACATGCAGCAGCACCACAGATGAAGCAAAAAGCTACTCTCACGCAACTTTAATCGAAGTTGAATAAAAAGCAATGAAATTATTTTGAGCTAGGTAAATAGGACGTGCTGTTGCTACCTGGCAATTAGTTTGAACGTTCAACACTTTGTGGAGAAGTCGTAGCCGTGAATCACAGTAAATAACGCTTGTGGGTTCCATCTACTGCTTTGGTAGAATCTTCAATAATGTCAGCCTTTTATAGAGCACTCACAGCCCTTTTTCAGCTTCCACACAGCTGTGTACATTGAAGGCTATGAGAGCCACGACAATGTTCACGAACAGTGGTGTGGGGCGAAGACTTGTGCATTCATTCACCTCTGCATTCGACATGAGCTGTGCTGAGATTGGCGATTATATAACAGTTCCAGGATTTCAGCGTCAACATCCCAAGACATTCACAATAGGTGATATGTACTCCTATCCGTGCCATAACATCCTCAAGCTTTTGCACCTCTTTCTCTGACTCGGCGTTTTCGATGTCTTGTAGATGCTCAATGTATTTTCAGAGGTTACATGTGCTGGAGGTGCGCCGTCCCCATTTTTAGACATAAAAACGATGAATGGAAACATAACAAATGGGAAGCTAGTACACATGACCCCATGGAAAATAAACAGGACCAGCATTTTAGAGCGTAAGAGCCAGGAAAACGTTGCAAAGATGTTCCACTATAATTTACCACCGAACATATGCCGGACACCTTGTCACCATGGAGAAATGGATTTGGGTTAACCCTTTCAGAGGGTCCATGATGTAAATTATACGGCACCCCGAACAAGTCCAAAATGGTCGATGTCGTATATTTACGACGCTGTCTGTATCTACATTTAAAAAGCGTGCCAATTTCTTAACTTTTGCTTTTCTGGCATGTGCTGCTACTATGTGGGAATACAAGGAATTTTTTTCTCATGCTTCCCTCTCTCTGTTTTCGTTGCATGGTATGTTTTAGAGCTAGTTTGCTCCGGCGTGTCGGTATATACTACCATTCGCACATTGGCGCATGCGCGGGTGGGCGGCGGTATGGGTTTTGTTCCTTGGGCGGTTTCGGCTTCTTGTGCTCGCAAAACTGATGGCTATCTCGTTACTAATCGCTCAAAGGGCGACCGCCTGTTTCTCGCTCGTTTAGTGCTCACAGGGGAGCGCATAGGAAGGATGCCGCCATGCATGTTTTTCCTTTTCTTTCCTTTTTTTTTTTTTGAGACTAATGAGAACCTCTGGTTCTTATCGCCTCTGGTTGGCGATAAGATGAAGATTAGCCGAAGTTTGTCACACGTTTTAGTTTTTGACGGGCACACAACCACAGTTTTCTTGAGTGCGCTCACCTATGCAGTTCGATTACGCTATGGACATAAATATTAGTGTAAGAGCAGGAACATTTGACACTTGCGAAATATTCTCGTGTGCGCATTTTCTAAGCCTTGGACTATGTGCATCAGATTTGTAATTCTTATAAGTTTATTTCCTATTTTTATTGCCGTTCTTCATGAATAAACAGTACATATATACCAACGAAAAATATTTTTTTCTCACTTTACGGTCACCCTAGATATATTATGGTAAATTTTTTTCGAAATAGGTCCCTTAGAAGAATTGGAACCTAAAAAAAAAAAAAATCAACCTCGGGTGGTCGCATATGGCGAAAAAAATCGACCCTTAAAGGGTTAAGCATAGAAGTCTTTCTAATAATTTGTTAGCATATCTCAAGCAAGCACTTATAGCCTGATGGCTACATGTGCCACTTCACAGTACACAAGTTTGACGCCATGCATTTAATTATTTATGCACACAATCTCTTCATGGAAACCTAAAGAAAGCATCTCTTACGCCATCTGCACATATATAGTGTTATGGGAATAGCCTGTATTTACAAATTATTACTATTACAGCAGCCATAAGTAGCGGCGATGGATGCAAGCGCTTGTTAGGCTCTGGCTCGACGACTGGTTCCATATAAGGAAAGGTTCCGACAGGTCTTGTAGAAGTTGCGGGACGCGGTAGTGCTGAACTTAGTGTCACAAGTTAGCAACTGGGTGTGATTACAGTTCTTCAATCGTGTTTTTTACTAGTTGTAACAATGTGCCATTGTTTCCTGTTATTGGTGGCACCTCCAAAGCTAGAACCTGGACTGGTCCATGGGTTGGGGCTTGCCGTGGCCTGCCCGCAGACAGCCGATCTTATACACCTCTGGCACGCTTCGACCTCGGGGGGGCCCCAACCCACCGCCCTGCTTCCAGCTTTGACCTCCGCTGTCCCTTGATTGCCCTGGAGATCCTGCGCCACCTCCTTTATTATAATCTCAGGTGCTCTCCTGAGGCCACCGTTTGCCAGTTACATGTGCCCTCCTGGAGCACTGCTTGTAAACAATCTAGTCTATCGTCACGACAGAAAGAGCACCCAGCAACGAAAAAAGCACCCCGCAACTTCTACAGCCTACAATACCAGTCAGAACATTGCCCAGTTTCATATGTAATGTCGGTGATTTGACGTAACACCCTATGTGGACTGCCGTAGTCGGATAATGGTGGAACGGAGACCACAGTAGCACAAGGGAACCTTGGGAGTGACAAACATCTCAGTGGTGACGGTCATACAAGGCTTTTTGGGAAGCCTGGGATACTGTCAGGTGTTCATGAGCGATCTGGCGAGCTGTATCGGCACAAACTATGGCATTGCATACACACACCCAGCCACAAAATTTTATAGACCATGGGACCTTGTAAAACGAATTTCAGAGCAGCCTGTAAAAGCAGCCAGTAAAACAGTGCATCACTATGTTGATTGCACATACTAGCAGCGACTGTAAATGCAAAGGCCAGGCTCCGTTCTGAGGCTGCTGAGATATTAAGCTTTTTCTTAGATCCTGTGGTCCATAAAATTTCGTGGCCAGGTGTACATAGCGGATGAGCTTAGAGAGAGCAGTCCCAATTGTGGTGGTCGGCAGAAATGCACATTGAAAGCATATTGGTCAGAGTTCGGTTCAGGCGCTCTGTGAGTCCATTCGTCAGTGGGTGATAAATGGTTGTTTGCTTGTCGTGGGTAGAGCATGAACGAAGGATGATGATGACAGTGATTAAAAAAAGAAAGGAAACAATGCTTGATTCTGCAACCCCTGAGGGAGCACGGTGAAGCATTGAATGAAGGATGTCCGGTAGCACCAAGCTTGGTGTCGTAACTTGGCGGCGCCCCCTCTTCCTCCTTCGTTTGGATTAGATTATCGCTACTCATACTTCCAGCACCGCTTGGTGTGTGCCTTGGCTTTTGGATTGGGCTCTAAATGGATCGCTTGTTTCTCGTGCTTTCCTATGCGATGTTTGCGCTGGTTGGTGTGCCCTGGTTTCCTCACTGTACTTTTGATGTGTTGCCCTTCTCCTCTCTGATCCGTGCTGTCTGCACAGAAGTAGAAATAGCGCTTTTCCCTCTTTGAAACCACTCTCTCTCTCTCTCTCTTGCTTGCTAGTTGCTATGCATATTTTTTCTTTATTCTTTTTGTTTGTTGGTTGGTTGGTTTGAATGCTTTATTTAGACAATACATTGTCTACGATGTAGGGGCTAAAGGCACATGCAACTGCCTGACAGAGGCCCCCCTACCCATACATTGCTCAGGGGGTGGAACATTACGAAAATGCAGTGCAACAGTGTAGAAACAAGAAAAGGAAGAACAAAATGTATGCAGCAAGCAATCAAGCATACAAAAAAGTAAGATTGTTAACTATACATAGTATATCATTAGTAATGCCAGAGAACAAGGAAATATTTAAACAAGCAAATAATACTGATCAATGTTACAAAACATTATACAGCAAATAGGAGAAAAAATTTGAGAAAAAAATACTACAATAAAAAGAAAAGATATAGAGACCATAAGGAGGGCTAGTACCACCAGGAGCTTAGCAAATGATAATTCCTAACCTTTTTCTTCAAGCTGTAGGCAGACCTGCATTCCTGAATCATATTAGCAATTTCTCGATTATTATTTAGGAAAGAGGTACAGGTAGGCGAGTGTCTGAGTACCATATTTGGTTCTAAACAAAGGTGTTCTAAGTCGGTTATGTCTAAGGTGATATTGTGAGTTGTCAGATGACGAAGATGTGGACAGGGTATTTGAGTCATGCAGAATTTCCCTATGTGTATACATAGCAAGCCTTAAGTGGAATAGATTATATATTGTGAGTATGTTTAGCTTGGAAAAGGATGGTGCTGTGTGGTCACTTTGATTAAGGTTCTCTATGCGATGCACAGCTTTTTTGTAGGATTATTAACCTATATAAATTTGTCTTAGTAGTTGTACCCCAGATTAGTAGACAGCAGTGTATATGTGAATGAACAAGGGCATAGTATAATTATAGCTTTAACCATTTTGGCACCAAAGTTCTGATATGCAATATAGAAATTGACCTGCACATATTTGCATGGATCTTGTTTACATGTGGCGTCCAGCTCAAGTTCTCTTGAATGACGACACCTAGAAATTTATAAGTAGGAACCCATTTGATAGCACAATTTTTAAACCTAATACAAGTACTATAGTCATCAGGCTTATTACGGCTTTTAAAAATAATATACTTAGTTTTTTGTACATTCCCCACCCCCATTTGGCACTTTGTGAATGAAGTCGGTTGCTGCGCGCCATCAACGAGGATTGCAAAGTAAGAGTGACCTGCGCATTAGGCACTGTCTTTCTTCTCCTGATTTAGAATGCTGTTAGTACCACATCAATGTGGTCACGGCGAAGTGATTTTTTCCCAATAACTTTGGTAGGTGTCACGGAGGATGATGCATTACTCGCCGAAAGTGATAAAGACGTCCAAATGTGAATACTGTACATTGTCAATTTATGCGATCAAACATCAAATGGAAATAAAAAATTCACTGACGATTACGATATTCCCTAATGGGTCATTCCATGCCAAATCAGCCAGCGTTTTCTCGACCATCACAGATATAGTTGAAAAAAATTTCCACATGTTTGTTGAAGTTCAAAACTCATTCTCCCGATTTACTTTTATCCCCAAAGTTCTGTAGTATTTTGGCGAAGATTTATTGTTCTTGCCCAGTTGAGCCAGAAGGCATCAATCAAAAAATTTTTTCAAAGGCACATTGTATAATCCAGTTGTTCAAGTGGTGTGTATGGCAAGACACTAGTGATGATGTGACTGCAACAATATCTAATACTTCAAATATTTGACCACATGAGTGCTTTAGGCACCAGCAAAAGCCGGTAAAATTGCAAAGTTTGAACTTTTTTATCTGAGTAGGAAAATTCAGAAGGTGGCAAACAAATATAGAATGGCAGCCTGGTTAACATAGTATAGCCGAAAAATATTTGAAGCTTTGAAAGTTCAGCAAGTCGCCGAAAACAAACTGTAAAGTTGCAACTACTTGCAAAAAGCTTCATGTTCAAGATCAAAAAAGTTGCTTTGGTGGTCTGCCTAAAAATATTTGCGATATATCATCAGATAGCTCTATATGTTCGCTGTACAAATAAGAAGTTACAAAAACATGCTTTTTAAACACGAAAAATAATTTTTTTAAGTGTTCATACGTGGCTTGCGTAGACAGCATAAATATATGAAATTTTGCCATCAAGCAAGGAGAGATTATTATTAAAATGAGTCCAAGAAACTCTTCAACAAACTGTCCTTTCTTAAACATTAATACGAAGACAAGCACCGCAGTGTCGACTTGTATTTTTTCTTTCCATGATTGCTAAAAGTGAACGTCAACCATGTCTGGGGATGTCATCCTGAACAAGGCACACAGGAATTTTATAGCTGAGCATGTTCAGCTAGGCTGCCAAACAGTGATAAAGTGGAACATCAGCAGTATTCATTCACGCTCATGTAAGATTTCTGTTGTAATTATGAAGGTGTTTCCGACTTGCATCGTCTTTGACAGTCTTTGGGTTCCACGGAACAGGGCACATAGTGTCCTGCTCCTTGTATATCGAACTGCATTGCATGTCGTAATGCAGGTTGATATGTTGCACTGTACTGCAATGCAACAAGTCTTGTCAAATGCTTTGTGTGAACGATATTCTTTCTATATTTACTCACTATTTAAGTGAAAATATTTCTTTTCATCAACTGCATGAAATGCCCTTTAACTCTGCAGGTCTTCCTGACATTTAAAGGGCCCCTCGCCAGGTCTGTTTGAGCTGACAAGCGCAGAGCGTACAATGCGCGCCAACGATCGCTACGCGCCGCAGAAAGGCCTGAAATTTCAATCCAAACGCCGTTCCCTCTTCACTTGCGGCGAATCCGCCCGGAGAGGGATGGTGACATAGTCGGGCTCCTGCACCTACGTAATCGGGCCCACAGTGTGACGTCACTCATGGTGACATGTGACTTCGAAAATTATTCAAGACATCTGTTATCTGTGCGATCTGTTGCATGCATTGACGAATTGAAGTTTAGAGAAATAATAAAACACACAAACGGTATGTCTTCGCGTTTTTTGTTTTACTTCGCACCGAACCAAGAGAGACGTACTTCCGTTTTGTCTGCTTGTTCCCACAGTCGTGCGGTCATGTGCGCAGGTACTGAAACTATGCCATTTTCTACCGTGTTCCAGCGCGTGATCACGCTCTGTGATCAGCTTCTTCTGACTCAGTATTCGTGTAGCACTGAATTATACCGCTATTCATATTTCCGTGTGCACAGCGTGCAGCATCATGCGCTGCACGAACGAGACAACAGCTGGCGTGCAGCGCGGTCAGCAGAAATGCGTAGCGCAGGGAAAAAAACAAACAAGGCGGGGCCTGTGATGTATGCGCACGCAATCGTTGAGGGCTGGTATGGGAGAACGCAGGGAAGGAATTTCGTTTTAGTCGGATACAACTTTAGAAAAAAGAGGAGGCCCCGCCCAGATGACCGAAGCGCGACAGCCGATTGCCTCCGCGACTAAAATATAGTCCCGCTCGAAACATCGTGCTCCTGAAACACGTAATTCTCTGTATAAATAAAGACTTTTGCATTTTGATGACTGGTTTATTAGAGCTCTCATGTGCTACAGCAGATGCCGGATAGCGGCAGAAAAATAACCCCGTGCCTTTCACAACGCTGCCCGTCGTCTGCTCTTTAGCTTCATTGCAAGTGACAAAAGTAGAAAGGGCAGCTCTGAAACGCTTTTGCGCTTGTTCACTTGTACACGGCGTATCTAATACTCGTTTCTCAAGCTTAAAATGAATCAGTTGCTATTGAAAAAGCACTTATATAAAACAATGCATTTATTGCAACCATTACAAACCTGGGGCGAGAATAGGGTCGAGGCAGGAAGGTGCAAAAATGCTTCATTCATCGTTTTAATTAAGTACTTTTGGTTTTAAATAGCATAAAATTTATATTTTTTGGTTTTGTGTTTTTACAATTTCACAGCACGCGTTCTACAGCTTGAGGTTTTATTATTAATAGACAAGATATAGTACAAGGCAGTATTATACAGGAGGAGGTCCCGAGGTCAAAGACTGTAATGGGACTTCCTTTGCGCGTGCTTGCGCGTGCAGTGAGAACTGGTGGACAGCAATCAATCGACGGTGCCACACAACGCTAGAACACCGTCGCTAGACGCTCGGCTATCTCACTGCTGACAATAGAGAGGTTTAGCTTGTCCGGTATTCCGGTAAAACGCAGGCGGACAGGGCATTGAGGCGTTGGGGCAGCAACACGATTATGCCAGTGCCGAAAATTTACACCAGCAGCGAAGAATACGCTCGGTTAATGCAATATTAACTGTTTCTGCCTGTTTGAGCACTGCGCCACCAGGTGGCTGCACCATGCAGACCGCTCGACTGCTCACGTTTACGCCTCCGCCCCAACACCCCGGGCGTCCGCCTGCGTTTTACCGGAATACCGGAAAAGCCAAACCTCTCTATTGATAGTTTACGCTAAGTTGACGGCGACAAATCTTTGCTTTGAAGGCTTCTTCTGCAAATAGTTTTTGTTGCGCGCACTTTTCTGATTACTCCTGAGAATGGTTTTGCTTCATCACTTCACCCCGTCCGACGAAATAGTCGCAGCGACACAGTATACGAACACACCCGCCGCTACCGTAGGCACTAGTCTTTGGAAAACTTTCTCACCGTAATTTCACTCGGGTGCGAAATAAAACAACATAGAACAAGCACGCGGGATGTGTGTTCGCAGATGTCGCCGCGGGATCCTGTTTTCAGGCAAAGCGTAGCGCAGCGCCAGCGATGCTCGCTGCAATGTTCTTTCACCGGATCACGGCTCATAATAAATGCACGCGGCACAAATGGTGCATCGTAATCTCGCTGTAATATTTCCGGCATGATAGACCATCACAAACAGTTCTGGAATTCACTCTGACGAGGGGCTGAAGCATACAGCTGGTGCGACCTCGCCCAGTTCGAAGCGTGGGCGGCCATCTTCTCCGTCGGCGGGGTCACCGGGGAGGAGCGTATCCCCGCAGGCTGGCTGTACCCGGTTTGGAGGCAAACCGGATGTGACGTAAGCCAGTGGCGTACTCCCTGCCCCCAGATAGGTACTTGTACGCCTAGGGAAGGACGCTGCTAGGTGCTGCTGCTAAATCCCTGTGGTGTGTGCCGGCCACATGCCATGCACATGCGGCCACTGCCGGCTCACGTAGGTTCGTTCGCGTGGTCTTGTTACGCCTCGCTGGATCGTGTTCAGTCATGCCGTCCTTGCGCGGCGTCATTGTCGGTGAGTCAGGTTAAATTCTTAAATAGGTCGCGCCTGCGCCTAATTGAGTCTGAAAGCCTGCACATTCAGTTTTGTGGGCTACAATGCAGTGCGGCTGGCGTGAGCTGTCTCCACGATGCGCTTCGAGCGTGTCGATTTCGCCGTTCTTTATGTTGGCGGAAACGACCTTGAAAGCAACATGGATCCACAATAAATATGCGACAACATCAAGGTAAGTCTACTGAAATCACAAAATTTGAAACAATAAGCGCTAATAGTTGTGTTGTCTTTTAAATTTTAGGCCTTGATCAACGAGACGGCCCCCGTCGTGCTGGTTTTCAAGGAGCTCCCTCGTTGCGTAGAACATGCTGATGCGGAACAGAAAATGCAAAATCGTCGCTTGCTCAACCGCAAATTGACGGCTACGCTGAAGCGCATGCCGTGTCTGCGGAATTTGAACCCCGAGGTATGGACCCCCCTTTTTCCAGCGGCATGCCGTTACATACCGTCAGGAACACGCTTGGCTTATTTCTGACTCGGTAAAAAATGTTTCACTTTTTCTCGCTGCTCGCTGCGGAAGAAATGCGCACCGTTTGTCGTAGTTGTGTCTCCATTACAGGGTGGCATTACTGCGGTGAACAAAGCAAGTGTTGCCGTACATACTGTGCGCATTTCACCCTTTGTTGGGCGGTCGGAAAATTTTGGTCCCACTTTTCAGGGCAACTTCGCTACTCTGTAGCGGTGAAGTGTAATTTCTACCATTGAACATTCCTGTGTAGATATGTTTCTGAATCACGTTAAGCACATTTTTTCGTCCATTTCTTTGTCAAACAACGCGATAGAGCGATTGCGCAGATTTACTTCCCGTTCTACAATGTTTATTTTATTCTATTCTATCGCCTTCCTTCAAACCACCACAGCGGCAAATGGACTCTTTTTATCGAAATTCCGTGTTTTCATATAAGCTGAATTTTGGTGCGGTTAGGTGTCTAAATTTCTCGTGCCCACAGCTACCAAAACAGGTAATCAAATTATTAGCATCGCTAACAAATCGCATTCCTACATATGCGAGCTGCTACATACGAGCCCTCAAGAATTCTCAAGAAGCATCTTTTTTTCTAAGAACCCTTGTGATATCGGAAAGCCCTGATTGAGGATTCTCACACAAAGCATGCTCAGTAAGTATAATGAAAACGTGCACAAACAATGTATACTTTACTGGGTACTCTGGCTGCTTGTAATCACATTACAGGTGACCACGAGTAGGTAGAAACGGGCCTTGAGGCTGTATAGTGGGATGTAATATTCCCACTTTTCGCTATTACAGAATCGTAGTCAGCTTTGAGATTTTGCGTTATGTCAAAAATACCTCATAAAAAGAAAAAGCACTTGTAATGTCTCGGACACAAAGCGGCCTGTTCTCTGCTTGTGTCTATGAAAGGGTTAAGATGCACACACTATTCAAAGGTCGCATTAAGGAAGAAATGAGCGGCACCGTACTGCCTTCATTTCTTCAAACCCTTCAACAAAGCTTGAACAAGAAATGCACGCGAGGGTGTCACTACAGACAGCTGCGGCAACACTGACGCATGCGCGAGAATATAAAATGAGGTGCAGCTGTGCGGTGCACGCTGCCGTGAAGTTCGAATTAGTTTCCCCCTTGCGAAACTACCGGAAAGGATATATTGCATCCATCGGTGTTAATATATTTTCTTGTTTTCAGCCAACATACACATCCCCGTTAAATCAAATAGATCACTGTAGATGGTGGCCACAAGCATATTACAAGAACTGTGAATTGGAAGCTGTTAGCTGCCTGTGGCACAAAGTCATGCAAGGGTACATGTAGTTTTTGTGTGCACATTGACTTCATGTTTTACTAATTTGACTGGCTCCTATTGCACTCTGGCTGAATAGCAATAACACACAGGCCACTTTACATTCGAATTACTTGAAAGTCTGCGAAAGCTGAAGGTACATTCATAAAAGTTCATAAGTCCATGGCATTAGTGAAAACAAATCTAAACCTTTTCTGGTACAGCTGTGCGTTGTCAGAAGTGGCTCAATGCATTGCAGTGATTGAACAGGCACATATTGGCTGTACCACTTGGATTTCAGCCTGCATGCGTTGGCTGGACAAAAAATTCTACCATATTTTACCTCCAAACTTTTGCTCATGAGTGGAAAGCGCTGTTTCTGTTGTAAATAGATGTGGCTTGCACACAAGGTATGTGCATGCTAAGTGTCTTGGTAAAGAAAAGTAAAGGTATGCTGCACGAACAGAAGGTGCTGCAGCCACATAACCTGACCTTTGATCTTCATTATGCTCGCAGATTGAAGGGATGGAACTAAATGCGTGTCTTTTAAATGCTTGATTTCAGCCAGTTAAATTTGCCAACACGGGGATTCAAACCACTGGTGTCCATCTGCTGTTGGGCTGAACTCTCAATTTAGTGAGAATACTAACCACTGCGTTCATTGGTGCTGACAGATATCAAGTCAGTTGTAGCTTGGCATTACTGTATTACGTCACCAAAATGCTAGAGAACCACTTGAGATCCTTCGATGTCAGCATCCTCATAATCAGTGGGCACCCCATAAGAAAAATAGGTCAATTTTGGATGGTATCCTTGCAAGTGTGAGAAGGCTAGGCCACAGAAACTCGTGTTTCTGATTTGTGTACTATTCAGCCACGTTAAAATATGGGTAGCCTAGACATCTAAAAGACGAGGAGCAAGCAAATTGAATGCAGCTACCAAGCAAAAAATGTGGAAGTGTAAGCTGTTGATTTTCTTACTCTAAAGGCACGTTCACACTGAAGACAAAGCGGCTAAACCGGGCAAAGCTCTTGGCCAGGCGGATAAAAGCAGGCATTAAACGAGGCGGCAAGCCCGATCGCTCGCGGACCACTTATTTTTCCGGCCCGCCAGAGCTGTCCGCTTTGCCGCAGCCAATCAGAACACCAGACGACGGTGGCGTGATGACGACGGTGGCGTGTGCGCGATAAGGATGGACGACCGGTGCCACGAGACGGCGACAAGTGCGCCACAAAAACGTTTGATGCTCCGCCTCGGCGGTGCGGGCAGCCAGGCAAGCCGTCCAGTATACAGGGTGTTTCAGCTAATTTGTGCTGAGGCTTTAAAAGAGAAAGACGGAAAGAAACTAGGCCTGCAGTACTCAAATGCAATCAATTCAGTAAACTACCCTTTTGAGCAACTTTAATACTTACAGCTCATTCAGAAACATCTGCTTTATTTTATGAAGATAGCTGCTGTGGTTATTTTTTCAGGACAAAAGAAAGTGCACAAGATCGAAAAAACTACCATGCAACTATGCACTTTTGAGCAGTGACGAACAAATGAACAATGCGGCATGCAGACAGGATGTAAAAGATATGCAGATCCGACACACTGAAGATTATGTAACCAGCTTTCTTTGCTGCTTCTGTTCATTGATGGCATTTGGCAGTGATATGTTAAATGTTACCTTGCATGCACCACTTGTGTTTGTAGTACAGAGCTCACAGGCAGACGTGCACTCCGATGCTCAAGGTGGTGTTGTGCACCATCCATATCCTGCGAGAGTAGTGGCACTGTCATTCCCTCGCATGGCGCATCGCATAGCGGGTGACGTAGAGAAATCCGTTTATTTAATCCTTAGGAGAAATAGTTGCTGCCACGTCCTGTGCCCGACAGAGCAGCGCCTGCTGGCCACCCAGGCTTCTGTCATGCAGCATGGCCTCCCAGTGTTGCAGTGTAGGGACATTGAAGTTTTGATGCTGGACCACCACTTGCATACTGTCGTTTTGAGGCCGTGGTGCTGTATTGCAGCTTTGCATCTGCACATCCTGTGTCAATTGCTGGCATGGACACACTTGCTGTGTTTATTTTTTCAGAAATAGCATAAACATGCCATACCACACCTTGAACTATCATTATAATATTTTTAGTTTGCCACCACAACTGTCACCATGTCTAGTTGTAGTGTTTTTCTTTTAAAGAGACTCTATACGAAGGATGCTTTCTGATGGCATCTTTACCTTCTCGTATGATCATTCAGCGACACAAAGTGCTGCAGCTTCTGCAATGCTTTTGTCTATTCCTTCCAGGCACACTACTCTCAATGTATCATTTGCGCTGAAATAGAATACCGCCCATTGCTCAAAGCAGCTTCAATATAGATTCCAATCGGAAGAATAGGCAGACTTGTGGCAGTATATGACTTTCTATAGCCATAAAAGGCAAGCTAGCATAGTGGGGCATCTCAATGCTTGTAAAAGCATTCAACTGCATGTACCTCGAAATAACTAAGCTCAAGCAGACACTATCAAAATTCGTGCTTGTCACGGTGAGTTGGTGCGGGAACTTGAAGGTGTCGCTTTTCCTTCATTTTAGAGCGCAGCTCTTTGGCGTCCGTTCCTGGGTTTCGCGTCGTCGTCGGCGTCGTCGTCGGCCTCGTAACCAGCTCCGCCCCCCTTTCATCCCCCCAGCGCTAGCAGCGACCGACTGATGCCGCTGACGCCGCTAGAGAGTCAAGATAACGTGACTGCATAGAACACCGTCGCCGCCATGCAGAAAGAGGAGGAAAGGGTCCCCCCCCCCTGTTCTTGTGTGGCGGATAGCTGGGGTTGACTCACTATCGCCGTCAGCGGCATCAGTCAGTCGCTGCTATCTCTTCCCTCCTCCCTTTATCGTGTTGTCCGCTCGCTGCGCGCGCTTCTGCCCCCATCGTTTGCCGCTGGGTGTACACGCCGCCCCCCTCCGCTTCCGCTTACTGCTGGTTGCTCTCGACGGCGGCGATGAGCTTCTGCTTCAGCCTCGCTTACTGCTGGTTGCTCTCGACGGCGGCGATGAGCCTCCGCTTCGGCGGCGCGAACGGCAGGGTCTTCTCGGCGGCGGCGCTTAGCCTCTGCTTCCCCCACGGCTGTGACAACCTCGCGAGGCACTTGTATAGATCTCGTCTTTGAGAATCAAGCATTGGTGTACCAAGTCGAACATATATCAGTCTATTTCTCCGACCACAAAGCTTCCTTCATGACTGTCAAGAACTGTTAGTGGAGTCTTTGTTAAAGGAATACGTGTGAAAAAAAAAAAAATTATGTGATAGCGCATACATGTGTTGCTCGATTTCTTTGCCTCAATCTATCCAAAAGGTGAAACAGCTTATTTGCTGCGCTCAAATTTCGCATTAGGAAGTAACGTAATCGTCGGTAATTTTTTTTTGTGTGTCTCATGTTTTTGCTAAGGCTCTTGCCACAGCAAAGTTGCACTTGTGGTATTTTAGAAGGGTAATTTACTAATCACCTGGATGATGTCATTTCCTTCATTTGGTTGCACTTTGTGCATCAGTGCAATAAATAGGTCAAACGGCTTAATACGAAATGTTGCCAGGCCATTTTGGCACAACACTTGTGGATAGCATTTTGGTGTGGCTTGGGCGAGACTGAAAGAGAGAAATTGACACATACAAGCACAAAGGCCAGGCACTGTGGCCTGCACAACCACTAGAATAGCAGCTAGTCTTATCAATTCATACTGAGTATCACAAAGTGTAACGTTGCAAGAACTGTAGCTTGGTTGATGAGACAAGGCACTTACAGCTGTAGCTGAAACATGTGTGATCAACATGTACAAGGTTACAATACTCTACACCCTTTTTGTATTTAAGTTTTTAACTTTGCCCACAATCTGATTACAGCTTTCCAGAGTTCCTTGGAAAATCCTCTCATGCACCTACCATGTGGCGTGCAAGATGGCAGCAGCAGCTGTGGGAACAGTTGAAGAGGCGAAGAAAGGTCCACTTTATAATAGGTTGTATGTAAATAAAACTGATTGAACTCAACCGATTCGGCTTCCACTTTGGCAAGACAATTGTCAGCAAAGCAATGGGCGATACTAATAAATAGTGCATAGAAATTCTTGGAAGCCCCGTCAGCTTTCTTGCTGTTAACGGGCTGTGTTGGTGAGGTGGTTTAGGCAGGGAATGCCAATTCATGAGGGATGGTCATGGCCACCATGTTCAATGTATGTGCAGCATTAATCAGTTCTCTAGACCGAGTGCACTAATGTCATGGCAGGCCAGCACTTTGTCACATGATACATTTTCGAACCTCGCATGCTTTCTTTGGGGCTGAGAAAATTAATGAAGCATGAAACTAAAATCGGCATGTTGCAGTTTTCAATTAACCATCACTGCATTTGTCCATTCTTGAAACAAATTTTATTGTACCAAATGCATACAGAATGAATTTGTGGAATATCCAAAGTACATTTTGCTTGTTTTGGTCAAGCAGCTGGCAGAACAAAACCACAAAGTTCCAAAGCAGAAAGGTAACACTTCTTTTGAAGTACACAATTGGCGAAACAGTGTTGCTAACACACGAGTGCAAAACTTGCGGCCGAGTAAAAAAAGAAGGGAGCTGCTACACACCACTTGGTTCCTTGACCATTAATTTTTTTCTTTTGTGGCTGATTTTTAAAAATCCTTGCTATAGCAAATGCAAGGACATCAGAAAATCAACGCACAACAGATATTGGTGCTATGGTGTAAAGTAATGAAGATATAATTTTGCATGCACATTATTTAGTCTGAAATAGAGGGATACAGCACAAACATTACTCTTCAATCCCAATAAAAAATATGGAACTCGAGGGCTATGGATAAATCTTGAGGGCCTCTGCTTCTGTAATGTGCAGCTATACTTAAGTACACAAGCGTTTTTGAATTCTGCCTCTACCTGGGTGCAGCTTTGTGACCTGGAATGAAAAGCCACAGCCATCGAGCTGCTGCAGTGGCGACATCACAGTAAAAGGTGATAGCGAAAAATTAAAACAATAATATGGCCATGCAACTTGCACATCAGATAGGTCACCTGAAGCTTCTATTTCCAATTTTTCTGGTGTTGCATAGAAGGACAAAAATTTTGAAAAGTAATAGTGTACGATTTTCATACATTAACAATTATGCATATCTAGTTTTTTTTTTAACCATGCTGATATTTAGCAAAAAGTTTTGAGCACGGAGAGCCCGGCGTTTTTGCAAAGGAGTTTCTAGGTGAGTTGGACACACTTTGCTGCTAATGCGAGTTTCAGAAAATTAATTTTGAAAAATTCAGTCACTTTTTTATTAGTAACTTGGCGGCAGCCTTCTAAATGGCATATTTGGAGGCAGTCGCATGTGAACGCACACCCTTTCTTTTTCTAAATCTCGAAAATTGCACTTATTCTGAAATATTGATTATCGCGCTCAATTGAGTACAATCAAAACTTGGTGCATCCTCCTCCACATCAGGCGGCAGTGCCCTGTCAAGAAGTGTGGGACAAAGCTTAAATGATAGCCTGACATGGCACACTGACGCACATGCTTGCCAGGCAGAGTGTGTCGTATCAGCAGCTACAATGACTGGCCAAGATGTTTCCATCTGATGAGATAGCGGGACCTTCTTTTCTGCGCCTTCTTTTCTTTTCTGTTCCAATATTGCCTCGATTTACCAGTAAAATTCAATGATGAATATCTTGAATTAGGTGCAACTTTCAAGATTTGTAAGAAATGAGAGTGCATTAAAATGTGACTGCCTCCAAATTTGTGGAGTTCCAAAATAGAGGAATTCCTCTGCAAGAATGCCACATTTGCCGCGCTCATAACTTTAAAACAAGAAAATCTGTATGGTAATAAAAGACACCCTGCACGTAACAGTGTGCATTGGAGCATTTCATGCAACCAATATTCAAGCACCTTCTGTCTACAAAGAATTCATAAAGCAAATTTATGCATTAAGACTGGAATCAGTTACGAGCACTGGAAATGCAAACACTGTTACGAACCCTGGTCACATGCCAGGCATTGTGTTGCTGCTCTCTGCGTAGGGCCTATGAATAAAAACCACCTTCAACATCGTACAGTAAGCTACCAATTGCTATGTGTAGGAAGACTTACAGTTCTTCAAATGCAATTATGACCTAGACATTCTAAAGCTTTTCTAATAGTGTACTTTTAGTGAACAAGTACCCCAAACTTGAACAACTCTGAAGCTATAATGCCATTATTATCTGAAAGATGCACTACACATTTTTTTAACGCAGTAAGGAAACATTCATAATCGACAATGCCACCATAGACATGAGAGTCATAATATTGCACTGCGTGCAGCAAGGATAGCACAATCTCGCACAAAAGATTAGTCTCTCCCGCAGCCTTTGAGGCCCCCTTTATTATGTCTCGCTTATGATGCCGTGACATGGTACGAAACCATGATGACGTAACTTATGGTCATGAGTTACTCTTGAATGAAAGCTTGTGCACACATGCATATTCCTGCATTGTAATTCTGGAGTGCACTTACAGTAAGGACACTGTGAAAAGAAGAAAAGGCCAACAGCAAGAACCAGGCGGCGCAGTGCTATTTGCACCTTCTCGGCTGTTGTCGGTTTAAGTCACCTTCACAGCAGCAGAGTCGTGTTATGCGGCGAAGCATATCTGAAGTTAAAGGGGACACTGTCACAGGGCCCCTGCTGGTGCTTATGGTTACCCGACACTATCAGCTGAAGTACTCGTACTGTGACCTCTTCATGCATTTGGACAACACCAATCGCCATGTGAAAACCTCTGTTCACTGCTAATCTCGCTAAGAGCCTAAATTGTTTCCAAACTACAAATTTCACCAAGTGGCAAACTTGGCAATGCTTCTGGAACCTCATTCTCAAGTACTTTAATACTACCAGGATGCTTCAATGTCAAACTGGATTGAAAACCTGGGATAAGATTGCGCAAGCTTCTAGCTTTCTGACTGTTTGCTTCACCTTCTACATCAGTGACTAGGCAGTGTTCAATAGGCGCTCCCGCTTCACCAAGCAGACGACCGCTGACGAAAGCACGGTGAAGGCGAATAATGAGAGCGCAAGCAAACATTCAGAATGCAAGATCTCGCCCTTTGATTTAGAGAAAGGAAGGATAATTTCAACACCAAGGAACCCAAGTATGCGTTCAACAACAAAAGCTTCTGAACGGGCCACTTCCACATCAGCACTGCGGAAAGACTGATTAGCTTATCACCCAGCAGAAATTTTCACTCGTGGCAGAAATTTTCACTGCCACAATCGCAGGTTCAAAGATATTTGCATGATGAAATTTTGGGCCAAAAAGAAGATCCGTTTGAGTGATGGTGTAAGCGTGGTGCCCACTGTTGGCTCGGCTTGTGAAGAGCGACCTGTTGATACCAGACACTCTAAGCAGCTCTTTTCGATGTCTGAATCGATGGTGACATGCACTAGGTGTCACTGCTCTTTGAACATGTTGAGCTGTTGTCCTTGCTTCATGAAACATTAAGTAACTACAGTTATGACATTGTCAAACAAAAGTGTTGTATTAGAGAATTTTGTTAACCACGAAGCATAATATCCCTGTACATTATTTGCTATGCAGTAAACTATTTTGCACCTCTGGTTGGTGAAAAAAAATGGATTTTTGCAATACCAGTAGTATTCATATTCGAAAAATATTCGCTTCGCACTAAGGTTTCATTATTCAAATTAGCTTTGAAATTGAAAAATTCATATTTCCACACCCATAGTTTTGCTCAAATACCTGGAGCACAAGTCATTTGAGGACGTAACTTCAGGATTAGCAACAGTATGCCACCAAAGAGTCAACACAGTTCAAATTTTTTTACATTCTTTTACAATTGTTTCCTAATGTACATTCATTAAAACCATCTTAAGCTTCAATAATTGACTAAACTAAACTTTGATAACAGCTGCATGCTTGGATCGAACGGTGCATGTTCCGGCCACTCTAGGGTAGCAGTTTAGGAGAAAAAATATCCGTTACTTAGGAATTCCACTTGGTGACCTTGTGCAGAGAAACCCCGGCTGGACCTTACCATCTGAATCTGCTTCACAATGGCTATCACTGGCTTTTTTGGTGTTCTCGATGGCATCCACTTGCTTGAGAAGCTCGACCTCAATGATGTCTGACCACTGGCAGCACTTATTTCTGTTTATCACAGATGAAAATTGCCTATGAGCTCTTATTTCGCCCAAAACACAGACTTTTGCCACATTTAAGAAAGTGGCACTCTCCAAGTCAGTGTGGTCAGCATGCCTGGCATGCACTTTCATCTCCTGCGTCAGAGTGAGTTACTATCCCAGATTAATGTGCTACAGAGATGACAGAGAGGTTGGCGAAGAAGTTGTGCCCAGACAGATAGAATGATAATATTTATGTCTATTGCAATTCAAAGCCATCTATTAGAGCACCTTGCACCACCAGAGAAATCCTAATGGCTTCCTTTTCTTTCACCTCATAATGTGGGCGGTAACACCCCATTAAATGATCCCTAAGATGGTTTTTGTCAACCCTGAGGAAATCTCTCACAGAAAACTTGTAGACAGTCTTAAGTGTTGTCAGATTACTTTTCAATGTGTTCTTTATCATCACTGTGGTGGTCGTAATTTCAATTCATGTGCAGCACTCACACAGTGCGCACTCCTTGCAGACATCTGTAACTAGTGGCAGTTCACCAGCATATTTGAAGGGAGGAAAAAAGAGCATGGCCACACCAACCACACCACAGCATGTGTATGCATCAGATGACATTGTGGAACCTAATTCTATGTCAGCAGGAAATGCATGGCTTCTGTCGCTATTTTGAGTGCAAATATTTGTCCCACAGGTACAGAGAAGTCATTATGGCAACCACATAATCCAGGCAGCTTAGCGCTGGGCAACTGCAATATTTATGAAGCAGCACACTGCATTCAAAGCCAGGCACTGTCACACTTGTCTGGGAAAATCGGTGCTTGTATACACAGGGGCCGGACCATTTCAAACCACAGTCACGTTGAAACTCTGTCCACTCTTGTAGGGTACATTTTCTGTGTAGTCGCTGCCACTGCAGGAATAATTTTCTTCCAACTGCACAAAGAGAAAATTGCAGCACTGTGCTCTGCAGTGCTTGGTGCAAAGGCAGAACAGCCATGAGCCTTCTCCCATCCACAATTCAGAAATCCGCCAATACATAGATGGCTTACAGTGGCATCCCTACAGGCAGCACACACCACCTATATGCCGCCACTTAGTTTGCAACACACTGAGGGTCTCCATGCCTTTATGTAAATGCTCAAATATACTACAGGACAGGATCTTTAGGGAATAAAGGTTGTTTCACGGTCCTCACATCTATGCTGTGACAAAGCCAACTCCAACTGCACAGGTAGAAATTGCTGTGGAAAATTAAATTTTACAGTTCCATGTACCATATTTTCCATACAGTACTATAGTCTGCAGGATCTAATTTGGGCTGAAAAAGCCCCTCTCATTAAGCACCATGGCAAATATTAGTTATAGATACATTGGTACGTTGGAAGCCGTCAAGGGAGCATTTTCTCAAACAAATATTTCTAATTAGTTCATTATTAAAGGAAATGGAAGAAATTGAAATGTTGCATTTTCACGCTGCCAGGAGGCGAGTGCTAAAAGCAACAGCACTCAACCCCTTTGCCTCCAAGTGATCTTCCTTCTTCATCTTCCCCCATGACGGAGCCAAGGGTTCACGTCACACTCGCATGACAAGCCCTGTCTTTTCTTTCCTTTTTTTCTTCTCTTCCTTTTTTGCTGTGGGGCACACATCCAGGGATGGCATTTAACATTGTTTGGCTTACGAAAGTCACGTGCCATGGTTGGTGATATTGCAGGCAGCACGTTTTACATAGAGACATTTGTGCATGTAACCTTGACTCTGGCTGAAGCAGGGCTTCGTTGCGACCATGATGGCATTTGTTTAAAATTTCAGCTGTTTTCCCACTGTGCATCATTTTGATAATTTGGAGACAGGATTGTTAGTGTGTGATCTATGCATTGCACTTGTCGGTTTGCAACTTCTAATCTTGGTGAGACGCCTTTTCAAATAACAAAGTGCGACTGAACTTCCTGAAGGCATTTGCCTTCAGGAAGTTCAAGGGAAGCAGCCCACATCCGCATACCTTATTCACAGCTGTCAATTCTTTTTTTGCTGCTGCTCCGTATTAAAGATGGAAACCCAAGACTGTGGAAGTAGCGTGGGCTTGGTGGTCTGGAGCTTACCATCGGTTGTCGGATCGAACCGCTGGCACCAATTCTTACAAACTGTGCACCCAGGTGCTCAGGATCGTGCCGCTGACTGCATTTTGCAGCGGCTCGCGAGTCCTCAGGGGGCCAGGCAGGAGATACGGCAACAAGGCAACGAGTAACAATGAATGTTTACTTCACATTGTTACGGAGTGGTCAACTCTGCAAGTTTCCCGATGGAGAGCGACAGACATGCTAGTTTGATCAAAAACTGAAGGCTCAATTCCATTGGCGAAGACGTCCTTTATAGTGTTTGGAATACCCTTGCTCAAAAGAAGGAGAGAGAAAACACTTTCTACGCTGGCGGCCACCGCTCGATACATGGAAGTGTTCAACAAATTTTCTAACCCCCACTGGCTCAGCAGAAGGAAAGGCACTGACGTGCGTGCACACACACACACACACACACACACACACACACACACACACACACACACACACACACACACACACACACACACACAGAACGCTGGCACCTTCTCTGTCGAGGACGAAGAGAAAGAGCGAATGCACACACGAAGCTTAACCGTCCCACTTGCTGAAGGGAGACAGCACTGTGGAGACTACGCAGACATCAGGGTGTTGTGCAAGCCGTGGGTAAGAAGGTGAAAATGCCTGTACAAATGATAAGGTCTTTTTGCTATTAGGGCCTCCTAGGCGTTTTCCAACGGTTGCAGGCGGCTCGGCGTATTTAAAAGGTCCAGCCTTTCACTGTTGCTTTGGCGCCGCGACACAAATCGTTGACCACACAGGCCAGTCATAACATCAGTTAGACTAGTTCTTGCGCACGCTCAAGGACACTGAGCTTGAACGACGCCATGAATGCTCTGTCTTTTCAGTGCTATTAGAACTGTTCTTGTATTTTCTGTGTATACGAAGTCGATAAATCTCTTGTGCATTTTGCAACGTGGCCTTAGATATCCAAGCACTGAAACGCAGCCACATGATCAGAGTGAGCAGCATTCACTTGCATATCGTGAGTTGCCAGAATAAATTGAAGATATTGTGCTGCGACTATCATTACTGCGTCATGAAGCAACCAGAAATGACAGTACCATGCTTCACAATGCGACTTTCATTTCTCCCCTGGTGCGCTTGTACTTCTCTGGTCCCCTTTCCACTGTGTAGGGCTCCCAGAAAAGCTTTTCTCAGGACAGGGGACCATACTGTGCGCTCAACCAGGTGGCACCCATCACCACAACATTGCCCCAATCAGACTCACCTTGTCATCTCTCGTCCTGTCCAGTGACGTCCTTCACATTTCAAGGATGAAGGTTTAGCACTGTGTTTCCGATGACTCTCTTTAGAGCTCTGGGACAGCGCTTCCGCTGCCCAGAGTAATGCTACAGAACAGCGATTCCACTGACCCCAAGCAGGTACGCCATGTTTGAAGAGACAAAGATAAAACCTTGTGCAGGCTGTCCGGCATGCATATACATCTTTTTCTGCGCCTCTTTCTAAGCAACAATACTTTCACTGGTGAACAGGAAGGCAGCCTTTGTTTCTTTTTTTCATTATCGTTTCTCAGTTTTACAAGGCCATAAAGAAAAATAAAGAAAACAGGAAAGATTGCAAACCAGCCCTGCAATTTTCCTGAATTATTGGAAACGAATATGTGCGAACAGAGGATGCCAAATGAAATGAACAGCCAGGTGCAACAACAAGTGACATCATTCAGGTGGTGCAGGCGGTTTGGCGGGCCCATAAAATGCCTTAACGAGATTTATTTGAGCGTGAACATGGTGAGAAGGCTGCTTCTGCCTTGCAGTGGTGTAAAGACTGCTGCATGTCTGGAGGTTAAAATGCTCATCATTCTATCATACATGGAAGTATTCCGACTATTTAGTGGAGTCATGGGAAAGCCACTCAAGCCTACATTAGCAAAATGTGTAGTACTGATTACAGCGAACACACTCCCTCCATATTCATGCAACCGAATACAAACATACTGAAACCTGAGGTGTACCTGACGAGCGTACCTGCCAACAGCCCATAGGACAGGAAAGGCAAATCCCTGTGCATGCATAGTGAATTCGTCACTGCTGTGCATGCTCATTTCGGCAAACTGGCATAACAGATGAATTGCGAGAGCAATATGTGACTGTAAAGCACGTGGCGCATCTTTGTCACCATAACTTGAGCTTGGTGAGAATCAAGTGGTTTGATAAATGTACAACAGAGTCAGCAATGGTGGGACAGTTCTTAGAAACTTCACAGCATGCCCGTCTGCCTCTACAATGTAAAAAAAAAATTGGCTTTGATCCAAGAGCCAGATCTTTTTGACTGGGCAACATTCATGCACCAGCTTTGTCAGTTTTTTGATGCTCCCACTACTTGTGCTGAGGTCGCGAGAAAAGCCCAGAGAGAGTATACAATTCGAGAATCATGTACCTCTTACATTGTGGATGTCCTTGCACTGTGCTGACGCATGAACACCACCACGTCTCAAAATGATCGAATGCGACATATTAAAGGCGCAAACACTGTTACCTTATACGTCCTTGGTATGCAGAACCCCAGCACCTCCACCACTTCTAAGGAACCGCTTTATTCTTGCCGAGCTAGAGCTATGGCGAGGAAGAAGCGACACACACTACGTACGGATGAGGAAGATGAAGGAAAGTCACATTGCGCTCACAATATCGCTAACGTGGTAGTTTCCCAAAGGAAGCGGTCACACCACTGCATATAAAGTGTATGCACAGGGATTCTCATATGTCTTCCCTGTCCAAGGGACTGGTGGCAAGCACCACAGAGCAGCACTGGTCAGGTGCATTCCAATTAAATTCTTAAGAATTGAGAAAAGGCCGATTCAACACAGAGCAACGATCTGACACCCTTGCCAACAAACCTGTTGCACTGGCATTAAGTTTCAGATATTTGCGGCCACACATAGGTAAACCAATGGGCAAGGTTCTGACTGGTGTTGTAGTGAGTACTGCTCCAGGAGGGCACATGTAACCGGCAAACAGAGGCCTCAGGAGAGCATTAGAATATAATCAAGGAGGCGGCAGGGTACCTAAGGGGCAGCGGAGGGATCATAACTGGAAGCAGGGCGGTCCTAAACTGGAAGCAGGTTATGTTGCTCCAACTCACGGACCACCCTGACTCCAGCCTTGTCCGTGAAAGCGGACAGCTGATCTTAAAATGCGTCAGAAAATTCGGAAAGTACGACTTACACACAGCCTACAGACATCATAGATATACTACTAGCACGCGCAGGCCTCGGCGAGCCCCAACCCATGGACCAGTCCGCGTTCTAGCTCTGGTGTCCCCGTTATCGATTTGGTGTCCTGGAGACGCCGCCAATAATATGAAATAGTGACACGTTGTTACTAGTAAAAAACACGATTTAAGCCGCTAACGCTACGTTCAGCACTGCCGCGCCCAACAACTTCTACAACGCCTGTGAGAACTTCACCAAGCAATGGTTGTTCTTGACAATACTAAGAACTTGTGAATTTTGTGTACCGCTCATGCTTAACTTTGTAGTGCACTGTGGCTTAGTGAAGCACTACGATTGCGTGTAGCATACGTACACATCTTACCTGATAGACGGTGAACAGGGTCTTGTACAAATATCCGCTGAAGAAGAAAAGACTACACCTTCACACGTGTTAAAACACATGCCAAACTTGAAAAAACAGACGTACAATGAACCTCCACACGTTAAAATAGCAAACGCATCACTTAAAAGGCGAAAACTATTGAAAACTTTGCAAGCGCCATGGCAAGCGCAAATCCGCCATTGCTGCTGATATTGATGTTGATCAGGCTGTCCCCTTGCGATCGAGTCGGCAAGCGCGTGGAAGCGCGTTTCCTTATTCTATGGAAGCGCAATTGGCGCAATGTAGCCAAAATAAATAAAGAAAACTGCATCAACTCCAAATACACACACGCAAAAGAAAATCGTCGGGATTCTCTATAACGACGTTTCCAACCCCTTGACCGATATTTCATACAGCTCGTTGCATTAATTAAAATACCCGCAGTGCATTGTTTTCATAACGCGCTAAAAAAATTTTGCGCTTAAGCTTACCCGCACAAACACGCGGCGCAAATTCGTAGAACGCCACCAGTGCAGCCCCCCACCCCCCAAGAATATATATGACTAGTCAATAATAATAGCATGCAATTATAACGTGAGCGTCGGCGCAATCAATGGAGAATTCAATTTTATTTGTTATAGAAAATCAAATGCAATGCAGTAAACAATGGATAGAATTAAGCATATAGCTTCGAGTCTAAAAAAAATCTGCCTTGAAACTTGACGTGGTGACGCGGCAAATTGTGAGTATATGATTGAAAATAATTGCTATAGTGTGTTCGTGTATGAGTAAGCTTCTCAAAAGGAGTTTCAAGTGTTTCCATGGTATGGTAAGCTTATATCTTGATTCCTCAAGTTTTTTTTTTATTCATATAGGTCAATTATGTTTAAAAAGCGAATTGGAAATCCCAATGGTTTTGTTTTTTACCGGGGGAACACAGAGTTGAGCCACTGTTTTGAAACAAACTTTTATTTAAAGTAGTTACAAGTAACACCGACACCCTCGCTCATGACAAAACAACTTTCACTCACTGTGTCCAGACACTTGGTTCAAGTTGCATGTAATGCTTCATCTCCAAGCTTTGCGTGGTTTCTTAAAGGCATTGTGAAATCTACACGGTGTTTTTATTTTACACCTCCTCATCTCATAGTACAAGATCTGAAATGCGTGAACAAGAAGAATCAGGCCAGCACATATTCACAGAAATGAACTCTTCACAGTGCAGTTGACAAGTGCAAAAATTACAGCAGAAACTGCCAGTCACATGATATGAGCAAAACATAACTGTTCTTTTTGCGGGAAAGCCTCAGTCCCATGCCGACATTAACCCATATGGTGGTCATCACTGGCAATGTTTGAAAGATTTTCAGAAAATAGAGACTGAATGTCTGGAGTATTTATCATAAGGGAAGTAGAAACTCGCACGTCTTCTAAACAGCCCTTTGCAGTGCTAAATGTATGCTGGCTATTGATAGTAATAAATAGTATGACTGTTACAACTGTTAAACAAGACAAAAGCTCACAGGAATATGAAGGCTTGAAGTGATAAACAGTGTTTGGAGGGAGAATGTAGCTGGAGTGAACCTTTTGACAAAGATTTGTCTTCGTCAGTGCCGCAATTAAATTCGGCACAGCAATCTTTATGCACCTTTAGCTCACTTTCCCACACCCTCAATGTAGGATGAAGAGGAGAATAAGATAGTGCGTAGAATGAAGTTGAAGTGTAGAAAAGAAATGGGGATAGAGAAGGTAGGAGCACTGTTGTAGATTATTCTTCCAAGGTTACTCTTCCAAAAGAAAGAAAGAAAAATATTAAATGTGTAAGGAAGCATTGCCAATTGTTATTATGCCTACTCAAGTAAGAGATGCACCATAAGGGATGCAATATTAAACTGATCTGATATGTAGGGTGGCCTAAAGCTTTCTGCATAGTCTTTACAATCATTATGACACTGTCGGCTGCAGCTAAATATGCAGAAGTTTTAATTGAGTGCTCATGAACAGAGCAACTTATCCAGACTGCACACAATACCATTGCATATGCCCTCTATTTTGGTAATCTGAAAAATAAAAGTTTATTCAAATGGGCAATAAGAACATCACATGGAACACAAAATCTAGATCGAATTATGAGGCATGCCACAGTGCGGGACTCAGTATTATTTTTGACCACCTTGGGTTTTGTGATGTGCACTTAAATTCAACTACACACTTTTTTTTTTTTCATTTCACCACCACTGAAATGCAGCCACCTTTGCTGGGATTGAACCCGCAAGCTCGAGCTCAGCAATGCAACATCATAACTACTGCGCTACTGAGTGTTTACACAAATTTATAAGTAGCAAAACACATTGGAGGCTTTTGCACACTGAAGCACTACACACCATCCAATGCACTTCCTTACATCTATGTACAGACATACTTACCAGCGGTTCATATGACAAGCATGGAGGCGTGCTCTAACACACTACCATCCAACAGCTGCCACATACCAGAGATGACCACTGGGTTTGTACCTATTTTCACAGAACACTTACCAGCAGCTCATACAACAAGCATGGTGGCCTCTCTCGTGCTCTAACACACATACCATCCAGCTGTGACATATGGCTGCACACCACAGACAAAAACAGACGGGCTAATCATCAGAGACCACATGTCATGATTTGTTAACATGCGAGCCCTCAACCTGCTTCAATAAGGCACGACAGCACAGCACTACTGCACCACTTCGCTCTTCCTAACTGCACTGGAGGCTTGTTACCAGTAATCGTGCCCTGCTGACGTGGTTATCTCTTCAGTTTCTATGTTGCTGTCCCTAAGCTGTTATTTAAGGACTTCCTTTGAGCTTCAGTGGGCCTTGAAAGGCTAGATGATGGCTGCCACAATCTAGGGTTTTGCTTGCATATTCAGCCTTGTGGCGTGGTCTGGAGAATCGGTACGTCGGCCGAAATGCGCGTATTTTTTGTAGAGTGAAACCTTAACAGGTGCACAACTTTTTTGTTGGCTGGTTTATTTGAATGGTCTGGCATCTTTCTTTTTGGGTCACTTTCACTTTCAACAAGCATGAAAACTGGCTCAAACAAATTGTTTGCCTTCTCAGCCACACCCTCAGAGACTTCACCATCTGATATTGCCTGTCTGACTGAGTCCATTTTTGCTCTTAAGAGTGCTGAGCTGGACACTGCTTTGGCTGCTTCCAGCTTTGTTATACTCTGTACAATGTGCAATGCCCGACTTGCCTCACATGCTTCTTCGGGTGAGCTCTCATGGGCCTTGTTGCTGCTAGTTGGATTAGCGTTGACCACAAAGTGAATGTGCTTGCACACTGTAAAGTGTATAAGATGGTCATAGCAAGTGCACATATAAGTATGCACACACACTGCGCATTCCTTGCACCTCAAAGGACAGCAAGCACCATCTCCCACTTTTGACACTTTATATGAGAGCCCTTTAATAGACTGAGATGGCACAGTCCATATGCCATCTTCATTTAATTTGGCACAAGCTGCCATTTCACTGCCAGACCTGTAGTTCTTCTGAATTCTGCTCAGCTTCTTACCCTTTGCGCCTTTCATCATCTGGATAGCCCTTTTCATTAAAAAATGATTTGTCAAGTCCATGAGGGCAGAAATTAGTTTGTCACCATGCTTATTCTGTTTTCTCTCCAGCATAGTATGCTTTAACGTCCTGTGCTTGCTCTCAACGTGCATGTTAGTGTTGACAGCTGCTCTAGTCCTAAAGCAATAGGCCCACTCTTGCGGCCTAACTGCATAGTGGTCATTGAAGTACTTCAGGAAGTCCCTCAGTTTTTCTTCCTCACTAGAAAGGAATTGCTTAAAATAATCTTCAAATGCCTTTTCTGCGAGGAACTCTAAGAGTAGCCACACACTATGGTAAACATGTGGCCTTAGCTGTTTCTCTACACACTCGAGTATCTTCTTACGCCAATTGTTATCCACATGCCAGGCACAGAGAAGTTTCTGTTGTGCAGCACCCATGACCATGGACCATGCTTTGTAGAATTGTGACGCATCATCAGATATCAATGTCTTAGCAGCCACTTTTTTGGCCATGGCTGACTCCAGATATTTGAAGAATGCTGTCAAAGTTTGCTCGTTCATCCGATTGCAGATGAAATAAGCTATAGCTACACCTGATCCTACTTTATCTAGCACCAGAAGAGTGGTCAGCTCAAACTGGTACTCTGTAGTTCCATGTGTGGATTCAAGACATACAGTACCTGCAGGGCCCAATTTTTCTAGTAGCTCCTTCTGAGGCTCTGTCATCAGAACAAGAGCAAAGTCTGCTGAAGGAAATGTACCACTTGGGTCGACTGCACCTTGTGCCTTGTACAGGCGGACAAGTGTTTCACCTTTTTCTTTCATCACAAGCACCCACGTGTCTACACTGATAGCGTCATTAGTGTGACAATGTTATGGAGCAGCAATGTTAAACTGCTGTTTGATGTTATGCAGGGTTGAGCACTCTGCCAAGTGCACTGGCCTCAGCTTGGATGCCACAGATGTTCTTACTCGCTTTAGAATGGTTTTCATGGGCACACCCCTTTCTAGGTTCTCTGCTACGCTGGCCTTTTCCTTGTCGCTCATTCTCAAGTGCTGAATTTCTGGCTTATGACCGTAATGGTTTCTTTGATACCTGACTTTTATGGTGGTGCCTTCAGGTGTCGGACTCTGAGTATTGTCCATTGTGACGGTAATAAATGAAAGACATATCTTACCAGACCTACAGCTCCCCTGACTTTTCTCCCGACGGTCACTATGACCTTCCTTTTTCCTTGCCTCGCCTGATCTATTACAGTGATAGTGGATCCTTGTCCCTCCACTGGCCAGCTTTTCGGAGCCCGTGGGCAAAATGACCCAGCAGTTCTGGCTACTCTCTTCTTCTGCTTTCCATTCATGAAATTCTGTAATAAACGCACAAAATAACATTAGATAGTGACAAGTACCTTGTGGAGAGAGATACAAACAAAAATAATCACATTGAAGGTCTTGGACATGGGCTAATGTAGCATTTATTTTACTCCCTCACCTTCAATTCGACCGTGTCATGAGGTCATCCTTGATATTGCTTAAGTTTCTGTTGAAATTGAATTTCAAATGCGGTGCACCATAACTTCAAAAAATTTATCATATTAGTTTTGTTTTAATAAGAAACAAATATGAAACTTAAGCATGATCTATGCTCACTCCTTCCTCAATATTGAATAAGACTGTACATTCACAGCAATGCTGTTACAATAAGACAAAGACGAACTGAGAGCACGTGGTGCAAGCTACGCCCCAGAACAGTGTGAATCCCTTCCCTCAGTTTCTTCTTGAAAAGCTCCTGCTTTTCAAGAAGAGCTTGATTTTTTACTGTACATAGGGGCTTGGCGAGGGAGTGTTCCATCGTCACGCGGTTATGATCTGGCTTGGGCATGCGCCTGGTTCGAAGAGGCAGCATTATGTGCCATTTCAATAAACCAGTTGCTAGTCTGCGTTCTTCCTGTCTTCTTGTACATTGGTGTCTTTTCCCAAGCGCAGTTTACGTTCACAAAAAGATGTCTTACCAAGTAGCCTCTCCTAACACACTCTTCTTAAAGAAAAAAGGATTGCGCGTGCGTCAAATTTCGCTCTACCTTATGAAATCTACAACCAGAGTCCTTCAATTGAAGGACTGTGGTACTACTAAAGAATTTTCCCAAAGTACGCCGGGAGACCAAGCCGCTGACAGCCGCAATTGCAAGTGTGGTCCTGGACCTACGTCGGCCTGCATTCGGACCTATTGCGGCCTGCACTGAGGCGAAGACTACACCACGCACGCAAGTAGCGCAGAGCAACGTCAGAACGCAGAGCAAATTCCTCCTCTTGTTTAAGTAAAAAAAAAAGGGGGGGGGGGTTGCGCGAGCGTCACATTTCGCTCTATTCTATGAAATGTACTGCTAAAGAGCTTGCCCACAATACGCTGGGAAACCATCCCGGCGACATCCGCAAATTCATGTATGGTCCCGGTTCTGCGTCTCTGCCGCATTGCAACGTGCACTGAGGCGAAGACTAAGCCACGCACGCATGTGGCACAGAGCAACGTCAGAACGCAGAACAGCTTACTCCTGTCGCTTAAAAAAAATAAGATGTACAAACGTCAAATTTCACTCCAGTTGCTGTGCAGGATAGCAGACAATGCCAAACGTATGTCATGTAGCGCATCGCTGGGAGCGCGCACACATGACTATACTATAGATGGATAAACAAACAAATTATATTTAACGAGGACACAAACTTCAAAATACCCCAAGGAAATAAATTAGGCACCTGCGCAAAAGCTGCTCTTCGCGAAACAGATGGAGAAAGAGAAAACAAAGGCCCGCAAAGCATAAACAACTGCCTTTTTGGAAGCACACTGCGCAACAAGAAATTAAAAAAAAGTCCAAGATATAATATTGCGTTTAAACGTCATTTGCTCACGATGACTGAGAATAAATTTAATAAAACTGTTCCTCACCCTTACTGTTCCGGAACACCAGGTGCACGTCAGCCTTGCACGTCAGTTGTGCGCAGCGATCTGGTGCACCGAATACTTCTCCATTGTAGGCAGGGAAGTGCCACATACGTCGCA
Organism: Dermacentor variabilis; assembly: GCF_050947875.1. Classification (NCBI taxonomy): domain Eukaryota; kingdom Metazoa; phylum Arthropoda; class Arachnida; order Ixodida; family Ixodidae; genus Dermacentor; species Dermacentor variabilis. The sequence goes on from NC_134570.1 coordinate 9,631,608, forward strand.
TTTCATCAATTTCTTGACATCCACGGCCATTTTATGAACGTTCCTGATGTGTTGCAGCATGTTCTTCCTCTGTATGAATAGTTTGCTGCAAAATTCGCAGCGACGATCGTCATCGCCGATGGCAGCTCGATCACAGACGCGCGCCATTCCGAAGCGGAGTAGGCGGCGTTTGGAAGCACGTGGTTTCTGTGTCATTGCACTCACTACAGCAATACAGAGAAGAAACCTCCCCAATCACGTGACACACTAGGTATTCGGTGGCCCCATAGGGACAGTTGGAAACCAACTTAGGGAACCAACATCCGGGAACGCAGGGTCACGTGGATGTTGCCTTCTATTGTTCACCGGCCTCAGCCGGCCTGCGGGGAGACGCATGTCACCGGGGCAGTCACCGGCCGTCTGGCTCATGACGTTTGTCCAGAGCGCGCGCCCATTGGTGGATGCTCGTGTGCCTCCGGATGGATGGATGGATGTTATGAGCGTCCCCTATGGAACGGGGCGGTGGCTTGCGCCACCAAACTCTTGCTACTATGCTGCCTACCTACCTAGGTTAATCAATGAGAAACAAAAAAAAGACACTATGAACTACCACGTCCAAATTTTCTGATACCCTATTGCGAACTGTGCTTTTGTACGTCTCCGTCTTTTGTCGTTTCCCTACTTTTCTTCCACCAATCCTCCAATCGCCTCTTACAGATGTCTATTGCGGACCTGTTTGCTTTACCATTGCTCCCGCTGAACCCAAGGGCTTCAAGGAGGCCAGTGGTGCCTAAATCGACCGCTGGATAGACGTCTTCACATTCTAATAAAATATGCTCCGTCGTTTCCCTAGCTTTACCGCAGCAAGCACATGCTTCTTCTTCCTTCTTATATCTCGCTTTATAGGTGCGTGTTCTAAGGCATCCCGATCTCGCTTCGAAAAGTAATGAGCTTCCCTTTGAGTTATCATAAATGGTTTCTTTCCTAATTTCGTTTTTTCCCCTTAAGTAGTTACTCATGGCAGGTTTCTTTTCCATTGCCGCCACCCATGAGATTAATTCAGCCTCTCTGACTTTCCGCTTGACCTTCTTTGTTGCTGTGTTGCCCACCCCACAGGCCGCATACTTGCTGGTAAGCTTCCTAGTTCTTTTCCTCCACTGTGAATCAATGTTTTGCCTGTACAGATACCTGAACACTCTCCCAGCCCATTTACTTTCCTCCATATTCCTCAGCCGTTCTTCATACTCAATTTTACTGCGAGCTTCCCTCACTTCAAAACTAGTCCAGCCCATATCCCCTTGCACAGCTTCATTTGTAGTCTTCCCGTGAGCGCCCAATGCGAGGCGACCCACTGACCTTTGGTTCCCGTCGAGTCCTGATTGTACCCCTGATTTAAAGCAAACAACCGCATTTCCAAAAGTAAGTCCTGGAACCATTACCCCTTTCCACATACCTCGGAGGACCTCGTACCTATTGTATCCCCATAGCGCTCTGTGCTTCATTATGGCTGCATTTCTCTTCCCCTTGACTGTTATGGTTTTTTCCTGTGTTTCCATATATCCGTTGCCTTCGTTTATCCATATACCAAGGTATTTATATTCTGTTACCCGAGGTATTTCTTGGCCCTGTATCTCCACTGTCTGTTCACTGTTTTCATTGAATACAATAACACCTGATTTTCTAACACTAAATTTCAAACCTAAATTGTTGCCTTCCTGTCCACAGATATTAGCCAGACGTTGCAAATCACTTTGCTTGTTTGCGAGCAACACAATGTCGTCCGCATAAAATAAACCTGGGAGTTGCTGCTCTATTACTGTACCTGCCTGTTTGTATGAGAGATTAAACCCGATATTACTTCCTTCTAGCGCCCTCTCCATCCTCACCATGTACATCATAAACAGCAGCGGAGATAAAGGGCACCCCTGCCTCAGTCCCTTGTTGATATGAACTTTCTCCGCGCTCCTCCTCCCTTCCCATTCAACGCAAACAGTATTTTCTAGGTAAATCTCTCTGAAAAGCTGTATACAATCGTTACCTAAGCCTTCCCCTTCCAGAATATCCCACAAAATGCTGCGGTCTACGTTGTCGTATGCTCCTGTAATGTCCAAAAAGGCCACATACAACGGTCTGCTTTCTGCTTTTGATATTTCAATACACTGAGTAAGAACAGACAAGTTATCATCCAAACGCCTACCTATTCTAAAGCCATTCTGAAGCTCTCCCAAAATGCCATTATTTTCTGCCCATGCTTGAAGCTTTAATTTGATTGCCTGCATTGCTAGCCTGTATATTACCGATGTAATGGTCAACGGTCTATACGAGTGAATTCTGTCTTTCTCCCCCTTACCTTTATAAATTAAATTCATTCTACTTTGTCGCCAACTGTCTGGTATTCGTCTATCTTTTAAAGTTTTTTCAACTGCTTTCACGAGAGCTTCCTTACTTTTTGGTCCCAGTTCATTTATCAGCCTAACGGGAACCTCGTCTAGCCCTGTGGCTGTGCGCTTAGGAATTTTCTCTTCCGCTTTCTTCCAGTTTAAATTTGTAAGCACTAGCTCCTTTCCCCCTTGGGTCTCTTTCATGCTCTTTTTTTCTTCAAATACAACCTCGTCCTTGCCTTTGAAAGATTCGGCTGTTACTTTTTGGATGTAATTTATTGCTGCTTCTCCTTCCAGTCTGTTTTCATCTTCGTCTAGGATATGTTGTTGTACTGTCGTTGACTTCCTGCCTAATAATTTTATGTGATTCCAAAATATTCTAGGTGCGGCCTTCTTTTTCTCACGTATTTCTGACAACCAACTTTCACTTTCACCTTTTAATTTTGCTTGCACCAGTATTTGAACCATAGACTTTTTCTCCCGGTATATTTCCCATTTACTGGTTACTTCATCCTGTGGCAACTGCGCCTTCTTTGCCTGCCTGTGCTCTCGAGATGCCTTCTGTCGTTCGGCGATCGCTTCTCGTATCTCCTTGTTCCACCAGCTTTTCGGTTTCTTTTTTCCTTTCCAATGAACATGTTGTTTCTCTTTCTGTATTTCTGTCGTTACTACACTTAGAAGCTCACCATATTCCCACCCCTTACTTGGCAACTTGCCAATTTCTTCCTCCACTCTAGTGACTATATTTGCTATTTGTTCAGCGTTCAAATTTGGACTGGCCATTTTGCTTTCGTTGCTCTCTTTCCCAACTACATATCCCATTTTCAAAATGATGCGTTTATGGTCACTCCCTATGCTGCTAAACCCTTCCTCATCGATGACCATTTCTCTCAACTTATCATGAATTCCTTCTGTCATCAGACAGTAATCAATGGTCGATTGCCGGTTTCCCACTTCCCACGTGATCTGCCCTTCACACTTAGGCCCTGTATTCACGATCACGAGGTTATGTTGCTCGCAAAGGTCGAGCATTGACTTCCCGTTATTGTCGGTATAGCCATCTAAATCCTGTATGTGGGCATTCATGTCACCTAATAGTACTATCTCAGCACCATTCCCGAAACCCCTAATATCAGCGCTTATGCATTCCACTAACTCTTTATTCTTCTCTGTGCAATTTATTCCGGTCCACAAATACGTAACTCCAAGCCAAGTTTCTTTCCCACTCATTGTACCTGATAACCAAAGATGCTCTTGACATTGTGAATTTACTCTTTTCCATTTGGCTCCCTGATGGATGAGCATTCCGACTCCCCCTCCCTTTCTTTCCGACTTAGTTCTGTTGCACCCTTCCCATACATAATTCTCAATAACTGGCGGCTCTTCTGAGTCTCTAAGGTGCGTTTCTGTAACCGCATACACCCCTATTTGTTCTCTATGTAACTGCTCCTCAATCTCTGCCCACTTTTCCTTTCTTCTACCGCCCTGCATGTTTATGTAGCCTATTGCATGGCGAGCTCTTGTTCTTGCTTTCCTCCTTTTTCTGTTATCGACGGCGATGCTCTTCTGATGTTCCCCTAGGGGACCTTCTTTATTACTACCTACTCTGACCTCCTGAGCGCCCGCGGGCCCCCTAAAGAAGCAACAGCGCGACCCCCAAGTCGCCAGCCCACTTCTCGTGCTAGCCTGTAATTGAAGTGGATCCCATCTCGTTTAAAACCACCACAACTTCTCACTTCCCTGTTTACTTCGACAACCTCGAAGCCTTTCTCTCGGCTCATTTTCCATATTGTCTCATTGGCAGCCATTACGGCTCTTTGTACGTGACTGTCACGCACAGGCACCTCCGGCACCGTGCACACCACGATCTGCACCTGAGGGGATAGCTCGCGCAAGTCGTCCACCCCCTTCGCCAAGCGCTGGGCTAGTCCTGGCCCTTTCCTGTTCAGGACGTCATTTAGCCCACCTGCTACTACGACAAGGTTGCGCACGTGGGCATTTTCCGTGAGCTTTTCTTTTGCTCGCTCCATGACAGAACCCAGTGTCTGTCCTGGAAATGTCCCTACCGCCACTCTTTTGTCGCCTTTCACCCTCTCCACAATTGCTTTTGAGCACCTAGCCATGTTTGAGTCGCCAGCGATAATCACCCTTTCACTCTCTCCTACCTCTCCGTGCTTCCCGGCTTCCTGTGGCTGCAGCGTCGCTTCACTCGGGGCGTGTTGCGCTGCTTCGCTATAGCTACGCCGATTCACCGGCGGTGAGCTGGCGACCGCTTGCTTTGGCTCCCTGCCTCCCACTTCGCCCTCGCTTTGGTGTCCTGACCCGACATTATCCGCTGCCCGAGTCTCAAGAGCGTCGAGCCGCCTTTGCAGTTCGGCGCTCCTTTCTTTCGCCTCCCCAAGCTCGGCCACAGTCCTCACCAACTGCGCGGCCTGGGCCGCCTCCACCTTGACGAAATTTTCAACCTTCGCCTGCAGTGCTGCCCGCTTCTCCTGCTCCTCCCTCAGGTTTGCCTTAAGCTCTTCAAACTTAGCCGCCCAATTCTCTTCCAGTTTTTGGACGGCTTCCCTGACGCCCTCGCACGACCTGCACGTGAAGCTAGACCCCACCGCGTCTGCTAAATTCTGAAATTTAGTCTCGTCGAGGAAGCACCAGCGCAGGCACTCGTCGCACTGCACTTGCTCCCCGTCCCCCGCGGCCTTCACGTTTTTCGATTTCATCGCTAGGCCTACGTCCCTAGGCCCAACGAGCAAGTTCGCCAAATCACTCACGCAAACCCGACCTCGACCGCTATCCCAAACAAAAACAAAGAATTACCACTCCCTACTCCATGTGAGAATCCGAAGAGCTAGCTGAAAGAACTACCCCCTAGGCCTAACGGGGGAGCCGCCAGACCTAGACAAAGCCGGTACGTTTCCTACTCCTACCAAAAATTCAAAATTTGCGCCCCTACTCCATGCAAAAGAAAACACTTCAAAACACTAGCTAATAAAGATAAAAGAGTACTTAGCTACGAACGAAGTCGCTGAAGCCTCGTCCACAGGAGCGTCCGCGAGCCACGACCGTTCCCAACGCGACCGTCCGCAAAATCGGAGGAGTAAACGCCCCCTTTTTTCTAAAGTTGTATCAATGGAGTGGCGAGAGCGTCTTGCTTGGCAGTGGAGCCCACCTGCTGAAATCATGAGTTTAATTTGCGGCACTGAAATATTTCTATCTCAGCTATTAATGAGCCGATTTGAAAAATTTTTCGGCAGAACGCTCCCTAGAGGACACGTAACAACTTCCAGCATATAACCAACATTTGCTATGGGGCCTGGTGAGGAGCCTTTTAACACATTGAGATGTTCCACGTGCGATGGCTGTATGGTTCACTGGGCACACACCAAACACAAGCTGCATAGTGTTAAGAGGAAGCTTTAGCTCGAGTGCTCCTATCTAAATACATGTAAAAGGAAAATTCGTTTTTCTTGGCAACCACTGCACCAAATTTGACAAGGTTTGTTGCACTTAGTAGGAAAGCTCAAAATCTAGTGACTGTTGGTTTGAAATTCTTGAGTTATGTCGTCAATTTTTTATTAAAAATTGGCAAAAATCGAAAATTTTCAAAAAACGAAACTATCAAGTTTACAACTCTGTAACTCAACCACTAAAAATGATAATACAATTCTGTGAATTGAATCTAATAGTACATCAAAAGCGGACAAAATTGATATGTTACACATGAATATACAAAAAATTTAGTCATAGGGAAATACAACTTTTGCAAAACCGTTGTAACCAACGTTACAAATTCACGCAAGATGTAAAATGACAAATTGAATTTGTCTGCTTTGAATGATCTAATGGATGCCGTTTACAGAACCGCGATATCAGTTCTTGATGCAGAGCTATGAATTTGTGAACTTCGTGCTTCTATTTTTTTCAAACGGCCAAATATTTGAAAATCGTTTTAAGAAAATTGAAGCCCTAAATCGAAATTCCGCTTCCAACAGTCACTAGAATTTAACGTTCTATTTCAGATGCAACAAATTTCATCAAAATCGGTCCAGGGGTTATCTCATAAAGACGTTTTTGCGTTTTACATGTATTTGAATAGGCCGCGTCGGAGTTGGGGCCGAGCTAAAGCTTCCTCTTAAAGCGTGTGTATCTTGGCAGCATAGAGTTTCTCACTGCATTACCTAGAGGGAAATCTGGCGCTGCTGCGCTGTGGTATGCATGGGAATGCCGGTATCTTGTGGATTCGGATTGGCATATCGTTCTCGTAGAGACAGGACAGCAGGACAATAGAGTTTCCTAGGAAACTCTATGAGCAGGACACCTTGAAGACGCGCTTGGCAAGTACCGTTCCGTCTGTCACAATGATTCATTTTCTACTAAAACAGCACGTGGAGAGCTGTTTTAGCTTTATTATTACGCGAAAACATGTTTTGTCTAACTATGAGAACTTGTTATTGTGTGTACGACTATATGTTACGTAAAAAGTATCAGCGGGCCGCTAAAGTTGGAGGACAGACGACAAGGTTCGCGCTCGCTTTGAGACAGTTGGTCGTCTGTTCTTGCTTTTCTTCGCTTGGGCATGCATTGTGGGTGAGTAAAGATATAATATGCGTGAATGGAAACATTTCATGAAGATTTTACTTTGAGAACGCGTTATTTGCGTAGCCATATCCACGTTTTAGACGAAGCCTCTTACAACACCAGCCAACACAGCCTCGTAGACACATATACCGTCATTCCCATGACGGCACGGTGCCCCCTTAAGAAACTCCCATAGACGGTGGCGCCAGATTACCCTCTAGGTGTTATAGTGAGAAACTCTATGCTTGCCAGTAAAATCAACGCCTCCTATAGGAGGCGTTGGTAAAATACGTTGTAGATGAAGCTATAGGCATATTTACCGGGGGGGGGGGGGGAGAGGGCACTTGCCTCCCTACTCTCAGGACTGGAGGGGCCGGGGAAACGTAGGCCATTTGCTCCCCGTTTTTGAAAGCCGGGTATACGGTGCCTCGGTCCCAACCAAGACCACTTGAGTCTACAGAAAGCTGCTTGAAGCCCTGATAATGGGTTCTGGCCTCTCCACCAGCTGCATGTGGAGCCTTGGCCACATTGGTTCTCCAGGGCACTCGTCACCCGTATTTATATACCAGGGTGTCAGAATGAAATGTTTGTTGTTATAGTTTTATAGCGTCCTCGATCACCCGTACCGGTGCGCACCGGGGCGTCTTGGTGCGCACTTTCATCCTCGACCAACCGCACCGGTGCGCACCGACCATCGGATGGATGGGATGGATGGATGTTATGAGCGTCCCCTTTGGAACGGGGCGGTGGCTTGCGCCACCAAGCTCTTGCTACTATGCTGCCTAATATCCTACCTAGGTTAACGAATGAAAAAAAAAACACTATGAACTACCACGTCCAAATTTTCTGATACCCTATTTCGAACTGTGCTTTTGTACGTCTCCGTCTTTTGTCGTTTCCCTACTTTTCTTCCACCAATCCTCCAATCGCCTCTGACTGATGTCTATTGCGGACCTGTTTGCTTTACCACTGCTAGAGTGTACTAGAACATCTTTCTAGTACACTCTATCACTGCTCCCGCTGAAGCCAAGGGCTTCAAGGAGGCCAGTGGTGCCTAAATCGACCGCTGGATATACGTCTTCACATTTTAATAAAATATGCTCCGTCGTTTCCCTAGCTTTACCGCAGCAAGCACATGCTTCTTCTTCCTTCTTATATCTCGCTTTATAAGTGCGTGTTCTAAGGCATCCCGATCTCGCTTCGAAAAGTAATGAGCTTCCCTTTGAGTTATCATAAATGGTTTCTTTCCTAATTTCGTTTTTTCCCCTTAAGTAGTTACTCATGGCAGGTTTCTTTTCCATTGCCGCCACCCATGAGATTAATTCAGCCTCTCTGACTTTCCGCTTGACCTTCTTTGTTGCTGTGTTGCCCACCCCACAGGCCGCATACTTGCTGGTAAGCTTCCTAGTTCTTTTCCTCGACTGTGAATCAATGTTTTGCCTGTACAGATACCTGAACACTCTCCCAGCCCATTTACTTTCCTCCATATTCCTCAGCCGTTCTTCATACTCAATTTTACTGCGAGCTTCCCTCACTTCAAAACTAGTCCAGCCCATATCCCCTTGCACAGCTTCATTTGTAGTCTTCCCGTGAGCGCCCAATGCGAGGCGACCCACTGACCTTTGGTTCCCGTCGAGTCCTGATTGTACCCCTGATTTAAAGCAAACAACCGCATTTCCAAAAGTAAGTCCTGGAACCATTACCCCTTTCCACATACCTCGGAGGACCTAGTACCTATTGTATCCCCATAGCGCTCTGTGCTTCATTATGGCTGCATTTCTCTTCCCCTTGACTGTTATGGTTTTTTCCTGTGTTTCCATATATCCGTTGCCTTCGTTTATCCATATACCAAGGTAATTATATTCTGTTACCCGAGGTATTTCTTGGCCCTGTATCTCCACTGTCTGTTCACTGTTTTCATTGAATACAATAACACCTGATTTTCTAACACTAAATTTCAAACCTAAATTGTTGCCTTCCTGTCCACAGATATTAGCCAGACGTTGCAAATCACTTTGCTTGTTTGCGAGCAACACAATGTCGTCCGCATAAAATAAACCTGGGAGTTGCTGCTCTATTACTGTACCTGCCTGTTTGTATGAGAGATTAAACCCGATATTACTTCCTTCTAGCGCCCTCTCCATCCTCACCATGTACATCATAAACAGCAGTGGGGATAAAGGGCACCCCTGCCTCAGTCCCTTGTTGATATGAACTTTCTCCGCGCTCCTCATCCCTTCCCATTCAACGCAAACAGTATTTTCTAGGTAAATCTCTCTGAAAAGCTGTATACAATCGTTACCTAAGCCTTCCCCTTCCAGAATATCCCACAAAATGCTGCGGTCTACGTTGTCGTATGCTCCTGTAATGTCCAAAAAGGCCACATACAACGGTCTGCTTTCTGCTTTTGATATTTCAATACACTGAGTAAGAACAAACAAGTTATCATCCAAACGCCTACCTATTCTAAAGCCATTCTGAAGCTCTCCCAAAATGCCATTATTTTCTGCCCATGCTTGAAGCTTTAATTTGATTGCCTGCATTGCTAGCCTGTATATTACCGATGTAATGGTCAACGGTCTATACGAGTGAATTCTGTCTTTCTCCCCCTTACCTTTATAAATTAAATTCATTCTACTTTGTCGCCAACTGTCTGGTATTCGTCTATCTTTTAAAGTTTTTTCAACTGCTTTCACGAGAGCTTCCTTACTTTTTGGTCCCAGTTCATTTATCAGCCTAACGGGAACCTCGTCTAGCCCTGTGGCTGTGCGCTTAGGAATTTTCTCTTCCGCTTTCTTCCAGTTTAAATTTGTAAGCACTAGCTCCTTTCCCCCTTGGGTCTCTTTCATGCTCTTTTTTTCTTCAAATACAACCTCGTCCTTGCCTTTGAAAGATTCGGCTGTTACTTTTTGGATGTAATTTATTGCTGCTTCTCCTTCCAGTCTGTTTTCATCTTCGTCTAGGATATGTTGTTGTACTGTCGTTGACTTCCTGCCTAATAATTTTATGTGATTCCAAAATATTCTAGGTGCGGCCTTCTTTTTCTCACGTATTTCTGACAACCAACTTTCACTTTCACCTTTTAATTTTGCTTGCACCAGTATTTGAACCATAGACTTTTTCTCCCGGTATATTTCCCATTTACTGGTTACTTCATCCTGTGGCAACTGCGCCTTCTTTGCCTGCCTGTGCTCTCGAGATGCCTTCTGTCGTTCGGCGATCGCTTCTCGTATCTCCTTGTTCCACCAGCTTTTCGGTTTCTTTTTTCCTTTCCAATGAACATGTTGTTTCTCTTTCTGTATTTCTGTCGTTACTACACTTAGAAGCTCACCATATTCCCACCCCTTACTTGGCAACTTGCCAATTTCTTCCTCCACTCTAGTGACTATATTTGCTATTTGTTCAGCGTTCAAATTTGGACTGGCCATTTTGCTTTCGTTGCTCTCTTTCCCAACTACATATCCCATTTTCAAAATGATGCGTTTATGGTCACTCCCTATGCTGCTAAACCCTTCCTCATCGATGACCATTTCTCTCAACTTATCATGAATTCCTTCTGTCATCAGACAGTAATCAATGGTCGATTGCCGGTTTCCCACTTCCCACGTGATCTGCCCTTCACACTTAGGCCCTGTATTCACGATCACGAGGTTATGTTGCTCGCAAAGGTCGAGCATTGACTTCCCGTTATTGTCGGTATAGCCATCTAAATCCTGTATGTGGGCATCCATGTCACCTAATAGGATTATCTCAGCACCATTCCCGAAACCCCTAATATCAGCGCTTATGCATTCCACTAACTCTTTATTCTTCTCTGTGCAATTTATTCCGGTCCACAAATACGTAACTCCAAGCCAAGTTTCTTTCCCACTCATTGTACCTGCTAACCAAAGATGCTCTTGACATTGTGAATTTACTCTCTTCCATTTGGCTCCCTGATGGATGAGCATTCCGACTCCCCCTCCCTTTCTTTCAGACTTGGTTCTGTTGCACCCTTCCCATACATAATTCTCAATAACTGGCGGCTCTTCTGAGTCTCTAAAGTGCGTTTCTGTAACCGCATACACCCCTATTTGTTCTCTATGTAACTGCTCCTCAATCTCTGCCCACTTTTCCTTTCTTCTGCCGCCCTGCATGTTTATGTAGCCTATTGCATGGCGAGCTCTTGTTCTTGCTTTCCTCCTTTTTCTGTTATTGACGGCAATGCTCTTCTGATGTTCCCCTAGGGGACCTTCTTTATTACTACCTACTCTGACCTCCTGAGCGCCCGCGGGCCCCCTAAAAAAGCAACAGCGCGACCCCCAAGTCGCCAGCCCACTTCTCGTGCTAGCCTGTAATTGAAGTGGATCCCATCTCGTTTAAAACCACCACAACTTCTCACTTCCCTGTTTACTTCGACAACCTCGAAGCCTTTCTCTCGGCTCATTTTCCATATTGCCTCATTGGCAGCCATTACGGCTCTTTGTACGTGACTGTCACGCACAGGCACCTCCGGCACCGTGCACACCACGATCTGCACCTGAGGGGATAGCTCGCGCAAGTCGTCCACCCCCTTCGCCAAGCGCTGGGCTAGTCCTGGCCCTTTCCTGTTCAGGACGTCATTTAGCCCACCTGCTACTACGACAAGGTTGCGCACGTGGGCATTTTCCGTGAGCTTTTCTTTTGCTCGCTCCATGACAGAACCCAGTGTCTGCCCTGGAAATGTCCCTACCGCCACTCTTTTGTCGCCTTTCACCCTCTCCACAATTGCTTTTGAGCACCCAGCCATGTTTGAGTCGCCAGCGATAATCACCCTTTGACTCTCTCCTACCTCTCCCTGCTTCCCGGCTTCCTGTGGCTGCAGCGTCGCCTCACTCGGGGCGTGTTGCGCTGCTTCGCTATAGCTACGCCGATTCACCGGCGGCGAGCTGGCGACCGCTTGCTTTGGCTCCCTGCCTCCCACTTCGCCCTCGCTTTGGTGTCCTGACCCGACATTATCCGCTGCCCGAGTCTCAAGAGCGTCGAGCCGCCTTTGCAGTTCGGCGCTCCTTTCTTTCGCCTCCCCAAGCTCGGCCACAGTCCTCACCAACTGCGCGGCCTGGGCCGCCTCCACCTTGACGAAATTTTCAACCTTCGCCTGCAGTGCTATCCGCTTCTCCTGCTCCCCCCTCAGGTTTGCCTTAAGCTCTTCAAACTCCTCGATCACCGGAAGCGCACCCTGTTGGAGCGGTTTTCCATTGCCCCGTCTCGCACCGAGAAAATCGGCGGTGCGCCGGGGTGCAATCCCAACAAGCACTGCGGGACGCGCGCGCGCACTGCCGACTGCACAACTGTGGATGCTCTGGCCCGATAGCTGCGGTTGCAACGGAGTTGACGGAGTTGGCCAGTGGAGATGTCGGCAATGAGAAAGGAAGCGCTGCTAATTGACGCAACCGATGAGTTTTTTTCAAGTTCGTCTGACAGCGAAGACGGCATGCTTATCGACCTCTTCCAAAAACAGTGTGGTGAAAAGCGGCCGAAAGTGGACAGGTTCGTTGAAAGGGTCGTCAGGAATGGCTCGTCAGGATTAATTATAAGATCCATTGGTGTTTGCTTGCAACCAGGTATGTCGGAGCACGCAGTTTGACAAGGTTCGAGCGCTTGCCGCAGATGCTCAGCACCTGCAAACAACAAAATGTGCGCGCGCGCGTGTTCGCGCACGTCTTGCGCGCCAGGGGCAAAGTAGCGCTGCATGCAAGCTCGTTCCCTGCAATGGGTGCAGTTTTGTCCTCGATGTTGACCCTCCGCAGTGCGCCACCACGGCGGTGCAAGGCGCACCATTCTGGTTTCGGGGCAACCCCGGGGCAAGGTGATCGAGGACGCTATCAGTTTCGTTCGACTTAAAAAAGCTTCGTTTCTGTTCTGCTTCAGAATGGAAAAAAAAATGATCTGTCATGGTTCATAACAGTTTTGGTTCACATGCTAAAATTTTCAAAGCAACATAACGATAAACGCATAGTATTTATCTTTCTCAATAAGTGAACTATGATTTCTATGACCTCAGAAGCACGTCATTGAGTGTATTTGCCAAAATGCGAGGCCACTGTTACAATAGAGAGTTTTAGAATAGGGGCCCCAAACGTTTGGGGGCCCCAAAGAAATAGCGTCGAAGCCACTGCGCATGCGCAAGACGCAAACTCCGTTTGGGTTTTGCGTTGGGAACGCTATTTCACCGATTTAGCGGGTGCCCAAATAGCGGCCCAAAAGCTTTGCGTCGGCAAACATGGCGGCACCCATCGAAGCGACGGCTCTAACCTAGCACCAAACTGGGTTCGATTCGCGGTAACGCGTGAAGTTCGCAAGCTAGGAGAAGTGAGTGCAGTTATCGCTTTCTCTCAACTAGCGTGTGTTATGAAGATTGACTCATTAGACGCCGCTGATTTTGAATTCGATTGTGGATTTTATGGCTCGTAGGCCTAACACGGCTAAGCTTGGCTGGTGAAGGCTAGTAAAGTTGGTTTGCTCAAAACTAAGCGCAACTAATTGTTTGCTGCTTACAGAGAATAACCTCTAAATTGTACTTAAACGCGAGTACACGCAAGTAAAAATTATTATTTCTATCATAAAATGGTATATTTTATTTAATTATTTCTAATAGTTTTTCTTTGACGCCGTAGTGGCGCTGTCAGCGCAAGACGCTATCCGCAAACGTCAAACCCTATTCTAAAACTCTTCACTCCTACGTGCCCCAACGCTAACACCCGCAAAGCTCTTTGGGGCCCCAAACTATTGGGGCCCCTATTCTAAAACTCCCTAATAAAACGAACTTAAACGAACATAAACTAACTATAAAGCTTCGGTAACAAAGCATTGTACCCTCAGAAAACGAAACGATACGCACTTCAGTGTCCATGTCCTGGGTTTTGCTACGCTACTGTCTGCTAGTGCACCAAGTGGCAGGCCTAGATTAGTGCAGCACTTGACCGCAGCTGTCGCTCACACTATCCCTGCCTTAGAGTTACTGTATGTGCTACCGTATGGTAGCATATACAGTAACTCTACCCTGCCTGAGACATGCCCTTATGCGGACCCCTGAGATGCGGGCTAATTCTGATGTTGCCTGATGTCAGTTATTTCAAATTGCCAACTTCCCCCTCGAACTGAAAACCGAACGAAAATATTCCGGTTTCCCTCCGAAACAAAATAACTAATGTTTCGATTACGTTTTCCTTCCGGTCAAAAATATCATTTTTCTTTTCATTTCGTTTTATTCCATTCCAACAGACTGGTATATAGCACACAGGTTCTACTCGGTTCCACTTGGTAAATTTCCCCACCTCCACAAGTCTGCAGTTGTATTTCAAGACTTGATATAGGCATTGATTCGGGCTACTTGGTCTATCATACTAGGAACCTCAATAGTGCAATTGAGGTTCCCAGTACTTTCAAGACTGCTTTGATTTACATTCTTTAAAAAATTTTATGCCCTTTGAGGCGTATCTTGTCCCACAACAATAATTGTTATCAGTCTTTTCCCGCATTTCCTTTCTTTAACGCTGCGAGCCCGGTACTTCCAAGTCACGGTACACAATCAGGAGTGAAAGGGAAAAGTAGGCCATTTGCTCCCCCCCCCCTACACACGCACACTTGTAAAAGCAGGCACTGTCAGCTGCACACTGCACAAATACAACAAAACAACAGCTGAGGCCAAGTTTTCTCTCAGAATCGCGCCCACATAGGTATGATTAATTTATTACGTATCCCCTGCTTGGGCAGATAGGATTGTCTTTCAGGCCTCGATGCCAGTGCTGTCCCATATGATACTCGGCCGGCTGCACTAAACAGCTAAGGGTTACCCGTACTTTGCAGGGCAATACGCCTGCGAGATGTGCCTTACAAGCCTGCATTGCTGATAAAGCTGTCGCTAAGCTGTCCAAAACAAGTTTAATCTACTGTCACTTGCATCAGTTTGTTGCGGCTGTCTAACCTAACCATTTTTGAAAACACAAAATCACATTTCATTTTATAATTTACCGGTATTTAATACGTGTTGCCATTTTAACGCTAGATTTAGTGACTTCTTTGTTTATGGCAAAGTTCGCTATTCAGCAATTGGCTACTTTTTTAGTGACTTGAATAAACAGTTGGCGATATTTGAACGACTTATAAGTTAGAAACGTTGTTTGAAAAATCCCCTTCTAGAAGACGGCTTAATATTCAAAAGCTACATGCAAGTAGCCGAAATTCGCTGTATGATGCGTAGGCACCATGACCATGATGAACCAATGGCTGCCTTCACTTGGGTAGCCTTCACATTGCGATTGTGCTTCACAGCACAGTGGTCATCATAGCTTTCAAATAGTGCTCACAAAGTTGAAGTTTCTTTATTATTGTTGACTGAAGCACAACAGGAGGCGCGGCAGGGGGAAACATTGGAGGCGTACATCATTCTTTGTGTATTGTATCGGTTGGGCTGGTGAAATTGCAACCGGATGAGTGGCGTGAACTAACAGTGGCGGTGATGGAGCAGGGAATGTGAGGGCCTCCGCCTAGGTCGCACAGCGGTGTTCAGTCGATGCAGGTGCAGTGTTAACAAGAGGAAAGGTGGACCGGAGCACTTAGTGCACTTCATCTTTTACAACACTCACAATGGAGCTCATTGTAGCCCGTGACGCGCCGTAAACCTTCTGCATTTCTTCGCGCACAACGGTGCTAATGAGTTCTCGGAGGTTGTCATCGTTGCTTCCAGTGGCCGTGAAAATATCGGAAGGGGATGCCACGTTCACTTGCCGCTTGTAGAAGTTCGATCGCTGCTGAAGCACCTTCTCCATACTTACAGCCTCAGATAAAAATTCAGCGACAGTCTTTGGAGGGCTCCGCACCAGTCCAGCGAAGAGCTGCTGCGCATCACTCCTTCCATCAGGTGACGCAACTTCTTGTCCGCGGTCATTCCTGGGGCTGCTCATCTGAAGATGCATGTCATGTCTTCGAAGAACGTGGTGACACTTTCATTGGGAAGCTGGATGCGGGCCTGGATCACTCGTTCTGCTCGTTCGCGACGATCAGCACTGGCGTATGTGTCTAGCAGCTGATGGTGGAACTCAGGTCACGACGTCAGTTGCTCCTCACGGTTTTGAAACCACGTACGCACGCCGTCCACCAGGCAAAAATACACTTTTGTAAGTTTAGTCATGTCGTCCCATTCGTTGTACTCGGCCACGCGCTCAAAGTAAGCCATCCAGTCTTTGACGTCTTCGAACATGTCGCCATGAAACAACTTTGGAACCCGTGGGTTCTGAAGTGTGTACTTTGTCGTCATCACGCTAACCATACCAGTTGAGGTGGTTGGAATCGATATGTTGACTTCCAGAGCCAGTCCCCTGATCCTTCGGCTGGCCTGATAGATGGGATCGAGTCTCTATTGGCACACCCAGCACCTCCACCACTTTGTCACGTGTCTTCAAAGAGGACTTACTATATTTAATGAAGACAGCTGGCTCCCGAAAAACACGGCGGTGGGACTCGGCTATCGAGCGAGCGGGGGTAGCATGCGCGCTTCGTCCTTCTTGTCCTTCCTGCCTCTTTCACTGTGCCCCCTACTGCAGGTGGCAATATAGCACGCCCACAATGCCGAAAGTGTGATTGAGTGATAGGAAACTTGCAAAATACGGGGACATGAGAATATATGACGTGCGAAGGCAAAGGAAACCCTACTACCAGGAAACCCCTACCCAAGGGCCCCCCTCCCCAATAATTTCTTTTTAAATATTAAGCGCATACCCCCCTCCCTCCCCGCCCATGCCACCACTCGATCTCACACACATTTCTAAAGCGCTGCCAAATCAATCTTGAGACTTTTGACAGCTATTCTGCAGTCAACATTTTCTTGCCTTTTTCACTCCGTTTGGATGGTGGTAGTTATCGGCATCTCCGGGATGTGAAGGCCAGTTTTCTCATCGATTCGGTGCTCCCGCAATGAACTCAGGATGCGTTCAGTTGTCAACATCTATTCAACAGTCATGTGCATTGCTGTTGCTTCATTAGTTCAACCTTTCTTTAGACTGATCCAGGGAACAGGAAAGGGCTTCGGTTTGTAGTAAGCTGACCTGTATGCTCGTGGAACAGGTCGTGGCCGAAGCAAACGCCAGTTGTGTTTAACATTTCCTTTGCTTCATTATTTCCCCGAGCGATGGCTCGCCGTGACGCTAGCAGATCCTCGAAATCATACACTTGCGATATGGGTTAGACAAGGTGGAAAATAAAATAATGCGAAACAGCGTCCATCATCAAACCCTGCAATAACCGTTAAACCCAAAAACGATATGACTGTCACCCGTTACCTCCTCTGGTTTTTCCCTAATTGTACAGCACTTTTAGTGCAAAATTGGCAACTGGGAACAAGAGTCGCAAGGAGTAGAGAAATTAAGCGATCTACTAAGGGAGAGAGCCAAAGCAACAGCCAAACAGGAAGGAAAAGCGAAAAGTAACAAGTTTAACTGTTCTTTTTTGTGAAAATGTTTATAGATCAACATGTCTTTATTTAGAAAGGAAGTAGAGAATAATTACTTATGTTTTAAATGACGTTTCTACAGTTATCAGTCAAGCCACCTGACGTAGCCACGGTTCTCTGCTGTGCTAATGTGGATATTTTTCTAACCTTCCGCAGTGGGCGCAATACGTCTAGAGCCGCAGCATCCTGTGCCTATACGGTTGTATGGGACTGGTGGCCACTGTGATGGTTGGGTTCGGGCATGAAATAGATGGTAGCTGGCCCATGCCGTCGTCCAACTTATCCACGCTGAGGATGGTGTTGAAGGGATAGGCTTGTTCTCATCGAGAACGAGGAATATGGGATTTATTTACAGTATCTACATGAGAATGTTACAGATCATCAGTCTAGCATGACTGAAAGAGGAATGCACATCAGCAGCCGCGCCACAGCTGCTTATAAACATTCTGTGCTCCCCAGATCCCTAGGTGAAGGAAAACGGTCGTTCAACTTTCGACCGATGGGAGTGACCAAAGTCATCGTCGCTGACCTGCCTTTGAAGGGGAGGGTTTACACACTCACTTGCGCACAGGTTTCACTGACCACACCGAAGTGAGAGGGTTCTCACAGACACTGTGCTGCCCTGAGCAGGCGCCTCTTTATCCCAGAGTCGATTCCGCAGACAGTGGCTGCCGCGTCTGTTCATTGACTGACTGACGACTTCTAAACTGCATGAGACGGCACCGAAAAACATCTTCCTGGAGCTCCCCTGCTCCAGACAGACCGTGACGGTGTCGGCGTACACACTAACAATACTTGCTCCGCCGACTGCGTCTAGACATCTCGGCACCATGCCGTTGGGGACGCGCCGCATTGTCCTCCTTACAAAACGAGTCTCCGCCACAGCCATGATGGCGCCGATGGGCTGGGGACTGACGTATTGTCACCCTTTAAAGCGAGTCGTCGCAGCAGACATGGTGGCGCCTTTCCGACGGTCGCTTCCCCGAAGATCACCAGCCCCCACCGGTCGAACGTAACAGCTCCTCCATGGCCCTAAAATCTCGACTGGCCAGTGCTGATAACCGCTGGGCAGGAAGAGAATGGCTGGTGGCAAAGGGGGGGGGGGTGCCTTGGCTTGCAGCGACCAGCTGTGAAATGATGAAACCACCCAAAATATCCAACAAGGACAGGCAACTGCAAAACGAACCCCACAACACGGCTCTGCACCGAGATGTATCTTGGATCTCACTTTAGACCCGCCAGGCTTAAAAAAAAAACAGAAGTGCAGAAACAACAAATGCTGCATTTCGCTACGCCAATTTTTGAAGGAATTTCGTGCTGACAAATTGAGCAATCATGGAGGGAGTCCTGCTAAATGAGAGGGGATTTTCTTGGCTTAACAAAATTAACAGTAACAACCCCAAAATTTAGGCAAGATCCCTAAACGCAGAATTCAAATTAGCCTGCTCAAACCATCCGCATTGCGATGCAACTTTCCCTTCTTATATCTAACGGAGAAGTACTCTTGGAGAGTGAGGCGCCATCGAAGCAAGCGGCCATTTTTGTGCGACATTTGATTGAGCCACGTCAGAGGACAGTGGTCGGCCTCGAAGATGAACTTCGCTCCGTACAAGTAACACAACTTCTGGGCTGCCCAAACCAAACAAGCACATTTCTTCTCAGAAGCGCTGTTATTGTTCGGCTGGAATAGAGGATAGGATGTTCCTCATTATCGTTGCTGACCTAAGTACCACGCGCATACCCTTGTCGCTTGTGTTGCACTGAACTATGAATTACTTTGTGTAGTCTGGCGCATGAAGCACAGGACGAGAAACCAATAGCGTTTTCAAACCTTGGAAAGCGTTTCTTTGTCCTTATCCCAGTGCACGCTATTCGGTGCTCCCTTTTGGGGGGCATCCGTTAAAGGACTTGCTTTTGTGAGTAATTCGGAATGTACCGTTGGTAGTACCCCACAAGTCTAAAAAATGAACGAATGTCTGTTTTCGTGCGCGGCTGTGAAAATTTTCCAATTGTAGCTGCTTTCAGCTCGGCTTGCCCTCTAGTGCCCTGGCGGACAACATGGCCCAGATAATTAAGCAACCTGCGAGCAGCCAAACCTACGCTTTTCCGCCTTCATCGTTAAGCCGGCTTCCCTCAACCGTGAGAACACCTGTTTGAGGTGCGATACGTGCTGTTCCAGCTGTCCGAAAAAATTGCTACGTCGTGAAGATATGGCAAGGCGAACTCCTGCAAGTCCTTTAGGACAATATCCATTAACTTAAAGAAGCTAAACGGCACATTCTTCAGCCCGAAGCTGAGGGCGAGAGGGTGAAAAGTGCCTACAGGCGAGATAATAAGGCATAGCGGCTGGCACTTTCTGAAAGGAAAACTTGCCACTATCTCCGCACGAGATACATAGTTGAAATGTATTTAGCAGTGCTAACTCTTTCAATTTGTTCCTCAATGTTGGGTATCGGGTACAGCTGATCCCTAGTGATGGCATTTAACTTCCTGTAGTCAACACACAGACGAGGTACTTTTAGGGGTTTCTACAAGTATTAGTGGTGACATGTAGTCACTCTCAGCAGGCTCAATAATTCCCAACTTTAGCATGTGCTGTATCTCTGCCTCCATAATTTCTCTCTGTTGTGGAGACACCCTGTAAGGCTTTGATATCTTACGGGTTCGGTTGATGTCAGCTTTATTTCATGCGTTATTAGTTCGGTTCTACCTGGCCAATCGCTGACTCTGTCGAGATATTCTCCAAACAGCCCTCTTAGCTCATCTAGCTGCTCGGGCATAAGAGCGTGAGAGCTTACCGAATGTTTTACTACTTCTAGGCTGATTTCAGAGTTGGCGGTCACCTTATACTGATTAAACTTGATACTAGTGTCATACTGCTCTTTGATGGTACAGTTAACGACTCCGCTCCGCTCTACATATGGTTTCATCAAATTGCAGTGGTATGTCCTCACCTCCTTCCTGCGACCAGGCATTTTCAGAGCATAGTTAGTATCTGAAAGTTTGTGCAACACTTTAACGGGCCCATCCCAGTGAACTTCAAGCTTGTTCTTTCTTGAAGGTTCGAGGATCATTACCTGGTCTCCGGCGTTATACGTACGAAGCCTCGCATTCTTGTCGTAATAGAACTTGGCATTCTTTTGAGCTACTCCCATGTTATTTTCGACTAGTTTTTGGGTTGCACTTAGCCGTTCTAGCAGATTTAGCACGTACTCTACCACTGTCGGACTCTCTTCTCTTTCCTCCTACATCTCTCTTAACATTCTCAGTGGAGAACGGAGTGTCCTCCCACGCCCTAGTTCTGCTGGCGAAAACCCTGTAGCCTCATGGGGAACCGTCCGCAAGGCAAAGTGGCCGGAAGGCAATTCTCCCAGTCCTCCTTGTGCTCGTGACATAGCGCCCTCAAAACTCGCTTAAGCACTGAATGCCACTTCTCTACACTCTTTGATTTGGGGTGATAGACGGAACTGTGTGTTAACTTTACCCCGTACTCTTGTAAAAATGTGGAAATCAGCGTGCTGGTGAATACTGAACCTTGATCCGCCTGAATTTCGGCTGGAAACCGAACTCGTGCAAACACTGTCAAAAGCGCGTCTACTACTTCGGTGGAGCTGAGCTCTTTCAGAGGGACTGCTTCTGGAAACGTTGTAGCCAGACTCAGCATGGTAAACAAGTACCTGTAACCTGACTTTGTCTTTGGTAGAGGCCCTACCGTGTTTATCACAAGTCGTCTGAAAGGTTCTGAAGTTAAGGGCACTATACCTTTAGTGGAGCTTTCCAGGTTTCTCCTGGTTTACCCGAGCGCTGGCCGGCGTCGCATGATCTTACAATGTTTTCTATGTCTTTGAAACAGCCAAGCCAGTACTATTCGATAAGCAATCTTTCCTTTGATTTGTTTATACTTAGGGGGCCAGACTACCCATTCCCATGACAGAGACTCAAAAGGTCCTCCCTGTACTTAGTAGGTACCACTAACTGATCTAGAATACTACCCTTTTGGTCTCTGTAGTGCCGATACAATCTTCCTCTCTCTTGTATCATCATGTTGCACCTAGCAATGCCTGGTTTAGCTGTGTGATGTAGTTTAGCTAAGCTGTCATCATTCTTTTGCTCGGCTGCCAGTGGCTCTGTTTTCACACGTAAGAGCTGATCAAAGTTCTTTGAGGCCAGTGATAGTAATGACCCTGCCTCGCTTGCGAGTGCGTCAGCTGGCTCATCCTGCAGGCGTGAACTTTGACACCCTAGTGATACGCTCTTATTGAACTGGTCAGCTGGCAGGCTTTCCTCAACAGTTATTTCGTCCGCTGAGCCTAGCTCGGATTCGGCTACAGAAGTTACCTCTTTTGCTACTTCCGCTGGAGCAGCTTTCGCATTTTCAGCTGAAAGCGACACGATTTTCTGAGCTTGGCCTCGTGTCAACGCCTGTACTACGCCTTCTCCCAGTTTAAGCCCTTTGTCACACAGTAACTGATCCGACCGATTCGAAAAAGTGTAAGGGTACTGCAGCAACAAAATTTGGGAACTGCCGTCTCGGTCACGAGCTCCCGGAATGGCCCACTGATTTTGACTTCTGCCATGGGCAGACACACGCTGTGTTCTTCTACAACCTGTTTGATCCATGCTACTTCTCCAGTGAAGTCATCTACAGTCACGTAAGACGGATGGACAATGTCCATAGTGGCGGCACTGTCCCGCAGCAGCCGGCATGGTTTGCCATTACCTTGCAGGTTGTGAAGATAAGGGCTTAAAAGTTCCATATTCTCGTCTTTTTCATCCACGTAGGAGACAACTATGCTAGGCTTCCCGCAGTTTACCGCGATATGTCCTAGTTTGTGGCACTTATAGCAGCGGATAGGTCTAAAAGATTCGAATTTTCTTTTCTGCTCTTTTTGCAAGGTTTCTTCGCTTGATTTCTCCTCACTCTTTTCTGAGGGCTTTTCCTCCACATCTACAGGCTCCGGTCGTCTAGTCTGCGAACCCTTTTTGAACGGGAATGGTTTCCGTGGTCCATTTCGGCCGTCCCAATTTCTGTCCTCGGTGTTCAGCTTTCTACGTGTTGCGTACTCTTCGGCTAATTCAGCCGCCCCTTCCACAGTGTTTACATCTCCTCTGTCTTGCACCCACAGCTTCACAGATTGTGGGATGCTTCTGTAAAACTGCTCTAGACACCTGCGTTCAATAATCATGCCTCTGCTCTCGTATGCTTCTGCGCTTTTCAACCTCTCGACTAGGTTGACCTTTAAGCTATATGCAAACTCCGGATATCCCTCGCTATCCTTCTTGCCTGTGCTTTTAAACCTCTGCCGAAAAGCTTCGGCTGAAAAGCGGTACTTTTTCAAAAGAGTAGCCTTAACTTTCGCATAATCATATGCATCTTGCGCACTGAGTCTGCTGATTACTTCCGCAGCCTCACACGGCAACATAGACAACAACTGCTGTGGC
The DNA here is from genome assembly GCF_050947875.1 of Dermacentor variabilis. NCBI lineage: Eukaryota > Metazoa > Arthropoda > Arachnida > Ixodida > Ixodidae > Dermacentor > Dermacentor variabilis. The sequence continues at coordinate 9,654,456 of NC_134570.1, forward strand.
CCATGTACTCGGGCCAAAGTTCATCTTCTTGCAATTCCTTTCAAAATTTCCTAGGAACAAGCCTATGTCGTTCCCGACCTCAAATGGCTTTAATAGCCTGTCCATGCGGTACGATTCTGCCTCACTTGATCGTCCCAGAACCCCTTCACTTCCTTGAGACAACTCCAAACGTTTTCTTTCAAGCTCAAGTTGCATTTTTCTCAACTCGCGTTCCTCTCTGTCCCGTTCTTCTCTTTCCCTTAGAAGTTCTAGTCCAATTTCAATGTTTTCCTCACTGGCCTTTTCGTAAATCAGCTACAATAATTCCCATTTTAGCCTTTCCTTGTGTACCTCTAGGCCCAGTTCCTCACCAACAATCAACAATTCGTCTCTCAGCAGTGTCCTTAACTCCATGATTGCTACTCCATGATTACTCCATGATTGCCCTTGGTTGCCGAAGTCGGGCCAACCGTTTTGCAGTCGGCCGGAGACGTCGGGCAGACTTTTTGCCACGGACTTTTTGTTGCTTGGGTTTACTGCCTTGATGCTGCTCGCTAAACCTACCTAGGAAAACGCAACCTAGCTAACAATCAACAATCCAGTTTCCCTACTGCTCTAAACAGAACAACCACAAGATGAAGCCCAGAGAGTCAAAGCAAGAACCAAGCACTCACCGCAGACACTGTACCACGTCGCAAAGTCCGCCTCACGGCTGTCAGCCAGTTGTGATGGTTGGGGTCGGGCATGAAATAGATGGTAGCTGGCCCATGCCAACGTCCAACTTATCACGCTGAGGATGTTGTTGAAGGGAGAGACTTGTTCGCATCGAGAATGAGGAATATGGGATTTATTTACAGTATCTACATGAGAATGTTACAGTTCATCAGTCTAGCATGACTGAAAGAAGAATGCACTCTCAGCAGCCACGCCACGGCTGCTTATAAACACACTGTCCTCCCGAGATCCCTAGGTGAAGGAAAACGGTCGTTCAACTTTCGACCGATGAGAGTGACCAAAGTCATCGTCGCTGACCTGCCTTTGAAGGGGAGGGTTTACACACTCACTTGCGCACAGGTTTCACTGACCACACCGAAGTGAGAGGGTTCTCACAGACACTGTGCTGCCCTGAGCAGGCGCCTCTTTATCCCAGAGTCGATTCCGCAGACAGTGGCTGCCGCGTCTGTTCATTGACTGACTGACGACTTCTAAACTGCATGAGACGGCACCGAAAAACATCTTCCTGGAGCTCCCCTGCTCCAGACAGACCGTGACGGTGTCGGCGTACACACTAACAATACTTGCTCCGCCGACTGCGTCTAGACATCTCGGCACCATGCCGTTGGGGACGCGCCGCATTGTCCTCCTTACAAAACGAGTCTCCGCCACAGCCATGATGGCGCCGATGGGCTGGGGACTGACGTATTGTCACCCTTTAAAGCGAATCGTCGCAGCAGACATGGTGGCGCCTTTCCGACGGTCGCTTCCCCGAAGATCGCCAGCCCCCACCAGTCGAATGTAGCACCACGCAACGTTACACAACTTCCCAAATGAAACGAGTCGGTTTTGGCACTTAACTTGGTAGAGCACTGAACGAGGGATACAAAAAACTGTGATTGTTCCGAAAATATATATTTTTGCATAATTCTGCCAGAGCTAATTCAAAAAACGCTACTAGAAATCTTTGTTTTACACTATCGCTTGTTTACTTCTTCTTGGCAGTGTTCTTGCTGCGCTTCTTTCATTCGCGAGTCCATTTGATGTGGTTCCTTGTTTGCCATGTTAAGGAGAGGTGTATCTGACAGGCGTACCTGTGAGATACACCTTATTTCAATTCTTTTTTGCGGGTTTACACGTCTTTATGGGTTTACACGTCTTTTACACGTCACATTTGTACTAGTATAGGTACCCTACCCACATTTGCATAGCCTACTACTATATGACAGTGGTTGTAGAAAAACTGGATAAGCTTAAGTTCAAGGTACGGTACAGTACATTCCTGCATTTCTGAAAAATAAACACCATGCAAATATGTCAAATTATGTCAAACATGTCAAATTACGCAGGGTGTGCAGAAGCAGAACTGGATTAATTGAAGCACAAGGCACAGTCCAGGCGACACTATGGAAGCATTCGACCGTTCGAATGCTTCCATAGCTTCCAAATCAACAGTTCTGTGCCCGCTGCTGTAGCTTTGCAGCTATAGCATTGCTAGAGATCGCGGATTTAAACTCGACCATGGTATCCGCATTGCGACAGGGTCGAAATAGAAAATGCACGTGCACTTAGATTTTGGGACACATTATAGAACATCGCGGTGTCAAAATTATTCCGGAGTGGTTTTGGCACGTGCATCCCCATAATCCAGTTCAAGTTTAATACTTTTGCCATGATGCTATGTGCCAAGTGAGGCAATTAAAATGCTCAACCCTCTCAGAGGTTATGAAGTATGGTGCACAACAATACCTCAAGAAAACACCTCTCCCTGTGTGTTATGTGTTCTACACAGACAAACAGCAGTGGTGCACGTAAGGTAGCATTTAACATCTAATCACTACTATCGTGTTAGAATAAATGTTGAAGAAATTAAGCTTTCGCCGTCAACATTACCGCTATCATCAAAGCAACCAGCACAGGAAGCTTCGCTTACATCAATTCGCACTGTGTGTGGGGCCTGCATAACTTTTATTAATCATGTAAGAAGACAACAAACAATGACACCGAGGACAGCATAGGGAAAATTACTTGTACTTACTAAATGAATTAAAGAAATGATAAATTTCAATGAAATATTAAAAATCGACCAGTGAAATTTGCCATTAGACAGGAAGAAGACGCAGAACGAATCGCTTGAGGCACGAAACGTGAACGATCTCTGAACCACGGTAACAACGATTCGAAGAAAGCTCAACGGGAGCAACACGATGGTCAACTGGGGATGTTTGTTCAGTAATAATGTAGGATCCAAGGAAGTGTGATTAAAATTTCTCACACAATCCGGGTGTATGAATGGGCGTCCAAAGGAGCACTTCCTCTCCAGGACGAAAGGAGACATCTCGACGAGAGATGCAACATTTCTTGCGATCTAGTTGACTGACTCCTGCGTTGAGGCAAGCACGTTGGCGACATTCAAGTCTCGAGAGGAACTGTTCGGATATATTGACCGGGCTGTCAGATTGGGGCATTTAAGAAAGCGGAGTCGATAGTGAATGTCGGCGAAAGGCCGTAAACGAGGCAGAAAGGTGAGTACCCCGTAGTTCGTTGGATAGCGGTGTTGTAAAAAACGTCACAAAAGGTAGAAGTTTGTCGAGGTTGTCGTGGTTTGGCCTGATATACATTCATATCATATCCGTTAGTGTGCAATGAAATCGCTCTGTTAAGCCATTCGTTTGAGGGTGGTATGTAGATGTCGTCTCATGAACTGTGCCACAAGCTCTGAGTACTTCTTCGAATGTAGCTGACATGAAAGTCTTGGCACGGTTGCTCAACAGAACACGAGGTGCAACCATGATGCAGCACAATGGTGTCCAAGAATAACATGGAAACGTATGAGGCCGAATTAGAGCATAGAGGAGCGGTCTCTCCGTACCATGTGAGATGGTCGACAACTTTCACAATCCATCAATGACCTGCTGGCATTATGGGCAAAGGGCCGACCAGGTCTATCCCAATGATGGCAAAAGGTGTCTCCGGACATGGGATAGGCTGCAAAAGGCCAGCAAGAGGCGAAGTCGGTCGTTTCCACCGTTGACACTGGACGCAAGAGGCAACGCACTAGGCCACAGAGGTAGACATGACTGGCCAAAAGAAACGGCTCCTAATGCGGTTGTATGTTTTGTGGAAACTCAAGTGGCCAGCAGATGGGTCGTCGTGAAAGGCCTCAAGAACTTGTGTGCACAGCATATGCAAAAGAAAAACAAAAACTAAATTATTGGGTTTTACGTACAAAAAAACACTTTCTGTTTATGAGACATGCCTGAATGGAGGACTCCAGAAATTTGGAACACCTGGGGTTCTCTGATGTGCACCTAAATCTAAGTACAAGGGTGCTTTTGCATTTAGCCCCCATTGAAATGCAGCCGCCGTGGCAGGGATTCGATCCCACGACCTCGTGCTTTGCAGCCCAACAGCCATAGCCACTAAGCAACCACGGCGGGTCAACGCGGAAGAACAGGTACCGAGCAGTGTCCGTTGTTATCACCCACGAAACACAGAACCTTTTAAAAACTTATTGAAACGGCTACAAACGGCTATAGACGTCTTGGTCTATGATAAGACTGAAAATAGAATTTCTTCTAAACATAACCTCAGCACTTGGAATATGCTAGTATATATTCTCACTGCGGCAAAACCCACTACTGGTGCCACTAGAGTCTGTTTTGGTAAACACATTCAGAATGTCTAACTCAAGAGCTTTTCTAGATCCTTTTGTCTAAAAGTGCGTAAAATGCCAAACGACGTGTTAAAAGTGTGGTTACCGTCGGCGTTAGCGAATAAAAGACGCCACAGGCAAATCGAACTTGTTGGAAGCAACATAAGTTCATCATCATCATCATCAGCCTAGTTACGCCCACTGCAGGGCAAAGGCCTCTCCCATACTTCTCCAACTACCCCGGTCATGTACTAATTGTGGTCATGTTGTCCCTGCAAACGTCTTAATGTCATCCGCCCACCTAACTTTCTGCCGCCCCCTGCTACTCTTCCCTTCCCTTGGAATCCAGTCCGTAACCCTTAATGACCATCGGTTATCTTCCCTCCTCATTACATGTCCGGCCCATGCCCATTTCTTTTTCTTGATTTCAACTAAGATGTCATTTACCAGCGTTTCTTGCCTCACCCAATCTGCTCTTTTCTTATCCCTTAACGTTACACCCATCATTCTTCTTTCCATAGCTCGTTGCGTCGTCCTCAATTTCAGCAGAACCCTTTTCGTAAGCCTCCAGGTTTCTGCCCCATATGTGAGTACTGGTAACACACAGCTGTTATACACTTTCCTTTTGAGGGATAGTGGCAACCTGCTGTTCATGATTTGAGAATGCCTGCCAAACGCACCCCAGCCCATTATTATTCTTCTGGTTATTTCAGTCTCATGATCCGGATCCGTGGTCACTACCTGCCCTAAGTAGATGTATTCCCTTACCACTTCCAGTGCCTCGCTACCTATCGTAAACTGCTGTTCTCTTCCAAGACTGTTAAACATTACTTTAGTTTTCTGCAGATTAATTTTCAGACCCACCCTTCTGCTTTGCCTCTCCAGGTCAGTGAGCATGCATTCCCACGAAACACAGAACCTCTTAAAAACTTCTTGAAACGGCTACAAACGGCTATAGACGTCTTGGTCTATGATAAGACTGAAAATAGAATTTCTTCTAAACATAATTTCAGCACTTGGAATATGCTAGTATATATTCTACCTGCGGCAAAACCCACTACTGGTGTCACTAGAGTATTTTGGTAAACACATTCAGAATGTCTAACTCAAGAACTTTTCTAGATCTTTTTGTCTAAAAGCGCATAAAATGCCAAACAACGTGTTAAAAGTGCGGTTACCGTCGGCCTTAGCGAATAAAAAACGCCGCAGACAAATCGAACTCGTTGGAAGCAACATAAGTTAATTGGCTTTAATGTTAAATAATTTCACACCAGAACTTCAACAATCAAGGGCGTGTTATTGTTTTCCATACGGGGCGCGCACACGATGCCTGGAAACCATCAGCAGCAGGAGCGAAACGCCGGCGTTGAAAAGCGGTGTCACAGAGCCACCGCGCTGCGATCACTTCGGCGGCACAATCCAAATTTGTCAGACATCTCATTCCGTGCTGGAAACACTGGCTGGCAGGAAGTTTGAAAAAACGGTCGCTGCCGCCCGTAATGTTTCGTACGTGGGTTCGTTATGCCAGTTGTGCGTCATTCTAAGCCGTTCTGTACATTTATACTGGATATTAAGTGGAGTCATTTAGCTGTGCTGATGCTTTTTGCGTGTGTTTTGCATTAGTGCTTCGTGACATCGGCTGTATTGCCTGTTTTCGCCGACGGCTTACTACCACAATGGCGGGATCTGCGTTCGCGGCCTTCGTGTCTCGGTGTGTCTTTGTACGTCGCACGTTCGGATAACACTTTTTCCGGTAAGTGAAATACATTGCACTTCGTTTTTCGTCAACAATGTGAATATTTTTAGGTGTTACCCACGACAGTTCTTGATAGATGGGCTCTCCTGCTCTGCGAGTTTTCGTCTTTACTTTTATATGAGGGTTCTGCTTGTGTTCAGCCGTCCAGCACTACCACGCTCCATGACTTCCGCAACACCAGTTAGAACTTTTCCCTGCTTGTTAGTCTGTGGTTAACGTAGCACGAACCAACCGAAGGAGTGCATTCGAAGACGACGCGCTGGCTGTAATGCTGAACCGGACTGAACTCGCCCTATTTTGTGTCATTTTGTTCTTGCGTGTGCGCGCGTGTGTGTCAGTGACTATGCAGCTTGTAGCGTTCCCACTTTATAGCAAAACAAAATTATAACTGCAATGTTTACTTCCCAAATTAAATCGTCTGCTGATGTACAAATTTCACTTGTGTTTTGTTCTAAATAAGCAGCAAAACCTTTAACCTAGTAGGTGCTTGATCTGGGAGTGAAATCACGACAGCTTGGCATTTATTAATGAATGACTGTGACTGGGGGTCACCTTATTTGTAATTGCAAATCTGCCTTTCAATTGACTTGATGCTATCTTATTTTGTTCCTTTCACTCTATAGACGGCTGGACATCCTTATTGTACCTTGGCGCTAGTTGGATGACGGGACCTCATCATGATCAGTGTAAGCCAATGTACTGTACCCTCTCTGGTCCTCCTGGTGCTTTTTATATGGGCTAAGGCCAGGGAGCGCTTCGTGGTAAAATAGCTAGTTGGTGTCTCAAAACGGGCATTTTCTGCGCTGGTTCTTTATAAGCTGCCACTATTATAACCAATTTCTCAGTGCCAGCGTACATACACAGTTCTACTATTAGTTTCCCCCAAAGCCTTACAAAATTTAACTCTAGGTAGTGCTACGTAAGAACTCGCAAATTAACTCTGTTGTGTCATACAAGTATTCCGTACATGAGTGAAAATTTGCTACAACAGTGTACGTTACACCTTGTTTCCCTAACACACAGATGTATTCAAGCCAGCATTTGATTAGTTTGGTATTCTAAATGTTTTCTGTGTGATTTAGTTTTTTTACAGGAATTTACTGTACAGCATCAGCAAGCAGTTCAATTTAAGATTTGTGTGCTGTAAAAGGTGTGCTTTGCCGCTAGAATTGATAAAACATGGGCCGAGGCTTCCATACAAGGACAAACTTCAATTTCGCTCTACCACCGTCAGCAGTTGGCTGGCGCTTGCAAAATGAAGCACATCAGGTAGCTTGTGTCAGACTGTTTTTTAACCTTATTGTGAGGAGATCACGAAGTGATGTGTGGAGGCGCCTGTGTCTGAGATATAGATTGTGCTGCAACAGATGTGCGTGTAGAACAGGCATGATGCTGAGGGTTCCAGCAGTTTGCAGAGGTGCTTTTAAAAATTTCTCATAACTGTTTTTTTACCTGTGCTGTTTTTTGTCACCTGTTTCAATAATATAATTGGAGGTGTCAGAATTTAGCAATTTATTTGCCCTGGCCCATTAGCCTGCCATATTTGACTTTTCACTAGGTGGGCCATTATTCAGCATGGACCATTACTTGAATACACCTTTTTGTGTGCAGTGGCTTCTCAATTGTGGGTCAACGTACATGCTCATAATTACCTCATGCTATAGATGCACTGATGAATTTGCTACCTATACGAATCACTTTGCACTTTCTAGCGCAAACAGCATGTTAACACTTCCAAGACAGTGGACAATTTTATCGTTTGATCACATCATGAGATACTTTCAATATTGTATGACGCATCATTTGTGTGAGGTGTTGCCCTAAACCAATTAGGGTCACATGAAAATATATCAACAAAAGTGATTGATCCAGCTAGGAGTGTTGCTTTGGAACGCTACTTTATCACCAGTCCTCCTTTGCATGCTACCTGCTTACTCTGTACTGCGTCACGTTTAAGTTTGAAAGAAAGGCAGTGCAAAATGCCAAACTTGCTTTTAGTTAACAATATAGAACGCGGTTTAACTTTTTTAATTAAGCTAGTGCATCCTTTACCTGCAGAGTGAATTACTATTTTAAACTGATTATATCTTGCAGGAAGCTTCTCAGACTTGATAATGGGAGGAACGAGGTGAAGGACACATTACACAACTGGTATCGCAGGCGTAAGTCCAGGCCCGTGTCACCTAGGAAACGTGAAAGAGCACGCATTGTCTCTGTCGTCTGCCAACTCTGTGGCCATGCGCCTAGCAAGAGGTTCTCCGACAGTGGACCATTGTGTAAATGTCTCAAGGTATCTGCCATTGTCAGTCTTTCGCGCGCATACTCAGGGCACACCACGAGCACATGTTCTATAGTCTCTACAGTGCCACACACTGAACAGTCCGGGGAGTCTGTCCGTCCAATAATGTGCAAATATTTGCGCGTGAAGGCGCCGCCTAATCGGGACCCTTTTTCTTCCCCTCTTCCCCTTCACTTATGTAGAATAGCAGGCAAGATGCTCCATTATCCGGCTGACCTCTCTACATTTTCCAGTCATTAAAATAGTTCTTCTTTTCTTCTCAGACTTGTTTGACAGGTTGATAAGTGGCTTTTTAGCCACAAAATACCATATATTAATTTAAAGGCTGACTTTGACTCTGCTATGCAATTTAATGACTATATGCCAGGAAATACTTAAGCGTACATACCTTAAGCGTACATGCATTCATGCCTTAAGATACCCGTAATTTAAGGGAAAGGAGTGCTTATATTTATTTTTAATGTGAGGCAAACTTCTTACTTAGCACATATTGCTAATTGAAGTTCCAATTTCAATATTCCCATTTCCTCCCTCGCATTTTCTCCCCCTCTTCTGTGCAGGTATTGCTTGCCTATGTCTACAAGAACCGTCACGCGTGGCCTGTGACAGCAAGCTTTTGTGGGCAGCAAGTGCTCTCCTACGAAGGCTGGCCTGCTCTGGCAGCGGCGGCAATCATCTTCAAGATTTATATATGATCACCTTTGCTGCTATTTGTCACTCTTGTTAATTACACTTTCTGCATCTTTTCTCATTTATTAGGTAATAAAGTATGAGTACGTGACGTGGTGTGAAGTTGATGTCTTGCTGCATTTTCGCTTGCAATCATCTTTTATGCATGAATAGCTCATCGCACAGTTTATGAAAAAAATAACAGCATATTGTGATTTATCTTTCAGTTTTGGTAATGTGCAACGTACAAGGAATTCACTAATGGACGATATGCCGAAGAACTGGCCATTATTTCTGCGTGATGCTGTGCAAGCATGTGGCATTACCTTACAAGAGGCATCCACAAAGTAAGTTACAATTTACTTTTAAATGAAGCATGGACATCAGAAAAAATATATTTATATTGCTAGTTAGAGTGGTTCGCAGAGTGTTTTTCCAGATGTGTACTATCCTTTATTTCTTAATAATTCATTCCAGCACAGCGTTCTGTTTCGTATACTGGTATCAGGCTATTGCGCCTCCTGTACCTGAAAACAATGTAATTTTTGCCTGAACTGCAGCATCACTCACAAAATTTTTCTTTGCTAGAAACTATTTCAATTTGGTGGAGACCCAGCAGGGCGAAGTTTTGTCAATAATGACGTGCTTCATGCAGAGATGTTCTTGTTTAGGTCAATGGGCGAACATTGGAATGATATCAGCATACAATACAGAACTTCTTTTATTTGCAAAATAATTCTGACAGACGGAATGCAATTGATTGGTCTAATTAAAAAGCACTAATTGACCAATGAGGCTTTACTACACTATTCCCATGGTTCACATCTGGAAAAACTACCTGTGCATCACTACAAATATACATTTTTTTCTGATGTCCATGCCTCGTTTAAAATAAATTGTAACTGTGGGCAAACGTCGGGTTACTGTAACAGCTGCCGCAAAAAAATTGAGGGAATGTCTAATAAAAGTCTTCAGTTGTTCTTGTCAAGCCGTCCATTAGCCAACTTTTAGCGTAACGTTAGCAGGGCTTACTGAAGTACTTCTAGACGTCCATGGCTACAAAATGTCTTGATCAAAACAGCTACTAGGCTTTTGAATTAGCCATTTAAGACATCTTTTAGACATCAAATAGCTGCTTGCGTGTTTCGTGGGTTGCAATTGGTCTCCTGAGTTACTAAGCAAGGCAATATCATCAGCGAATCGCAAGTTGCTAAGGTATTCTCCATCAACATTTATCCCCAATTCTTCCCACTCCAGGTCTCTGAATACCTCCTGTAAACATGCTGTGAATAGCATTGGAGAGATCGTATCTCCCTGCCTGACGCCTTTCTTTATTGAGATTTTGTTGCTTTCTTTGTGGAGGACTACGGTGGCTGTGGAGCCGCTATAGATATCTTCCAGTATTTTTACATATGGCTCATCTACACCCTGATTCCGTAATGCCTCCATGACTGCTGAGGTTTCGACTGAATCAAACGCTTTCTCGTAATCAATGAAAGCTATATATAAGGGTTGCTAATATTCTGCACATTTCTCTATCACTTGATTGATAGTGTGAATATGGTCTATTGTTGAGTAGCCTTTACGGAATCCTGCCTGGTCCTTTGGTAGACAGAAGTCTAAGGCGTTCCTGATTCTATTTGCGATTACCTTAGTAAATACTTTGTAGGCAACGGACAGTAAGCTGATCGGTCTATAATTTTTCAAGTCTTTGGCGTCCCCTTTCTTATGGATTAGGATTATGTTAGCGTTCTTCCAAGATTCCGGTACGCTCGAGGTTATGAGGCATTGCGTATACAGGGTGGCCAGTTTCTCTAGAACAATCTAACCACCATCCTTCAACAAATCTGCTGTTACCTGATCCTCCCCAGCTGCCTTCCCCCTTTGCATAGCTCCTAAGGCTTTCTTTACTTCTTCTGGCGTTACCTGTGGGATTTCGAATTCCTCTAGGCTATTCTCTCTTCCACTATCGTCGTGGGTGCCACTGGTACTGTATAAATCTCTATAGAACTCCTCAGCCACTTGAACTATCTCATCAATATTAGTAACGATATTGCCGGCTTTGTCTCTTAACGCACACATCTGATTCTTGCCTTTTCCTAGTTTCTTCTTCACTGTTTTTAGGCTTCCTCCGTTCCTGAGAGCCTGTTCAATTCTATCCATATTATAGTTCTTGATGTCCGCAGTCTTACGCTTGTTGATTAGCTTAGAAAGTTCTGCCAGTTCTATTCTAGCTGTAGGGTTAGAGGCTTTCATACATTGGCGTTTCTTGATCAGATCTTTCGCCTCCTGCGATAGCTTACTGGTTTCCTGTCTAACGGCGTTACCACCGACTTCTATTGCGCACTCCTTAATGATGCCCATGAGATAAGTTAATTGGCTTTAATATTAAATAATTTCACACCAGAACTTCAACAATCAAGGGCGTGTTATTGTTTTCCATACGGGGCGCGCACACGACGCCTGAAAACCATTCTATGCTCGCGCAGCAGGTGTACTGACAGCAGCAGGAGCGAAACGCCGGCGTTGCACAGCGGTGTGACAAAGCCACCGCGCTGCGATCACTTCGGCGGCACAATCCAAATTTGTCAGACATCTCATTCTGTGCTGGAAACACTGGGAGGCAGAAAGCTTGAAGAAACGGACACTGCCATAGAGTTTCCTACAAAAATTACTAGAGGGAACTCTGGCGCTGCAGTCGTTGTCCTACCATGGGAATGATGGGAAGTACATGGATTTGTCTGATCTTCGTGCTTGTGGATTCTGACGTTCTTGTGGCTTTGTATATTACGCTGTATAAATCTTATTGTCGTGTAGTTCAGCCCAATCTATATTCTTCGAAGTGCAGAAGACGCCAGGAACGCGTACAATTGCTATTAATTGCAACGATTGAGCTTGTCCAGGTGGCCAAATCGAAACGCGCCAAGCGTCTCAAGGCACTAGCATGCCTGTGCTAAATTCATAAGGGCGTTTCATTCGCTTGTTGATACATGCGTCCGTGGCTTAATGGTTTCAATATCAGTCTTCTGTGCTATAGTCCCTATGTTCCAATCCTGCCGTCGGGCAATATTAATGATGTTTATTTAATTATTTATTACGCAATACACTGTTGAAAATGACGAGTTTACGAAGTCACAAAGCCGCGTTTTAAGCCAAAAGGACGAAGTTTAGGCAAATCCATGTACTTCCCATAATTCCCATGCTGGGACAACCGCTTCCATTGCAGCTCCCGTAGACACTAGCGCCAGAGTTCCCTCTAGTAATTCTTGTAGGAAACTCTATGGACACTGCCGCCCGCAATGTCTCGGTCGTGGGTTCGTTATTCAGTTGTGCGTCATTCTGAGCCATTCTGTACATTTATACTGGATATTAACTGGAGTCATTTAGCTGTGCTGATGCTGTTTGCTATGTGTTTTGCATCAGTGCTTCGTGACATCGGCTGTATTGCGTGTTTTTGCCGACGGCTTACTACCACAATGGCGAGATCTGCGTTCGCGGCCTTCGTGTCTCGGTGCGTCTTTGTACGTCGCACGTTCGGATAACCACGACCTACTGTATAACACTTTTTGCGGTAAGTGAAATACATTGCACTTCGTTTTTCGTCAACAATGTGAATATTTTTAGGTGTTACCCGCGACAATTCTTGATATATGGGCTCTTCTGCCCTGCGAGTTTTCGTCATTTATTTTATACGAGGGTTCTTGTGTTCAGCCGTTCAGCACTACCGCGCTCCTCGGCTTCCGCAACACCAGTCAGAACTTTGCCCTGCTTGTTAGTCTTTGTGGTTAAAGGGACACTAGAGGTTACTATTAAGTCAACGTGGACTGTTGAAATACCATCACAGAAACCTCGAAACGCTTGTTTCGTGCCAAGGAGAGACATATTTTAAGAGAAAATGCGTTCTGAAGCGCCCGCGTTCCTCTAACCCAGTTCAAATCGCCCGCCCTCCGATCGAGGAGTACTGACATCATGGTCTCATAGTGACGTTACGAGATCGGTGAGTAGAACGGCGTCCGCAGACGGCGCTACGGCTTTTCTGCGCAAAACGCGAACGCGCGGCCAGAAACAGAGCCAAGACAGAGCCGACAGCAGAGCGAAAGCGGGAGTATGGTGGCTAGCGGAAGGAGAAACGAATTACGTCCCACATTACGTCCCACGGAACACGGAGAGTCCGTTTTCGTTAAACTATAGGCTGCGGCGAGCTCGCAGCGTGGTCGGCGTGGTCTATGAGAAACGACGAGCCTTTTCGCACTCGCAACAGGGCATAAAAATGTGCGAATCGATGCAAAACTCGGCCTAGAAACGTGCTTCGCCACAGCCAGGGCTCATTACGACCCAAGCTGGCACGACCCAGATGTCGTTTCCCGCACCGCCACCAGGCGCCGCTACTATACCTCAAACTCCAGCGCAAGACGCCCATAAGCTGGTACTTCATTCTATGACGCTAACTTCGACGCTCGTCGCAATAGACCCTGACACCGACAGATTGGCTCGCGATGGTGGGCTCAACTTCAGCGATTTGAGCACCGACGAGCGCGACCTGCTGCTGAGGGCTCACACTGCTGGCGTCGTTGCGTACTACGACGGCGGCCTCGACACCGGCTCTCCGGAGCGGGAAAGCAACGAGGGCTTCCCACGACATCACATGCACGTGGCATTCTCGCTGCTTGTTCCAAATGAAAGTTTCGCGAGCCAGCAAAACCCTCACAGCACGATGCGATAACGAAACTACTGAAACTCCAAAGTGTGCGCGGCGCGGAGTCGAGCGCGCAGAGTCGAGCGAAAACGAAACCTTTCGAACACCCATATTACTGAAGGGTAACGTCAAAATGTTATTTTTTCTTAGAATCAAATAGACGTAGACAAGTAGCATTTTTTTCCGTCTTATAATCGAATGAAATGATATTTTTAATACGAGTAGTTGAGTATTAGTAACACAAATTATGAGGAGTCCTTTCGTCATCGGGCTAGTACCGGAATGTCGCTGGGGGGTCTCAAATCGTGTCATGCATTTACCTCAATTTCTCGGTTACTAAAGCTCTGTTCGCGATTATATTGACGCCTCAGACGTTCTAGAACATTGCTCTACCACTTTAACTTGAGTTTCTGGTAACCTTTAGTGTCCCTTTAACGTACCACGAAACAACCGAAAGGAGTGCATTTGAAGACGACGCGCTGGCTGTAATGCTGAACCAGACTGAACTCGCCCTATTTTGTGTTCTTTTGTTCTTGCGTGTGCGCGCGTGTCAGTGACTATGCAGTTTGTAGCGTTCCCACTTTATAGCAAAACAAAATTATAACTGCAATGTTTACTTTCCAAATTAAATTGTCTGCTGATGTACAAATTTCACTTGTGTTTTGTTCTAAATAAGCAGCAAAACCTTTAACCTAGTAGGTGCTTCATCTGGGAGTGAAATCACGACAGCTTGGCATTTATTAAAGGGACCCTGAAACGCTTTTGACGATTTTCTACAAACGTATTGAGTCGTTAGAGTAGGTCCTTCTGATAATTAATTGACACATCTAAGTGCTCCGCGTAAAGCGTGTAATTTATTATAAGGTTTTAAATATGCACATCGCTGCCGATCGCAGCACACTGCTCGGCGGAATTTTAAGCCGCCCCTACCCATATGACCGAAATCACCCATACGACGTCAGTGGGGCGAGCTATCCGATTGGCTGACAAGGGCGCGTGATCGATAATTTTTCCAATTTTATGATAAACAAATGATCTTCGTAATAGTTGGAATGTTAGCTAATTTGTTTTTATGAAAAGAAAGTAACATAAAGAGAATGCACAAGAATAATTTTTCAGTACACTTAAGCACTTCCGGCACACAGCGTGTGTCGTCTGCTTGTGTTACAACGTACTCCATTTTGACGAGAGCTCCGCGGTCAGAGTCGGTCTAAGTCTTTTCGCGAGCACTATGATTCGACTTTGTTGCCTTGTGGACTGCAAACGTAGCGACTGGCAATATGCCAAGCTGCGACATCGTGTCCCTCTGCAAGGCAGCGTACGAGCGAACTGGCTGCTGCGCATCGGACTGCCGCTATGGACGTCAGACTCTGGAGTTTCGCAAGACGCGTAGCGCCACCTGCCGGTGCGAAGAGGCAGTAATTGAGTAGTGCCAAGCCCGACTCCCTTGCTAAGTTGCCTATGCAGCTAGCGACGGCGAAACAACAATTTAACTAGATTTTGGTCCATATTGCGAGTGTTTTGCTCATTTAACACCCAGACAGAGAGCTATGAATTTCTACGCTAGTCGTACGCGCCGCCGAACTGCCATAAAGTGCTTGCTGGCTCACTTTTCAGACTGATGGCGGAAACGACGTCAACCGCGATAGCTCCGCGCGCTACGAAGAAACGCCGCAATCGACGCTGCTGTTGTGTTGTAAATTGCCATGAACGTGAACGACGGAATAACAACGTTCAGTTTTACCGATTTCCATCGCGATCGTATGAAGGGGAAAGGCGAGAGCGCTGGATACGGGCCGTTCAACCTGTTGGGTAATCGGATTACTTGCATTCCTCACAACACATCGGCTCGCATGAGAAAGTGCGACAATTTTGTTTTTCTGTAATTGTGTTGCGTAGCCCTGACGGAGGACCATGGTAACCAAGCGAAAACTCAAGAATTTGCAGCCGCCACTTCGTTGGTAACAGAAAAAAACAACGTTGCGAACCATCCTGCTTATGTGCCATCGATATCTCCACCTTTTAACAGACGTCCGCCTCCGCTTGACTCAACAAGTGGAACGGAGAGATTTGGCAGGTCAGCTTAACCAAACATATTGTTTCGTTTATGAATTCAAAATCCTGTTCTAGAGCATCGTTGTATCGCGAGCTCATTTATACTTTCGGTATTTTGTATGTCCTGCGCCGATACAAGCACGCTTCGCAATGTGCTGAGCCTACTCGACTGCGTTTTTCAAATGTGAGCAATGAAGTTGCTGTAGGAGCACTGGACGAGTAATTGCGAAGTAACGCACGTGCGTAAAGAAAAAATAATGTCGCGTGTATTTACATTTATTTGTGCGCGCTTGTTGCTCGAAGTGTCTGCAAAAAGTTCAAATTAAGGTATGAGCGATGCTGTAGCTCCTGCAAGAAAGAAAGATGCAGCGCGTAGGCACTGTAGGAAGCTTCTTTCGTTATGATCTCACGCTGTTTGCTGCCTTGGAAAACGTTTTCTGTTTGCTGCCCTGGAAAAAGTTATGAAAGGATACTCTCTCTATAAATAATTGCGAGACAAAACATTACGATAAATTACATAAAAATATAGGAGATACTTAAGTCTTGTGTTCAGGACATATTCAATATGAACCAATTTGAAATGCTTAGATTTTTATGCTGATATGCATACAGACAAACCTGATGTTCTCTGTACTTGCGAGTTGCAGCACGCCGAAATAACACTTGAGACTTTATTTTATTTTGTACACGTACTTCGCTCTGCTGAGCTTCCTTTCCGAAGCGTGGATGGGCGGAAGAAGCTTTCCAGGTCCTTGATATTTAGGAAACCGTGCCTCAACACAAACGAAAGAGAGGGGTCCATTGTGGCCTATGCACCTTCGCTTGCGGACAACTCTCCTTGCACTACTCAGTTCGCGCCAAGGCTCCGATGGGGGCGCTGGTGACGGCTTTTTCCGCAGCGCCGCCTGGGCAGAGTCTGAGGTCTATCCGATCGGCGCCAGGATTTGCGCGTTTGTGGCCGTCACTTTACACCGGAAGATTACTAACGCAATAGCGTTTCCCGAGTCCCGTATTAGGGAAAACGCAAGCGCAAGGGGACAGAGTCTTGCCGCTTGACTTTGCCGTAACGGGATGAGCCATGAGATGAGCAGAAGGGCAAATGCGAATATATGGTCTGCACGGTGCAGCCACCTGGTGGCACAGAGCTCAACCATACACAGTAGCAGCAACGAAGTGTATTCTTTGCTGCTGGTGTGTATTTTTCGCAGGAGTGTAATCATGAACACGTTGTTTTTATAAATGTTTAAAATGTTTTGCACTTGGTTAGAGCAATATTAGCGCTTTGTTTGGCTGGTTAAGCTCTGCACCAACAAGTGTATGGACCGTGCAGACCGATCAGGCCGCTCACGTACGTCTACGCTAAAGTTCCTTCATCAGCTTGAGTTTATGCCTACAGTCATTTGCCGAAATGTCCAGCTTGCCTGTGGTTACCGGAATACAAGACACGCTCGGCGCTACGACAGAATGCTCGCAACGCACGCTGCTTCGATAGCTCTCGCTTGGGGTCGACGGTTAAGCGGCTAGCGGAGCGGTCTCGCGCGGGCGGGGGCGGGCTCCAAAACAAACGGAAGTGGACGATGTGGACGATCGTGACGCTGAACCAGTGAAGGCGGAGCTTAGCCCCGCTCGCTCGGCGAACGAGTTCAGGAGGAAAAGCATGGCTAGGGAGGAGGGTAACTTCTAATCGCTTGTAGCTCCATTAATACGTAACGCTTCACTTAAATTGTGGTGCGAATGTTCTACTTAAGCTGTACCCTACGCGTCTACAAAATCTGCCTTTCAATTGACTTGATGCTATCTTATTTTGTTCCTTTCACTCTATAGACGGCTGGACATCCTTATTGTACCTTGGCGCTAGCTGGATGACGGGACCTCATCATGATCAGTGTAAGCCAATGTACTGTACCCTCTCTGGTCCTCCTGGTGCTTTTTATATGGGCTAAGGCCAGGGAGCGCTTCGTGGTAAAATAGCTAGTTGGTGTCTCACAAATGGGCATTTTTTTGCACTGGTCCATTATAAGCTGCCACTATTATAACCAATTCCTCAGTGCCAGCGTACATACACAGTTCTACTAATAATTAGTTTCCCTAAGCCTTACAAAATGTACCTGTAGGTAGTCACTGATATGCAAGAACTCAAAAATTAGCTCTGCTGTGTCATACAAGTATTCCATACATGAGTAAAAATTTGCGACAACAGTGTACATTACACCTTGCTTACCTAATGCACAAATGTATTCAAGCCAATATTTGATTAGTTTGGTATTCTAAATGTTTTCTGTGTGATTTAGTTTGTTTACAGGAATTTACTGTACAGCATTAGCAAGCAGTCTAATTTAAGATTTATGTGTGCTGTAAAAGGTGTGCTTTGCCGCTAGAATTGATAAAACATGGGCCGAGGCTTCCATACTAGGACAAACTTCAATTTCGCTCTACCACCATCAGCACTTGGCTGGCGCTTGCAAAATGAATCACGTCAGGTAGCTTGTGCCAGACCATTGTTTAACCTTAGTGTGAGGAGATCACAAAGTGATGTGTGGAGGCGCCTGCGTCTGAGATATAGATTGCGCTGCAACATGTGCGTGTAGAACAGGCGTGATGCTGAGGGTTCCAGCAGTTTGCAGAGGTACGTGCTTTTAAAATTTTGTCATAACTGCAATTTTACCTGTGCTGTTTTTATCACCTATTTCAATAATATCATTGGAGGTGTTATCACAATTTAGCAATCTATTTGCCCTGGCCCATTAGCCTGCCACATTTGCCTTGTCACTAGGTGGGCAATTATTCAGCATGGACCATTACTTGAATACACCTTTTTGTGTACAGCCAGGCATCTCGATTGCAAGTCAACATAGACGCTCAGAATTACCTGAGGCTATAGATGCACTGATGAATTTGCCACCCATACGAATCACTTTGCACTTTCTCACGCAAACAGCATGTTAACACTTCCAAGACAGTGGGCAGTGTTATCGTTTGATCACATTATGAGATACTTTCAATTTTGTATGACGCATCATCCAAGGTGTTGCATCATTTGTGTGAGGTATTGCCCTAAGCCAATTAGGGTCACATGAAAATATATCAACAGAAGTGATTGATCCAGCTAGGAGTGTTGCTTTAGAACACTCCTTTATCACCAGTCCTCCTTTGCATGCTACCTGCTTACTCTGTACTGTGTCATGTTTAATTTGAAAGAAAGGCAACAGCTAAACAGCGCAAAATTCCAAACTTGCTTTTAGTTCAACAATATAAAACGATATTTAACATTTTAATTAAGTTGGTACATCATTTACCTGCACAGTGAATTACTGTCTTAAACGAATTATATTTTGCAGGAAGCTTCTCAGACTTGTTTGACAGGTTGATAAGTGGCTTTTTAGCCACAAAACACCATATAATAATTTAAA
This sequence comes from Dermacentor variabilis, assembly GCF_050947875.1. Classification (NCBI taxonomy): domain Eukaryota; kingdom Metazoa; phylum Arthropoda; class Arachnida; order Ixodida; family Ixodidae; genus Dermacentor; species Dermacentor variabilis. Next base: position 9,673,689 of record NC_134570.1, read on the forward strand.
GGCTGACTTTGACTCTGCTATGCAACTTAATGACTATATGCCAGGAACAAGGTCTCTGAGTTGTGGCGCTGGCTAACACTCCCAGGGTTCTGCTAGGATACATAATGTTTGAATCGGACTGCTGGTACGATCTGTTGGGAACTCGGCGCTGACGCCCGTGGTTGTACCTGGGTCGCAAGCCCCAAGGGTAGCGTTGGCCTGGCGGCCTGGGGTACAACTGGAAGCATCCGAAGGTCCCGGCAAAGCATGAGTCGACAGGTAACAACGAAACAACTAGTTTATTTTAACATCGCAAAGAGTTGGCGGTCAGGTTTGACCGAAGTAGAGAGACGGGAGAGCACTTCACTCAACAGAAGAAATCGGAGCCCTCCTCTGGCGTCCGGGGGCAGCTGTTTTTATACTCTCGCAGTTGAGGGCAAGAAGGAACCCCTCAAAAGACGAGCACGTGAATGTACAATGGGCTAATGGTGACGCACACTGTCGTAGCGATGCCGTAGCACCATGTCGTGGCGCTGCGCACGATCTCGTAGCACCTGGTCGTGGCGCTGCGCAGCACACTGTCGTGGCGCTGCGCAGCATACTGTCGTGGCGCTGCGCAGCACACTGTCGTGGCGCTGCCGGTCGGACACAATGACTGTAACGAGAAGATGGTCCCTGCTTTGGCATCGCCTGTTTCGGGCACAATGACTGGAACGAGATCCCTGCTTTGGCATCGCCTGTTTCGGGCCCAATAACTGGAAGGAGATCCCTGCTTTGGCCTCGCCTGTTTCGGGCACAATGACTGGAACGAAATCCCTAGGCGGTCGCACCGCCGCAGACGCGCCTGGAAACACCTGGCGATGAGTGTTGCGGTGACGACGATCGGGCCCAAAATGTCCGCCGCCCCGCCGCCGTCGCGCCGGCAAAACCACGTGTCGCAGGCGAAACGCAACAGACCGCCCCGCCGGGGAAAGGAGATCCCGATGGACAGGGGACTGCATCCGCTGTCCGGAGGGATGTCGCTCGATGATGCTCATAACCGAAGTCGGGCGTCCCTTGACGTTTCTTGAGCGCAGCGCACAGAGAAGGCCTCGTTCTCTCGTTCAGGTTCGCACGGGACACTGCAAAGTGACTTCGGGAGAGTTCACATTTTTGTTCTCGTTCCCGGCAAGCGTTAGAACTACGCTGAAAACTCAACCGCTCAGTCAGCAAGCACGGCACAACCCTCACTAAGCCCTGCCAGGCTCTTTCCCCTTTTTATACCACTGCCTAGTTCCTTACAGTAGTCTAGCATCACTCAGAACGCGTCCACAAATTGAAAAATTGCACTAGAAAGCATATCATCACTTTGAAACACTAAACAAAAGCAATATGTTAAAAAAAATCCTGCCTCAGGAAGAAAAACATCAGTAACAAACAATTTTGAGGCTGATTCCTACGTTAGGGGCTTCGACTTAAGCCATCGGCGTTACCGTTGAGACTCCCCTTTTTGTAACGCACCTCAAAGGAATATTGTTGTAAAGCGAGGCTCCAGCGCAGGAGGCGGCCATTTTTGGGAGAGATGGTCTGCAGCCATTGGAGAGGGCAGTGATCTGTCTCAATGATAAACCTCGAGCCGGCTAGATAGCATGACAATTTCTGAACGGCCCACACGAGACATGCACACTCTTTCTCGGTGGCGCTATACGCCTGCTCACGACTGGTCAGCTTACGACTAGCATACAGGACGGGGTGTTCTACTTCTCCATTTTCCCGTTGGCACAGTACAACGCCCATGCCTCGCTCACTAGCATCGCACTGAACAATGAACCCTTTTGTATAGTCTGGCGATCGTAGCACAGGCTGGCTTGTTAGGGCACTCTTTAGGGCGCTAAAAGCTCTTTCCTTTGTCTCGTCCCAGACGACTGTTTGAGGCTCTGTCTTTCTTAGAGCATCCGTCAGGGGAGCCGCGATATCAGAGTACCTAGGGATGTACCTCTGATAGTAGCCGGCGACACCTAAGAACGACCGAATATCGGTCTTTGTGCGCGGTTGCGGAAAGTCTCGCACAGCGGCCACTTTTATTTCAGAGGGGCGGCGACGACCCTGACCAATCACGTGACCGAGGTAGACAACCTCGGCCTGTGCTAACTGGCACTTAGGAGCCTTTACTGTCAAGCCTGCTTCGCGCAGGCGGGTTAGCACTGCCCGCAAGTGTGTCATATGCTCAGACCAGGATGCGGAGAATATCGCTACGTCGTCTAGATACGGTAAAGCGAATTCTTGCTGTCCCCGCAACACTTTATCCATGAGACTTGAAAAACAGTATGGCGCGTTCTTCAAACCAAAACTCAACACTTTAGGACGGAATGTTCCCATTGGTGAAATGAACGCCGCATACCTACTAGCCTCTTCTGTAAGTGGAACCTGCCAATAACCCCTGACAAGATCTAGGGTGGAAATAAACTGAGCGCTACTAACTTTCTCAAGGCGCTCCTCGATGTTAGGGATCGGATAAATTTGATCCTTAGTGATGGAATTAAGCCTGCGGTAGTCGACGCAAGGACGAGGTTCCTTGCCCGGTACCTCAACTAAAATCAAAGGGGAGGTATAATCACTCTCACCTGCCTCAATAACACCGAGCTGTAGCATTTTCTTTACCTCAGCCTCCATAATATCGCTCTGGCGGGGTGACACCCGATACGCCTTGGATCGTACTGGCTCTGTGGAGGTAAGTTCTATATCATGAGTAAGTACAGAAGTCCTACCAGGCCTCTCAGAGAACAGACCTTGAAACTCTTGTAATAGCTGGTGTAGTTCGGTTTTCTGCTCAGGCGACAGCGGTGCTTTACTGATAAGGTCACTAATGACTTGACCGGTGTCTTCCCTGTTCGTCACTGAGCCTAGTCCCGGAAGCTCGACCGGAAGCTCTTCAGGAACGTTTACCATCATGCACACCACTGCTTCCCTTTGTCTATAAGGTTTGAGCAGATTACAGTGGTAAACTTGCTGTGCTTTCCGCTTTCCTGGCAGACTTACCACGTAGTTAACGTCCGACAGTTTCTGAACAATTCGCGCTGGGCCCTCCCACTGCACGTCTAGTTTGTTGTTTAGCGATGTGCGCAATATCATGACCTCATCGCCAACCTCAAAACGACGGGCCCTGGCTGTCCGATCATAATAAACCTTGGCCCTCTGCTGGGCCTTTGTCATTGCTTCACCTGACAACTCCTGTGCCCTTCTTAAGCGTTCGAGGAGCTTAAGCACGTACTCCACCACGACTGGGTCGTCGCCCCTACCTTCCCATGATTCTCGAAGCATGCGAAGCGGAGATCGAAGCGAGCGACCGTACACCAGTTCAGCTGGCGAAAACCCCGTAGCCGCATGCGGCGCGGTCCTTAAAGCAAACATCACCCCAGGCAGACACAGCTCCCAGTCAGTTTGATGTTCAAAACACAAGGCTCTCAACACGCGCTTCATGACGGAGTGGAGCTTCTCAACGGAATTCGACTGTGGGTGGTACACTGAGCTGTGTAGCAGCTTTACCCCACACCTTTCGAGAAAAGTTGTCGTCAAAGCGCTAGTAAACACTGTGCCCTGATCTGATTGAATTTCTGCAGGAAAACCAACTCGCGCAAATATGGACAGTAGTGCATTAACTATCTCAACTGAGCTGAGTTCTTTAAGCGGCACTGCTTCAGGGAACTTTGTCGCTGGGCAGATCACAGTCAAAATGTGTCTGTACCCCGTGGCTGTTACCGGCAGAGGTCCCACTGTATCAATAACGAGCCGTCTAAAAGGCTCCGTAATGATAGGTACCAATTCCAACGGCGCCCTCGATTTGTCCCCTGGTTTGCCCACCCGCTGACAAGTGTCACATGTCCTCACGAAATGGTCTGCGTCCCGAAAACACCCTGGCCAATAGTACTCTTGCAAGAGACGGTCCTTAGTTTTCTTAACTCCTAGGTGTCCGGACCACGAACCCCCATGTGACAAGCGCAACAGATCCTGACGATAGCATTGAGGCACGACCAGCTGATCGAACTCCACTCCTCGGCGGTCTAGATACTTCCGGTACAGGACTCCACCTCTTTCCACAAAACGCGCAGTTTTCCTGGCGATACCTTCTTTGACATTGCAGCGCACGTTTTCCAGGCTGCCATCCTTTTTTTGCTCGGCTATCAAAGCCGTCCGGCTGACTTTTAGCAACCTATCAAGTCCGTCTGACGTAGGCGCGATGAGCAAATCAGTAGATAGCTCTTCTAACTTTCCCGAATCGGGATTTTCCTCTCCAGTATCTGGCGCCTTCAACGCTACAGACTCAATTCTATTCTGTTCGGGCGTGCTCTGAATATCAGCTTGCTGCGCCTCTGACCCTTTTTCGTTGTTTGATAACGTCGGCCCCGCAACTACCGCCTTTGCAGCGAGCTCCCGAACCTTCGATCTGGTTAAGGCCTGAACACTAGCTTCACCAAAAAAAAGCCCCTTCTCGCGCAGGAGGTGATCGGACCTGTTTGAAAATAGGTACGGGTACTGGGGTGGCAGCATAGATGACACTGCCGCCTCCGTCTCAAGCGCTCCGAAAGGTCCTTCAATAAGCACTTTTGCTACCGGCAGACACACGCTATGAGCTTCCACGGCTTGCTTGATCCACGCGCACTCGCCCGTGAACATATGGGGTTCTACGTAAGACGGGTGAACTACATCCATCGTAGCTGCGGAATCGCGAAGCACTCGGCACTCTTTCCCGTTTACGAGGAGGTCTCGCATGTAAGGCTCAAGAAGCTTCATGTTCTCGTCAGTGCTGCCTATTGAAAAAAACACAACTTTTGGTGTTGTTTCCGGACACTGCGCCGAAAAGTGACCCGGCTTCTGGCACGTATAACACAAGCGCGCTCGCCTCATCTCGAACCGCTTTCTGCGTTTGGCTGCCGCCGTCTCTTTACGTTTGGTCGGACTGCTTTCACTCGCATCCTCACTACGCGTGTCCCCCTTAAATCTCATGGGCGTGAACCTTGGCCTCTCAGACTTGGAGCCAAATTCACCCTTTTGACCGTCCTTAGCTCCGCGAGCTCGACGCGTCACAAACTCCTCGGCTAGCTCAGCGGCTCTAGCCACCGTACTCACGTCTGGCCTATCCAAGACCCAGTATCGCACGTTCTCCGGTAACCGACTATAAAACTGTTCTAGCCCGAAACACTGCAGAACTTTATCGTGGTCACCAAACGCTTTCTCTTCTTTGAGCCACTCCTGCATGTTCGACATAAGCCTATACGCAAACTCTGTATATGACTCACTTTTGCCTTTCTCATTTTCCCGAAACTTCCGACGGAACGCTTCCGCAGACAGCCGGTACTTTTTTAGCAGACTCGATTTTACTTTGTCGAAATCCTCTGCTTCCTCTCTATCCAAGCGAGCGACTACGTCGGCCGCCTCGCCGGGTAACAAAGTGAGCAAGCGCTGTGGCCACGTTTCCCGAGAGAACCCCTGCTTCTCGCACGTTCGCTCAAAGTTAACCAGGAACAAACCAATGTCCTCTCCAAGCTTAAACGGCCGCATCAGGTCAGTCATTTTGAACAATACGCGTTCTCCTGCACCGTGTGCCTGACTTCCATTACGAGCGCGTTCCATCTCTACCTCGAGACGCTTCATTTCCAAAGCGTGTTCGCGCTCTTCTTTTTCTTTCTGCTCTTTAAGTTCGCGCTCCTGTCTTTTTGACCTCTCCTCAATAGTCTCAAGGCATTCCGACAGCTCGTCATCCTCAGCCTCTAACTCAAGAATAGCCGTTATCAGTTCCGGTTTTCTTAGTTTGTCTGAGACATCCAGACCCAACTCTCTTGCAAGCTCCAACAATTTCGGTTTGCGCAACGACTTCAAATCCATGGCTGCTCTGAATGCTGCTTTCTCTACTGCTTACTATTGTCTTGCCGCAAACTAACCCGGCAGCAACGACAACCACAATTACCAGCTCTGTTTCTGACACTAACAAAAGCCTGGCAAAGCTCAGAAGAAGAAAGTCCCGCACTCACCTAACCTCGCAGGCAGGAATTCCGCGCAGTCGTTCCGCTGCAGGCAACCAGTCGTCACACAGGGCTCGTTGCACTGCTCCCGGATCGTCGTTGAGCTGCTCAGCATACTGTCAACTGCATCTCTTTGCTGCTGGCCTCCGTTGTCGCGATCTCGCCGCTGGCAGACAGTTGTTTGAAGTCGTAGGCGATCTCACCGCTGGCAACCAGATGTTTGGATCCGACTGCTGGTACGATCTGTTGGGAACTCGGCGCTGACGCCCGTGGTTGTACCTGGGTCGCAAGCCCCAAGGGTAGCGTTGGCCTGGCGGCCTGGGGTACAACTGGAAGCATCCGAAGGTCCCGGCAAAGCATGAGTCGACAGGTAACAACGAAACAACTAGTTTATTTTAACATCGCAAAGAGTTGGCGGTCAGGTTTGACCGAAGTAGAGAGACGGGAGAGCACTTCACTCAACAGAAGAAATCGGAGCCCTCCTCTGGCGTCCGGGGGCAGCTGTTTTTATACTCTCGCAGTTGAGGGCAAGAAGGAACCCCTCAAAAGACGAGCACGTGAATGTACAATGGGCTAATGGTGACGCACACTGTCGTAGCGATGCCGTAGCACCATGTCGTGGCGCTGCGCACGATCTCGTAGCACCTGGTCGTGGCGCTGCGCAGCACACTGTCGTGGCGCTGCGCAGCATACTGTCGTGGCGCTGCGCAGCACACTGTCGTGGCGCTGCCGGTCGGACACAATGACTGTAACGAGAAGATGGTCCCTGCTTTGGCATCGCCTGTTTCGGGCACAATGACTGGAACGAGATCCCTGCTTTGGCATCGCCTGTTTCGGGCCCAATAACTGGAAGGAGATCCCTGCTTTGGCCTCGCCTGTTTCGGGCACAATGACTGGAACGAAATCCCTAGGCGGTCGCACCGCCGCAGACGCGCCTGGAAACACCTGGCGATGAGTGTTGCGGTGACGACGATCGGGCCCAAAATGTCCGCCGCCCCGCCGCCGTCGCGCCGGCAAAACCACGTGTCGCAGGCGAAACGCAACAATAAATACCCAAGAAAGTGGATGGGAAAACGACGCCGCTATAGCTCTATTGGTAGAGCATAGCAAGCGAAATGCGAAGGTTGTGGGTTCGGTTCCCACCTGCGGCAGGGTGTTTTTTCATCCACTTTAATTTCCATTAATTTATCGTTTCTTTATTTCATTTATTAAGCACAAGTAATTTCCCCTATGTTGTCCTTGGTGTCAGTGTTTGTTGGTTTCTTATGATAGGGAATATACTAGTCATTTTAAACATCATCGGATACATACCTTAAGATACCTGTAATTTAAGAGAAAGGAGTGCTTAAATTTATTTTTAATGTGAACCAAACTTCTTCTTAGCACATATTGCTAATTGAAGATCCGATTTCAATATTCCCATTTCCTCCCTCGCCTTTTTTCCCCTCTTCTGTGCAGGTATTGCTTGCCTATGTCTACAAGAACCATCACGCGTGGCCTGTGACAGCAAGCTTTTGTTGGCAGCAAGTGCTCTCCTACGAAGGCTGGCCTACTCTGGCAGCAGCGGCAGTCATCTTCAAGATTTATCCATGATCACCTTTTCTGCTATTTGTCACTCTTGTTAAAGGGACACTAAAGGTTACTATTAAGTCAACATGGACTGTTGAAATACCATCCCAGGAACCTCGAAACGCTTGTTTCGTGCCAAGGAGAGACTTATTTTAAGAGAAAATGCGTCCTGAAGCGTCCGCGTACCTCTAGCGCAGTTCAAATCGCCCGCCCTCCGATCGAGGAGTACTGACATCATGGTCTCATAGTGACGTTGCGCCGTCGGTGAGTAAAACGGCGTCCGCAGACGGCGCTACGGCTTTTCTGCGCAAAACCGAAAAGCGCGGCCAGAAACAGAGCCAAGACAGAGTCGACAGCAGAGCGAAAGCGGGAGTGTGGTGGCTAGCGGAAAGAGAAACGCGCGACCATAAGCTGGTACTTCATTCTATGACGCAAACTTCGACGCTCGTCGCAATGGACCCTGACAACGACAGATTGGCTCGCGATGCTGGACTCAACTTCAGCGATTTGAGCACTGACGAGCGCGACCTGCTGCTGAGGGCTCGCGCTGCCGGCATCGTTGCGTACTACGACGGCGGCCTCGACACCGGCTCTCCGGAGCGGGAAAGCAACGAGGGCTTCCCACGACAACACATGGACGTGGCATTCTCGCTGCTTGTTCGAAATGAAAGTTTCGCGAGCCAGCAGAACTCGCACAGCACGACGCAATAACGAAACTACTGAAACTCCAAAGCGTGCGCAACGCAGAGTCGAGCGAAAACGAAACTTTTAGACCACCCATACTACTGAAGGGTAACGTCAAAATGTTATTTTTCTTAGAATCGAATAGACGTAGTCAAGTAGCATTTTCTTCCGTCTTATAATCGAATGAAATTATATTTTTAATACGAGTAGCTGAGTATTAGTAACACAAATTATGAGGAGTGCTTTCGTCATCGGGCTAGTACCGGAATGTCGCTGGGGGGTCTCAAATAGTGTCATGCATTTACCTCAATTTCTCGGTTACTAAAGCTCTGTTCGCGATTATATTGACGCCTTAGACGTTCTAGAACATTGCTCTACCACTTTAACTTGACTTTCTGGTAACCTTTAGTGTCCCTTTAATTACACTCTGCATCTTTTCTAATTTATTAGGTAATAAAGTATGAGTATGTGACATGGTGTGAAGTTGATGTCTTGCTGCATTTTCGCTTGCAATCATGTTTTATGCATGAAAAGCTCATCGTACAGTTGATGAAAGAAAACAACAACAGCATATTATGATTTATCTTTCAGTTCTGGTAACATGCAACGTACAAGGAATTCACTAATGGATGGTATGCTGAAGAACTGGCCATTATTTCTGCGTGATGCTGTGCAAGCATGTGGCGTTACCTTACAAGAGGCACCCACAATGCAAGTTACAATTTACTTTTAAATGAAGCATGGACATCAGAAAAAATATATTTATATTGCTAGTTAGACTGGTTCGTAGAGTGTTTTTCCAGTCCGGATGTGTACTATCCTTTATTTCTTAACTCATTGCAGCACGGTGTTCTGTTTCGTATACTGGTGTAAGGCTATTGTGCTCCCTGTAGATGAAACCAGGATGTAATTTTTGCCTGAACTGCAGCATCACAGACAGACAGACAATGAACTTTTATTCACGTCCTGAGGGACTAGCCGGCGAAGACCCGTTGGGGCCCCCGGCTCGCCGCTGGCTGCTCCCATGTCGGAATTGGGAGGCCAAGCCTCCGCTCTTTCACGGGCCCTCTGGACGGCCATGGACTGGAGCTTGAGTTGCGTACTAGATATGGCCTCGTCCCAGTCCCGTTCGCTGGTGAGGGACGTATCCCGTAACGCAGGACACTGCCAGAGCATATGAGGTAGAGTGCTAACCTCCACACAATCCGGGCACTGTGGGTCAATTTCTGGATAAATCCTGCTTAAGAAACCTCGCGAGGGATATGACCTCGTCTGAAGCATCCTAAGCGTGATCGATTGAGATCTGCATAGATTTGGGTGTGGAGGCGGGAAGCGCCTGCGTTCCTCTTTATAGTGGGAGACGATCTCATGAAAGGTTAATAAGGGGTCGCTGTGGCCGAGCTCCTCCGGATCCAATGTAGCCCCACCGCCGTCGCGGCGCGTTAATTCTCGCGCACGGCGGTGAGCAATCTCATTGGGGCTCGGGCGGACCGGCAGCACGTTGTCGCCCATGTGAGCGGGGAACCATATAATATAATGCAAGGGGTCACAATTAGTTCTGCATTTGCTTTTCAGAATCTCCTCCACCTGTCTCGCAACCATTCCCGAAGCGAAAGCCCTGACGGCCGCGCGTGAGTCAGTGTAGATATACGGCCTTTTTGACTTCTGCATCGCCAGCGCAACCACCACCTGTTCTGCCACGTCGGCCGTCACAGCGCCTACCGAGGCCGCAGATAGGAGCTCGCCCTTTTCGCTGACCGCCGTGACCGTGAACTTACCGGAGCGCCCATATTGAGCTGCGTCCACGAAAGCTTCCATGCCGACCGTTTTCTTCAATATCGCCCTGGCACGAGCTGCTCGCCTGCCCGCATTATGCTGTGGGTGAAGGTTTCTAGGGAAGGGACCGACGACGTAGGTCCCTCTGGAATTCTCGTCCAGCTGAACCGCCTCGCTGCGACTGTAATGCGGCTGCAAGCCCGCCGCCTCCAAGAGGCGCCTACCGGCGATGGAGCCCGAAAGCCTTGTGATCTGCGCCGCTCGTTGCGCCTCTATGAGTTCGAGGGTGCTGTTATGAGCTCCGAGCTGCATTAGCCTGTCCGTGCTTGCCGTGACCGGAATACCCAGTACCTTCTTGACGCTTTTCCGCATTAACGTGTCAAGCTTGTCCCTTTCAGTCTTAGTACACTGCAGGGCCGAGACCACATAGTTGATGTGGCTCATAAGAAAAGCGTGATGCACCCTAAGTAGGTTGTCCTCACCTAGGCCCCCCTTCTTATTGGAGACCCTCATGATTAATCTGAGAATATTCTCGGTTTTGGCGGTAAGATGCGCAATGGTTTTGGCATTACAGCCCCTGGCATCGAGCAACAATTCTAGAACGCTAATCGAATTCACCCTGGGGATCTTCTGGCCGTCCCGCGTGTACACATGCATCTATGGGAATCTGCTCGAGCGGCACGAGCCCCTGAACCCCCTGCCTTGCCGGTCTGTATAACATGAGCTCTGACTTGGTCGGGGAGAGTTGAGACCCGTGCCCTCCAGGAAGGACTGGGTCACGTCCAAGTCCTCCTGGAGCCCCTGTTCCACTGTCGCCTCCGAGCCTCCCGGACACCAGATCGTAATGTCGTCGGCGTACAACGCGTGTCCCACGTTTGGTACGGCGGCCAGCCGCTTCGAGAGTCCGTGCATTGCAATGTTAAACAGGAGGGGGGAGATCACCGCCCCTTGTGGCGTGCCTCTGTTTCCTAGCGAGAATGGTTGTGACTTGGTCTGCCCCACCTTGACGACCGCCGTCCTGCCCCTCAAGGACTCCACAAACGCGAAAAATCTACCTCCCAAGTTCAATGTCGAAATCTCATTTAAGATGAAGTTGTGCGACACTGTGTCGAAGGCTTTGGACAAGTCTAGTGTAAGAATGCCCCTGACGTCTCTAGTCCTGTTGTCAAGAACCTGTCTTTTTAGCAGTAGCATGACGTCCTGCGTGGAAAGAGATGGTCTAAACCCTACCATATTGTACGGGAACAACCCCTCGCGCTCTATGTGTTTTGAGATCCTGTTGTGTATAACGTGCTCGGCAACCTTACTTAAACATGAAGTGAGCGAAATGGGCCGGAGGTTGTCCAGGATTGGGGGCTTCCCAGGCTTAGGAATCAGTACCACCGTCGCCTGCTTCCACGAGTCTGGAACACTACCTTCCTCCCATACCTTGTTGATTTCCTTCGCAATGGTGCTAATGGACCGGTCGTCCAGGTTCCTCAAAACCCGGTTGGTTATGCCATCCGGCCCAGGGGCCGACCTGCCATTGAGATTGTGGAGCACCTCCCTGATATCTGCCTCAGAAAACGGATCATCGAGCTTTGGGGCGTCCTCCCCCACGTATTGAGGGCATTCCCGTAGTTCATTCTTCCCTACCGGAAGATACGTCATTGCCAGGTCTCGGAGAAGGGACGCATCGCAATGACCCTCCTGTTTTTGCTTATGTACTAGTCTATCTACGGCGCGTCTCTGATTACCCTTGGTCTGTTTATCATCGAGCAGGTGCTTAAGAAGGTTCCATTTTCCCCCCGTGCGCATTCGCCCGTCTGCTGCCGAGCAGGCTTCGTTCCATTGTTGTCTGTTGAGCTCCAGACAGTGTGCCTCTATGCTGCGATTAAGCTCCGCGATCTTCTTTCTCAGCCTACGGTTTAGCCTTTTCGTTTTCTACCTCACCAGCACAGACCTCTTCGCCTCCAGGAGATGCGCCAGGCGCGCGTCCATACTGGGGGTCTCAAGGTCCGTGGATATTTCCTTGGTGGCCCTTACAACGTCTCTTTTGACCTGCGCGAATAGATCCTCCAGTGCACCGTACTCCGACTCATCTTCGTCCCGTATCTTTTGGAAGAGATCCCAATCAACGTACTTAAATATCCTAAGCGGGGCCGCTCTGATCCTGACTGATAACGCTACAATGTGATGGTCGCTCCCTAAATTTGCTTGCAAGTTAGTCCAGGATGCGTCAGTCTCTCTAACAAAAGCCACGTCTGGCATCGTGTCCCTCGAGACCGAGGTGCCTATCCTCGTGGGAAAACGGGGGTCCGCCACTAGGGTCAACGCGCAGTCTTCTGCCGTGCTCACTAAGTTCACTCCCTTCGCCGTTTGTCTATTACAACCCCAGGCAATGTGCGGGGCATTGAAGTCCCCTGCCACTATCAGAGGGCTGTCACGCGCTATGGCGACTGCCCTGCCGAGGAGTCCGCGAAAACTCTGCCTCTGATCTGTCGGAGGGCTGTACACATTGAGGACGAAAATGCTCTGTTTGATCCTGCCGCTAGGGATTATATCAACCAGCTGCGCCTCCAATCTAGTGCTAGCATCAGCTCTGCCTATTGTGATCTTGTGCTCCTGGAAGGAAATTGCCTTCTTAACCATCGTGATTACCCCTCTCCTACGGTCTGCTCTCGTCGAGACAACGCGGTAAACCGAGAAGGTCGCCTCCTCACAAAGGGTCTCCTGTAGGAGCAGGACATGCGGTTTGTCCGCTTGTGCTTTCACAAACTGTTGTAGCGAGGCCTTGCGCCTCTTGAAACTTACGCAGTTCCATTGCCACACAAATAATTTTTCTGTGTTGTCCGCCATTGTGCCTCTATTTAGTAAGCATCCCCTTGAGCGCGGTGCACTTGCCCGACGCCTCGGAATCCTGATTTGCTTTCTTAACCTTACCGGCCACCTTCAGTCTGCTTACGTCAACAAGTTTAGCCTCCATTACCCCCCTTCTGCGGTTGAGGGTAGCAATGGCCTCAGACTGCATCTTGATGGTCTCGGATTGCTGCTCGATAGCTCCGGACTGTGTCTTAAGCGCCTCCGCTAATCGATCGAGGATTTCAGCAAGCGATCCTTTCGCGATGGTCGCGGCGGGCATGGAAGCTGACACGGACGCCTACTCCATCAGCTCCACCGCAGCCTCGGTCGACTCGGGAGAGGGTGCCTTACGCTTTGCCTGACCCAGCACTGGTTTTAGTGCTGGTGACGTGCTGCCATGACCATTATGTGCTTTACGAATCAATTCGAGGTCTGCCCTCAACTTACGCATTTCCTCCTTGAGCTGCGCGTTCTCCTGCTTTAAAGCCGCAAGACGCGGATCCTCCATCTGCTCTGACAGTGTACCATGCGTTACCTTCTTTCCAGTCGTCTCCGTGAGCTTGTCCACCCAGGTAGGCCCCTCCTGGATGCGAACACTTACGAACACTGGAGCGCGCTCTGCTGACGGGGCGCCCGCTGGATAGGGAGCGCGCTCTCCCTGGATCGGGAGCGCCCTCTTACAGGCCCCGGGAAGGGGCCGCGCCCGCAACGCTGGCATGACCTGATCCTGCAGCCACTTGCGCCTCCCGGGCGCGCCGCCGGCGCTGCCGCCTCCGACGCAGGATGTACGGCACCTGGAAGCGCTGGCTGCACCTGCGGTCGGCCGTCGGGTGCGCGCCTCCACAGATGGCGCACTTTGGGTCGCACTGATGATCTTCTGGTGGGGAAACCATGCCACAACCGCGGCATTTCCTTTTGTCTTCTCCGTTAGGGCAGACGTCTGCTCTATGGCCGAGCTCTCCACACGTGTAGCAAACATCTACTTGCCTGCGATACAGGGCGCAAGGTAACATGACCGTCCCGCAGACCACGTGTTTCGGCACCCTTTGTCCTTCAAAGAGCACAACGATCGTGGGGGTCTTGATTCTTCGTACTTCTAATGCCTCGGGGTTTCGGTGGTTGACAATAAGCGCCTTTAGATCGGCGTCGCTGATCTCGGGGTCCACCCCCCCGCACCACTCCCTTGCAGGTGTCATCCGATGCCGCCACGTATGCTGCCACGTCGAAGGGGCCCTCCTTCGTGTGGATCCTCTGGATCCTGGCGTAGGCGCGAGCATTCGCTTCATGCGGCGTGGAAATAACTAGGATGTTCTGGATGCCATTGGGGCACATCGTGTCCTCCCGCACTTGCGCCACGGCCGCCGCCATGGCCAGCGCCCTGGCAAGTTGTATCAAATCCGACTTTTTCAAGCTCAGCCCCCCTCGAGGTCGGACGATGATCTTGAATTGCTCCCTCGGTAATCTGGGGAGCCTCGAGGCGACCACGATACGCTTCAGTGCGCTCCGTGGTGGGGCAGTGCGGCTGCCGCGTTTCTCGCCTGTTTTCTTCGCTTCGGGCCCCGGCAACTTCGGCTCGCCCGGCCCGGTCTTCTTCTTTTTGCCCAGCGCTGTTACCCTAGCCTGAGCACTCCGCGTCCTCCGGACTAATATCCATGCCTTCAACAATAACCACGCTTGGATTGGAGGCCATAGCACCGCGTCTCGCCGCGACTCGCCGAGCGTCTCGAGCGAGCGTCTCGCCGAGCGGCCACCGCTCTGCCGTTAGGCTGAGCGCGTTAGGTTTAGCGGCGCGCCAGCGTGGTCCACCAGAAAACAGCTCGGAGAAAAGTGATAAAAGCACCCACCGGTGACAGTTCGGTGTCCTCCGGTTCCTTGCGACCAACGGCGTCGAATAATGCAATTGTGTAACGTGGCAGCCAAAAGAACTTGCCAAAAACATTTAACAAAGCGGGAGCCGATATTCAGCCGTCCGCACTGGTCGGCTCTTCTTCCCCCGCAGCATCACTGACAAAATTTTTCTTTGCTAGAAACTATTTCAATTTAGTGCAGACCCAGCAGGGCGAAGTTTTATCAGTAATGACGTGTTTCACGCAGAGATGTTCTTGTTCAGGTCAATGGGTGAACATTGGAATTATAGCATACAATACAGATTTTGTTTCATTTGCAAAATAATTCTGACAGGCGGCATTCAATTGATTGGTCTAATTAAAAAGCACCAATTGACCAATGAGGCTGTACTACACGATTCCCACGGTTCACTTCTGGAAAAACTACCTGTGCATCACTCTATCCGACAATATAAACCTTTTTTTCTGATGTCCATGCCTCGTTTAAAATAAATTGTTACTGTGGGCAAACGTCGTGTTGCTGTAACAGCTGCCGCAAAAATTTGAAGGAATGTCTAATAAAAGTCTTCAGTTTTTCTTGTCAAGCTGTCCATTAGCCAACTTTTAGCGTAACGTTAGCAGGGCTTACTGAAGTACTTCTAGACGTCCATGGCTACAAAATGTCTTGATCAAGACAGCTACTAGGCTTTTGAATTAGCCGTTCAAGACATCTTTTAGACATCAAATAGCTGCTTGCGTGTTTCGTGGGTATCATAAATGTAGCAGTGCAGCACATCGTTTTCAAGTTTAAATAGTCGCAGTTGTCGACATAATCTGGCAGTCAGTGCAGGAGAAGTTCCGCATGGGGTTGCAGTATGGATCAGAACATTGACATGAGGTGAATTGAGTGCTGTGATCGGAAGATAGCGTGTGAGTAACCGCTAGTGGTGATAGCATAAGTGGGGACATAGTCTCATCAAGTGGTGAGCAATGAAGAGACGTGCTCGAAGATAATAGTGGCAAGGGGCAGCGAGACAGAGCGTCGGCATCCTGACGTTTTTTCCCAGACTTGTACACAACGTCAAAATCGTACTCTTGCAATTGAAGCAGCCAGCGATGAAGGCGCCCAGACAAATTTTTCAGTGACGACAACCAGCATAAGGCATGATGGTCGATTATGACAGTGAATTGGCATCCATAAAGAATGGCCGAAATTTTTGCATGGCCCAAACTACTGTGAGGCATTCCTACTCTGTTATCGAGCAGTTCTCTTCAACAGCCGTTAATGCATGATTGGCATAAGCAACAGCCCTCTCTGGTGTAGTGGTATTATGCTGTAGGACAGCACCGATCTCACGGCCACTAGCGTCGGTGTACAAAGCTGGTGCATTCTCATCGAAGTGACAGAGGACAGGGCCGGATGTTAAGGCTTGCTTGAGGGCTTGGAAAGAAAGATTGCAGTTGTCTGTCCAAGTGAAAGCAGTATCTGACGTCAGAATCTTCTGCAGTGGCAATGCCATGGCAGAAAAATGAGTGATGAAGTGGTGGAAGTAGGATGCCAGGCCCAAGAAACTTCTTATTTTTGATTTTTGGGGCGAGGGAACCGAATCACGGCAGCAACCTTGTCAGGATCTAGTCGAACGTCATCTTTACTGATAAGGTGGCCCCACACTTTGATGTTCTTTCTGGCAAAATTGAATTTTTTTGTTGTTGAATTGGAGCCCAGCGCTAGAGATGCATGTTAAAGCTACACCCAAACGCTCAAGGTGTTGACGAAAAGTGGTTGCAGGAGCGTTACATAAACTGAAGGGCACTACGTTGAACTCGTAAAGTCTGTCGGGTGCTGCAAAGGCTGTCTTGTCTGCCTCGTGCATGGGTATTTGCCAATACCCAGATCGGAGGTCTAGACTCGAGAAATATTCAGTGGCCTGGAGGTAGTCAATGGCATCGTCGTTTGTAGACAATGGGTATACGTCTTTGCATGTCATCTTATTAAGTGCTCCATAATCGATGCAAAATCGTACAGAGCCATCTTTCTTCCAGACCAACACAACAGGAGATTACCAAGAACGGGATGACGGCCGAATAATGTCTCTTTTGAGCATGTCATCAACGTTGTCCGCAATGATTTTCCATTCAGCGGAAGACACACGGTATGGGCGGTGGTGTACAATCGAACTGCCTTCGGCTTCGGTGCGACTGCGACGGAGATGCGCCCCCCCCCCAAGCTAGGAATGAATGTCAAATAATGCATTGTGTTTTTGCAGTAGGGCCAAAAGGTCTTTCTGGGCTGCAGTCACATCAAGATTTATCGAGGCTGTTAAAGCAGCGGTCGTAGCATGATTATCAGTTGAAGTAGACAAAGGTGATGATTCGGTGTGAAAGGGTTCTAATAAAAGAGGTTTGGTGTCCCCACTACCTGCGTGTAGGTTAAGAGGTGGGCACTCCAGCTCGGTGGAATAAAGTTTACACTCAATCAATGGTATCAGTAAAGCAAGCCACAGTGGTACCCTGGGAGAGCACAACTGGCGAAGAAGTAGGGTTAAGGACGACGATCAATGTTCTACCACCCTGAAACCATACCAGGCTAGGAGCAATGCTAAGCCTACCAATATGCAGCAACGGCTCAGTGCAAAAAACACATCACCATTAACAATGGTGTCGGAAGTCAGCATTAGAATATGCTAATTGCCCGGGGGGATGGAACAGTGGTAGACGTGACAAAATACAGGAGCAGGCAACACGTGGCAGCCCTATCTGAAACACTTTCTGCAGCTGCCGGCAGGCAGCCACACAAGTTTACGCTGTCACGTCTTCTACTTCTGTGCATGGTATCAGCAAGATGGGGCACCCGTACACAGCAGCAGCCGAGCAAGAAACTGGCTGGATGCGACTTTGCATGCACAATAGATTTGAAGGTACGGGCCTGTAATTTGGCTGGCTAGGTCACCTGACCTCTCTCCACTCGATTTCTTTCTTTGGGGTTATGTGAAAGATCGCACTTACATGATCGAGACGGACGTCAAATTAGTTCAAGGCAAGGATAACGGATGTCTGCCATAGAATTCTGGCGTCGGTTATCAAGAAAGCCACTGAAGATGTGATAAAACGGACTCAGTGCTGTGTAGCTCCAGAAAGAGACTATTCGAACAAATCCTCAAGGCTGGTGTTCAACGGAGCATACGAATTCATAGATAATAAGGGCACACTGTAATCTGATATTTTTTTGTGTGCAGACATCCTGATTGGCAATTTGGCTCATTTAGAAGCAGTATATATATACTATATATTTATATATATGCTTTCTTGAACGCATCGGTTTTGCCTTTTCTCTGCACGTTGGTTGCTTTCTGGTCTATTTAGCTTTTATTTTTTTACACGAACCTGTTTATGCAGCATGTATGCACTTTCATGACAAATAAAATGCTCACTTTAATTTGGCTTTGATCTGAAGCAAGTTTCTGGCACGAAATCTACCTTTGCGTGCACTTTTTCGATGCGGTGCGAGCAAAGCCGAGATTTTGAAACATTGTATGTCTATTACATTGCTTTTCGCATTTCGCGCGTGGTCAGAGCGGCGCTTCAGCCGTGTTATCAAGAGGCTTTTGTTATCAATGTGATTAGTCGGCCTTGAGAGATGGTTAATAAGTGTGCCATAGAAATGAGGGGAAGGAATAGCTGCGAAACGCGAAATCTGCTGTTGGTGCTCCTCCCGTATCATTATCAAGGTGATGCGCTGTCTCTTCGGGTTTGCAACAGGCAGTGCACTTTCAATCAGCTTATTTGAGGGTGCTGCTTTATGATTTAGGTGGGAGCGCAGTCACATGGTATTTTTCATACTTTGTGACGTTTCTCTGCCAGTTGGAAAAAAATGTATGCAATTAGTATGTCGCTGAAAACACCACAGTTAGATGTCAGTTTGGGGTGCCTACAAAGGCCTCACTGATACTTTGAAAATTAGGACAGTACTTCTCAAGTTAGATAATTAATTGTAATTACCAAAGTAAATCTCAGTAACGAAAGAATTACTGGCAGCTACTCCACTGTACTGGATACAATATGCACTAGGTTTTCTTCGAGTAACGCAACTGCTCTTTTTTTAGGTCTTGGTTCCCCTGTGAAAGGCCTAAGCCCAGGTCGTGTTAAACCTTGCCAGACATTCAATAAAGTTGTATCCATCCATCCATCCATGGTGCATGATAGTTGGACAACACTGTATAATTCACTCAGTAACTGAAATGAGGCCCAGCGAAATTCACTCGAAATCAGAATCAACAGCAGTCATGCGTGGCAGCACTTATAAGACTCACAGAAGAAAGAGAGAGAGAGAGAGAGAGAGAGAGAGAGAGAGAGGCTACAGCTTCACCGCGAAGCAGTATTAGTGATAGCCAAGTATGCGACAATTACACGTAGGAAGATTACACCACCCAGAGGACTCCGGCTGTGAAACCTACTATGAGGTCTTGTATATACTCGTATAACGCTGTCACTTTAGTGCTCGATTCTTCGAGATCTCACGAAGTTTCTTCAAGTGTAAGAAATATATATATATATATATATATATATATATATATATATATATATATATATATGTGTGTGTGTGGGGGGGGGGGTTCGGAAAGCTGGTTGCCCCCTCTCCCCCCCGGAGAAATGAAAACTCTTCGCCTATGAGTGGAAGGACACTAAATTTTTCTCATGTTAACATATTTTCACTTTAAGACAAGTTTAATTTTGCACAGCTATGTTTTTGAAAAGCATATATTTTATTCTTTACTTGATCTTTATGCACATTTTAAATTGCGCGCCCCCAAAGGGGCGGCAAGTCACAGCCAAGGAGGTTATATGCTAAATGTTTTAAGTATATAACTTCCTTGGTTGCAGCATGCTATCAATGTGGCACCAAATTTGAACCAGCAAAGGTGTGCGTTTCAGAACTTACATAGGAAATCTTTGAGGAATCGGTTTCTGCACGTTCCACTTGTGGTGCTGATTACACTACAAGAGGTTTCATACGCCTATCAACGCAATTATCCCCTATCAACATCATTATCCCTTTGCCTTTTCCGAGCCATACGAGCAATTTGGTGCTCACAAAATTGACCGTTGTCCACCTGATCCTCCCAATTTGTTGAGGCTTCCCTGGATTTTCTGTGGCAATGCCTCCGAAATTTCGACACTTTTTCTAATTGTCTTTACTATGGCCAGAAGCGTATGGCTCGGAGCCATCTTGAAGATGTCTAAACTACAGGTTGACATAGCTCTAGCTGCTTCTAGCCTGCTCAAGCTGTATCAAGCTAGCTAGTAGCAAACTTGTGCTTCCTGGGTTCGGACCTCGCTTCCAAGTTTACTTCCAAGCACATCACGCGCGGACTCCTTGAACACATGGCTAAGCAATTTACACATCGGCACCTCCAGCTTCGCGACCACGCAAGTACATCGCGTGCTGAATTCAGGCTTTTAACAAGAGAGCTTTAAGGGCCTGTGTCGCAAAAAATCCGGCGTCAGCGTCAGGTGTCCAGTGTTGACCATCACTTCCGCAAAGATAATTCTTAACCACGCGTACCCAACAACGTAGGCCCTCCATGTAGAGCAATGAAGTTACTGAACTAATTGAATTTCTCTCAAGGTAAAATATGCCAAAAAATTGTAAATTCTGTTACACGGAAACTCAAAACATAAACCCCCTTTTCCAGCATTTCTACCATTCATAGAGCGGCCATGGCCTCTGAGATTTGCGCACGCAAATTTCAAAAGCCATAAAGCGGCGCGCCCAGTTCCTTTCGACACCTCCAGATGGCGCGCACCTCCGCTGCATCGTAGAGTCTGTATATGCTACATACAGTAACTCTACTGCATCGCGGTTCTACCAGAAAGCTCGCCTTCGTGCATAGCATTTGCCGCCAGAATTTCCTGGTAAACATTATGGTAACATAAGCTGCAGTTGCCGGGAAGCATGAGAAGCAGTCGGGTATCTTTGAATGCTATCGCGTTCCACTCTTAAAGGCGAAGCTTGAGCGTCCTCCAAATTTTTATTTTATTTATTTATTTTTCTTGGTCACGGTTTCTTATTGTGCTACAGTGCAGGTCGGGCCATACTCGCTTTTTTGGCTTGATTATTTCAATTTGTTCACCCCAGGGGGCACACTGCTGCGACGAACGTGGTCATGCAATCGCTCCTTCTTGCGCAGGCTTTCCTGCTATGCATCTTTGCTCCGCTACCATTCCGGTTTAGGCCTCATCGATCCCGCCACCGCTCGTCAACTCGATGACGTTGTTACACAGCGTCCTGTGGATAACGACAGAGCAGTAGAAGACAGGCGGAATCCGCCGCATCCAGCTACAGTCGAGTTCTTCGCCTGGTAACCATGCAGTACTGCCACCTCAACAGTTTTGCCTTGCCTACAAATACCACTTACGTTCTGGTGCCATTCGGGGCACGCCGCTGCGACGAACATGGTCATGCAACCGCTCCATTTTGTGCAGAATTGGCAGGTTCCTTCTCCCACCAGGTTGCCCTCCAGTTGCACTCTTTGCCTATGCGGATGACTTGTCCATTGTCGTCCCGGACGAGGCATCAGTTTGCGGCGCTTGGAGGTCATGGACAGTTACTGCGGGGCGAGCGGTGCAAGGTTGAATAGGTCGAAAAGTGCAGCCATGTACTTGAACTCCACTCCGTCCAGTCCGCAGCCTGTTCATGGTGTCCCCATGAAAACGCGGCTGCGCATTCTAGGTTTCCAATTCGAACCAGACGGTCTCTCTCCTGAAAACTGGCAACAGGCAAAGAAGCTTGAAACCAGGATTCAGGAATTCAGCGCGTTGTCATGCCCATTGAGTGCTCGAGCAACAATCCTGCACTCACTTCTGTTTTCGTTCCTGACGTATGTGGTGTGTGTGTCTCCTGTTACAACCCAAACCAAGCTTATCTTCGAGGGTCCTCTTTCACTTCCTCTGGATGGGGACAAATGGTTGTGTAGCTAGGCGGGTGCTCAAGTTGCCTAGGGATAAGGGAGGACTCGGAATTCCTGACCTGGGCATCGTGGCTACTGCACTGTTCGTCAGATAGACCCAGGTTGCTCTTAACTCGGATATGCTCCTGACTCGAAGCTTTACTTCCATTTTCCTTAGCACCCGACTCTGCTTGTTTTCACAGAACACATTTTCCCACTGTGCCTCGCTCAGGTTCCCCGTCCACCATTTATGTGGCGGCTGCCAACTTTTTGGTAAACCTCCGCACGGTTCGCCCCGACATCGATGTAGCTTCAACTCTACTCCAAGAATTAGCAGATATCCACACCCCAAGTCTCCTCCCCCATTGCCACATGTATGACCTGTCCATTCGCAGGCCAAACTGGAAGCTCATCACGACCGGTTTCCTCGACGCTAGGCGAGCTACGTTCATGTACCGCCTGGCGCGAGGGTGCCTGCTGTTGAGCTACAGGCCCTTCACAGCCGTCCCGGCTCGTGGGGTGTGCCCGTTCTGTGGCGCTCGTGAGACTCGGTTCATACCTTTACGCAATGTTTGCTTCCTGCAGCTCTTCTCCAAAGGATTGCTAGTCTTTTTAATCTCCCAGGCATTCCTCATCAGACAGTTCGATTTTTGCACCCTTTGCCTAATCAGGCAGTCAGCCAGTTCATGCTCCTGCTCGCCGAGTGCTCAGACCAAGTTTTGTTGGCACGCCGCGATGCAGTTTTCGGGGGTCAGGTGCCGGGCCTTCACGAAGTGCTTGCGAAAGCACGGAAGGAGGTCTGGTTTTATCTCACCCAGGAGTGGCACCGCTTGGGCGAGAAGTTTCTCGAAGTGTGGGCTCGTCCTGCTGTGATTTTTGGTGAGTCAGGTGGAAAGCTATCCATTAAGTTATAATGCATGCTCCTAAGGTCGCTCAACTCGGCCGTGTTTGCCAGTCGATCTACGGGGTTTCGTTTGGCTCAGCGGAACCTAGAGCTGGAACCGGTGGTGGCGCACCCTTGTGTGGTTGCGCTGCTCCGTGGACGGCTTTGGTGCTCTCCATGGTTGTATGCCTTGGCATCGTTTGTGTCAAGGCAGTCCGAGGGTCAGTCAGGCTTGTGTCCTGTAAGACCGACATGGCTGTTTGTGTGTTGAGTGCAGTAACTCAGTCGCGCTGCACCACAACAGTCCCCTTGTCCAGGAAGGACTGTTGGCCCGAACCAAAGCCCCCCGCCCAGTCAACCCGGGTTGAGGGCGAGAGCCAGGGTCTAAGTATCAATGATGCTGGGTTGATGAGTACATGTAAGCTCATGGACACGGCACCACCGGGTGCCAAGTCCTCTTCCCATCTGACAATGGCACCTCTGGACGTTGCAGCGCAGTAACTGCAGGTTCTCCGATTAGCTCTGTCGGCACTCGTGCGGCTGCCTCGGAGCTGACTATCTTCGGTTTCTTCTGCTCGGCTCAATTTGATAGCGGTGAATTTTACCCCGGAGATTGCATTGCCGACCGAGCGCGCTAAGCGCCCACAGCTATTTCTGGCAGGAATGAGTAAGCAAGATGCGCCTTTCCATGTCATCGGGTGCAAAGCCAGCGACAGAAAATCCGTGAAGTCTCGGTATTTGCTCCCTCAAGGTGACTCCTTGCGGTCTGCTTGGCTACCGCGCAATGGCCTTCCTTCCACGGAGACGCGGGAAAACCTACGCGTTTGCGGTAGGCAATTCGCACGGGATGCCTTCCGTTACGATCCGGAACTTCTACAGGGCACGGACGCCAGTTAGACACGTTTGCATTTGAAGGCAAATGCGCTGCCAATGTTGTTCCTTCCCGACAGACAGGCAAGCGGAAAATTCATATTTCTCATTCCTTAAGTCTACAAACTTGTAGCAATACGATGGTACACTTGGCAATCAGCCGCAGTGGAAAATATGCTATAGTTTTCCAGATGTAATTAGTCGATCACAAGCATTGATGTATGGAGACTGCAGCAGACATTCGGGTGTTTCAGAGATGCTGTGAAGTCATCTTCTCATGTGATGGCTCCTTTTTGCGCAGGTTAGTTACCTCTCTCTCGCTTTTTTGGTCTCAGTGTCGTGCCCCCCTGACCTGCTTGATTGTTACCGTAGAATGTTGCGTTTCTCATGTTATTTTTGCCTCAATGCCCATTTGGTATTTCTCTTGCTTGTCATGTCAGGGGATGTAGAAATGAATCCTGGACCTTCGAACGGTGACAAACCTGTATTGCTTGTATCTATTTCACACACACTGTGCCACCTGGAACAGTCCCAAACCATTATTCTCGTAGAACTTTCGCTAATCTGCGCTGCCCAAACTAATATAGAAGGTCTGGTCGACCGCCTGTCTTCGCGTGTCGACGCACTGGAAAAAGTTGTCGAGAATAATCAACCGAATGACTCATCTTCTTGCGCCTTGAAAACAAGCATAGAGAAATTTTCCATGGAAATCCAAGCTCTAACAAACAAATGTGATTACGCCGTGAATCACCTTCGCTGCTCAAATTTGATTTTTTTCGGAATAAAGGATAATAAAGGCGAAATCTGGGCAGAGTCTGAGACCCAGATTATTTGCTTTTGCTCAGAGAAACTTGGCGTTACCGTAATCCTGACAACATTGAGCGAGCGCACCGGCTGGGGTGATTCCAGGGAGACAAAAAGCGCCCTATAGTTGTAAAATTAGGGGGTTCAAAGTTAAATCGAAGATTCTATCAGCGGGACCCAAGCTTAAAGATACGTCTTACGCAATTCGCGATTATTCAACATGCATGCGAACAGCCCGAAAATTGCTTTTCACTTACGCCCAAGAAAGGAGCACTAATTTTATGATCCGATTCGACAAGCTCACCATGAGTGACAGACAATTCATATACAATTCTGAAACAAATTCTGTCGAGGAAGTGCAATTATAGCAATCACCACCCCATTACGGGTCACCGCCACGCCCACGGCCACAGTCACCCTGAGTGAGATACTTCGCATTGACTTACCAAACTTTGTCGGTTCTTCTAGCCAATATTCGCAGCTATCTGCCGAAGAAAGACGCTGTTGAAGCCTTCCTAAATGATAGCAGTACAGACATAGCAATATTTGCTGAGTCCTGGCTAACTTCTGATATCTTGAATGAGTTGCTACACTATGTGCAATCTTTCATGGTGAACAGGTGCGACAGAGTGGGGTGGAGGGGTGGCGGTGTGCTTGTTTTCATGAGGTCGAGTGTGCCCTCTTTCTGTGTCTTACCAATGAGTAATCATGAGATTGTTGCTCTGAAATTAACACTTCCTTCCAGCACAATCATTTTAATTGCTTGCTATCGTGCCCCGGACGCCGACATTGCATGTTAACCAACTGTATTGAATCCTACTGGATCTTCAAGCCCGCTATCCCCGCGCAAGGTGCTTACTTTGTGGCAATTTCAACTTCCCTGACATTAACTGGCTTGACTTATCAGTGCACAGTGGCCGATTGAAGGAGTTTATTAATTTAGTTCTTACCTTCAATCTTACACAAACAGTTGACATGCCAACACGCCAAAACAGTACTCTTGACCTCGTTCTTGCTTCGAACCCTGAATCCATTCAGTCATTATCATGTATTCCCCGTTTCAGCGATCATTGCTCGTTATTGTTCAAACTATCCGTACCTATCCCTACTCGTCAACCATCTGTTAAATATATCCGAGACTATAAGAAGGCTGACATTCAGAGTATCATCCCCCAGCTGGACAAGTTTCTTCATTACTTCCACATGTCCTCCACTTCCAAAACAGTAAATAAAAATCGGCTGCTTTTCAAACAAGAATTGTTGTCACTCGTTGACCGATATGTACCCCTGCGATGCCAGCAGACCCTGGTTTTCTAATGCCCTCAGGAAACTTTCAAATAAAAAGAAACGACTCTTCTGGGCAGCAAAACATTCGGCTAGTGCTTTGCATTGGGAAAGGTATTTCTCTTGTCTTCACGATTACACAAAACTTTTGCGATGCTCAAAAAGAAAATTTTATCGGGATCTACAAGACACTATTCGCTCCAATCCAAAAAAATTCTGGAAGCTTTTAACTCCCGGCATTAGGTCATCACATAATATTCCATTGGTTAGTGATAACGGTTCTGAAGTTCCACCAGACAAACGCAGTGATGTAATGAATTCTTACTTTTCCTATTTTTACAAATGAACCGACCTTAAATATCTTTCCCCTATCTAAATTTCCGTTTTCACAGATGCCGTCCATTATTATCACTACACATGGTATCATAAATCTTATTGAAAGGCTTGAAGTGTCAACAGTCCGAGGCCCGGATAATACATCATCTAAGATACTGAAATGCACCAATGACATACCAAGCCAGTTTCTGCAAATAACATTCGTGCAATCGATTGCTGCCGGCTCAATTCCAGACGACTGGAAGCTGAGCAAGGTAGTACCGGTTTTTAAAGCAGGTAACCGTTCTGATCCTTCTAACTACAGACTGGTTTCGCCAACATGCATTGCTTGCAAACTACTAGAGCATATAATATATTCACAAGTTGCATCTCACCTTGATTCCAACAGCTTTTTTTTCCCAACCAGCACGGCTTCAGATCCGGTTACTCATGCGAAACTCAACTTTTCCATTTCACAACCGATCTTCACCTCAATTTAGATTCCTTATTTCAGACGGACGTCATATATCTCGACTTCTCGAAAGCTTTTGATGGTGTACCCCATCAGCACCTTTTAGCCAAACTTTCATGCTTGTGTCTTGATCCGCTGATATTAACATGGATTCATTGTTTTCTATCAGGTCATTCTCAATTTACCGTTATCGATAATGATCATTCACCCACAACTGAAGTTCTTTCTGGTGTCCAGCAAGGCTTGGTGCTCGGCCCACTTTTGTTTTTAATCTTCATGAATGATCTTCCTTCCTGCATTTCATTGTGCATTCGCTTTTTCGCAGATGACTGCATCTTGTACTGCCGCATAACCACATACAATGAATGATCAGCTGTTGCTTCAAAATGACTTAGAATTAAGACTGGTGTTCGACATGGCTAATGAAGTGCAAATACATGCAGGTAACATGCAAGCGCACTAACCTCAGCTACACATATTCATTGTACTCAACCACCCTTTCCCAAGTTGAGTCTCACCGTTACCTTGGAATTCACATCACCAGCAAACTCACCTGGTTCGAGCACATCACGAAGATTACAGCTGATGCATCAAAATCACTTGGGTTCATCAGAGGGCACCTTAGCTTCTCCCCTCCCTCTATTCGCAGTCTAGCTTACAAAACTTTTGTCCGAACCAAACAAGAATTTGGCTCCCCAATTTGGAATCCACATCAGGCTTACCTAATCGATAGCCTAGAAGCCATTCAAAACCGGGCAGCCCGATATATTTCATCCGACTACGACACCTACTCCAGTGTTACCAATATAACATTATCGCTTGACATCGAGGCTCTGACGCACAGACGAAAAATCGCCCATTTGTAATTATTTCATAAGCTACACTTCTGTTTTCCTTTGCTTCGAGACTCTCTTCTGCTTCCACCTCTCCAAACATCATGCCGTCTCCAACTCCATGAGCAATCTACGTCTGCATGGCTCCTCTAACACATTTAACAAGTCATTCCTGCCCCTTGCAATTGAAGAATGGAAATCACTACCAGACCATATTGTAATAGAATGCGATCCATATAAGTTCCGGCAGTTGCTGACATCCTATTAGAAAACATGATGTGGAGAATTCTTGCCTGCTTCTGTTTGCCTCTGTTTACTTTACTGTAGCTGTTTTTATACTTGTTATTGCTTATTTAAAGGTTTTTTTTGTACTTTTCTTTTCTTCTGTATATATCCTGCCGATCACTGATTGTGACAATGTTTGACAGTGACCTACGTCGTTGTGTTCAATGTTCCACCCTCCCCTTATGTAATGCCCCTTCCAGGGGTCTTTAAGGGCCAATAAATGATGATGATGAAAAGTCTGTCTCATGTGAAGGTGCCAAGAAAAATGAAATGTGCGAATTGGGGGGGAGGGGGGGAATTAACCAAGATGTCACATCCCAGAGAATGCACATCCCATGGACGTCCGAAAAACATCCCGACATCCCAGATCCTATGAATGACATCCTGCAGGCATCTCTAGGACACAGGATTCAGCAAAGTCCCAATAATGAACAGTTGCAGGCATTATTGGGAAGTGCTGGCAGAATTCGCCGGCCGCGCATTTGAAACATGCACAAAATGGCCCAATAAGGCTGTGCACTTCGTTGTTATTTTCGTGGCTAAACCAAAAACGTTGACGGGCCACATAATAGTAACATGGAGTTTATGCACACCTTGAGGGCCAATTATTCCTGTACAAATTATACCTATCACATTTCCTCCCTGTCAGTAATGTAACACACAAATTTTGCCGGACTGTACCAAATATTTTCTCATTCTCACTTTACTGGCACTTCCGATGGTATGATGCTTAAATTTCCTTTGAAAAGAAATAAACATGGACCACCTTGTACCACCACCATAGCCGCCACCGAAGCATACTAAAGCGACACATGTGATCACGTTAGGCACTCTATGGTAACTTAATAAATAACGTTTGGAATAGCTGGTGTACAAAACTGGCCGTCATGAAGTATTTGCAGCCCTGAAATTCAGTTTCGTCACAGTCAACAGGCAAAAGCATGGCCTGTAAGATCTGTATTTGTTGTAAAAGAGAGCATCATCATCACTGCGTGGATTTGGGCCATGGAGGAACATGATTTGGAAAAACATTTGAGGAATTTGGACACCGCCTATATCAGGCCATTACTTGAGCAGAATGACAAAAGGGGTAGAAGCATAGCCTCCGAGAGTTGTTTTTGTAGCGTAAGCAGCAGCAGTTGCTGGTTGTAATATATGACACCATAACTAATAAAAGCAGTAATAAAAACTAGTTCCAAGGTTTACTACTAACAGACATCCTCTGTTAAATTACTTGCTTATTGCCACATAATTCGACCGAAGCTCGAGTACAACCATATTATCTGAGATCTCTATGCTAAATGTAACAAAGAAACTTGAACGAATCCAAAGACAGGCTATGCGGTTTGTTTACAATAAACTTCTGATATTTGACTCACCAACTGAACTAGTGAGGTCTAATATAGTATTCCTACATTAGAATTGCGCCGAAAAAAATTACGGCTCGACTATCTCAGTTACTGAAAGGGAAGCTGAAAGCTTTTCCTGAAAAAATGAGTGAAGAGCAGTACGCCTTGGTTTTCAACCCTCTGAATTCGAATATCGCATCGAAATTGAGTGAAAGAAAGCGCAAGCATATATTATTTCGACGAAAAGTGCAGCAGCAGACACGCCCAGCTCGCGCGCCTCGTTTCCACCTGTGATTGGTCGGGCGCCTCGTGACGTCAACAATGGTGTTCGTCCGGACCGACTGCTGCCCGCTACACACGAAGCACGGTGCAAAGTAGTTTGGTGGTGTTTTGCTGAGATGGTCATGTAAATTTTCGTGAGCTTGCATTTCTCTGAGGAGTTCGGCGTTAAGTCCAAACTCTACGAGAGCGATTTTGCGCGCGACGGTGACGGCTGACCGCTTTGAGCGACAAAACGGGCCGTCGCTTGAACAGATTGCTCGGTGTTGTCGCTCGATCGCTCGTCGCCCGGAAGTGCTATGAGCGACTAGCCAACAGTGCGAAGGCGGAACTTGATGAACATAACTCAAATACTACTGTTTGTCGCACGGAACGAGCAAATTATTGAATTTTACGTGCAAGAATAAGAACCTAGTGCAAGACCTTCAGAAATATTTTATGCTCCTTCTTCAGTAAAATACATCAACTTAAATTGATAAAGCATGCGTCACGCTAGTTTCAGCGCGTATATTGCTGCCCTCATACCGGGAAGTCGTCGCTCGCGTGGAGTTCGACTTGCAGACGACGAGAGAATGCGACAGCCATCGCCTCGCTTGTAGCGCTGTCGCGTGCAAGATCACTTGTAAGGGGTTTATACTTGTAGATACTACACGTACGTACATACTTGCACATACTACATGTACGAGCTGATTGCGAAGAGCCGGCCTCTCCAAGAAGCAAAAAATGCTGGTGCAAGCACTGCTTTCCACGCGAACGAAGGCAAAGTGTTAGCATCTCCTTGTGTTGGAAATGTTCTTTGGCGAGTATGTGTTTTGCTAAGCTGCATTCAGCGTTCCAGTGAGTAAGTTTCCGGGCAAACAACTGTAGTGTTATGTTCCTGCATGCCTTCTCTTAGAACGTAAGCGGTGATGCGATCTTCGGCATTTGTGCGCTGCCCCAAAGCTGTCGGCAATCTACACAGATGGTTTAAACGCGGGAGGAGTTTACCGGCTGTTGTAGCATGTGTAGTACAGGACCTTCATCAGCGTGCCATCCGCACGCTACTCGTAACCGGCGAATTCCGTCGGCTACGTGAGATGGTCGGTTTCTTATGTGTACGAGAGAAAGGGGAGCGCAGCGTCTTGGCGTGAGCAGGCTTTCCAACACATGCAAACTTTACGCTTGCACTGCATTATGGTAGCTGCATGCAGGCTGTTTCACAACATACGTGCGAATAGAAAATTAGCGGCGCTTGGCGATGAAACCTGCGTCAAGGGTGGGCGATAAACATGCACCTTCCGTTCAGCATGCTAACTATTTTTTTTTAGGAGAACTCAAAGCACGCATTATTGATAAACTCCGGTAGTAATCATCACGGAAGTGGTTAGAGCACAACACTGTTGTTCTTGAGCGCTTGAAGTTGTTTCGCTTCACAGCAGCCTCCCACTTAGCTGAAAGCTTCTTGTCTTGCAGGAATTAACGGAACATCGGAACATCGTCGCGGCTGCTAGTGTTCGTGCAAGCGTAGGTTGCACAGAACGCCGGCATGATCGGCCTACAAGTTCAATTGATGCTGTGCACGTCAACTACCACTCCTATACACACACAAACAAAGGAATGTAGGGTCGAGCAAAACAGATTAGGACGGCATGCACGCAGAAATAAGCCCGGTCAGGCACGGTCGCGGAGACTGCGAAGTAGCGGAACACCAGTGTTGACGTCACTAAGCCGTGGTTTCCGGTCTCCGCTCACATCGTCAGCGTCAGCAGCAGCGCGCGGCGCTCGACGGGGGGGCGGAGCTACAGCGCAATTTTAACCGACGATTGCATCACTCCTAAGTGAAAAATCCCCCCCAAAATTTTACCTTCATGGTTTATAATGTTCCCGCATCCGTATATGAGCGTCTTATTGAATTCGACAGACTCTTCAGCTTCCCTTTAATAACTGGCACTCGAGCCGGAAATGTATGCAAATCCACAAACATATGCAAATCCACTAATAATGAGGCTTACTCGCCATCATCACCAAAATGTTCTTACCCCTTATTTTGCCCGAACCAACTTATTTAAACATTCTTTCTTTCCACGCACCATTAATGACTGGATTGACTTGCTTTTATGGAAGTTGTATCAGCATTGTTTTACTTGTGCCCTACCTTCTTATTTTATCCACCCTGCATGGACTTCATGTCCACAGTATATATTAAATAAATAAGTAAAATAAATACTAATATTTTCACATCTACTTTTTGCTAAAGATGATGTCTTCGCCATCATTTTTGTTCTTGAAGCTGATCCAAGCTGAGCAACAAAGTGTGCTTTTTTTTTTTTTTTTTGTTCTAAGAAGTATTGCACAAACTTTTGGATTCTGCATTGATGAATAACCCGCCGTGGTTGCTCAGTGGCTATGGTGTTGGGCTGCTGAGCACGAGGTCGCGGGATCGAATCCCGGCCACGGCGGCCGCATTTCGATGGGGGCGAAATGCGAAAACACCCGTGTGCTTAGATTTAGGTGCACGTTAAAGAACCCCAGGTGGTCAAAATTTCCGGAGACCTCCACTACGGCGTGCCTCATAATCAGAAAGTGGTTTTGGCACGTAAAACCCCAAATATTATTATTATTATGCATTGATGACTATAAATGTTGCTGCTATACTTCTGCAGACATTTTTCTTTTCTTTTTGTACACATGCATAGTTTCTTATGAGTCAATGTGCTCATGTTCACTATTCAGCTTCTTTAGTTTGGCTCTGTGGAGTGTAAAGCGGATGCTGCTATCGAGTGATGGCTACCACGAAAAATGAGAAACAATGTCGTCTCACAACAACAACAAGTGATTGTTTGCGCTTTGT
The DNA here is from genome assembly GCF_050947875.1 of Dermacentor variabilis. NCBI lineage: Eukaryota > Metazoa > Arthropoda > Arachnida > Ixodida > Ixodidae > Dermacentor > Dermacentor variabilis. The sequence continues at coordinate 9,705,514 of NC_134570.1, forward strand.
TTTATAGGCTGTTTCGTTCTTGACGTTCACTTATTTTTGCTTTGTTTTGCTGCAATTGTTTTGTAGGTGTAAGGCTGAGCAAAAGCTTTAACAAGTCTACACTGGTATGAGCCACCACCCTAAGGCTGTCTTTCTGCACAAACTGTGCTCCTATGCTGTCTCGGTTACCAGTTTCATGTCTAGCTGACTAACAGAATTTTGATGTCATTAGTTACACACAGTACTTATTCACCAAACAGTCATATAGTTTCACAGATTTCAAGGAAAGCTTGCTGATCTCTGAAAATGTTAATTCATGAATGATTTCATCATTGTGTCAGAAAATTGCCAGTGCTCGTAGTCCCTGTGATCTTTTTGCTCTACCAAGGGGGTGAGGTTTCAAAATCAGTAGTCAGTTTTATATGCTTCATTGTTCCTTCTCTTTAAGTGCACACCACTTTTTTGCTTTCTTCTAGAGGGATAACATGGTGGTTGAAGGAGGGGACACAGCAAAGGAAAAATAACATGACATATCTCGTGCAGCATTCTTGTGCCAGCAGTGGTGGCGGAGTTGTGTTGATTCGGGGCAAAAGGAAAAAAGAAAATTCAGAGCCATTCCACTCTGTGGAGGTGGATGACCAGCGGAGCTGTATATATGGTGATAAATATCTTGATAATAAATATGTTGATTGAAAATGAAAGACACATACCACAATGAATTTTATTTTTTCACGATGTTCTTGTTGTTTTATTAAATTGCATATTCAGTGCTTTTTGAGTGTTAACCTTCTTTTGTTTGCTTTTTTGGGTTTATTATTTGGTCACCAAGGCAACTATCACTTTATGATCGCTATGATTTATTTATTTATTTAATTTATTCCAATACCTTCAAGGCCCATAGGGCGTTACAGAAGGGAGTGGTAACAATGAATATAAAGAAAGCACAAAGCAAATATCAGGTAACATATTCCAGCGAATTTTTAAAGTCACTGGGGTCTGTAATAGATACATTGGAGGTGGGCAAGTGGTTCCAATCATTACAAGCTTGAGAAACAAAATAATGAAAGTGTTGGTTAGTGTGACAACAAGGAACAAACACACGATGGTCAATACGAGATGATATAAATGAGGAGTGGGGAAGTAATCCTTGCTGTGTCACTCCTCACTGTGTCACTTCTAGTGTCACTCCTTGTGTCACTCCTAGTGGCTCTGTGGCGATACTGGAAAGGCTCTTTACCAATGCGAGGTCTATACACGACCGATGATGCGTCATGGGCACAATGATGTATGTGTAACACTGAACGCCAAACCTTTCCAAGAGAAATGCCACAAACTACTTTCCATCTGGCCGAGACATGTCTATGTTGAAATCACCCACAATTACAATGGGAGTGGAGTCGGTAGGGGCGATCCAACCAAAGGTACATATGCTTGGCATTTGCGGCAAGATCTTCGTCCATATTACGTGCCAACCGCCATCGCCGCGCACAATCCCGCTTCTGTTCACAACGGTATTCTTTTTAGGCATGCTGTTCTTTTGCAGAAGGGTTGAAATCTGGGCCAGTTGGTACATACTTGAACGAAAAAACCAGTCAAAAACACAAAGGACAAGAGGAGAGGTTCAGAGCCAGCGCATGCTCTGCTGGCCTTGCCAGGACTACACCGATTCTAATAAACCACAGTCCAGTCGTTGTGGTGTGAACCTCTCCTCTTGTCGTTTGTGTTTTTGACTGGTTTTTTCGTTCAAGTTCTTTTGCAGCCCTCACTGCACGCGGCCTACCCTTGCACTGGTGGAAAAGAACGGAGATAAGGTTATGTGGTTTGCCTATAGAGCCCGTGATGTCAAACCGCAATCCATACTAAGCAGTGTTTATTCCGGTTTTACTTTATTTATTACGATATTTTTTTTACCACAATACGTTTTGACATTTCTCGCGATTAAACGCAGCTGGCGCATACCCAGTGATACACCTTTACTTTATGCTTTAGCTTTTTTAGCTCTGGGGCAGTCACCATCTTTTTTGCCTACGCATACAAACTGCGAGAACCTAGCGTATAACAGCTCCGCTGTAAAAAGAAATTTGTGGTCACCAACTTCTGCAAGCTCGTGTGCAGTAGGTGCCACTTATGTATGCGTGCAACCTGCTCCTCTTAAGACAATAACTGAAGGTACTCTTGAATGCCAGACCCTTGAGTTGTGAGCTGTGCAGTAGTGCGAAGCCTTCACAATAACTTTTACTAGGTCTCTCTGTTGTTTTGAATGTGTAAATTGGAATTACTTGTGACCTTGAGTCATGCCTATGATGTCATAGCCAGCAACAAAATGCAACAATGTCTAAGCAACCATAGCAGAGTAAACAAAATGAAGTTGACAACACTTCAAAATTTTAGGGCAAGTTATCAGAAACTAGAAGCTGAGATGCCTCCTAGGGTTTATTTCTTTTTGTTTCTGTAGATTAAAAAACACCTTTTTTTTTTATCTGGAGAAAAGTCATCTTAAGAACCATTATTATTTGGCTTGTAGATAAATATACATTCAAAAGGGACGAAAAGGTCCTCTGGAAATGTGTCATGGTGTGGCATTCTAATTTTTCACCAGTCGAAGTATTGTTGCTGTCGAAGCATTGTTTGTTGTGTAGTGCACAATATTATAGTTCAAAGTAGCAGTAAATAAGATAATTAGAATAAAATTCTGTAGCTTTACATGCCAAACAACAATCTGATTACGAGGCACACAGTAGTGGGAAACTAGAATAATTCTGACCACCTGGTGACCTTTAACGTGAACAAAAGCATTTTGAATCCTGCTGCCATCAGAATGTGGTCGCCATGGAAAGTAATATGGTGGGTAGACATACTGCCCAAGCATTTAGATAAATCACATATACCTAACAATGTGCGACACGTCAGTTCGAGTGGTTTATATTGGTACTTGTCTTGTTTGCTAGTTGAATAACCTCAGGGTTCAAACAAAATTAATGCCACATGGCTCACAACTTTTCTACTAACTCAAAGCTGCATGTCTAGTAATTTGGAGGGTTTGCCTTGCCTTGAACTTTTCTTAGTATCTTTATAACTAAAACTGTTTTTGTTCCTGTGATGAAGTTATCACAAATTTATGAATACTTTGTTTAGCGCAAAACGACAGGCATAAGAAAGACGACCAGGACAAGGCGCTAACTCTCAACTGACATCATTTTATTGCGTCACTCCTTTATAGACCGCTCAAACCAGAGGAACATGCGCAGTGAGCACCATGCGGTGGAGCCACCAACATCCGATCCCAAGAGCGCACTCATGCGACAAAATCCAAAAAACCAAATTCAGCACTGTACAAGGTTAAGGAAGGCACACTAATGCATTGTGACCCCAATGACTGAATGGAAAATGCTTCCGATAACTCTCGGGCGGTGGTGTCACGGCTCTTTTTCAAAATCGTGGTATCACGAAACATGGGTTTGCACTTGCATGTTTTACAATGCTGAGCCAAATGGGAACCTGTGCCTGTTGGTATGGATCGCTCATGTTCTCTAAGGCGCTCGTTAACACAGTGGCCTGACTGCCCTACATACAATTTGCCACATGACAAGGGAATCTTATAAACCACACGGACGCTGCAATCTACAAACTTCACGTGGTTCTTTTCACAATCAAGTTTTTTACTTGTTTTAGAAATACGGCTGCACAACATTGACAGTTTCTGAGGAGCGGAAAACACTACCGGAATTTTGTATCTAGTGGCGACATTCTTTAGATTGTGAGCCACTCTGTGGCAATACGGCACAACTTCAGGCCTCTTCTTTTGTGTGATGCAGTTACTTTTGTGCCGCTTCCCTTTCAGTTTCTGAAGAAATACCTCCGAGACTGATGCCACCACCACACTTGGGTAACCAGCAGCCTGCAGCCTATTTAACTGTGCAATGAAACTCATGTTCGCAGAGTGATGACAAGATTTTGCTAAGAAAGATTCTAAACACATCAGAGCAATGGCGCATTTCACAGTCTTTGAGTGCGCAGACGCGTAAGGTAAAAGTTCCTTACGTGCACGTGGCGAGTACATCCAACAGGCGTAGCCTGTTTGCAAGGATAGCTACAAATATAAAAACTGGAGTTTACCGTCCCTAGATAGCTCATGTGTGAAAGTTAAACCTTTGCCATTGTCATTGAATAGAGTTAAAATATCAGTTACCATCACGGAGCATTCATTGTTAGTCTGTTTTATCACAACAAGAAAATCGTCAACATATCTAAAAATTTGAACCAAGTCATTGTTTAGGGACTCTTAAGAGCGCGGTCCACAAACGATAAAAAAATATTACAAAGAGCAGGCGCCACACATGAACCAATACACACTCCATTTTTCTGGATAAAAAGGTTATTTTCGAACCGGATAAAAGTTGCACTTAAATAAAATTCAAGAAGGGACATGAAACTTTTCGAAGACAACCCGGTCGCATTGCGAAAATCTACCTCGCCACTTTCTTCGATGCACATCATCACACTGCGAAATAGCTCATCATGCGGTATTGAATAGTAAAGATTTTCGATGTCAGCAGAAAAAATGTCGGCTACTGAATGGTTGTCTTCCAGAAAGGAAACAACATCGAAAGAATCCTTTATGCCATAAGGATTGTCAATAGTTAAATGCTTCAACTGTTTTTGCAAAAAGCGGCTAACCAAAACCTGCCAACAGTTGTTTTCACTGACTATTGTACGAAAAGGCACATCCGGTTTGTGCGTTTTTGCAGTGAAAAAAACCTCTAGCGCAAGTACCTTACATTGTTTTACATCTTTCACAATCTTGGTGAGGCCTATATTTTCCAACAAAGAAATGGCTTTGCGTTTTACCTTCTGAGCTTTCTCACTTGCCAGAATGAAGTTCTTGTTGACAGCCTCAATGGCTTTTTTGTTGAAGACAGCAGACGGAGCTATCACAAAACCGCCCTCTTTATCACTCAGTAAAAGCCGAAGTTCATTGTCTCTAAAGAAAGATACTGTCCTTTTGATCACAGCTGTTGAACGTGGCGCGCTCCCGGTGACGGTCCTACGAAGGCAGTCCACCCCATCGAGGGGGCACCGCTCCTGGCCCTCTAGTTCTGCCTTTCTTGCGATGCGCCTGTTCAAAGCCAGTAGCTCATGTGCAGGAATTCTTGGTTCCGTGCTATACTTCGGCCCATTCTTTAACAATGCAGCAACTTCGTCAGGAAGCCTGACGTCACCGAGTACTTGGAAACCAGCGGTGACAGGTTGCGTTTTTTCCTTTCTGCGTGGGAGTCTGGACCGGAGGAGTAGCAGCAGCTGTGTCCACCAGAATTCTGTAGTCTGGGTTGATACACGTCTGTAGAAACGAAACTTCTTCTCGGCCACAATAGGCGCATCGCGCGAGTAGCAGACAGCTCTCAACCAGTCGTACAGAAGGCATACCTGCCGCCAAATTTCAGAACGAAGAATCCGACACATTCGCCACACGTGACCGACGGAAGGCCTGATGTTCCCGAAGAGACTCACCATGTTTTGAGGAACATGTCCATTCTTCATGCAGAACGTAAGCATCCTTGCATGGCATACAGCAAAAGCTATGTGACTGACCAGAACAGCAGGATCAGGAGATGACACACACAAATATCAGGGCCCACAGTAGAAGAAAGATATTTCAGCACAATGCGTTGGCGGGCTAGTTGGTGCGAATCCATGAATACTTTGTTTAGCGCAAAACGACTGGCACAAGAAAGACGACCAGGTCAAGGCGCTAACTCTCAACTGACATCATTTTATTGCGTCACTCCTTTATAAACCGCTCAAACCAGAGGAACATGCGCAGTGAGCACCATGCAGTGGTCGTTTTTCTTGTGCCTGTCGTTTTGCGCTAAACAAAGTATTCATGGATTCGCACCAACTAGCCCGCCAACGCATTGTGCTGAACTACCACAAATTTGTTTGCCTTTTTTTTTTACTTGCAGCCGTGCTCACAGGTGTCACCTCAAGCAATCGCAACTATCAAAGAAATAGAAAAATGCGTCGGAGCGAGCAGCTGCATTGGAGAAGAAAGGAGTGGCTGCTGTTCGCTCAGCTACGATTGTGTGGTTTCCTACAGTTTTGGTTACGTCCAGCTTTTGATGTAACTGAAAGTGTTGCATCTTAGGTGGAGGTTTACCTTAGCTGCAGGCTAAGATTAACTTGTTTGCCTATCTTGTTAAGCAAGGTCTTCTCAGAAGACCACCAGAATATGGCTGGATCAATCGTACGTGTCATCAAGGAGGCTATGTTGTCAAGCAAGATCTTCACAGGACACCATCAGGTGGTGCTCGCTTGTCCTGGCATTGCTACTTAAAGGCCGTCTTCATCTACCACCGACCGTTCTTGGCAGCATTGGCTGTGCTTGTGCATTAGCTCACGCATTCCTTTCCGTTTGTACAGGTTGGTTACGACAGCATCTGTTGTTTTCTTTGTTATCCTGTTACTGTTGCCACAAACTGTTTTTAAGCTACCTGTGTTCTTTCATTTAGTTTTTAGTGTTTTTTTATAGTTGAGTGCTCTTAGATATGCCCACCTGTGCTGAGCTCGCTAAGAGACTTGATGAACTAAAGTCAAGACTTCTTAATGAATCTGATCGTATGACTGATCGCATTGTTGACAAGATTATCGTGAACATGAAGACCTCTGAGATTTTGACGAGCTGGAGCCGAAGAAACACGTGGACAGCCTTGAGTCCAGTTTAGAATTTCTGAATAATCTGTTGACAAGCTGCACATTGAAAAGGCCTCATTTGTGGTAGAAAACAAAGCCCTGGAAAGTGAAAACTGTTCACTTTCCTGCAAGGTCTCCGAGCTCGAGCAGTACTCTTGCATTAACAACATCGAGATCAGGGGTATCCCCTGTACAGAGGGCGAGGACTGTGTTGCTGTATTGGACACAGATGGCAGGAAAATTGGATGTCCCGTGATTTCCTGTGATATTGATGTCATTCATCGAGTCTCCACTAAAGATAAGGGTAAAACCTTCATTGCTAGATTCTGTTCTTGAATGAAAAAGAATTATTTTTATCTGCAAGGCACGAAAGGCAAGGATCTGCCTGAGTGACATCAGAAAATATGACAACTGCCCTGTATTTGTTAACAACCAATTGACACCACAAAATAAAGAATTCTTTTCCATAGCACTGGGGCTAAAAAAAGCTAACTGGAAGCACTTCTGGACGGATAATTGTCAGACTAAGGCTAGAAAGACAAATTAGAGGTGTGTTTGTCGCATTGCTGATGAGTTTGACCTTTGTGTTTTCAACTAACTGCCTCCATTCTAGCCCTTAAATGTCATTACCATCCACCATGGATTCTTACTTGTCAACATCTGCACTGGATAAGTTCATGTCGCACGACTGACATTCAATCATTTACTTGAATGCTGGAAGTCTCCACAAGCATTTTGATGATTTTCAGCATCTGTTTTCGACAATTAACAACACCCTTTAAATAATATGTGTGTCTGAAACCTGGCTTAGTAATGATGACAAGGACCTATTCTGATAACTCATACACTTCTGAGTATTCTCACAGAGAGATGAGTAATCACAGTGGTGCAGCTATATTTGTCTCATCTAACATTCCATACAAATGCTGGCATGACTTAGAGTTGAATATTTCTAACTGTGAATCAGCATTTGTTGAATTTGATTCCCCCATCTTCTGTATAGACAAGAACTTAATGTGTGGCTGCATTTATTGCTCACCTTCTTCCTTAGTTGCTGACTTCTGTAGTGTGCTTGATCAAGCTATGTAAAAAATATTGTGCGCTAATTTTAATGTTATAATCATGGGCGATATCAACGTTAACCTCTTGGATACCACTTCATCTAATTTTTCTAGTTATTCAAGTACCTCCCATAGTTTTGGGCATGAATGTTTAATTATTTTCCCTACTTGCTATCCTAACATTGCTGATGGCACCTTGATTGATCACCCATCGGATGCTTGCATTGTTACGACCGATATTACTAAATCACTACCTTATCATTCTAAACTTGCACAATCACTCAACCTTAACGAACACTTCATTCTGCAGAGATGTACTTTAAAAAGAAATGCTCCTTACTAGCCTAACTAAAACTGACTGGTCGGAAGTTGTATCGTCGAGTGATCCCAAAAAGCTTTTTCACAGCTTCTGATGACACTTTCATTGCATTTCAACTCTCACTCACACAAACCTAAGGGCAGAAAAAAGGTAGCATTGCCGCAAAATCCACGGCTTACAAATAACCTTCTGAAACAAATGTGGTCTCGTGAAAATTTTGTATAAGAAAACTAAGAAACAACCTTTCAATACTACACTACTTGCCCATTACAAAAAATTTTCTAACTCGCTTTCTGTTCAGCTGAGAAGTGTGAAGAGGTACAATAACAAGCAAAAAATTATAGAATGTGGCAATAACACTAGGAAAAAGTGGCAAATAGTTAGCTACTTTTTAAACCATAACTCTCAGAACGTCATTTCTAGAGTCATTCACAATGGCAAGGTATACTTTAATCCGCTTGATATTTCAAATGCCTTTTGTGACGCTTTCTTCAATAACACTTCTGATTCCGATTCATGCTGTAACGTGTCCTTCAACCACCTACCTAATTCATTTTTCCTTTTTCCAACAACGCCTGATGAAGTAATTTCAATAATTAGGGCCCTTAAAGCCACTAGTGTTGGCCTCTATAATATTAATGGCTGCCATATTAAAATAATCACACAACATACTGCTAACATTCTCTCAGCTATCATTAACCTGATTTTTAAAACCGGTGTTTTCCCATGTGATCTCAAACATGGTTGAGTCATTCCTGCTTTCAAAAAAGGTGACCGCACGCTTATGCAGAATTATACACCCATTCGCATTCTTCCATTTTTTAATAATGTTACTGAAACACTTATTGAAAAGTTTCTAAAATATTTAGATAAATTTAGTATCCTTTCCCCCTAACAGATTGGCTTTCGTTCTGGCTTTTCAACTAATCTAGCACTTAGTATATCACTTACTGATTATCTTAAGAAAGCGATTGATGAAAGTAAATTTGCAGCCTCACTATTTGTTGACCTATCCAAGGCCTTCGACACAATAAATCACACAACTCTTTGCACTAAACTTGAAGCCTTTGGAATAACTTGTCTGTCACTACTTCTAATCTCCAGTTACAAGATAGAAAACAAGTAAGCATTTCTGGGTATTAGCTACTACTAGAAGCTACTACTAACAAAGGTTGCATGTACTAACATAGTAACATAGGCGTCATGTACTTGTGACACCTGCGTTTTTTCATCCACTTTCATTGCCACTAATTTATCATTTCTTTAATTCAATAAGTAAGTACAAGCAATCTCCCCTATGTTGTCCTTGGTGCCAGTGTTTGTTGGCTTCTCATGATATGATTAATAAAAAATAGGGCCCCTCGGTTAGCCCCCTTCCTTCTCGTACCAACATAGGTGTAATATATATTAATGATCTGCCAAGTTGCCTCTCCTCATCGAAGTGCATTCTGTATGCTGACGACACTACTATATTTAATTCTAACAATTTTGTAACAATGTGAACAGGTAAGCTAAACGAAGATGTCATGAAAATTTCCACATGGTGTGAACTTAATAAGCTGCAGATTAACCATAACAAGACCAATTTTGTAGTCTTTGCCTTGCATCAGCAATTGCCTGAGCTCCTTCAATCCATTTTCATCAACAACCACCTATTCACTGCAGTTGATCATTGCACCTATTTAGGTGTGGCATTTGATCGCCATCTTAAATTTCACCTTCACAAAGCTAACGTAAAAAAGAAAATGGCATATGGAATATGCATTCTAATCAAAACACGATGATATTTCTCATTTTCTACTCTGATGTCGCTTTATTATGCATCTGTTCATCCTCATATTAACCACAACATTGAATCATGGGGAAACACTTATAACAGTCACCTAACTTCATTGCAAGTCATTCAAAATCGAGCTTTTTGCCTAATAACATTTTCACCTCGTAGCATTAGTGCAAATCAATTATTACATCCACATAATATTTTGAGTGTGACTGATCTTGCTAAATATAACCTGGCCATTTTTATTTTTAGGGCATTAAACAATAATATTCCAGTAACAATCATACCAAAGGCATCCCTTATTAATATAAACAATACTAGATTTGCAGGCAATATGAACTTCATTTTACCCTGCCCACAGATTTCATAGAGAACTTGGCACTTTCTTTTAGATTCCTCCAACTTCCCTTTTTGAGTGTAGTATGTGTTGTATTTTTAACGTTAACTTTGTTTCTATATTTGTCTCCAGCATTCTTTTTCACTTTTTTTTAAAGCTGCCTTTATAGTTTTCCCTATAATTGATAAATCTGAAGCCTTATTATTGTTTAATGCATTCAACTGCTGCTTTTCTGTTCATTTATGCCTTGTCACCAAAAAGTTTTTTTATCGTAAATTTTACAAGTTGCCTTGCTTTTTATTATTAATTCTTGTCATCATGCACACGAGGTCCCATTTCAGTTTCTAACTATGGGACCTCCTTTTGCATGTACTTATTATGTAACTATCCCCATTTCTGTCATGAATAAACCAATTCTGATTCTCATGTACTCTCATTCATCCAATTTCTGATACCTCCCCAAGGCCTTTCTTGGTCTTAAAGTGCCCTTTTCTTGACGTATTGCTGATGGTGACCTTGAAAATCTGCAAACAACCTGAACTTCATGAGTATGCACTGTTTTGTGTGATATGTAATGTAATGTAACATAGTCAAATAGAGGCTGAATTCTCTCTTAATTCCTGGATTGCAAGACACTTGAAATCGAGCCACCATAGCCGTATTGTGAAAAACTGGTAGTACATATGCTCTCTCAGACTTCTTTATTCTCTTCTTAAGTATCTTGCTTCTTAACTTAACTGAATAACTATACAGGGTGTGTGTTTTCTTGTTCCAGAACACAATTTGTAAAAATTGTCCGTGGCAAATAGTGTGCAGTCCTTGATCAGGGTTGACCGAAGCGGTGCACATTACTTACCCAATAAATCGAAATGCATAGCCAATTAATTAGCAAGAATACTAACTCTTAAACTAATTACTTTACGGTACATACTGCAATTTCGAAATTGTAGCCATCAAGTGTGCAAGGCATACCTACAAGGAGCAAATAGTGAGGATGGCACTGGTTTTAAGATATGCACTATCAAACCTAAGGTAAAAATGCACTGTTCCACTTTCTTAAGAAAATGTGGTTTTTGTGCACTGAAGTTCAAAAGTAATGGGAGGCCAATGTGTTCTAGTGTCAACTTCAAAATTAATTCCATGTGGATATACCTTGTGACCTCGCTGATTATAATTAGGAAATTGCAACATGTGATGCGACTTACAAGTGTAATTAGTGAATTTTTTTTCATTTGTCAATTATGCATTTAGATTTTCCATGTAAGTAATGCCCGCAGCTTTCAGTAACCTAGCACTACTACTACAATTGTGCTAGCTGCCAAAGCTGATTCCTTTTTAATTTTGCTTGGTCGAAGAAGCACTTGGCATTTTTCGCACATAAGAGATTGCTTTGTACATAAGAGAGAGTTTGTTCACTGACATGCTCGCCTACATTTCATCATGTGAAGCTTTCATTGTTCGAAACTAATTTCCAACAGTGCCTGTTTTATGTACTTTGGTTTTACTTCTCAACTGTTTTTTTTTCAATTTGTTTCTTTCCTTCTCTCAGGGGCCTGATGTCTGACTGTTTACAAAATTCATTCACTTAGGCAGCCCGATGACAAGTTGCAGTAAAGCTGTGCAAGTTTTATAAGGTTCCTCCACTTATTTGCATGCAAAGGACACCATGTGCCTAGAACAAGCATGACAAATAATATCTATTTTACATCCTGAGCCTGGGATATAACCTCCATCCCGCATCGAGATAACGTCCGAAAAAGACCCGGCTGGTGCCTCCATGGAACATCTTTCGGTGTTTCACCTGGGAGGTTTTCCTGATTAGTGTAAGACATTTTAGGAACATCCCTAGGATCTCTTCAACATCCCTACAGAGACATCCATCATACATCCTTAGGATGCCTGTGTGTTGTCTGGGTATTTAGCTATGCTCACAATATTCAACAAACCTTCCACTGCATTCTGAAAACTCTCCACACCCTCAAAAGATTCAAAGTAAAAATAGTTTGTACAATACAATCTTCCCAAAAATATGGTAGCTGGTGCAAACATTAGGCCAGAAAAACACGGGGTAAACCTCCACATAAGTGCTGGCTTGCAAGGCATGCAAGTTTCAGCTGCACTGCTGTCCATGTACCAGTGCCTTTCTAATGTGCAGCTAGCTCCACAGCCATTGTCTAGAACGAAATTCAAAATGCTGCTGAAACCCTTTGTTTAATTATCTGGTCATTGCTACCAAAAAAAAAGTGCCATTTAATGTGACAGACATTATGTGAGTGATGCTAATGGGTAGGCCTCCCTGCTCCACTGGAGACAGCTGTGAACAAGGCAGTATGCAAACATAATTCTGGGACCCACTGTGCTTTTGTGGGATATTGTGCAACATTTGGTCTGAAACCTGGCCAACATGCTCTTCATTGAGCAGCAGAAAAGGATGTCTCGGGGAAAAATGCGAAATTACAGCGAAGCTCTGTACGTGAAAAAGGTATGCAAGTCAATATTTTCTACTATGATTATATAGGTGCACAGTTTATATTAGGAAGAGAACGCTGTGAAGAGCATGGTTGATGCGACTGCCTCGATAATCGGGAGATCGTGAGAGGCAGCGTGCGAGTGATGTGTGAGAGCGATTCACAGCAGCCACTGCAGACAGACCTTCGCTCATGCAACGCTTTGTTTCCATATATGGCATCGGTGGACACACCCGTCGCATGCCTTATCGATGGTGTTATTGATGAGCAGACGACAGCACCCTACTCTGGCACCATCTTGCAGTAGTTGCCACCGCGGAGCCTGTCTTGCTTGGCACTACATTTCTCGCACTTTCGCCATAACCTCCTCCACTGCCTTATGGTTCCACTGCACCCTCCTCCTCCGCTTTCCTCCTTGTGCTCTCTTCGCTGTCGCCATTTGCTTTCAACGCCTGCTGCGCTCATTGGCTCGGTTGAAATTGCTCAGATGCTTGATGTAGATGCTCAGATGCGGTTGCTCAGATGCTTAATGCAGCAACGGGCGCCTAAAAGCTGCGCTCTAGAAAGGCAGGCAAGGCCCTTTAGACTAAAGGCAGAACACTCCAGAAGTCCAGCATTTGACGGCACATCAATGACTACAGCTCTGGTGCCTTTTGATAACTTAAAATCTAAGGTACAACTTTGAAAGGCATTTTCTCAAAACTATTATTTTTTTGGCTCCTGCTCAGCTTGGTCCCGTCGATTTCTTCGCAACCTGCTAGGTATATTTCAATTCTGTTTTTTTTATTATGTTCTTTGAAGCGCAGTTCAGGGCGTGACATTCATTCTTTTCCAGTGTGACTTTTTCTGAATTAGTTGCTCACAGTCTAGATGCCTGTTGTACAGTCACCTCTTAAAAATAAGAACTAAAAAATCATGTAAATAAAAAAATTCACTGATGATTATCGTACTCTCTAAGGTGAAATTTGAGTGCAGTTCTAAATGTAATTTCATTTTGCGATATATTGGCTGGTGCAGACAATCTGTCTCGTGCGGCATGTTGCAAACGGGACGAAGTGTGGCGCAACTGCCTTGCTAGTCGGGAGATTGCGAGACGAGCCACATGGGCGACATGTGGATGTCATTCACAGCAGCCACTGCAGACAATCTCCGTTCATTTGGTACTTTGTTTCCATACAGATGACGTGCGCTACTCTGGTGCCATCTCATAGCCATTGTCGCTGCAAAGCCCCTCGTGTGCAGCACTGCACTTTTTTTTTTTCGCACTCTCTTCGCTCTGACCACTTTTTCATCTCCCGCTATGCTCTGCATTTGCTCTCATCTTTCGCTGTGGTCGTTTGCTCGTTTACGAGGTAGGACGCCGACGCTCGCCGCAGGAACGGGCACTTAAAGGCTGCGCTCTAAAAATTCAAGGAATGTTGTGCCATCAACCATTCATTTTGGAATGCACAGGGTTGTGAATGAGTCTTCTGTTACATTTTGTAAGCTTTACAAGCCCATACGGGGAAAGAATTTGTAGATAAAGAAGTTGGTGAGATAAAATTTGAAACCTCTATGGTGACATCACCGAAACATTACCACTACCTCTGCCAATATTCATCAAAGTCCATGAAGAAATAAAGAAGCTGATTTCGAAAGTCACATCCCCACTTAAGAGGAAGCTTTAGCTCGAGCCCAACTCCGATGGTGCCTATTCAAATACACAAGAAATGCAGAAACAATTTTCTGAGATAACCACTTGGCCGAATTTAATGAAATTTGCTGCATCTGAGAGAGAAAGGTAAATTATAGTGACTGTTAGAAGCAAAATTTCAATTTAGTGATTGATATTTTGAAAGGAATTTCCAAAGTTGTCAAGCTTGAAAAACATAGAAGCACAAAGTTTACAAATTTGCAGTTCTGCACCTAGATCAGATATCACAGTTCTGTAAATTGCATATGTTAGAGCTTCCAAAGCAAACAAATTTGATATGTCAATTTATATTTTACATGAATTTGTTAAATTAGCTACAAGGGTTTTGCAAAGGTTCCACTCACGAATTAATGGTCTATTGGAGAGCAATGTACAATGTTGACAGTTGTGCCTTTTTATCTTTCTCCGGTGACCGCTGTTCCCCGACTAACAAATGTTAACCCTTTGAGGGTCGATTCTTTTCGCCATATGTGAGCTCCCAGGGTCGTTTTTTTTTTTTCATTGCAGATTCCAATTCTTCTGAGAGACCTATTTAAAAAAAAATTTACCGTAATTTTTCTAGGGTGACCGTAAAGTGAGAAAAAAATATTTTGCATTGGTACATATGTACTGCTTGTTCATGAATAACAATAAAAAAGGCAATAAACTTATAAGAATTAAAAATTTGGGGCATTTTTATACACATAAGGCTTAGAAAATGTGCACAAGAGAATATTTTGCAAGTGTCAAATGTTCTTGTTCTTACACTAATATTTACGTCCATAGCATAATCGAACTACGTAGGTGAGCGCACTCAAGAAAACTGTGGTTGTGTGCCCGTCAAAAAAGCAAAATGTGTGACAAACTTCCGCTAATCTTCATCGTATCGCTAACCAGAGGCAATTAGTTTTCGTGAGTCTACAAAAGAAGAAAACAAAAGGAAACCCATGCATGGCGGCATACTTCCTAAGCTCACCCCTGTGAGCATTAAACAAGCGAGAAACAGGCGGTCGCCCTTTGAGGGATTAATAATGAGATAGCCATCAGTTTTGCAAGTGCAAGAAGCCGAAACCGCCTGCAGAACAAAACCCAAACCGCCACCCGCCCGCCCGCCCGCGCACGCGGTAGTATATAGGTGCGCCAGAGCAAACTAGCTCTAAAACAAAGCGTACAACGAAAACCGAGAAAGGGAGGTGCGAGAAAAAAATTCCCTGTATTCTCTCATAGAGCCAGTACATGCCAGAAAAGAACAAGTTAGGAAATTGGCGTGCGTTTTAAGAGTACAGACGGCACCATAAATATAGAGCATCAACCATTTTGGACTTTTTCACAGTGCCATATATTTACGTGATTGACCTTCAAAGGGTTCAACGTTATCACTCAGCCTGAGACGCACCTGCATGATCTTAAACTTGGGTGAATGCTATTGTTCATTCTATCTGTTCTGCATGTCCTCGCTGAACTTCGTATAATCAGATTGTATGAGCAACACGAATTGTGAATTAGTTTCTGGAAACCATGCGGCCACCAGCGATTACACTAGAACCCTCGACGAGTAATATATAAAAGCCAACGCGCTTCATCCGCTGATCAGATTCTGACAACTGCCGACTATGTTCACCACTATCGTGGTGCTTTCAGTATAACTTGCTTTTGTGGGCACAGGTTCGCCCATTAATATGTTAGTTAAGTTAATCACAGTTTTGCAGCTGTGCTTTTCCTCATCACTACTACATGACAATATATAAATTTTGTCTGTTTTAGATGTACTATTAGGTGCAATTTACAGAATTGTGATACCCTTTCTCATTGCTGTGTTAGAGTTGCAGACTTTATAGTTTCGTTTTCTGAGAATAAGTGATTTCTGCCAATTTTTATTAAAACATTCACAACCTAAATAAAAAAGTTCGCAACCAACAGTCAGTAGATTTTAACTATTTCTGTTAGATGCAAAAAACAATCAAATTTGGTGCAGTAGTTGCCGAGAAAAACAATTTCTCCTTTTCCATGTAATTAGACAGGAGGCCCCGAGTTAAAGCTTCCTCTAGAGGATAAAAAGTACTGGATTTCATATTATCTTGCTACATTTACACCGTATTTATTGGTTTTGGAAATGTTATAGGACCATACATGTAATAAATATCACTAAAACCTTTAAGAGGCAATGTCCTGGCAATACAGCAGGCAATATGTGGAAATATAGTGTGGTAAGGATGAAGGAGAGTACCAACTCATTTCTATTAGCCTCTGACGGTGCCGTCAGCTTCCTTGACTCTAACTCGTCCATTGGGATACCTGGTAACTTGCTTCCCATCAACGTAAACTGTCTTGACAGTGCCATTTGGGTAGTATCGACTCTGGAACAAGGATTGACATCACTGGTATAAACACCTAATCTTGTGTAATACAGTCGCATTTCATTAATTTGACCTTGTAATGCGACCGTGGTCAAAAGTTTTATAAGCAATCACGCTTTTTAAAATTTATTTAGACTTGGACTGTATAATTCAAACAAATATTCCACACCATTCCTCTCATGGTCAAACTAACAAGTTGAATGCACAATGCCCACCTGTAAGTGCGTTGAAGTATAAGCTATATGCCTCCAATATTTCGTATTTCAATTTCATTCAGTGACTAACCATTGTCACTTCATTTTTATCGGAGAGCTTTGCCATCTGAACTATCACCTGAACTAAATTGAACTAAATTATATTCTGGGGTTTTATGTGCCAAAACCACAATCTGATTATGAACGAGAAGAAAGGGGGTTAACCGAGGGGCCCGATTTTTATTAGTCATATTATGAAAAGCCAACAAACACTGACACCAAGGACAACATAGGGGAAATTACTTGTGCTGTATAAATGAAATAAAGAAACGATAAATTAGTGGAAATTAAAGTGGATGAAAAAACAACTTGCCGCAGGTGGGAGCCGAACCCACAACCTTCGCATTTCGCGTGCGATGCTCTACCAATTGAGCTACCGCGGCGGCGTTTCCCCATCCACTTTCTTGGGTATTTATGTGTACTAGTAGAACCCTGGGAGTGTTAGCCAGCGCCACCACCCATAGACCTTGGCGGCGGACGTGGAACGTCGTTTTTTCCGCAGGTGTCACGAGAACGTGATCTTTTTGGGTGAAGGCAACTGGTCAATAAACCCACATATGCTACCTGAAGGCATCAATGTTGCCGGATTCGAGACCCTCGTTATGTAATAAACGAGAAGAGAGGGGGTTAACCGAGGGGCCCGATTTTTATTAGTCATATTATGAGAAGCCAACAAACACTGACACCAAGGACAACATAGGGGAAATTACTTGTGCTGTATAAATGAAATAAAGAAACGATAAATTAGTGGAAATTAAAGTGGATGAAAAAACAACTTGCCGCAGGTGGGAGCCGAACCCACAACCTTCGCATTTCGCGTGCGATGCTCTACCAATTGAGCTACCGCGGCGGCGTTTCCCCATCCACTTTCTTGGGTATTTATGTGTACTAGTAGAACCCTGGGAGTGTTAGCCAGCGCCACCACCCATAGACCTTGGCGGCGGACGTGGAACGTCGTTTTTTCCGCAGGCGTCACGAGAACGTGATCTTTTTGGGTGAAGGCAACTGGTCAATAAACCCACATATGCTATCTGAAGGCATCAATGTTGCCGGATTCGAGACCCTCGTTATGTAATAAACGAGAAGAGAGGGGGTTAACCGAGGGGCCCGATTTTTATTAGTCATATTATGAGAAGCCAACAAACACTGACACCAAGGACAACATAGGGGAAATTACTTGTGCTGTATAAATGAAATAAAGAAACGATAAATTAGTGGAAATTAAAGTGGATGAAGAAACAACTTGCCGCAGGTGGGAGCCGAACCCACAACCTTCGCATTTTGCGGCTTCTCATAATATGACTAATAAAAATCGGGCCCCTCGGTTGAAGCCGCGAAATGCGAAGGTTGTGGGTTCGGCTCCCACCTGCGGCAAGTTGTTTTTTCATCCACTTTAATTTCCACTAATTTATCGTTTCTTTATTTCATTTATACAGCACAAGTAATTTCCCCTATGTTGTCCTTGGTGTCAGTGTTTGTTGGCTTCTCATAATATGACTAATAAAAATCGGGCCCCTCGGTTAACCCCCTCTCTTCTCGTTTATTACATAACGAGGGTCTCGAATCCGGCAACATTGATGCCTTCAGATAGCATATGTGGGTTTATTGACCAGTTGCCTTCACCCAAAAAGATCACGTTCTCGTGACGCCTGCGGAAAAAACGACGTTCCACGTCCGCCGCCAAGGTCTATGGGTGGTGGCGCTGGCTAACACTCCCAGGGTTCTACTAGTACACATAAATACCCAAGAAAGTGGATGGGGAAACGCCGCCGCGGTAGCTCAATTGGTAGAGCATCGCACGCGAAATGCGAAGGTTGTGGGTTCGGCTCCCACCTGCGGCAAGTTGTTTTTTCATCCACTTTAATTTCCACTAATTTATCGTTTCTTTATTTCATTTATACAGCACAAGTAATTTCCCCTATGTTGTCCTTGGTGTCAGTGTTTGTTGGCTTCTCATAATATGACTAATAAAAATCGGGCCCCTCGGTTAACCCCCTCTCTTCTCGTTTATTACATAACGAGGGTCTCGAATCCGGCAACATTGATGCCTTCAGGTAGCATATGTGGGTTTATTGACCAGTTGCCTTCACCCAAAAAGATCACGTTCTTGTGACGCCTGCGGAAAAAACGACGTTCCACGTCCGCCGCCAAGGTCTATGGGTGGTGGCGCTGGCTAACACTCCCAGGGTTCTACTAGTACACATAAATACCCAAGAAAGTGGATGGGGAAACGCCGCCGCGGTAGCTCAATTGGTAGAGCATCGCACGCGAAATGCGAAGGTTGTGGGTTCGGCTCCCACCTGCGGCAAGTTGTTTTTTCATCCACTTTAATTTCCACTAATTTATCGTTTCTTTATTTCATTTATACAGCACAAGTAATTTCCCCTATGTTGTCCTTGGTGTCAGTGTTTGTTGGCTTCTCATAATCTGATTATGAGGCACACCGTAGTGCAGGCTCTGTATTACTTTTGACCATCTGGGGTTCTTTAACATGCACCTAAATCTAAGTACATTTCTGTATTTTGCCCCCGTCAAAATGTGCCTGCTGTGGCCGGGACTGAACCCACAAGCTCAGCAGCGAAATTCCAGTCTCTAGGCTACCCTGGTGGGCGAGCATATGCCCTAAAGGCTGCCCATGATGAAGGGCACTGATAAAGTAAGTAGAGTTTGTCGCAACAGATTATATGTAATGATCAGTTGCTGGCATCAAACGAATAGAGTCAGCCAGCCTTGTTGCAACTGTCTCTTGTTTCCTTGAAAGCATGAAACAAATTGGCATAAGACTACAAAAAGAAACACATTGGTAAACTATATGCAGAAAGCCTCAAAAGTGTGGGTACACTTTAGCAAAGTGTTTGGGACTGATTTTTGGATAACAGAGTAGACTTCCGTTAATTTGACTCTGGCTTATTCAATCTTTTGGTTAAGTCGATCCCGACCGAAGGTCCCGGCCGGCGCCCGCACATTAATATAGGCCCAAAATGCAGTTATTTCGATCTCAAAATTGCCCTTCGCCAAATAATTCGAACTTGACTGGTCAACTTCGCCGCAATACAGCCATGTTACGCGGTCAAACATATGCAAGTTATTGCAGTGAAGCTTATCAAGAATTGAAAGGGGGCCACCGTCACGGGACATACAGTACGCGTACATGTGCGCACGCGCTGCCTCCGGTCACTGTAAGAGTACCTAGACGCCTAATAAGCAAACTGGCAGCTACTCAGAGCTGTTTCTGCCGTTGCTACGGCGATTTGAGCCCTTGTTTCGCCCGCCATGTGTGTCTTTTATATGAGGCCGTTAACGGGACGCGCATGCGCCGTGCAACAAGAAGAGGAGAAAAATCAACTGGGTTTCTGGAAAGCCAGCGAAAAGGAATTAGGGTGGTAAGATGGGGTAAAACCGCCGAAAGTCGAGAGGACGTTTGAAGCCAACAAATGAGTGGGGGTCTATCTAAAACTATGAACGCTTGCCAGTAAACTTAATAGGCGTCTCAATGATCGTACAATGATCAGAGACGGCGCATTTGCGTGTGTAAATTAAGGAATACGTGCTATGTCCAGTATCAACGACACCGTCCCTGCTGTGTATTTTTCACCGCATAACACCATTGTATTGCGGCGAAGCCACTTTTAAAGGCACATTTTGCCAAGTGAAGTAACGGCGTGCTTCGGCGTTTTTTCTGCCTTTTAATTCGACCCGACGGGTAATTCGATCAGTTTCCCCGGTCCCGTCCGGATCGAATTAACTGAAGTCAACTGCAGTCGTAACATCTACCTAAGCATGCAAGGTCACTCAGGAAAAGTTATCATTACCCTGTACAGTTCACTGCGAACCTCCTTCTGGCCATTTGGGTAGTCAATAGTTTCTGTGCCATCTCTAAGTCTCCGAGCCACGATGCCATCTGGTGTCTTCTGTTCTTCTTCCCCGGTAGAGAAAATTCGACGAACCGTGCCATCTGGGTACGTCACCTCAACATTTCCATCCCCACTGTGTGTTTCGACTTGACCACTGGTTCAATGAAAAGTACTGCATGTTATATTGAGTCTGGGCTCATACAAATCAGTCATAATGTGATGCTGACAAGACATTTTCAACTTGATTTTCTTGGGGTTAAAAAAAATACTGGCAAGTCTTCGAGCATTCTAAATAATTTACTATAAGTATTCCAAAAGCCAGTTTTGGTTTCATTTCTTGGCAACTTTAGAACTCTAAATTTTGTTCAACAAACATTTTCAGGCCTCAGTTACTATAATTTAAATTTGCTTACCAACTTTCTCACCCATATATTTGTCCAACAAAAGGGGCAAATTGAAGACTTTCTTGTGTAAGAAGGTGTGTGTAATGACACATTTCAATACGGGACATCTCAGATTTTCAGGTTTTGTTAGAACGTCTTCAGTGGAAGAACTATGGGCTCCTATAATCTAAGAATGACATTTAGGCTGCAGCTTAGTGTGTAATCAGGCGTGGATATCATTCAAAGAAGAAAAAACGAAGTGCAGCAATGAGCCTGCTTTTTCAGAACAGTATGTACTGAGTTGTTATGCAGGTCACAAATATGAAGTGACCTACTGACAGCCATTTGGCTGAACATTGTAAAAATGTGTTTGTAAAACAATTCTTGAAAAGTGCCCATTTTTAGAATGCTATGGACAGCAACGTGCCCAAGAGATAAGCGAAGCTTTTCAGATATACCAACGCAATGATTCTTGTATTAGCGTGTCTTCTATATCTGTGCACAGCAGTGAACTAAGGTATCTATCGAATGTGTAACTGGCTGCTGACAATGGTGGCTCGAGATGATTGTATTTTTATTCTCTGCACTGGTCCTCGTTCCTATATATTACCATTCAATTGCAAAAAACACTTGTTCGTCAGCAGTGTCTATTGTCTTTATTTTATCCTGTCTGAAGCGCTGTTCGATTCCCTTCTGGGAAGAGAGAAACATGATGCTAAATAATGCACCTACACTTACTTGACAAATTTGATTTCTTTCTGGCCACAAGGGTAAACTGTGTGAACAGTTTGACTCTTTGCATAGTGATAGACCTAAACAAGAAAAACAAAGCAATGAACATCAGCTGCATTGCATTCACTGATTCACAGTCATTATGGTGCACTGTAATATTATAACATAAAAGGGAAACGACTGAAGAGGCCAATTTAATTTTGGGGTGCAGAGCTGGCAGTTGGTAGCAACTGAAGCATAAGTTTCACAACAGAGGCCTGTCTTAGTTAAGGGCTTGTCACAACATGGCATATTTTATCAGTAGAGCAAGCCAGTGACCATAGCACGAATTCCACATTGCACAGCTATCCACAGTACCAACTTTCAACATTAGTGTTGACATTAGCACCTCACTTTTAAGGATATATGTTTTAACATTTTGCTCTTGTTTTTGATAGTGTTAACATTGAAGTGAAATAAAGCTGGCTGCAAGTAATTATTTTTCTGTGCGTGCTAAGTTGAGTGCACCACACAACAATGTGCACAGGATCTGCTTACACTGCTCATTTTACTAGCATTATGAGTGCAGCTCAAGACTGAGAAATGATGGCAGCTCCCAATGAAGCTTCAAAATTATCATAACTTTGATGTTTGGACAAATCTGCATGAGCCACATTTTTGCTAACTACACGCAAACAAATGTTACATAATGCACAAGCTTTCAAGGTTCTTACCACTTTCCCATCAGGATGCAGATCTTTTTGGTCTCCATTCTGAAACTTGTAGATAATGACCTGAGTAAATGGGTCTATCTCCTTGGACACAACAGTGAGTAACATCTTGTGACCATTGGAATCTAGTGCCCATGTGCGGCTGTTGTGCTTATCAAGGCTGTCGTCTCGCATAAGGCTAGATGACTGAATTTGTGCAGACTGAGATTTGCGTGCTCTCGTGGTCTCGGGCAAGCCACTAGTGCCTTCACTCGAAGTGCACACTTGAGAACATTTCTTGATAGGCGAGCTAACCTTCCTGTCTGCGGAGAGGTGTGACACCACGGCTAAATCAGCTGGCCTTTTCCAACGATTAGCAGAATGAGACGCTTGGCAGTCCTGGAGAAAACACTGCGACATTGCCTCTGGAGCCTGCAATGAGCAGTGGCCTCCTAGCTCCTGGAGAATCTCACGGAGGCTGTTTCCGGCTTCCTCTGCATTTGGGCTTCCATGACGAGTACCCCCTTCACTGATGTCACTTGTACATTCGTTACCAGGTTCAGCACTTTTAACCTCTGAACATTCTGTGTCCTTTGCACACTGAGCACCGCATACAAGTGGGCCCTGCTCGGGTTCTTCATAAGACTCCCAATCTGAGTGATCCCCATTTTTTGAGACATTGATATCACTGCTAGTGTGTTCATTGTGTTGCAATTCTTTAACTAGTTTCCAATATGTCTTGTCAGTTCCTTCAGCAATTTGCTCCTCATTACGGCATGACTGGCTTTGCTCAGACCCATGGCAGGATTCCAAGTCTGTTTGGTCGCACCTTGTGGCCTGAATGTCAGCACTTGTGCATCTGTCACTTTCAGATCCTTCATTACGCTTTGTTCTTGCAACTTCACATTCCCCAACCAAACTGGAAACCAGACGCAGACCTTGATTAGCATTTTTTTTACTATATTCAGTGGTAATATTTACTGAACTAGACTTATCAGAGTGCAGACTCATCTGAGATGCTCCATTCCAGTGGAGAACATCAGCTGAGGGCCTTTTGAATGATGTGTTGGTCAGTACTTCCTTCGTGATCAATCCAACTTTTGTCACCTTTGAGATACAATCTAAAAAGTTGTCATTTTTTACGGGCATTTCTGTCAAAGGTACTTCACATAGCTTCTGGTCTGAACTGATTTCTTTGTAACTTATGCATAGCTCTCCCATTCTTTGCCCTGCAGACACATCTGAGGCACTTTGCACATGTTCACCTTGCAAGCCCACCACAGTAGTTCTGCCAATGCTGTCCAATACACTGCTATCACTCTGACTTGTCTGTATGTCTGCAGCAAATCTTACTGTTTTGGAGGACTGGCTGTGGGCAGGCTTTTCTTTCTGAAGGCTATCGTTTCTGCGCAATGCAGGGGTGTAATTTTCCTTGTTGCAAACCCCTAAAGAACTGGTTGCTACTGTGCTGTCAAGGGAGAGGCATGTGACAGCAGTAGCAGAAATGACAACCGATGGCTCGGATGTCTGTTCTCTTGATTTTGCAGGTGTGCCACTCAGGTTCAGTGTGCTACCAAAGTCAAATGCAGTTTCCTTGCAGTTCTTGGCCTCCATGCATAAGCTATCTCCGTGTGCACTTTCCAATGCCAACTGTGCCCCATCAGACTGAAAAGGAGAACTAGGTGCAGGTATAAGCATAGGCATGACAAAGTGTGATGCCGGTGACAGTGCCAGCTCATTTAGGCTTGGATATCGCTTTAACTCATAAATTTTTTCAAGCTTTTCAAGAAGAGCGATTCTTTGCTCCTCCAGTTCTTTCACCATAGCTTTCAAGGAATCTTTCTCCTGGTCTGCAACTTGGAGCTTGTCTTTCAGGCGCCCATTCTCACTCGCCAGTAGATTGACTTTTCGTTGGATCTGGCTCTGTGCTTCCTTATTCCCATTCTGAAAATCAAGACACAACTTGATTGCATACATAGTCACATTTATGAAAGCTTGCTTTTAAAGGTATACCTTATCTTTAGCAGCTGAAGCAGAGGATTTCATTTCTGCCTTAGTGACTGTGCTGAGGTTTTGCCTTCGCCTCTGTGTCCTGGACATGAGAGAAGAAATTCCTTTGGTATTGCTCAAGCAAGTTATTGCTGCTCTATCATGTCACGAGTGATCACAAACATGCAAGAAAAGCTCACCTAATTTTTCGCTTTTCTTCTTTAAGCTCGCTTTTGAGCTTGTTTGTTTCTTTTTCCTTATGTGCCTCAAATTCGTCTTTGTCTTTCTGGAGCTTGCTCAACATCTGTACCGATGTTAAAACAAATACAAGGTGAGGGGGAGAAGCTATCACAGTTTTTCTACAGATCTTAGAGATGCTAATAGTAGCAACATTCCAGTGCATTATTATCAATAATTGTGAATTCTATGTGCTGTTTTCTTAGTTTTACTGCATCAGTTGACAATGCTTCCTTCACAATATAACTGAATAACAGCAAATAATAAGAAACATCATATGGCACACAGAACTGCTAATATCAATGCAGGGGCATGTTATTGTTTATTTCAGTGCCTGCCAACAGCTGTAAAGCCTTGGCAACAGGTCACTAGTAAATACAAGAGCATGAACAAAAATAAAACATGAAAACAGAACAAGATTTCCAGCAATATTGTAGGCTAAAGCAAATATACAAGGCATGAGTTTGTATAAGAAACTTGAGAAGATGTGCTTGCTGAACTTAATTACGTCAAGCATCCTGTGTGATAACATAGCACAGACACTCAATTACTTCCCTGTAACTGCAGTTTACGTAACCATAATGTTTACTGGGAAACGCTGGCAGCAAACGCTATACACGAAGGCGTGCTTTGTGGTTATTTTTTTAATGGTGTGCAAGCAACCGAGGGCTGCTCCTACTAAGAAAGACCGCAGCTGGAAAACACTATCACGTTAAAAGGGGCTTGTGTTTGAGTTTCAACGTAACAGAATGATGTTTGCTTGTATATTCAAATTACAATTCGATGCTATCTTGTCTGTAGGTTGCTTTAAGTCGTACTTTACAATTTTTCTGACGCATTTTACTTTGAGAAATTAAATTAGTTCAGTAACTTCTTTGCACTACATGGAGTGCCTGCGTGTTTGGGTATGCATGGTCGGGTATGCATAGTAGGAATAATTATTCTCAAGATGTCAGACGTGGGACGCTGGACGCCGATGCCGGATTTTCCGTGACACTGGGCCCTTAACGCTATTGTGTTAATATCCATGTCAGACGAATTGGCATCGAACATGTACACCTGCTGCAGCCAAGTCATGGGGCAAGTTAGAGAAAGATTAGGGTAAAACATGTCAAAATACCTGCTGGTTTTCAGTGATGGAACCCGAAACTGCAACAATGCTAGTAACACATGACAATCAATCAGCCCACACATCCCTCGTCGCAAGAACTTTACGTTACGCATGAGTCTATCACACAAAGAAAGCATACTTAAGTCTACTAACAGGCTTGAGTAGTCATAGTATCGGCGCCGACGAATATATCTGTCATAGTATAAGTGCGAAAAAATCAATTGTGGATGACATCTATTAAGTTACTTTGATGGGTACTAATAGAGTTCTACACAGTACAAGCAAACTCTAATCACGGTCTGACTAGTGCACAGAACAACGTTTTGAAACATTTGGGGCACCAAAACTTCTTTATAACTCTAGATATAAAACCTAAATGCCTCATGCCATGACTCACAATACGGGATACATGAATGCGAAAACCAGGCCTTGAAGTTACGTAAACCCCAAGGTCACAGACATCAACCACATGATTACTACTATCACCCGACAAAGTGTAATTAAAATTTGTCTGCACATGCTTTCTGGAAACGACAGCACACTCATTTTCTTCACATTAACTTCAAGTCTGGTAGTAACACAAAACTGATGAATAAAGTCAAGGCCTTCTGCAATTTATAGCAGTCATTTAAGCACCCTATTCTTCTAAACAATTTTAAATCAGCAGCAAACAGCAACGCTTGGGACTCAATTTCAGAACAGAGCAAATCATTAACAAACACAAAAACAAAAGTGGCCCTGAAGTGGCCCATGGGCTAAAGAATGTTGCCAGCTGGTATGGCGTTGAAGTGGTTTTCAGCGCTCCTAACAAGGTGAAAAAACTGTGCCAAGCTATTTCCAACAAGTTTGGCAATAGGGTAAAAAAATGCAGCTGCGGTCTAAAAGAAGATCAAGAATTCCTGAAATGCAGAGTAGGTGTTGTGTACTGCCTTCTGCTAACCTGTGGCAACACATATATAGGACAAACCGGTCGGTGCATAAACACCCGTCAAAAAGAACATGAACATTCTCTCGGTAAAGAAAACTATTCGCACTTGTCGAACTACTGTAATCTATGTCATTGTGATCCGGTATTTTTTGACACTGACATTTTGTTTTCAGATAAGAACAGACACGTGAAATCACAGTAGCGTTTCATATCAAAAAGTGCGCTGAAAAATGCATAAGCTAATCATCGGTTGCAATCACTGAAAATGAATTTGCTTCTTTAAATACTAGTTCAACCTTCTTAATCTGTTTTCAATCTGTTTCTGTTTTACAGACCACTCTTGTTGCACATGCTCAGCGCTGATAGCTGGGGTGTACATATATGTTCTGCGTCTTTCCGAAAATAATATAGTTGTGAGTAAGCGCTCGTGTGTCCCCCTTCACTGTGTCCTTGTCAATTGTGCGCACTGAATATTTTACTATGAAGGTACACTGTATCCACTTGACTGCAGTTAAATATGGCCGGTGCGGTGTAACCGAGAAAAGTGTTTCTATTGGTTTCTACTGATCTGCCTTGCACTAACCCATGTTGAAGGGGAGAAATCTTGCCCTCAAATATGCGTACAATTGTTCATGTATTACCATTTCAAAAATCTTTGAAAACCCTGAAAGCAGAGAAATAAGCGGGAAGTTTTTCACGTCACAAAGATCGCCAGCCTTGAACACAGGGACTACAACTGTTTTTTTCCGTTCCGACTGAAAAAACCCACTTCGTAAAGAAAGATTAAACATGCGAGTCAAAATAAAAACAAAGATTTCTGCGCATCCTTTGATTATAAAGTTAGAAATACCATCACACCCTGCCGAAAATTTCAGCTTTCTGATGCAACGGCAAACCTTGAGCTCAGTGAAAAAAAAGATAAAAAGTCTGAACCGTCTGCCAGCATGGCGTCATCTATAGGGGCTAATGATGAAGAAAAACAGGAGCCAAAGTGCTCAGCGGACAGATTGCTGATATCTTCTGGCTGAAAGCACATCATACCAGCATTTTTAAAACCAGTTGAACTTACTTTTTCTTTTCCTTGCAACCTTGCATAGCGCCATAAACAATCAGGGTCAGTTTTGAAGTTAACTTCGAGATTTTCATGGTAACACATTGCATCGTGACATAAAATCCATTTGACCGCTGTTTGGCAAATAGCAAAACTTTGGTACCAATATATATTGTTCGTTTCCTTACAAAGTTTATGGAACCGTTGCTTCCTGCACAATAATATTTCAGCTCGTGCAAAAACCAGCCAGGGGATTTCCTATTACTTCTACAGCATTTTTGTATGCATTATTCCACAGCACTTTGTACAGTTGATGTAAGCTGGTCCACACATGAACGTTAAACTCGATACAAGGTCTACTGAACTTGGAGTGCCTGACTTCACTACCAAAATTTGCAGAAAGCATTTTTTGTTTTGCATTGGGATGAACCTGTGAGTACTGGACAGAGTGCTTTTTGTACATGTGTTTGATTCGCCCTAGTCATCACCATCGTCAGCATATTTTATGCCCACTGCAGGATGAGGGCCTCCCCCTGCAATCTCCAATTACCTCTGTCCTGCGCCAACTGATTCCAACTAGGGCCTGCATATTTCCTAATTTCATTGCCCCTCCTAGTCTTCTGCTGTCCTCAACTGCGCTTTCCTTCTCTTGACACCCATTCTGTAACCCTAATGGTCTACCGGTTATCTAACCTATGCATTGTATGGCCTGCCTAGCTGCATTTTTTTTTCTCTTAATGTCAATGAGAATATCAGCCGTTTGCTCTCTGATCCAAACCACTCTTTCTTTCTCCCCCTTAACATTATGCCTAACATTCTTCGTTCTATTGCTCTTTGCATGGTCTTTAACTTGTTCTCAAGCTCCTTTGTCAGTGTCCAAGTTTCTGCCCCATATGTCAGCACTGGTAAAATGCACTTGTTGTACACCTTTCTTTTCAATGATAATAGTAAGCTTCCAGTCAGCAGCTGACAGTGTCTGCTGTATGCGCTCCAACCTATTTTTATTCTTCTATGAATTTCCTCCTCATGATCAGGGTCCCCTGCGATTTATACTCTGTCGCAGACTCTAGAGGCTCCTAGTAAGGTTCGTTACAGCGCAACACAAGACAAGGACAAAAGAAGGTATAAAACGATGACATGGCGCTAACTCTCAACTGATATTTTATTAAAGATATGTCTAACGCATATATAGGTGCCAGTTGATAACCTTGACATGCACGAGACACAGACATGCATTGAGGCAACTGTGACAAACTGACGCATAATTAAAATTGACATAGGTAACGCAGTTCCTTGTCATGAAGAGTGATAGACGGTTCGCTGATACATTCTTTGTCCCTAATCTTTATATTGTAAGCCTTGCCGATTTCCCTTGTCAAATGGCTCGCATGTTTAAAAATGACACTAGTTTTTTTAAATTCAGGGAGACAACCGCACGACTTGCAATGCTCCAAGAGATGAAGTGGCGCAACCCCTTGAAGAGATAGCTCATGCTCCCTAAGTCGAACATTCACACATCGCTTCGTTTGTCCCACGTACTCTCTACCACAAGATAATGGAATGACATACACAACCTGCTTAGCACAAGTGATGTACCTGTTCACATGTTTGACAGTACATTTTCCTTTCACTTGCTTATCCTTCAGCAAATTATCAACTAACGGGCATATGCGACCTATCTTATGTTTCGCTGAAAAACGATCATCAATGCTGTACCTTGAACCAACGTTCTTAAGCCTATGCGCCAACTTGTGCACATACGGTACTACTGCGTTTTTCTTTTTTCTTCTAATTTAATTTTAATACCTTGGTCATTTATGCTCTTGATGCCGCGAACCATACTTTCACTCACAGATGAAATAGTCGCTTCGTGGTAACCAGCATCCAGTAAATGATTTACCTGATCAGAAAAAGCAGCCTTCAACATATGAAAACATGACTTCTTTAATGCAGCATTTAGGATAGTCTTCACTATAGCCCGCTTCACTACTTTAGAATGACCAGATTTGTAGTTCAAAATGGGCTTAACCGACCTGGGATCATATTTCCAGCACACATGATTTTTACCACAGATTAATCTCGGGTCTAGAAACTGCAGTTGATGGTCCTTGGGGCCTTCGAAAGTAAAATTAAGGCCCATGTCGTGCTACCTGAATAATGTTAAAATTTCATTAACACCTTCGGCGTGAATGTCACTGGTAAAAAATATAACGAAATCATCAACACAGCGAAAAACCCTATTGGAAAGCTTAGCAAGGTGGCCCTCAAGTTGCCTATCAACATAACCTAGAAATACGTCACTAATGACAGGAGCTACACACGAGCCAATGCATACCCCCTATTTTTGTATATACACACCCCCTCTCCATGAAACAAAGGTAGATCTCAAGTAAAAGGAAAGAAGTTAAAGAAAGGCTTCTACTGAGATACCGCAACAATTGATGAAGGCTGTTTCATCATTGTCACACACTATGCAGTCTTTAACACATTTCATAACCTGGGCATGTGGAAGGGAGTAATATAAGTTTTCCACATCTGCGCTGAAATCACACCGAATGTTAACGAACTGTCTCCCAGGTAGTACTTGCACACATTATCCGAATTGGCTATCCTGAAAGGATTAACTATTGTTAAGCTCACAAGATTCCTCTATAGAAGTCGTGACACGCTTAACTGCCAGTTGTTCTTTTCCGAGACTATGGCCCGGAACAGCATGTCATCCTTGTGCGATTTCACAGTAAAGAAAACCTGTAGTTCCAGAATTTTTGCTTTCTATACACTGGCCGCTAAATGTTGCAGATTCATTCCTTCCAACAAAATTAGTGCTTGCTGCTAGACTTTCACAGCCTTAACCTTTACAGCTTTTAAATTTTTCCGAATTGCATCATCAGACTTTTGTGATTACACATCATAATTCATGACAATGAAGTGCCCTTCTTTGTCTGCTACTAACACATGTAAATTCTCTTCATACAGAAAGTCAACTAAGGGCCTAAGCACGTCCTTGCCGCCCCTCCCTCTTCCTGTCCTAGCAATGGCATCTACACACTCTGAAACACACCTTGAACGCTGTAACGTTGCAACACTGTAATGTTTGTTGCAGCGCTGTAGCGCTGTAACGAACCTTACTATGAATCCCAACCAACTGGCCATCTTGATGGTCTAGAGGCTGACTGGCGATCCTGAACTTTTGTTCCCTTGCCTGGCTATTCATCATTATCTTTGTCTTCTGCATATTAATTTTCAACCCCACTCTTGCACTCTCTTTGTTAAGGTCCTCAATCATTTGTTGTAACTCATCTGCAGTATTGCTGAATAGGACAATGTCATCGGCAAACTGAAGGTCGCTAAGATATTCGCCGTCGATCCTTACTCCTAAGTCTTCCCAGTTTAATAGCTTGAATACTTCTTCCAAGCATGCAGTGAATAGCATTGGAGCGATTGTGTCTCCTTGTCTGACCCCTTTCTTTATAGGTATCTTCCTATTTTGCTAGTGCAGAATTAAGGTAGCTGTGGAATCTCTGTAGATATTTTACAATATATTTATGTAGGCAGTCTGTACTCCTTGATTACGTAATGCCTCTATGACTGCTGGTATCTCTATTGAATCAAATGCCTTTTCGTAATCTATGAAAACTATATAGAGAGGCTGATTGTACACTGCGAATTTTTCTATTACCTGATTAACAACATGAATGTGGTCTATTGTAGAGTATCCCTTTCTGAAACCAGCCTGTTCCCTTGCTTGGCTCAAGTCCAGTGTTGCCCTTATTCTATTGCAATTTATCTTGGTGAATATCTTATATAACAATGGGAGTAGGCTAGTGGGCCTATAATTTTTAAATTTTTTAATGTCTCCCTTTTTGTGGATTAGTATAATTTTGACATTCTTCCAATTCTCTGGGACCTTTCATGTTGATAGATAGTTTGTATAGAGGGCTGCCAGTTTCTCAAGCATTATGTCTCCTTCATTTTTGATTAAATCGACTGTTATTCCATCTTCTCCTGCCACTTTTCCCTTTTCATATCTTGCAAGGCCTTTCTAGCCACATCGCTA
The DNA here is from genome assembly GCF_050947875.1 of Dermacentor variabilis. Classification (NCBI taxonomy): domain Eukaryota; kingdom Metazoa; phylum Arthropoda; class Arachnida; order Ixodida; family Ixodidae; genus Dermacentor; species Dermacentor variabilis. Next base: position 9,737,459 of record NC_134570.1, read on the forward strand.
GTTATGGAAAGAGTCTCTGCAACCTGTTCATTGCTATTTCGAATGGAGGTATCATGGTATCGTATCGTAATTGGCAAGAATTAGATGTATGCGTTAAGAGACAAAGCCGACAATATCATTAGTAATATGGATGAGATAGTTCAAGTGGCTGAGGAGTTCTATAGAGATCTATACAGTACCAGTGGCACCCACGACGATAATGGAAGAGAGAATAGTCTAGAGGAATTCGAAATCCCACAGGTAATGCCGGAAAAAGTAAAGAAAGCCTTGGGAGCTATGCGAAGGGGGAAGGCAGCTGGGGAGGATCAGGTAACGGCAAATTTGTTGAAGGATGGTGGGCAGATTGTTCTAGAGAAACTGGCCACCCTGTATACGCAATGCCTCATGACTTCGAGCGTACCGGAATCTTGGAAAAACACTAACATAATCCTAATCCATAAGAAAGGGGACGCCAAAGACTTGAAAAATTATAGACCGATCAGCTTACTGTCCGTCGCCTGCAAAGTATTTACTAAGGTAATTGCAGATAGAATCAGGAACACCTTGGACTTCCATCAACCAAAGGACCAGGCAGGATTCTGTAAAGGCTACTCAACAATAGACGATATTCACACTATCAATCAGGTGATAGAAAAATGTGCGGAATATAACCAACCTTTATATATAGCTTTCATTGATTACGAGATAGCGTTTGATTCAGTCGAAACTTCAGCAGTCATGGAGGCATTGCGGAATCAGGGTGTAGACGAGCCGTATGTAAAGATACTGAAAGATATCTATAGCGGCTCCACAGCCACCGTAGTCCTCCATAAAGAAAGCAACAAAATCTCAATAAAGAAAGGCGTCAGGCAGGGAGATACGATCTCTCCAATGCTATTCACAGCGTGTTTACAGGAGGTATTCAGAGACCTGGATTGGGAACAATTGGGGATAAGAGTTAATGGAGAATACCTTAGTAACTTGCGATTCGCTGATGATATTGCCTTGCTTAGTAACTCAGGGGACCAACTGCAATGCATGCTCACTGACCTGGACAGGCAAAGCCGAAGGGTAGGTCTAAAAATTAATCTGCAGAAAACTAAAGTAATGTTTAACAGAATTGGAAAAGAACAGCAGTTTACGATAGGTAGTGAGGCACTGGAAGTGGTAAGGGAATACATCTACTTAGGACAGGTAGTGACTGCGGATCCGGATCATGAGACTGAAATAATCAGAAGAATAAGAATGGGCTGGGGTGCGTTTGGCAGGCATTCTCAGATCATGAACAGCAGATTGCCATTATCCCTCAAGAGAAAGGTTTATAACAGCTGTGTCTTACCAGTACTCACGTACGGGACAGAAACCTGGAGGCTTACGAAAAGGGTTCTACTTAAATTGAGGACGACGCAATGAGCTATGGAAAGAATAATTATAGGTGTAACGTTAAGGGATAAGAAAAGGGCAGATTGGGTTAGGGAACAAACGCGAGTTAATGATATCTTAGTTGAAATCAAGAAAAAGAAATGGACGTGGGCAGGACACGTAATGAGGAGGGAAGATAACCGGTGGTCATTAAGAGTTACCGAATGGATTCCAAGGGAAGGGAAACGTAGCAGAGGGCAGCAGAAAGTTAGGTGGGTGGATGAGACTAAGAAGTTTGCAGGGACAACATGGACACAATTAGTACATGACCGGGGTAGTTGGGGAAGTATGGGAGAGGCCTTTGCCCTGCAGTGGGCGTAACCAGGCTGATGATGATGATGATGATATTTTCGAATATCCCTTATTTTCTGCTTGTTGATCAGTTTTGACAGTTCCGCGAATTCTATCTTATCTCTTGAGTTGGACACTTTCATTCTTTGTTGTTTCTTTATCAGGTCCTTTGTTAGTTGGGAGAGCTTGCCTACCGGTTGCCTTGGTGCCTTACCTCCCATTTCAATTGCTGCTTCTGAAGCCAGCCTAGTTACGGTTTCATTTATTACCTCTCTGTAATCTTCATCTCTCTGTTCTAAGGCTGCATATTTGTTTATAAAGTACCACCCTGAAATGGTCTACTTTTACCCTTACTGCGTCTAGGCTGGCCTGTTTCTTCCTGACCAATTTTACTCTTTCTCTTTTCAAATTGAGGTGAATCCTAGACCTCACTAACCTATGATCTGGCTAACCTACAATGAACTAAATGTACAAAATGTATCTTTGCGCATCCATATGTTATTGGAGGGTTTGAATATACAGCCACTCAAACCTATAAGCTGAAAGACCACTCAAGCTTATAAGAGCTTTGGGGTATGTGAAACATATCATTGAGGAAAAGCAGTTGTCAGAAGCCAATGCACTTGGACAGCGACCATAACCTATGTTAGACCATCAATTGCTTTGCAACCTCTTGACATTACAGCATTACTTATTTTATGAAGTGGCAAATACTGTCATTTGAACAGCTTCTTTGAACCCAGACAACAACAGCAGTGCCTCATGGTTTTTTTTTTTTCATATTGTTTCTGCACATTGTGCTCCCTGCTCAACTTTCACATCAATGTCCAATAAAGCCAATTGTTAGTTCACACTTGTCATGTCGCAGTCCCTTTGGGGTTTCTTTTGTACATCTATTACATGTTTATCAGTTTGCACTGAGTAGCTCAAAAGTGTGCAGTTGTAAGTAAAAGTCGAGACCAGAGATATCATGAAAATGTTAACATTTTTTGTAGCCTAGGCATGGAGTTAGACATGAAGCAGTACAGCCCACAACTATGTGTTTGGCCAATGAAATACACTGACAATTCCATGTTGCCTAGGCATGGCTGTGCCACAAGATATTTAAAATTTTTGATGATGCCATGACCTCGAAACTTTTGGTCTTGAGGCTACATTATAAAGCGCCATTCTTTCAGTACAGCTGAATCTGCCATGATCATATGGGTGTCATAAACAGATTAAAAGAGGGTACAATATACAAACTGTTGCGTTCTATAGAAGCTTGCTTACAAAGCAGTATGCCCATTGGCATGCCTCTGATGCATGCATTTTTGCACTGTTCCATAGTCCCTTTCCAGCGCTATATTCTAGAGCTCACCCACTACTAAGATGTGGGCTTTCTTACACTTCTCTGTGAGTGTCAAGGGCACAGACTCCACAAGCATCACTGATAGCACCTCTAGCATAACTCATAATGTTCACTATTTGCTCATTGAGTTCAAGTTATTCAATGTTTTAAGCTTTAAGCAATACTTTTTCCTTGATACAAATGTAAGGAAAGTCCTGCACTTTCACAGACAGTTTAATTAACAGAGGAAACAAATTAATAAGAGTGACAGTTTACTGCTCACACAGCTGCACATTGTATCACAGATAAAAGTGCAGATTTTCTTACAGAAACAAAATGTCTGACTTGCACTTTTTATAACTCTGAGCCCTTGCATTCTTACGTATAAAATCTCTCAATCTCTCACAAGTATAATTTTCTACGGCCACAATGTTAAATTGGCAAACTGACTTCTTTTATCCAACAACTGGGTAGTAATTGGCTTGCAGAAAAAGACATTTGTTGCTTAGACTACGTACCCACTTTACTGTCTTAAGGTTATCCTGTTAGGTTACTGATTCATTTAACAATAAAACACGCCAGAAGAATTATTTCAAGGAAGCCATGCATGTAAACTATGAAACAAATAATATGAAGTTAAAGAATACGGCCACCTCGGATCCCCCCCCCCCCCCAGGCCATGCTATCTTTTCATTAAAAGTTCTACAATTGAAAATGCTGAGCAAAGTATGATAAAACACATGTGACCTGTGCCAACATTACCTACTAACTGCAATAATTTTCAATATGTCCACAGAGAAACTATCACCATTTATGTCATGCAGTAACGAGGTAGAATATTACATTGCTCTCACATCCCATTACCTCACTGAGGGTGTCTGAAAGATGAAATTTGTTTTCAGTTGGCATGCATGCTTACGACAAACCTGCCTGTAACACAAATCTATATCCAATAACCGCATTAAATTTGCTACAAGAGTACCGACTCACTTAATCATGCTCACCTGGTGGTACTGCTGTTGCAGATTCTTAAGGTGTTCGTTATGAGACTGATAAAGTTTCATCTCGTTTTGCAGCTCCTCTATTTTTTTCGCTACCTGGCTCTGAAAGAAAGAAAGAAAGAAAGAAAGAAAGAGAAAAGAAGCATACTTTGGCACATGTTCATCCTGCGAGTAGTGTCCCAGTGTGGACAAGTGACATGCGAGGGTGGAACCTACCAAGAGATTTTCGCACGTGGACAAGCTTAATTCTTCACTCCCAGCTGAATGCGAATTTTCTGTTGATAAACGCCGGCCATGTTTGACGTGTCTATAACATTCTGCAATGACGTGTTCGATTGGATTGTTGCAAGGGAATATGCATACATTCACGCCGCTCCTCGTCTCTTTACTCTCAAGGTGCTGAAAGGCAAAGAAAAGGAACACTTGCATATACGACACACGAAACTTGACCATGAGGCTACCAACCTCGCTGGAAGGGTCTTGCGACCGCGATTCTTCCGACTTGTCAGATAATTCATCTGCAGCTGCTGTTTCTCTGTGCTTTCTAGTTCGAATACCCTGTACAAGTTTAAATATGTCGCTTCTTGTCATCGTGCGTTCTGGCACTTCCCTGTAAAAGTGAAACGCTGTACTGGCTGTACCATCAATTTTCGTAACAAAATTATTCTTAGGAACTGGCAGTATGTTACAGGAGGCTCAATGCACGATCGTTTTCTTACCTGCATGATTTTGATCGGCGATACATCGCAGATGTCGTGCAGAGAAACCACGAATTTTGCGAAACCGAATTCAAATGTCGCTCTCGCCGCCTGGCTGTGGCGACTGCAGCGCGCGCAGCGTGAGCTCGCGGAGATGATGCGCAGCCTCCACCCATCTGTCATGGCGCTCTCTATAAACATCTTCCGGTTCGTGTGAAGATACTTCAAGGGTTTCAAAGTTTCTCCTTCAATAAGAGCCATTTGGTTGACGAGAGTTGTATGATCAGAGAGATCCTTCGCTTACCCTAACATCAAGTATGTCGTCGGACACAAAAACGGTAAATGATGAACGCCTTCCATTTTCATATGAAGGCGACTCGGTCGAGTCATCGCTGTTTCCTTTGCCAAGTGATGAAACTGCGTTCGGCAACACGCATTAATTCGTGAATGCGCCATTGTCCTGTTAACATAGTCTGTAACTATCTTTCTTGCACCGCGTTGAAATGCATCCTATGTTCTTCGTTTTCCTGCTACGTGTGTTTACATTGACTTACTATTTTGCAAGTCGCCAATATTACCCAGGCAGAATCCTTTGTCACCTCGCTTTCTTTTTCTGGTTTACGAACCGATTTCCTTGCACGTTTCGTACTTCCAGTTCTCCAACCCAGAGACGCCTGGCTACGTCGGTTTTGCGAACCTTCCAAACCAAGTTCACCGGAAGTCTGTAAAAAAAGGATTCGAGTTCACTTTGATGGTTGTCGGTAAGCTTCGAATGTGTTGCTCATCGCTGCTGCTATTTCGTTCGTAATACCAAAGCTTGAATAACATTTTTTTTTTTTGTAGGAGAGTCTGGCCTCGGCAAATCTACACTAGTCAACAGCCTTTTCCTAACGGATCTGTACCCTGAAAGGAATGTTCCTGATGCCAGCGGTGAGCATTACCATGCTTGCATAAGCTTAACAGAATCGACAAATCTTTTTGCATGACACGGAAAATGAAAACATTGGTAACCTTAGTAAGAATTGAAGGATGGTAAAGTTTTAAGAACAGAGCCCAACCGTAGACAGCGTTTGTAGCATTGTTAACGCACGAGTCCTCATACACTTAAATGACTGGTCCACGATCATTATGCTCCATTTGACAGTTTGTACAATTGTGACGATTAACGCTGTCAGTTCTTGTGCCATCTTTTCCATACAGCAAAAGTGAAGCAGACGGTGACCCTCGATGCATCAACTGTTGAAATCGAAGAGCGTGGTGTAAAATTGCGGCTCACAGTAGTGGACACACCAGGTTTTGGAGATGCCATTGACAATACAGACTGGTGAGCATGCCTATTTTTTCCCAGACTGTTCATACTGTTCATTTCCAAGAGCAGAGTATTGACATTCGAACTTGTTTCATAAGAATGTCGGTGTGCCCCCGGTTCTCATTCCAGCTTCAAGTCAATCATTCAGTACATTGAAGACCAATTTGAACGGTTCTTATGCGACGAGAGTGGACTCAACAGGCGAAACATTACGGACAACCGTGTCCATTGTTGTTTCTACTTCATTTCACCCTTTGGCCATGGTCTGAAGCCATTGGACGTCCAGTTTATGAAGATGCTTCACAATAAGGTCAACATAGTTCCTGTAATTGCCAAAGCAGATGCCTTGACTAAGAAAGAAGTGATGAATCTCAAGAGGAGGGTCAGTATGCCTGTGCCATATAATTCCGACAAGCTCTTGAGTACCATGTCACAAAGATGCAGCGACAGTGCTTTCAGCCTTACTGTACACATGAAATATATATGACAAACTCTAGCTACATAAGTTTCCTCTGAACATAAAATTAATCTTGAGAGCAATCTTGCAAATTTTTCTTGCAGCAATTAATATTCAAAACAGCAGATAAAAAAAAGGTATCATTTTATTCATCTGCTATTTTTTTGCCTACAGTGTGTGTGGCTGTACTCTTCTGTTTTCATCCATACAGGTTTTCTCTGACCATGAGCAAAATGAGAACAAAATAAAAGCGGGTAAGAGTCTTGAAAAAAGACAAGTTCACTTGTCAAAACGTTGGCTCCCACTTTTACCTTGTTCTCGTTTTGCTCATTGTCTTGAATTTCCATCTCTCGCTTTCCCAGGTTTTTTCAGGGTGATTTGATTTTAAGCACATGGGTGTTGCCGCATTAGTTTCTGATGCAAAACACAGCAACATCAAAGTGACACATTAATGAAATTTTATATGTATATCTGCGAACATTTTGATTCCCCAAAACATAAAGTGGTAGTGGGCACTGGTCATTACTTAGTTTGAAAACTGCCTTTGTTAACAGTGAGTAACAGCAGTATCTTAGCCTTGTCTTAAAATGGTGCCTAGAAGTATTGTCAGAGATGTGGAAAGAGCTATTGGCTCTGTGCTTATTAATGGTGCACTTTAAGAAGAACCAAAGTAGCTTATCATCATACACTGTTGTATAAAGGCTGATGCTGATGTGCAAATTATGCATAGTATCATTGTGCATATACCGCATTCATGAAAAGTTAAACTTCCCATTATTCTAAGCACCTTTCTGTCTTTTGAAAACTGCAGTTCGGAAAGAAAAGGATAAAAGCAACAGATTAACGAATGTGAAGACTTCCATTCTAAACACGTGCCAAGCATTTAGAGGGTCTAAGTTTGGAAAAGAATTAGGTGCTTACAACTTGAATTACTACACTAATAAGCCTTTTGTATGTAATACATACAATTTTGCATGTATTTAGATAATGCACGAGATTCATGAAAATGGAATTCGTCTGTACCCTCTTCCGGACTGCGATTCTGATGAAGATGAAGAATACAAAGAGCAAGTCAAGCAACTCAAAGTAGGTGATTTCTTTTTATTCACTTCTCAATGCAGCCTTCTGCATTTGAAGCTGCGAGTAAACCATTTCCTGAACATGTCTTGCATTAGCAGACCTGCCAACCTTAGAATTTGAAAGACACTACAGTGGAGGAGAAAAAGAACCAAAATATTTAAACATACAAAAAATTATTTGATTATTCAATATTTAATGTTTATCAAAGGTTCACAGACTTTGTTCTGTAGAGATGGTGTGAATAGGCACTCGTCACTATATAGTCGCAGCAACAATGAACTGTGCCACAAACAAACAAATGTTTATGAAGTTTATTAATGCAATAGTCACATAACGACCGTCGAAGATTCAGTTGCCATGATATATTGGTTCTATCAGTTGCTGCCACGAAGGTGCACCCATGTAATCAATGGGTCCGAGAAATTGAGCAATAAAAATTCACTCACCAACTGCGTTGGTCTTTTCGTTTTAAGTTTCTTTATCCTTAACTATATACTATGAAAAATTGTAAAATATTCGTGTCACTACAGCATAGTAACCGAGCGCTAAATGTATGGCCTTTTAAGATGAAATCGTAAACATTGACAGATGTGCATTAGGCGTACTGACACAGAAGTTGAATGTTTTGGCCAGTAGCTACTGACCCAGTAGATATAGCATGGAACCCTTTTCTCGTGCACATGATAAATTAAGTAAAACCTATACAGTGGCCAGTCCTTTTTGATTTTGAGGAGTGCCAAGAATGGTGCGGCATTGTGGAACACCTTGTTAATGCACTAACCACTGACGGTCACAGAAAACATAACAGTGCTTACAGGTCCCGCAAGTAAGCCTATTGGCCAACTGCACCAATATGTCGGGCCATGCAAAAGCAGAGTTTTAGATAGTGTAGATATAGAGCAACTTCCATGTAAAATCTTTCATTTGAAATAATGTGAAAGGCTTGCAAAAGTAGATGTTCTGAAATTGAACCTGGACAACTGCTGCCATTACTGCTGACCAGAAGTGATGCTTGACTCGGAATGTGCAGTTCTTCAGCAGAACCTCCGAGGTTAAGTGCTGCTTGTGGCTGTCCAGGGCACGGGGGATGAATGGGCAGGCCTAGGTGGAAAGTTTTAAATTTTCCTGTGCGGACCAGATATATATATATATATAGATATATAGATATATATATATATATCCTTTAATAACAGTCACGCTTGAAGAAACTTAGTGTGACCTGGAATAATGGTTCATTGAAGTGACGGCCTTATATGAGTATTTATGAGACCTCATGGTAGGAAACAGTTCAGTTTCCCAACCTCAGTCCTCTTGCACCACCAAGAATGTGGTGTCTCTCGGTGGTACAATCTTCCTCCATGTAATTGCCATATACTTTGCTATCACTAACACTGCTTCGCCTTTCTGGCAAAACTGCAGCCTCTCTCTCTATTTTTTTTTTCTGTGAGTCTGAGTATCAGTGCTGCCGCACATGACGCTGTCGATTCTGATTTCAAGTGAATCTGGCTTAGCCTCGTTTAGGTTACTGAGTGAATTGCACAGGGTGCCCCAACTATCATGCACCAAACTTCAAAAATAGCTGTTGCGTTACTCCAAAAACCTAGTGCATATTGTTTCCAGTACAGTGGAGTATCCGCCAGTAATTATTTCGTTACTGGGATTTAATTAAGTAATTGCAATGAATTTAACTCGAGAAGTACGTACTGTCCTAATTATCAAAGTGTCAATGAAGCATCTGTAGGCACCCCCAAATGAAATCTGTTATTTTTTCGGCAATGTACTAATTGCATGCAATTTTTTCCAACTGGTAAAAAAACCCAACGAAATATGAAAAATACCATGTGACTGCGGTCCCGCCCGCACCATAAAGCAGCGCCCTCAAATAAGCTGACTGAAAGCAACTGCTTTGCCTGTCGCAAACCCGAAGATACAGCGCGTCACCTTGGTAATGGTACAGAAGGATCGCCAACATCAGGGTTCGCACCTTCTTAGCTATTCTTTCCTCTCGTTTCTCACACTTAATATCCATCTCTCAAGGCCGTCTGATCAAATTGATAACAAAATACCCTTGATAATGCGGCTGATGCATCACTCTGACCATCGCATCGAAAGAGTGTGTGCGCAACTATATTTCGCACCAGAAACTTCCTTCGGACCAAAGCCAAATTAAAGTGACCGTTTTAAAGCGAAGCTTTCTTTGCCTTCGACTTTCCCACTGCTGCTGTGGCAGCTGCTGTCGCACACGCTGCATCGGGGGGGGGGGGGGGGGGCACAGGGTGCACATAGATGACAGGCGAGTAAGAGAGGAAAGGCGACTGGAGAAACTCGTTTTCACCCCACCGCTTCCGAATGTGGTTTTGGCACGTACAGCCCCATAATCCAATTTGAGTTTAATACTTCTGCCACAATGCGATGTGCCATGCAAGGCAATGACAATGCTCGACCCTCTCGGAAGTTATAAAATATTGCGCACAACAACGCCTCAAGAAAACACCTCTCCCTATGTATTCTGTGTACTACACAGACAAACAGCAGTGGTGCATGCGAGGTAACGTTTAACATCAACTCGCCACTCTCGTGTTAGCCTAAACGTTGAAGAAGTGAAGCTTTAACATCGCCACTAATTACCGTCAAAGCATCAAGCACAGAAAGCTTCGCTTACATTGATTCCCTCAGTACGTGGGATCTGCATAATTTTATTTTTCATGAGAGTCTATACATGCTGCAAAAATAGCTTCACGTGGCAAAAAAAAAAAAGCGAAATAAGCAGAATGAGAAGTCAGCCATGTGTGATGAAAAGGCAAAACCAATGCATTTAAAGAAAGTAAATGTACCACTTCTAAATGAGCCAAATTGGCAATCGATACGTCTGCACAAAAAAAAAAGAGAGAAATGAGATATTAGTGTGCGCTTATTATCTGTGAATTCTTAAGTGCTGCTGAACACTACCTGCCGCCTAGACAACGTGCTCGAATAAGTCCTCTTCTGCAGCTACGCAGTACCGAGTCCGTTTTATCACATCTTTAGTGGCTTTCTTGATGACCGACACTGGAATTTTATGGCAGGCATCCATTATCCTTGCCTTGAGCTCATTTGACATCGTCGTCTCGATCATGTAAACACAATCTTTCATATAACCCCAAAGAAAAAAAATTGAGTGGAGAGAGGTCAGGTGACCTAGCCGGCCAATTTACAGGCCTATGCCTTCAAATCTATTGGGCATGAAAAGTCACACCCAGCCAGTTTCTTGCTTGGTTGCTGCTGTGTGTGGGTGCCCGATCTTGCTGATACCACAGAAGTGCAAGAAATGACAGCGGGACTTTGCTGAGAAGCTCATCCACCAATCCTTCAAGGATTTCGTCCACGTAACGCTGTCCAGTCAATGTGTGATCAAAGAAGGTGGGACCGATTCTAGCACCAGCGTAAATTCCGCACCACACATTGTATGACTACTGGTACTGGTGCCAAGTGTGCTTTACCCAGTGTGAATTGGAGTCGCTCCAACAGTGTGCATTATGCAAATTTACATGGACGTTTCTGCAAAAATTGGTTTCGTCTGTGCACTTGATGTTGCTCAAAAAGTCCCGTGACTCATTGGATTTTGTGAGGACCCTGTTCGACAAATCTGAACGATTCTGCGGGTACATATGTTCCAAGCAATGGTGCTGGTTAGGGTGATACGGGTGAAAGGCCGAGAAATTTAGAATCCTCCAAACTAATGACTTAGCAATTGGTACCTGCATGGCCAAGTCCCACACCCTAGCATGAGGGTTTGAGGCCATAAATGCTAGAACATCTGTGTGTAGGCTAGGACTCGAAAGATGGAGTCCTTCGCCGCTGTTTTTGGAAGCTGCTAGTTTGTTTCGGGTTGTTACAATTTCTGGTGAGCGTTTGGTCTACTGCCACACTTCCGTGACTGATATATCTTTGCGACATTCCTCGTATTGCCATTTGTAGCTCCCAAGCAAAGGATCATGTTATCCTTCTGCTCACTAGAGAAAGACGTGGCAATTGGGAAGAAACAAAACGCAACTTTATACCTTTGCACTCACGTCAATTCTCTTTTGGGGTGTTAGGCTTGGTGACAAAAAAAGAAATAAAAAGATCCGTGCACTTTATGCTAAGACAACAGCTATGACAGCTTATTTTGAACTAACATAAAGTGCACCGTGTTGCTTCAGACTGGGTGCTGCAGATAAGGCACTAGCTCAATCACAATATTTTTCTTTATTTCCTTTATTTCGTTCTGGTTAACTCGGAGGGAGCGTGTTTGCGAGCGCTGCTTTATTATGGAGCTAGGAGCGCAGTCGCATGGTATTTTTCATATCTTGCGGGGTTTATTTAGCAGTCGCAAAAAATTGCTACGCAATTAGTACATCGTTGAAAATATCGCACCTGGATGTCCATTGGCTGTGCCTACAAATGCCTCCTTGACACTTTGATAGTTACGATAGTATGTCTCAAGTTAGACAATTAATTAAAGTTACCTAATTAAATCTCAGTAACACAAAGTTACTGGCGGCTACTCCACTGTACTGGAAACAATATGCAATGGGTTTCCTTTGAGTATCGCAATTGCTCTTTTATTAAGTCTTGGTGAATGATAGTTATTTGGGACACCATGTATATATTTATGACCTCTGCATGCAAGTGACAATGTTTAATAATACTAATAAATGTAAATTATTAGTTTTTTTTCATGAGTCATCATTGCTTACTGGGAAGAGAAGCAATCATCATCATCAGCCTATTTTATGCCCTCTGCAGGACGAAGGCCTCTCCCTCCAATCTCCAATTACCCCTGTGCTGCGCCAATCGATTCCACCTTTTGCCTGCAAATTTCTTAAGTTTATCACCCCACCTAGTCTTTTACCGTCCTTAATTGCATTTCCCTTCTTTTGGCACCCACTCTGTAACCCTAATAGTCCACTAGTTATCTAACCTACACATTACACGACCTGCCCAGCTCCATTTCTTTCTCTTAATGTCACTTAGAATATCAGCTGTGCCCGTTTGCTCTCTGATCTGCACTGCTCTCTTCCCGTCTCTTAACGTTATGCCTATCATCATTCCATCACTCTTTGTGTGATCATTAACTTGTTTTCTAGCTTCTTTGTCAGTCAATCTACAAGTTTCTGCCTTATGCACTCCAACCCAATTTTATTCTCATGATCAGGATCCCCTGTGAGTAATTGACCTAGGGAAACATATTCCTTTGCAGACTCTAGAGGCTGACTGGCATTGCTGAACTCTTGTTCTCTTGCCAGGCTATTGATCATTATCTTTGTTTTCTGTATATTAATCTTCAACCCCACTCTTATACTCTCTCTGTTAAGGTCCTCAATCATTTGTTGAAACTCGTCCCCAGTGTTGCTGAACAGGAGAATGTCATCTGCAAACCGAAGGTCGCTTAGGTACTCGTCATTGATCCTTACTCCTAAGCCGTCACAATTTAATAGCTTGAATACTTCTTCCAAGCACGCAGTGAATAGCATTGGAGAGATTGTGTCTCCTTGTCTGACCACTTTCTTCATAGGTATCTTCCTACTTTTCTTGTGTAGAATTAAGGTAGCTGTGGAATTTCTGTAGATATTTTCCACGGTATTTGCATAAGCCTCCTGTACTCCTGGATTACGTAATGCCTCTATGACTGCTGGTATCACTACTGAATCAAATGTATTTTCGTAATCTATGAAAGCCATGTAGAGAGGCTGATTGTGCTCTGCAGATTTCTTGATTACCTGATTAATTACATAGATGCGATCCATTGTACAGTATCCCTTCCTGAAGCCAGCCTCTTTCCTTGACTGACTGATGTCACGTGTTGACCTTATTCCATTGGTAATTATCCTGGTGAATATTTTGTACAATACTGGAAGTAAGCTAATGGGCCTATAATTTTTTTATTGAGTAGAACTTGTTGCTGGGCGAGTTGGTTGGGATCTAAAGAATACATTGTTGCGCCAAAAATGTATTCTTTAGAATTTTTTTATTCTTTAACGTCTCCCTTTTTGTGGATTAGTATAATGTTGTCATTCTTCCAATTCTCTGGGACCCTTGATGTCGATAGACAGTTCGTATGAAGGGCCGAAAGCTTTTCAAGCATGATGTCTCCTTCATCTTTGATTAAATCAACTGTTATTCCGTCTCCTCTTACCGCCTTTCCTCGTTTCATGTCTTCTAAGGCCCTTCTAACTTCATCGCAAGTTGTAGAAGAAGCCTCTAACCTGTTCATTACTAGTTTCAATGGAGGTATCCTGGCTGTGCTGGGTATTGTACTTGTCAGTATGGAATTCTTCAGCTGCTTTTACTATATCTTCAAAATTGCTGATGATATTACCCTGCTTCTAGTGCATTCATCTTGGGGCTTGTCCTAAGACAAGTTTCCTTCTGGTTTCATGATGTGTCCATTTATTACTGCTTCCTCAGTCTTACTTAAATTATCATTTTGAATATCCTTTATTTTCTCCTTTGTGATCTGTTTTACAATTCCATAAATTCTATCTGATCTCTTGAGTTGGACTGTTTCATTCTTTGTCATTGCTTGTCGTTTCTTGTCGTTGCTTGGCAACGCACCAAGGCAACTTACTGCACGCCTTGGTGTGTTGCCTGCCACTTCAATTTCTGTTTCTGAAGCCAGCCTAGTTTCGGTTTCATTCATTACCTCTATGTCATCAACATCTCTACGTTCTAAGGCTGCATATTTGTTTGCAAGTACCTGCCTGAATTGGTCCGCTTTTATCCTTACTGCATTTAGGTTGGCCTGTTTCTTCTCGACCAATTTTACTCCTCCTCTCTCCAAATTCAGGTGAATCCTGGACCTCATTAACCTATGATCACTGCACTTTACGCTACCTAGCACTTCTCCATCTTGCACTACGCTGAGATTGGCAGAAAGTGTTAATCAATTTCATTCCTTGTTTCACCATTAGGGCTTTTCCAGGTCCACTTTCTGTTGCTACGCTTTTTGAAGAAGGTGTTCGTTGTTCGTAGCTTATTCCTTTCTGCAAATTCTACCAACATCTCTCCTCTAGTGTTTCTAGAACCGACGCCGTAGTTGCCAATTGCTTGTTCACCAGCCTGCTATTTCCTCACTTTTGCATTGGAGTCGCCCTTCACTACAGTATAGTGAGTTTGCACTTTTCTCATGGCTAATTCCACATCTTCATAAAACTGATCTACTTCCATCATCATCATCATGACTGGAGGTTGGAGCATAGGCTTGTACCACTTTTAATCTATACCTCTTATTAAGTCTTATTATGACTACTGCAGCTCTGTCATTAGCCTGTTATGTCCTTATGTATTAGGAATCCTACTCCGTACAACTTCCTATCTGGGAGTCCTCTATAGGAGAGGCCGTGGCCGTTAGTCAGCACTGTATAAGCCTAACCAGTTCTTTTAACCTCACTAAGGCTAATGATATTCTAAACAATGCCTGATAGTTCCTCAGAGTCCTGCTAATTTTTCCTCCCTTGAGAGATTTCAGGTCTTAAGAGTTGCAAGGATCAGTTTCCATTTAAGCAATACTGAAACACACATCATCCACATGCATTTCACGCGCCGTTGTTAAAAGATTCTGTCGAAGAGGTCACTGAAGTCTATAGGTATTTTGGGGGAGTCATAAAAGCACGCAAAGCAATTTGAAGAGAGGTGAATATACAGCAACATATTCATTCTCTAGGCATAGGCTATCCATACCTTTAAAAATAATTGTTAATTGGCTGCATCCTCTTTCAAAAATATGAAATTTGTTCTGTGTATGTGCATGGTGTTTGCAGTGGAAATTTGAAACAATGTTGAAGTGAGAAATTACGGATGAGGCAGCCACTGCTGGTGCTTATAATGCGCTTGTCCTCCTATTGTCAGGATTTGCAGAAGTAAAGTAAAAAAGTTGAATGTAGCGCATGTCCGCGCCAACTATGATGCAGTAAGCTATTATCCGCAAGAAAATTTTAAGTGAGAAGGTAAAGGCAAGGGAGAAGAAACCTCAAATGATGTGGGTGACACAACTGTGGTAATATCATAAAGAAGCCAACAAACACTGACACCAAGGACAACATATAGGAAATTACTTGTGCTTAATAAATGAAATAAAGAAACGATAAATTAATGGAAATGAAAGTGAATGAAAAAACAACTTGTGTTTGATCACCCACCGTGCAGCCTAGACTTGGCTGCCTCTGATTACCATCTCTTTGCTCAGATGAAATGCTGGCTAGGAGGAAGGGACTCTGATAATGAGCTGCAGACCAGCGTAATGAATTGGCTGAAAGCACAGCCGGCTGCCTTCTATTTCTAGGGTATAGGAAAGTTTGTACCATGCTATGACAAATGTCCCAATCCGAGTGGCGACTTATGTAGAGAAATAGCTGGAAAGTGTATCTAAATGTTCCATATAAGACAGTCTCGATTTTCACTGTGGCCGTCGTTTCGCGACCGATCGGATCATAAAAAAAATAGCCCTTGTATTTAAGAGAATATACCTAAGCTTGCTTCCCAAAGGCTCGCCAGACACTTAGACTGGTACATAGGCACATATGGGACAATTTACTAGCGATTCCTTTATGCGTGCGCGTGTTTGAAGAGACCCATGTGCCTTGCCATCTGACAAGAGAGATGTAAACCACGACTGAAAAAAATAGTCTGCGTGACAGCCTCGTTCAGACACCTAGTCTACCACTGTGGTCCGGGGCACTTTGAAAAATCTTGGAGGCAATGTGTCGGGACTTGTATCATATCTGCTAATTTCCAGGTGCACGCGTTTCCTTAGGTGCTATTAAAAGCTGATAAAAAAATTTGACGATTGCCAGCACAGCGGCTTCAGTTGTATGTTTATTACCAATTTCGGCAAAGTGAATTTGATTGCAGTTGGCCTTTAGGCACATCAAACCTTTCTGCAGGTTATCCACATTTTACACAACAGTGCAGACTCGCTAAAAAATTGGGCTTGAGTGCTTGCCTACTGGATTGCAATCTGTGCTCTCTGAACACCACCAAACTTGCCTATGCAATGAAGTGCTATGGTTTGAATTTGGCCATGCACGCAGTCCTTAAAGTTGCATTACAACATGTTTTAGGTTCCCTTATTTATAAATCATTGAAGGTATGTTGGTACAGAGGAACCTTTGTGTCAGTACTCCTTTAAATTGAGGGAAAACTAACAGGCTATAATATGGCCTGCATGTGAGTGTATGGAGGTTACTTGAACAATACAGAGCATGGTAGTGCCAACTCCATTTTGCAGCTGCTTTCTTTTTTACATCTGTTTATGCAGTCTATTTTTCTCTCCTCAGTCATCACGTTGTCAGTGGGTCAGATGGATTTAGGCCTGGTACATTATACAAGTACTACTTTCTTCTTGTGAGGGCAGAAAACTGTTAGGTTTGGAGGACCTTGCAGTCTTTTGCACTTCTCCGTTCAAACACCTTACAACTATAGGAAAATGGGCAGCCACAGACAATCTGTGTGAAAATGAGTGCCGTAACAATTTGGTGACGATGTTGCAGTTCATTCTGGCCACACCTGTATTATTGGGCTTACTATAGACAACCACAGCACTGTGTGGGGGCACTGTGGTGCCAGTCACGAACACCACTTACAGCAAAATATTTACAATGGGCAGAAGTGTGCAGCACGTGGTCCTCTGTTTTGCTGCACAGTCGAAGCATTATTTTCTGCGCATGCTGCGATTTGTGCATAAACAGTATGGCGACGGTTTGCCACAAATGCTTCATGTCGAAGGACGTCTACACCATCTGTACTTAATCAAGCTCAAACAGTTATTTTATCCATTCAAACGTCATGAAAGCACAACTAGCACTGCACCGTTACGTCAATGGCATGGAGAAAGTCATGAAATAAAGCAAATAAAAATTTTTGCCGAGACACTAAGACTGCTTATGTGTGGAAATGCAAAAGCATTACACCATTTGTAGAACTCGGAATATCATGACCATGCTCATTTTATAGACTCATGACATGGCGTCATTTCCTCCCCGTTGGCTGTGCCATCACGTGCCCAATGACGCACGCTCTAGGCCATACCTTTAGTCAGTGGCTGCGACGTGATGTGTGCAATGCCACATGCACTAGGCACACCTTTAGTCAACCAGAACTGTGGAGCTGCCATGGCGTTGGGGAAGCGTGCTCCTCTCGCACCCCTGAGGCCCGAGTTCGATTCACACACAGACCGAAATATAATGGGGCATTAAGTGTTTGTGCAAAGGAAATGTGCATCTGTGTCGAGCTATTTTTTCGACCCCAGCTCTTAGGCACCCGTTCCTACAGCGAGCAGCAGCGTAACTGAGCAAATGCGGAGCGCAGCGGGGGGATGAAAGGCGTGAGGAGGAAAGCAGAGGAGTAGGGTATGGCAAAATCTTCAGAAGAAAAGCGTAGTGTGGTGATGGTGGCTATGAGATGGCAGCAGTGCATTGTCTGGGAGGTCTGTCTGCGGCAGCTGCTGTGAATCACGCCCACGCGATCTCCAGATTAGTGAGGCAGTTGCACCACACTTCGCTCTGTTTGCAACGTGCTGCATGAGACAGATTGTCTGCACCAGCCAATATATTTTGAAATGAAAACACTTGTATTGCTGCACTCAAATTTCACGCTAGGGAGTATAGTAATTGTTGGTGAATTGTTCTCTTCGGATTTTTGTGCCTGCACTGTCTCAGCCAATTTAACATGCCTCTAGAGTAAAATATGTGCTGATACAGTAATTTTCCACGTAGATAATCGTTAGGATCAGGTCACTTCTTCTTTTTTAAGGTTTTTAATTTTATTTAGCAATTTCACGAGTGAATGTTTCCATCTAGCATCCATAGCAGTTGCCTCGAAGACAAGTCCCATAGTTCAAAGGCTGGCTCGAGAGTCATCTCTTCAACTGCTGTTGATCTTTTCACGTAAAATGAACAATGAAGCGGCCACGTGCTATTCAAACTTGACTGGTCGGCACAGATGCGCCTGAGAACTGAGGTGACCTCAACAGCGATCCTTTTAGCGGTAGCGTCCGTCTTGGCGGAGCTTAGGGCACGCTGGATGCATTGAACACACATCATCTCCTGTCAAAAACACCTATTTCCAGCCTGCCCTAGGAACATATTGTTACGAGGATGTTGGGAGTATAGAAGATTGTATTTACAATATATATACAAAGTGAGTCAGAGTAGTTAAGATGGCTGACCACCAACAACTTGCAGCAGCCAGCGTCCCGCAATCTTTTTTTTCTTCTTCCTCTCTTCTTTAATCCTTCCGTAACAGGACCCCCGGATGATGAAGCACCATCTCGGCGCATGGTAGGCGAAGAATTGCGAGCAAAGTATGGCTTGAGCCGCGAAACGTGGACGACGTCAACAGGCGTCGTACTTGAGGATGCATGAAACTGTGGCGGCGAAATCTCGTAATTTACGTCGTTAACTTGACGTAGGACTTCATAAGGCCCTGTGCAGCGAGAGAGAAGCTTCTGGGAAAGGCCAACCCAATGACATGGTGACCAAAGAAGCACCCAAGCACCTGGGGCGAACTGAACATCGCGATGGCACTGGTCGTAGCACTCTTTTTGCAGATGCTGCGAGGCTAATAAACGAGATCGCGCCATGTCAGTGCGATCGATGACTTCACGAGCGTACTCGGTTGAAACACGTGGCACAGAAGGGAAGATGGCATCAAACGGCAATGTGGGGTGCGAGACCATACAAAAGATAAAAAGGTGCATACCCTGTGGCGTCATGTCGGGACGAGTTATACGCGAACGTCACATAGGCCAGCGTGGCATCCCAGTTCCGGTGATCGTTGGAGGCGTACATTGACAGCATCTCAGTGATTGTTCGATTGAGAAGATCCGTAAGACCGTAAGACAGGTTGTCCATTTCTAGCCTTACAGAAGAGAGTCCATCATACGTTCAAATGTCGCAGGAGCATTGCATAGGCCAAAGGGCACAACTTTGAACTGCTATAAGCCATCCGGCGTGATGCAAGCCGTCTTCTCAAGGTTAATTTCATCAACTGAAATCTGCCAGTCGAAGATCGATGGACGAGAAGTATTTAGCTCCATGCAAGCAGTCCAAGGTGTCATCGATGTGTGGTAGTGGGTAGACGTCCTTTCACGTGATCTTGTTTAGGTGGTGATAATCAACGCAAAAACGCCAAGTACCGTCTTTCTTTTTCACAAGGATGACTAGCTGATGGCTCAGTGACCCGTGTGCGGAGCATTTTGGCCACTTCTGATTGGATGACTTGACTTTCAGCGTGCGATACATGATAGGGATGCCGACAAATAGGATTCGTGTCTCCAGTGTTTATACGGTGGTGAGCAACAGATGTTTGGCCTAATGGCCTTTCGCCGAAATCAAAGATGTCACTGTACGATTCAAGCAGGAGATGCACGTCAGTGGCCTGTGCAGAGGTGAGGTCAGGTGAAATCATTTTCGCGAAGCCATTCGTTAAGGAACCAGAGCTGTAAGCTGCAATTGGTGCTAATAAACCACTCTCAGCATTCAGACTCTCAATGTCAAAATTCAAAACCAATAGAAACTGGCTGAGAACATGCTGACAGGAATCACTTGAGGGCACAGGCTGAAATTCTGAAGCGGTAGAATGACGTTGTTATTAGCAACAATGACCAGCATATGTGGAACAGCAACGTTCTGGTTCAAAAGCACGTAAATGATGGGGCGAAGCACATATTCACCGTCAGGAACCTATGACTGGGCGGTCAAAGTGACTTAACTGCCTCGGGTGACAGACGCACATCGTGAAGCGAGCACAAGTGCGGTAGGGCGGTGCTTTGACCGTTGACCTGTTGAGGCAGTTCTAACTGAAGAACGCCGGTCGCGCAGTCGATGAGAGCAGAATAAATGGATAAGAAGTCCAATCCAAGGATAACGTCGTGAGGGCAGTTGTTGATCACAGCAAAGAGAACAGAAGTAGGGCGGCCGGCTATATTTAAGCGCGCCACTGTCGGCCACAGGAAGCACTCGGCCAGCGGCAGGGGTGAGGACTTTTTTAAACGTCTACATAGGCTAGCACTCATCAGATACGTGGGCTCGAGTGTCGACGAGTACTTGGACAGATACGCCATGATTTTAACGTCAATTACACTTCTCCTTGTGGGCACAGACAGAATATTTGCTGCAGTAGTAAGCAATGAAGCAATATTCAAGCAATAATGGTAGCTCATAATGTCTGATTACGGTATATAACCGATTCTAACGAGCACTTTATTTTTTCCCAGGAAAGTGGGCCGAAAATTCGATCGGATACAAAACCGAAACCACGTTAGTGGCATTCGTAAGGTTTACAGTGCAACAAAAGTGGGTTGCGGCAGAGCTTACTTAAAAAACACTGAGGCAAAGCTGAAGAGTCTGTCGAAGTCAATAAGACGCTCATATACGGATGCGGGAACCTTATAAACCATGCAGGTAAAATTTTGGGGGGGGATTTTTCACCTAGGAGTGATGCAATCGTTGGTTAAAATTGCGCCATAGCTCCGCCCCCCGTCGAGCACCGCGCGCTGTTGCTGACGCTGACGATGCGAGCGGTGACCGGAAACCGCGGCGTAGTGATGTCAGCACTGGTGTTCCCGTCCTTCGCAGTCTCCGTGACCGTGCCTGACCGGGCTTATTTCTGCGTGCGTGCCGTCTTAATCTGCTTCGCTCGACCCTACATTCCTTTGTTTGTGTGTATATAGGAGTGGTAGTTGACGTGCGCAGCATCAATTGAACTGGTAGGCCGATCATGCCGGCGTTCTGTGCAGCCTACGCTTGCACAAACACTAGCGGCCGCGACTATGTTCCGATGTTCCATTAGTTCCTGCAAGACAAGAAGCTTTCAGCTAAGTGGGAGGCTGCTGTGAAGCGAAACAACTTCAAGCGCTCAAGAACAACAGTGTTGTGCTCTAACCACTTCCGTGACAATTACTACCGGAGTTTATCAATAATGCATGCTTTGGGTTCTCCTTCATGTTAGCACGCTGAACGGATGGTGCATGTTTATCTCCCACCCTTGACGCAGGTTTCATTACCAAGCGCCGCGAATTTTCAATTCTCACGTGTGTTGTGAAACAGCCTGCATGCAGCTACCATAACGCAGTGCAAGCGTAAAGTTTGCCTGTGTTGGAAAGCCTGCTCATGCCAGGATGCTGCGCTCCCCCTTCTCTCGCACACATAGAGAAACCGCTCATCTCACGTAGCCGACGGAATTCGCCGGTTACGAGTAGCATGCGGATAGCGCACTGATGAAGGTCCTGTACTACACATGCTACAACAGCCGGTAAACTCCTCCCGTGTTTAAACCATCTGTGTAGATTGCCGGCAGCTTTGGGGCAGCGCACAAATGCCGAAGATCGCATCACCGCTTACGTTCTAAGAGGAGGCATTCAGGAACATAACACTACAGTTGTTTGCCCGGAAACTTACTCACTGGAACGCTGAATGCAGCTTAGCAAAAAACATACTCGCCAAAGAACATTTCCAACACAAGGAGATGCTAACACTTTGCCTTCATTCGCGTGGAAAGCAGTGCTGGCACCAGCATTTCTTGCTTCTTGGAGAGGCCGGCTCTTCGCAATCGGTTCGTACATGTAGTATGTGCAAGTATGTACGTACGGGTAGTATGTACAAGTATAAACCCCTTACAAGTGATCGTGCACGCGGCAGCGACAGCACGACAAGCAAAGCGATGGCTGTCGCATTCACTTGTCGCCTGCAAGCCGAACTCCACGCCAGCGACGGCTTTGAGCGACGACTACCCTGTATGAGGGCAGCAATATACGCGCCGAAACTAGCGCGACGCATGCTTTATCAATTGAAGTTTATGTATTTTACTGGAAAAGGAGCATAAAATATTTCTGAAGGTCTTGCACTAAGTTCTTATTCTTATTCAATAGTTTGCTCGTTCCTTACGACAAACAGTAGTATTTGAGTTATGTACATCCAGTTCCGGCTTCGCACTGTTGGCTAGTTGCTCATAGCACTTCCGGGCGACGAGCGACGAGTTCTAGATTTCTAGAAGTGAGCGACCGAGCGATCTGTTCAAGCGACGGCCCGTTTTGTCGCTCGAAGCCGTCGCCCGTCACCGTCGCGCTCAAAATCGCTCTCGTGGAGTTTGGACTTAACACCGAACTCCTCAGAGAAACGCAAGCTCTCAAAATTTTCCGTGACCGTCTCGGCAAAACAGCACCAAACTACCTTGCACCGTGCTTCGTGTGCAGCGGCAGCAGTCGGTCCGTACGAACACCATTGTTGACGTCACGAGGCGCCCGATTAATGACAGGCGGAAACGAGGTGCGCGAGCTGGGCGTGTCTGCTGCTGCACTTTTCGTCGAAATAAAATATGTTTGCTCTTTCTTTCGCTCAATTTCGATGCGATATTCGAATTTAGAGGGTTGAAAGCCACGACGTACTGCTCTTTGCTAATTTTTTCTGGAAAAGCTTTCAGCTTCCCTTTAAGCAAATTGGTTGCCATTGTGCAACACGTAATAGACCTTTGCCCATTTTTCATGCTAAAAAAGAGTGCACATTATTTTTATACTTGTGTTAGTACTTTTAATGTCATTTCTACGTTAGTTTTCTACTTTGGACACGTAGAAAACGGGCATTTTTCATTCGGGGGCATGATAGAATCAGGCAAATACTGCCAAATAAATTGGTGGCGTGTTTTGGCATTTTATCTGTACCTTGTTTAAGTAGACCAATTTCATTAGCCCCGTCAGGGTTGAATTAACAGAAGGCAGCTGTATTTAATAAGGCTGCAGACAACGTGTCTTGCTTTGCATAACAAGGTGGTGTACTTTTCAATATGCTTAATGTTACAGTGCCTTTAATGCAAGCAGTGAGCAAAACTCATGGGTTGATTTATTTGTTCAGAATAACAGAGGGCACTTTGCTCAGTTGCATTGTATGTCGGCAAAGCCTGTCATGTGCCAGAGTGCAGCAGCCTCACCAGGTTTATGTTGCAGTTCATACCGAATGTTTTGGTGTATCTCTCTGTTTGTATAATACTGTATTTTTCAGTAAACTCAACTCCCATTTGAAAATCATGGGCTAGATTGGTCAGTGTGCGAGCTAGACGTAGGTGAAAATGAGCATTTCGTGTCAAAAAGGTCCACAAATGTTGATTATGGGAACCGCAGAAAACACTTAAAGAAGGTGCTGCTCAGCCTTATTTTTAGATTGTATGTATTGGTTTTTGCTAGCATTCCTTATGCACCTTCAGGAGTAAGGGCTTTTAAAGCAGTATGGTGGAGTCGGTGAGAACAGTTGTAAAAACTTGCACAAGCTATACACACAAAACAAGGCAGTCAAATTCCTAGTCATATTTCAAGTGTGAAATCCGCACAAGAGCCAGTTCCTCACATTACATTGCTTCCTCTGTTTTTTCTGCTTTTAGGAGTCTGTACCTTTTGCAGTCAGTTCCTCTGTGCAGTTGATAGAAGTCAAAGGCCGAAAAGTCAGAGGACGTCTTTACCCTTGGGGTGTTGTAGAAGTGGAGAACCCAGAACACGGAGATTTTATCAAGCTCAGGACCATGCTTATGTACGTTTGAGCATGATCCTCATCTATTCCCAGCTGCATGCATGCCCTTTGCAAACTGGCACTTTTTGATGGATTAAAGTTTTCACCTACCTGTGCCTCCTCTTAACAGAACGCACATGCAAGACTTGCAGGAAGTGACGCAGGAACTGCACTATGAGAACTACCGCTCGGAACGCTTGGCTGGTAAGGCTCCTCCAGCAACAGCCAAGAAGCCCACAGTGTGCGTATCCCCATTTATTCTAGCCAACTGTCACCGTTTACTGGTTCTAACCCTTGTATTCAGAAACGCACCTTAACTTGAAGCCACCTTTAGTCAAGTCCAGCTCAGGGTAACGCCTGATGTGCTCAAGGAAACATGAGCATATTAGGGACATTCACATCAGGCGCTATCTTGAGCCGAACTTGACAAAGTCTAGCAGTGGCGCATTTCTGAATATGAGGGTAAGCTCCTAGACAGATATGATACTTTTACTTGGATTCTGATTTCGTAAGCAGAATTGTAGAAATTTCTAATGGAAGTGAACACTCTAAGGAACTTGCACTGCAGCATCCATTCACATAAGCAAACCGGTGTACAAAAATACTCCATAGCTTGTGAAACAGTTGACGTTTTGAAATAAGAATGCAAATAGGGATCATGTGTGTCATTTTTAACCTTTCGTAAGCTGATGAATTTCTGTTGAGGCAGGATATGGTGTCAAAGTGATTTTCTGTTCTCACTTCACATAGGGTACACCTTTTTATTTCAGTTTCCATATTGTGACATGCGGCCCGTGTCATCAGTCAAGCTTGCATTCCTGCTCATCTTCGTTGTAGAAAAAAAGCCACCTTCTTCTTTCTTTAAGACTTTGCTCTAAAAACTATGCTAATGTACTGCTATCTAGGTAACAAGTCAATGGTCAAAAGTTTATAGCTTGAGCCATGTCACCGATATTTTTTTTTTTTTACTTTAGCTTTGCTGTAGAATGGCACTCGAAAGTCTAACCAAATTGGCTTGTCAATGAAAGTGAAAGTATGAGTGGGAATATTCATGGTCACGAAAATTCAGATAGTGTGTACACAGTTTCTGTTCAGTATTGATCAAGATATTGAATAGTTTATAAATTTCAGCTGCTAGGACAGGGCTAACAGTCGGAGAAAGCATTTCATGCTTAAGAACTGAACATATTAATTTATATAGCGGAGCTGCACACAAAAATTTTTGAATCTGCTTATCTAGATTATCACTCTGAAATGTATTTTTTCACTTGTTGCTGTTGCCAGCATGTTACAATATCTTGTGGACACTGGTGCAACAAGGGATGCCTAGAGCCAATGTTTTGTCGGATAAGAGAACTTAACCTGATGAAGACAAGTTCCCTTCTCAAAATGTTGGCCGAGGCTTGAGACATCCCTCGATTGACTGCTGTTTGTCACTTCGTGTATTATTGTAACACTGCAGTTATTTTTGTGATAAGAACTGCAAACAGCTGGGTGTAAGCTTCCAGTGAATGGAAGTTATACAACAATTATCCTAAGAAATTGGGAGTAGACAAGGGTGCACCTCCATCAGCTTCTGAAACCTGACTGCAGATACCTGGAGTACCTTAAAGAAAAAAAATCAATTTTGTTGGCAGAACTTAGGTTGCCACTAAATATAATCATTTTAGTCTTGGAACGAGTTGGGTGAAAAAGCAGATCCAGTCTATACAGTGCAAAGGACGGGACAAGCAAGAACACAAACAACAAAGCGCTGATCTTCAACTACTTTTATTGTGTACTGCGCACATAATGTAAATATAAGTGGTACGTATTGGTATTTATCGATAGGTGTTACTGAATTACACAATGGCTTCATTGTTAGCTTAGCTTGATAGCATCGGCAAAAATGGAGATGCTTGCATCCATGGAGGTTCGTGTTTGATTTGAACTGTTGTTTCTGAATGCCTCTCCCCCCCCAAAAAACTATCATTATATTAGTGCATATGAACTGTTGAAATTTGTGGTTCACAGCAGTCCATGCTAGCACCAGTGGAGCTGCCATCCATCTCCTGTTTTGCATTCCATGGAAATGATGCATTAGTGATATATATGGTATACGAACACCCAAAATTGCAATTTTTCCAGATAAGGAAATTACAAGTTGGATCAGAGTGATTAGCAACAGAATAAGCATTTTGAACTATCCACCTATGAGCTTACGTGGACATCGAAAATCGCCTTACAAAATTGGAAATACTTTATTGCATATGGTAATCAGAGGGGTGGGAAGTGTAAAGCCAAACTGCTTGTGCGCGAAAGCTCCCGCACTGCGAGAAATGGTGATGTGCGCCCACGTGCCTTACTATTTTCCCCTTGGTAGACATTGTTCCGTATTTTTGTGAGGCAGCCAGAGCACTGATATTTGTCTGGAGAAGATATCTGTGCTTGCACCGCGCTTCAGCACTTCAGTGTCCCACACCATCTGTGCATACTTAGGAGTGTGCCGGCAAGCGTACATGTAGTTTAGACTTAACAGCTTCTTGCTCTTTCATCATCTGAAGTCTCACGGGAATCTTTTCTTTCTGTTCTGAACAGACTTGCATCTGATGAGAAGCTTTCAGAGAAAGACAGAATTCTACAGGAGAAAGAAGCGGAGCTCAAGAGAATGCAGGAGATGCTGAAAAAAATGCAGGAACAAATGCAGCAAGGAACAACAAATGGCACAGAGCACCAGACCAAAGTCTAGGCAGTGGTCATGTGCCACTCTTGAATTTCTATACATGCTGATGCACTGAAACGTTTTGTATTTACTGCCTGTTTATAGGGATTGCTCCATCTGCCAAAATTGGGAGCTGCATGCCCCTTTCTGAGTGCCAGTTTGTCACTGTTGCAACCAACGTGCATCTTTGACGAGAAAAAAGAAAGAAAACCTCTCAGGCTATTGTATTACACGAGTGCCTTGTTCTTTTATAGATTGCCAACCAGGATGTACCACTATATATGTTATTTTTTACCATATTTGCTTTTTTTTATACACCTTTTACAGTCTTGTTTTGAATTCCTGAAGGCGAGATTTTTGTATGAATAAATGGTGTTCGTAACACTTTGTGGCTTCTGTTGGATAAAAATGCACACATACTGTGATTACTCTAATAGTAACCGGATACCCACAAATCTGAAGGCAGAAAAGTAACAAGCTTAAATGTAAGCAGGCTTGGGAGAAAATCTCTGATATCGGCTCCAAATTTTTTGTAATTGCATGGAAAATCAAACGGTCATCTTGTGTCTGATGCTTGGTAGTCCACACTGACTACACTTGATTTCTTATTGCTTCCTTGCATGCACAATGTGCCTTCATTCGGGGCAGCTGAAATGGCTCGTGTGACCACTTGGGATTGGCTGGCACATCTCAACAATTGGCTACTTAAACATAGTGTCTGTCAAAGATGGCATGGACCGATTGCAAAATATACTTCTGAAACGCTCTAGATGCATCACTAGATTTAGACTCTTGAGCTCTGCGTTTGTAATATTTTTTTTAATTGGCTTATTGAGTGTAAACATGGGACTTTTCATTGGGAGGCAAGAGAGAGTTGTATCATGGCCTCCTTTCTTTTGGCCATCCCATTTGCACAAAGCGTACTTTCTGAGGTGGCGTGGCCGGCTCTGGACTGGCGTTCACAACCAAGGGCTAAGAAAATTAAATTATGGGGCTTTATGTGTGAAAACTACAATCTGATTATGGGGGACACCGTAATGGGGGACTCTGGAAATTTAGACACCTGGGTTTCTTTAACATGCACCTAAATCTAAGTACACAGGTGTTCTCACATTTCGCCCCCTTGAAATGTGGCCGCCGTGGCCAGGATTCGATCCTGCGACCTCGTGCTTAGCAGCCGAACACCATAGCCACTAAGCAACGGCGGGTCTGTGGCCGAGGGCAATTCCTGCATCCGGAAGGCTTTCGGGCGCTTGGATACTGTTGCTGCGGCTTGGATTAGGCAAGAGAAGAATGCTTTTCTGCTGGTATATGATCTTTTACTGATTAGAAAATGGCAGGGCAAAGTGCATGCTCCTGCCAATTTATTCTCAAATGCATTAATTTTTTTTTCTGCAGACATACTCCTGCTATATTTAGGTCTGTGTGTAGAATGGGAACATCCATAGGCAGAAAGTTTTCATTTTTCTGGGGGTAGGGGGCTGTACCAGCTTTTCGAACCCCTCCCATATACATGGTGTTTCAGTTAACTTGGACCAAGTATTAAAAAATTACAGGGTCTATTAAGATCTCTATTTAAGAGGTGAATGGCAAAAGCCTACTCTTCCTCCTCTTATTCACCTTTCTTCGTGCCTCTTCTCTTTCTCTCTTTTCTTTTAGTCATTACTGCTCACTACTAAGCAATTTTAGTCGTTTGTAATCAATTGTGGTCATTACAAGTCGTCGTTAGACATCCTGCTAGTAACAGCGCAAAATGTAGACAAGAGACGAGACAAGAAGACACCACAAGTGCTGTGAAAACCAACAAGCCCAAGCTGCTATTCTAGTCGTTAGACATGTTGGTCATATCATAGTCATTTCAGTCATTAACTAAGCATTTTTAGTCATTTCTATTGAATTGTAGTCATTACAAATTTTCATTAGACATATTAGTGATTTTGTGGTCATTACTAGTCATTACAATTAATTTCAGCCCTTATTAGTCATTACTAAGCATTTTGTCATTTCTAATCAGTTGTAGTCATTACAAGCTGTCATTAGACATATTGGTCATTTCATAGTCATTTTTAGTCATTACTGCTCACAAGTAAGCACTTTAATAATTTGTAATCAATTGTGGTCATTACAAGCTGTCATTAGACATATTGATAATTTCGTAGTCATTACAAGTCATTACTAGATATTTCTAGTCATTTCTAATCGATTGTGGTCATTACAAGCCATCGTTAGACATATTGGTCATTTCCTAGTCATTAGTAGTCACTGCAAGTCATTAGCAGTCATTATTAACCTCTATCAATCTCTATTATAACATCATTCACTAACTGTCACTATCAATAATTTTTCATTCTTTATTCTGTCTTCATATGGCGTGATGACACTTTGGTAGACACTATGGCGGCCAGGTCTGCTGACACAAACTTCACCATGAGCCTAGAAAGGCTTTCACCTTAAAAAACAAGCATAGGTGCTACATGTGTAACGTGGTATTTGCACGCTAAATTGTTACGCGACTGGCTGCTCGAGGCACTTTGAATGTATTCGCAGGCTTCTTTCACGCTCAGCAAACACTTTTATGTAGCACATATTGAGCAACAGAAAGCTGTATCAGGAGTTCTTCATGTTGCTCTACAATTTTCTCATTGACACTTCTCATCTAATCATATCTGATAAGTTAATCAATTAAGACTAATTACGTAATTATGTAGAATTCAAAAAATCTAAGTACCTCCAAGCAACGAGAAACAACATTACCTTGGTTCTGTCCAGCTACGTGGCATTCACATATTTTTAAGCTCTGGATAGTTAGCTGGGACACCCTGTATATACAACAGCTTCCTGGTAGGTACTTTCAGGCTATTTTAGATCGATTTTTCTTTGCCAGACACTTTTATTATGTTCAGTTTCAGTTTATTATTCTTTAAATACAGTAAATGGGTAAGAGACAATATGCAGACGAGGGTCCCAAAGTCAAAGACTGCAATGGGACCCTTGCACATACTTAAATAAGGTGAATTTTGTAACCCTTGGCAGCATGTTCGTATGCAAGTCTGTAGACACCCTGTTTATTCTCAAACTGTCTATTAATTCTAAAAACATTTTCCCAATGGCAGAAAAAGATTTTACTGTACATACAAAATTAGCCTATGAATACTAACGATGTTGTGTGAATAGATACTTGCTTTGATAACACAGAAACATGCATTCATCAAACATTTTATTGACAGCATGCAATCCTAAGTAGAACTGTTACAGAGTTTCTGCGTACAGCAGCAAAATAGCATTCAGATCATTCCAGACACTTGTACATTTGCGAATTACACAAAAACCCTGTCTTGTCTCGAGGTTTTTAGTTACAAGTTAAATTAGTTTAACATTTAACAGAAGAACACTGATAGCTAAACAATTTCAATACCAAATAGGGACAGATGCTTTTGTTGGTAATTTCAATGAAATATCTCCATTGTAGCGCCGCGCTTAAACTTGCAGAATAGAACCAGGGGAATATTATCTTTAGGTGAAAAGTGAGATGGGAAAAAAACTCACCAGTGAGATTCTTAAAAGCCGGATGAGAAAGCATCAGCAAGCCAAAATATTTTCCGCATGATTAGCAATCATACATAGCCAGGTTGAAAGCATGTTCTGCATTTGAACCCACATGGTTTTCATGGTTTCTCAGAAGGGCAACTCGCGCAACGTCAAAAAACACACTTGCATATGTATGGAAGGCATGCTGAACATACAGCTGCCAAGATTTCACTTCAGCGGTCAAACAAAGCTGGTGTGTAACACAGGAATGCAAGTTTAGTTGTTCAGCTTGCTTCTGTTGCAGTGTAAAAGGTCAGAATATAAAGCTATTAATAATTGGCACCTCCAGAAGCTTAGACAGATAAAAGACGTTTCAAAAGATGAAGTCATTACCAATCAGTCAATGCAGATTGCCTGAATATAGCTGTTTGTCAATTACGAAATAGTACTAGGAGTTCGTCCATGACAAAACAGGACCTATAAGCAAACAGCCAAGCACAAGGACTATGTATGTGGCAGCTACAGTGCATGGCTAACTGTGTGAAATAAATTCTGCAATGACATGCAGCCTGCCACAACACTGCTCACTGAACACACAGGTTCAAGCATACATTGAACATATACAAACTTGCACAAGGCAAACCTAACACTTAGAAAAGCCTACTCATAAATATATTTACACTAACGGGCTCTTTTCCTTGGCAGCACTAACAGAGAAAATAAAGCACTGCCTATTGCTCTAAGAAAGCTAGGTTGAAATCAGTGTTGAGAACCTTAAGACACTTCAAGTGCTCATGCTTCACTGGTTCACTATCAGGAGCACAAAACTAAAACCTACTTATGACGAAAGCTACACATTTTTATATCTGTGCGGAAAACACAACATTTCCTGTGGTGTGCAAACGCCACAGAGAAGCATACTTTACAATTGGCTTTCTGCCAGCACCCTTGGCAACATGCATGTGCAAAGGAGGATTCGAATGAAGCTGTGTGTTGAGGAAATGGAACAAAACAGGCAACTTTGAAATGAGAACCAATTATATATGATGAGGATGGCACATGCTTAGCAAGGAAGATCTTAAATTTTACAACATGCTTAAGCAGTGAAGAACATGCACAATGAGTAGATACTGTGTCTGATTTAAAATACTGACTACCTGCATTCTCTTTTTTAACATTTAGAAATGAGCTCAATCATGCATCTGTGATCTAAATCATAGATGGCCTTGTTAAAAAGTGCACAGACTGTGCTTGGCACAAACAAAACAGCTTCTATCTGAGGCACTGAGGTCTATGAAAAAAGAAATTAGATGTAGAAGAGAAAGCTTGCAGCCACGCAACACTATACAGCACAACAAACAAGCTCAGCAAGGCCAGACATGAGAAAAGTAATTTTTTGACAAGCTTTTATGGCATTTATAGGTTCATAGGCCTAACTACTGGACTCACTACTGTACACTTGCAGTAAAGTTAATATCACTGCAACAAAGTACAAAAAGAAATTAAGATCTTGCAGTGCTTGGAAAACCAGTTATGATAGACAGTCATATGAATTGCAATTTAGGTAACTACTGCTAGGCAAGTAGCATGCATTTGATGCTCATATATGTGTATATATGGTAAGCCACAAACATCTGCCAGTTTTTAAAATGTATTTTAGAGACTATTTACTATGTGGTGCCATAATACATTGCACTGCAAACACAGATGCACTTAAGTAGGTGCAATTCCACAGTAGCTACGCAATGCTTTTATTTTTGTGACAATTTTGTGTGCACGTTGATCATAGTCATAGCATGCCTGTATAGTAAGTCTCTGAATGGCATAAAGAGAAGAGTGGAGGCAAAGTAAAAAAAAATGCACATTATCAGCTGAGATATAGAATTTTTCTGTGCATACAGGAGATTCCTAAATACACACTTGGTGCAGCAATTCATAGAGCTGCTTGAATTTGTGAATGTCCCGCACTTGATGTATTTTTCAATAGCAGCACGCATCAGTGGCAGTATGTCAGCATAAACCTCCATGCAGACTAGAATGTGTGTGCAATGTATATGCCTCAACTTTTTCCCAGAACTGACATTTCTAATGGTTCTGGGTTTTTTTTGTGGCTCACTCCATGCACGATGTGAAAAAGCAAACAGTTAACTGCTTTTGATTGTCCCTTTTACTAAAGCAACATGGGCAGTTCTTTTAAGCAATAATAACCCATCTGTACTGCACCGAAACCAGACTACGAATTCCTTCAACAGCTAGTTGCTTTGCACCTGTTTCACAGCCAATTTAATTCTTCACAAATTTATCTTATCGCATGTACAATGCCTAGAGCACTTACTTGTGCAGAGCTGTTAACTAAAGAACACTTGCCATATTCAGGGCCCAAGTAAGTAAAGCTTATAGTATAAGGAAAACATGCTCTTGTTTCGAAGCACATGTTAGACACAAAACATTTGCCGCTACAACTGCACACAGAAAATAAAACTGCGTGAGAGCGTCACCACATTCTAAAGGCACCTTTTTCACTGCTTTCCTAAAGTGCAAAGCAGACGCTTATGACACTGTTCAGGCAGGCACACACGCACATCAGCCTGCCTACCATCTGCTACAGAAGACAACCACTAAGTAGTAGGCACAAAGAAAACTGTGAAACATCTATAGCCACAGGCAGTAGTACTTAAATGCTCGAGAATCTACAAACAACATACAAAGCACAAGGCACCCTTGCCAACTATCTAAGCTGGCTCCACAGATGTAATGAAAAACTAACGTAAAACCAGGACACTTACCATTTATGAACTTCACAGGCTTCACTACACAGGCTTCCATGAAAAATCTAGCAGCAGCTCAGATGTGAAAAATGACAAGCATAAAAAGCAGCAGCACATGGTACTGCTCAATATATAAGAACACTATGGTGAACTTCATGACTTAAATCAGCGTCTTTTGTTTCCCTGTTTGATTACTACATGTTCTTTATTATGCTACACTGCAAACAATGGGAGTAGTGGCATCTGTGGCCCATTCTGTCTGCTCACCAGGCATGATGTGAGACTGTGGACTCGACACTGTAAATGGCCTGCACTCACTCATGCTATCAGTGTCACCTGAGCCGAGAAGGGTGAGCACAATGTTCGCAAAACCGTTCCTTGTAGTAATGCATGCTAAAATGTATTTCAAGCTGCAGTTTTCTTTCTTCAGTAGAAGGAAAACAACTGATTAGTTCTCCTTTTTCCATTGCTTCACTTAGATGGATCCACACAAGTAAAATTAGAGGCCAATATTTCCAAAATCAGTGACAAATATAGCATTGTTCAACAGCTAAGCATCCACCCATTTGCATTTTCTGCTACTACTGCCTTCTTCCTAGGTCTTCACAACGGCTAAATATACTTCTGGTAAACTTGTATGGCATTTTGTGTGCATAATTAATTCATGAATCCTGCAGCCAACAGTAGAACAGAGGTGCTATTCTGCTATGTATGTTGTGGTAGTGAATAATAATGTATGGAGTGTGCTTCACTAATGAAATTCATTGTTTGGGCTACTAGTTTATGCAGCAGAATATGTGTACACCCATACACACTCCCTTCTTCCTCCACAGCTCCCAAGTAAATTCACTACCAGATTCAAACATCAGACTTCGGTGGTGTCATCCAAGGTGCTTGCCTGTGTAGCTCTGAGGAGGTTGGTGGCCTGCAAGACATTCCACCCACTCTGCTCCAGGGCGTGGGAGCAAGCATCAGCTGGGAAAGTCAAGCCATGCCGCTGCTGCAGCTGCTGCTGAAGCCGCAGCCACTTGATTCCTTTGTGCACATCCCAGTCCACTTCATTTAGGGCCACAAGGCACTCCTCTACGCCAACACGCTGTGTACGAGAAACAGAATGGTTACTGAACCTAGAAGCAAGGCTGCCCTATCTTTCCTCCACAACCCAGATCAGCTGGTGTGGCTTCACCTTACAAGACAAAGTGATTACAGGAAGCTTGAAGGGATCAGCAATGGTGAAATGACAGAAGCCTCTGCCTGGAGCCGACATTTTGGCAAAACGACTTCGCCAGATTTCTTTTCTGGCATTGCAGTGATTTCAAACAACAGTACAGAATCACGAATACTCTTAGGTATGTAACTGAAATCAACATGAAAAGTGCCAGCAACACAAAAAGAGGGACATGGGACAAATACTGTTCCAACTAGCCCAGCTGTCTACCTTACAGGGGTGGGACTCCAGCGCCAATTGCCCCACGCTGCGCCAGATCGCCTTCGGCATGTGTGCTCCGGAAGTGGTTGTGATCAGTGAGGGGATTTGTTCTTGGAAAAAGAGTGCAGCTGTTCACATTCCACACACCACGCAACGGTGCCTCCTATACAGTTTCTCATGATTTTTGAATTTATAACAATGGACCTTTTGGTGATTCCGGCAAGTGGCCGGTACGCACGTAGCCACTTCTTGCTGTTGTCGCTGCTGTTGGAATGGCCAGGGTGGCTGTATTTAAAGTGTACTAGAATATGGCTCAGTGGGCCAAACAGCATGGCACACCCTAGCTGAGGTGCAAAACAATGAAAAGCAAGCTGAGGACACTGTGAGCGAACTAGAACCTTTCTTACCTGTTTTTTCCTCACATCCAGTGCTTCATTATCTTGTCACTGTGGCCTCTGGTTTTGCTCTTGTACCATTGGCATGAATAGAAATGCTTACCGTAATGAACACTTTTTATATGTAATCACAGTAAACGACCGATTTTGTGGACGTGCCTGATAATTCGGACATCTTCGCGGAGCTGCCACATACCCCATAGAGTGAATGTATAAGAACATCTAAAATTTTGGATGGAAAAAATTTTGTCATCTGAATTTCCAGACTTTTTCACCGTGACTGCAGGTCTGAAACAGCATTAATCAAAGCCACTACCATTTGGATCATATCAGAGCCTCGAGCCAGCACTTTCGCACGCCAATTCGCTGGCAGCCACCACCGTGGGAACGCTAGGCCTAGCTGCTGCAGACGTTCGCTGCCAAGCTTCTCACCGTTCGGTGGCATTATTTTCATTGAAAGACTTTGCCGCTGTCATCAGTTGCGCCGACTCCACCTTTGTAATCCTCACCAATGGCTTCGAAGCGTACAAAGCATGCCATGTCGCATATGCCACTTCTTGAAAGTCAGCTTCGCCGCAATACATAAATGTACGCGGTCAAGCATACGAAATGTATTGCGGTGAAGCATACCAAAAGTGTCAAGGGGCAACTGTCATGGTACATGGTATGTATCCCTTAATTATACACACAGGCACCCGCCATCTCCTGTTGAAGTATGAGCTACGATATGCATAGGTGTACTGGCAGGGCTTCAGAGCTATTTGAGGCATGCCTGTGACAATTTGACCTTTTGGGGAAATAAAGTGCATGCATTCATTTTTTTTTTTTAATGTTTTCGCAGCCCTTAGGAAGTCCAGAAAATTGGACATTAACTGGTAGCTAGTTTTTAAGCATGGAGTAGTGCCATGTGTACGTTTCAAAGTCTGAATTAAGCCACTGTTACAAATGTTCTCCGTTTCACCCAAAATGAAAACGAAATAATGCATTGGAGTAGTCTTGAAATGGTTTGCATTTGAATTTATGCTGCTAGTGCCTCCATGTGATTATTTCCTGCGTAGAGTGAAACCACCTCATAAAACCATACCTAGAAGGAGAATGATGATGTATGTGTCTATATGGTAGTTAAACAAAATGGAGCTAACTAGAACAGATTCTTTCCTATCTGTATTCACCGATATGTAATGTCAGCAAAATTTTGGCTTCAAGCTTAGTCTGAGCCTTATGCCACCTTTGTCAATTGGATAAGTAGTGGTGTGAGATCATGCTAGCGAGTTATTACTTAAGAAAGGTGTTCTACTTTGTTATTTCTTATTCACATTTCATTTGTTTGTGATGGTACATCTGCTTACATACAGATGTGTAGCTGTAATTACATTATAGAAATTAGGTGCTGGCCAAAGCTTTGATTTCGTGGAATGCAAAAGAATCCTGCATTAGGGAGGCGGCGCTGCAGAAGGTTCAGTAGGTGGGTGCCTCTGTCCCCAAGGCTGGTATAACTTAAAACTATTTTAAACTGTTTTTGGGCCCATATGGGAAAGGGCATGCCACAAAAAGCATGCCACTCACAATTACGCTGCACTAGCATAAAGATTTTGCAATCGAATGACTCCCAGCAAGTCAAGAATTACATTATATCACCGGCTTTGCCATCCAACAGTGCTGAGCAGTGATAATTAAACGAAAATGATGCCAGCTGTTCACTAGTAAGCTTTGGTTTGGGGTCCGAGTCGTCTTATTCCGTGAAAGTATTTCTGAAGGTCCACCGCATATCCAACATGTGGACCTGGCATTTTCAACCAGTTTCCAAGAGTTTCCCTTTTGCTTCTCTTGTAAAATCCAAGCAAGGGGCGCTGCCAGTGTCACTGCGCAGTTATCGAATGTCACTCCCACGGCGTCATCCCGCGTGGCTGCATCGCGAGAAAAGGGTCGTGCTTGAAACTAAGCTTCACTCGCAGTTCAATTTAGTGATGAGAACTCGAGTTATGATTCTGAAGATGACAGCAAAGCAAATTCAAGCTCAGACAGTGACAATGTTTTGAGTCAGCATGGGACATCTGCAGCTGTTCACTGGCCAGTTTCCTTTACGGCCTTAAGAAGTCTCTTTCCTGTGCACACTTATCTGCCAATCTTTTTGCACGACCCGAGAGCTCTACTGATTATCTTCAGCGTGCATACTTCGCTTGGCTACGATGTGCTGCCATCAGCAGCAAAAAAACTTCCGTTCACGCCAAGAAGGCTGCCCATAGCACATCTCGGCCCAGCACTACAGATCTGCGCTCTTCTTTCTTCTTCTTCTTCTACTCTTCTTTCTCCTTCTTTCTACTCTTACTTCTTTCTACTAGACTTTCTACTCTTCTCTGCAGAGGTGATAAAGACAATCTGCAAAAATGCAAACAGATATGCTTGGATGCATAATCTTGCAGTAGTTGCCCAGCTACGCTGAGAGCAAACGATCCTGGAAGAGGCGCACGAGTCTAGACAAACTGGTGAAGTACGTTCCTCGGTCTTCTCATCGAACCATTCTCAGAAGATGCCAAAAAAGGCGGAACTGCAAAATGTGTTACAAGGAGTGCAAAGTTGAACAAAAAACAGACGTTTTGAGGAAAAAGTGCGGAGTGCACCTATGCTTCACGATATCTAGAAACTTCTTCACCGCATGGCATGAGCAATGAACCGGTCCTGGTTTCTATTTTGTATCTGAAGAATGGCGGTCTACTGAGCACTTATTTTTTCAGACACTATTCCTGGGTTATTTGTCTTTGAAATGTATATTCTGAATTTCCTTTGATATTGATGTTTTTGTAAACATCACATTTTTTTACTGTTCTTTTTCTCAACTGGCAGCAAAAATGGAACTTCCTAGAATTTTTATGTTTTACCTAATAAATTTTTTTGTTTGGCAACACATGTTCTTGGAAAGAGCATTCCATTATGCACAATACCGTACGCTATGCTGCAATGTGTGCTGGAATATTATTTGCGGTGGTAAATAATTTTTTTACGAGACCTATAAAAAACTACCATTTTCTCGCGCTAATGAAAGAGTTAAAACTATCTCCGCAAGAAAGATTATTGAGTACAGAAAGAGCAGATCTTCAGAAGCTAAATTATAATGAAAGAGCTATGAAAAAAAAATTCATGCTTACATGCACTGCCCATAATAACACTACACATTCAGCCCCTACAATGCAATCTCTCACTCAGTTGGCAGCAGTGTACAGGCCACGTGATCTACTAAAAGTATCTGCTTTTGCAGTGACAACGAAAGAAGCCATATCTCGAGCTGCAGCTGATCCAGGGAACCAAGTGTATCTCGGACTGAGACTGTGCTGTCACGAAGCTAGCGCCATAGAGCGCTGCAAGGAGCACCCTCTGTTCAGCGCATGCCGACTGAATGGTGCGACTAGCATTGATCAACCAATCGGCGTGGGCCAGCTGTCGCCCTGGGTCTTTAAAAGCGGACGCACCCTCATCTGTCCTCTTAGTTGGCAGCAGTGCGCAGGCTGCGCGATCATCTACTAAAGGTATCTGCTTTTGCAGGTAAGCACCTGCGGGGAGCAACTTCTTGTTTTTCTTGCGCGCTGCACACTGCTGCCACACCTGTTACAGTTCCCACTTTTTGTTGTTCAATTTGTCATTCTTTTTTTTCTTCTATAATGCCACATCCTATATGGTCGCCGGGGGCATGTGCCAGGCGATGAGAACGACGCTGAAGTAGCGCGCGAGTGGGAAAACAGAGACGACAATGACGTCGCATTGACTGCTCTGATAAAGTGCTTTCATACGTCCTCTACGCCGGCTTTCCCGTCTCCTACTAGGCTGCGACACTGGTGGAGGTGCTAGGTAGGATTGGCTCATGCTCGGCACCCCTTCGCGGAGCCATACCTCGAAAGCGGAATCACCTTCGTTCATCGAAACTCCTGTTCACCGGTACAGTCGCCGCCTGCTAGGCCTGATGCCCAAGTTCAACCCTTTGCATGACCCTGCTGGAATGCGTCTACCTACTTCCGCCATGGCTACTGCAACTCCATCGCAGGTGATGCTGCAGAATCCTAAGATACCTGAAAGTTTCCATGGCGACGCTTTTGAAGATGTCCAAGATTGGCTGGACCAATTTGAGCGTGTCGCCAGTTATAATGACTGGGGCTCCCAGCAAAAGCTGTCTAATGTCTATTTCGCGCTTCAAGACAGTGCACGGATGTGGTTTGTGAACCGGGAGAGAAGTTTGACCACATAGGAAGCCTTCTGCACCCAGCTGCCAGACACGCTCACTAGTACCGACAGAAGAGACAATGCGCAGCGCCTACTCGAATCCCATATTCAAAAACCAAACGAGAGCGTTGCCATGTTTGCAGAAGACATGGCCCGCCTTTTCCGCAGAGCAGACCCTGAGATGGCCGAAGAAAAGAAGTTGCGCTATCTCTTGCGCGGAGTGAAGGAGGAACTGTTTGCTGGGCTTGTGAGGAACCCACCGACGACAGTGGCCGAATTTACCAAGGAGGCTACCGCTATAGAACGGGCACTACAGCAACGGTACCGCCAATATGACCGCAAGAGCTCGCCGGTGAATGCTTCAATTCTACCTGAGAGCTGCAGCACATCTCTGCGTGAAGTAATCTGAGAGATTGTGCGAGAGAAGATCCGGCAGCTCAGGATCTCTCCAATGGCACCAGCGGTGGCTTCTGTCGCTGATATTGTTCGAGAGGAAGTTTGAGAGGCCTTTTTGTTGCCCGACTGGCAGGCGGTGCCGCGACAATTAACCTACGCGGAAGCTGTCTGTCGTCCACCTCCCGCCACTTCGATGCTGCTGACATCGTTGACCACTACGACGCAGCCATCACCACCACCCCCGACGCCCTATTTTCCACAGTCACAGCCGCCGCCAACTAAGCCGTATCGCTGCCAGTCGATTGCTGTGCCTCGTTTCTACAGCGAATCCCCTGCCGGCTACTCGCTTCGAAAGACTGATTTGTGGCGCACCGCTGACCGCCGGCCGCTATGCTTTCATTGCGGCGAAGCAAGACATGTTTACTGCGCGTGCCACTACCGCGCGGCTGGGTATGCAAGATTTCCCAACTGCAATTACCCTGTGTCTGATGCTGCATGTAGCTGCGACGGAAATTCTACAAACTTTTGGCCAGAAGTTCAACGACGCCTCAATCGCGTCCCCCTTCTCCGGCTCGTTACACCCCACCGACCCGTCGCGATTTTTCTGACGCCTCTAGGGGCAGGTCCCCTAGCCCGCGCCGGGGAAACTAGACGCAGCGACCTCCTGGGGCGAGGTTGAAAACTGGCTAGATATTCAAGAGCACCCATCTCCGACGATCGACGACTCTACAACTCCGACGACTCCAACCACACCCCCTGTAACCGACGCTGTCAGCGCCGATCTTGTCGTTTGCATTGACGGCCACCAACTGGCTGCTCTCGTCGACACTGGTTCGCATTTTGCGATAAGTAAAAAGCTGGCCGATAGGCTGAGAAAAGTGAAGACGCCGTGGACCGGGCCCAACATTAGAACTTCCGGCGGCCAGTTGATGACGCCGATTGGAAAATGCACAGCCAGGATAGTAATAAGCGCTGCAACCTTTGTCGCCACCCTCGTCATTCTCTTTGAGTGTTGTAAGGAACTTATATTGGGGATGGATTTCTTGAGAGAGTACGATGCAGTGATTAATGTCCATGACCTCGTTGTCACATTTTCTACGAGCTCAGACGACGTCGACCCCGTGGAACACCAGCGACTCCGCTTACGTATCGCCGACGACGTCACGCTTCCGCCGCGAAGCTGTTCCCTCGTACCTGTAATCTGCGACAACTTGAACACCGGGACTGGCGTCGCTGAACACATCGATGCACTGGTACTGAGTCAAGGGGTTTCCATCGCCAGGGCCGTAATTAACGTACACGACGAACATGCTGAACTCCTGCTGACGAATTTTACCAGGGAACATCGACACATTGTTAAAGGCACGGCTGTTGCTTACTTCGACGAATTTACTTCAATACAGGACTGCCTCTCAGTGGAGCACGCGACGTCCACCGTGGTTATGCCTGCCCCTGTGGTTGACATCAGTCCCACCTTATCGCCCGTGGAACGCAACAGCCTTCTTGAGCTCATCGATGAGTTTAAGAGCTGCTTCTCATCCACGTCACGAGTTAGCCAGACGCCGCTCACTAAGCACCGTATTGTCACCGAAGCCAACGCCAGACCAATTCGGCAGAATCCTTATCGTGTAGCACCTAAAGAGCGCGAGGCAATACAAACACAAGTGAAGACCATGCTTGAGGACGGAGTTATTTGGCCCTCTAAGAGTCCTTGGGCATCGCCTGTCATATTGGTGAAAAAGAAGGACAGCAGCCTGCGCTTCTGCGTCGACTATTGAAAACTCAACCAGATCACAAAGAAAGACGTTTATCCGCTACCGCGTATCGACGATTCACTGGACAGGCTACGAAACGCACATTACTTTTCATCGATGGACTTTAAAAGCAGCTACTGGCAAATAGAAGTTGATGAGAGAGATCGTGAGAAGACCGCTTTTGTGACACCCGACGGACTTTATGAATGCTCCCCTTCGGTTTGTGTTCTGCGCCGGCAACGTTTCAACGACTAATGGACACGGTACTCGCAGGTCTCAAATGGCAAACCTGTCTGGTGTACCTCGACGACGTACTTGTTTTCTCCGTCACGTTCGAGGAACACTTACACAGATTAAAGACGGTCTTTGAAGCAATACGCTCAGCCAATGTAACTTTGAAACCTGAAAAGTGCCATTTTGGTTTTGAAGAACTTCAATTTCTCGGTCATGTTGTTAGTCGTGAAGGTGTCCGACCTGACCCTGATAAAATCTTTGCCGTCGCTAATTTCCCAACGCCATCAGATAAAAAGGCAGTGTGACGTTTTCTGGGCCTTTGCGCCTACTAGCGACAGTTTATCGCGGAATTTTCGCGTATCGCATGGCCATTGACACATCTTACCAGAGAAGATGTCCCCTTTGCGTGGGCTGAAGACCAGCAACAGGCTTTTGATGACCTATGGCAACGGCTGCAGACGCCTCCCGTGCTCGCTCACTTTGATGAAGGCGCCCCTACGATTCTTCATACCGACGCTAGTAATGTCGGCCTTGGCGCAGTGCTTGTACAGCGGCAGGACGGCGCTGAAAGAGTGATTGCTTACGCTTGCAGGACGCTATCAAGGACGGAGGCTAACTACTCTACTACACAAAAAGAATGTCTTGCACTGGTGCGGGCCGTCCTGAAATTTAGGCCATATTTGTATGGTCGGAGTTTCACCGTTGTCAGTGATCATCATTCACTTTGCTGGCTGACTAATTTAAAAGATCCAGCTGGTCGGCTTGTGCGCTGGAGCCTTCGGGTCCAGGAGTTCGACTTCACTGTTGTATACAAATTGAGGAAACGACACAGCGATGCCCACTGCCTTTCTCGGTCTCCTGTTGAGACTGCCGTGCACGACGATGATGCCGCGGCTTTTCTAGGCGTGCTAGATACTGTGGCTGTTTCACGCCAGCAACGCGAGGACGCAGAACTTGTTTCTCTTTTCGATTACTTAGAGGGAAGAACAAGCAGCGCACCGAGGTTATTCACCAGAGGGCTGCCTTCATTCTGCTTACGCCACGACGTTCTATATAAAAAGAACTTTTCACCTAGTGGCAGCAGCTACCTACTCCTCATTCCCGCATCTCTTCGCGAGGAAGTCCTGCATGCCTGTCACAACGAGCCGATCGCTGGTCACTTAGGCTACACTCGGACATTGGGAAGAATTAGGCTGAAGTACTATTGGCCGAGACTTGCGTCGATCGTGAAGCGTTACACACAGACATGCCTGGATTGCCAGCGCCGCAAAGCCCTACCCGGCAAGCCAGCTGGACTGCTGCATCCTGTTCAGAAACTGCAAGCGCCATTCGAACAAATTGGCATGGACCTTTTAGGTCCGTTTCCACTGCCTGCTGCCGGAAATAAATGGATAATCGTCGTCAGGGATTATCTTACTCGATACGCCGAAACAGGTGCTATCCAACGTGGAACAGCAACCGAAGCAGCGCGATTTTTCGTCGAAGCCGTCGTCCTAAGGCATGGCGCTCCCGCTGTGGTCATAACAGACACAGGATCTGCATTCATGGCTGCGCTTCTGGATACCGTGTTGCGACTAAGTGGTACCACTCACCGAAAGACTACGGCTTATCATCCCCAAACCAATGGGCTGACAGAACGTATGAATAAGACTCTGGCAGACATGATGAGTATGTACATCGACGTCGACCACAAGAACTGGGACGAGATTTTACCATATGTTACATTTGCGTATAACACGGCTCGCCAAGAGACAACACGCGTGACGCCTTTCAACCTCGTTTACGGACGCGAAGTGACAACAATGTTGGACGCAATGCTGCCACACGAGTGCGGTGACGACGAGACTGGTTGTGAGGAGTTTACGCAACGTGCAGAGGAAGCCAGGCAGCTTG
Organism: Dermacentor variabilis; assembly: GCF_050947875.1. NCBI lineage: Eukaryota > Metazoa > Arthropoda > Arachnida > Ixodida > Ixodidae > Dermacentor > Dermacentor variabilis. The sequence goes on from NC_134570.1 coordinate 9,780,850, forward strand.
CGCGTTTGCGAATTAAAGAACAACAGGAATACGATGCCTGACACTACAATCTTCGGCACAGACCCGTCACATACAATGTCGGTGACCAGGTGTGGGTCTGGACTCTGATTCGTCGGCGGGGGCTGTCTGAAAAGCTCCTGCGAAGATACTTCGGCTCGCACACAGTTCTACACAGCATCAGCGATGTGAATTATGAAGCTGTCCTTGACAGCCATAACTGCTCCAAACGCCGGCGGCATCTGCCCGAGGTTGTGGATGTGCTTCGTATGAAGCCATACATTTCCTCATGACCTCAACTTTGCACCGTCTGTGCACAGCCTTCGGCGATTGGTGCATCGGGACGATGCCTTTTTTTTTTTTCAGAGGGGGGGCAAATGCCACATCCTATATAGTCGCCGGGGGTATGTGCCAGGCGATGAGAACGACGCTGAAGTAGTGCGCGAGTGGAAAAACAGAGACGACAACGACGTCGCGTTGACTGCTCTGATCAAGTGCTTTCATACGTCCTCCACGCCGGCTTTCCTGTCTCCTACTAGGCTGCGACAATATGTCTAAGGATTTCGCAAAAGCTTTCGATGGTTTTAAGCGTTAAATGAGATTAGAACTTCGTTCTGTGAAAGAGAGCATGAAATTCTGCAGCGACAATTGCGATGAGACGAAGAAGATCACCTCTGAGGTTAAGGCACTGAGGAAGGAAGTCAGCGAACTTGCTAGGTGTAATGAAGCTTTGAGGAGCGAGAACAAGTGGTTGACACGACAAGTTGAAGAGCTACAGCAGTACACGAGGCTCAACGATTTGTAAGTAAAGGGTGTCAAGGCGAATGTAGAGCCTGTTGATGTAATAAAACAAATTGGTTAAGTTGTTGGCGAACCAGTCAGTGAATTAGACATCAATACATGTCACCACATTCCCACTCGGAACTCGGACAAGACGAACATTATAGTTTGTTTTGTTCACCAAGAAAAAAGGAACATGTTCCTTTCTAAGGCAAGGAAACAGAGACTAACGGTATGCTTGGTTCTTCGGATGGAGGGGCTGTCTATATTAATGAGCGTCTATCTCAGTTTAATAAGCAGTTGTTAGGTGCCGCCACTGCACGTAAGAAATCAGTGTCATGGATATAGGTCTGGACTATAGGGGGTAAGGTGTTCACACGTCAAAGTGAACTGGCTGACACTCTGAGGATCACTGATCATGGCGATCTGAAAAAATAACTAGGTAACGTCCATTTCCTAAGATGGACTGTCGCACTGCCATGAACTGCGAGCTAACTTGTGCTGGCTGTAATGTTGAAGATTTCAGAACGAAGCTCGGCTCTCTAGAGAAAGGGCTCAGTGCTATTCATTTTAATGCTCGAAGTATCAAACACAAGGGTGACCATCTGAACTTGTTTTTTGCGTCCATAAAGCATAAATTTGATTTTTTTGGTGTTTACAGAAACATGGCTAACATACCATGAGGATCATCCCCACTTTGACAATTATACTTATAATGGATTATTAAGACTTCACTGCAAGGGTGGTGGTCTCGCTGTGTATGTAAATAAATTGTACAAACATTCTGTAATAGATGAATTTTGCGTAGTAGATTCTAATGTGGTATGCATTACTGTATCTACTAAAAATGTAGTGGTCGTTGCAATATAGAGACCTCTCACCGGTAACAAACGGCACATCTGGGACTTCCTAGAAAATTTACTGGTGTATTTGACTTATACCGGATGCGTATTTATTATTATGGGTGACATAAATATTAAGTTATTGCTGAACGATTCATGTGAAATGCAATTCAATAATACCGTTGCATCCTTTGCCTGCTGGAATTGCATATCTTTACCCACAAGGGTAGCTGTTGAAACAAGTAGTCCACTAGACATACGTATTACAAATCTGGTGTCTAATAACATTCTCTCTGGTGCCCTGTCCCATGACATCAGCGATCATTTGCCAATATTTTGCTTCTTGCCTGGCATGCACAACATACATGTGAAGGTCCCATGGTTATACAGAGTAATTAATGCTAACACGATGAGTATGTTCAAAACATTAGTTGAAAGTTCCCACTGGGATAATGGGTACGATACAACTGACGTAAACAAAGCATATAATGCATTTGACTACGTCAAACACATTTAATAAACAGTTTCTTTGGTACTAAAACTTGCAAAAAGTTTAAAAAGCCTTGGATGACTCAGGAACTATACAAAAGAATTAAAACGAAAAACCATTTGTACCACAAGTTTATTAAGAGCTGTGATGCCAACACCTCAATGAATTTAAAAAATACAGAAATGAACTTTACCAGGATGTTAAAGTAACTAAATCTACTTACTATATTGATCGGTTTACCAAAGTACATTCTGAAAGTAGGAAACTTTGGCATGAAATTACCTTTTAACTAATAAATGTAATACAGACCCACCCCTTACTATTATGACAGTCAATGGTGAAATTACAGGCTCTGATCTTGCAACCACTTTAAATGATTTTTTTATTAATGTAGTAGCTTCTATATGTATGTCGGTGACCACATCAGTGCCGGATGCACTTTCTAATCTAATCACTCCCTTACAAAATTCTATTGTGCTTATGCCAACTACTACTCATGAAATAGCTTCAGTAATACATAAGGTAAAAAGTCATGTTTCACTAGGGCATGATGGGATACTAGCAGTACCTTTGAAGCATGTATATTCTTTAATATCTGACATCTTGCGTTAGATCGCAAATCGTATGTTAGAAAGCGGAGTGTACCCAGATCAGCTGAAGATAGCAAGTGTATGTCCAGTTTACAAAAGTGGGGGAAAGAATGACATATCTAATTATAGACCTATTTCTGTTCTACCCATTTTATCAAAAGTCTTTGAAGGTGTCATTAATACTCGTCTCAAAAATTGTTTCCATAAGTTCAATGTTACTACTTCCTCGCAGTATATAATTCTGAAAAACAAATCAACAGAGCAGGTGCTGTTAACAGTAAAAGCAAAAATTATTAAGAATATCGAAATGAAACAGTACACTCTTGGTCTTTTCTTAGATTTCTGAAAGGCATTCGACTGCGTTCATCACAACACCCTGCTATGCAAACTTAACAGTTATGGCATATGTGGTATTGCATGTGACTTGCTAAAAAGCTATTTAAATAACAGATTGCAGTATGTTCAAGTTAATGGCGTACCCTAAGAGAAATTGGCAATTCAGCATGGTGTTTCTCAAGGATCAATATTAGGACCATTATTGTATTTAGTATACGTAAATAATATCGCTAGCATATCCGAATCGCCTTATCTGGTCATGCACGTTGACGATACGAATATATTTTTTTCATCCCACTCTTTGTCCCAAATGGAGACTATGGCAAACGCATATTTAAGAAAGCTACATAACTGGTTGTTGACCAATAGGCTAAGCTTTAATTTATCAAAGACAAACTACATTATTTTTCATCCTATTATTACAGTAGAAAGTATCACTCTGAAAATTTTCTACGAGCATACTGAATTGCTTTAAAGCGAGTTTCAAACGAGAAATTTCTTGGTGTTTGGTTCAATGAGAATCTTTCTTGGAATTGTTCACACCACTACATTAATGTCTGATCCAAGTAAGACAGCCGCTTGTTTGTATAACATATCTCAGATTCTCACGTAATAAATATTTAAGTAAGTAATATTTCTCACGGTAATACTGTCGTTTGATGCAATGTATTTTGTTCACTATCATACCATGTTAATATTTATTTCTGTGTCGCTCACTGCTCTATTGACTGTTTTGGGAACCTGTGATATCGTCAGGCTTTACCACCTTTTGTCGCAGTTCCCTCTTTCATCTGTGAAGGAAACGAAACCTCAAGCTCGAACCTCATTTGTTGCTCCCCTGGTTAAAGATATCCATGTATTACGCACTTCTGTACTCAAGGTTATCATACTGTATCCTTGTTTGGGGAACTACGACGCCCAGCAATTACCTTAAACTAATTTCAATTTAGAAACGGGCTTTGCGTGCTATTAAGAAGTTTCATGGCAGACCTTCAAATTTACCTACGTCACCGCGATTTCTGAAACATGGCATCCTTAAAGTAAAAGAAGTATATAATTTCTGTCTACTTAAGTTCATCTATCATCATAAATTGTTCTTTTCTTGTTCAGATAATTCCAGCAGCCAATGTGCTTTTTGGACAAAATGTAAGCTTGTTCCAATCACACGCACCAATTATAGCAAGCAAGCACTAAGCTACCAAATTCCCACGGCAATAAATCAATTTCCCTTTGAAACTGAATATTACCTTCCACAAGAACATTCTAAATCTACAATTAAGAGATACCTATTGGAACAAACGGAATGGGGATATTTATTTAGTTGACAGACTTTGTATTTATTTGTATTTATTTTACTACCTTTCAAATGTTTTTTCTATAACGCACATGTTGTAAGATTTGTGATATTATTTCTGTGTTTCAGGACTGACATTTTTACGTCTGTAAAACAATGATGTATCTTTTTACTACTCATACGATAAGTTGTGTATGCAATTTATTCTTTTATAGTACAAATTTCATGCATGTTAACTTACTGTGTTAACATGCATGAAATCTTTTTACAATGCTTCAGATATTTATTGTGAAGTGCTCGTACACAATGCCAGGTGTCCTACGGGTGACTAGGACCTTGTCAGGCTCTTGCCTTTTGTCTTGGCACCCTCTTTTCGTTGAAAAAAAAATAAACATTCACTTTCAAGAAAAAAATAGTGCTACAATCCAAGCTTCAGAACACATTAGCAACACAGTTGATAATGCAGGGAGCTTAAATTCAAATGAAAAAGTTATGCCTAAATGTAAGACGATGAGCAAAACAACAAGGTAAAAGTGGGAGCCAACATTTTGGCAAGTAAACTTGTCTTTTTCAAGGCCTTGAAAAATTAATAAAATTATTTACATTGAGCACATTAATTACATTGTAAATAATGCTAATCAAGCTCTTGGTTATATCAGACAGAACTTCTCTAAGACACCATCAAAGCTAAAGCTATTAATATGTAAATAAAACTGGTTCACTCCAAGTTGGAGTATGTAACTGTGTATGGGATCCACATCATGATTATCTCACCAAGTCTTGAATCGGTTCAGGATCGTTGTGCTCACTTTATATTAGCAAACTACCACCACACATCAAGTGTCTCAACTATGAAAATAAGCCTAAACCTTCCACTGCTCTCACTTCGCAGAAAAGCTCTGCGCCTATCCTCATTCTTTAAAATAGTTAAAAACTAAATCTTCATGCGGTCGTGACAACCTTCCAAACATTTTTCTGAAACATTATGCTGAAATTATTGCAAGGTTCCTTCTTATTATATTTCATGCTTCATTACTTGCTGGAAAATTACTGGATAACTGGAGGACAGCCAGAGTTGTACCCATATTCAAGAAGGGTGAGTGTTCATTGTTAGAAAATTACCGTCCACTATCATTGACAACCTCATGTTGTAAGCTAATTGAACATATTGTTGCCAATAAATAAGATTAACGAATTTCTAGATAAACATTCAATACTGTCTAATTTTCAACACAGATTTAGAAAAGGCTATTCAACAGTTACACAGCTTGTCACTGTAATTCATCCACTCGCTTCATACCTTTATAAAGTTGGTCAAATTGATGCTGTATTTCTTGATTTTAGCAAAGCCTTCGATACAGTTACACATGACAAATTAACACTAAAACTTAGACATCTTGAGCTTCCAGAAATACTGATCGCATGGACAACAAACTATCTAACAAATCGCCATCAGTTTGTGGCAATTAATAAGCAACAGGCTGGCTCTCTTCCGGTAAACTCAGGAGTTCTTCAAGGAAGTGTTCTAGGACCACTGCTCTTTTTACTTTACATAAATGATATTACTACTGAAATTCGTTCCAGTGTGCAAATTAGGTTGTTTGGGGATGATTGTGTGCTTTTTAGAGAAATCACTTGAACAAATGATCAAATTGATTTAAATACTTCTCTTGCTGTTATAATCAATTGGTGCAAAATGTGGGGAATGCGGCTAAACACTGAAAAGACTGTCTTTCTTCACTTCACTCGTCAGAAAGCTCCACTAACCTTTAGTTAGATGTTTGGTTCGTTGCCTTTACAGGAAGAAACAAAATATAAGTATTTGAGTGTCACAATTACAATAGTTTATCATGGAATTTACATATTGATAATATCTGTTCCTTGGCCTTGCGTAAATTGTATTTTTTTGCGGCATAAACTTAAAAATTCCCCACCTAACGTAAAATTGCTTGCTTGTTATTCATTAATTAGACCGAAACTTGAATATGCATGTGGTGTTTAAGACCCGTTTACTAAACAAAATATTAAATGTCTCGAAAGAGTACAGAAGAAAACTGTGCGATTCATAATTCAAAATTCTCTGGATATGATTCCCCCTCACAAATAATGCATAATAATGGCACCGAAATCCTTGAGCAGCGAAGGGAAAACTTAAGAATTCGATTTCTTTCCATGCTTTCTATGGAGATTTATCAATAATTCCTGCATCCCATTTTTCTAATTTAACATATAGGCTAACTTGACACCATCATCTGAATTGACTAACAATTTATTTTGCACAGACGGACGTATTCAAGTATTCTTTTTTTCCCCAAACTATAACAGACTGGAATACCTCATTGCCTGTTTCAATCGATTGATGCATTGTACTACTGTTGTGTCTTACCACCTTGTTTGGACCTGAACTAGGTCTGCAGTATGAAATAAATAAATAAAATAGAATAAATAAATATAATCAGAATAAGGAATTGAAAACTGTACTTCTTTCTTAGCTATTTCATACTTCTACGCAGATCAATACAAAGTTCGTAATCCCTTTTGAAAGATGCACTAGGTTTTTTTAATCATTTGTTCCTCAGACAAGTTGAGATTGGAACTCTTTGTCCACCTCCACTGTGTCAGCAAACCAGCTTGATGCATTTAAAATTGCACTTGATGAATAATTTTTGCAATATATGTTTAATCATTGCTACCTATTTAATACTGGACATGAATGGGTGTATGTTGCAATGCATTTTTACTGATGCATTGAATGTACATGTTGAAATGTATATGTTTTATAGCGCAGCTCTTAGGCACCCGTTACTGCAGCGTGTGTCAGCGTCGGTGTAACCGAGTGAACGAGCGGGGGATGAAAGATGCGAGGAGGAAAGCAGAGGAGGAGGGTGAGGCGAAAAGCGTAGTGTGGCAACGATGGCTACGAGATGGCGCCAGAGCAGCACACCATCTGGGAGGTCTGTCGGCGGTGAATCGTGCCTATGGGTCACCCAAGTGCTGGCTCGTGTGATCTCCAAATTATCGAGGCAGTGGTGCCACACTTGGCTCAGTTTGTAATGTGCCGCACAAGACAGATTGTCCACACAAGCCAATATATCGCGAAATGAAAGCACGTATAGAGCTGCGCTCAAATTTCGCATTGGGGAGTACTGTAATCATTGGTGAATTTTATTTTTGTTCATGCATAATTGCTGTATTTCCTGTTGTATCTGTCCATATTGCCAAACTACCTTCTGTAACGCCCCATGGGCCTTGAAGCTATTTCAACAAATATATAAATAAATAAGACATAATCTGACATTTCTGCATTTCATGTGAATTTGAATACAGAAATCAAAGATGGCTTCAAGCTAAAGCTTGCACTTCAATATGTGATAAATGTGAAAACTGTAAGACTCAATAGCATGCACTACAAATAGGAGATGTGATCACAGGTTCACTGCTCTAAGTGGAGCCTGGAGGGCAGTCTGTAAGTGTCCCTCTAGTAGACTATTAAATATGGCTGCTGCTAAAGGGCTGATTGGCTACAGTGCGACACCAGTGAGAAGGAGGTAGGCACAGCCAATATCCTAACTGGCACAGCTCCATCCAGTCAGCAGTGGCCGAAATGGACCATCCATAGGTGGACACTTACAGAATAGCCCCCACTCTCCCAACGGTTAGTCAACTTAAAAACTAAAACTGTTAGCACTTCAACAGCAATATGACCTAGGCAGCAAGTGTGTGTGCTTACCTCTTTTGCGAGAACTTTCTGCATGATTCGGACCTCATCAGAATCAACGCCTCGTGCAGGGCCTTGAGTCCTGTTAAGAAAAATGTTCAAAAAACACCGCCCATTGGTAGTCATTGATGCCATACATGCTGTCAATAAATGATACTACAACTCGTAGAAGCACCTTCCATGGGCAAGCAATTTTCAAATGTTTCAGGTGTTGGTTCAAAATTAAAGTTGTGCAATGCTATCTGAACCTGCACAACTATGTACTTCGGTGTACTGGTATGAATTGTACTGTGGCACAGATATCAACAAAGCAGTTAGCATCCTTACTGATAATGTAAAACGTGCTTTGGAAGCCTTCATTCCCTGCAAAGAGTTTCATCCTGCTTGCTATCCTACGTGGTTGTCTAATTACGCGATTTACTTCGTAAAAAACTGAGGTACCATAGGAAGTTCAAGACAACAGAATCATTGGAGTGGTACGAAAAATTTTAGCATCTTGCGAAGCCAGGCGAAATGTGTAATGCATAGAGACAGTGATGCATCCATTAAGTTTGTCAAAGAGCGTGTAAAATGCGATCCAAAATGTTTCTGGTTCTATGTAAAAGATTCAACTTCTGAGCGGGCTCAGATTAAAGTCACAAATCATCCATCTCATGGCATTCTTAGAAATTGCGACAATATCGCCAACGCATTTGCTGAACATTTTTCTTCAGTTTTTCAAATACAGCGTATGCTTTTAGTTCTGGTGACTGGCAGTATAACTTCAGTGACCATTTCAACATTTCATGTTTTACACAACACAATATTGCGGTGGCCATAAATAAGTTGAAACTAAAACATTCTCTTGCTTACGACTGCATACCAAGTTTTGTTATCAAAGGCTGTTCTTCTATTTTTGTTCCTCTCCTTATGCAAATCTTTAATCTTGCTTTGCATACAAGTGCCCTTCCTTCTTGTTGGAAGAATGCAATAGTTGTGCCAGTTCATAAAAGTGGCAGCATGAAAGACAAAAAATTATTGCCCCATGTCCCTCTTGTGTCTGTTTGCAAAAGTGTTCGAAATAGCTAGGTTTACACATCTGTCATTTTTCTTTAAGCATAAGATCAGTATATATACTACCAACATGGTTTTGTTCATGGTAGGTCTGTGGAAACAGACCTTGTTTCTTTTCTTGATGCTGCAGGACCCGCTGTTGCTAACTGAAGACAGACACTGTACACTTTGATTTGTCAAAAGCACTTGATGTGGTTTCTCATGATCTTATCCATAAACTCTTTTGAGTCACAGTTTTAGTACTAGCCTGTGCACGCTGATTAAAACTACCTGTCAACTCGGTTAAATTATTTTTGTGGTGTTGCTAAGTACTCTTTGCCTTATGAATCAACTTCCAGTGTTCCTCAAGGGTCTATTTTAGGCCCATTATTTTTCAATATCTTTGTTAATAACCTTGAAGAATTTTTGCGTTATTTGCATCTCCTTTTAACGCTGACGATACTGAACTTTACTGTGAAATAGAATCAGAGCAGTATTGTGAATTATTAGAGGAAGATGTATGAATTCTGTTGTGGAGTGGCGCGCTTCCAACATTTTGCGCATTAATCCACCTAAGACACTTGCTGTTTCGTTTAATTGCAAAATGTACTTTGCTATATGAATACTGGATATACTTGAATACCTGATAACATTCATTTCAAATAAGCGGGTGGTACATGCGACTTAGAAATATTACTTGACTCCCGGCTGATTTTCGAAGAACATGTTTAAAACACCGTTAATGCATCCTACAGAAAGTTAGGCCTCATAAAAAAAATGACTGAAAAGTTTACAAATGTCAAATGTGTTATTCTTTTGTATTCTTCTTTTGTTCACTCGAAGTTAGAGTTTAGTTCTCTTGTATTGAACTGTATTAATTTGACAAACGTTGCAATAATTGATTGTGTTCAGTGGTGTTTCATTCGTATGCTGTACAATCGATTTAGGGACACCGTGTATCTTATGCCTATGAGCATGTTTCAGTTTAAGTTTATTATTCTTTCAAGATACATACATAGTTGGTTGTTAATAGTATGCAGGCGAGGGTCCCAAGGTCAAACGATTGCAGCGGGACCCTCGGATAACAATATTGGTACAAAAATATTAATACAGTGTAAAATTATGCAATCTATAAGTAAATAAAAAGTGAATGAAGTAGTGAAAAGGAATACATTTGATTTTTATACAAGAAGTCATACATGAAAAAAAAATTCGCACATTACCAATCTAAATTGTTATAACCTATTTAACAAATGAAGTACACACTTTATATGCAAAGTAAGTTAATTAGGAGAACTAGTTAAACAAAATGAAATTTTTAAGTTCATATTTGAATGCATGCAAGGACAATGATTTAAAAGCACGGGGTAAGTCATTCCACAGTTGAATCGCTGAGAAGGAGAAGGTCATTTTGCCATAATTCTTCTTGCATTCAGGTAACAGAAAGCAAACCTAGTGCTATTGGTACTTGTCAGCAACCTAGAATCTATTTGAAACGCGAGCTGTTTGATAAAGGGACCCTGAAATGATTTTGACAATTTTCTACAAACGCGCTGAGTCGTTAGAGAAGGTCCTTCTGATCATTATTTGACGCATCTAAGTGCTCCACGTAAAGCGTGTAATTTATTATAATGTTTTAATAATGTACATTGCTGCTGATCGTAGCACACTGCTCGACGGAATTTTCAGCCGCCCTAACCCATATGACGTAACCACTCAATTGACGTCATGTTGGCAAGCTATCCGATTGGCTGCCCAGGGCATGTCATCGCTAATTTTTCCACCTTTATGGTGAACAAATCATGTTCATAATAATTGCATAGTTAGTTTGTTTCTATAAAAATAAAGTAACAGAAAGAGAACGCACAAGAACGATTTCTCATTACACTTAAGCACTTCCGGCACACAGCAAGTGTCGTCTGCTTGTGTTACAACGCGCTCCATTTTGACGAGAGCTCCATGGTCAGAGTCGGTCTCAGTCTTTTTGCGATCACTATGAATCGACTTTATTGGGTTGTGGACTGCAAACGTAGCGACTGGCAATATGTCAAGCTGTGACATCATGTCCCTCTGCAAGGCAGCAGACGAGCGGACTGGCTGCAGTGCATCAGACTGCAGCTATCCGATAGGCACCAAGATTTGTATGTTTGCGGCCGTCACTTTACACCGGAAGATTACTAACGCAATAGCATTTCACGAGTCCAGTATTACAGTAAACGCAAGTGCAAGGGGACAGGGCCTGGCTGTGTCTCCTTACGTGTCGTTTCACGAGATGAGCAGAAGTGCAAATGTGAATGGTCTGCACGGTGCAGCCACCTGGTGGCACACAGCTCAACCACACACAGTAGCAGTAACAAATGTATTCTTTGCTGCTGGTGTAAATTTTTCGCAGGAGTGTAATCGTTAACACGTTTTTGTAAATGTTTAAAATATTTTACAATTGGTTAGAGCAATATTAGCTCTTTGTTTGGCTGGGCAAGCTCTGAGCCAATGGGTGGCTGGATCGTGGAGACCGATCGGCCGCTCATGTATGTCTATGCTAAAGTTCCTTCATCAGCTTGAGTTTATGCTCCACTGTTCCGTCAAAACGCCCGGCTAGCCTGTGGTTACTAGAATACCAGACACGTGCAGTGCTGCGACAGAATGCTCGCAACGCACGCTGCTTCGATAGCTTTTGCTTGGGGTTGACTGCCAAGCAGCTGGCAGAGAGTTTGGAGAGACTTCACGCGCTTGCTCCCACAGAACCGGAAGTCGACAACACGATGTGCCATCATGACGCAGAGCCTGTGAAGGCAGAGCTTAGCTGCGATCATTTGGCAAACGAGTTGAGGAGAAAATGCATGACTGTGGAGGAGGGTAACTTGTAATCGTCCGTAGCTCTCCTAATGCGAGACGTTTCACATAAATTGTGGTGTGAATGATTAACTTCAGCTGTACCCTACACGTCTACAAAATTTGTCCGAACTGTTTCAGGGCCCTTTTAAGTAATTTAAACAGAGTGATAAGTAAATGAAAATTAAACAAGCCAGATATAGGAAAAATGAAGTTAGCCTGAAGGTGCAGAGCAGCATTAGAGTAAAAAGAACTGTTGGTAATAAAGCGAATGGCTTGGTTCTGAATGTGCTGTATGGACAATAGGTGACAGTTATATGTATTTCCCGATGTAGTAATGCCATATGTAAAGTGACTATGTATGAAGGCAAAATATAAAGACAATAAGGCATGGACAGAAAAAAAAATGGTTGAGATTTAAGGAGTTCTTATAACAAAAGCAGTTTTTTGCCAAACATAAGCAATATGATTATTAAACTTCAATTTAGGGTGTAATTTTATGGTAAGGAAAGTTACACAATCGGCTGCTGGGATTAAATGATGGCCTATGGACACTTGCGGTAAATAAGGGAGAACTTTGAGATTCTTTAAAAATCATGAATAGAGTTTTAAGCGGGTTCAACAGTAAGTTGTTTAAAGAACACCATTGAATAACTTTGGCCAATTCGTTGTTCATTTTAGTGATTAGTGCTAGTGAACGATTTGCATGACATGGAAATGGTGGTATCATTAGCATAAAGGACAACATTAGCAAGATTAATGCAATTAGGTAAATCATTAATGTAGACACAAAACAATAAAGGATTAAGTATTGAGCCCTTTGGTGCCCCTTGATTAATGACTATGCATGTTTACTATTAGGGCCCGAAAAATAAGGCGGAAATACTGGAACGCACAGAAAATCACTGAAACCACGAAGAAAGAAGATATGAACAAGGTGCGGGAGGCAAATGAGATCCTAAGACAAAAAAATGCGGCATTGCGAGCGACCATCAACAACCTCACGAAAGAGATCGCCGAGATCCGTCAGTTGCTGCTATGCAACAATGAGCCATAGAGGAACCGGCACCGAAGAAGCGAGCCATCAAGGCCACACGCACGCAAACAGAAAATAATCGCATCGATAGCCTCGAAGCGAAATTCAAAGCGACATTCACCAAACTCGAACAGCTAATCACAACGAACATCGCAGCAGTGACAGCATTGAAAGAAACAATGGAGACCTACCAAGCCGAGAACACAAGCAGATTCGCCTACATCGAAAGGACCCTACAGCCGATGGTAAGCCACCCGACGTTTGCGCCCCTCTTCGTGCAACATCCACGCAACCAGGGAGCCCCCTACACGCCAACGCAATCATGGCCGCCAACGCAACACCAGCAGCAGCAGGTGTAACCGCGTGGCAGTGGAACTGTCGCGGCTTCGGAAGGAAGAAGGCAATCATCCAACAGCACATCGCACATGCCACGCGCAAGCCACACATTATACTGCTACAAGAAACACTAACTGACGCATCGTCCCTCCCCGGCTACAGAGTGCACAAGGGACCACCTGACGGCAGAGGCCTGTGCACCCTGGTCAGGAAGAGACTCACATTCGTCGAACACGAGCTGCAAAACAATATCAAGATCGAGCACACACTCACCGAAATCATCCCGAGCAAGAAGAGAAAAGGAAGCATATTTCTGCTCAACGTCTACAGCAACCCATCGCAGAGAAAACAGAGATTCAAGACATTACTGCACAGAGCCAGCACCGCAGCGGGCAACACGCACCGTACAGCGGCCTGCCTAACGCGAAGTTCGATCGTGACATAGACGTCGAGGAGGTACGTGCGGCCCTGCATGATCTCAACAGCTGGTAGGCAGCCGGCCCGGACCTCGTCACGAACAAGGCACTCAAGAACCTCGATGACGGCTCGATTGAAAACCTCGCAAAATACTTCAACAAGTGCTGGAAAGCGGGCGCACTGCCAAAGCTGTGGAAGACAGCCAAGACCATCCTGATCCCCAAGCCGGGGAAGCCGCCGGACACGGATAACCTCCGGCCCATCTCACTCATGTCCTGCGTGGGCAAGGTGCTGGAGCACATCCTGCTCAACAGGTGGCAAGACTACCTGGAACGAGAAGGGCTGTACCAGGCCACTTTGATCAGCTTCACACAGCAGCTCAGCACTCAGGACGCGATGCTGCAGCTCAAACACCAAATCATCGATGATGGCGGCAGCGCCCGCGACAACAAAGCAATCCTAGGGCTCGACCTGCAGAGCGCCTTTGATAAGGTGAAACACTCGGCGATTTTGTCCCAAGTCTCCAAGCTCAACATGGGCGAAAGATCCTACAACTACATCAAGGACTTTCTCACGAACAGGACTGTCGAGCTACGAGCAGGCGACCTACAGACGCAAGAGAAGAAGCTCGGGAGCACCGACACACAGCAGGGATCGGTCATTTCACCGATGCTGTTCATCCTGGTAATGATCGGAGTGGCTGAAAAGCTCGGGGACATCGAAGACGTCAAGCACACCATCTACGCGGACTATATCACGCTATGGGTGACCGGTGGCAGCGACGCCCACATCGAGGGCACACTGCAAGCCGCCGTCGACGCAATAGAAGACCAGCTGGAAGGCACTGGACTGAGATGTTCGCCGAGCAAATCGGAGCTTCTCATACTCCCACCGACCAAAAACAGCAGAGGCAAGAACAGACAACACGAAAACGAAAAAATGAGAATCGTCGCCAAATTCGGCAATGTGATCCCCGAGGTCGGCAAAATTAGGATCCTAGGCACGGTCATCGAAAAGGATGGAAGAAACGGCGAAACCATCATCCGTCTCAAGGCAAAAGCATCCAACGTGATTCGACTCCTCAAACGAGTCACTTCCCGGAAGGCTGGCATGAGAGAGGAGAGCCTAATTAGCCTCGTCCAATCCTTCGTCATCAGCCACGTCGCGCACGTTGCAGCCTGCCACAGATGGCTGCAACACGAACGAAACAAAATCAACGTGCTCAACATGCTCCTGTACGACCCAAGGGCAGTGGAGCAGCGCTTATGACAGTATGCTTCATATGCATCATTTCTTCGCTCCTCAGGTGTTGCTGATCCTGGCGATTGTTTCACCGTCTGTGCCCCTGCATATCTACCCTCAGGCTAGCACTTGCGCGGTTGCTGATCATGGCCAACGTGTTTTCGTCGACAGCGCACGTGCTGAGACCTACGAGCCGCCTTCACACAGTTGGCTGCTGGACAGGAAGCTCATCGCTTCTGGGACCACTACACCGGAAGAAACACCCATGCCCGGCTTCTTCAAAAGCAACGCGCGGATGGTCTACCACTTTAGTGGGCAGTGGAGCAGCGCTTATGACAGTATGCTTCGTATGCATCATTTCTTCGCTCTTCAGGTGCGTGACAATTTGGCTTTGTACACTAGATGGAGTGACAATCGCTCCCTATTGCTGCTCCCCTGCCCACTTGTTTTCTTTGATATTGTGTGCGACTGCATTAATATGAGTCTGCTGTTGTTAAAATGTGGCGATGTCGAGGAAAACCCAGGGCCTCCAAAACCACAAAAATCAAGCCAAGATGTCGTTGCTTCTAATCGTGCTAATGAAATTCAGTCCGATGAAATTAGTTCTGTCCTACAAATGCTAAAAGACATAAAAGAAACAACAGGTGAGCTTGCCAAAGGCCAGGCTGAGTTTAAAAAGGATGTGAAGGACATCAAGGCAAGCCAACAAGTTATTGAGAGCAAGCTAACTAACATTTACCGTCGCCTGGAATCGCTGGAAAAAAAATCCGAAACGCTTGACAAAGTCTCTAGTGATTGGTCAAAGTGCAACAATCAGCGGAAAGTCTGGAAAAACAGCAGGTCACCCTTATAGCTCGTCTAGATGATCTGGAGGACAGAACAAGGCGTAACAACCTAATTTTTTATGGCATACCTGACTCCCGTGAATCATGGCTGCAGACCGAAGAGAAAATAATCGCTGCCTTGTCGTCTGCAATGGAACATGATCTGCCACCGAACTCGGTTGACCGAGCGCATCATATCGGAGCCTTTTCAGACGGGAAGTGCCGCCCCGTCATAATGAAATTAACCAACTTTAAGGTCAAGGAAACCATACTTTCCTCGCGGAGCAAGCTGAAAGCTAACAACGTTTTTGTTTCTGAGGACTTCTCGCCCGCTACAAGGCACGCAAGGAAAAAGCTTATCGAATTTGGTAAGCGCCAGCCCAATTCTCCCCCGTTTCAGATAAGGTTTAATAAGCTTTTTATTGGTAGGCAAACCTTCCTGTACGACCCAACGAGTGACTGCGTCAAGCAAATCACGCATGCACTGCCTGATGGCGCGGCCACAGCTGTCAGTTCCGGCAGTCCCTTTGCTACGTAGGAACACGCGAGGGGTAGTGGCGTTGTTTCATCAGCACATGTCCCAGTGCTTCTTGCTAATGTAAGAAGTGTGATAAACAAGCGCGAAGCAATTAACTCTCTCGTCGACAACTGCGGTGCCGGTATAATCGCTCTAACTGAAACGTGGTTGCATCCTCAGGTGTACAACTGTGAAATTTTTGACGTATCCCGCTTTCATATCTTCCGTTGTGATCGCATCGTTGGCCACGGTGGAGGCGCACTGCTTGCCATTTCGAAATCTTTGCCTTGTCATCACGTTACCTTTCACAGCAACCTAGAAATAGTGTGCGCCTGCGTTGACCTAGGCCATCGAAACTTTATTTTCGCTGTTTGTTACCGCCCTCCCCCTTGCCCGTCTTCTTTCACTGCCGAACTTCATGACGCACTACACACACTTTTTGTGCTGCATCCAAAAGCACCTGTTATATTAATGGGGGACTTTAACTTCCTGAATATAAATTTGAATGCTGATCCACCTGCTTGTTATCCATGTTCTTCAAAGTGTAATGAATTTCTTGATCTTTGTTCTTTATTTTCTTTAACTCAACTAGTATCTGAACCAACAAGAATTTCAAAGGGTACCGCCAATATCTTAGACTTGATATTATGCTCTCATCCTGACCTTATTACGAATGTTTCATGTATACCTGGTGTAAGCGACCATCTAGTTCTTTCATTTAACGTTACGTTTCCTCTGTCAAAGCCGGATGTTAAAAAAAAGTTAATATATGACTACGACAAGGCAAACTTTAACGATATAAACTTGGAATTATCAAACTTCCTCGACCTCTTTTTAAGTAACTTCCAAGATCGCACGGTAGACAATAACTGGATCATATTCAGAAACAAAGTACATGAACTAACTGATAAGTCTATTCCGTCGCGTATTATATCGTCGAACTCTAAGGCGCCTTGGTTTAATTCTCACCTAAAGAGGCTTTGCAATCGTAAAAAGCGCCTGTACCACATCGCAAAAAAATGTCGCGTGGTATCTAAGTGGGACGCTTACAAGGACGCCAATGAAGCTTACATAGCAGCTAAAAAACTCGCTAAAAGTATGTTTCAAGAACACACTTTGCCTACAATACTTACAGAAGACCCAAAAAAGTTTTGGCGCATCATAAACCCTTCCAAAGATGATACAATAACCTTAGGTGATTCTAGTGGATCAAAAATACCCGACACTGAATGTCCCCGAACCCTAAACTCCGTATTCTGCAGTAATTTCGTTCTATGTCCTGATCCTGTGTTTCCTACCCTAAATAGCTGCAGTTACCCGGCCATGGATTTTATTAGGATCGAACCACTTGGTGTAGAAAATGTAATTAAAAATCTAAAGATGTTGTCAAGCCCTGGCCCAGACCTGGTTACCGCAAAGTTTTTGAAAAACACTTCTGTTTACTCATCTTTATTACTTTCAAAAATATTCCAGCAATCTTTGGACACCCATCAGCTCACTGCAGACTGGAAAATTGGGAAGGTGGTTCCACTTCACAAGTCCGGCAACAAATGCTCACCACATAACTACCGCCCCATTTCCCTCACTAGCATTCCTTGTAAAGTACTCGAACATATCTTGTTTTCTCATTTAGTTAAGCACTTGGATGATAACTCATTCTTCACACGTGCACAGCACGGTTTCCGCAAACATTTGTCCTGTGAAACACAACTGCTTTCGTTCACTCACGATCTTCATCTTATTCTTGATAAAGGTTCATGCGCAGACTGTGTTTTCTTCGACTTTGAAAAGGCTTTCGACAAGGTATGTCACAAACTACTCATTTTTAAGCTTAGTAAACTAAATCTTGACCCTAATCTGTTTGCATGGCTAGAGCACTTTCTTCTTAATCGATCCCAGTTCGTTGCATTTAATAACCACTTCTCTACATCTAGCCCTGTTGAATCTGGCGTTCCTCAAGGTTCAGTGATTTATATTAACGACTTACCCAATGAAATTTCTTCTAACATTTATCTCTTTGCCGACGATTGCGTTATTCTTTGTGAAACTTCTGACGCCGATGATGCTAACATTCTGCAAAACGACATTAACGCTGTCTGTAACTGGTGCGACTTGTGGCTAATGAAACTAAACCCATTTAAGTGCAAAACCATGCGTGTAACCCGCCGTGAACTTCCTCTTCCGACCTATTACCTTAGTAATACTGCCATGGAAGCAGTTACATCCTACAAATACCTAGGTGTCCATTTAACCTCTACTCTTTCCTGGTCTTTACACATCGACAGCGTAATGAATAAAAGTAATCGCATGTTAGGTTATATCCGCCGAAACTTCTCTTCCGCTCCGCCATCATTAAAGTTAATTTTATACAAGACGCTAATTAGGAGTAAAATGGAATACGCTTCATCAATTTGGGACCCATATGCTGAGACACTAATCCAGTCTCTCGAACGTGTTCAAAATAATGCCTCGCGTTTCATCCTAAGCAATTATAACCGCACGGCTAGAGTAACTTCTATGAAAAATATCCTCCAACTTCCACCACTTTCTGCTCGTCGCAAATGCTCTCGCCTGGCTTTGTTTCATAAAATATACTTCCATAATTCATATCTGCGCAATAATCTTATTTCATGCCCAACCTACATTTCTCCTCGCATTGATCATCATCACAAAGTTGGAGTATTGCAGTGTCACACTAGAGCTTGTCACGAGTCTTTTCTTCCTAGGACGTGTCAAGAATGGAACCACCTTCCCGCCACGTTGATTGCAATTGAAGACCAAGCACAATTTCGTACAGCCATAATCAGCACCATCGCTTCGGGCTTCACATGTGTATGACTACATCACTTGCTGCCTTCTTTGCTTTCTTTGTTATGTAACCTTTTTTTTTTACCCCACTCCCCTCTGTAATACCTTGTGGTCTTGAGGGTATAATAAATGAAATGAAATGAAAGAAGAGCGTACAAGACAGCGCTGGGCCTGTTCAAGTCCACGAGCACAACCCGCTTTTTACAACTCGGGATACATAATACGCTCGAAGAAATAGCCGAAGCACAATGGACCTTTTAACTGGAGCGGCTGTTCATGACCAAAGCCGGGAGAAAGATACTGGACGATCTGGGAATTAGATGCTCGAACGAGGTGGAGATGAAGCTCCCCGTCGCTGAAGAGGTCCGACGCCAGACCAGAATCGACCCCATACCGAAGAACATGAATCCCGAGTTCAACACGGGAAGAAGAGCAGCAAGGGCCAAGGCTCTCATCGACCAGCATGCCGATGATGAACACGCGCGGTATGTGGACACGGCCGAATACCAACGGAACGCCTTCCCAGCGGTCATCATAGAGGCGTCAACCAGCGCCACGAGGACGGCAGCGAGCGTGAAAAGCACTGGAGCAGAACAAGCGGAGGAGGTAGCCATTGCCCTGGCCATCGCCGACGCAGACTGCCACACGGTGCTGAGTGACTCAAGACAGGCGGTGCGAAACTTTGCCAAAGGCCATATCTACAGGGAGGCAGAGCGCGTACTGCGAGCGGTCAAACTAGAAGAACGAAAAGTACGACTCAAGTGGTTCTTGGCGCATGCGGGCGATGTGTCGGAACGCAATGAGAACCATAATGAGATGGCACACGCAGCGGCGCGAGCACTAACCAACCGTGCCCCGGCGACAGACCGTCCGACGTGCTTCGGAACCAAGGACTGCATGACGGATTACAATGAAATCACGAAGGCTATGGTCACTATAGCGCCTGGCTCGCAGGACTCTCCCACCCCCGCACCCGAGACTGAGTCGAGCGGAGGCGGTAGTACTGAGACAGCTCCAGACCGGATCGCTACCGAGCCCGAGACTGATGAATCGCATGTACCCCGAGACATATCCGAGAGATACGTGCAGAGTCTGCTGGAGGGAGACCGCAGACTACACGCACATCTTGTGGGACTGCGTTAAATATCCAGAAGAAGCAAAATCAAGAACGCTCCCACTGTGGCTCGAGGCAGCCGCGAAGAGCTACGACCGAGACATTCAGCTCTGGGCCGTCCAGCAGGTCCTCGAGGTGCTCGAAAGGCACAGACCCAGCGAGCCGACAACGGCGAGCGGAGACCCGCACCGAGTAACAGCGACTTCGAGGAGGACGTAGGCCCTCGTCGGGGCGCGCAAGCGCCCAACTGCAGGCATAAATAAAGTTGGCTCCAATCCAATCCAATGTGATTACTTATTCTTGTATAAACTAATTCACAACCACTTCTCCTGCCCACGGTTACTGTAAGCTGTAACGTTCTGCGTGCCTTGCCCTAACCTGTGCAATGCTAGCATTTTCTACGTGAATTCCTCCTGCATCTCTAACGCTACAACATGTTTTGTAACATAACAAAATACCCTGCATTATGATCTTGATATATTCAGCTCTACTGTTTGCTCATTATCTGACTTCTGTCTTTGATTAATTCAATTTTTGTTACATTGTGTACCACTGCTATTTGAGATATTCTGTTTTTCTTTCGGTTTTATGCTCTATGCCTAACACAAGTGCACCAATATTAAGGTGTAAAGCTGTTTTTGGGCACGTTCAGAAAATAAATAAATGAAATGAAATGAAATAAATGTTGTTTGCAAAGCGACCCTAAACAGTGCCGCACATCGGCACTAACGTAGTTAATTACATTAGTAGCCTAATGTGCCTTCATTGAGATGAAGACCAAAGTGGGTCTGTCAGATCTGAATACTGCAGTTAAAGCAAATGCTTGGAAACTGATCCAAATAGGCGCCAACCACTCAGACCACCAGGTATTGAGGTCATGCTGTTTGTTAACGGTCAGTTTTACTGCTGCCATCACTGCTGCACTATGCATAGAGAGGGAAGAAACTGGCAGACTCTTCTCTCAAAGCAACTCAATTACGGTACGCATATAGGCCTCCTCAATAAACTTCTGGGACCCAAGCAATGGCATACATTGCACCTTTTCGAGCTTCCCACAGTTTCCTGCATCGCATTTTAAAGCAAAGATTTCTTTGCTTTAAGCATGAATCTCTCCAAGGCATTACTGACCACAGCTGCTGCTGCAGCTGTCTTGTCAAATATTCACAGGATAGCACTTAACGAATCAGCTAATATGTCTGAACTACCTCTACAGATGTGACAGCTGTTCTTTACGGAATCACGCAGTGAAAGAACGAATGGTACCTAAATATCCCCAGTATTCCTAATACACACCAGCGGATTATTTGCTTTATTAAAGTGAAGCTTTTGGTGCCTTCTTCCTTGGGGTATGGCGCATCTGCTCCTTTTGCTTCTAGCCAAGTAAGGTGGGCTGGTCCTGACCATAGTGCAATAGTAAATTGGGCTAATCTTGGAGATGCTTAATGAAAAGAGGGATGATCCTGGAGACAGTGCAATTCTAGTGACTCTTTCCCTTTCCCACTCCACTTCTATTCAAGCTGCTGCAACATCCTAATGTTTCTATCAGTTTGAAAATTCATCCTCCCAGCTTCAATTGCTCAATCTTGCGAAACCATCATTGTTGCTCAAGTTTGTATGTTATCTTTGAAAAAGAAAATGTTTCAGTTCACTTTTATTACTATAAGGACCCCCTCTAAGGGATGTTGTACAACAGGTGGATATACAGAAAAATTTAACAATGGTAACCACATGTTAATTGCAAAAATAATCTGTTACATTTCAAAGAAATAAGGAAATGCGAGAGGCTTTGATACATACAGAACACAATATATTTCCTCTTTTGCAAATATGTCTTGTAGCCCAATTTCGTTAACATAAGTAACTAAAAGGTATGAGAATTGTTCAAATGAACATCTGAACAGATTTATCCTATTTCTTAGCTCATAACTGCTGCTCACAGCAAAAACTTGAGAAAGTGCGTGAGACAAAAAAGAAATTATGTCCAAGGGCTGGCTGCATTCTGCAACACTATTAGTGAATGACGGAATAGTTCTGTGGAAACCCACAAGGTGGAGAGAAGTAATAAAGTTGTTGACAAATTCGACTTCACCCTACCATCTGCTAGCTGCCTGGTTAGCTCAGATGGTAGAGCGGCTGCTCCAGAAAGGGGGTGGTCCCGGGTTCGAGTCCCGGACCAGGACGATTTTTTTTTCAACTGCGAGGCTTTTCTTTCGAAGAACCCGTATGGGTTTCCTTTGTAACAATTGCTACGAATGGGTGGATGTCTGATTTTCCCTTTATTAATTACTTCTCTCCACCTTGTGGGTTTCTGCAGAACTATTACATGAAACTCCTGCCTTTGCTTCGAGTTGTTGACAAATTCGACTTAGCCCTACCATCTGCTAGCCACCTGGTTAGCTCAAATGGTAGAGCGGCTGCCTCGGAAAGGCGGTGGTCCGGGGTTCGAGTCCCGGACCAGGACGAATTTTACTTCAACTGCGAGGCTTTTCTTTCGAGGAACCCGTATGGGTTTCCTTTGTAGCAATTGCTACGAATGGGTGGATGTCTGATTTTCCTTTTATTAACTATTAGTGAATGCATAAAAAGCCATACGAAGTTAGGTGCACGGTGCTCCAAACATTTTAGATATGTGAAAGTTTCACATAACACACAAAATTATGTTCCGAGAAGTCCAACCTTTTTGCATTAGGCCTGTCCATGGCAAACTCGAGGAGATCTTCACAACTGACGTGGTCACTGTTCTTATAGATGGTTGGTGGTGATGGAGCTTCAGTTGTTGTGAGATGGTCTAGGCTGTCAATTTCTTCCTGAATCTGGTTCTCAAACGAATCATCTGGGTTACTGAAAAGAAATAAATACCTAAATTTGTAACAGCAACCTTTGTGCTGCAATATCCTAATGCAGAAGAGCATCTCATAAATGTGAATTTAGCAATTAAATTATGGAGTTTTATATGCCAAAACCACAATATGATTATGAGGCACGCCATAGTGGGGGACTCTGCAAAAGTTGGCCACCTGGGTATCTAACATGCATGCATTGCTAGGCACACGGTCGTTTTTGCACTTTGCCATCGAAATGTGGCCGCTGCAGCTGGGATTTCATTCTGAGACCTCGTACTTACCAGCACAATGCCATAGCCAATAAGCCACCATGGCAGGTAGAATTTAGCAACAAAATGCACTAAGAAAGAACACTCAAAACAATTTTTTTTGCATAAAAAGGAATTATCATTTTTGCCTATTAACTCACGCAGGAATGCATAGGTAATATCAGAAAAGTTCTGCTTCATGCTGCAACAATAGAGTTGGAAATTTTCTGCTTCGCACTGTCATGCAAGATGCCCTAAAACACAGGAATTGCAGACACGAGCTTGCGCCTCAATGGAGGCGAAGTGCAAGAACGCTCATGTACTTTAGATTTAGGTGCCCGTTAAAAAACCAGAGTGGTCAAAATTGATCCAGAGTCCCTTGCTATGGTGCGCCTCGTAATCAGATTGTGTTTTTGGGACATAAAACTCCAGAATACTCAAGGTTGCTGCTAAACAAGCGCTACCAAACCTGCATGTTCGCACTGGCTTTGGTGGGGGAAACCGTGGCTCGGCCTCGCTTCTGCTTGTCCTTGCTTCAACAGCCGCTATCCGCTCATTTACAGAAGCCTGCCTTGGCACTGTCACAGACTCTTGCACAGGAGGCGACTCACTGCCAGAGTCCTTACAGGTATCCGCAGTCTCCGCTGAAACAGTACCGGGAAGCAGCAGCAGCGGGTGCTTCCGTTGGTGATGCTTCAGGATTTGCGCAGGCTTAGTACGGTCCCTTGGCGGCAGTGGAAGAGGATTCGCTTCTGCCTGCTGCAAGAGTGGTGGTGGTGGTGGAGCTCCCAGCCCATTTCTTGGTGTGCTGCCAGAGCTGACTGCATTGGCAGCCAAGCGTGCAAGCGCAGCCGTGTGTGGCGTGGTGGGCCTGCAACTGCTTGGGATGCCATGACGGTTGCCTCTAATGCGAGGCTGAATTTGGATGCCACTCCTAATTCGCCTTAGTGGGTTCATGTCGGCACCTGTGTCCAGGGGGGGTTCACCAACAGCTGCCGTTGTGGGTGCTGGTGCTACTTCTTGTGTTGGTTCAACTGCCACTAGTTTTTCTGGTACCTTGTCAACAAGACTATTGTACGCTTCTTTGGCCTCTTCTGAGAGAGAATCTTGGATGTCAGGAATTGCTTCTGCTTCCTCTGAGAAAGTGCGCCTTCCCAATTTGGGGCTTGACTTAAACTTGAAGGAGAATTTCCGCTTGTTCGGCGAACTGGGGGTGCGCGGGCTGTCCTGTGTGGCATCAGATTCTGAGGGACCATCCATTTCCTGCATGCTCTGTGCAGCAGCCTCTTTAGCTATTGCAATGGCCGTTTCAAGTGTCTGTTCCTCAGCAGCCGAAATGGGCTTGACTGCTGCAAGCTGCTTCTTCTTGAAGGTTCCGCTTGCAGAGGAAGGTTTGGGCATCAGGGTTTCCTTTGGAGGCTCACTTTTAGCGAAACAGCTGTCTTTGGGCACTTTGTCAAAGTCAAAGTTGAGTTGAGTTGTCTCAAGAGCTCGAAACACCTCGTCCATCAATGAGGGGCCCAAGTCCAGAGTCTGCAAGTGGGTAGAAGCAAGTAAATTGTGCAACATTGTATGAACTGGCTTCGAACCAATGACGGTGCAAATTACTTTCTGCATGTAATATTTGCAGCAACACTTACATAGCAACAAAAGAGTGAGTTACGCAATAGAGTGCAGAAATGTTTAACTTTTAACAAGTAAGAATTTAAACATCACATTAATTTTTCAAAATACTTTCAAGATACAACACACAAAGTCACACATAGGACACACAGATATCGTTATGATGAGTCAATCAGCCAAAAAGAAAATGTGCCTAAAGTAATTAAGTAACATCTCCTTACTCAAAAACCCCTAAGTTTAGTCCTTGAGTGAGCCATTTCAATTTACCTTTCATGTTACCTTTCAATTACAGTCGACTCCCGATAATTCGAAGCCGCTTAATTGGAATTTTCGGTTAAATAGAAGTGAAGTGCTGGTCCCGTCAGTTTTGCATGTAATCCTATAGAAGAAATCGCTCGATAATTCGAAGTCCTCATCCAGTAATATTGTTTAATTGGAAGTTAATTTTCAGCCGGGATCCTCGAGGTGACCGTCATTCTTTGGTAGAATGTGCAATTTTTCAAGTGCTGCAACAGTTCCGTGCTCCGCGTTGGTGTCATCGCCACCGCAGCCGCCCGCAACGCCATCCTTCTTGGAGCGGCGCGATTATTCATTGCTACGGCTGCTGTGGCCTCCGCGATCAACTCCGGTGGGAGGCGAAGCGGCTCCCGCCGGAGCTAATCGCGGAGGCCACGTGGGTGCCATAGGTGCACGCAGCGCTGCATACTGGCAGTGGCGAGATTGTGCGTGATTAGTCTTGCAGTGTGCGCAGCGTATGTCGAGGCGTGTGTTGGCATGGTGTTGGTCGAGCGCCTTTGTGCGGGAAGCTCGTACGCTAGGTTGTTCCCCGAGTGATTCGGAATTGACTGTACCTAGTCGCGCAGTTTATAGTCATGGCAAACCGTGGCTCTTATCGCACGCTCGACCTGGCAACGAAAGTCGAGGTTTTGAAGGAAGTTGAGAAGGGAGGTGCCGCCAAACAAGACATAGCGCGGAAGTATGGGATCAAGCCGAACACGCTCTCTAACTACATTAAGAACAAGCGCACAATAATGGATGCATTTGAGAACGACAAGTTCAAGACTTCTCGGAAGCGAATGCGCACCGGCGCTTACCCAGAGTTGGAGAAGGCTCTGCTGGTTTGGATTAGGGAGGCCAGGAGCAACAAACTTCTTCTCAGCGGAGACATCGTTGCGATGAAAGCCCGAACGCTTGCAGCAATGTTGGGGATCGATGACTTCGTTTCATCAGATGGATGGCTGACGCGCTTTAAAGATCGCCATGACCTGGTTTTCAAGAGAGTGTGTGGTGAAAAGGCGTCCATTAACCAGGAAACATGCGCCACGTGGAAGGACGGAAAGCTGCGTGAATATCTCGCCGAATACAGACCAGAAGACATCTTCAATGCAGATGAGACTGCACTCTTCTATCGGCTTCTACCAGAAAAGACCCTGACATTCAAGGACGACGACTGTGCTGGGGGCAAACGCAGCAAGGAGAGGGTGTCGGTGCTGATCGCGGCAAACATGACTGGCACGGAACGATGTCGGTTATTTGTGATCGGGAAAGCCGCGAAGCCGAGATGTTTTAAAGGCGTGAAGACGCTGCCTGTGGACTATGAAGCGAACAAAAAAGCGTGGATGACGGCCGAAATCTTCAAGAGCTGGATAAGCAAATTGGACCGCAAGTTTGCTGCTTCGAACCGCAAGGTGTTGTTCCTTGTCGATCACTGCAGTGCTCACGTGAATGTGCCAGCCTTGAGTGCAATACGCCTCGCATTTTTGCCTGCAAACACAACGGCTGTTTTGCAGCCAATGGACCAAGGCATCATCAAGAATGTTAAAGTCCTGTACAGGCGGCACCTCCTCGAGCGCATGATTTTGTGTATGGCTAGCTCCACAAAGTACGAGGTGAGCCTGCTTAGTGCCATCCACATGTTGGCGCGAGCATGGAATCGTGTGAAGCAAGAAACAATCGCAAACTGCTTCAGGGCTTGCGGTTTTGTGGCAGCTTCTTCGGAGGATGCCTCTGATATTTCAGTGGAGGAAGCGTCAACAAGCGAGCTTGACGGCACTGATTTTGGTAATGCTCTCGGGGACGTCAATTTTGAAGATTACGTCGCCGTAGACAAGGCGGTCGAAACGTGCGGTGCGCTGACGGATAGCGAAATTGTAGAGATTATTCGGCCCCAGGAAAGCGACGATGACGTTGAAGGCGAGCCGCAACCTAAGGCTGCCGATGTAGCTGCGGGCCTTGCTCTTGCGAAGCGCTTCTTTGCTGCTGAAGGTAACGCAGAAGAAGCATTCCGCCACATCTACAGCCTGCAGAACTTGCTTTCAGCAGCGCGATTCGGCAAGAAGAAGCAAAGCAAGATGACCGACTATTTTTCTTAGAGAAAATACTCGATTTCGCCACAAATAAAGTGCTGTTTTTTGTGTTTTGTGTTTAATTGGAAGTTCGTTTAATTCGAAGTTTTTTGCGGTACCCGTGAACTTCGTATTAACGGGAGTTGACTGTACTTGCATGCAAGAACAATCAGATCAATTAATGCATCTGCTGTTTATTTAGTAGATGGTATTTTAAATCCAGCAAAATTTAATGACCCGGGCTCACGTCTGTTTAGTTAATGCATAGGAAATACAGGCTTCTGTCTTGGTAAGCAAACATCACTGAAGATTCCAATAATAGTTGATTAAACCTTGCAAAGAAACACTCGCCTCAAATTTGGGACTCTCAGTAGCATCCATGTGTTCCTCATCGCTTATTTCATGATATTCATGATCAGGTTTTTGGCTATCTTTTGCTGACATGCTCTTCAGGTCAAGTGGCTTGGAAAGCTTCAGATCGAGTGGCTTGGCACAGATTTCTTTTTCAAGAATGTACTCCTTTGCCAGGTCTTTCTCACTACTAGTATCAGACCAAGTTTCTGCAAACATACATGTTTACAAAATTTGTCAGTGCTTTGAACACACACATGAAATAATTTGCTAGAGCATAGCTACAGAGCAACCATAAAAGAAAAGGCAAAGGATGTTGCACCACTCTGCCTTTATCTCTGATTGTTTCAAGTATTACAGTTAAAAATATCATCAAAGTGCACTCACTCGTAAAATGGGAATGCCATTTGGCAAGTTTACCTTGTGGACTGATGCAGATGACAAAAACAGTGCAGTTGAGACACTTCAGCTAATGAAACTAAACTGCTAGACTGTTTATGCCCTTTTAAACAAGCCAATACATAGCAAAAATAATGGTTAAAATAAAATAAAAATAAACTCAGTTCACCTCAGTTGACATTATGGGAAAACAGAAATCATGAAAATAGTGCCATAATGGTCAAGGCTTTCAGACTCAAGACAAATTGACACACCCAAAGCAGGGCCACTTTTGCCATCTGCGGTGGAACTGGAGCCGTTTAGGAGAGGTGTCATATCTGAAGAGTCTGAGGAGTCCTTATCTTCTTGAGGCTTATCTGGAAATGCCACAGAAAAGAAAAAAAAGGTCCTAGTGTGTGGGTTTCTTTTTGCTTCTTCTGTGTCCAAAGGGCAACGGCTTGCTCAAGAACTTGCTTTAGCTGGGCTATTTGCCAATATCAAGCTCAAATTTAGTAAAAATTTTGTTGAATAGTGGCGCTCACACCTTACAGAGTAATGTCTCAACCTTTATTAAAGCTCAATATCAATAAAACCAGGTTAAAAATTAGGAAGGTTCAATCTTAGATTGCACAAATATGTCAGAATTATTATAAGGCACAGGCACCAACTTCTAGTTCACATGTGGAACAGAGCTTGATGATAGCTGGTATGTTTTCTTCACTTGCTCAGTAAATTAAGAGAAGCAATTGTAAGAACACTGTAATTGGCTGCGCAGAAAGAATCACCCAAATGTTGTGCTTTTGTCACCCTTTTATACCAGGTGCTTGGCAAGGGATATTTCAAGATCCAAAAAGCCCAAGTGATATTTCATCTATAGCAGGCAGAAAGAAAAAACAAGTTCACTCACAAGGATTCACAACTTGCTTCGGCAGCTGCCCATATTTATCACCAAGGAAAGCTACATCTCCAAAAAATGCTCCATCGAGACCTACATGGCCAGTATGTTTCAAGTCACCCTGCAGATAGAGAGAAAGAGAGAGAAAAAGAAAAGGACTCATCAAAGAAGAGCTTTCGCGTGCAAGTAAAGAGCAAGTGTTTCTTTAGATGGCCCCAGAGCACATCTGATCCAAAAGTAAAAGATACTCATAAGTGCAAGATTACATATAAATGAAGAAGTAAATGGCTGCCACAATTTTAAATTCCAATCAATCATAAGTTTACTTTTGCTTTGACAGGAGGGGCCAGGACGAAAAGCTGTAGTGGCTTGACTAAGGTCCCAACCTGTAGGCAGTATTTTGTCACCATGTAGATGGTCTACATGGTGACATGTGGCAGCGCAGATTAATAATAATAATAATAATAATAATAATAATAATAATAATAATAATAATAATAATAATAATAATAATACATGGGCGCGACAGCACTCAGGGAATGCAGCCACCTAACAATCCGTTTGTCTTCATTCTTCAGCTTGTTCTCGGACTGGTGCTTCACGCCGATCCGGGCCTTGAACCACCAGGAGTGACTGGAATAACAGGGATCTTCAATGTGACCAACTGCCACGTGCTGGATGTCATGCTGATAAAGTCATGGGGTTCTGTGCTGCACCATTTGGCGGCAACCTGTGCAGGTCGCTGGGTGCACAACCGGTGCTCAGCACCACCCTGCAGCCCGCCTATAAAAGCCGTTCACACGCAAGTCGAGATCATTGGGCACGACAGCGCTCAGGGAATGCAGCCACCTAGCAATCCGTTTGTCTTCGTTCTTCAGGTGAGAAAGCGATACAGAAAATGTATTCGCTTTATTGACCCATTCTTGTTAGTGCTGCCATGCCCAAGGCTGTGTGGTATCGTGTTTGAACACGCTGTGCTTATACTAAAGCTTCTATTACTTGGCGGAGATGTCGCAACTAATCCCGGCCCCAAAATAAGTCAACAATTAAAGGAAATAGCCGCAGATATAAAAGACATTAAGGAAAATCATCTAGCTGAAATAGATAAGAAATTGAACACGTTGATAAGCCTAGAATGAAAAGTCGATTCTTGTCAAGAGCAAATAGCAAGCATGAATGCGGCAATAATATCAATGCGAAATAGAATCGATGATCTAGAAAATCGTAGCAGATGCTCTAATTTGACAATATATAGACTACCAGAAGCCACTGGAGAGACACCATCGACACTAGGACGCACAGCGAATAAAGACATTATCGAAGGCCCTCTGGAATTAAAAGCAGTAGCTATCGAACACATACATCAGATAGGGGAGAGCAGAACCTAACAATATTCGGCCTGTAATCTTCAAATTACTAGATTCAAGAAATAAGTACACAATACTGAAAAGGGGGTACAAACATAAGGACACTCAACTAGCTATTGCAGCAGACTTTAAAACGCGTGTGGGATATCAGAAGAAAACTTTGGAACAGCGCGAAGGTAAACTGGAAAAAGAATGAAAAGGTTTCGCTTGTTTTCGACAAACTATACATTAACAATCGCCCATATGTTTGGAGCAACGAGCAGGATCACAAAGTCCTGCTTAAAAAAAACGATTCAAAAAGGGGGTCAGAAAATCACCGTGCTGGCAAAGCAGCGAACATCATCGGAAGAGACAAAAGCGGAGTCGTAACTCGCCAAGGCGCAAAATCAGCGTACTAATTTTTCACAGTAAATGCTAGAAGCGTCGTCAATAAACCCCAGGCATTTGAAAACTTGATGATTGATTATGAACCTGATGTAGCAGCTATAACAGAAACATGGCTCATGCCCGACATTCTTGATCAAGAGTTCGCGCCGCCAAATTATTCCGTCATCCAAAAAACCGTCCCACACGTGGTGGCAGAGTGGTGTTATTAATAAAAAAATGTTTTGCTTTTACTGTTCTGTCTGAGATAAGAGACGCAGAGGCAGTATTTTGTAAATTGCTTTGCAAATGTAGAAATGTTGTCTTAGGGTGTGTTTATCAGAGCCCAAACTCGGGTGACGAGTGCATCAGTGCCATTCACGACTGCAAGCAACGTCACGCCCATGGTTTACGGATCACCCTTATGGGTGATTTTAATCTTTCTGACATTAATTGGAATGACATGTACTCCCATCAGCAGCCTCGGATGCACTATTTGATCTCATGTTAACCTTCAATCTTCATCAGGTCCTTTCATGTCTAACGTGTTCGCAGGGAACTACTCAAAGCATTCTTGACCTAATGCTTATCAGCCATCATTGCGATATTGACCGTGTACGAACTGAAGTAATTCAGGCATATCAGATTATGACGTACAAGTACGCGTGTTACCACTTGTTGGTATTGCTGCCCACTTTCCTGTGTCCATAGTAACCGACTTCGAAAATGCTGATGACAGTAGCATACTAACATACTTTGATCACGAGTTCCAGCCTTTTTCCCAAATGGGTTCCGATGCCTCTGTTGACATAAATTCCCTTTGGCTTATGCTCAAATCTATCGTCCTCTACTGCGTTACGAACTACGTGCCTACTAAAACCAAGCGGCCACCAAAAAATAATCCCTGGATAACCCGAGAAGTAATTCAGGCAGTGCGCCGTCTGAAAAGATTGCGTAGAACAATAAAAATTAAAGGAGGAGACGAATCCAGGGTGACGAAACTGCCTAATGCCATTGCAAAATTTAAGCTTACAGTCAAACATGCAAAAGAATATTATTTTAATGTAATGTTACTGAGCTTTCTTACTAATAATCCCGGAAGGTTCTGAAGGCACTTTCGCACCAATGATAGAGAAGCATCCCGCTTACGCGCAGAGGAAGAAACTGCGAAAGCCAATGCATATAAAATTTTCTTTCAATCAGTATTTACTACAGACAATAACATTATTCCCCTCATTCTAATCAGACAGGGTGTAAGCATCGGCAAATTAGACATTACAAACACTGGCATACCTAATCTTCTGCTTAATCTTGACCCTAAAGATGGCAGCGGTCCTGACAACATACCTAAAGACTTTCTGAAAAGGTATGCGGAATGGTGCAGTAGATACCTCGGCATAATTTTTCGTAAATCACTCACAACTTCACAACAACCGAACGATTGGAAAATCGCAAAGATAATACCTACACATAAATCAGGCGACACAGCAGAAATTTCAAATTTTACACCCATTCCATTAACTAGTACATCCTGTAAGCTTTTAGAGCACATAATCTTAAAGCTCATAACGTTTTTCTAGAGAGCATTGACTTCTTGTCTCATTACTAACACGGCTTTCGCAGTGGTTTATCAACAGTAACTTAACTAACAGAACTAGTCCACAATCTTGCATTTACTGTCAATACCGCGGCCAGACTGGCATGATTTTACTTGACCTATCTAAGGCATTTTATTGTGTATGCCATAACAAATTAATCGCTAAAGTTGAGAGTGTTGTTGGGAAAGGGCCCCTTCAGCCTGGATAAAAGAATTCTAGCCAATCATTCACAATTTGTAATCTACGAAAAAATGCTATCTAACACTGTCACCATTACTTCTGGAGTTCCCCAAGGCTCAGTTCTTGGGCCATTACTCTTCCTAATCCATATTAATTACATCACAGCTAGCATTGGTTGTAATATAAAACTGTTCGCCGACGACTGAATTATTTACAGCAATATCACTAACTATAGCGACCACATCACACTTAATACATCCCTCAACACTTTAGCTATTTGGAGCTCTAATTGGCAGATGTCAATTAACATAAAAAAGTCTGTGGCCATGGCCGTAACAAGGAAAACAAGACCATCTAGCTTTACATATGAGATCAACGGTATACCGTTAACTGAAGTTGAACAACATAACTACCTGGGAGTTGCATTAGCCTCAGGCCTCAGGTAGGATAAACACATTTCGAATATCACCGCAGGAGCATTGCACAAATTATTGTTCCTCAAAAGAAGCCTTGCACTCTCTATGACATCAACGAAGCTACTGGCCTACACAACGTTCTTTAGGCCAGTTCTCGAATATGCAAACACAATCTGGTTTCCTCATGCAATTATTAACATAACAAAATTAGAGGCAGTACAAAGAAAGGCTATAAGGTTCATTCACAACAAATATATATGCGCTGACTCACAGACTAATCTTCTAATGCAGTCTGGATTGCAAACGCTATTTACCAGAGCAAAACACGCTCGCCTGAAGTTCTTGTTTCAGCTTCTAAAAAATAACCATAAGATAGGTGTGTCCAGGTACATTTCATTTTCTCAGGCTCGAAAAACACGTAACAAACATGCATACACTTTAACAGAATACACATGCAACAATGACACATTTAAGTACGTATTCATTCTTCCCCCTTACCAGTAGCTGAATGAAACCGACTTGATCCTGCTATAGGCGCCATAGAATCGTTGTCCGAATTTACCTCACAAGTAGAAGCTGCAGTACGTAAATAAAATCGTTTATCATCGCATGAATCATCGTCACAAACTTTGCATTGTGTTGCTTTCAAAAACGTCCCATTTTTCTTTTTCCTTCAATTCATTTCTTTTCGCTTTCGAAGTGTATATGTTTTAAGTGCATGTCTTCACATAACTTTAAAATTTCTTGACGCATTAAGTGTTATCTCTCAGTTCGCTCCTATTTCATGTATAACTGGTTACTTACATGTTCTTCACTGCTAGTATCATGTTAATTAACTGTCACGTGAAGACA
The DNA here is from genome assembly GCF_050947875.1 of Dermacentor variabilis. Taxonomy (NCBI): domain Eukaryota; kingdom Metazoa; phylum Arthropoda; class Arachnida; order Ixodida; family Ixodidae; genus Dermacentor; species Dermacentor variabilis. The sequence continues at coordinate 9,814,514 of NC_134570.1, forward strand.
TGTATTTTTGTTCCTAAACTCAACTTCCTTCTTCTATTGCCATCCTTGGGCAATCGTTTTCTTTTTATTTTCCTTTTTTTTCAATTAATTGTTCTGCCTAGATGCATACTGATATACATATATATACTGTATCGCCCAAATGCCATGCTCTAAAATGAGAGTAGCAATATCATAAATAAATAAATAAATAAATAAATAAATAAATAAATAAATAAATAAATAACTGAATAAATAAATATAGTAACAATTATAATAAATAAAACATGGGTACATACAATTAATGCTGACATCTATTAATGCACACAGCAATGCATGTTATGCATGACGTACACAATGCATGAAAATTGCAGTGACAAGAGAGTACAGACTTGTTCAGAATGGCCATAGCAAAAGCAGCACGAAAACGATTCCATGAATATCTTCACATCTGTTCTTCATAATGACAATTGCCTCATTGTATTACACTAAAAATGTTAGTGCCTGGTGCCACCGTCATCACGAGGGAAGATGCCAGCAGCACATGCCCAACCAAGCCACACTTGTACAGGTCACCTCACCAGCAAAAATAACAGTGTAAAAAGAATTCACATAAAATGATGGCAAAGACTGTGCGAGAGACACTTCCACAATTGAATGGACGAGTTAAGAAAGTGGCATGGGCCTTCAAGCAGCCACCATTAAGGCATTACGGGAACCTTGAATGAAGGCGCTCTGTCATCTGCTTACTTGTCTAACTGGAGTCAACACTTCCTTCTACCATCTTAGCTAACCAGAGCACAACAGGTTACCATATCACAACAAAAATAAACACAACCCAAGTGGCCATAAAATGTCGTGTGGGTACTGCAGCCATGACGTCTCCACGCATTTGGTATGCCGAGTTTATTTTATTTATTTATTTACTTGTACGTACTGCAATCTATAAAGACCAAGCAGGTGGGCGTATTTCTGCAAACACTCATTTATGACAAGAATAATAGGTGCTCTTGTGCTAGACATATGGAACGGAAAAAGGAAGAGAGCAAAAAAGAAAGAAAAGAGAACAAGTTGGCCTTTTTGTACTGTGTGAGTGTATTGAGTGTATCCATGCTCTAGCACCCGCCTTTTACATGCTGGGTACATGCAGTGAAGTTCCATGACCTGCTTTTGCTACTAAATACACGAAATGCACAGCCATGACACACTGCTGAGAAGACAGTGGCACGTCATTTGAACATTAAGCTTTTTTCTACACTACTACTTCACTGCATTTCGGCTGTCTGTATGTGTGGAGACATTCCAACCGGAATAACATTTAAGGCAATTCAACGCATGAACAGTCTTTTTGCAGGGCTCTTCAGCGTGTGCATTATGCACTAGAATATGCTTCATGCTGGTTACAATACCGAAAATGTTTTTTGAACGGAAGGTGTCTTTCAAAGCATTTTGACAAGATGCTGGGGTCCACCGACTGAATGCACATGCCACTGGCGCATACTTCGAAGCTTATGCTGGAAAATATGACTTGGTACATACTGGCAACAGCTACAAGGTTCCTGTGAGTGTCTTTTATCTTTAAGAGCTCCGACAATGTTTACAAGCCTTTTGTATATTTCGGGGACAGATAACTACTCAGAGATCTCCTGTCTCACGTTCCACACTCACTTACAGAGACGAATCAGAGTACGTAGTTGTCCAAGTTCATTGTAACACGACCTCCAAAACCGAAACTGACCCTCAAAGTTCCCCGAATGCCCTTGGTGCGACAGGCAGTGTTGACTTTCTTAAGTCGCCCATTTAATGGGAAGAAATTGCATGGCACCACGCCATGCATGTGCAGGTGACATCCTCCTGGCATGACATAGTAGCACTGTATAGCTAAGCAAGTAAAAAAATTCACATTCAGTGACGGCAAAGACTGTAAGCAGAACACTCCGATAATTGAATTTAGGGATGACAAGTGATGACAACATACAGTAGATGCATTAAAGATGAAGAAAGCTACTAAACATGAAAGAAAATGAATTCACTGTGGAAAATAGTAAAATTTATTCAGGGGGTAGTTGATACCAACAAACCCTTCTAATAACCGAGATTGGACTATGAAGATCAACATTTGGGGACTTGGATATGTTGTTTAACAGAGAATTGATCGCAGCAATTGATTCTAGGGGTAGGAACTTTCCATGGCTCTCTATGTCTGGTGTATTTGATGCTGTACAGTAAAAGCTCGTTTATTTGAATTCCACGGGGATGCTACGAAAATTCTAATTATAAAAATTTGAACCAATGACAGTCAGAGAAAAAAATTGCTAAGGCGCGTATATAGTCTAGCATGGTGTGAGCGCGTGCGCACACATGCTATGTCACGTTGCCTTGTACAACAACATCTATACTTTGAAGCACTGGCATAGTAAACGTAACCGGACGTGACCAACGCAGTCTGACGTGCCCGATGTCGAGATGGCTCTTGCTCCATCTGCACGTTCGTCGCACCGACTGGAGCATGTCGCTTCGCCCGAAAAGCGAGGCATCGATTGCGATAGCAAATTAGTAGATAATTATACAAAGTAAGGATAGTAGTTTTATCAGCCGTATAAATTTGTAAACATTCACTCACTAACTAGATTAACAAGTACAGTGTCACGCGCACATGGGTAAACATGAACACATCTCGCTCGATGAGCACGGAAACTCGCTGAAAAACGCTGGAGTGAGGAATTGTGGCAGTAGCAGTGAGCGAATTGACCTTTGTAAAGCTCTCGCTTCAACGTGAACGAAACAAAGAAGGCACATTGCATACAAAGCTACCGGCACTACACGCACGCTGCAAAGATCGCGGATCCCTTTGAAGATGAGGCCAAAGCAGGCGTGCACTTTGGCCACGTCGCAGATCGCTTTCAAGATACAGTGGCCGCATGGCCGTGCTGTAAGCAGCAGCAGCCGGAGAAGTATGTCCCCCCTCCTTCCGCCTCACCCCTGTGCCTCGTGTGCGATAGGACAGGGTGCGCACCCGCCCCGCCTTCTTCACTAGTGCATGCGAGATTAAACCGCATTTGCCCGCTCACCCCTGCACGCTTTCACTCGCACATACAGCATATGGCGCACGGCGATGATTTTATCGCCCTTGCGTTTTATGCGGAACCTCATGAGAGAGAAGCAACATGCAACAGAGGCGTTGGCCATGCCTGGCCAGGCGCAAATGCATCTCTCTCCAGTCAGGCCAAACAAAGGGCCACAGATGGAAAATGCAAAGCTGCGCGGCCCGCACAGTGACGCTAGCATTGCCAACGTGCTCCTGCACACTAGCACTCTCCCCATCCACGATGGTGCAGAGTTCAAATTATCGGTGGCGGTGCAGATTTCAGTGTGAATTAGCGGGGTGTGTTGCATATTGTTTCAATACATTGCCAGACAAACCACGGTGGCTACTTCGACTTATCCAAAATTTTGAATTAACGAGCTTTTACTGTAGTTTTCTTGGAGGCCAGCCAAGCAAATTATACCATCATAACTCAACCTTGATCTGTATGGTAGTGTCAGCCTATATCTGTACAAATGAAACAGAGGAAATATTTCGTACTGAATGAAAAAGCTGGAAGTAGAGTGAACATATGAGACATTTGCTACATAGCGAACCATTCTTTTCTGAAGCAGGTATAATTTTGTCAAGTTAGTGACCCTGGTATTAACCACACAAGACTGCAATATTGAAGATGGGAAGACACTAATGCATAATAAAGTATAAGCTTGACTTTACCAGGCATATAATGTCTGGGACAATCATGCATAAAAGCAAAAGACATTTTGGACTGCAGGTGTTCAACCTGTTCATCTCATGTTGGCTGGCTTGAGAAAATCGCCCCCAGTGTCTTTACCGAGTCCACTAACCCTATAGTTTCCTTCCACAAATAAACATTCAGCTGTTGAGTACTTTAATTTTTCTTAGTGTCTATGACACCACTTTGGATTTTCACGAGTTTATTTTTAACAGAGCTCTGAATCTCTTTGTATTGAAATCAAGATAAGCATATGAAGTTAAAACAGACTATTTCAGAAATACATTGCTGCAAACAGTACTTAAATGCGTTCTACAGAAGCGGAGTTATTGGCAATCAAAGGTCGCCTACGATTCCCTTCGCAGTGTTCCTGCACCTTCTTCAATGCCTTGCACTGAGAAGGCTACGGTGGAGTGGGGCATGCCCACAACACTCCGTCCACTAAATATCAATGTGGTGCACAGTTCAAATTTGATTTTGGATGTTCACATAGATGCCACTATTTTTCCAATTTTCGTGCCTACAGCGCGCCAAATGCAGTTGCCCTTGGTGAGCCGCAGTGCACTCAGCCAGCGGACTTGTCGCAGCCCACCCTTCTTTGTGTCAGCTAGTGGCCAATAGCAGCCACGTATAGAAATCTGCTATATTATAAAATAAAGCAGCCTGGAAAGAGTTAGGAAAAAGCTTCTGTTGAAAAGAGCGTTTGAGAAAAAGGTGACTTCGCACTGTGCTTGCGAGATCCACATGCCGTGCACGACTGCAAAATTTGGTCAAGATGTTCATGGCAGTGCATGCTATCTGCGGAATGTGTTTCTTTACCGTCCCTTGTTACGATCGGCCAGTGTGTGGAAGCGACCTTCCAGCCTCTGCTGCCATACTGCGACAAATCGCTTCGTGAAGCTCACAATATGTTGCCTCGGACAGCCCAGCGGCAACACCGAGGCGAGACACGTTTAGCGGCACTGAGACCAAGGAACTCTTGGGAAAGTGTGTTCTACGCCAGTTCGCTGTGGCTGCTGCTAGCTGCCAAAGCCGATCAAAAGACAACCAGCTAATTGCTGGACCATACCAGGAGCCACGACGCGCAAATGGAGTCAAGCCTGACACCTCGGTCTACGAGCAGTCTTCTTTCTCTGGGACAGCGAGCCGTGTGTGCCCTGGGGTATTTCTCCTATGGCGTTCCGTGAAGATAGGTGCCAGAGTGATTGTGCGCACTTTCACCCACAAGGCGACTACGAGTTCTCTGATTGGAAGATGGTGAAACTGTGGATTTCCCTGGCCTAGGGATCTAGGGAGGACAGAGGGGTTAAAAGTGGACACCTTTAGTGCTAGTGCGCTCTGATGTGTGCTCTCCTAGAAAGATGCAGTCTGCTCAGACCTGTAGCTCATGCTACAAGAATGATGTACTGCGCTCTGTGCTCCGGCCAGTACGAGTATCCCTTGTTCTGTTAAGTAGGTTTGCCTCTCCAATGTAAATAAACCCCCTGTTCCATTTCTCCACCCTCTAGACCTCGTACTCTTTACTAATGAAGCAACCATCATCAAGAAAATTCGGACGACAGCGTGGACCCGCTTAGCCTCCATGCGATGCCCCAGTAGCATAGGCCAGCTACCCATTTTGAGACGCACCGGCGGCGTAGGCTAGAGAGCGACCCTCTGTGTGACACCAGACTCCAAGGCAACAACTCCCGACTCCTACAGACTGAGGGGTGGTTCAGGACCCCTTTAAGCAATTTGCTTATACCCATGTTTCTACTTTTACAAGCGTTTCATTAATTCTTACTAGGCTTAGTTCACACTTATCAGGAACAAGTGTAGTATCATCGGCACATGCTATTGCAAGGGCTTTATTTATCACTTGTTCAATATTGTTACGCGAACAAAGGATTAAGGACTAGAGACTATTTACAAAGTATATTTACAAAGGATAATGCAGCACTCGCCAGTTAAGCCGACAGCTTGAGAGCCAGAGAGAGTTTGTCATCTTCGTCAGGGCGCCCGCATGCATTGACCAAAAGAAACACGCAATATGCATGTATCATTATCCCCGGCGGCACAAGCACTGTCCCGGTGTGTCTAAATACCGCTAATAACAGGAGAGTAATATGGTTTGAGGCGTGTGACATGCACAACGTCAGTGGAATTCGGGGCAGATGAGGCACTCGTGCTGACTGGGGCAATTTCATATGTAACTGGAGTCACGGCACACAGCACTCGATATGGGCCTGTGTGCCGAGACAGGAGTTTTTCTGACAGGCCAATGTGATGAGTCGGGGACCACAGGCATACCAGAGATCCAGGCAAAAAGTTGGCGTCTCTGTGTTGGCGATTCTACAAACGCAGTTACTTCTCTTGCGAGGTCAGGAGGCGAGAGCGGGCAATTTCGCATGCTTGGCCTGCGCTGTTGATGGCGTCAAGTGCATACTCGCTGGTCTCTGCTGCGGCAGATGGAAGGGATGCGTCCAGTGGCAACACGGGTTCTCGGCCGAACAACAGAAAGAACGGGGAATAACCGGCAGTGTTGTGACGTGAAGAAATATATGCAAAAGTGACATAGGGCAGGGCAAGGTCCCAATCAGTATGGTCGGACGAGACATACTTTGCAGGCATGTCTGTTAGGGGACGATTCATACGCTCCATGAAACCATTAGTCTGTGGATGGTAAGACGTAGTAAGCTTGTGATTGGTTGAGCAGGAGTGCAGGATGCTGGCGATGACTTTAGAAAGAAATGTTCGACCCCGGTCAGTGAGCAGTTGGTGTGGAGCGCCATACTGCGGAATCATGTCGTGTAAAAGAAAATGGACATCTGTGGCGCAGCTTGATGGAAGAGCTCTGGTGATGCCGTAGTGCGTGGCGTAATCAGTTGCCACAGCGACGCACTTGTTGCCAGACATGGATTGAGAGAAAGGACCAAGTAAGTCCAGGCCAACACGAAAGAACGGCTCTGAAAAAATATCGAGCGGTTGAAGGCACCCGGCAGGGAGCATTGATGGTGTTTTTTGGTGCTGACATTTCTCACACGCCGCAACGTATTTCCGGACGGAGCGGGCAAGGCCTGGCTAAAAGAAGCGTCAGCAAATCTGGTCGTAGGTGCGGGAGACACCAAGGTGACCTGCCGCTGGTGAATCGTGAAGTTCTTGGACAATAGCTGACCGGAGGTGCTTAGGAATGACGAAGAGTAGGGCAGGACCGTCGGGGCGTACATTGTGGTGGCATAATACACCATCCCGGAGAACAAACAAGTGCAGGGACAAATCAGAAGATGAAGATTCCAAGCCATCAATGATGGCACGCAAGGTAGCATCACGGCGTTGCTCGTCGGCAACGTGTAGCAGTTGAGAAAGAAAGAAAATGCAAGCGTCGGCATCAGGGTTAGCGTCAGCGGGTGGCTCGTCCACTGGATAGCTTGATAAATAGTCTGCGTCTTGATGTAGTCGGCCCGACTTGTACACTACTGCATATGAATATTCTTGCAGCCGTAGAGCACGTGATGGTCCGTGATTACAGAGAAGTGCATGCCATACAAGCACGAGCAGAATTTGGAAACTACCCAGACGAGAGCCAGGCATTCACGATCTGTAATCGAATACTTGTGCTCCGCTGCTGTGAGGAGGCGGCTAGCGTCGGTGATAACACGATCTTGACCCTGTTGGCGCTGGGCTAAGACGGCTCTGATACCATGACCACTGGCATCAGTACGCACCTCTGCAGGAGAGGACGGGTCAAAGTGGACCAGTATAGGTGGCGTGGTGAGAATGTTGGTGAGCTGGGCAAATGCGGCAGTTTGAGCGGGGCCCCACGTAAATGGCGTGTCCTTCTTCAGAAGATCAGTAAGCGGTTGACTGTGAAGTCTTTAACGAAGTATCGGAAGTAGGAGCAGAGTCCTACAAAACTTCAGACATATTTGACTGACTGAGGTATAGGAAGAGACATGACAGCACAAATTTTCTTAGGGTCTGGTTGAATAGCGGAAGTGTCAACGAGGTGGCCCAAAAGCGTAATCTGCCGACGACCGAAGTGACACTTCGATGAATTTAGTTGCAGCCCAGCCTCACGGAAGACTTGAACAGCTGATAAGCCCTTGAGGAGTGTCTCAAATGTGGGTGTTACATTTGACTGGCGGGGGCTGGTGATCTTCGGGGAAGCGACCGTCGGAAAGGTGCGACCATGTCTGCTGCGATGACTCGCTTTGAAAGGACAATACGTCAGTCCCCAGCCCGTCGGCGCCACCATGGCTGCGGGAGCGACTTGTTTTGTAGGGAGGACAATGCGCTGCTTCCCCTGCCACGAGGTGCCGAGATGTCTAGATGCAGTCGGCGGAGCAAGTAAAGCAAGTAAACACCATCGCGGTCTGTTTGGAGCAGGGGAGCTCTGGGAAGATGATTTGTGGTGCCGTCTCACACAGCTTAGAAGTCATCAGCCAATAGAAAGACGCGGCAGCCGTTGTCTATTGTCTGTTGTCTGCGGAGTCGACTCTGGGATAAAGAGGCGCCTGCTCAGGGCAGCACAGTGTCTGCGAGAACCCACTTACCTCGGCATGGTCAGTGCAACCTGTGCGAAAATGAGTGCGTAAACCCTCCCCCTCAAAGGCGGATCGGCTACGATGACTTTGGACGCTCCGTTTGGTCAAACGGCCGTTTTCCCTCACCTAGGGATCCAAGGAGGACAGTGTGTATTTAAGAAGCCGTTGGCGGCTCCTCAGGGTAAATTCCTCTTTCAGTCATGTTAGACTGATGAACTGTAACATTCTCATGTAGATACTGTAAATAAATCCAATATTCCTCGTTCTCGATGAGAACAAGTCTCTCCCTTGAACAACGTTCTCAACGTGGATAAGTTGGATGACGGCATGGGCCAGCTACCATCTATTTCATGCCCAACTCCAACCATCACATGGGTGAAAATACGAGAACGTCATCTAGGTAGCAGAGGCATGTTGACCATTTCAACCCTTGAAGCAAGGAGTCCATCATATGTTTGAACTCGCTGGGGCGTTGCATAGACCGAATGGCATTACTTTGAATTGATATAGACCGTCAGGGGTGACGAATGCGGTCTTCTCTTGGTCCTTTTCATCCACAAAAATTTGCCAATAACCAGACCGAAGGTCTATTGATGAAAAGTATTTGGCACCGTGGAGACAATCGAGGACGTCGTCATTGCGAGGCAAGGGGTAGACGTCTTTTACAGTAATGCAGTTTAGATGACGATAATCTACGCAGAAGCGCCATGTGCCATCTTTCTTTTTAACAAGTACCACAGGCGACACCCAAGGGCTCGACGAAGGTTCAACAATGCCTTTAACAAGCATCTTGTTCACTTCATCTTGAATAACCTTATGCTCTGAAGCAGGAACTCCATATGGCCAGTGATGAATAGGGCTGGCACCCCAGTATTTATGTGATGCTTAACAATCCGCCTTTTGCGACGCAGAACTGTGCATACGCAGTGCCCTAGCGGCTGAGGACCGAAGTAATTTGGCAGGCGCATGGTCGGACTCGACTCTCGACTCCGAGTGAGTGGACTACGGCAGTGGCAGGCGCTGCACTTGTCAGTGGAATAGGGCACCCGCCGTTTCTCTTAGACTCTTACGGACTGGCATATACCAGTGTCTTGCCATTCTACACGGTTTACCCCAACGTATATCGCGATGACACCTGCCCATCCAGCGGGCAGACTTCCACTCTAGCACGTGTGCTCCGGGTATGCGAGTCGAGTTACCCCAAGTTAAGCAAGGAGAACTGGGACTTGCATCTCCGTAGCTCCGCTCTAGACAAGCAAATCCTGGCTGTCCAGCATGCTCATGACCGGGCCCGTGGGCTAGACCTGCCAGTCCCGACGTGGGACTAGCCGGGGGCGTGACGAGTTTGCGTCCTCGCCAGACCTCCAATAGTTATTTCACTCGTCATCCTTGTCATTCTCGCTGCCACGCGCATGGAACGCCTCTCGAACATTATTGTCATCAAAATTTGGTGCAATGCCAATGTTGTATCTCGTTTACAGCTGCACCTCCCGTGACCATCCCTGCAGGGCAATGCGGATTTTCCAATTTCCGTCGGCAAAACGCGATCGACAGCGCCATGAAGTCTGGATTAGGGCTGCACTTTGTGACAGGAATGCATTGGCATATGCAGTTTACCTCTGTTTTTGTCATTACTGACTCATACAAGTAATCTCGACGAAGACGCAAATGTATGTTTGAGCTAGCAAAACAAATGATCTCTGAGCTCACGCAATCTGGTTGAGTGAAACGCGAAGTGTCTTTTTTTTCCTATCGTCTCCGTGTGTCTGTCGCTAGAACGCTGTCATTTCGGAACTTCACGCCGTGCACACTTGCAGCTTTATAAACGCTCAGCGAATGCTAGTGATGTCGGCGCAGTTATCGGTCGGAGCCAAGCTCACTGTCATTTCGGAACTTCATGCCGTGCACACTTGCAGCTTTATAAACGCTCAGCGAATGCTCGTGATGTCGGCGCAGTTATCGGTCGGAGCCAAGCTCACCTGCACTGCCGGGCTGACGTGGGGAACAGCGCGCACTGTGGAAGTAGCTGACAGCGCTAGTTAGGAATCGTTGCTAGCTGTCGTTTCATCATTCTTGTCGGCACTACATAATATTTACTTGTAGAAGGCTCATTTTCCTGTGCGGCATCTTCTGGAGTCAAGTGGCGCGTCTTATTGTGTAACTGACACCTTTCAGGGGCACCTTCACCGTCGCCCAGACATCTGGACTTCATACTGAAATATGTACTTGTTAATCTTTTTTGGGTGGCCGCTTCTCACCATCAAACAAATGTTATCGCTTAGTGCGGGACGCGCCCGCATGTATCGGAAGTTTCTGGAATGTTATGGATCGTTCTATCCACTGTCTGTTGTCACCGAACCTTGTGTAATCTTATTGCATGTATGCGCGACACAAATGGTGTACAACTTTCTGGAAGACACGTGGGCACCAGTGATTACTCCCAAACGTTCCATGGCTCATGTATAAAAGCTGACCCCGCTGACGCGCTTGACCCGCTGATCAGATTTCGACGATTGCCGACTGTGTTTGCCGCTATCGTTGTGCTTTAAGTGTAGCCTGTTCTTGTGGGCACAGGTTCAGCCAATAAAAGTTAATTTCGTCATGCACAGTACTTCTACTGTGTTCTTTGCGTTCACTACTACGTGACAATACCAACGCTGTTTGTTTACACCCACCAGTTCAAAAAAAGAAAAAAAAAAGGATGCGGTCAATTGCTTTGTTCGTACAGCGGCGCATTCTAAGAGGAAGACAGGCATCACCGACAGGTATCACCGATTTTGATGATTCTGACCATTTTTTATCATTTTTATAGATGTACACACACACTTTATGTAGGTAATTAACATATGCAACTTGGCATTCTGTTTGCCTCCCCACTGGCTGTGTATGTATGTACGCCTAGCACTATGGCACACCATAAAGCGATGCATGCAGTGGTGAAACGTGATATTCGCCCTAAGAACTACACCTCACGCCCTATTCGAGTCATGCATTTTTGTGCGCACTCATACTGTTTTATTACTTATTCACTTTACGCCACAGATGCAGCGGTTTCAGGCCAAGGGGAGTTTGTAAAGCGTGGTCGAAGCTCTTCTTCCGGCCGTTCGTCACGCTGAAGAAACCTCTGAGTACAAAGCATTCACCAGTGGGCTCCATGGCTAGCTGACGATGACAAAAATATGACAGCGCGTACACATTGCTTCGGTCTTGTCTTACATGCTGCTTGTTTGGTCGCAAGTCTCGCGTGGGGCGGCTGTCGCGGCGCCTGCCAAATTGTTTCTCGTGGCCGTGTCCGTCATCTTCGTCGGGGTGCCCGTGTGCATCGTCCACAAGAAACATGCAATATGCATGTATCAATATCATTAACATAGACTGTAAATAACCACGGCCCTAGGATGCTTCCCTGGGAAACACCGGCTTTTAATAATTATAGGGAAGTAATCCCGGTACCTGTGCCAACATACTGCATCCTATGTGATAGGTAAGAATTCAACAAGTCATGAGCAATGCCACAGACACCATACTTTTGTAATTTCGAAAGAAGAATAGAGTGATTTACAAGATCAAATGCCCATGAAAAGTTGACACAAACAACTATTACAATTTCTTTCTGGCTGAAGGCTTTCATTAAGAATTATTTTTGTCTTAAGAGTGCAGTCTCGGTCGGTAGATGTGTGAAACCATGTTGAAAGTCATGAAGTTTATCCTTGTTAAAGAATGGTAGGATTCTTGAATGCATGATCTTTTCTACGCCTTTAGAGAATATGGAAAGAATACAGATTGGATCGTTACTGGTAGAAATGTGCTCATTTTCGGTGCTCTTAGGTATTAGAATTTTAACTTGAGACATAGTAGTTACAGCATATACTGTGATACATAAAATTATATCCCGATCACTGGTGTTTTAAATCAATGCATAGCAGTAATAATTGCTTAGGCAATTTTTTATGAATTTTTATGTGAAACTTCAAAGAAGCACCTCAAGGAACATGAATGAAAGTAATAATCTGCTAGTTTTAGTATAAGTACTGATAGTAAAAAATATGAAACATACAAAATATACACCTGGTTCCTAGTTTCCAACCTTTGTAAGTAAGATAAAAATTATTATGAAGATTTGCTGGTGTCAATACTAAGCCATAGTGATGCCCATGCTATGCGAAAAAGCAGTAGCTTCGCAAATGTGAAAACTGGTAAGTTTTTATTGTACAGGGGACATTTGTGTTCTTACTTTTTGCAGCAGGCACCTGGTTTCTTTGTTACTGCATTCTTTAGGCAGGCGAAGCAATGGTTGTCAGGTCATGGAGCATACAGACGCCTCCTCATACTTGATTACTGTGTTTGATCAGTTTTCTGTGCAAGCAAGGTGGTCCAGCACACATTCAACTGGCGCTGGAGCCCCCACATGCTTTGCTCAGTTCCTGTACAGTGCTGTACAGTAATGTGGAGTGCTGCACAATATTGTACAGTAATGAACACCGCCTCTACACTTGCACAGGCAATGTTCAAAATGTAAGAAATCGGACAGCTAGTCAAGCTTTGGTCTAAGGTTAGTCTGAAATTGACTGCAAGCTCAGAAATTGCAAGCTCAGAATTGACTGCAAGCTGCAAGAAATCTAGCAATTATTTCCTGCTTCAGCTGCTGAGCCCGCACTGCTGCCTGCTTGTCACTCTTGAGTGCTCGCATTTAATTCGTGCTTTGTTGATGATGTTGGGCGATATCGAAAGCAACCCGGGGCTGGACTCCAATGCTTTACTAGTTGAATTGAAGAAGTTGTCCGCTGGACAGTCGCAATTAATCAGTCAGGTTCAAGACCTGAAAGTTCATTTATTGTCGACGGACAAAGCTATTGCTGATATGGGCAAATGCATGACTGATCTAGAGGGGCATTATCAAAATCTTGTCTCCCTGCGCTCTGACTTTGAAACCGTCAAGACGTCTACCGCTCAAGTGGCCACCGTGGTACACAGGCTTGAAACGCGTATTGATGACGCCGAGAACCAGTCACGACGCAATAATCTTATTTTTTATGGCCTCCCTGAATCAACTGGATCAGAGGCGTTTGCCCAGACCGAGCAACTTATCATCAAGCACTGCCACGATCATCTGAATATTAGTATCGAGTTGAAGGAAATTGAGCGCGCACATCGTCTCGGTCATCGCACAGATTCTAACCGCCACCGTCCTGTCATAGTAAAATTCACCTTCCATAAAACAAAAGAATTGATTCTTTCTAACGGCCGCAAGTTCAAAGGAACCAGCTTCAGCGTTGGAGAGGATTTCACTCGTTCTGTACAAAACGCTCGCAGGCACCTCATAACTTTCGCGAAAAGCAAATCATTACCTTTTTCTTTGCGATTCAAAACACCGCATATGGGCCATAAGCGCTACGTCTACGACGAGCAAACGCAGTCTGTCAAAGAAATAATACAGCAATTTTCCAGTCATAAAAATTTCTGCTACACTGTCAAGCCCAAATCTAACATATCATTGTCTGTAATCTTTGCCAACGCACGCAGTTTCCTTCCCAAAAGTTACGCTTTTTCCAACCTTGTTTTATCATCCAACAGTAATATAATGGTGATAACCGAAACGTGGCTAACAGAAGATATAACAGATACAGAAGTACTAGCCGACCTACCGGAATTTCATGTATACCGAAAGGATCGCAAAGGCATGCGGGGGGGCGGTGTACTGATTGCTGTGCACCAGCAGTTATCGTGCTCCGTAGCCAAAAACGTCACTTCTGATCTTGAAGTATTATGGCTAATTATTCACACTTCCCCCCATACTATCATTCTAGGTGTTTGCTACAGGCCTCCGAATAATATTCCAGATTTCTCATTTAAACTTAATAACAGTTTGAGTGACCTTAGTAATCAACACCCGCAAGCAGAAGTCCTCCTTTTTTGGTGATTTTAACTTTCCTCAAATAGACTGGAGCAATGACGTCCCCATAACTATGGGCAGTGAGCCTGCCAGAGATTTTGTGGATTTCTGCCTTAATTTCAATTTAACCCAACTTGTATCAGAACCTACACGCGTTGCACTGAGCACTTCTAGCATCTTAGATCTCATCCTAACCAGTAATCTGGAAAGCTTATCATCAATAGAATATCTACCTGAAGTCAGCGACCATAAAGTAATTCACGCCACATTTTCGTTTCAACCCGTGAAACGCCATTTAGTCAGCAAAACAATCCGCCTGAACAATAAAGGTAATTATGATGCAATTAATAATTCCTACGTTCGTGAGGTTATGTTCTACGTGCTCTATTAATGAAAACTGGTCAATATTTAAAAACAAACTAGGTGATCTCGTTGATAAGTTCATACAGAGAATAACATTCCGCGGAAATCGTAACAAGCCATGGTTCACTAAAACGCTTAAGCGACTTGAAAACAAAAAGAAACGTCTCTTCCGCTCAGCCAAACTAAACGGACACCCCTCTGCTTGGGAGAAATATTTTGTGGCCGAGGACGATTATCTGAGGGCTATACGGAAAGCTAAATTCTCCTTTTTCCACGATGAACTGCCTAAAATGCTTACAAACAGCCCTCGTCAATTTTGGCAAATAATAAACCCTCAGGAGGCGCGCATGATCAGCGTGTTAAATGCACATGGCGAAGTGGTCAGCGACAGCGAGTGTGCTGACATTTTTAACGCAGCCTTTTTCTCTGTATTTACAAACGAGACTTCAACTCCAGATCTTCCCACATCTACTAACATAACTGCGTGTATGTCGCCAATTATATTCTCGGCAGACGGAATCACTTCGATTATTGATAACATCAAGCTTTCATCGTCAGCAGGTGTAGATGATCTTAATTCCAAACTCTTAAAAAATATTAACCATGTATCTGCTGCGTACCTAACTTTGTTGTTTTCGCAGTCACTCTCTACAGGCACCTTACCATCTGACTGGAAAGTGGGCAAGGTCGTTCCACTCTTCAAATCAGGCAACAGAGACACCCCATTAAATTATCGTCCTATATCATTAACTAGTGTCCCCTGCAAAATCATGGAACACGTCATATACTCGCATATCATGAACTTTTTAGACTCAATCTGTTTTTTTCACCCTTGTCAGCACGGATTTCGAAAAGGTTACTCTTGCGAAACACAGCTGGCAATTTTCCTTCACAACCTGCATCTTAACCTTGACAATAACCTTCAGACTGACGCCATATTCCTGGATTTTGCAAAAGCATTTGACACAGTTCCTCATAAACGTTTGCTGCTAAAATTGTCTCAGTTAAATTTACACCCCAACGTACTAAAATGGATAGAAGCATTCTGGACTAACTGCTCTCAGTTTGTTTGTGTTAATAACCATTATTCTAGCAGACTCCCCGTAACATCAGGCGTCCCCCAGGAATCCGTCTTGGGACCACTTCTTTTTTTAATATACATTAACGATCTACCAACGCATGTATTATGTAACATTCGCATGTTTAATAATATTTGGGGTTTTATGTGCCAAAACCACTTTCTGATTATGAGGCACGCCGTAGTGGAGGACTCCGGAAATTTTGACCACCTGGGGTTCTTTAACGTGCACCTAAATCTAAGCACATGGCTGTTTTCGCATTTCGCCCCCATCGAAATGCGGCCGCCGTGGCCGGGATTCGATCCCGCGACCTCGTGCTCAGCAGCCCAACACCATAGCCACTGAGCAACCACGGCAGGTCATTCGCATGTTTGCAGATGATTGTGTAATCTACCGCAAAGTTACTAACACATCTGACCACACACTCATCCAGAACGATCTCAATAATGTACAAGAATGGTGTAATCGCCGGTTAATGAACCTTAATCCTAACAAATGTAAACTCATGTCTTTCACTCGCAGCCGTAACCCTCTCACATTTACCTATTCCATTGCTGATGTTCCAATAGAATCAGTACAATCATTCAAATACCTCGGTGTCATCCTATCTTGTGATCTGTCCTGGTGCTTGCACACTAACATAATCTCAGCTGCTAATAGATCACTGGGATTTCTTAGGTGACAACTGCGTCATACCCCACAACAAGTAAAAGCGTCGGCCTATAAATCATTTGTAAGATCGAAACTTGAATATGCATCTCCCATGTGGAATCCACATCAGATTTATATCATAAATGCACTTGAGGCTGTGCAAAATCGTGCTACTAGGTTCATTCAATCTTCATATTCATACGATATCAGCATTTCATCGATGAAAGCGCAATCTGGCTTGGAAACGCTTTTTTTCTGTCGACAGGTTGCCACCCTCTCTCTCTTCCGCTCATTTTTTTTCAGCTCCCCAAATCACCCACCATACATCACGCCCCGTTCATACATATCTCATCGCACCGGTCATCCGCTTCAAGTTGCACGCGCACATGCCCGCACCACTTTTCAAGCATCATTTTTTATTCGAGCATCAAGGGACTGGAACGGCCTTCCACATGCCATCGCAGCCATCACAAACCCATCTGCCTTTACTGAAGCTATTGTCACTCATACCTCAAGATGAACACCTGTTTCTAATGTTTATTTTATTAACCACCCCTTATGTAATACCCCTCTAATGGGGTTTTTAAGGTAATAAAGTGAAGTGAAGTGAAGAGAAGTTTACACGATGGCAAGGATTGCTCACAATAATTTGTACATACGCTCTCGACGCTCTGACAGACAAAAGCAACCCACAGTGAGGAAAATTAAGCTGCACTTGATAATGAACACAATTTTCAAAATAACACACACTCATGAGCAGCTACCATTGTTTGAGACATCATTAAAACAGCCTACAAGTCGGATCAAAAATATGGGAACCAGAGCAAAGCTTCCGTGTCCTCACTGCTGATGTTTAAAAATTATGTTTTAAATGAAATTTCTAGTCTTTCTTTATTTTTTTAAGAAGTTCTAGGAGCAGTAGAGGCTAGTTTCCACGATACCTCCAATAAAAGTAATTTTTTCAGACTCCCTAATTTGCATAAAATTGTGAAATTTGACAAATAACTATATTTCAGTTGTCATTTCAGACAGTGCATGATGTTGTAGCCGAAGAATTTCAACGAAAATGTTTAGCAATGTGCAGAAAAACTGTCAATCAAATTGATCGATTTCTATACGAGCACTAATGAAAGAGTTATTCGGCATAGAGTGTCCAGTAAATCTTAATCATGAACTAAAAATCGTTTGTTATATTCGTTAAGAACTTTTTGCATTACTATTGTGAAATTTTATATGCCTGTGTTTAAATTAAAATTAAGGAAAATTAAAATGATTTCGTCATACCCCTTACATGATAATTAGGTCTGACTATACTACACCCACAAACTCACGAGCTTCAACTAGTCAGGCAGCATGGATTCAAGTAGCACGCAATTAAAGGAAGTGTGGTGAACAAACCTGGGGGCCTGAAATCATTTCAGGCCGCAATCGACTGCGCCGACCACTGGCGTAGGCTACACCAGCACCCGAACGAGGATCCCATCGGGTGAAGCTGCCACTAGAACGACTTGAAGGCAGATTGTGGCCCAGATATGCAATTGTAGCAGCCGGATTGAAGAAACCAGTCTTTCCCGAAGCTGTGACGCCTTTCCACAGGGACCATGCATCAGGCCTGGAACAACGCAAGTACTACTTTGTGGAGTGGTTCTCGTGGTTGCAAAAGGTATGCATGGTGGTTGGCCCTTTCCATGTGCTCACGAGTTTTTGTACACAGTGCAACATCATATTAATTTTTTTTATGTTAACCTGCACCAACTATTATTACAGAAAAATTGAGCATAGGGCTTCCAACTATGTTCTTCCAAGAAGCCTATATTATTTAGTTTCACAAATTGAGTTCTTTAAAGAATATAGTTGGAAATCTGCACTCTATCCATGTGTCCCTGCGCGCAAATCCAGTGGCAACCCATCACAGTTCCCCAGATGCAGTGAGCATGAAACAAAGGGGTCTTTCTGTGCAATGCAATTGGAAAGTAATTCACATTTTGCTGTTTAAGACCAATAATATGGGGTCACCACCTTCAGCAAAGGACGAGTCTCAATATCTATGTGACCATGCAATCAGACTGCCTGTAAACTGCTCACATCATTGATGCTGCATTTACAGCAGCTGAAAAATGCCACTCATTCAAAACTAATTGCACTAACAACTGTATAAACTACAGTGATTTTGTCTGTAAAAACTACAGTGACTGTGCCAGGTAATTATAATGCACTTCTTTCTTATTGCAAAATAACATATGGTATTCACATGCCTTCCACCTACAGATACCCAATTGTATTTTTTTATATTCACATTTTTTATTCTTGAATTCATTCTTGAGTTCAAATTACTTTATTCAATATCATCACATGGTGCCAAATAAGCTTAATTCACCACATAAATAAATAACAAGGGCAAATTCTTGCCATATTTGTTGTTCTTGATTCATGTTGCAACCTCGTCAGTCCCCTCAACAATGTCTTTATGCTTCAGAGTACAATAAAGATTCCTTGATGGTTGCAGCAACTAGGACTCCTGACAGCAAAAAATGTGTTACTAGAAGCCAGAGAGGAGAGAAAACAGGGCAAGCTGGGACAGGTTCATGGCAGCACTAAAGGTGCTATGAAGATATTAGCCACAAGATTTTTGAGTGGTGCCCGCCCTCTTACACTGAAAAATTCAAGTCCGCTCGTCAAAATATTAGCTCCTGCTTTTACCTTATTCTCGTTTTGCTCGTTGTCTTGAATTTCCACCCATACCTTACTCGTGTTTTCCCTTGCCCTCTTGCACATGACAAGCTGCCATGTTGCGCACACACTCACTACGAGAAGGCAAGGAAACTTGACCCTTATGGCAAACCTGCTCTGCTTGAGTTGTTTTTGAAATGAGAGTCTGCAGGTGTGTAGAAAAGTCTATGCTGAATGTTCCAGAATATTATTTCCTGCAAAATCAAGGGAAGTTTCCGTCATCACCATGCTTAGTGTGGATTGCTCATTGCTGCTACGTTGTTGTGGCGTATTCAATGATTTGTCGGCCCTTTTTTGAAGATTAACTGCAGCATCTGACCTCCAGCTACTGTATCTGTGCTGTAATACTGTGTTTGTCTGTACAGAATGTGCCGTGTGTTTGGTTGCCCGCTCGGTTTGCCATAGACATTCAAATTTTGTTGCTGCCCAGCGAGTTGAGCATACCATGAAAGACGTTTGATGCCATTTTTAGGAAACTAGGTGGTTGCTACGGTGCGTTAATGCATGCACTCCTTTAACGGCGTTGCAGCAAAACGCGGTCTGGAATGTCTGATAGAAGGAAGGACAAAATTCATAGACAAAACAAAATTGCATAGCCTTGTGCTGTAGTGCTGACCTTCGCAAGATAATATTAATGAAACTTGATTATTTCGACCATGACACAGCACTACCCTGCATGTTAGTTGACTCAGCTTAGCCCTTTCATTGCTTTTGCCATTGGTTGCAAGCACATTTCACAGGCAATGTTTGTCCAGCAATGGGAATTTATGCTATCACATAACAAAAATAGGCAACAACCATTGCTCAGATGACCATTTCAATGTACTTTGTTCTGTAAGCATGTCATACGTAACTGAAAAAAAAAAAGAGAGAAGTTTAAATTTGCTGGTACTTGACTGAATAATTAGTTGGAATGCTAAATGCACAAGAAAAAAGAGGGAACCATACAATGGCACAATAAAATTTTCACAGTCTCTCATATATTTTTTTTTATATATGACATAATATTGTTATTCTTATGCTGATAAAGTGACATTTTCTAAGTGGTTTCTGGTAGTCTGAAAGTGCACTGAACAGAGATAGTGTAATGCCAACCAAAACAAACAAAATTTTTACCTTAGAAACTGGTAATAATATTTACTTGCAAGAAAGCGGTGCAGAGCATGCGTGATGATTGCAAAACATCATAGAGCATGGTGCAACTAAAGTTCAAGAGAAACTACATGTCAGCAAAATAATGTGATTTTTCTTGCCAGAAAAAGTTTTATACATGCGCCACCAAGTTACTAGGATTATGAGTGAAATGTAAAATTTATATTTAATTACAACGATGCTTAGACGACGCAAAATTATGCAAATGAGCCCTGCAATCGTGCTTCATTTCTAAAGCTGCATGGACTCATTTATTCGCTTGGTGCAATGTTTTATGACTGAGTCCTGAGATTGTGTCTTTGCCCGGGAGGCATGTGATTATATAAAAAAAAAGTTTTTTTTTATTATTATAACAACATTCAATTCTGGGATGTTACGAGCCAAAACCATTATATGATTATCAGGCACAGTGTAATGGACGACTATGGATTAACTTTGACCATCTGGGCTTCTTCAACGTGCACCTAAATCTAAGTACACATGATTGTTTGTGCCCCCATCAAAATGCGGCTACCGCAGCTGGGGTTGAATCAGCGACCTCGAGCTTAGCAGCACAATGCCATAGCCACTGGGCTAGCCCGTGCAGTGGTTATACGGAAGGTATATTAAATATATAACATTAGATGTCCACTTAATGCTGGCATTTATAAAATTAACAATAAGAAAAAACGCAGATGGTAATTTGTGAGCGCCATGCAAGGCAAGCACAAAGTCAGAACGGTAGTAAATGCGTGAAAATGAAGCTAATCAAACCAGAGCATAGCAGACAACAAAGGCAAATACCCCGGCTAACATCACTGGAGCATTGTTCGCAGTGCCATTTGAAGCACTGCCATCGGTCACCCACGTGGCTAATAGACAAAGGCAAGTGACAACACAAGTGAATGGTCAGCTGCAGATCTATCCTGGAAACCGGTTTAATATGTGTACTGCACTTTATGTGTGCCTGCAAAGCAACAAAGCAAATACGACAACTGAGCACAGTTGTGATCAATTTTATAGAAAAAAAGAAAGGTAACTAAACTAAAACC
Organism: Dermacentor variabilis; assembly: GCF_050947875.1. NCBI lineage: Eukaryota > Metazoa > Arthropoda > Arachnida > Ixodida > Ixodidae > Dermacentor > Dermacentor variabilis. The sequence continues at coordinate 9,835,691 of NC_134570.1, forward strand.
TTTAGTAAAACAGCAAGGCAGATGAGTATCGTGTAATGGCACAATCTGATACTTTGTTTTGTCAAAAAGTTATCGAAAGCTAAGTGATAGGCATGCCTTCAGTATATGATAAGCTTCACCTTTTGTCCGCACAAATTATGCAATACATCCACAGTCAAGGCAATGCACTGCATGCTCGTACGGCACCCTCCTCATCCTCTACACACCCAGGGCACAGCAGAGGGTTGCTGTAGGCAACAGCGGCAATGCAGGGCACGAGCTTGGTGCCAGGCATTTACAGTGCAGGCATCCCTCATCTGTGCTGCTTGCTCAATGCACTTGCAGCCTGCTGTGCATGTGCCATTTTCTTTGTTCTTGGCTGAAAAAACAATGTCAACAACACTCTGGGACCCCACCTGCTTCAACCTACGCAATCACAGATGGGACTCATGGTGCAACCACTACCATTTTTTGTCCTTTGCCATTATTGCCACTTTATCGTACCCCTTTACAGCAACTTTCAATTCTCGCATAAGCTTTTCACGCATCAAAGGCAGCACACGGTCTGGGTACCTAGTATCTCCGAGTATGTCAAGTTATTCTCATTTGCTGCCAGCCATCCTGTAGTCACATGACTTGACCATCACCAATCTAAAGTAAAAAGCTGCGATTCCATTTTTTTTTAATAACCATTGAATGGGCAGAGCTGAATCTTGGTAATAGTATTAAAGATTGAAGGTAGTGTTGCTACCACACGTTCTGCAGAAAGTCAGTTTTATTTTCTTTCCTTTTACTGGTGTTTTATGTGCTAAAACCACGGTACGATTATGAGGCATGCCATAGTATGGGACTCCGGATTAATTTTGCCATTACCATGTTAAATTTTACCCCCATTGAAATGCAGCGGCCACAGGAGGGATTTGATACAGTTTGCTTGGGCTTAGCAGTGCAACACCAAAGCCACTATGCTACCATGGTGGGTAGAAGATCAGCTTTCAACATAGATACTGTAACACACAAGGCAGGTATCACTGCAATGACTTCCACTTATAGTTGGAGTTGAAAAAAAGATTTTGCAGCAGGATATTCAGAAGGTGACATCCTCCAATAGTGAGGCCATATTATGATTAGTTAGATCGGTGTTTCAGGGCCCCTTAAGACATCTCCAAAAAAACATCACTTTTATAATATGCCAGTTTTAGTCATGTTTCTCACTGGTTTAGTAATTTTTTATTATATTCTTTTTCGGAAAAATCAATAGAAACTGTATGAAGTTGTCATGTTTGCTTCGTTGCCTTGCAGGCACATGTGCAGTATGATGTATATATATTAAACTCTTCTCTCGAATAAATCTGTAGTTGACAGCTCAGCACTTGCATAACTCGCCTTTGTCCTTACCTCTGCAGCATTTGATTACGAGGCACGTCGTAGTGGGGGACTCCGGATTAATTTTGACCACCAGGGGATCTTTAATGTACCCCCAATGCGCGAAACACGGGCATTCTTACATTTCGCCCCCATTGAAATGCGGCCGCTGCGGCCGGGGTTTGATCTCCCCACCTCATGCTTACCAGCGCAACACCATAGCCACTTAGCCCTCACAGCGGAAACCCCACACTATCAGTGTAGCCGTGAAGTAGAAGCCAGAGATACACAATACTGGGGAAACATACAGCGCTGCTTAAAAAGGTTAGTTTCAAGAAAAAAAAACTAAAAAATATTGCTGATTACAAATGGTACTTGCACATCTGACATGCTGTGAATTAATTAAAAAAGTTTGAGACAATCAGGTTGTCTCACCTTTTGTCCAGCACTGTAATCACATCGCCTGTTCGGTAGTATAAGGCATCTTTCTTCAGTTTGACTGAGCCTCCCATAGAAGTGTCTGGGCAGTCAGTGATAGCCTGCACTTGCTCCGGCTTACACTGAGAAGAAACGCAGAGTAAAAACACAAGAACAGGTGCCCCGCGCTTATTCAAGAGCATTTTTGCAGGAAACAAGCAAGGAAGGAGCTTGAGAGTCAGCATGTTTTTTTTTTTGCTAACTGCAAGCATTCAGTTTATAAAGCTTGTTCTAGAGGAACGTGGCACTAGCACCTGTACAGGTTTCTTGAGTAGCATGACTCAACTAGCATAACAGTAATGGGAAGTAACAGTGCTGCTCACCTGATGGCTTAGCATACATTGTAAGTATTGCTGTGTAAATGCCCTTTCTAGTGACAATAATGCCACAACACGCCACTACATGTATAACATTCCATGGCTATACCTTTTGTACACAGTTCAGAACTACAAGTGAGGAGCATGCTCTGAACCTAGAACTTGTAGCTGGGCTAGCTGGTAATTCATCTTAATATGTTGCTTCAGAGCAGTATAGCCACTTTAACAATAGATTTACAGACTTTGTCTGCTCAGCGACAAATTATTCAATTTAGCAACCAGCAACCTTTTTTTTTAGTGATGTTGCAGAACAGCTGACAACATTTCAGCAACTTTGAAGTTAGGAAATTTGCTTCATGCTTCTAGAATGCACTTGGTTACCTAAAAACTACATGTGAGTGGCTGATGACGGCAAAAAAGGACAGGGAGTATAGTTAGGTTAGCCAGTGTAAGCACTGGCTGGCTACTCTGTGCTGGGGAAAGCAACCGAAATTGGCTATATGCCACATAGGCTCTGTGACCATGCTGAAACTAGTATCCACAGTGTGCTCACAAGTGCATGTTCTTGTGTTTTTTATTCTTTACAAAACCGATTTGAATGGGTCTCAATGGTCTGGGTTCTCCACTTTCACTAAATACTAGGGGTGTGCGAATACACGAATAGTGAGCATTAAAATCATTTGATTAGCAATTCGAGCATCTACCGTTCAATCTTTAGAATATTCGGTACAGAAACGTGCACCATGCCGCATGCTGCGTGTGTTGTGGAGCCCCTTGTGATCGATGGCAAGCAAGCAAGCACCTCACTTCATTGTTTTCAGCACAAAATGAACGCCAAGCACACCGCGGATGGGCCGTACTGGCTGATGCGGCATCGGATTTTCTCTCTACAAGCGCTTCTGCCCGAATGCCACAATTGGCAGAATGGAGTGGCATTGGCCTGTTCCCCCTGTCTCGGTACAATTTTTTTCCAGGTCATCAGGGCCAATCGAAACAATAATGCGACACGGAACAGCAATAAAAGCAGCACATATTTCAGAAAGTGCAGAAACATGCGCGGAGATTGGGCCAATTAGCCGCCAAAAGGCACAAAAATCATACTGTATACCCAGCGACGAACTTAACACCATTTTCGCAGCTGTCAATCAAACGCAAACGCATGATCTAGGGACTCATTACTGATGAGCCAACCACACAAAAATATTAGCAGCAAGCTTTCCGAGAGGGCTTGTGGCCCATTCCCACCTCAGCAGCGACAAATTTTCACCACAGCCACGCCGCCTATGCCATTAGGCCTAACCAATGCTGCTCCATCTTGCGTCACCAGCTAAAGCTCCAATTTGGTGCCAAATCGACACAGTTCTATTCAGAGCAGCTGCATGACACTCTGAAAGCCAACAAACCACCTCACAAATGAAAGCGTGTACGGTTTGGAAACAAAGTTGTTTATGGCCGCCACCTTTGCAATGCGCCATACAGCGGCCTCTCATTTCTGAAGCCATTTGTAGACGCACATCAGTATCGTTCAGTAGCATCAAGCAACCAGTCACAAGACTACCTTTGGATTTACATGGTGGGCATTAAAGTGTAATGTGACTAGTGCCTTAACTGCCTGGCTGCATGCATTTGCGGGGCCAGAGAAGAGGGAGGGGGGGGCAGCATACAATTTTGCTGTGACCCTCCCTATTTCAGCGGCAAATTAAGCCAAACCTAACAATGAAAAGTCACCTGCTCTCTACCAATTGCACTGACCGTGGTCGACTTGCACAGTGCCTTGCTACGCGTGAAACAGTGATCGAGTCACCTGATGCACGGTCTGCCCTTTCTTAATTCTGTTGTGCAGATTGGCCTTACGATAACCCACCTGCCACAATGATAAAAAATCCCTTCTGTATTTTGGAGAAAAATTGAAGAGCAATACCTCCTATGCAATAAAAGATTGCCATAAAACACAGGTCCACAATTAACCCTTTCAGGGTTGATTTTTTTTATTGCAGAATACAATTCTTCTGAGGAATCTATTTCGAAAAAAATTTACCGTAATTTTTCCAGGGTGACCGTACGGAGAGAAAAAAATATTTTGCGTTGGTATGGTGCCCGTGGAATAAAACCCAAACCGACGCCCGTCAGTGCGCGTGCACCAATGCGCGAGCGGTAGTACATAGACGTGCCGGAGCAAACTAGCTCTAAAGCAAACCATGCAACAAAACCCGAGAGAGGGAGGTGTGAGAAAAAAATTCCCTGTATTCCCACATAGTGGCAGCGCATGCCAGGAAAGAAAAAGTTAGGAAATTGGCACGCTTTTTAAACGTACGGACGGCATCGTAAATATACGGCATTGACCATTTTGTCCTTGTTCGTGGTGGCGTATATATACGTCATTGAACTGAGAACCCTATTCGTCTTCAGTAGAACATAACGACAGAGGGAAAAAAGCACTTGATTCTATTCAATAGACATTCTATTGATAAATAAAATATTTTCCTAACCATCATGTACTAGAACTGACCTGTAATCAGTGCCTGCATACTATTTGTAGTTCCATTTAATAAGAGTAGACCATACTGTATATCTTGATTTCTGTATAGCCAAGTTACTGATAGCTTAATTATTACATTCTTATTATGCAATATGCTAGGAGACTCCAGAGATGTGCAGCACTGTCTTTTCTTACACAAAATGTGTAAGCATTCACTTTTGCGATAATCTTGCAATATCCTATATTTGATTTTATATTCATCTTTTATTTCTTGATTCGATTCAATATAGAATTAAATAGTATCTACAATTCGGTAATTGCAGACCCCCGCTAAATATCTTCGACTGGTGAACATTTAAAAATTTTATTGTGAGATTTAGAACACAGCAGCTGAATAACAAGATAGATCGACTTTAACAAGGCTTTTACGCAAGAGCAACTGGGCTTGTTCATACAAGACAGAACTAACTGCTTCTTTATCGCATAGATTGTGGACAAATCAGTACTGCAAAGAGCCTTCAGGTATAAAAAGGGGCAGAGGAATGGTAGTTGACCTGCATACAGGTCACATAATTGTCATTTCCGTATTAACATGCAACCTTGAACGTCGTGCAGAATTTTGCTATCCTTTCAGGAGCGCCAAGAACGAGAAAACTTTCAGAGATAATGTTGACCAAGTGCCTTTGCATTCTAGGGAAATTAAGTTGCTTGCATTCATTTGCATTGTGTGGTATTTCAAACCTGACAATCTGAAGGCAAATGCTTGAATTTTTGGTGTCATCAACTGTTATTATCCAAGTATTGCTGGTAAATTTGCTGTTAATTCCTTATTCACATGGATCCTAGACAAACATGAGACCTTTTAATAAATGATAAGCACCATGCTAGCGTATATTATAACCTATTTGTCAATATGCCTATTTTATGTAAAATTTTTTCATCAAATTTTTTCTTCTACTTTTTCATCTCACTTCAGTGACACATTGCAAAAAATTATGGCAACACTGCTTCAGAGCACAAAAGAACACACTCGGATGTACGCATGCACTCACTAGAGGCATTTTCATGCGTCTGGCCCACATGCCGGCCGGACGCATGTCTTGTCAGAAGCCCTGCAAGAGTTGCATGGAGCGTGGGCAGGTGTTTCCCTCTGCTCTATCTAGTTTTGCTATTCGGTGGTAGAAAGACTTATTTCGTTCCCCACCGACATGTTGTAAAGAAAATGATGAAAGAGTGACGGAAACAATGCAAGCGACCCGAGAACAGCACACCGAGCAGACGACAGTGACCTGGCCCATGAGCTCACCGCAGCCAATGGGCACATCTAAAACAGCCAGAGCTTCAGGATAAGGCGGCCGCAACACCGCCACCATTTCAGCATTTTTTGCATCATTCTTGGTGCTTGCCGTGGTGTCCACTGGACCAACTCCTCCATTTTTAGTGTGCTCTACTCACACACACTAACACCCACATAAACACCCCATGAAAGGACACCTCCCACTTTTTCACACAAGCACTGTTCGTGTGGGTGATTGTATGTATGCATATGTATGAGGGCTTTCTTTTTCACTCTGAAGCAACATACAAAGATGCTCTGAACTGCCACAAGGTTGCAAGGTTGGAAGTTTTGCATTGTAAACTCTTACTATCTGCTAACTCAATATAGCTAACTACTACCAATGGCAGTGCCACCACACTTGTGTGAGAATGTCGCATAAAAGAGTATACAAAATTTACAAAATACGTGAAATTTTGCACAGCTTTGTAGCAATAGCATAAATTGCCAAGATACAGGTAAACGGAAGGTGAAGTCAGCACAGACAAGAATAAAAGTAAGAGTCAGGAGAAGTGAATTTGTATGATAGCCTGCAAGTCAACGTATGACATTCCAAAAACTGCATTTCCCATCATTCCCATGCTGGTTTAACAACTACAATATTACGATTATCTTACCTGATCACATAAGAGGAAACAATTGAAACAAGCAAGGCTGCAATTTGTGCTGGCTGGCTTTATGTGGTTCAGTATAAATGAACTCTCTTGGAGCACAAAACAAGGGAAATGACTTCAAAAGGGATATATAAAAGAGAAACTAACAAGAGTTGACTTCAGAAAGCTTGCTGAAGCATCCAAAATGGTAATATAATTATCAAAAACGGTAATAGTATTGTGCATGCATGTGCATTCAGCCCCTTAATACGTGTTTCAAGCCAGAGAGAGAGAATGCACATGTTATACTCTTTCTTTTGACAATCATAAAGGTTATGACATGTCTATAAATCCATTGACACACCGCCAAACTCTCTGAAATGAAACAGTTAATGCTCTGCAATGCATATCCCATTCTAAACAGTTTCAAGTTGTGCTACAACAGACTGGGCGTATAGTAAATATGTCAAAATTGTGTTTACAAGAACCCTCGAATCACTCTGGCCAGGAAGAATAATGGCATTTAGATAATGCAGTAGAAAATTGTTCATGTTATGGAAAAAAACAACATAAACAATACTAACTGGGAAAACATACAATTTGAAGTCACTAAAGAATTTGACAGACTCCAACTGTAGTTGATATCTACATAATGCGAAGCGTTGCATGAATCGTTGCAGCACAAGATGCCGACATGCACCGGGCTGGTGGGGTTTGAGTGGCCCGATACACACATTGTCATTTTCGCACTGGCTTCGACAAGCCCTCCCTTACATTTGTACTCCTTGAATTCAGCCTGGGTCGGGTGCTCCTTTGAGAAAGGTACCGTATTTACTCGATTGTAACGAGAGTTTTTTTCATGATTTTCATTGCTTGAACTAGACCCTCGTGTTACATTCGAATAACACAAGAATGTATTTTAAAACAAATTTTCTAAATTTTGCATACTTTAACATAACGTTCAATCCATGGACAAGTCGACTGAAACCAATACAGTCAAACCTCGATATATCGACCAAGCATAAAGGGTCTATTCTGAAAGTAATGCGCATTTTCTGGGAAAAGTAGATTTATTGACCAGACCTGAACAAATGGTTAAAATTCTTCAAAATATTCTCTTTCTGCATCAATACACTTACGGAGATGTGTCTGCCATGCCTGGAAGGCACCCTGAAAGTCCTCGACGGGAATGTCTCTCAGGAATGCTGTAACATGCCTTTGGATGTTTTCCACTGTCTCCCAATGTTTCCTTTCAGCGCTCTCTTCAGTAGGGGAAACAAAAAAAAAGTCGCACGGAGCCAAGTCGGGATTGTAAGGGGGATGGGAGACCACCGGGGTGTTGCTCCAGGCTAGGAAGTTGGTAACGATGAAGTATGTGTGGCTGGGAGCATTGTCATGGTGGAGCTTGACCGTGTCTTTGATGTCAGCCCTCATGCGTGCCACCGGCGTTTCAATCTCTTCAGCACCCCCAGGTAAAAGGCCGAGTTGACAGTTTCTCCCTGAGGTACAAACTCAAAATGGAGAATTTCTAGGGCGTAAAAGAAGACAATGAGCATTGTTTTGATGTGAGACATGCTCATTTGCGCTTTCTTGGGCGGAGGGATGAGGGCGGAGGCACAGGTTCGCCCAATAAAAGCTAGTTTTGTATTCCACCGTACTGCTTCTTTCTTCACCGTCACTACCACGTGACATCTGGTGGAGGTGCTTTTCGTTCATGTACGGGACGCCCCCGACAAGCCGTGATCCCAGCCCAGACCGCAAACAGAACACCAACGTAGTCCCGGACCACCGAGCAAGCCGCCGTCTTCAACAGCTGCCCCCGGAGCACGGACTTCTATCTGAGAAGACCAAGATGATTGTGGCCAAGGCAGCCCCAATGGCAGCCCCAGCGTCCCCCATCGTGCTGCAGCAGCCCAGAGAACCACCGACGTTCCGCGGTTCCACATTTGAGGACCCGGAAACCTGGCTGGAAACGTATGAGAGGGTCGCTACGTTTAACAACTGGGCAAGCGACGACAAGCTACGACATGTCTATTTCGCATTGGAGGACGCCGCCAAGACGTGGTTCGAGAATCGAGAAGCCACCTTGACGACATGGGACCTCTTCCGAAGCGGCTTCCTGCAAACATTTCAAAGCGTCGTGCGAAAAGAGCGAGCCCAAGCTCTACTGGAGACAAGAGCGCAGCTGCCGAATGAGACGATCGCGATCTTCACTGAGGAAATGAGCCGTCTGTTCCGCCACGCTGACCCCGAAATGTCCGAGGAGAAGAAAGTACGTCTACTGATGCGTGGTGTAAAAGAGGAACTTTTCGCCGGTATGGTAAGAAGCCCACCAAAGACAGTCGACGAGTTTCTTCGTGAGGCGACGAGCATCGAGAAGACACTGGAATTGCGGAACCGGCAATTCGACCGACGCACCAAGCCAACAAGCTACTCCGGAATTCAATCAATGGCCACGGACGATCTATGCGAGACCATCAGGGCCATTGTGCGCAAAGAACTGCACAAGGTCTTGCCATCGTCGCAGCCTCAAGTGGCCTCGATCGCCGACATCGTGAAAGAAGAGGTGCACCAATCGCTAGGAGTTCCTGAACTGCAACCACAGTTACAGCAGCCCCAGCCAGAAGCGATGACATACGCCGCTGTCGCACGCCGTCCAGGTCCCCCCCCGCGACCACGTCAGGGCCCTGCAACGACGCAATTCCGTCGTCCACCGCCGCCGCCGCCAGCACACCCACCCGTCGCCCAGTGCACCTATGCGAGGAAGACGGACATTTGGCGCGCCCCCGACAACCGCCCGCTCTGCTACCACTGCGGCGAAGCCGGCCATGTGTACCGCCGATGCCCATACCGCGACCTGGGATTGCGAGGCTTCGCCGTCAACGCACAGCGCCTGAGGGAAGGTGAACGACCTTGTGACATCGACGACTACCTCACCGCTACTCAGTGGAGCACTCGACGACCATCGCGTTCGCCATCACCAGGCCGCTACCTGTCGCCGCAGCGCCGACCATACACTGGCCCAGTCCGGGGCCGGTCAGCGAGCCCATATCTGGAAAACTAAAAGCAGCAACCGATGGAGGTGCGGTTGCTGTTCGTCGAACTGACGAAGATCCTCCGCCGCCGACGAAGACGACGAAGAAACGATCTCGACGACATAACAATGACACGCCGCCGTCCCGACGAAGTCAGGAAGGCAAGACTACACCGACGAACAACGACTTGACGACGCGACGTTCCAACTTCAGTTCAACATGACGCAGCCGTGATCCGACGCCACGACCTAACCGCAATGCCAGACAAACAACCACCGACCTCGACGTGCTTCTCGACGGCCACGCAGTCACCGCCTTAGTAGACACAGGAGCCGATTACTCCGTCATGAGTGGACCCATCACCGCGCAGTTGAGGAAAGTTAAGACTGCATGGGAAGGCCCTCAAATTCGGACCGCTGGTGGACACCTGATTACGCCGACTGGGATCTGCACGGCAAGAATTACCGTTCATGACCGGACTTACCCTGCCACTTTCGTTATCCTCCAACAGTGTTCACGAGACGTCATTCTCGGCATGGACTTCCTGAATCAACATGGTGCAGTCATCGACCTGAAGTCGAAATCGATAACGCTGTCACAAGATCAAGCGATACCGCCGGAGAGCTGTCGTGGTCACCACGCCTTGAGTGTGCTCGAAGATCAAGTGAGCATCCCGCCGCGTTCCAGCATTATTATTTACGTCGGCACTGAAACACCCGCTGAATTAGAAGGCGTCATCGAGGGCGACCAACATTTACTGCTCGACCGTGAAATTTGCGTCGCAAGAGGGATCGCTCGACTCCACGGAGGGCAAGCGGAAGTTATGCTAACCAACTTCAGCCAAGAGTTCAAGCACGTCAACAAGGGCACGGCAATCGCATATATCGAGGAAATTGTGGAAACCAGCAATGCCTTTGTCCTCTCGGATTCAGCCGCATCTACCCCGATGAGCATTATCCCCGAACCTGACTTCGACGTGAATCCAAGTCTTCCTGTGAGTAAGCAGCAACAGATCAAAAGTCTTCTCAGACGATACAAAGACTGCTTTTCGACGTCATCGAGGATTCGACAAACACCAGTTCCAAAGCATCGCATAATAAACAAAGAAAGCGCTCGACCACTCCGCCAGAGCCCTTACCGAGTTTCGACGCGAGAATGTGAAGCTATTAGGCAACAAGTCGACGAAATGCTGCGCGACGACATCATCCAGCCATCGAAAAGCCCGTGGGCCTCTCCTGTAGTCCTGGTAAAGAAAAAGGACGGAACCCTACGCTTCTGCGTCGATTATTGTCGACTGAACAAGATCACGAAGAAGGATGTGTACCCCCTTCCACGGATAGACGACGCATTGGATCGGCTCTGCAATGCTAAATACTTGTCGTCGATGGGCCTCAAGTCTGGCTACTGGCAAATAGAAGTCGACGAGAGAGATCGCGAAAAGACTTGCCTTCATCACGCCAGACGGCCTCTACGAGTTCAAGGTCATGCCATTCGGACTATGCTCGGCGCCTGCAACGTTTCAGCGCGTCACGGACACGGTGTTAGCCGGACTGAAGTGGCAGACGTGCCTTGTTTACCTGGATGACGTCGTTGTCTTCGCCGGAAATTTCGACGATCAGCTTAGGCGGCTTGCGACAGTGTTAGAAGCCATCAAATCATCAGGGCTCACTCTGAAGCAAGGTTTCAGTACGGGCTAGTTGGTATTCCATGTTGTGGAATACTCTGAAGCTGGAAAAGTGCCGTTTCGCTTACGATGAGCTTTTGTTCCTAGGCCACGTGATCAGCAAATCAGGAGTACACCCCGACCCACAGAAGACAGCTGCCATCGCAAAGTTCCCGCAGCCAACTGACAAGAAGGCAGTGCGCAGATTCCTTGGCATGTGTGCCTACTATAGGCGCTTTGTCAAGGACTTTTCATGCATCGCGGAGCCGCTAACACATCTAACCAAATGTGATGTCACGTTCAAGTGGGAAACGCCTCAGGCCAAGGCATTTCAAGAACTCAAACGACGCATGCAGTCGCCGCCGGTACTTGCACACTTCGACGAGGACGCCGATACCGAAATCCACACTGACGCCAGTAGCCTAGGCCTCGGTGCCATCCTAGTCCAGAGGAAAGAAGGACTTGAAAGGGTGACATCGTATGCTAGCCGGTCGCTGTCAAAAGCGGAAAGCAACTATTTTACGACTGAAAAGGAATGCCTCGCCATTATTTGGGCTACAGCTAAATTCTGCCCTTACCTCTATGGCAGGCCATTCAAAGTCGTCAGTGACCATCACGCACTGTGTTGGCTAGCTAACTTAAAGGACCCTTCAGGACGGCTGGCGCGGTGGAGCCTCAGACTGCAAGAATATGACGTCACGGTAATATACAAGTCCGGAAGAAAACACTCCGACACCGACTGCTTATCGCGCGCCCCCATCGATCCCCCGGCGCAAGACGACGAGGACAACGACGCCTTCCTTGGGATAATAAGCGTGGAAGACTTCACTAAACAGCAACGAGCCGACCCGGAGCTAAAAGGCCTCGCCGAGTATTTGGAAGGGAACACCGACGTTGTCCCTAGGGCATTTAAGCGTGGGTTGTCTTCGTTCACGCTACAAAACAACCTGCTCGTGAAGAAGAACTTCTCACCAGTCCGCGCCAGCTACCTCCTTGTTGTACCGTCAGCGCTGCGTCCAGAAATACTGCACGCCCTACACGACGATCCAACCGCTGGGCACCTCGGATTCTCCCGGACGCTGTCGAGAATACAGGAAAGGCATTACTGGCCGCGTCTGACCGCCGACGTCGCCCGTTACGTCAAGACATGCCGAGACTGTCAACGATGCAAGACACCACCGACAAGGCCAGCAGGATTACTACAGCCGACCGAACCTCCTCGCCGACCATTACAGCAGATTGGGATGGATTTGTTAGGGCCGTTTCCGATATCAACATCCTGGAATAAGTGGATCGTCGTGGCGACGGACTATCTCACCCGTTTTGCTGAAACTAAAGCTCTACCAAAAGGCAGCGCAGCCGAAGTGGCGAAATTTTTCGTGGAGAACATCCTGCTGCGACATGGTGCCCCAGAAGTCCTCATCACCGACAGAGGAACGGCTTTTACAGCAGAGCTCACCCAAGCCATTCTGCAGTACAGCCAGACAAGCCACAGGAGGACAACTGCCTACCATCCGCAGACGAATGGTCTCACGGAGCGCCTGAACAAGACCCTCGCCGACATGCTAGCAATGCACGTCGACGTCGAACACAAGACGTGGGACGCGGTCCTGCCGTACGTAACCTTTGCGTACAACACGGCGGTGCAAGAAACAACACAGATCACGCCGTTTAAGCTGGTTTACGACAGGAACTCGACGACGACGCTTGACGCCATGCTGCCGCACGTAACTGACGAAGAGAATGTTGACGTCGCTAGCTATCTCCAGCGCGCCGAAGAAGCCAGACAGCTCGCCCACCTGCGAATCAAGAGCCAGCAGAGGACCGACAGCCGACACTACAACCTCCGACGACGCTTCGTCGAGTACCAACCTGGCGACCGTGTTTGGGTCTGGACCCCGATACGCCGACGAGGACTCAGTGAGAAACTACTCCGACGCTATTTCGGACCGTACAAGGTCATCCGACGTATTGGCGCTCTGGACTATGAGGTCGTGCCAGACGGCATTTCGCATTCACAGCGGCACCGCGCACGATCTGTGGTGCGCCTTAAACCCTTTTACGGACGCTGACAAACTTCGCCATTTTTGTTCTTTTCTTTGCTACGAGTGCTTTTGTTTATTACCTTCGTTTGTTTGCAGCATTGGGTCGATGCTTTTTAAGAGGGGGTATTGACACGTGTACTTATCTTTATCGGGCGACCATGTTTCGCCACTTAACAAATGTAATCGCACAGCGAGGGACGCGCCTGCACGTATCCGATGTTTCTGGAAAGTTATCGATGCTTCTACCCGGCTGTCTGTTGTCGCCGAACCTTGTGTTATCTGATTCCATCGCGTAACGCGAATGGTGTAGAACATTGTGGAAGGCACGCGGGTCCGAACGATTAGTCTGGAACATTCGACGACTGCTCTATAAAAGCCGACGCGCTTGACCCGCTGATCAGTTTTCCGACGATCGCCGACCGTGTTCGCCGCTATCGTTGTGCTATAAGTGTAGCCTGTTTTGTGGGCACAGGTTCACCCAATAAAAGCTAGTTTTGTATTCCACCGTACTGCTTCTTTCTTCACCGTCACTACCACGTGACAGTATTGAACTTGGCTATATCGAACTATTTCGCGATCACTGCCCTGTTCGATACATCGAGGTTCGACTGTACTTATTTTTTGTTGGAATAGACTCCACTTCCGAATGGTGTTAGGGTTACGGTGCGGCATTACCCTGCGTCCTTTCATGCTACGACTACTTTCATTTCGGAACGTTATGGCGATGTTAGGCGTTCGGCATGACGGCCGCTTCGAGAGACAAGTAATTTCGATGGCCGAGCAGCTGGAAAACGCTCATGGTTATATTGCGCTCAGTTTTACAAACACGATATTAAGGAAGGACAGGACGTGGACGGACGAAGCGCAACTCCGTTTGCGCTTCGTCCGTCCACGTCCTGTCCTTCCTTAATATCGTGTTTGTAAAACTGAGTGCAATATAACCATGAACGTTCACCAACTAGCCCCCTTCATTGCTTTACTAAATGGGAAACGCTGCCGTGGCTCGGCAGGTTGGTGTTAATGAGAACGATTTTCGAATGGTGGCACCAATGGGAGGCCTTTGTAAATGCACAGCTGGTCGGAAGGGCCTCATAGTGTCCTGGTACTGTCCCAGAATGAAATATTTGTGCGGCCTTTTACATGATTCCAGGAGGTGAGCTTCACCACAAACATAGATGCTCTCTCCACTTACCCCATCTAGCCTCTGCAAGTGAAATTCCTTCCCTGCGTTGTCCCATACTGGACCTCGAGGATCGTGTGATGCGCACGTCACGAGCCCCGCCTTAATTTTTTTTTTCTGCGCTTTTCTTGGCGCGGCACACTTCCGCTGACGGCGTTGCGTGTGAGCTGTTGCGATTGTCTTGTTTTGCGCAGCAAACGATTTTGCACGCTGTGCACAAGGACACCTGACTAGCGGTATAATAAGTCTGTGTTACACGAATACTGAGGCAGACACAAGCAAATCACAGAGCATGATCCTGCGCTGGAGCACAGTAGAAAATGACATAGTTTAGTTATCTGCGCGTGCGACTGGACGTCGTGGGAACAAGCAGACGAAACGGAAGTACATCTCTCTTGCTGCAGTGCGTAGTAAAACAAAAAGAGGCAGACGTTCGTTTTGTGTGTTTTATTATTTCTCTAAGCTGTCCCTAAGAAGTCATGTGTCACCACGAGCGACATCGCAGCACAAACACATGTATGTAGGTGCACTAGCACATGTACATCTTCCTCCAGCTTGGAGTATGGCGGCCTCGAGAAGAAGGGAAAACGGCGTTCGATTTGAAATTTCAGATCTTTCCGCTGCGCGTAGCGATATAATACTTTGCAAACATGATCATTATCACGCAATGTATGCTCTGTGATTGTCAGCTCAATATGGCCAGACCTGGGCCCTTTAAGAAATATTTCATCTCAAAGGAGCCTGATGGCACGACCACTTGATTCTCAGGTGATCACTTTCGAAAATAGTTTCGGAGACTTGACTCGCTTCAGCACCGCTCATAATTGGCACTGATAACAAGCTTGACACAGAGCCAGAAACAGTTGTCGGGGATGTTTTAGGTGCCGAGTCACGCGAAATTGATCGCCTGAGAATACCACCCAAGGCAAGCTCCGTCTCCTCCTCAGGAGATGACGATAAGTGAAGAGAATGTGTTACCGAATTGATTCCTTAAATAAAGGTGCCATTTCTCTTTCCATTCATCTCGCGTTACATTTGTGGTTTTATGTTTTTTTATCTCGCAGGCTGAAAAATCAACCTTCATGCTACAATTGTGGTCGCATCATATTCGATTAAATACAGTATATTAGCGGAAAATTTTGACGCACCCACTCAGTAGGAATCGTTGTGGCGCTGAAGGGGCCCGAGCAACCCAAGATGCATGCTGTTGTTTTACTATTGCATAGTATCTTAAGATGGCAACTGAAATGAAATTGAGCTGGTGGGCCAGGTTGGATAATAATGCTCATTTCGTGCCCGCTGCAGCACGGAACAGCACCATGTTCGGGCTATCGACAAAGGTTAGAGAATATGATATTTTCAAATATGAATCGAACATGCATAGTAAGCATCAAATATCAAATAGAATATAGAATAGTCAAACACAGGTGTACATATTTATAAAAGGAATAATTATATCAGTAAAATTAGGTATCACACTTGTACCGACTAGTGAGAAAAGAACAGCTTTCTATCACAGATAATAAGCATCAGTTTTAAACACAAGATCACAAATTGTCAATAACACAACTGCAAAAATAGTCTCTCAACGTCTTTAGAGCCTGGTTGCAAACAAGCTTTTCAAGAATGAATGGCGGCTGTATGATTATCATTCCAAAAATGCTAGATAACTAGTTGTTAAAAAGAAGATCCAAATTTCTGAAAAGAAGAGAAAAAAAAAGAGCTGCTGCAGAAATTGTGTGCCCTAGACGCATATAAAAGGGCTCATTCCAAATAGAACATCACTAATTGTAGCATAAAAGATAAAAATGCCACATGACTATACTGCAAGAAACACTAAATTACAGACTACAAGCACAAATCACTGGTTTTCATGTATCAGGTGTGTAAGGTATTTGAGGACCACTACTTGCTATCGCCATAAACATTACCATTCTCATTCCATCTTTCTAAGCACTTTACTTCATCCACACCAACTGCTCTGTCATCCATCCAGCCCATATATTCCAGGGTACCAGCTTTCAGTCTGACGTGGGAGATTACTCCGTAAGTTCGCATTGTCTTCTCCCACGCCGACCACATCGACTTGAAGATGGCCGCTTTCTTGAATGTTGAGAAATCCTTTGTTTTTGGTGTGAGACCAGAGATTTTGGTCAATAAAATCTGTGAAAAAGATAAATAGGCGCTGCCAGTGGTCAGATGCTATTCAGGTGGTTGAGATTCTCCAGCACGTGGAGGTCATGATGAGTGAGAATGCTGAGAAATTGATTATGGGCACTGCGAAGCGGCTTTGAGTGGCAGAGTTAATATTCAAGCACTCTATGCACGATTTCATTAGGCGCCACTCCAAGGTATCAGACTGTCTTACGCGACACGAGAATGTCTGGTTATGAGCTTCTGTAGTCACGTCACCCTTAATGTAGCTTCCTAGTTCCGAATATCTAAACCTGTACACTGCTATGCATGACAGGCATCATTGAGAACAAGACTAACAAGCAGCCACACAATAATAAAAACTCTATAAAGGCTGCTATTGTGGAGTCATCATTATGTCCTCTAAATACCTCGTAAACCCAGTATGACACCGTCGCAATACCGGAAACACCGTTTGCATTACCCATTTTGTTCCTACACTGCATGAAAAGCTTTTGTTGTTGTCCTAATAATCTGTGGTACTTTGTTTAGCAGACGGAGAGCAGTAACCATACTTTAACAGTCAGTAGTAGCAAAAGGCTTGATTAGCTTTGATATTTGTACGTACCGAATATTTCACTTTCGAATACAAAGAATTTGTGTGTAATATTCTATTCGTATTTGAAATTTTAAATATTAGCCCACCGCTAGTTATTGACTACAAAATGTGCACAGTATGTTTCCAACGGCACTACACCCCATGCGGTGTGAAACAGATAGGTGAAGACGCTTATCGCAATACGGTTCACAGCATTAGCTGTGAACACAGCCAATGCTGTGTTCACATTTTCATGTGAGAAAGGTGGGTGAGTTTTGTGGGTACGCTGTGGCAAAAGGCAGTTACTGTTCTCGATCGCGTGTGCCTTGCTCCTTTTCTTGTTTGCATGAGATCTCGTGGCCAGAAAACGTATGACACGATCGCAGTCTGGCGACGTATTGAACACTGGTGCGGAAATATTGTGTTTTCCAAGAATGTATGAACCGGCAAGAAAGAAGTGTAACTGTATTGGGTACTCTTTTGTGTTCTTGATACCGAACAATGTGACCAGGAAATAATATGAACATTTATTAAGGAGGTTCTAAAAAAAGGCAGCATAAACAAAATTTCTAGCTGAGGCAGAGATGCTTACAGTGCGTTTCTAAATTCAAGACTTCCACAGAGAACCACATCAGTGAAAAAAAGTAACAACTGAATAGGTAAGAAAGTAATTTGGGTTGCAGTGATGACTTTTATAGGGGTCACTTACATCAGGCAACATTTGAAGTATTTCAGAAAACCTTGGCCGCTTGTTTGGGTCGTGCTGCCAGCATTTTAGCATCAGTGTGTAGTAATCCTTAGGACAGCAGTCAGGCTGCTCCAGCCTCTGCAGATTTGGCTCGTCTATCGCTTCCAATATCTGTCAACACACAAAACACTAATGACTGTGCTGACTCTGACAAAGATAGGAGCCAGGAATAGGTTCTTATGCTCTGATAATAACCAAAAGACTTTTTGTCATGAATGTTTGAGAATAGCCAGGTACAAAAGCTGGGGAAGAAATAACATGAAGTGGAAGGTGCAAACAGCAAGTCACTAGGTGCTAATTATATGGCAGCTCCTACTATGTTAACACTGTGATAAACATGCATCCTCTGGTGGAACAAGCAGCAGCACTACTGCTACTGGAAAAATGAAAGCATTACCTCCAGCTGTATGAGTCAAACTCTTTAGCACAATGTAGCTGTTTGATGTTGGCCAGTACCTGAAATGAAAATGTGCTCACCTGTTGGCCAGTCAATGCAGCCCAGGGCTGAAATCCGTAGCTGAACATTTCCCACAAGGTTACACCATATGCCCACACATCAGATGCTGATGTGAATCGCAGGAAGTTAATACATTCTGGAGCACACCTGTTGAGAGATTGCATGAAAAGCCATACGGAAATGAACGTACAAAAACTATTTGAAGCTATCAGCATACTCTGCAATGAAGTTACCAATCTGCCAGCAAAGGGTTTATGCTTACCATGCAATTGGGAGCTTGAGATTAACATTGAAGTTTGTCTGGTAGTAGTCTTTGCCTACACCAAGTGCTCGAGAGAGGCCAAAGTCACTAATCTTTACCTGAAGAGGAAGAACAAAATTAGTGATTTCATTAATGCAGCTCTACCACTAGTACAGTAAAACCTCAATAATTCGAACTCAGTTCACTCGAAATTTCAGTTAATTTGAAGAATTCGAACTGTCCCACCATTTTCAATGCAAATTCTACCGGATAATTTGAACAGCCTGCGTAGATCTATCCGGACAATTTGAAGTTTCCAGCCGGCTGGAACGGCAGGAAAGAAGACAGAGGTTATTGAGGCATACGGGAAGACGCATTCATCAAAGAGATCAAGGATCCGTTTCCCAACATATATCCGGATGTCGAAGCCGCTTAAATGAAGTGCCTACAAAATGCAAATGTTACTCATCTTCCCGCGAGCGGCACTGACGTTCCTGTGAAAGGCTGATGAGCTGGCACTGCAGTTGGGCACTGCACTTCAAGTGAAGCAACGTTTGGTTCACCTGTTTTAAACGAAACCACTTTTCCTACCCAATGTTGTGTGGTGAAAGCGGCAGCACGGGCGCAAAGGTTGTTGAATGTGCACAATTTACATGAAGCAGCCTTATTTTATCAGATGATTCCTACTAAAACATTTGCTGCCAAGGAGACCACTGTCTCGGGAAGAAAGCAGCCCAAGGATATAATTACCATCCTATTCGTTGCGTACATGTCTGGAAGCAGCAAGCTTCCATTGCTTGTGGTCGGCAGAGCAGAAAAGCCCCGATGCTTCAAGGACGCGCATCTCCCTCCTAGAGATGCTGTCATTTGCAAACATAAGAAGGCCTGGATGACAGCTGCAATATTCTAGGAGTATGCGCGATTCCTTGACCATAAGTTCACTGCCAGAGGGTGGAAAGTTTTTGTTATCGATAACTGCCCAGTTTACGATGGCATCAAGAACCTGGAAGCCATCAAGATTGCCTTCCTCCCTGTAAACACAACTGCCATATCTCAGCCGATGGACCAGGGAGTGATACTGTAGACGAGGAAGAATTACTGCCACCACCTGTTGAAGCGGATTCTGCTCTGCTATGACAACCGCAAGCAGTATTCAATAGATCTCCTCAGTGCAATTTGCCCGATTGTCTGCACCTGGAAAGAGCTCAAGGCAAATATCATAAGGCGCTGCTTTGAACACGCTACATTTTGTAAACAATGTGGGGAGGACCAGTGTGACACTTACAGCTCTTCCTGCCTAGATGATAAGGGGGACTCGATGTGTACTCGGATCACCAACTCCAGCAGAGAAGATGGCGGCGAACTAGGCTTTGCGGAATATTCGAACATAGAAGCAGATGTTCAAACAACATATGCTGCTGTGGAAGATGAAATCATTGACAGTGTGCCAGTTGGCGATGATGGTGACGATAACAAACCGACCCGCGCACCTGCTTTAGCAGCGGCTATCCATTCCGTGAACATCATCCGCAGCTTTGTTGAGTGCAGCGGTGGTGATATAGATATGCTACATGTTGTGAGCAAACTGGAGAACATGGCACTTTTGGCAGCGAAGAACTACCATGCCAAGCAATTCTGCATCAGTGATTACTTCAGGCAATCTTTCGTGGATATGGAAAACAAATGCGATTTTTTTTCGCGGCAAGTTAATGCTTTTCATGTTTCTTTTGTTTTTTTCAGTTACCTTGAAAATCTACTTTGTTCAAAAAATTTTCAGTCTCTGGTGGCCTTTGAATTATCGAGGCTTTACTGTACAACACAATTGCATTTCTTTGACACATACAGCTGCAACTTGTTTTCAAATGACCCTCTCTCAAAAACAAGAAAGCTAAAAGTCATGGAATCCTTAAAGAAGAAAAGGAAAAGTATGGTGCTTACAGGGAAATTATCATTATACCTATTCTTTAGAATGAAGGCCATGGGCAACAGGCTACCAGTGAAAACAAAACCCAGCCTGGTCCGCAACCATAGTTTCTCACTTTTTTGCTTTATACTCAATCAAGTTCAACAGCTGACACGTTGCCTCTTATTTTACTCTCATTTACTTTGTCTGCAGTCCCCCCAAAAAGCATTTAACCAATGTTTCTACGTGCCACATTTACCCTATCAGTTGCTTCTTAGCATGCTTACTTCGCATACACATAAGTACGAGGGGCATTCGTTAAAGATTTCCCCTGACCCACTTCTATTTACCACAAGATGCTGAAACTGTGCATGTGTAATGATATATCTCTACTGGTAATGTGCCAATTTGCAACTCTGAACTGATAAAGGCCTTTCTTTTGCAAGTGCTGAAGTGGTGCGAGGTGTGATAACGGACCTAGTGAAATATAGAGCAGTCATGAAGTGCCTTTACTTCAAAGGCCGCACACCAAGAGAGATGTGCAATAAGATGAAAGAGGCTTATATGGAGGATTCCCCATCATATGATGTTGTAGTCAAGAACTGTTATCATGAATTCAAATGTGGTCGGACTTTGGTAGAAACGGCTCTAATTGCAAAGTGACTCTACTCCACTATCGATCAACACACGATCCAGCAAGCAGAGGCAACCACTTTAAAAAATCGTCTCGTAACCATTCGATGCATAGCACAAAATTTCAAAATCAATATGGGATCTGTGGAAAAAATCATTCAAGACCATCTTCATGTGTATAAATTATCCACTCGCTAAGTTCAATGGCTGCTCACACCTATCCAGAAGCAGGAACGAGTCGAATACCCTTACACTCTTTTGACGATGTGCCATGGAAACGAGGAGAAATTTTTAGAAAGACTGGTTACAAAGGATGAAAGCTGGGTCCATCACTGTAATCCGGAGTCAAATCAATATAATGGAAGCATCCAGGCTCACCAACTTCAAAGAAGGTACGTGCCCAACCCTTGGCAGGCAAGGTCATGCTCAGTCTTTTGGGACCAGCATGGTGTAGTCTTGATGGATTTCCCCGCAAAGGGTACCACAATTACTGGGGCCCCATACTATGCTTCACTACTGTAAAAATTGCTGGAGGCCATCAAAACCAAGAGACATGGCACATTTACCAAGAGTGTCTGCCTTCTGCAAGACGATGCCCACGTTCACAACTCGCATTTTACCTAGATGGAAGCCCTCTGCTGTGGGTTTGAAATTCTATCGCATCCACATATTCACTCGACCTCGCATTATCAGACTTCTACCTCTTTCCAACAGTGAAGCAATTTTATTGCAATAGAAATGGTCCAAAGGCGATATGGCCACGCACCACATGCTGTGTGTGTGCGTGAAAGCACGCAAGCGGAGTCAACAACCGCCGCTCAATCTGGCATGCGTGAGGTAGGAAGGTGGAGGGCAAACATGCAGTCTCCTGTTGCATGACAGGCTGTGGGGGGATGGGAGGAAGGGAGGGGGGGGTTGAACTCTGGCAGCAACTGCGTATTTCGTGACCAGGTGCAAGAGCAACTGACGATCGCGGCTCAATCTTGTGCACGAAAGGGAGGAAACTGAAGAGGCAGCGCACAAAGGGGGGGGGGGGGGGGTGCAGCTTCTAGTCCACCAGCAACTGCGTACTTTCCATGGTGGCGCACGGTAGTGCGCGCTGTATCTTGAAAGCGATCTGCAGATGGCTCATACCTTTGTGCATGAAATTTTCTTGCCACTGTTTACGTTGAAGCAATAGACAGCGCTGAGGCCACTTTGCTTGCTGCTGCTGCTGCACTTGCTAATGCCGGCGTTTTCACAGCGAGTGTCTGCAGTCATTGAGTGTGATGTGTTCATGTTTTCCTGTGCATGCTGCCACCAAGCTTGTTAATTCAGTTTGTAAGCAAATGTTTCCAAGCTTATACGGCCAATAAAACTACTATCCTTACTTCGTATAACTGTCTACGAATTTGCTATCACAATCAATGCTTCACCTTTTGGGTAAAACTGCAACTTTCTTTTAAGTGCAAGCATTTTGATGCGACCGTTTCCGAACTTACAACATTGATTTTGGAGCAACCTGTTGACTTCTACAAGCATAGTGTTTAATGTCGCAAAATGAGATGGGAGAATTGTGTGTGCCTAGGTGGCACTTATGTAGGGAACAACTAATAACTGTGCCTAGTTTCATTGCTCTCAGTCCACAGAAGGTGGGTCAGGGGTAATGTTTAATGAACACACCTCATACACTCACTAAGAGTTTCACTTAAGCATGCCTTGTTGCTCTTCTGAATGAATTGTTAGAAACCTTGTTCTTGGCAAAGACTAGGATGTTCCGTGCAGCCAGGTCCCTGTGGATGAGGCGCTTGCTCTCCAGATACTGCATGCCATCACAGATCTGCATGGCAAAGTCACAGAGTGCCATCACCGGGAAGCTGGGCCGCAGAGAAGCCTCCTTCAGGCACTCCAGCAGTGATCGCAGAGGTGCCAACTCGGTCACCTGCATTCCATCACCCGCAAGTCACGGTTACACAGATTGTGTCTGTTGTCATTCAGCAACACGTAAGGAATCTTGCTCACCAAGAAATGTAAAGCAAATAAACTGCAGCCAGATGTTTTTTAACAACTAATTGAATGGTTATCGCACAGGGTAAGTATGAAAATATAATAATATTTAAAAATTTTAATGTCCGGAATATGAAAAAAAAAAACTGCAAACAGGGCAAGTTGGACTAGATTCATTGTGAGAAAGGCATATTAGGGATTGGAACACCAGCATGGAAAGACCCTTGTATTTTTACGCTTAGTGTCATTGTTTTTGTTGTAACTTCAAAATGAACCTTCAGTAACAACCATATGAGGCGAAAAGACAGTTAAACAAAACAATAGTAAAAGAAGAAATACCAGCTGCTTGACAAAAAATTATGCGTAACCATGGACCATCAGAGCACACCTACATTGATCCTGCACCTGAATGAGTGCTTGAAAATTATGAAACAACCAACCAGGTACCAAGTTAGTGTCACAATACTAGGACATCTGCAAGCATTCCACTCACCAGCATGAGAGACACGGTGTCCAAAACAACCCCATAGAGCCGGACAATGTGTTCGTGGTCAATGGTGTGCATAATGACAGCTTCTTTGAGGAACTCCATGGGGTTGTTTTGCATTTGATCCTTGCTCAGACACTTGATGGCCACCTGGATCTGCAGATAAGAAGTACACGCTGTCAGTGCACGACTGCAATACGGACTGCTGCAGCTGCTCAGTATAAACTGACGGAAGGCCACCTTGGCACAAACACAAGAAAGGACCAGTGCAGTTCATGGGAGGTACATTACCAATGCTACAGGTGTCTGTCTTTGTGATCAGCGTTTCAGTAGTGAAACCACCAATCAAGAGGGTAAAGCAGCCAAGGGGATTTATTTTGCCTGGTGTCTGTCTGAGATGACTACTGCCTGTCTTATGCAACCTAAAAGTAAATTTCTATGCAAAAGGTAGCACAAGATGCTGAATTATCACTGCAACATGTCAGCTATATCAGCAATGACGTGCCAGATATGCAAAAACTGTCATTGACATGGCTGCTGGAACAATTGAACAATCACAAAAAGTGGGAGCGCGTTGTTGCTTCAAAGGCTATTTTGGAGAATTTTTTGTAATACTCAGACTTTTGTCCCAAATTGACAAAATGAATAAGACCTGGATTTAAATGTAGGAGCTCTGTCCCACAATTTCACGCAATGAGTCTGCAAAAAAGTTGGAGAGGGTGTATCGGGACCACTCTCTCCACTCGAAAGGGCTCAGTTGACCTCTAGTAAGAACTGGATTGCTGTGAAAAGGCATAATTTTATGGATGCACTTTTATGCAACACATTTTTAGCCTTTGTCAAAGTGGAGATTGACAGACATAAAAAAAGATTGTTATAAAATTTCTTGTGAGGAATGGTGCAGAAATTCATCAAATATTGCAAAGGGCCTATGGAGAGGATGCACTAAAGAAATTACTGCATTAAAGTGGGTCCATTTTCAGGAGGGTTGTGAATACCCCAAAAATGATACAGGATTAGGACACCCCTCCACCTAATACAAAGATGAAAACATTGATTATGCGCATTCTCTTGTGCCCAGTGAGAGTCAAACAAGTGTTAGTATGATATCAGAAGTGCTTGGTTTAGGAAAGTCACATGTTCACTGGATATTTACTGAAAATTTGAAAATGAAAACTGGTTGTGCCAAGATGGTGCTGAAACTGCTGACTCCTGAGCAGAAGTTGCAACAAAATATATTGTCACGGTGCCACGAGAGGGACAAAGACGACAATCACCAACAAGATGACAGAGACAATGTAGTGGGGCTAACCTAATATTCGGCCATGCTGATTGTACCGGCCATATCTTCTGCAGAGTAAACAAGTTCTCATTTAACCTTATATCTCTGCACGTTCCATTTTTCGTGGAGGTTTGCATTGATTAGAAAACTTCAGATGACAGCGATAAATTTTAGCGAAGGGTCGTCACCTGCAACAAAACTTGGATTTATGAATACAAAATCCAGCTGAAGTCACAGAGCAAGGTGTGGAATAAGTTAGATGAGCAGAGACCAAAAAAGCCTGGACAAAGAAAAAAATTGGTCATGTTGGGTGTGTTTTTAGACTGCCATGGAATAATTGTGCACCATTCATTTGTGCCTGAAGGTCAAAATGTCAATGCAGCTTTCTATTTGGAGGTCTTGAAGTGACAGAGATTGTGTCCACTGTATGTGCCCAAAGATGCTGGCAGAGGGGTGTTGGAATATGCAGATCTGAACCACGATAATGCCCATGCACACTCTGTATTGATATTAGGCAATTTTTTCCCATGTAATTTTGTCCTTGTGCTGGAACACCCTCCCCACTTGCTAGATTTAGCCCCCTGCAACTTCTTCAAGCAAAGCTTTCTTTGCCTCTTCCGCCACTTCTGCTGCCGGTGCTGCTGCTTTGCATGACATGTAGGGGGGGGGGGGGGGTTCATAGCGTGTATATAATTGCAGGAGCGTGGCAGAGAGGATAGGCGATATGAGAAACTCGTTTGACCCTTTGCACTGCGTGGCATATCCACAATGCCCTATGGAGCTCCCTGGGCATCACCCCAATGCCTTCTTGACAGCTGTAATTATCCGCGACCCCCTTCAGAAGCATTGCAGAAACTGTAGCGCTTACCCTTTTACTAACGTGGAACCGTCCAGAGGGGAAGTAGTATATAGAATGGTAGAGAGGAGCGGGGAGAAAAGGCAGAGAATGGGTAGAACCAATGCAGCCACGGAACTCTTAGCACTCGAATACATATATAGGGGGTGGGGGGAGAGGGAAAAGGCGACCTGAGAAGGCGAGGAAATGCTGTACAATGCAAGTGCCCCTGAAGCACCCCAGCTACTACTAGACATGACAGCGGTTGCGGACAAATTGGAGAAATTCATGTTCAAGGTCTAGTAGAGTATGTTTCTGATATTTCTGAAAAATAAGCACCATGCAAATTTGTCAAGTGGACAAATGATGCATGGTGTGCAGACTCCAAGCCACATTAAGGGGGGAGGCTACCCTTGGATACCAACTTTTTTGTTTATTGAGATATCTTAATGAAATTTTCAGGAGAGACACGTAGCAAAAGTAAGACTCGTGCACATGGTTTTCTCATTCCAGGCCTGGAGAATTTTCAAAAGGTGTTGCAAATGTGAAATTCACTATGACGATTCCCAGATGGATACCTCAGGGCAAGATTTAAAATTTCCTTGCTGAAAAATTTTAGCAGACCATCGAATTTAGTGTTGGCGACTAATATTTTATCAATCAAATTTTGATTAGATATCCCAAATCACAGACACAATATATGAGGGCTTGCCTTGCCCTCAGAAATTTATTCAGATACACAATAAAAAAACTTCTGGAAATTTGATGAGCGGTTACGGAGATATGGCTGGAACAAGCAGCCTCACCAGCCAACAAAGTGATCTTGAGAAAATGGGCTTTGAAAGTTTTGAGCACATATATTGGTCTAAAATGACCCTGCAGCGTAAGTGGACATGTCCTTAGAGGCACTCTCTTCTTTTGCTGCCTTTCCACCTTCTCTTTCGAACGTTTCTTGGCCTTTTTCAAGTGCAGAGAATCTTTCTTGGCTGCCCATTAAATGGCCAGGTGGCCAGGTGTTAGCCCCACTGATGAACATAGCTCTTGGATGGCCCTGTGGCAGCCAGCATTACATTTTAAACTGCCTCATGCAGTGCTGTCTCCACAGCAATCAGTGACGCATGCTGCTCTTTGGGCATCAGGGACCACAGCACAGAGAGAAATGATTCTGATGCATTCTGCGTCTTTGCTCCCAGGCAGCGGTGCAGAAGAGAAGCCTGTGAGAGGTGCTCATAAACAGGTAGCAGTGCTTTTGCAACATAGCCTGGAAGATTGTACCGATGGTTCAGAGGTGGCACACCATCACTCTTGCTGGCGTTATGACGACACCACGAGTCTGCATCCTCAGGGCACAAGTCGTGGTGAGGATCCTCGTCCGTTGACGTCACGTGGTGGTACAATGCCATCATTGCACGCTGCATTGCAGCCACATCGTTGGAATTGTTCCGTAGGGCCCAGCCATAATAGTCAGTCAACTTGTCAATGAGGGCCTTCGTCAGCCTGCCCTTGCCTCCTAAAGACTTGTCCCTTTTCAGTACAATGTTGCGCAGTGCTGTCCCCATCCTCTTCTGGACTTGGTTCAGGCATTCCTCGTTCAAAATGGGGACCAGTACATAAACATTTTCTTGTACAAGGGCAGAGAAGGCGGCACTATCTCCGTCAGACACGAGCGTTGTGTAACGAAAGCTGTGCTTTGGCACGGAACGAGAGAAAAGGATGACAGCTGCCTCAACCCCCATCCTCCCAGACTTGGAGTCGGTGTTTTTCTGGCACACATGATCCTCCTGCCAGCTTGCATAGCCTGGACCTCCAGGCTTTGGTCTTACTTGGCAACCAAGGCACTGGTTCAATAAAACAATGGTGTCCAAGATGAGGCCCATATGACATTCAATTATTGCACCAACTTCAACATGGGATGTGTGGCCATGCTTGTGCCATGTTCCATCAAAGATTAGTGTGATTTCCCCGCTGAAATATGGATCTATTCTTTTGTAGGTGGTTTTCACAGCAGAAGCAGATTCTGCATAGAACTTGTCTATGCACTGTGTCTGCGGTTCCCTGAATTTCTTCAAGTGCTTCTGAAAAGTTTTATGATGCAGGTCACGATGGGACACGTTCATCACTGCCCGAAAGTCACTGAGGGCTGTTTGTCCCTTCCCTATCTGTTCTGTTGCCACAATGGTTCTTAAATTCACGTCAAAGGCCATCGAGTCATCCTGACGAGCAGAGCTCCATGAGATTGCAACTACTCCACAATGTAAACATAGCAGCTCAAGCTTTGTTGCAAGTCCAAGTTGGGTGCCTCCTTGATCCTTCATCCCAGTCACGAAGCACTGCTGGCATGGGGTCCCGGATAGCATGTCACCTAGGGCATCCATTTGCACAAGGATAAATTTTTTGCCTCCACTTCTAGCGGTGGCAGCTTCAGGATCACGCTCTATTGCTTGAAATTTTCAGTCCATCGCTGAAATAGTGCCAAGTTCTCGTTGCACAGCAGCGTGTTTTTTATACGCTGTCTCTTTATCCTCACACATCAGGAAACTTGTTTTCAAGTGCACAGTGGATGACGTGATTGCACTGTCCAAGACAGATGAAAGAGAAGCTGTGGAAGCCACTGTCGATGAGCACAAGACACCAGGCGCACTCGTCACGATAAATTCTTGTGCCAGTGGAGCAGGAGTCACGTTGCTAGAAGTGTCGATGCAACCACGCTCTTGCATAGATGAAGCAGAAGCTGCCCCACAGGAATCATCGGTGCAATAATCGTCAGCGTGCAGGCGAGCTTCGTTATGCGGGCGAGTTTCATAGAACGCTTCCTTGCACCGAACGCATGTAGCATCTTGAGTTTCTTTCGGCGCATTGTGGCCGACCGCACAACAATCGGCAACCATGGTCTTGTAAGGACGGTTGAAAATCGTCTCATAAAGACAGCAGAAACTTGGAGAATATGTGAATGGCTGCAAAGATAGACTACAGCAAGCAGAACACACTAAGGGCGCCAGCGATGGAGGAGCCGAAGCAGACGACAGCCGGACGCATTATGCAGGAGACCACTACATCATCGCACACAGCAGCCAATGGGAGTCGCGGGCTTTCCCTTATCCTTGCGGAGCACGCTCTGCACAATCTCAGCTTCCCGTCTCAGCCTCTGGAAACATGAAAGCTCTGACAAGCCCTCCAATCATGAGCGATTTACACCTCTCCTGCGCTACCGCTGCCACCGCAGTTGGCAGAGAAGAAAAAGCACAAGCATGAGCAAAACAACACCAAAATGGCGGTGCTTGGGGGAGCGGTGGAGAGATGGTGTTCGCGCCAAGAAGGGTATTTCGAGTGCTCGCTCACCACTAGACGGCTGCCGCGGCTCGTTATAAACTTTATTTGAAATAGTTTCACGATGAATTAGATGTTGATATTTACAGAAATGGTAGTTTATAAGACATACTGCCCGAATATGTGGTTTTCCAAAATCGACTTTTTAGAAATTTTTCGGTTTTCAAAGGCCGCGTCCCCCCTTAAGGCACCGTAGCATCTAGGCAACATCACAGCACCGTATAGTCTAGGCATCGCACTTCAATTCAACACTTCTGTGCCTGCCGTGGTAGCTTTGCAGCTATGACATTGCCCGAGGTTGCACGTTCGATCCTGACCGCAGCAGCCACATTTCTGTAGTATTAATCCGTAGTATGCCACTATGGCGAGCCTCAAAAGCCAATTGTAGTTTTGGCATGTACAGTGCCATTATTCAAGTGAAGTTTAACACTTTTGCCTCGATGCAATGTGACGTGTGAGCCAATGAGAATACTGACATGTGTACTTATCTTTACCTGGCGACCACGTTTCGCCGCCTAACAAATGTTATCGCACAGCGCAGGACGCGCCTGCATTTATCCGAAGTTTCTGGAAAGTTATCAATGTTTCTATCCGCTGTCTGTTGTCGCCGAACCTTATGTTATCTGATTTCATCACCTGACGTGAATGGTGTAGAACTTTGTGGAAGGCACGCGGGTCCGAACGATTAGTCTGGAACATTCGACGACTGCTCTATAAAAGCCGATGCGCCTGATCCGCTGTTCAGATTTCCGACGATCGCTGACCGTGTTCGCCGCTATCGTGCTATAAGTGTAGCCTGTTTTTGTGGGCACAGGTTCGCCCAATAAAAGCTAGTTTTGTATTCCATCGTATTGCTGCTTTCTTCACCGTCACTGCCACGTGACAATACTAACGTTCTCGGAGGCTATGAACAATGGTGCACAACAACGCCTCAAGCAAACACGTCTCGCTGTGTGTTCTGTGTACTATGAAGACAAACAGCACTGGTGCATGCAAGGTAACATTTACCATCAACTCGCCACTCTCGTATTTCACTAAATGCTGAAGAAATGAAACATTCGCCGTCAACATCACTGCTAATTATCATCAATCAAAGCAAACAGCACAGAAAGCTTTGCTTACATCATTCCCACGGTGTGTGGGGATCTACATAATTTTTTTTTAATTCTCAAATGCAAATTGGTGCTATGGGGCTGGCATTTCAGAGACGTGATATCAATTCAAAAAGAAATACACTGTGGCTGAAGCACTCAATAGAAGACTTCCAAGGGTGTTTTTAGCAATAGAAAAAGAGGCGCGACCAGTGTATTGTGGCTAATGGGGAGTATTTTGAAAGTGAACACATTGATATATCAGAAAGTTCGTATTAAAATGTAGTGCACAAACTTTTAGGACAGACCTCATATGCCCTGGAGACTAGCAAACAGTCTCTCTACCCAATATCCAAAAATTTGAGTTGCAGATGACCGTCGTCCTTGTGGCACACCTCGAAATGGTTTAAACACCACACATTACTATGCAACAAAAAATTGAAATGTGAAATGAGCCAGAAATTATATGCATACTGCTTAAAAGAAATGTTCCTCTTGCAGTGTTTTTTCACTGAAAAGCTAGGCTTATCAGACGCTCTTAGTACAACGAACCACCTGTTGCCCTGAACTTTAAGCGCAGAACAGCACACCTCAGGGTATGTGGCCGGGACCAAAGGGACAGACATTATCCATGTGAGGCCATTCATCCAAACTGAAGACAAGCTGGCTGACTTAGTGCATTGTCCCTGCTTGAGATATTTTGAAGGGCAGACGAAGAAAATAATGTGCATGCCTGGTGCCTAGCCATTTCTAAATGGCCGTTAATAGACACCTATCTAACTCACCCTATCTCCATCTTCGTTGGTCCAGACCCCTTGCTGGACGACACCAAACTCGCCGACACCGAGCTCCTTGTTGATGACAATGCTGTCTGCAGGGATTATGTGCTTGCTGGGAACTCGAACCTGTGACGAGGAACCCTTGTCCGTGCTAGTGTCAAGCAACAGCACTGACGACTGGTCCATGTCATCTTTGGCTTTGGGGAGAATCATCTGCACAACATAAGAAATCATGTGTTTTATTATATTTGATTTGTGCACAAACACAAGTTCTACACACTGCAACGAGCAATGGCAACCATATGGCAAGCAGGGAAATGAGCTGCATTCAAGCACAAACACTTGTAACTATTTGAGACAGCAGCATCTTTGTTTTTTGGAAGTCTTTTATTCTGCTTTTCTTCTCTTGCATTTACCTGTGGACTTTTCTCTGTTTGGTTCTCAAGACAACCTTGGCAGTTCTTGGAGACCAGACTTTCCTGAAGCAAAAATTTTTTGCTTTTCATCTATGGCTACCAGTTCTTAAAAATTTACTTCACTTCAGAAATGGAAACCAACACAGTGCAAACACATCAGCAAGGAACAAGAAAACAAAAGAAACAAAGAAGCACATGATGTCAAAGAAGGAAGAAAGAAGGTAAGCATCTCCGTTATTGCAACCATTTTCTGTAAAAAGATATATCAGGTACAGTTACTTATCTGTGTGTGAGTTTACATGACAAAAAATAAAGCAATGTGAGAACTGAAAGCTTGAGGAGTTAGCAATGAGACAAGAAGTTGTTTAAGAAGTGCTGCCAGTTGCATTCTCATTGCCAACTGCATAGCCTCATTTCTATGCTTACAATTTTTCTGTGTTTATTTTTAGAAAAGATACACAAATGGTTTTCGGTGTTCACACATTTGTTTTTTTTCAGCAGGTTGTGCTGTGATTATGTAAAAAAGTGGTCATAACACTATCATTTTTTTAAGTTTCCATGACATGCATCAGTTATCATTGAAGATAGGGTCACAAGTGCAGAGGATAACATTTCCTGAATCCTGCCCTCCTGAATGGTAGGCCTTGTTAATTCCTTCAGCTAACCATGGCTGGCCTACTGCATAAAGCACTAAAAGTGCACAGTGAAAACAAAACTGTGACCACAACAAAAGGATTGCTACGTGATTCTAAGAGAATTTTGTTTGAATACATCAGTAGTTAAAGCTAAATATACACTTTCTTAAAAAGGCAACTCTGGCAACTTCTTTAGACATGTAGATAGGCTCAAAATTTTTATTGATTGTCCTAGGCCTCTGCATATGTGTGCCAAACAGCGTGACTGGGAGTTGCATATTTTTTCCACAACTTAATTTTAAATATTGTTGTGTGTACTCCCGATCTGTGCTCTCAGGTACATTATTTTTATTGGCCACTTTCATCCTCATGATTTCAGCATGGGAGCAGCAGCACTGACCATACATGCCTTTAATGCATGCAGAACTCTTACTGCCATGTTGTACTCATCTGCTATGGTAGCAACATGAATTTCCTAAAGCAATATTTTACTGGGACAGCAGTTAAAAGCTCGAGATTGGGTCCACCTTGTCTGTCTCATCTGTCCATCCATTTTTGTTGTGCTGACAACGACCGTTGTCATTGATGACACACAACAAGGATTTTTGTTGTTGTCAGGCCACCTTGTCATCCCCAGCTTTGCCACTGAGCCAGTGTAAGGAAAAAAGAACATTTCTCCCCAACCACCTCCACTGGGATTTGAACCCTTACCAGTGAAACAATGTGTACTTGGGGGTTGAGCCTACTAATCACTCAGATATCACCCAACAACACTGCTGGGCAATTAGTGCAAAGCTTTGCATTGCACACAGACTCGGAGAGCAGTCGCATCAGTGCACATATTTCGGAGGCAAGAATGAGAAATACAGTAGTGACTGAGAATTACATTATGTATATTGCATCGAAATGGTTTCTGACATGATGGTTTTGTGTTTGTGTGCAATTATTGTTGTCAACAGAGGTTCTACAGCTACCTTAAATATACACAAGAAAAGCAGGAAGATACCTATAAAGAAAGGGGTCAGACAGGGAGACACAATCTCTCCACTGCTATTTAATGCATGCTTAGAAGAAGTATTCAAGCTATTAAACAGGGAAGGCTTAGGAGTAAAGATCGACGACAAATATCTCAGCAACCTTCAGTTTGCTGATGACATTGTTCTAATCAGCAACAATGTAGACGTGTTACAACAAATGATTGAGGACCTTAACACAGAGAGTGTAAGAGTATGATTGAAGATTAATATGCAGAAGACAAAGATAATGATAAACAGCCAGGCAAAGGAACAAGAGTTTATGATCGACAGATGGTCTCTAGAGTCTGTGAAGGAGGATGTTTACCTAGGTCAATTAATCACAGGGAACTCTGATCATGAGAAGGAAATTCACAGAAGAATAAAAATGGGTTGGATCGCATACAGCAGACATTGCCAGCTCCTGACTGGAAGCTTACCATTATTATTGAAAAGGAAGGTGCACAATCAGTGCATTTTACCAGTGCTGACATATGGGGCAGAGACTTGCAGACTGACAAAGAAGCTTGAGAACAAGTTAAGGACTGCATAGAGAGTGATGGAATGAAGAATGCTAGGCATAATATTAAGAGACAAAAAGAGAGTGGTTAGATCAGAGAGCAAATGGGTATAGACAATATTCTAATTGACATCAAGAGAAAAAAAATGGAGCTGGGCAGCTCATGTAATGCGCAGGTTTCGGCACCCGAGTGGCGTCCGCAATGAAAAAAGTACCGTGCCAATTACTCCGCGTTCTGTTACGCGAGAAAGACAGAAACGTGAATGGTATGTTGCACTGCAGTTTCTTTTTTTTTTCTCTTCTTTTTTCTATCAGAGTACTTCCCGTAAATCTGAGTACAGGGCGCCTAATGGTGCCGATATATTTTATTTGTTTGAAGCGGCAAGCAGGACATTTACATGTTTTTTTCCGGCTGCGATTGCAAGACCTATTGATGAAAAACTATATACGCAAAAATACACACGAGGGATACATACTGCTTGAAGAACAAGAAAAAGACTTGCTCTCCAAAGGGAACCGCACAATAACATAGCAGAATGAAAGCTGACACTGCGGCCGCAATGCACGCGCAGTCACCGAGCAGCATTAAAAATCAATAAAATGAAATAAAGAAGAGAACGAAAGGCATCTATTCCTAAGGCATAAATACATCTCGTATCCAATTATGAACGCCATTTGGGCGGTCTGATCGTAAACAACAGCGCACGAAGCAGTACGAACGACCCTGCCGAGCAGAATCGCCAGCAGTTTCCAATGGCGCGACCCTGATGCGGCCCAATCCACTTCTACTGCAGCGCCACCACAGTATTTTTCGTCCTCGCGCGCCTCACCGCAAAGCACGCGCCGCCCCCGCCGCTCGACCCTCTCAACCGTATTCCAGTACGCTCTATTCCTGACCGAGGTAATCCCATGCTGGCCATAAATCATCCGCTTTGAGAACCGTTTTGACGAGGCCGTCGGCCCGTCTTTCTTAATCCCCCTACAGTACAACGCCGCGCCACTGCCGGAGCCGGGGTAGCGCATGCGCAGAACACCGCGCCGCTCCGTGGCGCCTGTCGTGGAACATCGAAACAAATCTTTCGCGCGCTTTCTCTGTCGGTAGCGATTGCGAACGCGGACCGGACTGTTGCTCACGATTCGGCGTCCGATCCGACGTGCGGCGCCACATGCTCCGGCATGCGGCATACGACGATTCGGGGCACACGGTGCGTGCATCCGAAGGATTGAGCGGCGCGTAAGCTCCGCCCAGATACAGCCCCCCAGCTTCACTTCATATCCACATCGAGAAACACAATCCAAACAACTCTGCACAACACTGCTTCGCTTTACGCGAATACTGTCGATAAAATTATGCCCCTGCGAGTGACGGAACCAGGGGGAGGACACTCCCCGGTTTCGGTG
Source organism: Dermacentor variabilis (assembly GCF_050947875.1). Classification (NCBI taxonomy): domain Eukaryota; kingdom Metazoa; phylum Arthropoda; class Arachnida; order Ixodida; family Ixodidae; genus Dermacentor; species Dermacentor variabilis. The sequence continues at coordinate 9,870,645 of NC_134570.1, forward strand.
GCACTAGAGTTACTGTATATGCTACCGCAAGTAACCTGCGGTAGCATATACAGTAACTCTAGGTGGCACAGGAAATTGGCGCCATCTCTGTAATGGGCGAACGCAAAAATCCGTTTCCCTTGCATGGCCTCGTAGATCGTCGCGCGCACGCGCGCCGATCCTGGTGGCCAAGCACTTCCCCCCGCTCACCTCCTCTCCCCACGCCCTCTCTCGTAACGCCCTCGTAACTGCCTACGCGCCCGCGCCGCCGTGCCGTCCCCGCCTGCCCGGCGGCTGCTTCCGCCACGTTAACGCTTTATTTTTGTTATCTACTGTCATCGAGATGCGTGCGCTGCTGTTCGTTGACCGACGTGGCTAGTTTCGTCAGTTCTGTGGTCATCGGTAGCTGTGTGCTTGTGCTCCGCGTGTGCTTGTGCTCCGCGATGTTTCACCCGTTTCGACTCGTACCGCTCGTGCATCGTGCAGTAGTGCACAAATACCTCAAAAACAAGTCCTGCAAGGTTGTTCCGGGTGCCTAAAGACAACAGGTGAGCGCTCAGACCCAAGGACATCAGAAGGCGCATGTACACGAACACAGCCCTGTCCATTTGTGTGCTCCATGAAGCTCCGGACGTCGTTGCGCCTTGATTGTACTACACTTGCCTCTTCCCGGTAAAGAAAGGTGACAAATAGATGTTCCTCCTCGTTGTCACCTGGTCTGTGACTTGTGTTTTTCTGTGCCAAGTCTCATTCTGCAACTTCACTAACTTGTCCAGCTTTCCATACCGCCCTCAGTGCTTTTTCTGTGTATCACGTTCTACAAACCTACTAACAGCTGAAATATTACTGTTAGTGTTTGTCTACTATCTCAGTAACCCCCCATGGGAAAACCGCGCGAACAACCTTCATGCGTAGGCATGATACGCTTTTTTTTCTTCTGGAAAGCATGAGCATTGCAAGTGTCCTACATGCAGATTTTTGCAGTTCGTGTTTATTATACAAAGGAGAGCCCAGTAGGTACGACTTAGCGCCTTAAGCGACGTAATTTTATTGCTAAGCATTGCATTCGGGTAGAAAGAAAAGTCGTGCTGGCTTGTTTTACCTAGTCTTTGATTGAGGAATAAGCCTTTCTGCGAATGTTTGCTATGTGCTGCTGCAAAAGCCGACTACCTTCTGTTCCCCTTGCCACCGTTACTCAAGTTGTGGTCAAGTGCAAAATAATGTGATAATGTGTGTTTCAGTTTTTAGTACAATGTTATTTTTTTTCTCCCATGTTTTTTTTTTCAGTTTGTTCAGCAGTAATGAACATGTCACGCATTTCACATACTCTCGTGCAGATTTATAAGAAAGCTTACTTTTGGTATGGCTCTCAAACAATGTTAGCATTTTATTCTATCTTTCAGGTATTTTGCGTGTCATTGTTTTTGCCATTACCAGTGAGTTTTCCCTTTTTATAGTTGTCATGACTATGTCATACACGTCGTCCAATTTTGTGCAATATCTTAGTGCACATATCAGGAGCTCGTCTACATTTAGGTCTTGAGGACGTTATATGAAAATCTTTATGTGTGTACATGAAACGGCCTTCACGTTTTCTAGCGCTTTCTTTTGTTATTTCACTATCTGTGAACTTTTGTCTTTAGTACTCTTGTATATGTCATGCACCTTTCACTTTTGCTCATTTTTTGAGCGTGTATCTCACCACGTTGTAAGAAAAATCTGTTTTCGGAAACAAAGTCAATAAAGCGAGACTAAACATCTGTTGTGTTGGAAGTCGAATTTTTTTTATGTCCCGGCACATGCTGGTATAAGTATGGGCAAGACTGCGTGCGTGCCAACGCATAGCCCACGGCGCACCACGCGCCAGCTCGCAAGCAATGCCAATGCGCGGCGTAGCGCGCGCATTGCTTGCGAGCTGGCGCGCTATACAAAAAAAAAAGAAAAATACGCACCGCTTACGGGTAAAAACAAAAAAAAAAGTGAGCGGCGCGCGCGCGGCATGGGGGAAAGGGAGTGGAGCGGGTCGGCATAATAAAAACGAAAAGAAAAACGTTTGGGAGAGGAGGTGCCGCGCGGCTGCTGTTGCTGTTGCCATGACAACGTAAACAATCATGTGCGCCGCCATTTTGCTTCTGCGTCGCCCATTGGTTAGGGCCGTAACTGAAGGGGACGTTGGCGCTAGCGTCGAAAGAGCGTCTGCTCGAAAACGGCCAATGGGAGCCATACGGAGTGTCCCCCCCCCCCTCCCCTGACGGAACACTTCACAACGGCGAGTTGTCTACTGACGGCTCCGCCAACAACCAGTGATCCAACGTGAGCTCGTCAAAGAGCGCTTATTTTTGCCAAAACAATTAACACTTTACATTTGGGTCGCCCGTAATTAAATACAATTCGTTTACTCGACGCCGTCGTTGCGAAGGGCAAACGTGCAAGCGAAGCGAGCAGCCTCGCTCGGACGGGCGGTGTGTGCTGTCTGCCCGCGAAATGCCCTCGCGTCACGGCTCCCGATCTCGCCAGTAGCTTGGTGCTAGTGTATTAGGCGCTGCTTTGCACAACAGGCACACGTTCGAGATAATTTTACTGAACTGGTAACTATTTCGTGTCGGAAACAAACTGCAGCAGGTAAGGAAAAAAAAAAAGACTGCAAGAAACCGGCCAGCCAGCGCCGCATCCGTGGAGGGAACGTCAGAGAACGTCACATGCCAGCCACGCTGTCATTGGCTGCGGCCAAACGACGGTGCGGTTGTCGGACGATGGAAATCTGCCCGGTTTGTCGCACGCCGGACGTCCGATCCGGCGCTTCGGCACAGCAAAACACCTCGATTCCGGCTGCCGTTCCGGTGCGTCGGACGCCGGATCGGACACCGAATCGGACCGTGTGTCGCGTGGTCTGCGTCGAAAGAGGAACAGGTCTCTCTACATAACAGACACGTAGCCGCTGCCACTCCTTTTCGTCGCTTCAACAGCTTTCAGTTCACGAGCATAGCGGTCCCTCAGCCGCTTCCATAGTTTCAGGCACTCTTCGACTGAAACAGGGAAAACAAGACAAACAAACAGGTGCTGAATGAATAGCATATCCAGAGACGTATACACATACGTGCGTAGCATTGAAGCTCCTGTTGAGAGGCCAGAATACATGCGTATCTGCTCCCGCGCGTTGTTTTCCCGCTCCGCATCCCAGTAGTCCATTCGTTTGGTGTCGTAGACACACGGGTGTCTACGACACCAGAAACTTTTCGATTTTGGAGACACAGAAACCTTTCGATTTTGGAGCCGCACAGGTCGGGCACGCTTTCTTGCGAAGAGGCCATCTCGTTCTGGCTCAGCCTGCCAAGTAGTCAGTCTCTACCTCGACGAGAGAGGGCGCTAGGCGCTAACTTGCTCTAAAAAGTAGCGCCATTCTTAGATCTTTCCGCCACCCCGCTCACCCTGGCGCGTCCTCCTCCACACCTCCTGTCGCCCCAGCCTCCTCCGCTCCCCCATTGGCCAATGTGTGTCACGTGGAAGCAGGCGCCGCGCTTTTGTATATTTTTTTCTTTCCAGCGCGGAGCAGGCGCCGCGCTTTTGTATGTTTTTTTCTTTCCAGCGCGCGCCGACCTCCATTGTTGGGCCTGCACGACGAAAGTACGGCAGGCGGACTGACGGAGTGCGTTAGCGTAACAGAATGTGCAGGGCCGAGAACTTAATTGCGATGCCATGCTGCTGCACCTTCGGTTGCCGCAACAGACAGAGCGAGGGCAAAAAGCTTTTTGCTTTGCCGTCCGGCGGGCGCAACGCAAAAAGAAGTGTGGATTCGCAGGATCGGGCGGGCTGACTTCGAGGAAGTGGCAAAGAACGCACGGCTACTCACAACCTCTTATTTTGAGCCTAGTTCACGCCTTCCGCTTCCAAAAAGTGTGTGTTCATGCTCTGCGTGGTTTTTTGCGCGTTGTTTGACTTCTTTTTTCGAATGTGTTCTCTTTGTTTCATGTAGTTTCGTCTTGCGCTGAAATGCACGCATCTGCAGCTGGCCTGTGACATAAAAGCGACTTTAGTCAGGGTGTGTTTTGAGCTCCACCAGAAGTTAGCACATTCTCGACGCTTTTGCAAGGCTCACTATGACTTACGATGCAGTCTTTTAGCTTCGAATGTACGCCCGCATGTATTGATTTGGTTTGTGGTGATTAACGTTTTTAACGTTCCGAAGCGACTAAAGCTAGGATGGAGGTCGTAGTGGATGGCTCCGGATAACTTTATCTAGCTCGCCTGGGGATGTTTAACGTGCACTTTGATCGTAGAGTCGTACGTGGGCCGGTAAATTCCTCGTTGGCGTTTCATAATACTCGCGTGCTAGCGCTGCTTTAGAAGTTGGCGCCTCGGCGCGATTGTATTTCTTTAATAAATTTTATTTACTAGTTGTAACAACTTGTCACTATTTCGTATTATTGACGGCGCCTCCAGGGCACCAAAGCGGCCACGGGAACACCTAAGCTAGAACCAGGGCTGGATGGGGCTCGCCGAAGCCTGTGCATAACTTTATCTAGCTCGCCTGGGGATGTTTAACGTGCACTTTGATCGTAGAGTCGTACGTGGGCCGGTAAATTCCTCATTGGCGTTTCATAATACTCGCGTGCTAGCGCTGCTTTAGAAGTTGGCGCCTCGGCGCGATTGTATTTCTTCAATAAATTTTATTTACTAGTTGTAACAACTTGTCACTATTTCGTATTATTGACGGCGCCTCCAGGGCACCAAAGCGGCCACGGGAACACCAAAGCTAGAACCGGGGCTGGATGGGGCTCGCCGAAGCCTGTGCATGCCAAGGGGGTATAAGATCGCGGACAGCCAATTTTGTATGCGAACACTCCCTGCGACGCCTGCATTAGTGTAATGTTACGTGCTATTCAGAGGCCTCCGTTAGCCATTACATGTGCGCTCCTGGAGCAGTACTTGTAAAAAAAAAAACAATATATCGTCACGATTACCAAAGCACCCCGCAATGAAAAAAACGGCCCTCTTGCCAGGAGTTGCTGACCGCACACAGCCGGAATCTCTCACGCGCCTACTGAACAAAAGTGTCCTGCAGGTACGTGAATGAACCTACGAAACCACGTACACATACTTTCACGCAGTCACCACCTGAAACTTAGGTAATTACGCGCGTGTTTGAGTACGCCGCGTGCTTGCGTCGTGTTTCAGCAACACGAACTCTCAACGTCGCGCGCTTTACGCCTTAAATAATGGTCATTTTCTCTATTTCTTCCGCAATTCCAACACGAAATTCTAAACGCCAGTTACCGACTGACGAAGAAAGATCTCGATTGAAAAAACTGCTCCGCAAGGCTCGAACGAACTTTTCTGCGGATTTCCTCCCGTAGAGTGTTAGCCGTCGTCTGCTACGGCAGGCCCACCACCGGCGGCGCCACCATCGAGGCCGCGCCGAGCGGAGGAGGAGGGAAGCGAATGGCGCTACTTTGGGAGATTGAGGGGTTTTAACTTGCTCCGGCGCGGTCGGCGCGAAATGCAGTCGGTTGCATTCGGCGCCGGACGACGTCCGAGCGCGCCGAATGCCGCCGGTCGCGTCGGCGCCAGATGCCGCCGGACTGTAGAGGGTCGTGTTTTCGCCAACGTAACGTCGCCATGACGAGCGCGCGCGCGCGTTACGTCGGAGTGTATAGGCGCCTACGCCTGACGCGGCGTAGCCGACCTGGCGTGACGTAGCGCAAACACCGCGCGCGCGCGCGCCTGGTCACATCGAAGTGTATCGGCGCCTTTAATCGCGCTAGCCGTGACCGGATGTTGTCGCGGGGTGAACGGCCGATCACAACATCTCCAAGATTCTGCTGTGTGCATGTCTGTGTGCTTTTGTATGTTCCGTAATATCATTTTAACACGTTACGCGTCGACTCAGGTTTGGTTACCTAACGTGCGCGGTAGAATTGGCAACAAGTCTTTTTTTTTATATTTGGGCGGTAAAATAACTACGCGTTACAATGCGGGACGCAGTAGAACAGTGCAAATGCGGTGCTTTGAATAGTCTCGGTGGTTCTGTTGGGTACAAACATGAAACGCAGATTATCGCATCAATATTGTAAAAGTGAAACTACTCAGAATCGCTCAAATGCTGCAGGGCGCCAGTCTCCAGTGACAGTTGATACTGAAGCTCCGACTACGCGGAAGACAGGTATGTCCGAAAACGAACAGGAAGCCACATTAACAATCGATATACACTACTGCCCGACCAAAACGGCGGACAACTTGCGTATTGTTTCAGCAGGGCACTAGTTTCTCTATCTATAATAACGACGGTTGTCACGTTTATTGCGAGAGGAAGGCAGTATAAAGCCAACAGGCAATGAAACCAAGGAAAGCCGAAACCTTATTAGCTGCGGTTGAAATTCAAATGTATTAGATAATGAAGAAAATGAAAGTGGACAGGAAGATAACTTGTGGGAGGCGAACCCACGCGTCCGTTGCATTACGAATTCTGACACGGCGACGGCCATCAATCCGGCCACTGTTTTGGGCGCGGTGGTGATATGTCTATAGTAGCACGGCCGTTGGATAAAAGGACACCGTGCTTGTGCTTTTATTCGGCGGCAGTGGTCATAGATGCACCCTTGGACTGTTAGCCAGCGCCAATCGGGGTCACGATGGACAGATGTGCAACATTCCAAGCCCGAAAGAAAGCACGCGAAATATGTAACTAGTAACGTGGCACTTTCCGTATTAGCGCGACACCGTGTCACAGAAATTCCGGCGTCGGCGGACTTGTCCGCGAGCGAAACCTTCCGCATACATTTAGGAATAAGTATATGTCACGCCTCGCTATATGACACGCGGTATATGCAGGTTATACCACCGCACCATTCTATCACTAAAGTTGCTCATACCTTGTCTTATATTCTTGACAAAGTTACTCTTCCGAATTATGAGAATGACAGAATACAAACGTCAAGAAATAAAACACCGATGGAGTATACCTTTTATGTTACATCTTCTCAGATTGAAATATTAAACGTGCGACAGAGTAACAGATGTGATTCTTGTGGCGCGGCTTTGGACCACCTCCGGGATCGCTTTGTGCTCTCCTTCGTACATAAGCGTAAGAAGCAATCAGGCATTTTGAATACTATTGCGTTCCACTCTTAAAGGCTAAGCTTAACGCCCGTATATATAGAAATACACCTTAATTTGAAGCTCATGCTTGACTTAATCTACATGACGCCTGGCGTGAACCTGCCCAGGACGCTCAGTACGCTTACTTTGGCGCGTTCGCAACAGGCGTCGTTTAGATCATGTGAAGCATTGGCTTCAAATTAGGATGCATTTCTCCAAATATTTTCGTAGGTTTACTCAGGCTTGCAAAAAACTTGTGCTCGCTACGTATTGAGCAACAGAAAGCTGGATCGGCAATTTTTCAGGATGGTCTACAATTTTCTCATTGACAATTCTGGTGTGATTACGATATTTGAGAAGTTGGTTAATTAATAACTAATTATGTACTTAGGCGACATACAAAAATAAACCGACCTGCTCCAAGCGACGGCAAACAATACCTTGGTTCTGTGTCCAGCTACGTGGCAGTTGCATATTTGAAAAAAAAAAAACAATTCTGGGGTTTTACGTGCCAAAACCACCACATGATTATGAGGCAAGCTGTAGTGCGGTGCTCCAAATCAATTTTATAAACATAGAGGTTTTTAACTTGCACTAAATGCCCGGGACACGGGCGTTTTTTGCCTTTGGCCCCATTGAATTGCGGCCGCCGAGTCCGGAATTCGATCTCGCGATCTCGGCCTTAGCAGCGCAACGCAACGCCAAATCCACTACGCCACGACGCCGGGTCGGCATATTTTCGAGCGCAGCTATTAGGCGCCCGTTCCTGTGTTTAGCGTCGATGGCCTTCGGCGTCGTCCCTCGGCGTAACCAAGCGAACGGGCACAGCGAAGGATGAAAGAGCGAACGCGGAGGTCAGCGGGGGATGAAAGGCGCCGATAGCGAAGAGAGCGCGAGGTGGGAAGCGGAGAAGGAGGGTGTAGCGGAACAATAAGGCGGAACGCGAAGGAGGTGGTATGGTGAAAGCATGAAAGGAATTGTGTAGTGTCGCGCAAGACGGGCTCTGTGACGACAACCGCTACGAGATGGCGCCAGGGTAGCGCGCCGGCTAACGTCCCTTGATGATTTGAACGTAGCGACACTCTTTGAACTCTGCCGCCGCCGCGCGACCTCCTCGCCCCTTGCGCCTTCCCCCGCGGCAACCAGTTTTGCCCCCGTTTTTCTGCACGACGATTGGTCTCCCTGCCATTGCCCTTGGAAACGAGCGGATCTTGAGTTTTGCTTGTGTTTTTCTTTTTCGTTCGCGCCATTTTTCTCCTGAGCACGGCTGGCTCGGCGCTTTAGCTCGGCGTAGCGAACGTTGTACGCTGTGTTTCCTGCTCTCTGTGCTAGCGCTATGCTGGGCTGTTGCGCATATAACTGCAAGCAAGAAGCCTGAAGATGGTTATGCTGTTTTTATGATACCACAAGGAAAGCGTGACGGCTTGTGCAGGAAGCGGTGGCTGCATGAAATTGGCCGAAAGAACTTTGTTCCGACAAAGAACAGCGTTGTTTGCGAGCTGAGGCGTTTCTTATAGCTCGTAGCAAAGCATCACGTTAAGCATCTGCAAAAAAGCTGCATTTTTTTTTTTCATTCTTCCGGCCTGCTCACCAACGTTTTTGTTGTTTAATATTCTTAATATGCTTAATATTCTGGGGCGGCTCCATCACCTCGTATGTCGCTAACTGTTGTTATTCAGTCGGAAGTGCAGCATTATAGATTCTGCTTTGCGCCCTCAAAAAATTAGTGGCAAGTATACCCGTGGTATTGCAGGTGATGAGCGTTAGATTGAGTTTTTTTTTTAAGTTTTAAGGCGAAAGCCTTTAGATCTCTATGTTTCAAGATCGCGTCGTAAACTGGAAGTATCACGTGAGCCAAGGAAGGCCGGAGATGACCGAAAGCATGTCCACCCCTGTATAAGAGAATGATTACCCAAGTTAATTAATGAATCATTAGTGATTGACATAAGGTCGATTAGGGAGGATTAAGGTTGATTAGAGTGTATTAAAGAAGACTAAGGTTGATTAGAGTGCATTAAGAAGGATCAAGATGCATGAATAAAGATTAAGCTGGGTGGAGGAGGACTAAGGTGAAGGGTTGATGAAATGGTATTAAGACCGATTAGGGTGGATTAGTGTGCACGAACCAGGATTAGAGGGATTAAGGTGGATAAATATTAAGGTCGAATAATCTGGATTAAGGTTAATTATGGTTGATAAAGGAGGATTAGGATGGATTAGTGTAGATTAAGGTGGATTAGGGACCATGGAGTGCGGTTAGACTTGATAGAAGTGGATTAGGGTGTATTAATGTAGACTGGGACTATTAAGCAGGATTCAGTTGTATTAAGGTGCATGAATAAGGATTAAGGTGGATGAAGGAGCATTAAGGTGGATTAAGGTGAATTCAGGTTCACTGAGTATTAAGACCGATTAGTCTACCATAATCCTCCTAATGCACATTAATGCACCGAATCCACTATCATCGACCTTAATCCTCCTTCATTCGCTTTAATCCACCATAATCCATGAAATACCTCCTTAGTGCACACTAATCAAGCTTCATCTACCTTAATCTACTCTAAGCCTCCTTTATGCACTTTAATCCTCCTTAATCAACCCTAATGCTCCCTCATTCACTTTAAGCTACCCTAATCCGCTATAACCGTCCTTAAGTCACCTTAATCCACCCGAATCTACATTCATCTACCTTAGTCCACCCTAATCCACCTTAATTCACCCTAATCCTCCTTCATTCACTTTAATTCACCTCCTTAATGCACCTTAATCCTTCTTAATCCACCTTTATCTTTTTTCATGTACTTTAATCCACCCTAATTCACTATAATCGTCCTTAATGCACCTCAACGCACCTTCATCCACCCTAATCCACCTTCATCGACCTTAGTCCAACCCAGTCTTCCTTTATGCACCTGAATTCACCTTCATTCACACTTATGCACCATCATCGACTTTAATCCACCTTAATACACCCGAATTCATCTTATACCAATCACTAATCAATCATTACTTTGCTAATCATTAATCATCTCTTATACGCGGCTGCACATGCTTTCGTTCGCTTCCCGCCTTCCTTCGGTCATTGATATTTTCTGTAGCTCACAACGGGACCTTGAAACTGAGGTTAAGGCTTTCGCTTAATAAGCCACACACAAAGGGATGTGTCACAAGCAATACTAGATCAGACGCACGAAGTAAAGCATCTGATCATGTGGCAGAAAAATTGTCTGGAGTACAGAACTCACCTCAAAGCACCCTTTACATCGGTATAACCCGTTCATACGGCTTTAAGAAAAAACCAACCTCCTCGTAAACGTTGCCTCCAGCATTATCGATGCTGTTATTAGCATTTCTCAAAATTTTCAACCCCACTAGGGCGCGCAACTGGCCCAAAGTAACACGCCTCCATAGAATCCTGCGGCCCGTCCGCGGGAGCCCAGGAGGAAAAGCGCGCCGTGTGCAGCCGGCGGGCGAGGAGAATCGAGAAGGAAAGCGCCGTGAGGAGGAGAGTGTCGCTACTTTCAAATTATCAAGGGGCTTTAGCGCCGGCGTCTGTTCACCGATGACACCATCAATAAAGCATGCGGCGAGCGCCTCCACCGATACTAGATACCAGAGTTTCATATTATTATAACTAGAGGGAAATCTGGTGCTGGGATCGTTCAACTATCATGGGGATGATGGGAAATACAGGCTACGGATTGGAATTCTGTTGATTGGCGAATTAGTCTACAGGTATTCTTTAGCAGTTTTGGTTTCGCTTCAAGCGTAAAGCTCTCTGCCTTTGTTCTGTTCTCGAAATGGTGATAGCACGCTGGGCCAGCGGCTGGGTCGATGTTGGTGTCGCGGTATGGTGACGAAGCCCTGACGACAAAGCGACTGCATTGTAAACGTTGAAAGAACGCGTTTTGATCGTTTTGACCTTGACTTAAGTGTGTTAGGTTGGCGCCTTAGCTTTACGTGCGTTTCAAACTTCAGAACAGCAAAAAGGAGGTACTACTGATACAAGCACGATACCACGTACATGTTCTATGCTTAGAACCTTTAAAGAATGTAGAAAACGTGGCGTGCCTACTAATAAGCTTAAGTGGGGCTTTCATTAAGATGCGCCGCGATTGTGCATCTACTGGTGGGATGACTGATCGGGCCCGTGTTTACCGACCCACCGGTTAGATGCCCTAAGCATTGCATGGCCTGCCCAGCTGAGTTATTTTCTCTTAATGTGAAATATAATATCGGCTTTCCCTGTTTGCTCTCTGATCCACACTGCTCTCTACCTATCTCTTGCCGTCGCACGTAACAAATTTCGTTCAGTCGCTCTGGGCGTGGTCCGTATATAGATGCAACTTACTGCTTCGCTACAGCTACAGCTTATATTTGCAGTGCGAGCTTTAAAGGTGTAAAGTTTAGCTGCACACATGTGCTGGGTTTTTAATAACCTGCTAGTAACATTTTATCTACTAGCGATGCAGAGTGCAATACGGCTGACTGCTTGCATAACGCACTTTGCTTACTACATATACATTTATTAAATTATGGAGTTTTACGTGCCAAAACCACCTTTTGATTGTGAGACACGCCGTAGTGGAGGACTCCGGAAATTTCGACCACCTGGGGTTCTTTAACGTGCACCTAAATCTAAGTACACGGGTGTTTTCACATTTCGCCTTACTATATAGACAGTTGTACTTCTAGTGGCCTGACAATAAAATTTGATTGAGCGCTTCATTACGCATTGCTCGTTTATGCGCTCATTGAAATGTGTGTTTCCGGACATTTGAGAACACAAACTTACTTGTGGTAGGAAAGGTTGCTGCTTCCTGGTTGTAGTCTGCTGTCGCAAAATGGGTAAGCGCGAAGCCACGCCGTAACAGCTGCTGGCGTGCGCCCCAGAAGAAGCGCTACGTAAAATAGACAAGATATACTGGCTTTCACGGACGGATGGTATGTTCACCCGAGAAGACCGAGCTGATCATAATCAGGGCTAAATACGCGAGAAAGAACGATGTTGTGTCAATAACGATACATCTGGATAGACGTCCTGTCAGGGAGGTGAAAACACTGCGCATTCTGGGAATGTGGGCACAACAGAACGGGAACATCAAAAAAGAAAGAAAAAACTGAGAGCAACAGGGAACGTAGTCCGTATGATACTATGGATAGCCAACTGTAAAGATGGGCTAACTGAAGTAGAAACGATCAGGCTGGCCGAGTCTTTAACATTAGCAAGGTGACGTACCAAGCACTAACAAACCAGGAAATGAAACAAGCTAATACAATCATAAGGAAAGCCTTGAAGGCAGTGTTTAGCTTCCCCGAAAGTGCTAACAACGATAAAGTTGAAGAACTAGGCATCTACAACACCTTTGAGGAATACGCGAGCGCGATCCTCATAGCTCAAAGAGAGCGGCTCTGCTGAACGAACCAGTGACGTGAAGTTCTAGAAAAGCTGGGTTTCCCGCCACAACCGCTATACTGCGACGAGTATACATTGTTACTGGACAGGGACACGAGATCTCATATCACGGTGGCGCCGATACCACGGAATATGCACCCAGCAGACCATGCCGGTAGAAGACGAGCATGAGCTGTAAGCCTGCGGAATCGTTTTGGGAAAGGTTCGGCCGCGTACTACACAGACGCTAGCAGAGCCAGTAGAGACACTCGCACGCTAACGGTCACCCAAAAACAGCGTATCATAACAGCCACAGTCGTAACTCGGTCCACGTGTGCGGCCGGAGCGACTGCAATAGCCATGGCCATTGCAGACGCGGAACACAAAAACGAGTCGGCAGTCATACTGTCCGACTCGCAGAGTGGATGAAGGCGGGTCGGTGACGGGAGCGGTCGCATACCGCGTCGGTTCCGTGACAGATCGCAATCAATGCGATACACCAACTTTTATCCCTGCAAGCCTGGTATAGTCTCCAGGAACCTCAGCGGCACCCGTCTACACCACGTTTGTTAAGGTGGGGCCAATTTTTGACTACTTTTCGGTCATTTGAAGCTTTCGTCACGCCGCGGTGGTGCTAAGCCTAACGGCGCCGGGGCCTGCGATGGCCCTGGTCGGGGATCCCTGGGCTGTGGCGGCTCCAAATCAAGTCACCGGATACGACTCGCAGTCCTTGCAGATCGTAACAATTGATACCCATCAATCCGAGGACACGACTCAAGGCGAGGATCCTCTACCAACCGAGGACGATTACCTCCAAGATATGGTCCGCGTCTGGCGCGGAAAGAAGAACGCGGCGGCGGCATCGAGGGGCGCTGGTGCTGGTGCCACCCAGCAACAGGCGCCGGCTAGCTCTGCGCATACGCAGGGCGGGAGTGCGCTGAACGCAGCCCCGACGAGCTCCAAGCAATTCCGGTGGCGGCCGCAGAACACGCCGCGCATTGAAAAAGATGACATCGTCGTGGTGCTGAAACCAAGAAACACGGTCGACCTCAAGGCAACTTTTGGTCCTGGACGAGCCGGCGCTGCAGTCCGCAGCATCGTCGGGGACGACGCAAATGCTGGACTTGAGGTGTGGCCCATTTGGGACCAAAACGTCCTTGTATGTTCACTGAAATCTGTTGACGCCGCGGAGAAGCTACTCCGGGATATTGTGCTGCCGGTAGGGGAACGCGACCTACCGTTCCGGGGACACCCTAAACTCTCCGGAGCGTTCTGTCGAGGCGTCGTGACTGTTTCGCCAGACGAAACGTCTGAAAGCGTTAAACGAAAACTCAGTGCGGAACAAAATGTGGTATCTGTGCGCAAGCTAGGGGGAACCCCGGTTGCGGTGATCACCTTCGCGGGGACCAAGGTGCCACGAACGGTGTTGTACAGCTACGAACGGCTCCCTGTTCGTCTGTACAAGAAAGCAGTGCCAGCATGCCACCGCTGTGGCACAGTGGGCCATCGGGCCGATGCGTGCCCGCGACCGCAGCCGGGACGCTGCAAACGCTGCGGAGTCCAGGTTCCCGATACCACTCCTGACGGCCCGGCAGAACATGACTGTGTTCCGAGCTGCCTCATCTGCGGAGGCGGCCACCCTACCGGAGCTCCTGGCTGTGCCGGGCGGTTCCGGAAAGCCATCAAACCGAGCTCCCCATCCGGATCCAAACCGAAGACAAAGACGGGGCCCAAGCAGGCTCCTCCGCCCAAGGCCAAGAAAGCGCCAGCCGATCAGGAAACCAAGGCCAAACCCGGCACATCGAAACCTGTCAGGTCCGCGACCCAGGCGGTGCCCCCGGTCCTCAACGCCAGGGACTTCCCGCCCTTGGCACCCGTCCAACCACAGGTGAGCAGTTGGAGTAGGGCAGTCTCCGGGCCCCCTACCCGTCCCTCCCCTACCGAAACCGCCCTACAGCAGCAGGTACAGGAGCTCAGGCGCCAAAACCAAATTCTAGCGCGCAAAATTCAAGAATTAGAGGCCAAACAGGCCGGGTCATCCGAACCAATGCAAGAAGCTGAGCCAGATGACGAGGATGACGGATCATCCGTAACAGCTTGCCTCACTAGCGTCTCGCGGCAGTGCGGGGACACGGTAGTTGGATCTGCTGGTCGCGTCGCCGGCCTACAGGCACTGCAGCGCCAAACCGAGCAACTGGAGGAGCAAGTGGCGGCCCTCCCGAATCAAATCATGTCAGCAGTCCGCGAGTCCTTGCAGGACATGTTCAAGGCAGCTTTAACGCAAGCACTTCCCGACCTTATGGCCCAGGTCACTGACTCGGTCCTTAAAGCCGTGCAGCCCTGGGTCAGCACCCAAATTAAGAACGCCACTAGCTGCGAATCCCCTCACCTCAAACGTAAGTCAGCCTCCCGCCAGGCAGCAGAGGAACATGGTTCAGGCTCTGCAGCTGGTGGGTCGGTGCGGCCCTTCGCTGGGGTTGCGCTGGCTCCTGGCCAGAGCTAGTCCGCTCGCCCGTAAATAAATAGAACAAGATGGCTAGCAGATCTAATAGGAATGATAAAAACCTTGAAAAATTCCAGATCATCCAATGGAACTGCAGGGGTTTCAGAGCTTGGAAAAAACGGTCACACCTCCAGCTCTACCTGCAGTCCCTAGGAGAGATGCCGGCACTCATTGCCCTGCAGGAGCCCGGCATAGACGCTAAATTACCAGGCTACAGCACCTTTCAGGGGGGCGCCTCTACGTGCATCTTGGTGAATAAAGCTTACACCGTGGTTCAGGTCGACTTAGGCTTGAGTACCGAGCAAGAATATACAATGGTCCGGGTACTGCCTCTCAGACGCCGCGACCAGTCAATACATATCCTCAACATATACTGCCCTCCGCATAAGCCGCGCGTAACTTTTAATGAAATCTTCCTTCGCGCGATAAAAATGGCAGCCAAAGAGCCTCTAGTGATCGTTGGAGACTTCAATGCTCCCAGCCTTCATTGGGGCTACCATTTCGAACAGGCAAGAGGACGTAAGCTGGCGGAGCTCATCTCGACCCTCAGCCTCACGTTGCTCACGGACCCGGCGTATCCCACCCGAGTGGGGAATTCGGTAACCCGCGACACGTGTCCCGACCTTTCTCTCGTTAAAAATGCTAGAGCGGCTGCTTGGGAGAACTTAGGACATTCTCTAGGCAGCGATCATCTCCTTCTCCGGATTACACTCATGGCGAAGGCAGCGCGCAAAAAATGGGGTCAGGCCAAGCTGACCGATTGGCACAAATTCCGAAATCACACGATTCCTCCCGTGCTATTTTCCGGCGGCTACGCGGAGTGGGCTAACCACATATACAACATTCAGAAACAACACGTCACAACACTACAAACCACCGAAGAGATCCCCGCAGTGGACACCCACCTCCTGCATTTGTGGGAGGCGCGCCGGAGCTTAACTAAACGGTGGAAAAAGCAGAAAACTAATCGCAAATTACGCGACCGCATAGCCAAACTCACAGAGCAGGCTGCAGCGTATGCTGCCGAACTCTCAGATTCAAATTGGATAGCACGCTGCGACGCCGCAGCTCACCAGATGAGCTCGAAGGGGACGTGGCGTCTCTTTCGCAGTCTAATCGACCCCTCCCAAACGAGAGGGGAGACGCAAAAGCAGCTCCGGCGGGCTCTGCAAGGGTATCAATGTACGACGGCGCAACTTGCGGACACTCTGTGCGACAGATATCTCTGTCGTACGGAGGACCCGCCTGGGCCTGAGTACATATACTCTGGCAGGCCTAATGAAACACTTCATGCCCCTTTTGAGTTGCACGACCTTAAGGCGGCCTTAGCAAAAATGCGCCGGAGTACGGCTCCGGGACGGGATCACATAACAGTGAACCTGTTGGCGAACCTACCGGACCCAGCCTACCTCCATTTATTAGAATACATCAACCACATCTGGGACGGGCGTCCACTCCCTCCCGAGTGGAAAACGTCACTTGTGACGTTTATCACTAAAACAGGTAAGGCCGTGAATACAGACAAGCTGAGGCCCATATCACTGACCTCATGTGCGGGCAAGCTTATGGAGACGATGGTTCGGGATCGCCTCTCTCCATACCTGGAGAGTAAGGGCTTCTTTGCAGTCACCCTGTTCGGGTTTCGCCCCCACATGTCTGCACAGGATGTCCTTCTCCAGCTGCACAGGGATGTAATACGACCCACAACTATGCAACACAATGACAAAGCCATCCTCGCCCTTGATCTGAAAGGGGCTTTCGACAATGTTAAACACGGAAGCATCCTGGCCAACTTGAGTTCTACCGATTGTGGGGCTAGGGCCTACGCGTAAGAGATTTCTTGACTAATCGCCAGGCCTTCCTTCGGATTGAGGGCGAGGAATACGGCCCTTACATGATGGGAACACGGGGTACCCCTCAGGGAGCGGTGTTATCACCGCTCCTGTTCAACATAGCTATGATGCGCCTCCCAAGCCAACTGGCCCGGGTGGAAGGCATTCAACTCGCGTTATATGCAGATGACATTACAATTTGGACCACTGAGGGGAGCCTGGGGGACGTGGAGGCCCGCCTTCAGCAGGCCGCTTCCATAGTCGATGCGTATGCTATGGACTGTGGGCTCCAATGTGCTCCAGCGAAATCAGAGCTTCTGCATGTCAGAGCGAACCCAAAGGATAGGACAGCAATTCACATCTCTCTGTCAGGACGTCCTATTAGAGAGGTGTAGGAGCTCCGTATTCTGGGCCTTTTCATTCACCACAGACTCAGACCGGACTCCACCATTGTGAAACTCAAGAGAGTAGGCGAACAGGTAGGGCGTATGATCCGCCGCGTTTCCAACAAGCGGCGCGGTCTGCGGGGCAGGGACGCGCTTCGGCTCGTCTATGCCTTCGTGACTAGCCGGATCCTCTACGCCGTGCCATATCTCCGCACTACTAAGCAAGACGATGCGCGAATAGACGCCATCATCCGCAAGGCAACTAAGCGAGCCCTGGATCTCCCGGTGGCTACCTCTAATGCCAAACTGAAGGCATTGGGGGTGCTAAACTCCTACCAGGAGCTGCGGGAGGCCCACCTCGTGAACACGCGGCTCATGCAGACGGCCCCTGGGCGCCGCCTGCTAAACCAACACGACTGCACTCCAGAGGAGACGGAGCGTATCCCAGTACTGTGGCGCCATATGCTCTGGGTCTCCCCGCTCCCCCGTAACATGGACACCGACATGCACGAAAACAGACGACAAGCGCGGGCTCGGGCTCTTGAGAGACAACACGGCTCCCGACCCGGTGTATATTATGTAGACGTAGCAGGGCCGTCGCCCACGGGATTTTACTCGGCCGCTGTTGTTCACCAGGAAATGCACGTCGATGGACTCTCTTTTCGAGCCCCGAATTCAATGCGAGCCGAGGAAGTAGCGATAGCGCTTGCTGCCGCCCACGCCAATTCGAGAATCATCATTACGGACTCCCGAAAAGCATGTGATCATTACTTGGCTGGGGAGATCTCCCCCTTAGCTGCTTGCATTCTAAGACGGACTGCCACTGATCCAACACCGAAAAGAATCATTTGGGCTCCTGGCCATCAGGGCGTACGAGGACGTACGGTAAATAAGCGCTCGGGCAGCCGCTGACGCGGCTGCCCGAGCGCTTATTTACCGGGCTCCTCATCCCAGCTCTTCTGGCTCGGAGACTAACCAGCCGCTGCTGCGATTTAGGGAAATAATAACGCATTATAGCGACAACCACCGCCTTTTCCCGGCCCCTGCCAAGGGGCTGAGTAAGACGGAGGAGCGAACTTTAAGGCGCCTGCAGACAGCTACTCTGCTCTGTCCTGCAATCTTAAAGCATTACGATCCTAACACGGATGGGCGATGCCCGCACTGTGGGGAGACCTGTGATATCTTCCGCATGGTGTGGGCATGTACTCAAAATCCCCACCTCTCCCCTTCCCCTACCCCTTCCAGAGAGGCATGGGAGACTGCCCTCCTCAACTGCTCCTCGCTTGAGTCCCAAAGGGCTCTGGTGAAACGGGCGAGAGACGGGGCATTGTCATGCGATGTCCCGGACATAGGACGCCGACCATGTAGCGGGGCCACTCTGTGGCTCCCAAACTCTCTTGCAGCAATTAAAAGTTTTCCCCACCACTCGCAGACGGCATGTGGCCCGTTTCTCAATGGGACGGTACCCAAAATGGTAAGCAGAATTGTGGGACGAACTTTGACAGAACACCACGACATTATTTGGTGTCCGGCTCACGAGGGCTTAGAGGGTAACGTTGCGGCAGACCGCACAGCTCGAGGATTCAACAACCGGCCTGCGGGCGAGCCGAGCGCGGGACTTCTTCCAAGCAATCGTGACATTCTTCTAGAACAACGGTCACTCAGCCCTTAACAGACAGCAGAGCAGGGACTGGCGCCGCATCCAAACAAACAGCTTCCCCCACCTGCATCAACTCAGCAAAATAAACCCAGCTATATATCTGTGGACCTCCATCCATGGTGTTCTGACAAACCCACACTACAACATATCACATGGAAGTGCCTGCAAAGGCCTTCCCATATTACTAGCCCATACATAAATACACATTCACTCAAGTTAAATAGGCAGTGGGTGGCATGGCTTGCGGACGAGGGAAAGGAGATCCAAGTGGCTCTCCTGGACCAAGCCCAGTGGGCCGCTCGCGCCAATGGAGCGCTGGACAGGGGACCCAACCACGCTCGCCTATACTCTTATTTTTAAAAAATAAAGTTTCCTTCCTTCCTTCAACATAAAATATAGAGAAACATACTCGTAGGAGGCCACAAGCGTCCCCGCTAACACTGCAGCAGATGTGATAAAAGTACTCGAAGGTGTTCAGCAATCGTGACAGCCGACGCCGCCTTTCGAAAGAGTAAGAGAGTTCGTTCGCAAGTGCCTGTCGTCTGCGAGAAAAGACTCGCGTTCGCAGCGAGCAGGCGTCGCAGCAGACGACACTTGTAGCATTCCTCTCAGAGGTGCAACACTTTCTCACAATACAAAATATTTATTTCCATATATACTTGAGTATATTTGTATAAGTACATGCACGGTTGTTATTGCTGTTATAAAACTAAGTAAATAATTATTCACTGGCGCTAAATCAGTAACAGACTTGCAGAACAATGCATACTGTGGTATAACGTTTGTAAACAGGGATAAGGTGCCTGAGAAAGGCTAGCCAGCCTTTCTGAGGCACCTTATCCCTGTTTGAAAACTTTATACCACAGTGTGCTATTCCATCTGTCAGCCGTTTTCTTGATTTATAAAAATGCATAGTATTTTTATATAAGTACATGCACGGTTGTTATTGCTGTTATAAAACTAAAATAATTATTCAGTGGCGCTAAATCGGGAACAGAATTGCATTGCAGAACAATGCACATCCTTGTGTGCTCTATAGTGGTAAACCGTGCTTCGATCTCAAAGCCATGCAAAGTTTATGTAATGTGCTGTGCATTATATAAGATACTGCAGAAATAAAATTAGATATTACGCCAATATATTTCAGTATAGCTTCGTTCACTGCACCGCAAGCAAACGCCATTAGTCTACAGGTCGAAGTCAATCCGAAGCCTGTACTTCATCATTCCCATGTATACGTCGAGGCGACGCTCAGGAGAGCCTCCGTGCACACTAACGCTACATTCCCCTCTATATAGGGTATTTATTTAGAAACTCTATGCCAGATACAGAAACAAAGCATCGCATGACCGGATGTCTGTCTGCGGCGTCTGCTGTGAATCGCGCCCACGCGTCACCCACGCGTACTAGCACACTGTACCCACGCGCTACCTCTCGCGATCTCCCGATTAGCGAGGCAGTCGTGTCACACTTCGTTCCGTTTGCTATGTGCCGCGCGAGACAGATTGTCCGCGCCAGCCAACATACCGCGAAATGAAAAGATGTAGCATAGAGTTGCGCTGAAATTTAGCACTAGGGAATATCGTAATCGTCGGTGAATTTTTTTTTTAATTTTGGCACAAATTACGCGGTATACATATGGTATATAAAATTGTATGTATATGTATGTGCAGCGAAATTTACGGGGATTTAGAGGAAGTGCTTAATGCAGATAACACTAGCGCCTACAGGAATCGGAATTCTTCTGTAAAGTGCCGAACACCACTGCGAAACACGTGCCAGCGGCAGAAGGCGTCGCCGCCCGTGCCCTCGACAAGCTTTAGTTGGGCGTCCGCAAGCGGCCATGGACGAAACGCCAATAGTTGGCCGGACGTAAAAATGGGGCATTGCTGAGTCGCACGCGCAGGAGACGGTAGTGTGCTGCTCAGCGCCGCCATATGCCAGCTCCTGAAACTGCCTAGGCAATATCAGCCGCCACGAAGCCAAAAACACAAGCCGGAGTCATATCTTCATCAAGAGCCAAATCGAAAAATGCGCTCTCGTGGGCACGCAAGTACTTCCCGCAAAGCCCGCAGAGCCCGCTGCGGACGCTAGGCCAGGCCCCGCACACTCTCAAGTTCAACAAATGGCCACAGAGGGCGAAAAATCAATCGAGGCGTGTTTTAGCGTAAGCGCGCAAGTGGAGCTACTGTAATTTGGTCGCATACTTTAATTTGTGCTTTTTCTGCTAGGGGCGCTGAACATGCCGAATTTTTTACTTTACGCAAACCATTGACATAAACAATCGAGGTGTATAAGGATGTTTTTTTTACCTCAGGCAAATAGGAAGTTGATTTTTTAAAAATTTGATTGTTGAAGCTGCTTTTTAGTCATAGCGTCAAGGTTTTTGTACTTGATTAACCACCGACAGCCGACAGCCTATTGGTATCGATGTGTTTCCTGGCCGTTGGCGTTCGAATACTACGGCGGTAAAACATTTTCGAAAGCATGCTGGTTTCGTCTGCGAGTCATTACATAGACTTGCTGTAAAAACGTCTACTCTTGGCAAAAAATAGTGCCTCATTTTGTTTAGGCGTTGATTATCATAATGAATGCGGCGGAGGTTGGGGGGTACGCTTGAAGGTACGCTTTTATGCCATTGATCTCCATAACACCGTAAGTACGCAAACCGACGTCACAAAACACCCGATGCATCATTGTGTGTTCTCCGTCATCGCTTGTTTGCTGTACGCCTACTAATTCTTCACTTCTTCTTCAAGTGTTGCATCCTCCTTTTGTCCTTGTTCTCTTGTGCTTCACTTACAGTATGTCGTTCCGTCAGCTGTAATGCGCATTTGCAAAACCAATACGTTTGATAAGACGCAGTGGTTATCATAATTTCACTACACATGTATTAAGCTGGCACATATGGTTCAGATACCTGTATGCGGACTTGCACGACGTTGATGCGGAGATTAGGATAATTATGACACCCGTAAGGAAGAGGCAGCTGACGGCCGTAAGCTGTTGCGTTCTTTCCGCCAAACTACCCGGCCTGGTAGTGCTGTAAAGATGCCGTATAAAAGTGACACGCGGTGACAGGGAAATTATTATACTTAGCAGCCGACCGTACGTTTTGTAGCTTAGGTCTTCTCTCTTGTGCGCTTGTGCTGCCCTTATTAATGAGCCATCTCTTGACTATGTTCTTGACTATGTAACCGCGTTTGTGTGGATGCGTAGACGTGTGCTTTTTGTTGTACTTGTAAAATGCAAATAAAATATTTTCAGGCTTACTCAATCTTTGGTGTCGGGTGCGTTTATTCCAGTCGAGGCCATCGTGCCACCTGGAAACCGCATTCTGTCAGTAGCTCTACACGAAATGCAACAGCTGGAGCGCGGCGGCACTACTCGGGGTAACGGCGGCGTAATAAACGAAAAACCGCTCGGGATGCCCTTAAAAGTCAGTTCAGAGTGTGCCTTAACTCGATATGACTCAGCGCCACATGTATTCTGCGGAGCCTCGATCGTGCTCCCGCCAGTTTGGTTGCTGTGTGGCAAACGTAGCGCCTACATATATATGTAGGCGCTACGTTTGCCACACAGCAACTAAACTGGCGGGAGCGCGATCGAGGCGCAGCAGCCAGAAACCCAGTAAAGCCACAGAACTGTGGTGTTCACTATAACAGAACACCTGGTAAAGCGGCCGCCATAGTCTGCAAAACCCCGTTTCCGTTTCCTGTTGTAGAGCGCCACCTGTGGTCGCATAGTTTAGTTCACGACGCCACCGCTACGCTTATTTCCGTAGCACTGTGGAAGGTACAGTTTCCCTTTTCTAAGTTTGTATAGGTGTTCTGTGGCTAGGCATCTTTAGAAAAGCTGCGGGCGCACGCAGGAGACCGCGCGTGCTCCTGGGTACTGCGCATGCGCACTGTCGCCGGTTTCCTACGTATGCTGAACTGCAGCGGGCGCCCAACTAAAATAATAATAATAATAATAATACCTTTATTGCCAATAATCAAATCAGTACATTCATACAGGCCTGCCAAAGCCTTTGAAGGCTTGAGCGGCAGTGCCTGGCAGGCAGCAAAACCATACACGGTACATTGATAGACCAGTTATAAGCAGCGAACTCAAGAATAGAACACCAAAAAAGGTTATTAGAATTTATACAGTGTTTATGAAAAGAAATTTCATTGAGATAATGAAACACAGAAGTACAGCAATGTGTGTAAACAAAAATTACCATGATATAATGCATAACCATATACCAGACTGACCGTCATGCTGCAAAGGAATGGCACAACCACATGCACGAACACAAGCAGTAACGGTAAATAAATGGAACAAGTATGCCTTTACGAACAGATACGCCTTAGCAGTCTCTTTAACTTATATTTCGTTTTTGCACAAAATGTACTGTGCGGTAATTTATTGAAGTAGGTGGGCACATAATGGGCCCGAGCTCTAGTGCCGTACCTTGTGGAACAACGTGGCCTCCAAAAGGGGTCCCTGGGCCTTAAGCATCGGGAAGCTGTGTATGGAACTAGGAATTGACTGCACCAGAAGTGTTTTAAAACAACGGTTTGCATTAAAAGATCATTGAAATTCGGCGTCGAAAGTACTTTGAAACGGTCTGTGTCAGCATTCAGGTTCAGATCATATGTTTTTTAATAGGGAGTGCAGTATCGCATTTATTCTGTTGTGCCAGCGGACAGCACAGTGCCCGTAAATTGTTATTCCATACCGGAGTAGACTGTAGCCTAAAGCATGTGTTATAGTTTTCCTTACTGATAAGGGCATGTAGTATCTTATACTGTACAGTAGACAGGATACGGCGCGAAGTTTTTTTACAAACGTAAGCAAGGTGACTGTTCCAAGAAAGGTCGCTATCAAGATATAAACCAAGATATTTTACAACAGATGAGTACTGTAATGGTCTACAAGAACAAGCTGAACAATCTGAAGAATGCAAAACAAGGGGATAGTCAAGGGCTACCCTCCTTAAAGGATTATGGAAGCAAATTAATTGCGTCTTAGATACATTTATAGTAAGTGCCTATTATTACACGTATTGGCCTCGAGCTCCACCACTGGAAAAGCTGGCGCCACCGTCGGCGTGACGTGCTAGGAGGGATCACGTGGACATAGCGGCCGCGTCGGCTGCTTCGGGAGCGCCGAAGCGAGCTGAAAACGAGTTTGAATTCCCTCGTACGCTGCGGTCCTCATTTAGTGGCGAAATTTTCCCGCTTCGAGTGTCTCCTTTACAACGCTTGAAAGCACTACATTAGGGAGTGGCTGCCTTTGAAGGCGCGCAACATGGTAGGCTACTGCTCGGTGCCGCAGGGCCGGACGCACGTAACGGAGGCCGGTGTCAGCGTTATTCACACGTAGCCGTAGGACAAGAAGCTGCGTGAAGCTTGGCTCGCGAAACATAAAACCGGCAAACAATCATCGGCTACAACTCGGTTATGCAGCAAGCACAGACGCGAGGAAGATTTCTGCTACGGCGCCCGGTCTGCGATGTTCTGAAAACGCGCAATGAGACGCTCGCCCGAGTCTGCTGCACGACTAATGTTATGTCGGTTTGGTCTATCAACTTGTCGATGCTATAGATACTGGCAAGTTCAGTGGAGTGGAAAGGCAGCGGTAAGAAGCACATTTAAAAAAAGCATGGCATATGGTCATGTTTGCGTTATGAATTAATGCACTGGATTACAAAAAAGGAGCAGCGGGAAATTGCACGCTGAGAACACCGATAAACATACAGTGCGACGCAACTCGAAAAATAATATCGAAAAGTCAAAGAATTTAGAAGAAAAAAAGATTGAATCGTCGCGACGGCACATCATAGTCCCTGTAGGCGTCGAAGTCTCTACAAAGAAGTTATTTTTTAACAGCTCTGATAGCTCCCACGCAACAGTGGTTGCTTGTATACTGTCAAATGCTCATATTCTGCGGCCTAAAGCTCATGGCACGGTGCGAGAACGCGCGCGCGGAGAAAGCGAAACAGTGCGCGGACAAGCATGCAGACGCGCAGTCGGTCGCTGCGAATCTGCGTGATCGCTGCATTGAGGCTTCTTTCTATAACGCTCCATTTAGTTATACAAACACTATAAAAACATATTTCACATAGTTTGCTCTCAGCGTTTACCTATTTTTCAAGCAAGAAGCCGGTTCGGGAGACTCCATCGCGGCGACCGCGCGCAGTGGCGTTCGCTGTACGTATTCGGCAAAGAGATAGTCTGTAAACGATTGCGTGCTTTCAGTTTGCCGATGATTATTATTTAGACACTAAACAACTTGTCTCGTTTCGAAAGTACTTCCAGAAATGTCCGGGAGAGCTCGCGCGTGGTGTTTTGAGTGAGCGCTGACAGCAAAACCTATGAGGAGCGCGTCGCGTGATCCCTCATACTACGCCAGCGAGGCACTTCCGATAGATGGCGACTCCGTAACTCCTCGCCGCCAATACGCACGCTGCACGGGATGTTCCCGGGCACCACCGCATGCAAATCGCTGGCAGGAAACTTTCACGCGCATGGAGATTGACGCGCTGAGACAAATGCCCAATGCGGACAGAGTTCGGCACTCGTCTAGTCGGGTTGAGCGATTGCAGTGCAGTGGTGATCATGCTTCTTTC
The DNA here is from genome assembly GCF_050947875.1 of Dermacentor variabilis. Taxonomy (NCBI): domain Eukaryota; kingdom Metazoa; phylum Arthropoda; class Arachnida; order Ixodida; family Ixodidae; genus Dermacentor; species Dermacentor variabilis. Next base: position 9,896,111 of record NC_134570.1, read on the forward strand.
CGTGCTCTCCGTGAATTCGTGCCTATGTATTCCCGACTCTCGAGCCACAAAGCTCAGTGATTAGTCTCGCACAGCATCAGTTTTGCGCTTCTTGCACCCATTGTCCTTTCTCGCGCTGTTGCGTTAGTTTGTGAAATACGCCAGTGACAATGAAGCAAAAAAGAAAAGAAAACGCTACATAGCGGAATATAACCATTCTTCTTGTTTTCAAATGGAAACATAATAACAAAAGGTGAGGGGGTTGAACGGACGCTCCTAAGTTAACGCATAACAACGTCACGTGACTGAAAGGATGTCCCACATCCGCCGTCAAGGCCGCAAACTTGTATACATCCTCGAAGCCCGAGAAAGTGAACGGGGAGGAGAAGGGGAGACAAATCGCGCGCGAATGCGGCTCCCACCAGCGGCAAACACTTTCATTTCCCTTTTACATACTTCTTTCACGTTCCACTTGGCTAATTTGTGCTATGCTTTCCTTGGCTTGATTGTATGTCGGCTCGAGTGCTTAGAGCGGCCAGTTGCGTGCATTTGCGGGCTTCTTTCACGCTTGGAAAAACTTCTATGTGGCACGTGCTGAGCAACATACAGATGCATCTGGAGTTTTTCATGTTGCTCTACAATTTTCTCATCGACACTTTAAATCTTATTATAATATTTTAGAAGCTAATTACCTAATTAAGACTAATTGTGTAACTAAGCAAAATGCAAAATGCTTTTCTGAGCATTTCCAAGCGACGGCAAACAACATTACTTTGGTTCTGTCCAGCTACGTGGCATTTGCATATTGTCATGTGGCCGTGACGTCAAAGAACACAGTAGCAATACTGTGAGAGGCAAAACTAGCTTTTATTGGGCGAACCTGTGCCCACAAAACAGGCTACACTTAAAGCACAACGAGAGCGGCGAACACACTCAGCGATCGTCGGAAATCTGATCAGCGGGTCAAGCGCGTCGGCTTTTATAGAGCAGTCGTCGAATGTTCCAGACTAATCGTTCGGACCCGCGTGCCTTCTACAAAGTTCTACACCATTCGCGTCACGCGATGAAATCAGTTAACACAAGGTTCGGCGACAACAGACAGCGGGGTAGAAGCATCGATAACATTTCAGAAACCTCGGACACATGCAGGAGTGTGCCGCGCTGTGCGATTACATTTGTCAGGCGGCGAAACCTATATATAGTCGCCCGATAAAGATAAGTACACGTGTCAATACCACCTCTTAAAAAAGCATCGACCCGATGCTGCATACAAATGAAAGTAATAAAGAAAAACACCCGTAGCAAAGAACACAAAAATAAGGAAGTTCGTCAGCGTCCGTAAAAGGGTTTCAGACGCACCACGTGGACCACTTCAGATCGTGTGCGGGGCCGCTGTGAATGCGAAATTCCATCTGGCACGACCTCATAGTCCAGTGCGCCAATATGTCGAATGACTTTATAGGGTCCGAAATAGCGGCGCAATAGTTTCTCACTCAGTCCTCGTCGGCGTATCGAGGTCCAAACTGAAACACGGTCGCCGGGCTTGTACTAGGCGAAGCGTCGTCGGAGGTTGCAGTGTCGGCTATCGGTCCTCTGTTGGTTCTTGATCCGTAGGCGGGCGAGCTGTCGGGCTTCTTTGGCGCGCTGGAGATAGCTAGCGGCGTCAACATTCTCTTCGTCAGTGACGTGGGGCAGCATGGCGTCGAGCGTCGTCGTCGGGTTCCTGCCGTAAACCAGCTTAAACGGCTTGATCTGTGTTTCTTGCACCGCCGTGTTGTAAGGGAACGTTACATACGGCAGGACCGCATCCCACTTCTTGTGCTCGACGGCGACGTACATTGCTAGCATGTCGGCGAGGGTCTTGTTCAGGCACTCCGTGAGACCATTCGTCTGCGGATGGTAGGTAGTTGTCCTCCTGTGACTTGTCTGGCTGGACTGCAGAATGGCTTGGGTGAGCCCTGCTGTAAAAGCCGTTCCTCTGTCATCAATGATGAGGACTTCTGGGGCACCATGTCGCAGCAGGACGTTCTCGACGAAAAATTTCGCCACTTCGGCTGCGCTGCCTTTTGGTAGAGCTCTAGTTTCAGCAAAGCGGGTGAGGTAGTCCGTCACCACGACGATCCACTTATTATCGGATGTTCACATCGGAAACGGCCCCAACAAATCCATCCCAATCTGCTGGAAAGGTCGGCGAGGGGGTTCGATCGGCTCTAGTAATCCTGCTGGCCTTGTCGGTGGTGTTTTGCATCGTTGACAGTCTCGGCATGTCTTGACGTAACGGGCGACGTCGGCGGTAAGACGTGGCCAGTGATACCCTTCCTGTATTCTCGACTATGTCCGGGAGAATCCGAGGTGCCCAGCGGTTGGATCGTCGTGTAGGGCGTGCAGCATTTCTGGACGCAGCGCTCACGGTACAACAAGAAGGTAGCTTGACTGGTGAGAAGTTCTTCACGAGCAGGTTGTTTTGTAGCGTGAACGAAGACAACCCGCGCCTAAATGCCCTAGGGACAACGTCGGTGTTCCCTTCCAAATACTCGACGAGGCCTTTTAGCTCCGGGTCTGCTCGTTGCTGTTTAGTGAAGTCTTCCGCGCTTATTATCCCAAGGAAGGCGTCGTCATCCTCGCCGTCTTGCGGCGGGGGATCGACGGGGGCGCGCGATAAGCAGTCGGCGTCGGAGTGTTTTCTTCCGGACTTGTATATTACCGTGACGTCATATTCTTGCAGTCTGAGGCTCCACCGCGCCAGCCGTCCTGAAGGGTCCTTTAAGTTGGCTAGCCAACACAACGCGTGATGGTCACTGACGACTTTGAGTGGCCTCCCATAGAGGAAAGGGCGGAATTTAGCTGTAGCCCAAATGATGGCGAGGCATTCCTTTTCAGTCGTAGAATAATTGCTTTCCGCTTTTGACAGCGACCGGCTAGCATACGATATCACCCGTTCAAGTCCTTCTTTCCTCTGGACTAGGACGGCACCGAGACTGGCGTCAGTGTAGATTTCGGTATCGGTGTCCTCGTCGAAGTGTGCAAGAACCGGCGGCGACTGCATGCATCGTTTGAGTTCTTGAAATGCCTTGGCCTGCGGCGTTTCCCACTTGAACTCGACATCACATTTGGTTAGATGTGTTAGCGGCTCCGCGATGCGTGAAAATTCTTTGACAAAGCGCCTATAGTAGGCACACATGCCAAGGAATCTGCGCACTGCCTTCTTGTCGGTTGTCTGCGGGAATTTTGCGATGGCAGCTGTCTTCTGTGGGTCGGGGCGTACTCCTGATTTGCTGATGACGTGGCCTAGGAACAAAAGCTCATCGTAAGCGAAACGGCCCTTTTCCGGCTTCAGAGTATTCCACAACATGGAATACCAACTAGCCCGTACTGAAACCTTGCTTCAGAGTGAGCCCTGATGATTTGATGGCTTCTAACACTGTCGCAAGCCGCCTAAGCTGATCGTCGAAATTTCCGGCGAAGACAACGACGTCATCCAGGTAAACAAGGCACGTCTTCCACTTCAGTCCGGCTAACACCGTGTCCATGACGCGCTGAAACGTTGCAGGCGCCGAGCATAGTCCGAATGGCATGACCTTGAACTCGTAGAGGCCGTCTGGCGTGATGAAGGCAGTCTTTTCGCGATCTCCCTCGTCGACTTCTATTTGCCAGTAGCCAGACTTGAGGCCCATCGACGAGAAGTATTTAGCATTGCAGAGCCGATCCAATGCGTCGTCTATCCGTGGAAGGGGGTACACATCCTTCTTCGTGATCTTGTTCAGTCGACAATAATCGACGCAGAAGCGTGGGGTTCCGTCCTTTTTCTTTACCAGGACTACAGGAGAGGCCCACGGGCTTTTCGACGGCTGGATGATGTCGTCGCGCAGCATTTCGTCGACTTGTTGCCTAATAGCTTCACGTTCTCGCGTCGAAACTCGGTAAGGGCTCTGGCGGAGTGGTCGAGCGCTTTCTTCGTTTATTATGCGATGCTTTGGAACTGGTGTTTGTCGAATCCTCGATGACGTCGAAAAGCAGTCTTTGTATCGTCTGAGAAGACTTCTGATCTGTTGCTGCTTACTCACAGGAAGACTTGGATTCACGTCGAAGTCAGGTTCGGGGATAATGCTCATCGGGGTAGATGCGGCTGAATCCGAGAGGACAAAGGCATTGCTGGTTTCCACAATTTCCTCGATATATGCGATTGCCGTGCCCTTGTTGATGTGCTTGAACTCTTGGCTGAAGTTGGTTAGCATAACTTCCGCTTGCCCTCCGTGGAGTCGAGCGATCCCTCTTGCGACGCAAATTTCACGGTCGAGCAGTAGATGTTGGTCGCCCTCGATGACGCCTTCTACGTCAGCGGGTGTTTCAGTGCCGACGGAAATAATAATGCTGGAGCGCGGCGGGATGCTCACTTGATCTTCGAGCACACGCAAGGCGTGGTGACTACGACAGCTCTCCGGCGGTATCGCTTGATCTTGCGACAGCGTTATCGATATCGACTTCAGGTCGATGACTGCGCCATGAATTGATTCAGGAAGTCCAAACCGAGAATGACGTCTCTGAACGCTGTTGGAGGATAACGAAGGTGGCAGGGTAAGTCCGGTCATGAACGGTAATTCTTGCCGTGCAGATCCCAGTCGGCGTAATCAGGTGTCCACCAGCGGTCCGAATTTGAGGGCCTTCCCATGCAGTCTTAACTTTCCTCAACTGCGCGGTGATGGGTCCACTCATGACGGAGTAATCGGCTCCTGTGTCTACTAAGGCGGTGACTGCGTGGCCGTCGAGAAGCACGTCGAGGTCGGTGGTTCTTTGACTTGCGTTACAGTTGGGTCTTGGCGTCGGATCACGGCTGCGTCGTGTTGAACTGAAGTTGGAACGTCACGTCGTCAAGTCGTCTTTCGTCGGTGTAGTCTTGGCTTCCAGATTTCGTCGGGACGGCGGCGTGTCGTTATGTCGTCGAGGTAGTTTCTTCGGTGTCTTCGTCGGCGGCGGATGATCTTCGTCAGTTCGACGAACAGCAAACGCACCTCGATCGGTTGCTGCTTTTAGTTTTCCGGATATGGGCTCGCTGACCGGCCCCGGGCTAGTCGGCGCTGCGGCGAGAGGTAGCGGCCTAGTGATGGCGAACGCGACGGTCGTCGAGAGCTCCACTGAGTAGCGGCGAGGTAGTCGACGATATCGCGAGGGCGTTCACCTTGCTGCGGGCGCGGAGCGTTCACGGCGAAATCTCGCAGTCCCATCTCCCGGTATGGACATCGTCCGTAGACGTGACCCGCTTCTCCGCAGTGGTAGCAGAGCGGGCGGTGGTCAGGAGCGCGCCAAATGTCCGTCTTCCTCGCGTAGGTGCGCTGGGCGACGGGTGGTCGTGCTGGCGGCGGACGACGGAACTGCGGCATGACAGGGCCATGGCGCGGTCGCGGAGGGGGACCTTGACGGCGTGCGACGGCGGCGTAGGTCATCGATTGCGGCTCAGGCTGCGGCGATTAAGGGGCTACTCCAAGTTGTTGTTGGAGCTCCTCACGCACGGCGTCGGCAATCGAAGCCACTTGAGGCTGTGATGATGGGAACAGCTTTTGTAGCTCCTCCCGCACGACAGCTCGGATAGTCTCGCGTAGGTCGTCGGTAGCCAGTGACTGAACTCCGGCGTAGTTTGTCGAGTTCGTGCGGCGGTCGAATTGCCGGTTTCGCATCTCGAGTGTCTTCTCGATGCTGGTGGCCTCGCGAAGAAACTCGTCGACGGTCTTCGGTGTCCTTCGTACCATTCCGGCAAAAAGTTCCTCCTTCACACCACGCATCAGCAGGCGGACTTTCTTCTCCTCGGACATTTCTGGGTCGGCGTGGCGGAAGAGACGGCTCATTTCCTCCGTAAAGATCGCGGTTGTCTCATTAGGTAGCTGCACCCGAGTTTCTAATAGCTCTTGGGCTCGTTCTCGGCGCGCGACGCTTCCGAAAGTCTGCAGGAAGCCGCTACGGAAAAGTTCCCAGGTCGTTAAGGTGGCTTCTCGGTTCTCGAACCACGTCCTGGCCGCGTCTTCCAATGCGAAGAAGACATATCGCAGTTTGTCATCGCTGTTCCAGTTCTTAAACGTAGCGACTCTCTCGTACGTCTCAAGCCAGCTTTCCGGGTACTCGAAAGTTGAACCGCGGAACGTCGGAGGCTCCCTGGGCTGCTGCAGCACGACGGGGGACGCTGGGGCTGCCATTGGGGTGGACTTAGTGGCCATTTTCCTAGTCGTCTCAGGCAAAAGTCCGTGCTCCGGGGGCAGTCCTTGCAGCCTGCGGCTACCTCGCTGGTTCTTGGCGACGTTGGTGTCTTCCGCGTGAGGGCTTGGGTCACGGCTTTGTGGGGGCGTCCGGTACATGAACGCAAAGCACCTCCACCAGATGTCACGTGGTCATGACGTAAAAGAACAGAGTATCTGTACTGTGAGAGGCAAAACTAGCTTTTATTGGGCGAACCTGTGCCCACAAAACAGGCTACACTTACAGCACAACGAGAACGGCTAACACAGTCGGCGATCGTCGAAAATCTGATCAGCGGGGCAAGTGCGTCGGCTTTTATAGAGCAGTCGTCGAATGTTCCAGACTAATCGTTCGGACCCGCGTGCCTTCCACAAAATTCTACACCATTTGCGTCACGCGATGAAATCAGATAACACAAGGTTCGGCGACAACAGAAAGCCGGGTAGAAGCATCGATAACTTTCCAGAAACTTCGGATACATGCAGGCGTGCCCCGCGCTATGCGATTACATTTGTCAGGCGGCGAAACGTGGTCGCCCGATAAAGATAAGTACACGTGTCAATATTATCAAACCTTGGTCCATGATAGTCGGGACACCCTGTATAAGAAAACAAAGCGCTGCATGCATTAGCGGACGTCTGTCTGCGGCGGCGGCTGCTGTGAATCGCGCCCCACCCACGCGCAGCCTCTCGTGATCTTCTTAGCGAGGCAGTCGCGGCACACTTCGCTGCGTTTGCACCGTGCCGCACGGGACAGATTGCCCGCGTCATGGAGCCAATATATCGCGAGATGAAAACACGTAAGGCTCAAATTTCGCGTTAGGGAGTACGTAATCCTAGGTGAATTTTTTTAGAGTGCACACACCCACGGGAACTAAGCAAATTTTTTGCATTTACTTCGGGATCGGTCTGCATTTTTACAGACAGCACGTGCCCACGTGCTTTAGACTGTACTACCTTCGGCATGGGCCCATTTTTCAGACACCACTACTTTAGGATCAGCCCACGAAAGAGGCTAGAAGCACACATACCCGACACGTAAAAGCGGGATAACTCTCGAAGGATGACACTGTCTTCAAATAAATAACATTTTGCCCACAACCGAAATAACTATAGACGTCCCCGCTGCCATGGCTTACAATTCCAGGCTCTAAGGAATAAGCAGCTGTTCGCATGAACATATACGACGCCCCACTCGACAGTTCTATAGTTAAGTGCCGAGCAAAGCTCACCTGCTTGATTTTTCGCAGGTAGGTCTGGGGGAAATACTTGTGGAAGTACTTTCGCAGGCGCCTCTGCTCGGGCCGACTCATTCCCAGGTGCGAAAGGTCGTCCTCCTCGACATACTTGAGTTGTCCCACCGAGGACACCTTGAGGTCGTTGCGTAGCGCGTCGTAGTACGAGGAGAGCTCAGCCTCGAGCAGGAATTCGTACAGGCTGGGACCGCCCGCTGGGCCCCCCGACGACGAGCAGGAGGAGCCCAGGCTGAAGGTGGACGCCGCCGACGGGAACGGCATGCCGCCCCTGGTGTAGAAATAAAGGGGCACGGCAGTGAAGAGCGACACCCACGAATTTGTGCAAAGGTGGACTTCACTAGCTCCCGAGACCAAAATACAGCTATGGGACATAATCGCCATTCAAGCAGGTTTTTACTGTCTACTGGTACGTTAAGAACCTGGAAATACATTTTTTCTTAAGTTTAATTGCCACGGTTAGATGCCAAAAGCCTCATCTCCAAGTACGTGGAAGAAGTAACCATCTCCTCAAGTTTGCTATGGTAAAATTTGTATTTCATTGCCTAAACGCAGAGACGAAGATGGAACTGCGTGTAGTACATTGCCGTGCTGCTGCTACATCCTGCATTTTCACGCACGCACGCACGCACGCACACACGCACGCGCGCACACACACACACACACACACACACACACACACACACACACACACACACACACACACACACACACACACACACACACACACACACACACACACACACACACAAATCGAAACACACTTTAAGGAGTTGCTTTTCGCCGTTTGCAACAATACATAGATCTAGACCAATTTAGTGTCAGATTTCTCGAAAGCGGATGGTAAGAATGTGTAAACCACTTCTGTACAGTTCCCCATTCGCCGGACTTCATATCCAGAATGAATATTTTGAGTTATCGCTCCCGAGTGAATTCTGAAGAAATAAATTGTAAAATGGCCCAAGGAGGCTATAGGAGCATCGAGAGCATTTTCACACGCTTCCCGTATATGTTCCCACTTTCAGTATCATAGAATATAACAATCTGATACTAACATTCATCTCGAAAAGCCGAAGTGTAAGCCATATTCATTATGTTGTGATGACTAGGTGCGATGCTGCTGCTAATAATACCAAACAAACGCATGGCCAGAAATGTGTTTAGACGCCTAGCGCCCTCTTCGGTGGTACCCGCACGGCCCTGCGTAATTGAATGGGCACGGAAAGTATAAAATCAAACCTCAAAGAGAAAAGAAGAAAGCCAGTTATCAATTAGAATATGATTGACTATAACTGAATATAATTGAATGTAACTGACCCTTGCAACGTTTAACGCCCCAACCCTCTCGAGTGAAGTTAGCATAGCAGGGCTCTTTGAGGAACTGTCAGGCAATGTTTGGGATATCATTGGCCTTAGTGAGGTTAGAAGAACTGGTGAGGCTTATACAGTACTGGCAAATGGCCACACCCTCTGCTATAGATGACTACCAGTTCAGAGTAGGATTCCTAATCGATAAGGACATAGGGGGCAACATTGACAAATTCTACAGTATTAATGAGAGGGTAGCAGTAATCGTAATCAAACTTAATAAAAGCTATAAGTTAAAGGTAGTACAAGCCTACGCTCCAACATCCAGTCATGATGATGAGGAAAAGGATCAGTTTTATGAAGATGTTGAATTAGCGTGGAGAAAAGTGCAAACTCAGTATACTGTAGCCATGGGCGACTTCAATGCAAAAGTGAGGAAAAAGCAGGCTGGTGAACAAGCAATTGGCAACTACGGCATGGACTCTAGGAACGCTCGAGGAGAGATGTTGGTAGAATTCGCGGAAAGGAATAAGCTGCGAATAATGAACACCTCCTTCGGGAAGCGTTGGAACAAAAAGTGGACCTGCAAAAGCCCTAATGGTGAAACAAGAAATGAAATTGATTTCATACTTTCTGCGGATCCCAGCATAGTGCAGGATATAGAAGTGTTAGGTAGGGTAAAGTGCAGTGATCATAGATTAATGAGGGCTAGGATGCACATATATTTGAAGAAAGAAAGGATAAATTGGTCAAGAAGAAATAGGCCAACCAAGACGCAGGAAGGGTAAAAGCAGACCAATTTAGGTTGGCACTTTCAAACAAATTTGCAGCCTTAGAACAGGGAGATGAAGATGACATAGAGGCAATGAGTGAAACCATAACTAGGCTGGCTTCAGAAGCAGCAATTGAAGTGGGAGGTAAGGCCCCAAGGTAACCAGTAGGTAAGCTCTCCCAAGTATAAAGGACCTAATCAGAATCGACAAAGAATGAAAGTGTCGAACTCAAGATATCAGATAGAATTCGCGAACTGTCAAAACTAATCAACAAGGAGAAAATAAGTGATATTCGAAAGTATATATATATATATATATATATATATACACGATGGCGAATCAGAAAGTCTTTGCCCCTATTTCTTTTTAGACAAATTAAGACTTTAAATGCGAAGTCAACACATCCATTCCCAGCGGTGTACCTTTCTTGTCCAGCCCGGCCTTATCTGCCGCAGCTCCGCGACACGGCGCTGCTGTCAGTTGTTGAAGATGGCGGTTGTGCATTACACGTCCACGGCATACGAGCAACGAAGTGTGGCAAGCAGAACTGCCCACAAGCTCTGACCATTTCTATGGGAGAGTCTGGACCACCCACCATACAATCCGGACCTCGCCACTATTGATTTCCCCGTTTACGGTCCGCTGAAGAAGTTCCTTGCCGGACAGCGATTCACGTGCAACAGTGATGTCTGAACCAGTGTGGGAACTATATGGACAAATAGTGCAAGGTGCTTAGAATAATACGTATATTTGTAATTACCCGCATGTACCTTATTTTGGCTAATAAAAATAGGGGCAAGGACTTTCTGATTTGCCCTCACACAGCCCGTTTTTTGTAGGCGCCGCCATATTGTGAACGCAGTGGCGCCGCCTATGAGCAGCGCCATACTGGCTTGGGTGAAAGCGGTCTTTTGTATGGCAGGTATACGCTCGGCGGTAGGTTCTGGCGTTTGTTTTCGCGGTCGTGCGGTCTGTTTAGTATGACGTGCGTCGCCTACGTGGTAAACGGTTCTGTGAGACGTGCTGAAGTGGTTTAAGGCGTCATGGCCGGAATTTCTGCTGGCGTTGAGGTGGACGGAACACGCAGCGCGATGTGTACGCGCATATTTGAGCCCACAATCAGCCTCAGATATCAATTGTGTATTTATGACTGTTCCAATCACTGATGTCACCTTATTGCAGTATTATCCTCTATTTCTAAGCTGCGGTTTAGGAGCCATGAAACATACGCGACGATTGTAACAGCGTGCGTACCGTTCTGCTACGATAGGACCTGTGATGTTATAGTTTGACAAGCGTTCGAACTGTTCGCTGCAGGTTACATTGCGTGACTACATGGTTCGATGGATGAGGTTTCCGCCCCTTATAAAATAGTTTTGGCAAGTAATAACAGCATACCTTACAGTCTGAATTAAGCTTATCCAGCAAAGGGACTGTTTACGAACTGCGCGAGCATCCTAAACAGTGGTAGGTGCTGGATTACAGATATATTTGTTCTATATGCCGCATGGTCCAAGCATACGGCATCAGCGGTTATATATTTATAAACGTTGTGCGGCGTGACTATGCGAGGTCGTATTGCGGCATTAGCCAGTTTTCTCTTGCTTTTTCGAGAAAGAGGAAGATAACCGAATTTTTTTTCGGTTATCATTTTTTCATCAAACATAATGAAACTTATTGAAAGAGTGCTTCCCGGACATATAATAGAGTTTATTGACGAAAATCAATTGTTGAATCCTTGTCGAATTGGGTTTAGAAGTGACTATTAAATATAGCACGCGCATGTATACCTTGACAGTCGCATTAACATCGCCAGACAGAAAAAACAATATGCGGCTTTAGTTAGCTTAGATATATGTAAAGCCTATGACAGCACTGAACATACAATTTTAACAAATAGGTTACAGGGCCAATGCTTTACAGCCTATATTGTAGCATGGGTACATTTAAAAGAAAGGGAATTGTATTGTTTTCGAAGCGGCTATTCTTCTGTAAACCCAAGCAAACAAGAGGTGTGCCTCAGGGATCGCTACTTTCACCAGTATTATTTAATATTTTAATGAGCAGGGAATCCCCGTTTACCGAGGTGTCAGTACCTACGTTTACGCTGATGACATATTGCCTTTTTTGGTATGGCTAGTGACATATACTCTACGAAATTTTGCAGTCCCATCTAAGGGAACTGGAAGGCTGGCTGGATAGCTTACACTTAAGTCTGAATGCTGATAAGTGTGCTATCCTTGTTTTTTCCGTTAAAGACCCAGTATACATATCGCTTAAATATCATATCGAAGATATCCCACAAGTAGAGTCGCTCAAGTACCTTGGAGTTATCTATAACGGAAATCTTAACTAGCGGCCACATATTGAATATATTGCGACAATAGGAGCTCGTACAATGGGCATTTTGCGCAAGTTGAGCAATCGAAGAACAGGAATGCGAAGAAAATCCCTCTTGATGGTATATAAAATGTACGCTCGTTCGGTTTTAGAATTAGGCTGTGTTTTATTCTCAGGTGTTCCATCATACAAGCTTCGGCCGCTAGTTTTATTAGAACGAGAGGCGCTATACGTCTGTTCTTAGGCCTTCCAACATACGCTGCAAATGCTATATTACACCTGGAAGCAAGAATCCCGTCCATTTTATGCCGATTTCACCTTCTGGCCGTTCAGACTTTCTTACGACTACATGAATCACCATTAAGCCGTCCTCAAATAATTTTCATCTCCAATCCAGAATTATTTTTCCCGTTCATTGGCGGTATCATACACCACATATTAGATTTGTGCAAACATTACTTGAACTTCTAAATGTGCAAATTCGCGATGTGCTTCCTAATATTACGCATTCAAATGACCTGGAGATCAGGTTCGATAACTTTTTCTCAAACCACGCGAAGCTACTACCTTACGGTGATGTTACAAGACCACCTATGCATAGGGCCAAACATTATCATATGCAGCAGATGCACCACAGCGCGAGGAAAAGACTGGCAGTGGAATATTTTGTCCTGCACTCGACTGGTCTTTTTCTTTAAGATTGCCCGATTTCGTGCCTACATTTCTGGCCGAGTTTGTAGCAGTAATACTAGCTTTACGTAAATTAGACCAAATGACTACAACAGCTGTTATTCTTACTGACTCCCTTTCTGTATGCTCTTCCCTTACCGCTACTAATGATTCACCCTTGCTAAAACTCTCACTTGCTAGTTCCTGCCCATGTGCAATGTGTTCATTTGATTTGGGTAACTGATCATAAAGGTTTGTTCTTTAATGAAACTGCCGATTCACTGGCGAAGACATCACTTTCCGGCCCTGTTCTTCCTATTCTATCAGTGACAGCAGAGATCACGGCGGCTAGATTTCGGATGCGATCAAATAGAAAAGCCTTATCGAACCCAGTTCTGACTGCTTCTTCATATTATAAGCTTACCTGGCATTCCCCTGGCGTGGCGAATCCTGTAACACAAAGATGCTCTCTCTGACCAACTTACGTTGCCCGCATTCCCTCCCTGAAATTCTTCTTCGCCGGGTTTGGTTCCCTCCGCCCCTCTGCTCGTTTTGTAATGAGGAGGCGACGATACATCACTTTCTCCTATCTTGTCGCCGCTTTACTGCGGCAAAAAAAAAAAGATTGTTTGAAATACCTTTTCGAAGACTTGGCCTGGTCTTAACAGAACCTCCTATTCTTTCGTTCGGTGCGTCAACTTTGGGACTCAGCCACAGGGATTGTTGCTTCGCGGTCCAAACATTTCTTACAGAATCCAAAGGAATGTCCTGCTAAAATTCTATATTTTTAGTGTACTTTTAAATTAATTATTACTCATTTGATATGAATTTCCTGATTTTATTTTAACAGATAATTCTACGCTATTCAAGTCTCATTCCATAGATATTCGGAAACTTATGCTCCATATTAATTTGGAATAATCCAACCATTTCTTGGCCAATCCCCCATCGTGGGTAGGAGCCACACACGTGGTCGACAACAACATTAACTTCGGCTGGAGCTCAGGAACATCGGTTACGCCTCAATAAACCCTCTCTACACAGAGAGTAGGGCGAAACAGAGTGGTGGAGGTGCGGGGTCCAAGACGTCGCCGTACTACGGAGTCGCAACCGCTTGAACTTCGCCGGAGCCGCCATCTAGCCGGTCTCTCGCCGACGACAGTCATCATGCCACAGAGCAGAGGACCAGACCCGGAACCAGTTGCAACCGCGCAAAGGTCGACGCCAGCTGCTGCCGCACACGATTACATGGAACCACACTCGTTCGCGGGAACAGCGGGAGAAGACATGGGCGAGTGGCTTACGCAGTACACAATCGGGTGAGCCGATATAACCACTGGAACTCGGCCACGAAGCTTGACAACGTCGTCTTATTTTTGAGGGAAACCGCGTTGATGTGGTTCGAGAATCACGGAGAGCCCTTAGCAACATGGGAACTCTTTGTTGAAGAAATAGGAAAATGTTTTGGCGACTCTGATGCCAAAAAGAAACGTGCGGAGAGAAAACTTGCCCAAAGAGCTCAAACTCCGACAGAGACATGCACTACTTATATAGAAGTACTCAAGTTGTGCAAGATCATAAACCCGCGGATGTCTGAGGAAGACCGAGTCGGACGTCTTCTGAAAGGCGTCGCAGAAGACGTCTACAGTTTTCTAACAGGTAAAGAATAGCTCACGTCCGTCTAAGATGTCCTGCGTCACTGCCGTACATTTGAGACGTTGAATAAACGTCGTATTGCGCCCAAATATGGAGGACTGGCAAACGTGACAAGTGTCGCCAGTGTCGATACGAGTCCGTCCGATAGACCCTGCCTCTACTACTCGGGAAATAGTGCGCGAAGAACTACGGCGACACAATGACCTAGTGTGCAACAGTTCAACCGCCGGCTACGCACCCAGTGTAACGCTCAGCGCCCGCCGCACCATGCGCTACTTTGCCACCGTCTGTGTATGTCACGGACGTCGATGTGGCTGCAACGACGCGGCCACATCCGGAGACGTAACCGTCAGAACAGCGATCTTGGCAACGCTTTCACCCCAGCCGTGATGCACAGAGGCGAACGGCTCTGGTTCAGCGTACTGAGGTGCCGTACACAGTTCGAAGGCCTCTGCCGGCTGAGCGCTTTGAGCGGTATTCGGTCGAGCGTCCCTTGTGCTACAAGTGTGGAATCGAGGGTCACATCGCCAGGTACTGCAACGTGGCCCCACAACGCCCCTATCCGCCGAGGTACGACCGATCAACAATATCTGGCCACCAACGCGTTGACCGTGCGTACACATATCCACGCGGTATGTCCAACGAGACCCTGGGAACGCTGCGAAACCGTTGACCGGCCTCCGATCTTGACACCACCCTCGCGTAAGCCGGTCACCGTCTCCCCGGCGCCGCTACCCGTCGCCTTCTCCGGAAAACTAGTCAGCGTGGCCGTTGGAGATGAGGCCACTGGAGAGCCTTCGATCATGACAGAAATACGTCCACCAATCTGCATGTTTAAAAGTAAAGTTCGTGTACGTGTAGACGGCGTCTCAACAATGGCCTTAGTGGACACTTGAGCGACCGTTTCCGTAATGAATTACGCATTCAAACGCCTGCTAGGACAAAAAGTGCTGTTTTCATGGGACCGTGCCGATGTGTTTCGTGGAGTGAGTGAACTATTGCACCCTGTAGGGGTGTGCAGTGCGACAGTTAGCTTGGGCTGTGAAACGTTTAACGCGGAGTTCGTAGTTTTACCTCATGTTACGCATGACGTAATTCTGGGCCTCGATTTTCTGAAGCTGTGTACTGCCAGTGTCGATTGCCGAACGGGAGAAAGTACTGTAGATTCGAGCCTTCCGGCGTATTTGTGGAACAACCGCCGTAATACGAAAGTGCCCTTCGTGTGTCCGCAGATACCGCCGTACCACCACTGTATGCCAAATGTGTCCCAGTCGCCTGCTCTCCTGCAACCGACAGAACATTTGACGCTACCGTAGAGCCCGTTCACCTTAGTTGGATTAAGAATGTTCTAGTGCCCTATTGTACGCTGTCGGTTATCGACGGGCGTACTGTCTTATGGAAGATAAATTGCTCCAATGAACCCACAGTACTGTCGCAGGGTCTGAAACTTGCGGCTATTCGTGAACGTCAAGTATTGGCGCTCGCCATCCTTGCAGAAGCCCCCGATGCCAAGGATGAGTCGCATTTGGATGCATGTACCACGGACACTTCCATGATGGCTATGATAAAAAAACCACTAAGTACTAACCAACGTCAGGAACTGGCAAATATTCTAAGAAAACACTTCGCAGTGTTCGACTCTCGTGTACACCATCGCATAGACACGGGATCTCACCAGCCTCTGCGACAAAAGCCATACCGAGTGTCCCCTTCGGAGCGCAAGGTGATCAATGACCGTCCGTGACATGCTAACGAAAAACGTTATCTAAGAGTCGAGTAGTCCGTGGGCAGCGCCAGTAATTCTAGTCAAAAAGAAAGATGGCACATGGCGATTTTGCGTTGATTACCGCCGCCTCAACGCCGTTACCAAGAAAGACGTATACCCTTTGCCACGGATTGATGAAGCTATAGATTGCCTTTCTTCGGCCTCGTACTTTTCGAGTGCAGACTTGCGGTCCGGATACTGGCAGATTCCGATGCACAAGGCAGACAAGGAAAAAACGGCATTTGTTACACCAGATGGACTTTTCGAATTTAATGTGATGCCGTTCGGGCTGTGTAAGGAGCCTGCATCTTTTAAGCCCTTCATGGACAACATTCTGCATAGTTTGAAGCGGGAAGCCTGCATGCGTTATCTGGATGATGCCGTGGTTTTCGGACGCACATTTAGTGAACACAATGCTCGCCTCAGTTTTGTACTAGAGTGCCTAGGCAAAGCACGCTTGGTGCTAAACTCCAAGAAATGTCGCTTTGTAGAACGCCAAACACTAGTTCTAGGCCACCTAGTGGACAAAGAGGGCATAAGACCTGATCCAGCGAAAACGGCTGCGGTCGAAGCCTTTCAGCAACCTCGCTCAGTAAGAAGCTTCTTGGGCCTTTGCTCGTATACTTCCATCGGTTTCTTGCTCACATCGCGCATCTGCTGACGTGCCTGCTTCACAAAGGCGTTCACTTTGACTGGACCTCAGAATGTGCGTGTGCTTTTCGCGAACTGAAGTTCCGTTTGACGTCCTATCCAGTTGTGAAACACTTCGACCCCTTGGCTCCCACAGAACTGCACACGGATGCTAGCGGTATTAGTGTCGGCGGTGTTCTTATTCAACGCTTCGACACCAAAGAACACGTCGTAGCGTACGCGAATCACTCTCTACGGAAGCCGGAGCGCAACTACACCGTCACAGAACAGGCATGTCTCGCGGTGATTTTCGCAGTGCAGCGCTTTCAGTCATACCTGTACGGACGCCCTTTCACCATCGTCACAGACCATCACTCTTTGTGCTGGCTAGTCAATCTGCCTGATCCATCTGGTAGGCTCGCGCGTTGGACGCTCCGTATACAGGAGTACGACTTCACCGTTTCCTATAAAAGCGGTCGACGGCACGCCGACTGCCAGTCGCGGATACGGCTTCCCACGACGGACTGTCACGCGGACAACTTTGACCACTACATCGTAGCCTTGGAGAGTCCGCATTTCCTAATTTCAATACTGTTACGGTGATGGGAAAGAAGAAGGTGACATGAACTAGAGGAAGACGAAGACTGGCCATTGCCTGAACGCCATATACACCAGTTGTAAATATACATTATTTTAGACTCGTGGGCCTGCTTTCTTCCTGCAACATTTTGGTGAAAGGTGCGGGGTACAATCACGAAACTTCGCAGCGGGCGTCATCTACCTGCCGCCACAATGGCAAATCAACCGACACAAGCGACAACGCCTCAGCAGTCCGTGCAAACGGTCATGCTCACTCATCCGTGGGACCCGGGGACATCTTATGCCACGAACAACGCGGACGTCGAGGACTGGCTTACGATGTACGAGTGTGCGACATCAACAGGTGGGATCCAACAATGATGCTAGCAAACCTGATATTTTATCTGAGAGGAACTGCGAAGCAATACGATACACATGAAGCTGACCTAATGAACTGGGATGTCTGCAAATACAAAATGCGAGACCTGTTTGGCAGAGGCGTCGGTCGTCAGCTGGCAGTAAAAAAAGAACTTGCGTGCCGCGCTCAGACGTACACAGCATCCCATGTCGTGTACATACAGGATGTGCCGGCCCTCTGTCGCAAGGCTGATAACTACATGACCGAGGCAGACAAGATTGGTCACATACTAAAATGTATTGCAGACGATGCCTTCAATCTCCTGATGTGTAAGGATTGTACCTCTGTGGGTGCAATTATAAAGGAGTGCCGGCGCTTCAAACAAGCGAAGGGCCACCGCGTCGTTTAAACTTTCGACAGATTGCCCAATACCACCGCGACATCTTCTTGCGAAGACCCGCCGCGGTTCGTTCAGCCGACATGACCGGAAGATATAACGCGAATCGTTCGCCGTGAGCTTCAGGCCATGGCCCGGCGGCGACAGTTCGTTCCAACGGTCGGGAAAGCGTGCCCGCTATCTCCCTTATACAAGCGGCCGTTCGGGAGGAAATGGCAAGTTTGGACATTCCATCTCTCTTCTCGGTCCGCCATACAAACACCTACCAGATTTCTCCAGCCGCCAGACGCAAAGCTTTCCGCCACCCCGTCGCAACCCAGCTGACTGGCGCACAGCAGATGACAGACCCATCAGTTTTAATTGTTCCGGTATTGGACACATCACCCGTCATTGCCGCAACCATTGGTCGTCGCCTCCTCGGTGGTCGTCTCCGAGTCACTACCGCCAAGTGCCAGACAATCGTCTTTCTCGCCCTATACGCCGACTAGGAACATCAACGCCGGCAGTGCTCCACCAAGATCCAGCCGCTCCCCGTCTCCGCAAGGTCGTAGGTCCCGTTCGCCTCTCGTTCACCGCTCTTTGTCCCCGTCTGCAACCGGTCGCTTCACTTCAGGAAACTAGGCGGTGCAGCTCCCGGAGGTGAAGCTGCAACTCTGAATCGGCCCACAAATCTTCTGTTGACCATGCATACACGTGGAAACCTACTGGACATTGAAGTTGATGGCGTTCCTGTTATATCGCTCGTTGACACAGGAGCGCAGCTTTCAGTTATGAGCGCAGCTCTCCGCCGAAGGCTCAAAAAGATTCTGACGCCCGCCGTACCGTGCACTGTGCGAGTCGCCGATGGGAGTACTTCACCTGTTCTCGGAATGTGCACAGCACGTGTGACCATTGGAGGCCATTATACCGCTCTTCGTCACCTCCTGTTTTCTTATCGGGATATCGTTGATTTGGACGACCGTCCACTGGGCCAGACATATGTCACGCATCGCATCAACACCGGTGACGCCAACCCCATTCATAGGCGGCCATATTGTGTCTCCGCAACAGAAAGGGCTATCATACAGAAAGAGGTAGACAGGATGATGGAAAGGACATCAGTGAACCTTCCAGTAGCCCGTCGGCATCACCGGTTGTCTTAGTAAGAAAAAAGACAACTTGTGACGCTTGTGCGTTGACTACCGTCACCTCAACCGGATAACGAAGAAGGATGTTTATCCCCTGCCTCGCATTGATGACGCTCTTGACTGCCTTCACGGATCCCAATACTTTTCATCAATTGACCTCAGCTCCGGCTATTGGCAGATTAGCGTCGATGAGATGGACCGCGAGAAAACCGCTTTCGTGACACCGGACGGTCTGCACCAATTTAAAGTCGTGCCCTTTGGATTATGCAATGCGCCAGCTACATTCGATCGCATGATGGACTCTCGCTTGCGCGGCTTGAAGCGCGGCTTGAAGTGCTTGAGGGCGATGTTACGGCGAAGGGAAATAAGAAGGCGACATGAACTAGAGGAATACGAAGACTAGCCATTGCCTGAACACCATGTACACCAGTTATAAATATACACTATTTTGCACTCGTGGGCCTGCTACATGCCTCTGTTACCTCGATGATGTGATTGTGTTTTCGCCGAACTTTCGAGAGCCACCTACGGCGCCTCACGACCATACTTTCCGTGTTCCGCAGGACTGGCCTTCAGCTAAACTCCTCCAAGTGCCGCTTCGGTCATCGTGAAATTAACATGCTCGGCCATTTCGTAAACGCCGCCGGAATCCAGCCTGATCCACAGAAAGTTCACGCCGTGCGAAATTTTCCTGTACCTTGTTCAACAAATGATGTCCATAGTTTTCTGGGCTTATACTTTTATGTCCGGCGATTAGTGAAAAACTTTGCCGACATCGCTCACCCTCCCACTGACCTTCTTAAGAAAGATGTCTCTTTCTCTTGGGACCACTGCAAGAGCAAGCCTTCTGTACCCTGACTGAGCGGCTTACAACTTCCCCGATTCTGTCACACTTTGACCGTTCTGCGCCCACTGAAGTACGAACTGACGCGAGTGGTCATGGCATCGACGCTGTCCTCGCTCAGCTGTCCTAGCACGCAGTCAAGACCGTGTCATCCCTTACGCCAGCCGCCTTCTTTCCACGTCCGAGCGAAATTACCGCGTTACTGAGAGGGAATGTCTCGCGCTCGTATGGGCGGTCGCGAAATTTCGACCGTATCGGTCGGAGCTTCTGCGTCGTAACCGATCATCACGCCCTCTGTTGGATCTCATCTTTGAAGGACCCAATTGGACGACTTACACGTTGGGCATTGCGTCTACAAGAATATACATTTTCTATTATGCATAAGTCAGGGAGCCTGCATAAAGACGCTGACTGCCTATCCCGCAATCCCGTGGATCAACCGGACGATACCGATGCAGACTCGGACATCAGTATTCTGTCCCTCTCCAGCTTCCTCCATATTGGCGACGAGCAACGTCAAGATCCTGTTCTTCGAACGCTTGTGGAACGCCTAAGCTTCTCGCCCAATAACCCGTCCCTCCGGATGCTCACCTTGCGCGATGGAACTTTATACCGTGGTAGCGTTCGTCCTGATGGCCCAGAGCTCCTCCTAGTCGTTCCCAAGCACCTTCACCTGGCCGTGCTCCAGTAACTTCACGACGCTACTACTGCTGGACGTTTAGGCATCACTCGTACTTACGACCGCCTGTGGCGCCGCTTCTTCGGG
The DNA here is from genome assembly GCF_050947875.1 of Dermacentor variabilis. Lineage (NCBI taxonomy): Eukaryota > Metazoa > Arthropoda > Arachnida > Ixodida > Ixodidae > Dermacentor > Dermacentor variabilis. Next base: position 9,916,779 of record NC_134570.1, read on the forward strand.
CCCGGCATTTAACGCTGTGGGTGCCGTTATGTCGCTTCTTGAGACCTGTGTTAGCGCCGGAGGACGCCTGCTTTACCTCCTGCTGATTTGCTGCAACCAATTGATATCCCTGCAGAGCCCTTCTGTGTGGGCCTCGACCTCCTTGGCCCCTTTCCAATTTCCATTAAAGGAAACAAATGGATTGTTGTAGCAACAGATTATGCCACGAGATATGAAATCGCACGCGCGGTGCCAACCAGATGCGCTACAGATGTCGCCGACTTCTTACTATACGACGTCGTCCTGCACCACGGCGCCCCTCGCCAGTTACTCACGGATCGCGGCGGCTAAATCCTATCGAACGTCGTCGATGATCTGCTCCGTTCTTGTTCTACAGAACACCAGCTTGCTACCGCGCGCCACCCTCAAACGAACGGCCTCACCGAGCGACTCAAACGCATACTAAATGAAATGCTGGCCATGCACGTTGCCGACGATCACCGCGACTGGGAAGTCGCTTTACCATACATCACTTTCGCATTCAACTGGTCGCGTGACGACGCTGCCGGATTTTCCCCATTTTACCTTTTGTATGGCCGCGATCCCACCTTGCCCTTTGACACGTTGCTACCTTCTGCAGTACAATCACCCAGCACTGGTTACGCTCGCGATGCTATTGCCTTAGCCGCCCAGCTAGGCCCGAGAAGTCGCACGTCATCGCCTGACAGTCTCGCAAGCTTCTCAGAAGCGACGATACGACCTTCGGCACCGAGACCGCCATTTTTCACCTGGTTCTCTTGTCCTTCTCTGGACGCTTTCACGTCGCGTCAGCTTGTCGGAAAAACTACTTTCCCGTTATTCTGGTCCGTACCAGATCTTACGTCAACTGTCCGACGTGACATACCAGATCGCCCCAGTCGGTCAACCTTCAGTACCTCCCAACGTCGCCAGCGATGTTGTTCACGTCGCCAGGCTCAAGCCTATGTCCCCCAATAAGTGAGGCACCGGGACGGAGCTAACCCTGCCGGGAGGGTGATGTTACGGCGAAGGGAAAGAAGGCGACATGAACTAGAGGAAGACGACGACTGGCCATTGCCTGAACGCCATGTACATCAGTTATAAACATACACTATTTTACACTCGTGGGCCTGCTTTCTTCTTGCAACAATACCTTTAAGACTGATCAGCCAAACAAGGACACTTTCAAACAACTGCTTGCTGCCAAACAGAAATCAACAGCCAATCCTTTTTGCACGCGTGATGGGCTTCTATACAAGAACTATTCTACCATAGGCTCGCGATACCTCCTGGTGGTCCCAGAAGATGCATGACGAAACAACCTGCGGTCATTTGGGAGCAGCTAGAACGCCTTGCCGTATTCAAGAAAGATTTTACTGACCTAATATGCGTCAGACGACGTAACAGTACGTGTCTAGCTGCAAAGAATGTCAACGTTGCGAACGTCCCACAAGTACTCCTCCTGCTAGACTACACCCTGTGCCACCCCCAAGGACTACATTCGAGCAAGTCGGCATCGACCTTCTCGGCCCGTTTCCACGGTCCTCTAACGGAAATCTTTGGATCGTAGTGTGCACTGACCTCCTGACACGCTAATGTGAGACGGCTGCACCACTACGGAAACCGACGTATGCCTTTTCTTGCTACGTTTTACCATTCTCCGACACGGGCCTCCAAAAGTCGTTATCAGCGATCGTGGGCGACATATTACTGCGGATGTGGTTGAAGAGATGGTTCGTCGATGTTGTTCAAGTTTTCGACTTTCTACGCCGTACGATTCGCAAACCAACGGCCTTACGGAACACACCAACATAACTCTCATGAACATGTTGTCCATGTACGTCTCGACGGATCACAAGAACTGGGGCAGCGTTCTACCTTTCGTTACTTATGCACTTAACACCGACCAGCACGGAACTACCGGCTACAGCCCCTTCTTTCTCCTTTACGCTCGGCCGCCACGTTATACCCTTGATACGATCTTCCCACTTATAAACCACAATGATGCCTGCGTATCTGAGACCGTCTGTGGTGCAGAAGAAGCCCACCGCCTTGCTTATTTGCGCACTCTTACTTCACAAGATCGCTCGAAGGCACGCTACGACCGCCGACACCAACACGTCACATATGATCCAGGTGACTTAGTGTGGCTGTGGACGCCTACTAGAAAACTTGTGCGAAAAACTACCGGCGTACTATGTTGGACCTTACGTTGTGTTAGACCGTATAAGCGAATTGACGTACCGCATACCGCGCCTCCTTTCAGATGGTCGACGCTCTTCAAAGACTGAAGTGACTCATATTGCCCGCTTGAAGCCCTGCACCGCTCGAGATGCTGTTTGACTTGCACGGCGGGCTTCGTCTGTGCGGGGTGGATGTGTTACAAGCGTGAAAGTCTTGTATGATTTGGGTATGAGCCGCCAGTAGCAGTGGGACACGGGGTAAGATCGAGGGAAAAAGACGTTCACCTAGCGATAACGGAATCGTTTTAAATGAATCAGCTGATTCGCTCGCATTGTCATCGCTACATGGTCCGGTCTTAAATGTTCTTCCTGATTTCTCTTTTATTACAGGAGCCAGATTAAAACGCCTTTTATTATTAAATTGTAATGAATCGTCCCTACTTGATTTTCAACATGATTTGCAACATCTAAAATTTCAGTAGAACACGAGCAAATGTTTTTCACGCCAATGCGAGGTGACGTTAGCAAGTTTTCGCCGTCAAGTTCCCGGCCTAAATTTTCACCTTCATAGATCTGGTCTATCCATAACTAACCTGTGTTCTTTTTGTAATGAACCAGGAACTATTGACTATTTCTTCCTTTCTTGCCGCCGCTTCTCCTTTAGCAAAATGTTCCTCATTTTCAAACTACAAAATTGGGTTTAGCATTTACAACACCAAACATTTGGGCTTTTGGTGCCTGTCAACTAGGCACAAGCCATGGTTATATGATTAGCGCTCTGCACAAGTTCATTGAAGCATCCGGAAGGCTATGCTGCTAGGGTAACGACGGTGGGACATATCATTTTATTGTTATTCGTTTTCCTTAGCTTCTCAGCCCAATTTCTTTTTTTTATCTACAGGTGCTCACAAAATCGGCATTATCAGCTAATTGCCAAATTATTCGTTTTAAATGTTGCCTTTAACCCTTTTGGTATGTTCTTGGGTGTTTGCTTGTATACAGTGTGACCAATCTCCCTCGTGGGCGCGAGCCATGTTTTAAGGCGACAACAACCTCGGCTGGCGCTCAGGACCGTCGGTTGCGTCCCAGTAAATTAACCCTCGCTACACGGAGAGTAGCTGGCAACAATATCTGTAGCGTCACACCCACATGAGAAAATTGTTCATTTGAACTGTTAAACTATAAAGGGGAATGAAAGTAGACGAAAAAACAACTGACCGCCGGTGGGACACGAACCCACGTCTTCGCTTTACGCGTGCGATGCACTTACGCACTAAGCTACTACGGTGCCGTATTCCCATCTACTTCCGTTGGTATTTGTGGATGTGTACTAGACTCTAAGGGAATTAGAAAATGTGCAGGAGCAAGCTTGAATAAGCTAGCGCAAGATAGGGGTAATTGGAGATTACTAGGAGAAGCGTTCATCCTGCTGTGGACCTAAAAATGATGATTATGAAAGCGCGCCACCACTCTCGGCGGCGAATGCTCACGTGATGTCGTTCACGTTAATCAGGTGGTACACACGTGCACTTGGGGCCACTGGTCAATAAACCGTCATACGCGCTACGTTCGAAAAACCGGGCACCACGGTTCCCTATCCCGTGCGCGCGCATGCGCCTATTGGTGTGCGCACGCGTGCGAGCGAGCGAGTGCACGCGCGACTCTGCGAAGGCGAGCTCGCCGACACGCGCGCGTGGCGCTGCTCGCGCCGTCTTCCACGGCTGGCGTCGATCGCGGCAGAAAAGAAGCTCGTTAAAATAAGAGTTAGCCCACGACATTCGGTGGGAGTCGAGCCCTAGAGTTCATGTGGAAGTCGAACTCACGACTTTTGGTGTTAATGCGAAGTTAATTAAGGCACAGTTCATTATAGGTAGCGTCAATTAAGGCACTCGAACCCACGAACTTTCGCGGGTGAAAACAAGTGAAAAGAAGTAACAACGAGTTCGAATGAGAATGTCAAGCAACTTACGGAATGTCTCTCGAACCCGCAGGCTTTCGCCTTCCCCGTCTCTGGTGTATGCTAAAGTGCCTGAATTTTTAAGGCTTGCTGAAGCTCGACACTATGATTACCCAAGCAGCCTAAACTCTTCAAAAAAAATTTACACCCTTTGGGGCTTATCTTGTCCCACAAAAAATTCATCTGTCTTGCCTGCGTTTGCTTTCTTTAACGCTGCGAGCCCGGTACTTCCCAGTCACGAACGGTTTGCGCGTAATCAGTGTGACACAGAATTCTCGACAGTAAAGTAGCGAGCGCCGAGTTTTGAAGAAAGGAAACGCAGGCAAGGCAGATGATTATTGTTGTGGGACAAATATACACCCCAAAGGGTGCAACCGTTTTCTGCGTTCGCAGTTCGGAATAATAGACGGTTTTAGTTGGGCGTCCGCAGCAGCTCTGCGTACGCAACAAACCCGCGGAGGCGTCAGCGCGCATGTGCAGGAGCACGCACGGCGTCTTGCGTGCGCTGCGTATATAGCGTCCGCTGCGGGCTCAGCGGGCTTTGCGGGATGTTCTCGCGTCTCCGCGAGAGCGCATTTTTCGATATTTTCGACATCGCTCTTGCCGAAGATATGACTCCGGCTTGTGGCTCGACTTCGTGGCGGCTGATATTGGCTACACAGTTTCAGAAGGTGGCATATGGCGGTGCTGAGTAGCACACTACTGGTCGTTCCTGCGCGTGCAAATCAGCAATACCCTTCGCAGCTTTTGCGTCCGGCGAACTATTGCCGTATCGTGTGCGCGCGGTTCGCTACGCACGCACAACGTCACGCGCTGCGTACGTGGTTGGCTGCGGACGCCCAACTAAAACTGCCTGACGATGCTCCCTTTCAGGTGCAGCGGGAAGTGTTGTGGAAAGACCACGCACCGCTGTGCACTCGAAGTAGCACAGCACGAAGCCGCCCGCTCTCCGCCGCGCCATCGTATTTACGAAAGGAACAATGATGTCACGACGGGGACGACCATTGCCGAGAGCACAAAACACAAGAGGCGCCCACTTTCCAAAAAAAAAAAGGGGGGGGGGGAGGCACATTAACGCCGAGGACCCCCTCGCTTCGTCCAGCGACACAAGATCCGCTCGAACGGTGCAAGCAAAACCATTCAGCGGAACAAGGCCCACAGATTGTCGGGGACATCCCAAACAGAACGCGGCAAGTCGGCCGGAGAGCAGCACAAATGTGCACGAGCTCGGTCCGAGCGCAGGGCTATACACACACTCGGCAAGGACAGCATGGGCTCTCGCAAACGCAGACCGAGGCGCCCGTCATGCGATATGATCGGGGAAGAGGCGCGTTGCTTACAGAGCGCGACGTTACCAAGTGTGGTCGTTTCCACACCACCCGCGCTCCGCCTGCGGTTCGGACTTCCTCCATCGCCGCACAATGACGTCACAAACGCTGCCGCGACCTCTGCTATTCGATGCATTCGCTGCAAGGCTCGCGATTTCGGCGAAAACACATCCCGCGGTAAATCGCTGCCGGGACTGCACACTCGCTGCACGCGCAGGAAGAGACGCCGAGGTTCCCACGGCACACGACTCCCGCTCGGCGTCTATACCTCGCTTATATTTATTTACAAATACTCATTTTAGAGACATAGCAGAGGTGGGTTACATAACTTATGAACATAACATGTCAACCAACGTGGTTAGGCAGTTCTTTCTGAAATTGATTAGTCGGCCATGAACGCAGAGAACCATCTAAGTTATTCCATAATTCAACAGTGTGTGGAAAAAAGAAAAATTGTAGCAATATATTTTTGAACGAAGGGATCTATGTTTAATGGGTGAGTACGTCGGGTTACTCGCGCAGTAGGTGTGGTTAGCGAGATAGGCGCTTCAATGTTAGATGATCCGTGAACGATTTTGTGCAGCAGGATTAGGCGGTCACACGCGCGACGAAACGACAATGGGTCCAGTGATAAAGCGTGTGCATGGGATGATGGTGAAAACATACGGTCGTAACGGCCATAAATAAATCTGACAGCTTTTTTCTGAATGGATTCTAATTTGGAAATATCATGTATGCGATAAGGCGACCACACTACAGAAGCATACTCTAAAGCAGGTCTAATATGAGTGATTTATAGGCCGTAAGCTTGCACTCTTTCGTGCCGTGCACGGAGGAAGGAAACTAAGGAGAGGCCCTGACGTCACTCTTTGTGAAGCTAAAGTGAAGCCGGAAGTTGGCGTTGCTCATGGCGTCGCTCCGCCTATCGGGCCGGCTCTCCTCTCGTTTACATTTCTCGCGAAACCACGCCGCGCTGCGCGCAACCGTGCTGCTCGGACCCGTGCGCTCCGCAGCAGTACTAAGCAATCGTTAGCACGTTAGCATGATTCCGCGAAAGAGGGCAACATTTCCCGCGAATATTCCTTCGTCCGTAGCCATTGCCGTGGCGCGGTGCATAGCGTACAGCGTTGCATGCGCGTTCTTTTCACGAACTTTAGTTCCTCCTGTCCCACCTGGCCACAGCAACATCCGGTAGAGCACTGTCCAGATAACGCAGCGCAAACAAAACACGGAGACCAATGCAGACCTGCCCGCACGGCGCCTTTGCCACGGTACGAAACCTACGGAGCTACACGTGTGAGCGCACAGAACAATAACAAAGCCGCCATTGTGGCCCGAAAGGCGGGGCCACTACAGCAAAGAAATAAAAAAAACAGCAAAACAAAGGAGAACCTACTACGTCATTTCCTCCACACTTTTCTCCTAGTGCGTAGGGGGTAGGGCCTCTCCTCAGTTTCCTTCCTCCATGGTGCCGTGTTTTAAAGTTCGTTTTAGGCACCCTAGTTCTCGCATCGCTTTAGCGCAGACTATATTGATGTGATTATGCCAACTAAGGTTAGTTGTGATAGTAAGTCCAAGGTATTTGAACTCGTTAACTTCGTTAATACTGTATCCTTGTGTGCTATACGTAAATTTTAGGGGCTGTTTCTTATTAGTAAAAGACATTGCCACAGTCTCGCTGAAGTTAATGCTCATCTGCCATGCCTTACTCCAGTCTGAAAAGGATGAGAATACGTTATTAAGCACTTCTTGATCACGAAGAGTACGAATGTTAGAATAGATCACGCAATCATCTGCATAAAGACGTATTTTCACTTGTGTATTTCTGGCTACTTCAATAATGTCGTTAACATATATGATGAATAGGAGTGGCCCGAGAACTGAGCCCTGCGGCACCCCTGACATGACCTGGGCTATAGAAGAGGTTTTGTAATTAAAAGTGACGGATTGTAATCGGAGGTGCAGGTAATCGGATATCCAGTCAATTAGTTTATTACCAGGAAAGATTGCAGCAAGTTTTAGCAGCAATTTTTTATGGCTTACCGTGTCGAATGCTTTTGATAAAGATCGCATCAAGCTGACCGCGGTTATTTAGTGATGTGGCTATGTCATGTGTGAATTCTAATAACTGCGTTGTTGTAGAAAATCCTGCTCGAACGCCATGCTGCTGTGGAGACAGGAAGTCATTTGCCGTTAAATATTGAATGATGTGCTTATGGATGATGTGCTCGAGTAGTTTGCAACACGTGGGCAGCAACGATATAGGCCTGTAGTTAGTGATTAACTGTTAGCTGCCAGATTTGAAGACGGGAATAATGTTAGCTTGTTTCCAAACACGAGGAACTGTCGACATCTCAAGAGATTTGTTAAATATAATTGTCAGGTACCGGGCGTTCCATTCAGAGTATCGCTGTAAAAATTTGTTTGGCACTCCGTCAGCTCCAGAACTTTTTGTAGTATCAATTGTTAGTAATAAGTTGAGAACACCAGTGTAAGCTATAACGAGAGTAGAAAGCTCTGGTAAAGTGTTGTTGACGCAAAAAGGGGGATCGACGCCGTCATCCCGACAAAATACAGATTGAAAGTAAGTGTTGAAAGTTTCAGAAATAATCACCGGATCGGAGCAAGGGCGATCGTTTATGGTGAATGATGAAGTGTCGTGAGCAGCCGGAAGCACTGTTTTCCAAAACTTTGATGGGTTTTCTTTCAAGAATGTTGATAACGTGGTGTCGAAATAAAAGTGTCTGGCTTCGTGCATTTTGGTTTTTAATTCGGACTGAAGCAGGTGCAGTTTTGAGCATTGGTTGCTCCGACTCGCGTTTTTACGTTTGCGGAGCCTCTTGATGCGCCTGACAAGATGAATAATGTCCCTATTATACCAAGGGTGCCTCGGGTTGCGTTTCACACACTTTTTGGGAACAAACAGCGAGATGCATTTCTTAACAATGTTGCAAAACACATCAAACAACTCGTCCACACTGCAAATGCTGCTACATTGAAAAAAAACCGTCATAGGAGGATGCTAGAATATCAACAATGGAATTGTCATCAGCATGGGAAAAATCATTAACAATCCGAAAATCAGGTCTGTTGCGCTCACAAGTGACATCAACTTTCAGCAGAACTCCCTTGTGATCTGACAGGCCTTCTATGATTTGGCAGTCATATCCGTTTTGTAGTAACTTCTGGTTAAGGAAAATCAGGTCTAGGATCGAGCTCTCGCGGGTAACGCCACTAACAATCTGTGTCAGATCTAACGACAAAACCAAGTCAATAAGCGAGTCACAAATCGGCCTGTCGCGACCATACGAAGCCAATGTGCTCCAGTTAATATAAGGTGTATTGAAATCACCAGCAAGGATCAATTCACAGTCGTGAAGCTTCTGTTTTAATTTATAATCGCAACAATCTGGAAATATATATATTTTTTTCAGAATCGGGAGGTCGGTATAAAGCGCCAGCAGCCACCACAAGATCACCTATATATAATTTGCACCATACCGACTCGGTGTTAGGAAGACTCCGTAGCACTACAAAATCAATGGCTTTGTGAATAAATAAAGCTACTCCGCCACCCCTGCCACATAACCTGTCACATCGCAAAACAGAGTAATTAGGAGGCACGAACTCGCCTTCCGTGACGGAGTCGTTTAGCCAGGTCTCAGTGACATATATATTGCTACGAGGCGCTGCAGGAGCGAACGATGATGAGAGGACTGACAAAGACGATGATCGCAGATAGTCGTGCGCACTGTATCCATCTTGTATGGCTGTCTCCTGCCATTGTATATATATTGTAAATATATTGTCAAGCGCCTTTTTTCCCCATAACATTTTGGTGGAGGTGCGACGAAGGACGAACAGAGGGACACAGACGCTGACACACGACTTGTTGCTTTCGTGCTCTGGGATAGCGGTAGATATTGACATGTGTAGTTGTTTATATTTATCGGGTGACCACGTTTCACCGCCTAACAAATGTTATCGCACAGCGCAGGACGCGCTTCGTGTATCACAAGTTTCTCGAAAGTTATCGATGGTTCTATCCGCTGTCTGTTGTCACCGAACCTTGTGTAATCTGATTTCATCGCGCGACGTGAATGGTGTAGAACATTCAGGAAGACACGCGGGCACCAGAGATCACTCTGGTACCGTCGATGACTGATATATAAAACCTGACGCGCTTGACCCGCAGATCAGATTTCGACGATCGCCGACTGTGTTCGCCGCTATCGTTGTGCTTTAAGTGTAGCCTCTTTTTGCGGGCACAGGTTCGCCCAATAAATGTTAGTTTCGTATTTCACAGTATTGCTACTGTGTTGTTTACCGTCACCACCACGTGAGAATATGCTGACTGAAAGAATAAAGACACTTGATTGTTAGCGCTGTGGTCTGTGTCCTTCTCCTCGTCCTGTTGTTTAGCGCTGTTTACTACTCGTAATCACGAACCAAACAGCCCGAATGCGTACTCTTCTTCCTTGTATCTTGTTTCATAAGTGCGTGTTCTAAGGCATAGCGATCTCGCTTCGAAAAGTAAAGAGCTTGCCTTTGAGTTATCATAAATAGTTTTTTTTCCTGATTTTGTTTTTCATTCTTAAGTAGTTACTCATAGCAAGTTTCTTTTCCATTGCCGCCACCCATGAGATTATCTCGGCTTTTCTTGAGTTTCCGTTTGACGTTCTTTGTTGCCATGTTGCTGACCATTACCAGTCGCATACTTGCTGGCAAGGTCCCTAGTTCTTTTCTTCCACTGTGAATCAATGTTATTCCTGTACAAATATCTGAACACTCTCCCAGCCCATTTACTTTCTTCCATATTCCTCAGTCGTTCTTCATATTAGCTCCGAGCTTCCCTCACTTCAAAACTTGACGAGCCCATTATCACGTTGCGCAACTTCATCTTTCAGTCAGCGCCCAATGCGAGGTGTCCCACTGACCTGTGGTTGCCATCGAGTCCTGATTGTAGGCCTGACTTTAAGCAATCGACGGCGCTTCCAAATGCAGGCGGATTGGTTCCCCCTTCCCATGTCGCACCCTCTTGCGGCAATTAGAAGGAGAGAAACGTTTCTCCCTTGCGTGCGTATCTTGCGTCGCCGCCGCCGGTGGCCCGAACATTGACTACTATAACACTTTTTTGACGGAAAGTAATGCTAAGTAGCATAACCTGAGGTCTAAACCTTTCATGACAAGCGACCACCAGTGTCAAACCTCAAGCTCGAACGGAAGCTGCGATACGAGAATAGTTCAACTCGAAAGCAGCGCCCGGCTGCTGACGCACAGCGAGACAAGCCGTACTCAGGCATTTCGGCCTAGACGCCTTTCTTGTTTTGATGCGTGGATGAGAAGAAGGTTAAGCTATATCAAATGCATGCATTTGTGGTCGTTTTGAAGCGCCATCCTCGGCACGTAGCCGAGCGGTGTGATCGCGTCACCGCCGCAAGCGACGCCTTCGAATCCACAGATGGAACACAAACCCTGCCGCCAGAGCAAGGAGGTCGTCTGCGTCTGCGCCCACCAGCGGCGGCTTCTCCGTGGTGCATCATGTAGCGCGTACGACGCTACGGGAAGCACCGACCAACAATAGAGGATATATTTCCTAAAAGGCGCGGTAAAAGCAAACGTACAAACAAAAAGCATCCAGAAAATAAATTTGAAAAAAAAATTACAAATTGGCGGCTTCCGAGTTGCAGCTTTGCACACACGGCTGTCGGCGTTTGTGAAGAAAAGGAGACACTCTCGAAGATAACATGTAGAGGGACAACTGAAACGACAAGTGCGAAAAGCCTAATGAAAGGCACAAGGGGTCAAACTGATATGCCCAGACGGGCGATCAAGCTAATGGGACACATATGGGTACGGCTGCAGGGCACTGTCCAACTGGAATGTCGGTACGAAGCGAAACCAGCCTCTTTCAAGCAGAAAGCACGACTAGCACGGCGCAGACACTGCTTTGCAGTAGAGGCTCTCGGAGAAAGACCGCTGTTAAGAACGGCCCGATGACGTGCAAGTTTTGCCTGCCAGTTGCGCCAACGGGCGCCATCTTGGAGCGCCGCCGCAAACCTCTAGCCACGGCGTCACCTCGTCGCCCTTGTAACAAAACGGCCTCGTCGTGATTGGGTCTGAATGAGTTCGACGAAGCAGGCTTTGTGCCGCAACACGACACCGCCAACCGGGTCGGCCGCGAGTGGGGGAGTTGCCGCGGGAACGTCGTCGGGGACCCCTTCCCACGCGCCGACCAAGACGCAGGACAATGGCTACCCTGGCGCGCTACCCGGGTCAGCTCCGAGTTCTACGAAGCCCCTCTGACGTCGGCTCCGGACCGTGCACCTGTGTGTGTGTGTGTGTGCGCGCGCGTGTGTGTGTGTGTAGGCCGTCCTGGGGAAAGGCAGCGTGTTTACAATGACTGGACGAACGTTTCCATCCCCTTGGAATCAAGGGGGGACCGAGTGTTTATAAGCCGTTGTTGTGCGCATGCTCGACACACTTTCCTTAAGCAGTCATGTTGGACTGAGACACTCTCTCAAGCAGTCGTGTTAGACTGACGTACTTTCCCTCGAATCACGCTAGACTGATGAACTGCATGTAAATACTGTAAATAAGCCCTTATTCCTCGTTCTCGGTGAGAAGCAGTCCTTCCCTCCATCAACGTTCTCAGCGTGGATAAGTTGGACGACGGCATGGGCCAGCTACCTTTCTAATTCATGCCGGACTCCACTCTTGACAACGGATCACGAGCGATGGGATTGAGCCGCCAATCCTGACACCGCATACTCCCATGTCGGAGCTGTCCTTCTCGGTTACTTGTCGCGACGGTTTCGCTTCAGCCACTATATTTGCGGTATGGTTATAGTAATTGCAGCCCAGTAGACTGTATCGCAACGATCTTCGTTACCACGACTCTCCAGGACATGGATATAACACGACAGACACCAGCAGTTATCCTTCTGATATCGTCAATGGGGAGCGGGGCCAGTCACGTCAACCGCGGTGAGTAAACTTTGCTTCTCGCAGATAGCAGTACCCTGACATCGCGGCGAGTACCTTGCACCATAGCCTCCTTAGATGCTGTGTTAATATTTACGTCCGCTCTCCTCCAATATCCTTACAAATCGCACGCAGCTGCTCAGCGTGTAGCAGCGCACGACGCCCTCAACGTAGCCGAATGCTTTTGATGCGTGGACAGAAAGGCAAAACATGATTTCGAAGGCTTGCTCGAAAGCGGTGGCTTGAGCGCCCGGTCACATTCATCCCCACACTACACTTCCGGCCCTCTGGTCCGGCTGCCGGCACACCGCGCTCGGCTAGCACGTACACGCTTTGCAGCGACGTACGGACACCACGGACAGCAGATTGTTTGCCACTCCTATACGAAATTATGCGAGAAAACGTTGAAGCCACCTTAACAAATGCGCATTTGTAAACGTCAGGGGATCTTGAAGCGCCATCCGCTACGGCTTCGAAGTGAAAGCTGGAAAGGCTTAGATCGCCGTTGCCACCGCGTTGACAATTGAAAGTTGCTAAGTCAAAAGCAGTCAATATAACGCGGTTTTATAATTACAGGTATGTGTGTCGGCTCTGGACCGTGCACCTGTGTGTGTGTGTGTGCGCGCGCGCGTGTGTGTGTGTGTAGGCCGTCCTGGGGAAAGGCATCCTGGGGAAAGGTCATGGGGAAAGGTATTTGGCGTGCATATGAGGTGACTATACCCGAACAAGTATTCTGTCGAAATTTATTGCTGAATTGCGTATAACAGAGAGTAACTCACTCGCACTGCAATGTAAATCATGGCTATATGTAAGAATGTTCCAAGGCATATGGATGTAGGCAGCCCGAGCAGTGTTCGTGTGTTCCGTGCATGCGCATAGTATGCGCGAAAGTGCTCCATGTTGCTCTGTTGTGCATAGTATGTGCGAGAAAGTGTTGTGTGTTGCTCTGTCGTGACCTTGCCGTACTGAAATTGCAAAATAGAACGTCAGGTCTTTCCTTTCTTCGACAGCTTTTAGCGCCACCTATCGGGTCGCGCAGTAACCACGACCGGCTTTATTGCATTAACTATACGGTTAAAGCCTCTCCAGGTGGCGCGGAGCGCGATGTGCTTGCTGCGGTAAAGCTAAGGAAACTGTGGAGCATATTTTATTAGAATGTGAAGACGTCTACCCAGCGGTCGATTTAGGCACCACTGGCCTTCTTGAAGCCCTTGGGTTCAGCGGGAGCAGTGGTAAAGCAAGCAGGTCCGCAATAGGCATTAGTAAGAGGCTATATGAGCATTGGTGGAAGTAGGGAAACGACAAAAGACGGAGACGTACAAAAGCACAGTTCGCAATAGGGGATCAGAAAATTTGGGCGTGATAGTTTTTTTTTCTTTTTTCATTTTTTAACCTAAGTAGGACATTAGGCAGTATAACAGCAAGAGCTTGGTGGCGCAACCCACCGCCCCGTTCCAAAGGGGACGCTCATAACATCCATCCATCCATCCATCCCAGAGCAGTGGAAAAGTAAACATGTCCGCAATAGGGATTAGTAAGAGGCGATTGGAGAATTGGTGGAAGTAGGGAAATGACAAAAAAACGGAAACGTACAAAAGCAAACTTCGCAATAGGGTACCAGAAAATTTGGTTGTGGGAGTTCATAGTTTTCTTTTTCTTTTTTTCTTGTTTAACCTTGGTACGCCATTAGGCAGTATAATAGCAAGAGCTGGTATTATAACGACTGCTGGATTAAGGGCGAACTACCAACAGCCTGGAAACACTCGGAGGTAACCATGGTGCCCAAGCCAAACAAACCCATATCCATCGCAAATCTCCGCCCCATCTCCCTTACGTCCTGCGCCGGGAAACTGTTTGAACACATGGTCAACGAGCGGCTCGCCACACATCTCGAGGAAAACGATCGCTATTCGCACACCATGTTTGGCTTCCGCCAGATGCTCTCCACGCAGGACGTCCTCCCAACTAAAGGAAGATATTCTGGGCCATTTCAGCAAACACAGCAAGTCTTCCATTCTATAGCTCTAGACGTAAAGGGCGCCTTTGATAACGTGAGCCATGAAGCCATTCTCCGTAACCTAGAAGATATCGGCTGCGGTGCCGAAACATACGCCTACATGCGCGCTTTCCTCACCAACCGTACGGCCAAGATGGGGATTGCCAACCTCCGGAGCAAGACATTTCACCTACCTAACAGGGGTACGCCAGAAGGTTCGGCAGTCTCGCCACTCCTCTTCAACGTGGCCCTCCTCAAGCTTCCCCGCCTCCCAGACATAGTCCCAGGGATATTCCATGCTCTATATGCAGATACCACACTGTGGACGAGAGGCGCGAGCACGGGCGAACAGGAGGCCCGTCTTCAGGAGGCGGTCAACATCATCGAACGGCACCTCAACACCTGCGGCCTCCACTGTGCCCCGGATAAATCCGAGCTGTTAGTACTCGGGGCACGCACCCGGGGCCGGCCCCCAAGCCACGATGCACCGGACCCACAAGTCCTTCTTCAGGGAGTCCCGATACCGAAGGTCGACTCACTTCGAATCCTCGGAGTCCATAGACACAAGGACGGGTCCGGCTACGCCACACTCCCCAGGCTACACAACACCGTGGCACAGCTTAGTCATCTGATAAGACGGGTGGCCAATCGCCGCAATGGCCTCAAAGAACACGACACCTTGCGAATGGTACAAGCCCTCCTTTACAGCCACATTACATACGGAACTTCCTACCTCAACCTGAAGACAGCCGAGAAACAGGAATGAAAGACAGCGCAAAGGAATGATGTATCGACATCCTTATGTTTACGTAAGTTCAACACCACGATGTTCTAGCGATGCCTTTTCTGATGCCATTCCTTTTCGCGCTTCTACAGTCGTTAGAGCGACGCTCCGCCCGCGTTACCAACCTTACCAGCCAGCGGTGAACGGTGGGTGATAAGAGCGGCAGACGAGCGGAAGGCAGCGTTACAAAATCGTGTCGTACTTGCACCTGGTTCCTTGTATGCGCCAAAGAAATCGTAGCGAGATTTTTTTTTTTTTGCAAATATCAGTAATGGTTTTGACGCGTATGTCGTTTTCCAGCTGCGAACTAGCAGAGTTCGTAGGCCTAGTCGCATCCGTCACTTCACTTCGCTTGCTTGGAGTCGGCCATGTTGGTTTTGGAGAGGGAAAACCGTTCCTCTCATGCATGAGGGAGGAAAGTTGCTCTATTTAAAGACGAACACAAGGCACATCGCTGTTTCTCCCTTAATGGAGCAAATATCATTCCTTTTTTTTTTCCTAGAATGCAACCATTAATGGTTCCAGAGTCCTGGAACCATTACACCTTTCCACATACCCCGGACTGCGACCACTTGCGCCATCTGTCAGCGGCGGGTGCTGCGCGGCCGCGTCATTCAATGAGAAACGCATGTCAAAAATTGACTAGAGAGCAACGCTTCTTTATACACCAAGGTATTTTTTTTTTAATATTTTGTAGGTCATTCTCTCACTATGTATGTGCCATGTCTGGCTTTAAAAGTGCGGTCACTTTCCTGGGTTCGACGGCCACTTTTTTGTGCCATTGAAAACTCCATAGAGATGTGTTAAAATTCATACCAGTGAAATTTTATGACCATGAACTGCTACAAGATTCTACGATGACTCACTGTTCGTAAGTTTGGCTTAATTCCGCAAAGTTTCTGAGTTTACAAAAGCATTTTTGTAAAGCTTCACTGCAGTGAAGCGACCTTACGGGCCATGTGCCTTTTATGAAAACATCAGACGACCCCAATATGAAAGGTGCAAGGCTTTTATGTAAAGTAGCATTTGTAGAAAGGTAAAACGTATCTTGAAAACACCACGGGGCAAACAATGGCTTTCAAGTGAGATTCACTGCATTACGCCAGTGCTTTGCGGTTCGGTGGATGCGAACTTTTGAAGAAAGCGACACACAGCTGTCAGCGAACAAGGTAAATCAAGCTTCTCTCTGGTATTGCCGATTTCGCCTCTTTTAGGAACTTATCTGCAAAACTTGCTCGAAGAAGCACCAGTTAGCCATTAGAACGACTCCCATCAGAAGGTGCGGGGACCGATGAGAGAAACTTCTTCGCTGACCGAATTTATTTTTCGTAAAACTTGACCCAACAGTCCTAAAACGAGCCCAAATTCGTACACATTAAGAATAAATTGGCAGTTGGCAAGTATGCGATCTGTGAAAGACTGTAGCAAGGCTGCACTGAAAATTACGGGATCTCTTAAGATCTCTCGTAAGATGTAAACGGCGAAAGCCTACTCTTCCTCCTCTTATCATTCGCCTCTTTCTCTTTTTTTTTTAGTCATTACTGCTCACTACTAAGTATTTTTAGTCATTTGTAATCAATTGTGGTCATTACATAGTCATTAGTAGTCATTGACAGGTCATTTCAGTTATCATTAGCCATTACTGGTCATTACTAAGCATCTGTAGCCATTTCTAATGAATTGTAGTCGTTACAAGTTGTCGTTAGACATATTAGTCATTTTGCAGTAATTACAAGTAACTTCAATCATCATTAGACATTACTGGTCATTACTAAGCATTTTTAGTCATTTCTAATGAATTGTAGTCGTTACAAGTTGTCGTTAGACATATTAGTCATTCATAGTCACTACAAGTCATTTCAGACATTATTAGTCATTACTGGTCATTACTAAGCATTTATATTAAATTATGGAGTTTTACGTGCCAAAACCACTTTCTGATTATGAGGCACACCATAGTGGAGGACTCCGGAAATTTCGACCACCTGTGGTTCTTTAACGTGCACCCAAATCTAAGTACACGGGGGTTTTCGCATTTCGCCCCCATCGAAATGCGGCCGCCGTGGCCGGGATTCGATCCCGCGACCTCGTGCTCAGCAGCCTAACACCATAGCCACTGAGCAACCCTGGCGGGTTACTAAGCATTTTTAGTCATTTCTAAGCAATTGTAGTCGTTAAAATTCGTCGTCAGACATATTGGTCATTTCGTAGTCATTAGTCATTACTAAGCATTTTTAGTAATTTCTAATCAATTGTAGTCATTACAAGTTGTCGTTGGACATATAATTGGTCATTTCATAGTCATTATTAGTCATCACAAGTCGTTACAGTCATTATTAGTTATTACTGCTCACTAGTAAACATTTTAGTCATTTGTAATCAATTTTTATTTTATTTTATTTTCATACTCTCAGGCCCCAAGGGTATTACAGAGAGGAGTGTTCCAAAAATAAATCGTGGATCGCAACTTTAAAGGCGGCAGAGTCTTCGATCGCAGCGACGGAGGCGGGAGGGTGGTTCCAGTCACTGCTTGTTTGTGGCAAAAAAAAAAGAGGCATGGCAAGTGTTAGTGCGACATAAAGGAATCTTAACCTTGAGTTTATGACCTATCCGTGAGGACACGTAATCTGGAGGGAGGAAAAGCTAGTTTTTAAGTGTTGGAGTTGAGTAAAAAATTTTGTAATAGAGGTTTAAGCGGAAGCACTTGCGGCGTGACCGAAGTGTCGGTAGACCTAAATTAACTCTCATTGAAGAGACGCTGGCGTAGCGACAGTAATTAGAGAGCACATATCGGGAAGCGTGGTTATGAACGGATTCAAAGGCGGTGATTAATGCGGAGCTAGATGGGTCCCAAATAGAACAACCATATTCTAATTTTCATCAAACTATAGTTGTGTATAGTTTAATCTTTAATTTGGAGAGAACGGAGGAAAGATTTCGCCGTAGAAATGCAAGCATGCGATAAGCGCTGTTAATTACATGTTCAACGTGTATATTCGAAGAGAGGTTGTGAGTAACATGCACGCCAAGATAGCGGTAACTAGTAATGGGGATTAAAGTGGAGTTATTAAGGGTATAAGCAAATTTGTAATTAACTTTATTGTGATGCATTACTCTCATGACCTTACATTTTTAATTATTTAGCTTCATAAGCCACTTGTCGCACCAGTTAGAAATAGTGTCAATGTCGGATTGCAAAATAGAAACGTCCTGTTGGTTATTAATTACACGATTAAGCACACAACTGTCAGCAAAGAGTTTAATGCTAGAGTTAATAGCGACAGGCAAGTCACTAATGTTGTTACGGAGGGATAAAAGAAGAGAGAGGAAGAAGATCGTGAGACGCTGGCTTGCTGCGTGTTGTTGCTAGTCCGCCATCTTGACCACATTGACTCTGCTTGTACATACATTATAAATACAGTCTGTCTATACTCCCAACATCCGTGTAACATATTGGTGGGAGGTGCGGGGTACCACGGCTGGAAACGGAGCTCCGCAGTGGACGTCGCATCTTCGTCCACACCATGAATGACGGTGAGCACGCGGGATCAACGTCGTTGCCACCTCCTACGACACCATCGCATGATACGTCGCTGTCCCCTTCGGTTGTGGTTGTGCAACCCAAGGATCCCGGAACTTTCTGCGGAACTGATGGCGCTGACGTTGAAGAGTGGGTGGCTATGTACGAACGCGTGAGTGGAATCAACAGATGGGACCCTACGCTTACGCTAGCTAACCTGTTGTTCTACCTAAGAGGCATGGCAAAGGTGTGTTTCGAAAAACATGAAGAGCAGCCGACCAGCTGGGACCAATGCAAAGAGAAGTTAACAGAGTTGTTTGGCAAATCAGCCGGCCGTAAAATTGCCGCAAAGCAGGAACTGGTCTCGCGTGCCCAATCCCCAACGGAGTCCTATGCTTCGTACATCCAGGACGTGCTGGCGCTTTGTCGTAAAGCCGATCACGACATGACAGAAGCTGAGAAGGTAGGGAATGTGCTCAAGGGAATTACTGACGACGCCTTTAATCTGCTCATTAGCAAAAGCTGCTCTACAGTTGATGCTATCATCAAAGAGTGCCGACAATTCGAGCAGGTCAAAACCCGACGCGTCCTGTACCGACTCACCAGACTTCCCAATACTGCCGCAACGTCGACGTGGGAATATCAGCCCGCACAGCAGCATGCTTCGCCATTAGAGGACGTGGTGCTAATCGTTCGTGAACTGGACGCGATGGCGCCCGCAGCTTTTTGTTCGCGTAGCCCTGATGCTACCCCTATTTCAGTTCCCCTCGTACAAGCCATCGTTCGCCAGGAACTTGAAAACACTGGCCTACATTCTGTCTGTGCTCTCGCCAACCCCAGAGACAACGAACGCCCTTCTACTATTTTCGCTCCACCCCGACGCTTCTCTCCGCGTTATCGCAATTCGACTGAGTGGAGAACTGCGGACGACCAGCCGATACGTTTCATCTGTCGCCGCATTGGTCATGTCGCCCGATACTGTCGCAACTCGTGGCCCTCAACAACCAACCTGAGCCGTTTTAATGGAAATGCCCGCAATGTGTCTCCCATCGCCGAGTCTAACAGCGCCGACAACTGTGCTAGGAAAACGTGACACAGTCGCTCACCATCGCCACGCGGACACCAGTCTCGTTCACCGCAGCCAGGTCGCCCATCTTCTCGTTTACCGCAGCCACGTCGCCTTTCGTCCCCTGTGGCTTTTGGCCGCACCCTTTCGGAAAACTAAGAAATACAGCCGTCGGAGGTGGTGCTGCATTGCCTACTGCTGCAACAAATCCTCTGCCTATGCGTGCACAAAGAGAAGTGTCATTGACGTTAAAATAGACTGCGCACTTGTCCAAGCACTCGTCGACACTGGAGCCCAAGCATCTGTGATGAAGCGCTAGCCTCATCACCTACGTAGACATTTAAAGAAGGTCCTCACCCCAGCAGCTGCCCGAGTGATTCGTGTGGCCGACGGCGGCGTGCTGGCTGTTCTTGGAATATGTACTGCGCGCTTAAGTATAGCCGGCCGCCCTACTTCTGTTCTCTTTGGTGTGATCGACAACTGCCCTAATGACGTTATCCTTGGATTTGACTTTTTATCCATTTATTCTGCTCTCATCGACTGCGCGACCGGCGTCCTTCAGTTGGAAGTGCCTCAATTCGCCGATGCTCCGAGCACCGCTCCACCGCACTTGTGTTCGCTTCACGATGTGCGTCTGTCACCCGAGGCAGTCAGTCACGTCATTTTGACCACACAGCCACAGATTCCTGACGGTGAATATGACCTTCGCCCCATCATCGACGTGCTTTTGAACCAGAACGTTGCTCTTCCGCATACGCTGGTGACGATTACTAATAGCGGCGTCGTTCTTCCGCTTCTGAATTTCAGCCTGTGCCCTCAAGTGCTTCCAGCCGGCATGTTCTTGGCCAGCGTTTCTAATACTTCCGAATTTGACATTGAAAGTCTGGATGCCGAGAGTGGTTTTTAGCGACAATTGCAGCTCATAGCTCTGGTTCCCTAACGGATGACTTCGCGAATATGATTGCACGTGACCTCACCTCTGCACAGGCCACGGACATACGTCTCCTCCTCAAATCTTACCGTGACATCTTTCAATTTAGGCGACAGGCTTTACGACAAACATCTCTTGTTCCCCACCGTATCAACACTGGAGACACGAAACCTATTCGTCAGCGTCCGTATAGTGTATCGCATGCTGAACGTACAGTCATCCAATCAGAAGTGGACAAAATGCTCCGCAAAGGGGCCATTGCGCCACCAGCCAGCCCTTGGGCTTCGCCTGGCGTCCTTGTGAAAAAAAAAAATGGTACCTGGCGTTCTTGCGTCATTATCACCCCTTAAACAAGGTCACCAGTAAAGACGTCTACCCACTACCACGCATCGATGACGTCTTGGACTGCTTGCACGGAGCTAAATACTTCTCGTCCATCCATCTTCGATCCGGCTACTGGCAGATATCACTTAATGAAATGGACAGCGAGAAGACGGCCTTCATCACACCTGATGGTTTATATCAGTTCAAAGGCATGCCCTTTGGCCTAAGCAATGCTCCTGCAACATTTGAACGTTTGATTGGCTCTCTTCTACGAGGCTACGAATGGACCACCTTTCTTTGTTACCTTGACGACGTTATAGTTTTTCTTCCACGTTCGGCAGCCACCTTACCCGACACGCTGCAATTCTTGCGATATTCCGAAAAGCCGGCCTCCACCTGAACTCCACGAAGTGTCAATACGGCCGCCGTCAGATTACTGTGTTGGGAGACCTTGTTGACGCATCCGGCGTTCAACCTGATCCGGAAAAAGTTATCGCCGTTCGCAGTTTCCCTGTGCCACGTTCTGCTTCTGACGTGCGCTGCTTCGTCGGCCTGTGTTCTTACTTTCGCCGTTTTGCCAAAAACTTCGCCGACGTTGCTCGGCCTTTGACAGATCTTCTTAAGAAGAGCACGCCGTTCTCACGGGGCCCTGAGCAAGCTCACGCGTTCTCCGCTCTCATCGGGTTTCTGACCACCCCTCCCATACTTGCCAACTTTGATTCATCTGCACCGACCGAAGTCCATACTGACGCAAGCGGCCGCGGCGTCGGCGCTGTTCTCCCCCAACAGCAGAATGGTATTGAGTGCGTGACAGCTTACGCCAGCCGCCTGCCTATCCCCTTCCGAGAAAAATTACTCCATCACCGAGCGGGAGTGCTTGGCTTTAGTCTGGGCTGTCGCCAAGTTCCCGCCATATTTGTACGGCCGCAAGTTTTCGGTCGTTACAGACCACCACGCCCTCTGCTGGCTGTCCTGTCTCCGGGACCCCCACAGGACGGCTCGGTCACTGGGCTTTGCGGCTCCAGGAATTTTCATTTATTGTGAACTATAAGTCTGGACGTCTGCACAAGGGCGCTGACTGCCTCTCTCGTCACCCCGTGGATACTCCCGATCCTGCTGCGCATGATCCGGTGGCCTGCGTGATGGCATTGAATGGCATGACCGACATGCGCGCTGAACAACAACGGGACGCATCCTTCCAGTCCATCATCGGCGGAGTGCATTCTGGCAGCACCGACGGCACGTGCCGCATGTTCGTGCTGCACGACGGCGTCCTCTACCGCCGCAATACCAACCCTGACGACCCTGAGTTGCTCCTTGTCGTTCCTCATCTACGATCCGTCGTTCTCGAACAACTTCACGATGCACCGACGGCGGGACACCTTGGAGTTTTGCGTACATACGACCGCATATATGACGCCTGTTCTTCTGGTCGGATGTCTATCGCTCTGTGCGTCGTTATGTCGCAACTTGCGAATTGTGTCAGCGCCGGAAGAAACCTCCCCTGCCACCTGTCAGACAACTCCAACCAATTCAAGTTCCCTCTGAACCATTCTTTCACGTAGACCTTGACCTGCTTGGCCCTTTTCCGACGACGACTAAAGCGAATAAGTGGATCACTGTCGCTATTTATAACGCGACACGCTACGAGGTAACAAATGCGTTGCCGACTAGTTGCGCAACAGAAGTCGCCGATTTTCTCCTTCACGACGTCATTCTCCAGCACGGTGCACCTCGACAGTTACTTGCAGACCGCGGACGACCTACTCCGCTCTTGTGCCACTGAGCAACACCTGTCCACCGCCTACCACCCACAAACGAACGGTCTTACGGAACGCCTCAACCGAACACTCACAGCGATGCTGTCGATGTACGTTTCCCACGATTACCGCGACTGGGACGCCACGCTGGCTTACGTGACATTCGCGTATAAGTCGTCCCGACATGACACCGCAGGATATTCACCCTTTTATCTTTTGTATGGTCACGACCCCACATTGCTGTTTGACACCATCCTACCTTCTGTTCCACGCGTTGGCAATGAGTACGCTCGTGAAGTGATCGATCGCGCTCACATGGCCCGTCGAGTCGCCCGATCTCGTTTATTAGCCTCGCAGCATATGCAAAAAGGGCGTTACGACCGGTGCCATCGCGATGTTCAGTTCGCCCCAGGTGTTTGGGTGCTGCTTTGGTCACCATGTCGTCGGGTCGGCCTCTCGGAAGCTTCTCTCTCGCTACACAGGGCCTTATGAAGTCCTACGTCAATTACTAGATCGCGCTGTTACAGTTTCATCCATCCTCAAGTCCGCCGCCTATTGACATCGTGCACGTTTCGCGGCTGAAGCCATACTTCGCTCGCAGTTCGCCTACCATGCGCCGAGACGGCGGTTCAGCACCCGGCAGGGATAAAAGAAGAGAGAGGAAGATCACCAGACGCTGGCTTGCTGCGTGTTGTTGCTAGTCCGCCATCATAACCCCACTGACTCCGCTCGTATATACATTGTAAATACAGTGTCTATACTCCCAACATCCCCGTAACAATATAAATAAGAAATACTAATGGGCCCGAAACCGATCCTTGTGGTACGCCTGAAGTAACAAGAACGGTAGGAGAGTCAATCATTAGCGTGAACGTACTGTTAGCGGTTAGTCAGAAAGCATTGAATCCAGTCTAGGATACTAAATCTATATTAAGTTTGCTCATTTTCAAGAGGAGGAGTTTGTGTGATACAGTGCCGAAGGCTTTCGCGTAATCTAAAAAGATGCAATCGATTATCAAATTTTTGTCAAAAGCTCCAAAAAGTTCATCGTAACTGCGTTTCACAAGAGAAGTGCTTCCTGAAACCGTGCTGATAAGGAGAAAAAGAACATATTTGATTCAAGGAAACATACCAAGTTTGAATAAATGATGTGTTCGAGAAGTTTACAGAGTACACTGGTTAAAGATATTGGCCTGCAGTTTAGGGGAGAATGGGTATTACCTTATTTGTGAAGTGGAACCACCTTACCCAACTTCCGATCATCTGGCAAAAAAGGGGTGTGTAAAGACTGCGAATAGAGTTCAGCAAGTATAATGGAACAGTAAACTTTTGTATTTTTTTAAGAACTCTGAATTTATGTCGTCAATACCTGCAGAGCTAGAGAACTTTAAATTTTCTATCAGACGACACACTCCAACTGAATCTAGAGAAATGAAATTCATTTTTCTATCAGACGGCGCACTCCAACTGAATCTAGAGAAATGAAATTCATTGGAACAAAAGCAAAGTCGGCGATTGTTGGCATAGAGAAGGCTGCAGTCACCATTAGGAGGAACAGCATCACCATTGCTGTCGAGCAAGTGAATCGTGTTATATTTGCAGCCACGAACTACATTCTAAAACTACCGAAGGTTATCTTTAATAAGAGACGGCAAGGTACAATTGTGGAACAGGTTTTTTGCCTTTGTACTCGTGATCAGCGCAGTTGTACGCGTGCCATCATTCCGGCGTCATGGCCACTTTCGCTCGGCGGAATAGCCTTTTATTTTTGTTTAACAAGCGCTTCAGATGGGCGTTAATTAACCAAGGAGCTTTGGAAGAAGAAACGATGCATTTTTTAGGAAAGTAGCGATCGATCAAGTAGGCAACTCTTTCTTTAAAGAGTGACCAACTTTCTTGAACGGTGCAACTGTAAAAGCTCGGCATAAAGACAGTGATGAATTCTGAAAGTTCCTTATTTAAGGCAGAGAAATTCGCTGTTTTTATAATCTGTAATAAATTTGGCCAGCTTCTTGTGAGGCATACAGGCCTCAATACTGCAGTTAATTAATCGCTTAGGTCAGGCAAAAAAACTAGGGATGAAACGAGTTCTGGAGTTGTCGTAAGCAGCAAATCTAGCACATTAGCAGAACGAGGTGAGCAAGGGGTAGGCTGAAAGACCAGTTGTCGAAGGCTGAAATCCTGACAAATGCTTAAAAACGACAAAAATTCCGTTGAGTTTGCCGCGAGGCTTGGCGGGTCAGTAGTCCAATTAATAGCAGGTAAGTCCCCGAAAATAAAAAGCAGTTGGGAAATTGCACAGTTAGCTTACTTAGGACATTAAGCAATTCGTAATTGTAATTTTTAGTCATTTGTAATGAATTGTGGTCATTACAAGCCGTCGTTAGACATATTTGTCATTTCGTAGTCATTAGTAGTCATTATTACTTATTACTAGTCATTATTAACCTCTACCAATCTCTATTATAACGTTATCATTCACTGATTGTCACTATCAATCATTGTTTATTGTTTAATCTGTCTTCATATGGCGTGATGACGCTTCGGCGGACACTCCGGCGGTCTGGTCTGCTGACATAAACTTCACCATGAGCCTAGAAAGGCTTTCGCCTTAAAAAAAGAGCTGGTCAAAAGCACACCAACGTACGCCATGTTTAGCCGCCTTTCGGGGCACTTTCTGGCAAGCACGTCTTTTTAAGTTCGCCCAGAGCACAAACACACACAATTTTTATGGGATACTACACGCGCACTTCATTAAAGATACTTAGCACACAATCCGAAGAACTTGGAACAGCGTCGACTAACGGGAAACACATTAGCCCCGTTTACATGAATACGACAGAAGCGTATCGTATTAACTTTCAAGCGTATCGCATCTCATGTAAACGATGTAATTCGCTAGGAAGACGTATCGCATTCAATACGCCAAACAGGGGTAGTTTGAGATGGAGAATGCGCATTTCAGCGGCGCATGTAAACAGAAGCGTATCGCATCAGGAATTATGGGAAAGCATTCGCTGCGGGATTACAACCGGCCAACCAACCAGCGCCGCGGCCGCTGCCGCACTGCGAGATATCAAAGCAAAATGGCGGCTGAAGGAGCAGGTGCGTCGCACGGTCTTGTTGTTCGCGAGGAAGCGTCAACTCGCGTTTCCTTTACACGCGAGGAAACATCATCCTTTTTAGCTATAGTTAGTGAGATGAATATAAGTGAATTGTTGGATTCCCGGCGTCAGCGAAATCAGGCACACTTTCAAAAAATACAAGCCGAGATGGCCGCGCTCGGCTACCATTGGTCTTGGCAGCAACTGCGGACTCACTGGAAGAACCTGAAGTCCAGATACAATAAGGTATGTTTCCAATTTTAGTTGTTCCCCTTCTCGGCCTGTGCCATAGTGTTGGTTGCTTAGAACACCTTTCTCTTTCTTTTGACATGCCCTAGGAGCTGCTAGAGCAAAGCAAGAGCGGCGCGGGAAAATCCACTTGGCAGTGGTTTTCTGAAATGAATGCTCTACTCGCACATCGTCCTATGAGCCAAGCGCTGCATTACGGTATCGACAGTAACGAGCCGGATGAAAGTGAAGACTCCCGAGCCGGTAAGCGAATACAGCATAACACTCGCGTACTTTGCGGACTGCGCAAAAGCAACGACGTATATGGGTACGAAGCGAGTAAAACTTCGCGTGAACGTTGCGTACAAACGGCAGCTCGCAGCTGTGAAGAGGCGCGGCCAGAAGGTGCGAGAACACAAACCGCAGGGGGCAAGCGTTATGTAGACAAGCTTCCCGCGAATAAGATTAAGAACTGCGATTGCAACCGAAGATATCGATATCCCTATGTGTACCGCTCGATGCTGCCCGCTGCAGATCCCACTGCGGTGGGCATCTGGTGAATTCACGAACTTCTTTTCCTATCGTTGTAGGCTCGCGTTTAGGAGTATGGTCTTTACAAAAGAATATGTGGTCATTTGCATGCCTGGCGTTTGTCACTTTGTTGGAAAACCCTAGCTCTGTTTGCGCCAGTGAAATAAAATGTGCCACTGCGGACATGTTCACCATAACTGGAGACGCAAGCACATTGAATGTAATGGTGCCTTTGCAGGTAATACCTAATATGTATTTGTTCCGCCTTCTTTTTGTAATTAAACGTGAAAACTAGCAGAAGACTCTGCGCAATGTGCACTTACTTATAAGGCTGTTCGTATTTATTTTATTCGCAGACACGTGTGCAAGTGAAGCTGATGACGTCGAAACGCTCCGAAGTACACAGTCCTGTAAGTCACTGGTTCCTTTCTGTCTAATCACATACGCCCGTTAAGAAACCTTTGAAATTATGGGGTTTTACGTGCCAAAGCACTTTCTGATTATGAGGCACACCGTAGTGGCGGACACCGAAAATTTCGACGTGGGGTTCTTAACGAGGACCTAAATCTAAGTACACAGGTGTTCTTGCATTTTGCCCCCATCGAAATGCGGCCGCCATGGCCGGGATACGATCCCGCGACCTTGTGCTTAGCAGCCCAACACCATAGCCACTAAGCAACCACGGCGGGTTTTAAGAAACCTTTTTCGTGCTCACCTGGCCAAGAAATGAAGAACGCTGGAAACATTCTGTGAACGTTAACTTGGGCAATGCGACTGTGCTGTGCATAAAAAACGTTTGCTAAGAAATATATACAATTTTGGGTAAATTAGCACTACAATCCGAGGTCACAAGATCTGCGATGCTGAAATTGCAGAATATTAGGGAAAACCAAAGTGCTCCTTTTCTTCGCAAGCAAGTCTTAAAATTTGCATGACGTGACAAAGCGAAAAGAACAAAAGGTTCTGTACTGGAATAGGTTTCTTATGACAAAGTTAAACTATTCAACTGCTTGTGTTTGCGTGCAGCCCCAGAAGCCAGCTGTTCACAGCCACCAAGGAAGCGCTCCAGATACAGCAAGCACTCGGAGCTGCGTGAACTGTTCGCTGATCAGCAAAGCAGAAGTGCTGAGCTCTTAAGACAGCACACAGACATGATATTTCAACAGCAGCGGCAGCTTTTACAGGAGGAGCGGAATAACATGAATCAACTCATGGCAAACATTACAACTTCCTTCCTTCAAGGCACTCAAGCCCTTTTGTCACAAGTGTTCAGCCAACAGATGCAAATGACAGGCCACCAGCCAGCAGTGTTCAGCTTTCCTGCACAAGGACCTTTTGTCACAACGGGGGTGGCCTCCAACATCACAAGCTTCCAACCATGTCACCCGTCAAACTCGACGCAAGACATGCCAGCGCAACCGAACTTTTCTGGCTCAACCACATCGAGGTCGCCTCACTCATAAGCGACTCATATAAGTGTGTTTCATTGAGTGCTATAAACAGCTGGTGCTGTCTGATGTTCCTTTAAAAAATTGCTCACAGGCACTGTAGCACTCTAGTCACTTACGTTGTTTTTTCTGTGGGTCTGTGGTGCTGTCTCACTCACATTTTGTTTTGCTCGACCCTTACTAACTTTTTTTTTCGCGTTTTATCTTAGAGATCTGTGGTGTCTAGCCATTGGTTATTTTTTGCTCTGGGTCGGCTCATTTGTAGGTGGCTCATATTCAGTGTGCTATGCTAAGGTGCTGGAAACAGCTGGTGCTGTCCGACATTCTTTGTACTCTAGTCACTCTTGCTATTTTTCGCTGTAGGTCATTTTATTGCATTGCCTGCATTTCTTACTATTTCATCAGATATGAAAAGGTGGGTTGTCTAGCCCGTCTGGTTATTTTTTGCTGCCTGCCAGTCAGTTTATGTGGTACCTACATTTTTTGTATTTTATCTATTTTATCGCAGGTAAGAGAGCTGTGTTGTCTACTCACTCCTTTGTTTTGCTGGACCAAATACATTGCCTGCATTTTTTTTGGTACTATCTCAGATAACAAAAGCTATGTTGTCTAGCCTCTGGTGACATTTTGCCTACATGCAGTGCCTATATTTTTTTGTATTTTGTGATAGAGCTGTGGTGGCTAGCCACAGGTTTTTTTCTGTGTGACACTGTCAAGTGCCTACATCATTTATGACTTTTATGACTCCTATTATAGTCAAGAGAACCTGTGATGTCTAGCCAGTCTGGCAATTTTTTGTTGTGAAGGACACTTTATACAGTGCCTGTATATTTTCTGTACATTTTATCACGGATAAAAGGTGCTGTGGTGCCTAGTCACTCTAGGTATTTTTGCAGCGGGTCGCACTCAATTGTGGCCACATTTTATTGTGGATGTCCTCTCACAGTTAAGCAAAATTTATTTTTTGTCACGTGTAACAAACATGTTTACCAATTGTAGTACACAAAGACAGTGTTTCCACTACTCCTGCATTTACTGTTTAAATTTTTTATATATATTACATGAAAGTATTGGCCACTTCCATTGCTTAATGAGAAGCAATGCTGCCTTGTTACTGTTGTGTACAAATTGTAAGCTGAATTTAGCAGACAAGATGGTGCTTCCAGTTCTTAATAAACATTTTATTTTCACACTTTGTTGCATTTTATCTGGGATATGTTGAAGGTGGAATGAACACCTTGAGCTTAGGAACTTCTGTTCCTCACAACCACCTTATAATTTGAACACATAACATGTGATCTCCAAACAGGTTGCAAGTTTATGAATGAGTAACTGCTTCTCACTTTTATAGGCGTATTGCAGTTCGTCATCTAAGACAGCGCCAGTGTACTTCTGCTTCGGTACATGTTAAAAATGTGTTAACAATTACCATGTTAACTTCGTGACCTTTATTAACGTTCTACCATGAAGCAGAGCGCAAAGGAAATTCTTCTGCCATGTACTGCTTCAAAAAGTCTCTCATAGCATAGACGGCATTCCGGTCCTGAGGACTGTTAGACGGCTGCACATAGATGTTTTGCTCCGTATCTTGAACAGCTGACAGCCACGCATCTGCGATGCTTTCCCGCCTTTGTTCACAGAAATTGTGCAGTATACACGTTGCTGCTATTACCGTTGGCATAAACTTATAGCTGGTATCTGCGCGTTTTAAAAGTATGCGCCATCGTCCCTTTAGCCGCCCAAATGCGTGCTCCACTACATTGCGCCCTGAACTATGGTAAACGTTAAATGACTCCTGTTCCTTAGAGAGTGCCCCTGTATAGCCTTTTAAAATCCATGGCAAACATGGGTACGCAGGGTCGCCAAGCAGCATAAATGGTATCTGGAAGCCGCGCAAGGTTCTTTCTCCCTGTGGCAGCAAGTCGTTGCTCCTCCGGTACAAGTTGGACAGCTTGAGCACTGTGGCATCATGTGCTGATCCAGGCACGTTGCAAGTGATGCTGCGAAACCTGAAAAATTAGGCATCATTTAGATCATGCTTTTTTTTGCAGAGGAGGTTTTAAGATATGCCAGGCTTTGTGCTGTTATCTAATCTCACTAACATGGGGAAGTGTTCAGCTATGCATGAGAAAAAGTAAGGCAAGAATGCACCATATGAAAGACGCAACAGTTGCACAACTTTGTACAGAAATCACTGAGTAAATAACGCACTTAGTGTAGCAGGAGTCCTTAGCTGTAAATTAACTGAAGATGCAAGTCCTGGTCATCCACAGCAGCCTTCATGGTATAAAAGCATATTTATAGTAAACAATGTAGTCAAGCCCTTTCTTCAGAACATGGGTGCAGTGACTTGCACACAAATGTGAGCTAAATGGCATCTTGCTGCAATACTCTTAGCATTTTATGTTGGCTTTGAGCTGAACTATGAATAACTACAGCACTGGAAACCTATATTTTGTTGTCTAGGTGTCTTAGGTTTAGAAAGCATAGCTAAAACACACTTACAGGCCTCTGTCATCCACTACGGCTTGTACATTGTACGATGTCCAGCCCTTCCTGTTTACGAAGTCTCTGTAGCCTTTCTTCGGGGCAGTTATTGGAATGTGAGTCCCATCAATCGCCCCGAAAACTTGAGGCAAGTGGCACCTGAGCTCAAAGTTTCTGGCTATTGCTGTGGCTTCTTGTGCTGATGGTAGCATTATGAATGTCTTCAAGTAATACTTGGTAAGTGCACGACAGAACATGTAAAAGCACTTTTTTACAGTACTTTTGTGCACGCCAAATTGGTTTGCAACATTCCTGTACTCGCAGCAACTAGCTAGCTTGTACAATGCAATGGCCACTCTCTTTTCCAGGGGCAAGGGAGCTCTCACCCAGCCAGATTTGGGTGACATATAATCTCCCATGAGAGAGACAAGCTCATAAAATGAAGCCCGGCTCATGCGGAAATTTTCCCTCCAGTCGCTGTCCGTGAATTCTTCTAAGACGATGCGACACCACCATACATCACATCTTGTTTTTGCCCAGAAAGACCGCTTGCGCCGCTCTTTTGATAAACGATCTGTAAAATAATGCACGAATAAATTAGCGGGAACACTGCAAGCATTTCTACATATTTCTACCTAAAACATGCAGTATTCTCCACAGGGAACTACAGTGGATTGTTACTTCATATTCAATTTTTTGTTAACCACAGCCACAGCTTGTGGGACATATAAAAGCGCGCACAGAAAGCTAACGTTTCCTTACAATTTCTTAGTAGTGAAACGTGTTAACGAAACATCATGTCCTACAAAATGCGGCTAGTACTTGGCAAAGAAAATAATGCCATGTTGCAATAAATGCGGTTCACATAGATGGAGGAGCAATGCCAGTAGATTATTAACAAAACTGCGGTTTTCACAGCACCGTAGACGTGTGACAAAGTTTTTTTTTTAACAATATAACGCTCGCTTTCTTTTCAGTGCATCAAATCGATCATGGTACGTGCAGATTACAAAAGAATCATATTTCCAACTCATGATGTTATAAGTCGTTTCTTTTCTTTTTTTAAAGAACACGCAATTCGCGTAAACAAGGGTGGGCCACATAATTAGGACGTTTTTCTTACCTTGCATCAGCGCCAATCCGCTGAGAGTCGACGCCGTTGTGGCACTGGCGCCAAGTTGCAAAGCTTGAGTGTGCAGCAGCCGTATTTGTCGGCAACGCTCTTGGTAGCGGATAAGTGCTAATGCAAACCAAACTACATGCAAATTCATCCACGCAGACAAGAGAAGCAGGACGTGCAGATGCAGAGACGCACTGAAGCACATAGCTCACTCGGTGCGTATGGTATCGCTTTCGGATTGTTCGCGCGGGACAGCGGAAGCATGCTTACCGGAAGTAGTGGGGCTCATTTTCAAATGTGACACTAGACGGCGCTAGCTTGCCAGCCAGAGAGATGCGCATACATGTAAACGGAGGTGCATCAGCGGAATGCGATACGGCAAGATAATACGATACGCTTCTACCGTATTCATGTAAACGCGGCTATTGTCTTTCGATCAGATACTACTGTTACCGATTTGAGATGTGGGACTGCCCAAAGTCACTTTAACTCATTCGTTACCGCGCCTATTCAAATCGATCACCGGTGATCGATACTTTAGATCGCCGATTTAGACATGTTGGAGCCGTTTCTTATCCACTTAAGGCCATCCACTATAGTTAGTGCAGGCACTGAACTTTCAGAATCAGATTAAAATTTCGCGCTCCGGCGATGCTGCGATTTTTGACGGATCTGTTTGCTAACTGAAGTGCATATGTTGTAGCGAGAAGATGCGTGGCTGTCACCTTCTGCCGAGCTCGAGAAAAAAGCATGCCGCTCACGATTACGCTGCAGTATAGCATCAAAATTTTGCAATCGACTGACTCCCAGCAAGTCAAGAATTAAATTATATCGCTGGCTTTGCCATCCGAGAGTGCTGAGCGGTGATAATCAGCCTAAAATGACGCCAGCTGTTCACTAGTGGGCTTTGGTTTGGAGTCCGAGTCGTTTCATTCCGCCAAAGTGTATTTCAGAAGGTGCGCCGCATGTCCAACATGTGCACCTGGCACTTTGAACCAGTTTCTCGGAAAATCCAGGCAAGGGACGCTGCCGGTGTCGCCATAGAGAAAGAAATTCAACAAGAGGGGGCACTCGACGAAAACTGGCAACAGCAAGCACGTGACGGCTAGTGTTAATCCTATCCGTTAGTTGACGCGAGCATCGGAAAAAAAGAATGTGAAATGAACTTACAGGCAACGTTTTATTTTTTTTATTTTTATTTCCCGCTGAAACCAATGTTTTGCGAATAAATGAACTTATACATTGCGACTTATTTTTGTTGCGTCACCTAGCAATAAGCTAACGGCACGCCAGGCGCGACAGATGCATGCGTCAGGCGCCAGACAGATCACCAAAGCCAGCGAGGCCCGTTGCGCATGTGAAGTTCGCCTGTTCGGCGACCCGTCTCTTTTGGATGTAGCGTTGTTACGTCTCCACACCACCAAGTACGTTAATTGGACATTTGCCACGTGTCAAGCCACCGCACCTCTTAACCAGACGTCAGCGCGGCGTGGACAATGACTAAAAGCACTCACCCCCCATTACCTGGAAACCGGAGAAAAGGATGAACGGGAGGGAAAACCCCGTCAACAAATGGATAAGCGCAGTTAATACGGCGAGTCAAATCCCCACCCATCCCTTGGCACTTAACCAGTCGTCGAGACAGCATGTAAACCGGCTGTTGCAGGATTCCACGAAAGGACCTCAGCCCGCGCCTCACCTTGCAGGCTGAGCGAAGGACTGGGTGGGCAACGATGAACGAACCAGGTGTCGCCGGATGATTTCTTTCTTCCACGAATTCCAAACCAGTTTCTTCGAGGCGGAGTTACTGCGGGTTATCGATAGCCTGGGTGTGGTATCGCAACGGAGTCGACGATGGTGATTTGCTGCTGGACAGTCTTGAGATTCCCTAGTCGACTCGCCTAGGGAAGACGACGGAATTTAAAGTAGATACTTTTCGAGAGTGAGGAGTGTTGCATCTTGGTCGCAAGCCCCAAGGGTAGCGTTGGCCTGGCGGCCTGGGGCACAACTGGAAGCATCCGAAGGTCCTGGCAAAGCATGAGTCGACTGCTACAGAACAACTTGTTTATTCTAGCATCGCAAAAGAGCGGCCGGTCAGGTCGACCGAAGTGGAGAGACGGGAGAACACGTTACTCGACGGAAGAAAGCCTCTCTCGGCGTCCGGGGGCAGCTGCTTTTATACTCTCGGAGTCGAGGGCAAGAAGGAACGGCTCGGGATGGGGCGCACGTGACGGCGGGGCACAGACACGCTGAGAGACACGTTGAGACAAGAAGTGACGCATCGGCCGGGCCGGCACCGGTCAGACCTCCTCGCTTCACAGTTGGGGAGCTCCTCTCCCCGGCTGCCGCGCTTTGACAAGCGTGGGCACCAACATGCACACACACACACACACACACACACACACACACGAAGACAAGTGGCATTGAAACATGCCTGGACGCGCTTGGCAGGAAGCGTTACGGCAGCGCTGAACGGGCCAAAATGTCCGCCGCTTTGAATGAAGCCCCGGCGTCCGTTGCATCCGCGCCAGCTATACCGCGCGTCGTAGGCGAAACGTAACAGGAGGCGGTCCTGATGTGAACTTAGACGTTTAACTTGCTCCTGCCTGGAGTGGGCTTAGGTACTGGTGCCGTTTAATTAAGCTAAATAAACCCTTTTCCTTCATTTTCTACAACTTGACGTCGTAGTCGACGAAGAAAAGCCTGGTGGATTCTATGCCCTGAACGCCACCCTAGCCGCAAAAGCGTGTTTGTTGGTACCCCGGCGTATTCTTGCGTTCCTTTTGCCCTTCGACAAGGCACCACTGCACAATTGGACTATGGCAAGGTGAGAAATTCTGTTTGACAGTCTGCGACGCATTTCATGCAGTTTTGGTTACGGCACGGAATCGAGACTTGTGATGCAGTTAGCGAAAAACAGCTCGGCCGTCCTGGCGTAGTTCATTTGAGTTAACGACTCGTACTGGGGGATGTTTGTGACGCTTTCTGTGAGCCCCAACATTATTATAACTTATTTCTGTAGTTATTGCACACGCTCGCTGCACCCGGCTTTGCGACGCAGGTAGCGAAAAGCACCTTGGCCGTGTGACACAGTTTCGCGTGTACTGAATCTTACTGGGACAAGCTTTGGCGCTTCTTCTGACCCCGAACATTATTGTAACTAATTTGATTACGTTTGGGGATACTCGCTCGCCGCGCCTGGGGTTGTGAAGCAGTTAGCAAAAAAGCAAGCCGGCCGTGGTGACAATTAGTTTGGCATGCATTGAATCTCAGTGAGCCAAGTATGTGACGCCTTTCCACGGCCCCGCAACATATACCTTCTTTCGGTACTCACGCTTGTCGAAAACGCGACGAGCGATTGCCAGGAGTGATAACACTGGAGTGTGTTGCTTGCGCCGGCAGAATGCGTAGAAGATAACGCCGAGGAGCTCAAATGCCCAGAACTCGAAAATTATGTCCTCTGAACGACTGAAAACAGGCTTTGCACCCACGCATTTCTCTTGAGTAGAAGGCATTCTGCGAGCGTCTAGCATGGTCTGTGTTGTGGCCACATCTGTGTATCTAGCGTACCAACGCGTCGGCTGAGGCCAAGTTGTTTTGGAAACGTGCAGTCGCCTGTGCATTTGTGCTCTTAAGGCCCGTTCACATTACTACAAAAATTCGGGGAGCGAAGCGGATTCGCTCGCCGGAAAAAGAGAGAGCGTGTTCTCATCTGTTGACGCGCGCATCGGCGGATCCGCCGCCGCTTCTCGCTTTTTAGCGGCGACAGCGAGATCTCGCGGCAGTTTCTTTTTTGGTGATGATGATGTGTAGTGTTTTATGGCGCAAGGGCCAGGTTTGGCCAAAGAGCGCCATGACAAGTGGTAGTGTTAACGATGTATTATGGAAGATGTGACTTGGCTGTAAAGTGGCCTAAAAATAGTCGCTGTAAAGTGCGTAAAATCTACGTGCTATAAAATTATGGCGATGATTAATGACGAATACTATGAACATTAAAATCAATCGTAGGAGAATGATGCAAAATAGAAAAATATAGGATGGTAAAATTACTTGGAGCACTGCTGCCTCGCCAGAGCCCTTGAAGCACAAGGGCCTAGAGGCATGTGCTGTATGAAAGAGCTATCACAGCGGCATCCTCTGAAGAGAGGACCCGCTACGAACATGTGGGGCTAACAACATGCAAGACAACATCTTTCAGAAAACTTAGGACTGTGTTGGTGTTAAATAAAGGTTCTGGGCCGAGTTGCATTACGGGATGTAGGGGGATGTGCTGCCGGTATGCAAGGGAAAAATGTTTCCTTCTCTCAGATTCGGCTGCCCGACACTCCAGGAGGACATGGAGGACGGTCAGCCTCTCCCCGCATCTACCGCAGGTTGGAGGCTCGTTTCCCGTGAGTAAAAAAGTTATGTGTGCCAAAAGTGTGTCCTATTCTTAGACGGCAGAATAGGACATCTGTCCGGAGGGATTTTGTTACAGGAGGCCAGAAACCTAATTGTGGCTTTATTACATGCAGTTTATTATTTATTTATTCTTCCCACATGCGTTGCCAGTGGTTTCGTAGTTTCCTTCTTAACAAAGGCTTCAGGTCTGTGACAGGGACCGAAGCAGTAGGGTTAACTGCATGCAATGAAATTGATGTGGCCATCTGGTCGGCTAGAACGTTTCCCTCGATGCCCCTATGTCCAGGCACCCAGCATATAATCACATGTTGGTTAGATATGTATGCTTTACATAGTGCGGAGTAGAGTTCAATAAATACTGGATCTTTGTGATTACAGAAAGACATCAAGGCCTTCACAACACTGAGGGAGTCCGTATATATAACTGATTTCTGGAGTTGTGATTTATTTATATGATTTACGGCCGACAGCAGTGCGTAGGCCTCAGCCGTAAAGATACTAGTTTCCGGATGCAGTACGTCGGATTCCGAGAAGGATGGACCGACGGCTGCATAGGACAACCCCGTCGTGTGACTTTGATGCGTCTGTGTAGAACTCCGTGCAGGAGTATTTGTTCTGGAGTTCCCGGAAATGCATTTGGATTTCAATCTCTAGAGCATGCTTTGTGACTTCCACGAAAGATATATCACATTGTATGAGCTGCCACTCCCAAGGAGGTAGCAGCTTGGCTGGATGCATTAGGCGAAGCTCGAGGAGTGGAACGTGCATTTCTTCACTAAGCTCCCTCACACGCAGCGAGAAAGGCTGTCTTACGGAGGGACGATTGCGAAAGAGTGTAGCATATGTCATGTCATTAATGGTATTAAAACAGGGATGTTGAGGATTTGAGTGGACTTTCAGAAAATATGTTTGGCTGATGTATGTTCTTTGCAGATGAAGTGACCACTCATTTGATTCTACATATAAACTTTGTATGGGACTCGTTCTGAAAGCGCCAGTGGCCAGTCGGATTCCTAGATGGTGGACTGGGTCTAGCATCTTTAGTGCGCTCGGGGCGGCAGAGTGATAAATCACGGCGCCATAGTCTAGTCGTGATCGAATGAGGCTTTTATATAGAGTCATTAAGCACTTCCTGTCACTACCCCATGTAGTCTGGGATAGAAGTTTAATTATGTTCATTGTTTTTAGGCATTTTTCTTTAATATGCTTAATGTGGGGGACGAAAGTGAGCCTGTAGTCAAGTATGACACCTAGAAATTTGTGTTCTTTGTTTACAGGTATCTGTTGTCCACGCAGTTCTATGCAAGGATCTGGGATAAGTCCACTCTTTCGTGTAAAAAGAACACAAGAGCTTTTGTTAGGATTGATCTTAAATCCATTCCTGTCTGCCCACACTGACACTTTGTTCAGGCCATGCTGTAACTGTCTCTGGCAGACTGCGAGGTTACAAGATTTGAAAGCTATTTGAATGTCGTCCACGTAGACAGAGTAAAAGATGGCGGGTGGTAATGAAGCACGAAGCGTGTTCATCTTCACGATAAAAAGCGTGCAGCTGAGCACGCCTCCTTGGGGTACACCCGTTTCTTGCGTAAAAGGACGTGAGAGTGCATTGCCGACTTTTACCCGGAAGGTACGATTTGACAGATAGCTTTCTATTATATGAAGCATATTACCGTGGATGCCCATTTCTGACAGGTCTCTTAAGATTCCGTAACGCCACGTTGTGTCATACGCCTTTTCCATATCAAGAAATATCGAGAGGAAGAACTGTTTATGTATAAATGCGTCCCGGATATTTCCTTCAATACGTACAAGATGGTCGGTTGTGGAGCGCCCTTCTCGGAAGCCACACTGATAGGGATCAAGCATTTTGTTCTGTTCAAGGAAATGGATCAGTCGCCGATTTATCTTTTTTTTTTTCAAATACCTTACACATGCAACTTGTGAGGGCTATCGGGTGGTAGCTTGCCACTGAGGAAGGATCTTTGCCTTGTTTTAAAACACGGACCACAATGGCTTCTTTCCATGCGGTCGGAAGGTACCCTGCGTCCCAGATAGTGTTGAAAAGTGTAAGTAGTGTCACTTGCGTGTCATTGTGTAAGTTTTTCAGCATTTCGTACATGATTCTATCAGATCCTGGTGCTGAGCTCTTGCATGCGCTCAAGGCAGCTCTCAATTCGGCAATACTGAAAGGACGGTTGTAAGGCTCATTCTCTCGACTTTTTTCTTGTTAATGGCTTACGTTCTTCTATTTGTTTATATATCAGAAAAGATTGCGAATAATTGTTTGAACTTGACACGCTCTGAAAGTGCTCCGCAAGTGAGTCTGCCTGATCTTGCAGTGTATCGCCCTGTGTATTTACCAGAGGGAGTGAATATGCTTGTCGCCCTCTAACTCTATTTACCCTGTTCCAGACTTTGGCCTCGTCTGTAAACGAGTTAATGCTCGATAAATACTTCTGCCAGCTTTCTCTTCTGGCCTGTCGGCGGGTTCTCCTGCCTTGGGATTTTACTTGCTTAAAGTTGACTAGATTTTCTGCAGTGGGAGAAGCGCGTAGCAACCCCCACGCTTTGTTTTGTTTCTTACGAGCGATCCTACAATCTTCGTTCCACCACGGGACCCGCCGTTTACATGCCAAGCCATTTACTTCTAATATGCATTTAGATGCAATATCTATAATGAAGGCTGTGAGATACTGCACAGCAGCATCAATTCCTAAAGAAGACATGTCATTCCATGAGATACTAGTTAAGTTTCGGAACTTCTCCCAGTCGGCTGTATCGATCTTCCACCTAGGAGCCTGTGGTAGACATTCTTTTTCTTTATGTGTTTTTAGCAGTATGGGGAAGTGGTCGCTCCCGTAAGGATTGTTGGTAACTTCCCATTCGAGTTAAGGCAGTATACAAGGGGAAACTAGGCTGAGGTCAATTGAAGAAAATTTTCTGTTTGCGAGAGAATAATATGTGGGTGTCCTCTTATTCAGCAGACACGCACCGGACGAAAAAAGGCACTGTTCAACGAGACGACCTCGCGCATCGATACGAGAGTCTCCCCACAGGCTGCTGTGCGCATTGAGATCGCCAAGAACAACATAAGGTTCTGGCAATTGATCTATCAAGGACTGAAATTCATGTTTGTTTAGTTGGTAATGCGGAAGTATGTAAAGCGAGCAAATGGTGATGAGTTTGTTTAGTAGGACAGCTCGAACCGCCACTGCTTCAAGGGGCGTTTGTAGCTGTAAAGGTTGACAAGCTATACTTCTATGAGTGACTATGGCAACACCGCGACGGCATCATCGCGATCTTTGCGAAAAGTTAGATACTATCGAAGAAAGTTTGTGTGTTTGTTTTTTAAGTGTGTTTCCTGTAAACACAGCACTTTTGGATTGTGTTTTTGTACAAGTTCCTGCACATCATCAAGGTTTCTGAGAAGACCTCTGACGTTCCATTGAATTATTTGTGTATCCATATTGGGAGTTAATAGGTGCTGTGTGTACAGAAACGGAAGTAGTGATTATTGAAATTACAGTGATTAAATTACAGAGCCCTTTCGAGGCCCTGTAACGGGAGTTTTGCCCTTTCTGGAGCGTTCGAGGGAGCCTCGCCGCTCCTTAGGCGCTTGGTGCGCCTTGAGGATAGGTGTTGTGTCCATTGCCTCTTGTGAGGCGCCGGACACGTGCTCTTGCGAGCAAGAAGTTTTCAGGGGGAGTCCCGCCTTGGAGGGCAAGACCCCTGCGCCCACCAGCCCGGAGGTCGATGGGGCTCCCTGAGGGATTTGGCTACGCCGGCCGTTGCCAGCGCTGGAAGGGACCTGGGAGGTTGAGGCAGCCTCGGCTGCGCCCACCTTCGGGGTCGATGGTCCCTTCTCCTCGGTTGACGGAGCAGCGCTAGCTGCAACCGCCGCGGGGGCAGATGGCGTGACTGCCGACTCACTGCTTGTGGGTCGGATAGCCGCCGGAGGCCGTTGTGACGCTGCCCCTTGACGCGCCACTTCGGCAAAGCTTTTCTTTGGCAGGTATGCTACCCGCCTTCGTGCCTCTTTGAACGATATATTCTCTTTTACTTTTATGGTTACAATTTCTTTTTCCTTCTTCCAGGAGGGGCACGACCGCGAGTACGCGGCGTGATCCCCATCACAGTTTACACAGTGTAGAGAGTTCTTACATGCTTCAGTGGCGTGTTCAAGGGCACTGCATTTCGCACATGTTTGGCGGCCTCGGCAGCTCTGCGAGCTGTGGCCGAAACGTTGGCATTTGAAACATCTCAAGGGATTTGGCACATACGGTCTTACACGAAGCTTGATATACCCGGCCTCGATTGACTCGGGCAGGACACTTGAATTGAAGGTGAGTATTAGGTGTTTGGTCGCAATTTCTTTACCGTCTCATCTCATCTTGATTATTTTGACATTTATGACATTTTGTTCACTGAAGCCCTCCAAGAGTTCAGCCTTAGTGAGCTCCAGCAAATCATCGTCCGAGACAACGCCGCGGGTGGTATTCATCGTGCGGTGCGGGGTTACTACTACTTGGGTCTCCCCCAATGATACTAGTTTAGGCAGTTTCTCAAATTGTTTGAGGTCGCGGAGCTCCAAGAGGAGGTCACCGCTAGCCATCCTCGACACCTTATATTCTGGACCAAAAACTTCGGTAAGACACTTAGATACAAGGAAAGGGGAGATTGTTCGCACTTGTTTAGCTGGTTTTTCTGTGTGGATCACATGAAAACGAGGAAAATTGTGGACTTGGCGTCCGAAAAACTGAAAGATCTCTTCGGTGCGCCCTCGTTTCTGAGGGCGATCAGGGAGTTTAGGAAAAGCGTTTTCCATACGTACAGTGGGGTTTTCGGCCGCGATGCCGACCACCCACCCAACAGGGGGACGTGACAGGAGTTCCTGCTAGAGAAACCCTGTCAACGCCAGCCGTACATCGCTGCTATAACCAAATACAGCATAACCAAGGCTGGCTAGCTACACAAGGCTAACCCTTGCCGCCGGGAAACTAGGAAGTGAGGAGAAGTGATGAGAAGACAGGAAAGATGAGAAAGGCGAGAGAGAAAGACGAAGATTGGAGAGGAGGACAGGAAAAGGCGACTGCCGATTTCCCCCGGGTGGGTCAGTCCGGGGGTGCCGTCTACGTGAAGCAGAGGCCAAAGAGGTGTGTTGCCTACGCCGGGGGGCCTTAAAGGTCCAAACACCCGGCATCGGCTCAACCCCCAGGATCCCCCTTTCCCCGGACACGGCTAGGTCGCGCACGGCTACACGCGGGAGAGTCCAACCCTCGTGTGCTCGGGTACGTGGTGTCGCAACACACCAAACGCCTGCTGACGCAGACGCCCCTGCGGGGTTCTTTTTTGGTTTCGCGACTTCGCGAACTAGACGAGAGTTCACGTGAGTGCCTCTCGCTCGCGGGCTTTTGTGGCGTCTGCTTGTATTGCGCCGTTGCTCGGCTTCCAGCTGCGAGATGCTGAGCACAGCACGATGGCGAGCTTTTCAGAAGACGAGAAAATGTCGGAAGAAATTGTCACGATTCTCCTCTGCAACTCAATGATGGCTATGCTTCAAGAGCTGCGACGGGCTGAGCAACCAAGATCGCGGCGGCGACGGTGGTGGGTCCGCCCGTCCTTGCAGGAGCGGGATAGGTTGGGACAGGCCGACAATCTCTTGCCACTGTATGAATCGTTAGGAAACTTTACGCTGACCGTTGTAGCGCAGAAAAGTTTCTATTGTAACACTGCTCTACTCTCGCGGTGCCATCAGTGTCGCGCGTGTATGCCTGCGCAGGCATTCGAACGGCGCACGAGCTGAGCATGCACGGCATAGGAGCAAGCAGCGGCGCGGGAAAAATGTTTGCTGACGTTTGAAGGAGAATATGCATAAAAGCAAAGTACTGGCTATGAAAAAGTCTTGTCGCTCCGGCATCGGCGGAAGTAAGCGTGAATAGCAGTTGTACATACCACTCACTCCCATTTCTTTCCCGATCCTGTACCATAGCTGCTCTTTGTAGGCAATGTCCTTGAAATTCAAGTGCCTTTTGTCGTACAGTATGGGGTGCTACTTAATTGTATCGATGAGCATTTCCACGGAGAAGGCCGGTCGCTCAACCATGCTGGCTGCCATGTTGAGATTAGACGGGTTGTGACGTCAAAAACGCAACTACCGGCGGCGGCGGAAGCGGAAAAAATGGGTCCTGGAACGATTGCCTTCACCGCGCCGCTTTCCGCCCTCCTCGGCATCAAAAGCGGGCGAATCCGCTTCGCTCGCCGGATATTTCGTGTAGTGTGAACGGGCCTTTAAAGTGCAGGAAGTAATTCCCTGGAATCGGCGAATGCTTGGAAATCAGATGTTTTCTTCAAAATTTAGAGTACGGCTTGGAATGAGTCGGTTATTTTCGACGCCATGTATGAATGTCGCCCATTTACCACTTTCGCACGTTTACCTTCTACAAGCAGTATTTATCATCATCATCAGCCTAATTACTCCCACTGCAGGGCAAAGGCCTCTCCCATACTTCTCCAACTACCCCGGTCATGCATGTACTAATTGGGGCCATGTTGCCCCTGCAAACTTCTTAATCTCACTCGCCCACCTAACTTTCTGCCGCCCCCTGCTACGCTTCCCTTCCCTTGGAATCCAGTCCGTAACCCTTAATGACCATCGGTTATCTTCCCTCCTCATTACATGTCCTCCGCATATGCCCCCATTTCTTTTTCTTGGTTTCAACTAAGATGTCATTAACTTGCGTTTGTTCCCTCACCCAATCTGCTCTTTTCTTATCCCTTAAAGGGAAGCTGAAGGGTCTGTCGAATTCTATAAGACGCTCATATACGGACGTGGGAACCTTATAAACCATGCAGGTAAATTTTTTTTTTTGGGGGGGGGGGGATTTTTCACTTAGGAGCGACGCAATCGTCGGTTAAAATTGCGCTGTAGCTCCGCCCCCCGTCGAGCGCCGCGCGCTGCTGCTGACGCTGACGATGCGAGCGGAGACCGGAAACCGCGGCGTAGTGATGTCAGCACTGGTGTTCCCGTCCTTCGCAGTCTCCGTGACCGTGCCTGACCGGGCTTATTTCTGCGTGCGTGCCGTCGTAATCTGATTCGCTCGACCATACATTCCTTTGTTTGTGTGTATATAGGAGTGGCAGGTGTCGTGCGCAGCATCAATTTAACTTGTAGGCCGATCATGCCGGCGTTCTGTGCAGCCTACGCTTGCACAAACACCAGCGGCCGCGACGATGTTCCATTGGTTCCTGCAAGAAGCTTTCAGCTAAGTGGGAGGCTGCTGTGAAGCGAAACAACTTCAAGCGCTCAAGAACAACAGTGTTGTGCTCTAACCACTTCCGTGACGATTACTACCGCAGTTTATCAAAAATGCGTGCTTTGAGTTCTCCTTCGTGTTAGCACGCTGAACGGAAGGTGCATGTTTATCTCCCACCCTTGACGCAGGTTTCATCGCCAAGCGCCGCGAATTTTCTATTCGCACGTGTGTTGTGAAAAAACCTGCATGCAGCTACCATAACGCAGTGCAAGCGTAATGTGTTGGAAAGCCTGCTCACGCCAGGACGCTGCGCTCCCCCTTCTCTCGCACACATAGAGAAACCGACCATCTCACGTAGCCGACGGAATTCGCCGGTTACGAGTAGCGTGCGGATGGCGCGCTGATGAAGGTTCTATACTACACGTGCTGCAACAGCCGGTAAGCTTTTCCCGCATTTAAGCCCTCTGTGTAGATTGCCCACAGCTTTGGGGCAGCGCACGAATGCCGAAGATCGTCTAGACGCTCTGTAAACCAGAACCACCAACCTAGAATCTCGGGTAGCCACGACCGAAGCCAAAGTACTTCGCTGGGAGTCGAGATTTACATCCACGGCCTCCGGCTCCCTTAAGGGCGTGGCATCCAAACCCTATGACCGTCCACCCCTATCCGAAATCTCCAAACCGATCACTGAACCCTCGCCACCTCAAAATGGCTCACACTCCTAACTACAATATCTGGCAGTGGAACTGCCGTGGGTTTCGCCGCAAACGGGGAAACCTTCAGCAGTTCCTTCGGGGTAAGGCGGCCCCTGATATCATTGCCCTTCAGGAGACGGGAGGCCACGCAAAATTGGCAGGGTACAAATCCTATAATGCTTCTGGGTCGGATTCCACCACCGCTATTCTAGTTCACAGAAATCTAACAGTCATTAAACATGATATTGAAGAAGTCGACATAGACCACGTCTTTATTGAACTCATTCCTAAACGTAAGGAGGATGAAAGCATATTCATTCTTAATGTCTATAGTAGCCCAAAGTGCCGACGTCACAAGTTCGGAACTCTATTCAGGAAGGTTCTCAAAATCTCCCAACAAAAGGCCATATTATTGTTAGGTGACTTTAACGCTCCCCACACTGCATGGG
The DNA here is from genome assembly GCF_050947875.1 of Dermacentor variabilis. NCBI lineage: Eukaryota > Metazoa > Arthropoda > Arachnida > Ixodida > Ixodidae > Dermacentor > Dermacentor variabilis. The sequence continues at coordinate 9,961,328 of NC_134570.1, forward strand.
GTTACCGCACAGAGGTAGTTAAAGGTCGTAATCTTTGGCTAGAAGCCCAACAACAGGGACTGACTCTCATCACAGACCCCCAGACACCCACCCGTATCGGGAATAGTGTCAGTGTTGACACCACTCCCGACCTAACTTTCATCAAAAACATAGGCAACTATGATTGGACTAATACCGGGGAAAGCCTCGGTAGCGATCATTATATCATAGAAATCCACATTCAGGCGGGTCCACCCCGCAAGAAGGGCAAACGAGTTTCGCTCACGGAATGGGACCGCTTCCGCCAGATTCGGGAGACAACCGCCACCGAGCATATAAACGATCTCGAGGCCTGGATCGGCGATCTCAGAGATTGCGTGAAACGCGCCACGAGGGAAATCCCTGAAGACGATGGTCTGGTAGAGGTGGATAGCCGCCTCCTGCACTTGTGGGAAGCCAAAAATAGCATGCAAACCCGCTGGAAAAAGAATAAACTAAACCGTACACTCCGCTTGCGCATCGCGCAAATTAACATAGAAATCGAGGAATACGCTAACCAATTAACCAAAAACCAATGGGAAAAGGTATGCGACAGCATGCAGGGACAACTCGGTCTAGCCAAAACGTGGAATCTCCTCCGATACCTTATGGACCCGGATAAGAGTAAATCCGAGCAGAGGAAAAGCCTCAATAAGATCACTCACCAATACCAGGGCACGAACGACGAGCTCCTAACAGAGCTCAAAACCCGGTACATAGGCACAAATGCACAAATCCCCCAGAAACCATACACTGGTCCGGAGAATCTCAACCTAGACGCACCCATCCTAGAGGCTGAAGTACGAGCCGTCTTGCTCAAAATCCGAACTAAATCTGCACCAGGCCCCGATGGAATAACGAATAAGTCCCTCCGAAATCTAGACGACGTATCTATCACTGCCCTAACAGAGTACTTCAACCGCTGTTGGGAAACAGGTTCTATCCCCTCGCAGTGGAAGCATGCACAAATAATATTCATACCTAAACATGGTAAGCGACTACAGCTCGAGAACTTACGCCCGATCTCTCTGACCTCATGCGTAGGAAAACTCATGGAGCACGTTATACTTAACCGCCTCCACAATTTTGCGGAGGACAACAACTTATTGCCGAACTCCATAATTGGCTTTCGTCCAAAACTTTCCACGCAAGACATCATGCTTCAGCTTAAACACCAAGTTCTGGACCACATACCCAAGAATGGTACCCGGGCTGTCCTGGGCCTTGATCTTATAAAGGCCTTTGACAACGTAGCGCATCAGGCTATACTAGAGAATCTGCAGTACCTAGGTGTGGGCCAGAGGACCTACAACTACATCAAAGATTTCCTCAACCACCGCACAGCGGAACTAAGAATAGGAGAACTACAATCGGACAAGATCCCTCTTGGAAGTCGTGGCACACCGCAGGGATCAGTCTTATCCCCGTTCCTCTTTAATTTAGCGATGATCAGATTACCGGAACAACTTAATCAGATTCCAGGTCTACACCACAGTCTGTATGCCGACGACATTACCCTGTGGGTGGTTAAAGGTAGCGATGGAGATATAGAAACCACGCTGCAACAAGCTGTAGACACGGTTGAAAAGTACGTTACCGACAAAGGCCTCGCCTGCTCCCCGCAAAAATCAGAACTCTTCCTACTCAGAGCCCCTACAAACCGCAAATCCGACACTGCGCCATCCCCAGAAATCACTGTGCGAGCCGGAGGAGGCACGATCCCGGTGGTGACCACCATCCGTGTACTAGGCCTCTTCATGCAAGCTCACGGGCGCAACGGCAACACAATTCATAAACTGGAAGCATGCGTTCAGCAGACGATGCGACTCATTTCAAGAATTGCCAACCGACACTCTGGCATGAAAGAAGCCAACCTCATAAGGTTGGTACAAGCCTTCGTTCTCAGCCGCATCACCTACATCACCCCGTACCTCTGCCTCAAAGCGGCTGAGAGAGAGAAAATAGAGGGGATTATCCGGAGGGCCTATAAACAGGCTCTTGGGCTACCTATAAGAACGGCCAACGCTAAATTGCTAGCCCTAGGTGTGCACAACACCCTCGATGAACTAGTAGAAGCGCACCTTATATCTCAATACGAAAGGCTAGCTCAGAGTGCCGCCGGGCGAAACATCCTCCAGAATCTCGGCATCAACTACGAGTCGATGCAAAGCATTAAAGTAGACATTTCTCACGATCAGAGGCGCCATCTCAAAATTAATCCACTCCCTAAAACATGCACCCCGAATTCCACAAGGAAAGGAGGGCCGAGCGGTCCAAAGCCCTACATCAGAAATTCCACTCCTTCAAAGACGTAGTCTATGTCGACGCAGCAGAATACATAGAACGCAACTGCATGTCCCTTGCAGTGGTGGACTCCTCAGGTCAAATACGCGCTGGTGGTTCAATTCGCACCAGAAGCTCCGAAACAGCGGAAGAGGCGGCTATCGCTCTGGCAATAGCCTCCACACATTGTCATTACATTATTAGCGATTCCAGAGCAGCAGTACGCAATTTTGCGAAAGGTCGGGTCTCGGCTCCCGTAAAACACATAATAGACACAAACCAACACCCACGACCAATCCAGATCATTTGGGCACCAGCACACTCCTCCCTACCCGGCAACGATGCCGCCCACACCGCCGCTCGAGGACTCGCCAACCGAGCACCCGGATGGCTCACGCTAGGGTCAGGGAGGGATCGCATGGTCAGTTACCAGGAAATAACTCAGCACTACAGGTTAGCCAGGGCAGAGTACCCGCCAGCACACAAATCGCTTAACAAGCGACAAGAAGTAGCTTGGAGACGACTTCAGACGAACACCTACCCCAACCCCGTAGCCTATCACTACTACTACCCGGACCAATACCCTAATACATGTAAGCATTGTAAGCAAAAAGCGGATCTATTCCATATTATGTGGTCGTGCCCAGCCGAAAATCACGCAAATCACGAAATAAGTAGTACTGAGCAGTGGGAGGCCGTGTTGCTCAGCTCCGACCCTGACCTGCAGGCCAAGGTCATCGAGAGAGCTGAAGAAGCCGCCCGGGCCCAGGGGCTCGTGGCTGCCTAACAACAAGGTCATCCGTCAATACCTTGTTTTCAAATAAAGTCTTTACTCACTCACTCACCGCTTACGTTCTACGAGGAGGCATGCAGGAACATAACACTACAGTTGTTTGCCCGGAGTGGGCTCGGTGGTACCGCAAGGCGCACGATGCTAACTTTCGTGCTCCTGGGACCCGGTTTGCGCGGTGATGCCTCCTTTCCGGCTCCCTTCGGACACACTGCGTCTGTGACATCGACAGCATCGTATCAAGTTGGCCTGGCCCCTGTTGCAACCATATCGCTCTTGCGGTTTGACTCGTTAACGCCCAACGTGATCCATCTTGATAAATGTTTCGGCAATCCTGCGACTCCAGCGACCTCCGAGGAACTGCATAAATTGGGACAACGTCTGCTACTACCCTTTAGTGGGCTCGGTGGCATCGCAAGGCGCACGATGCTAACTTTCGTGCTCTACTGTGTACAGGTTGGTGAAAAATATCGTCTTACGAATTGTTTCAGAACCAGCTGTACATGCCTGGTGGCGTTGCCGAGCCCTGCCTGTTTGTGGTCATGTTGCATGAATGTGTCTCGCATGGTTCACTTATTCCTAATTACGTGTCGCGACATAGAGGAAAACCCAGGTCCTGATGCTGATGAAAAGGGTAATCTTGATCCTGATTCTGGTGTTCTGCAACAGATTTTACATACGGCCACAGAAATTAAGGCTTCCCAAACTGAACTTCAAATCGGTATGCAGGGCGTCCAAACACGGCTGTCGCTCATTGAGAACACGCTTGCAACACTCAAGGACTGCAAAGAAAAAGTTGAAAAGTGTGAAACAACTGCTAGTGCGGTTCAAAAGCAAGTCGCACATGTATACAGTAAGATGGACGACATAGAGAACAGAAGCCGCCGGAACAATATTGTGATATATGGTATTCCAGAAAGTAGCGATGAAGGCCCCGCATCTTTGAAGAAATATGTCGAGCACGAAATCTTGAACCATTTGCTGAAAGTAAAAGTAAAGACTGTGGAGCGCGACCGTCGCGTTGGCAAAAGATTAGCTGATCGACATCGACCCGTCATATTGCGGTTTTTTTTATTTTGCCGATAAAATGACAGTTCTGCGCAACTGTTCAAAGCTCAAAGGCACAGACTTGTCGGTGTCGGAGGATTTTTCGTTTGCAGTTCGTGAAACGCGCAGGAAGTTATGGGAGTCCTCAAAACCAAACCGAGCATGTGGTGATAAAGTTGTGCTTCTTTTCGATAAACTGAAAATAAATGACACGCTGTATGCATGGGATAAGCACGTGGAAAAAAGGATACCTCTTAAACAAGCGCGTTCTGAGACGACTGGTCGCGAGGGTAATAGTTCAAATGCATGATGCCAAGAAAGTACACCGCCGTTTTCTTTATTGTGTTTCAACGTGCATAATGCATAGTGAACCAAACAGACAGAGGAGATTTTATTGGCTTACGAACCTGACGTCTCAGTGATTACAGAGACGTGGCTTCGTCCCTCTATCCACGACTCGGAAATAATTCCAGAGGGCTACAGCCTAATTCGCAGAGATCGTGATAGCCGTGGAGGCGGAGTTATAAAGAATGGTCTAAAGTTCCAAGAGGAACAAGGTATACCTAACCACGAGAGTCTCCGGTGCACAGTCACCATTTCAAACCACACCTCTACTAATAGGTGGAGTATACAGACAGCCTGGGGCACCTGAAACTTACCTTACGGAATTACACAACTACCTCCTCGAGAGAATGCATGATCGGACGAAGCTAGTACTTGTTGGCGACTTCAACTTGGCAGGAATTGACTGGGATAACCTGACCGCCAGCAATAGGGAAGTAAACAGCTGCGAACGACTTTTTGAAACCATGTTACGTTTTTCTTTATCCCAACGCGTAACGCAAGCGACACAAGTCCAAGGGCTTGTTTCTAATATTTTAGACCTTGCTTTGATTTCCTGCACAGTAGATACTGAAGTTTAAGGTGGAATATCTGACCATAAATTGATTCTAATTCATTTTCCTAATCTTAGCCTGGCAAAAAGTAACACTAAAAATGCACGTACAGTTATTAAAGACTATTGCGGGGCAAACTATGAAAGCATTATTGATCACCTGGAAATGAATTATGACGATTTTCACGCTGAACCTTCCGATGATGGCGAGAACTTATGGCTAAAATTTAAAGCGGCAATTTTTCACTGTGAAAAAACATATTCCTACGAAACGTAAGAGGACAAGGCGAAGAAATCCTTGGATAACGCGAGAAATTATTCATATGAAACGGAGGCTGAAAAGAATCCGGAAGCGTAAATGCGATCCAACAGTAATAAATATTACCACGAATTTAAAAGCTTGTTACGGCAAGCAAGAAATAACTTTTTTTCACACACTTTAACAGATTTCATGACAAAGCAACCGAAAAAAATTTTGGCGTTACCATGCTAAGCCGGACAGTCCAATCCGTAAGATGGAAATCAACAGCATCATTACTGAAAATACGCACACAATAGTTAACTCATTCAATTCTTTTTTCCAGTCCGTATTCACCCAAGCATTCCCAGTCCAAGTACCGCTTGTTCAACGTGACTCGGCTATGCTGGAAATCGAGATAACCGAACGAGGTGTCTTGAACCTGCTTCTACAACTAAATGTTAAGAAATCCCCGGGCCCAGATAAAATTCCAAATGCGTTTCTTAAGCGTTATGCAGAACAACTTACCCCCTTTTTGCATAAAATATTTACTCTTTCACTGAAAAATGGTGCAGTTCCGACATACTGGCTTCGCGCTAGAATAACCCCAATTCATAAAAGTGGTAACAAACTTTCGGTGGAAACGTATCGACCCATATCACTAACTACTTGTTGCAAATTGATGGAGCATATCCTCAACAAAGCCATCATGGACTACCTAGTGTCTAACAATATACTGTACCATACTGCGTCAATAAGTATACACAGTAACAGTAGGAATAAGCGCGCAGGTGCAAACAGCCTTCTTGATTGATGTCAGCTATTACCCAATAACAGTCGTGCTGCTATATGACGAAATAAAGAGTGAGGAGAAGGTTTCTGTCAAAAAGTAAATGTTTGAAAAAGAAAAAGACGACTTCGCGCTCCGCTTGCCAGCTTCTGGCGCCGCGCACGACAGCAAAATTTGGCTGAGATCTTCAGAGCAGCGTATGCTATCCGCGGACTATGTTTTTTTCAACAAGCCGGAGGTTTGGCTGAGGACCCGTGTGTGATGACGGGAATGGTGCACCTGCGATCGACGTCATTGACATCGCGCACAACTCCAGAGTGTCGACGTCATGCGGTGCAGAAGTGAAAAGTACGATCGGTCAAAAATAAAAAGGAGATCGTCATCGACGTCATTTATGACCACTTGAGGACGAAGGTAAATTTCCGGACAGCTGTTCTGAGTTTTCTTTTCATCGACACCCATTATTTTATCCAGTTACCTGCGCCGCGCATCCTCTTGCTCTGAATCTCAACGATATCTCGGCTTTGCCAATTTGCTCCCTAAAATCACACCGCCTGCGCACCACCGTTGCCCGTTCCATGCGCGGTTCTTTTTCGCGGCACCCGTCGCCGCTGCCACAGCCGCGGTCGCTCGGCGGGCGGCAGGAAGCGCAGGCCCCAGCAGCAGCGCGGCCCCGAAATAGTCGCGAAGGGCTCGGAGCCAAGAGCGGCTTCCCTTGGTGGAAAAATGTGCTGGATGCTGACGATAATTGGCGGTGACGTTGACGGCTTCATTTCTTCAACGTTGAGGCCAACACGAGGGTGGCGGGTTGATGTTTAGCGTCACCTTGCGAGCACCACTGCTGTTTGTCTGCGTAGTACACAGAACACGCAGGGAGAGGTGTCTGCTTGAGGCGTCCTTGTGCGCCATATTTCATAACCTCCGAGAGGGTTGAGCGTTGTCATTTCCTCACATGGCACATCGCATTGTGGCAGAAGTATTAAATTTGAATTGGATTATGGGGCTGTGCGTGCAAAAATCACAATCGGATTATGAGGCAAGCCGTAGTGGCGGACTCTGGATTAATTTTGACACCGCGATGTTCTTTAACGTGCCCCAAAATCTAAGTGCACGTGCGTTTTCTATTTCGCCCCCGTCGAACTGCGGCTGCCGCGGTTGGGATCAAATCCACGACCCCTAGCAATGCCACAGCCGCAAAGCTAACGCGGCGGGCACAGAAGTGTTGATTTGACGGTCGAACGCTTCCGTAGTGCCTCCTGGACCCTGCGTTGCGCTTTAATTAATGCGGCTCTGCTTCTGCGCGCCCTGCATAAGTTGCCCGATTGACATATTTTCATGGGTTTATTTTTCACAAATAGAAGCAACGTACCGTGCCGTACCTTGAACTTAAGCTTATCCTGTGTCCCCGCAACCGCTTTCCTTGGCTTCTAATGTCACCTCCCCCCGCTCTTGTATAGGAACTGCCTCTTCTTCTCTTCTCTCTACAGGTCTATCTGCGTCCCCTCTGGCCTTGCACGTTAGAAGAAAGGGAAGCGCTGCAGTTTCTGCAATGCGTCTGAGGGGAGTCACGGATATTTATTTATTTATTTATTTATTTATTTATTTATTTATTTATTTATTTATTTATTTATTTATTTATTTATTCACCCCAGGGCCTTTGGGACGTTACATAGGGGTTGGGTGCATGGTTGAACAAGGACAGAATCTAAAGTTGCGGATGACATCAGAAAAAAAAAAAAGAAAAAAAGCACACACATACAGAAAGCACATAGTGCAGGGCTTGAAAAAAAAAAAAAAAAACTAAGTACAAAGATAAGCTAACGTGTTCAAGCTAAAAATGCAGACAATTTTTCATTGCGCCTTTCAAGGCCACAGCATCTTCTATGCATTCAGGCAATGGATGGGAGCGGATGGTTCCAATCTGTTGTTTTCGGCAAGAAAGAGTGCAGAAATGGCAGCAAACCGAAGGTTGCCGAGATATTCGCCATCGATCCTTTCTCCTAAGCCTTCCCAGTTTAAGAGCTTGAATACTTCCAAGCAAGCAGTGAATAGCATTGGAGAGATTGTGTCTCCTTGTCCGACACCTTTCTTTATAGGCATATTCCTATTTATCTTGAGTAGAATTAAGGTGGCCGTAGAATCTCTCTAGATATTTTTCAATGTATTTATGTAAGCAGTCTGTACTCCTTGATTACGTAATGCATCTATGATTGCTGGTATCTCTACTGAATCAAATGACTTATCGTAATCTATGAAAGACATATAGAGAGGTTTACTGTACTCTGCGGATTTCTCGATTACCTGATTAATGACATGGATGTGATCCACTGTAGAGTATTGGCGGCGAGGAGTTACGGAGTAGCCATCTGTTGGAAGCGCCTCCCTTGCGTAGTATGAGGGATCACGCGGCACGCTCCTCATAGGTTTCGCTTACGACGCTCAATAAGAACACCACGCGGCAGCCTTCCTGAACATTTATGTAGGTACCCTATAAACAAGGGAAGTTTTGGACTGTCGATATAATAATCTTGGCAGACTGAAAGCACAGAATCGTTTACAGATGCTATCTTTTTATCAAATGCGTACAGTGAACGCTACTGCGCGCGGTCGCCGCGATGGAGTCTCCCGAACCGGCTTCTTGCGTGAAAGGTAGCCAAGCGCTGAGAGTGAACTATGTGAAATATGTTCTTATAGTGGGCTGTATGTATAACCAAATGGGGCATAACAGAATGGAGCCTCAATCCAGCGATCGCACGGGTTCGCAGCGACCGACATGCGCGTCTGCATGCATGTCCGCGCACAATGTTTTGCTTTCGCTGTGAGCGCGTTTTCGCACCGTGCCGTGAGCTTTAGGCCGCAGCATATGAGTATTTGACAGTACACTGGCAACCATTGTTGCGTGGACGCTATCAGAACTGTCCAAAAATAATTCCGTTATCGAGACTTCGACGCCTAGCTACGGCGACTGTGATGTGCCGTCGCGACGATTCAATCGTTTTTTGCCTTCTAAATTCTTGGACATTTCAATATTATTTCTCAAGTTGCGTCGCACTGTATGTTTATCGGTCTTCTCAGCGTGCGATTTCCCTCTGCTTGTTTTTCGTAATCCAGTGCACTAATTCATAACACAAACATGACCATATGCCATGCCTTTTCTTAATGTGCGTCTTACCGCTCCCTTTCCGTTCCAGTGAACTTGCCAGTATCTAGCATCAACAAGTTCATAGACCAAACCGCCATGAAATTAGCCGGGCAGCGGGCGCCGGCGAGCGTCTCAGTGCGCGTTTTCTGCTACTTACCGAACATCGCGCAGTCCCGGCGCAGTAGCAGAAATGTTCCTCGCGTCTGTGCTTGCTGCATACCCGCGTTGTAGCCGATGGCAGTCTGCCGGTTCTAGGTTTCGCTAGCCAAGCTTCACGCAGCTCCTTGCCCTGCGGCTACGTGTGAATAAGGCTGACACCGGGCTCCGTTGCGTACGTCCGGCATTGCGGCACCGAGCAGGAGCCTACCATGCTGCACGCCTCCAAAGGCAGCCACTACCTATTATAGTACTTTCAAATGTTGTCAAGCAGACACCCAAGGCGGTAAAGCCTCAACTTAATCAGAACCGCGGCGCAGGTGGGACTTTCAACTTTCGTTTTTGGCTCGCTTTGGCGCTTCCGAAGCAGCCGACGCGGCCGCTGTGTCCACGTGATCCATCATGCCACGTCACGCTGACGCTAGCTCTTCCAGTGGCGGAGCTCGCCCCCAATCCCTTCCTGAAGCCAGCCTGTTCCCTTGGTTGACTAAAGTCCAGTATTGCCCTTATTCTATTTGAGATTATTTTGGTGAATGTTTTATATAATACCCGGAATAAGCTAATGGGCCTATAATTTTTCAATTCTTTAACGTCTCCCTTTTTGTGGATTAGTATAATGTTTGTATTCTTCCCGTTTTCTGGGACCATAGCGCCATGAACCGCCAATGCACCGCCAAGTTTTGAACGTATGGGCTTCTATGGACGCTTCGCTACCAGGTACACTTGATACCTTGCCAACTGTCCTCGAGCCGTCTTCGCCGGCTATGGAGGCGATAGTGGCGCCGCTACAAAGGCCAATTTTCAAAGCCACACTTAACTGGACGGCAGTGGCTCGAGCACATGCCGCCTACAAGATAGGCCTGTGCACTGCTTTATGACGTCATACTACTTGGATTGAAATTTCCACTGTCAAGCCCGGCGTGACGAAAGCGGTGACGTCAAAATCACCGCTGCTTACTCGGGAGCATCCCCATTACATTATATGGCAGTCGGGCAAGGTAACATGACGTCATAGATCCAAGTCCACTGGCCTTGCTTTATCTAGGAGACGTTGGCTCGAGACGACTCTGAATTCGCAAGAAACACAATCTTTTTCTGTAAGATTAAAGAAACGAGACAAAGCTTTTCCAAAGCTCAGCCATCGAACTGCCGCATAGTACGTCACGTCTACTAACTCAGATTCTGCCGTCTTTTGAGATGTACGAAACTGGCGGTGATTGAGCCTATTCGACCTAATAAGATTAGCAGCTGAAACAACAGATTTCAGAAAACAGGACATGCCTACGTATTTCTCACAGAAGGCCTGCTCGTGAATCATGAAGTGCAGAACATTGGCTTTGGCAACTAAAATACATTGGCCCTACGAGTCCTTTGTTAACCCAGGACGTGTTTTTGCCCCCATCAATTGTGACAGATTTTAGTTTGGCCCGCAAGTTGTACACGGAGCGTCTTTTCTAATCCTTTTAAATGGGCACTGAAGGCAAATTCTAAGTAAACTAATACTGTTAAAATACCATTCCAGAAACCTCGCACCGCTTGTTCCGTGCAAACTTAGTTTAAGAGAAAACCGTGTCTGGAGGGACCGCATACCTTTAGCGCAATTCAAATCACCTGCCGCCGAGCGGGAGAGCGTTGACGTTACATGCGCTGACCTTTGCAGCAGTCTGTGAATAAAACGGTCCCCGACAGACGGCGCAACGGTTTTTGCCCAAAACGCAAGCACGCGGCTATGGAGAAGCCGAGCCAAGACAGAGCATTGGATTCGCCGCTGCAGCTGCTTTTGGTCAAGTGGCACGGACTGTTCAGGCATGCCGCGACATCACATGGACGTGAAATCTCTGGTACTTACATTTTGTGGAAGTTTCGCGATGCCAGCAGAACCAGCGCCGCACTACGCGATAACGAAACCACTGAAACGCGAAGACGCGGGCGGCGCATGGTCGAGCAAAAGGCGAAACCTTCCGACCGCCCGCGTCGTTGTCAAGGGTAACGTCACTGTGTCAACGCGTCGCAGAATAACCGGCGTCGGCGTCCCGCGTCGACCTGGTTTCAGCAAAAATCATTGCCAACCACGCAGGCCCCCCATGTAGCGCAAAGAAGTTACTGAACTAATTCAGTTTAAATAAAATACGTCACAAAAATCGTAAAGGACGACTTACACACAACCTACAGACATGATAGTGTCGGACTGTAGCTTGAATATACGAGAATTACGCGGAAACAAACACAACCCCATTCTCCAGCGTTTGTAAAATCTCAAAGGCCACAGAGGCGCACCCGGTTCCTTACAACACCTCCATATGGCGCTCGCCTCCGCCGCACTGCGGCCAATGCAAGCGGACGCGTTTCTGCCAGAAAGCTCGCCTTCGTGCATAGCGTTCGCAGCCAGCGTTTCCCGGTAAACATTACGGTTACACAAGCTGCAATTGCCTGGAAGCGTGAGAAGCAGTCTGGGATCTTTGAACGTTTCGCGTTGCACTCTTAAAGGCGAAGCTTGAAGGATTACTGACACAAAATTTTGAAGTGGAGATAACGCGTGAGGTAGATTTATGTGGGCATACACACATCGCCTGCAAAATATCGACGGCGAATATAGCTTAGAACATATTTAAAATCAATTTTAAAGTACTTCCGCGCAGCCAACCGCAAAACGCGGCACCTCGTGACGTCGACATCAAGGAAGGATTTTGTAAACAACCGAGAAAACGCTACGTCACGAATTTTTCGTTGGCAGCCATGCTGCTTGCATGTGCCCTTCTCAGTTGTTGCTTGTAGTGGGACGCTCTCCGTGTCACTGCAACTGCAGAATTAAGCGGGAGTTTGTCGTTCGACGCCGATTTGTCGTGTCTCACCATTGGACGTGGCCGATGCGAGGGTCTGGAGGTTCGTCCTCACTGTCGCGAGCCGCAATATCCGAGTCGCTGCTTTCCAGTGGGTCGAATCGAAAGTGATTGGCTACGTCTAACACGGCGGCTCCCACCTGCAGGAAATCGTCACATCTGGACGAAGATGGTGGCGAGGACATCGCAAAGCACGTGCAGGCGTAGCCAACGAACTAGCAACTCGAAGCTCGCGCGCGTCAGAGCATACGTCAGAGGTTTTTGCGATCACGTGCCCAACTGCGTTTACATTCCTTCTCTGCTGGCCCATCTCGTTGCTCTCAGAAACCTAAACTTGGACTGGTCGCTACAAACAAGCCTTCAAATAATTACCTGTCGCGCTCTGAAGTAAATGAGGTTTCGTGTCGTGATTACCGGGTCATCAGCTACTTATTAAACCAGAAAGATCAGATCGATATTTTTTGTGTCGGTGCTCCTTTAAGCGTTTTCCAAACTTTATTCCAAACATCGAATAGAACTAGATAAGTAGCGTTTTCTTCAGTCTTAAAATGCAATGCAATTATCTTTCTATTATGAGAGGAGTATTAGTGACAGAAATAAAATGAGGAGTGCCTTGGACATAAAGCTAGTACTTGAATGTCCCGGGTGAGCCGCAATTCATGTCCTGCATTTACCTCAAATTCGAAGTTGGGGTAAATGCAGCACATGAATTGCGAGAAAAGCTGATGGTAATGGAGCACTAAGCGTGTTCATCTTCACGATAAAGAGCGTGCAGCTGAGCACGCCTCCTTGGGGCACACCAGTTTCCCGTATAAATGGACGCAACAATACAGTGCCGATTTTCAAGCGGAAGGTACGATTAGAAAAATAGCTTTCTATTATGTTTAGCATATTTCCACGGATGCCTATTCCCGACAAATCTCGCAAGATTTTGTAAAGCCACGTTGTGTCGTACGCCTCCCCCAAATCGAGGAATATCAATAAGGAAAACTGTTTACGTACAAATGCCTCACGGATATATCCTTCAATGCACACAAGATGATCAGCATTGGACCGCCGTTCTCTGAAGCCACACTGATAGGGATCAACCATATTGTTCAGTTCAAGGAAATTTATAAGTCGACGATCAATCAGTTTTTCAAAAAGCTTACAAAGGCAACTTGTGAGAGCCAACGGGCGGTAACTTGCCACCGAGGAAGTCCTTACTCAGCTTCAAGGCTGGAAAGCAATAGCTTCCTTCCATGACAATGGAAGGCATCCGGCAGCCGAGACAGAGTTGAAAACTGCAAGGAGTGTCACCAGTGTGTCAATGTGGAGAGGTTTCTAATCCTGTCATACACGATTCTGTCAACTGCCAGTGCAGAGCTCTTACATACGCTCAAGGCCGCTCTCCAGCTCGGCAATATTAAAAAGGACAGTTATAGGTCATCTTGGCTACTAGACGCGAAAACACACACGGCACAAGGAAGGAGACGGGACAGAGCGCCACTTACAACTGCTTGTAAGACGTCCTTTTAAGACAGTTATAGGGTTCATTCGGTCAGGATTTACGATCCAGTGATTCAGGGTCAGCTACTTGTGTATATTTAAGGAATGATATTGAGTAAATGTTCGCCCAGAGCGCTGGCTTGGTCTTCGGAGGTCGTTAACTAAGGGTGTAAGGGTTGGAGTCAGGCAAGAAATAAATGGTAGCTGGCCCATGCCACCGTCAACTCATTTACGCTGAGGACGTTGTGGAAGGGAGAGACTTGTTCTCATCGAGAAGGAGGAATATGGGAATTATTTAAAGTATCTACATGAGAATGTTACAGTTCATCAGTCTAGCATGATTGAAAGAAAATGCACACTCAGCAGCCGCGCCACGGCTGCTTATAAACACTGTCTTCCCTAGATCCCTAGGTGAGGGAAAGTAACCGTTCAACCGTCGACCAATTCGGAGCGTCCGAATTCATCGAAGCCGACGAGCCTTTGAGGGGGAGGGTTTACACACTCACTTCCGCACAGGTTTCACTGACCACACCAAGGTGAGAAGGTTTTCGCAGACACGAGTCTTGCCATGAGCAGGCGCCTCTTGGTCCCAGAGTTGACCCCGCAGACAGTGGCCGCCGCGTCTGTCCATTGATTGACGACTTGACACCCATGAGACGGCGCCGCAAAACACCTCCTTCCAGGAGTTCCCCCGCTCCAAACAAACCGTGACGGTGACGGCAAATCCACTAACAATACTTGGTCCGCCGACTGCGTCAGATATGCCGGCGCCGCTCGCTTGGGGACGCGGCGTTTTGTCGTCCTTACAAAGCGAGGCGCCGCAGCAGACATGCCGGCGCCAACGGGTTGTTGACGAGGCGCATTCTTGTTTTCACAAAGCGAGTCATCGCAGCGGGCCCGGCAGAGTTTGACGGTCGCTTCCCCGAAGATTGCCAGCCCCCGCAGGTCGAACGTAACAGCTCCTCCATGGCCCGGAATATCTCGACTGGCCAGTGCTGATAACCGCTGGGCAGGAAAAGAATGACTGGTGGCAAGGGGGGATGCCTTGGCTTGCAGAGACCAGCTGTGAAATGACACCGCCCCAAAACATCTAACAAGGACAGGCAACTGTAAAACGAACCCCACAACGCGGTTCTGCGCCGAGATGACGTATCTTGGATCTCACTTTAGACCCGCTGTGCTTCAAAGAAAACATAAGTGCAGAAACAAAGAAAAATGCTGCATTTCGCTACGCCAATTTTTGAAAGAATTTCGTGCTGACAAATTGAGTAATCATGGATGGAGTCCTGCTAAATGAGAGGGGATTTTCTTGGCTTAACAATATTAGCAATCACAACCCCAAAATTTAGGCGGTATCCTTAAACGCAGAATTTAAATTATCCTGCTCAAACCATCCGCATTGCTATGCAACTTTCCCTTCTTATATCTTATGGAGAAGTTGTACTCTTGGAGAGAGGCTCCATCGGAGCAAGCGGCCATTTCACGTCAGAGGACAGCGGTCGGTCTCGAAGATGAACCTCGCTCCGTACAAGTAACACAACTTCTGGGCTGCCCAAACTAAACAAGCACATTCCTTCTCTGAAGCGCTGTACGCTTCCTCTCTAGTACGGCAGGCATAGAGGATAGGATGTTCCTTATCATCGTCGCCGACCTAAGTACCACGCCCATGCCCCTGTCGCTTGCGTCGCACTGAACTATGAATTACTTTGTGTAGTCTGGCGCATGACGCACAGGACTAGAAACCAATAGCGTTTTCAAACCTTGGAAAGCGTTCTCTTTGTCCTTGTCCCAGTGCACGCTATTCGGTGCTCCCTTTCGGGGGGGGGGGGGGGGGGGGCGTCCGTTAAAGGACTTGCTATTGAGTAATTCGGAATGTACCGTTGATAGTACCCCACAAGACCCAAAAATGAACGAGTGTTTGTCTTCGTGCGCGGCTGTGAAAAATCTCCAATCGCAGCTATTTTCAGCTCGACCGGCCGTCTTGTGCCCTGGCCGACAACATGGCCAAGATAAGTAACCTGCGAACAGCCAAATCTACACTTTTCCGCCTTCATCGTTAAGCCGGCTTCCCTCAACGGTGAGAATGCCTGTTTGAGGTGCGATACGTGTTGTTCCCAGCTGTCCGAAAAAATTGCTACATCATCAAGATAGGGCAAGGCGAACTCCTGCAAGTATTTTAGGACAATATCCATTAACTTAGAGAAGCTAAACGGCGCGTTCTTCAGCCAGAAGCGAGAGGGCGAAAAGTGCCTACAAGTGAGATAAATGCGGCATAGCGGCTGGTACTTTCTGAAAGGGGAACATGCCAGTATCGCCGTACGAGATCTATAGTGTAAATATATTTAGCAGCGCTAACTCTTTCAATTCGTTCCTCAATGTTGGGTATCGGGTACAGCTTATCCCTAGTGATGGCATTTTAACTTCCTGTAGCCAACACACGGACGAGAGTCCTTGTTAGGGGTTTCTACCAGTATTAGCGGTGACATGCAGTCACTCTCAGTGGGCTCAATAACTTTCAACTCTAGCATGCGCTGTATCTCTGCCTCCATAATTTCTCTCTGTCTTGGAGACACCCTGTAAGGCTTTGATCTTACGGGTTCGGTTGATGTCAGCTCTATTTCATGCGTTACTAGTTCGGTTCTACCCGGCCGATCGCTGAATCTGTCGAGATATTCCCCTAACAGCTCTTTTAGCTCATTTAGCTGCTCGGGTCTAAGAGCGTGCGAGCTTACCGAGTGTTTTACTACTTCTTCTATGCCGATTTCAGAGTTGGATGTCGCCCTATACTCCTTAAACTTGGTACTAGTGCCATCCTGCTCTTTGATGGTATAGTTAACGACTCCGCTCCGCTCTGTATACGGCTTCATCAAATTGCAGTGATGTATACTCACCTCTTTCCTGCGACCGGACATTTTCAGAGCATAATTAGTATCCGAAAATTTGTGCAACACTTTAACGGGCCTGTCCCAGTGAACTTCAAGCTTGTTCTTTCTTGAAGGTTTGAGGATCATTACCTGGTCTCCGGCGTTAAACGTACGAAGCCTCGCATTCTTGTCGTAATAGAATTTGGCGTTCTTTTGAGCTACTCCCATGTTCTTTCCAGCTAGTTCTTGGGTTGCGCTTAGCCGTTCCAGCAAATTTAGCACGTATTCAACCACTGTTGGACTCTCTCCTCTTTCTTCCCGCATCTCTCTTAACATTCTAAGTGGAGAACGGAGTGTCCTCCCATACACTAGTTCTGCTAGCGAGAACCCTGTAGCCTCATAAGGAACCGTTCGCAAAGTGGCCGGAAGACAATCCTTCCAGTCCTCCTTGTGCTCGTAACATAGCGCCCGCAAAACTCGCTTAAGCACCGAATGCCACCTTTCTACACTCTTTGACTTAGGGTGATAGACGGAACTGTGTATCGACTTAACCCCCCACTTTTGTAAGACTATGGAAGTTAGTGAGCTGGTGAATACTGAACCTTGATCCGCCTGAATTTCGGCTGGAAACCCAACTCGTGCAAACACTGTCAAAAGCGCGTCTACTACTTCGGTGGAGCTGAGCTCTTTCAGAGGGATTGCTTCCGGAAACTCTGTAGCCGGACACAGCAATGGTAAACATGTACCTGTAACCCGACTTTGTCTTTGGTAGAGGCCCTACCGTATCTATCAAGTCGTCTGAAAGGTTCTGAAATTAAGGGCACTACTTTTAGTGGAGCTTTCCAGGTTTCTCCTGGTTTATCAGAGCGCTGGCAGGCGTCGCATGATCTTACAAAGTTTTCTACGTCTCTGAAACAGCCAGGCCAGCAGTATTCCATAAGCAATCTTTCCTTTCATTTGTTTATGCCTAGGGGGCCAGACTACCAATTCCCATGACAGAGACTCAAAAGGTCCTCCCTGTAGTTAGTAGGTACCACTAACCGATCGAATCTTACCCTTTTGGTCTGTGTAGTGCCGATACAACAATCCTCCTCTCTCTTGTATCATCATGTTGCACCTAGCAACACCTTCTTTAACTGTGTGATGCAATTTAGCTAAGCTGTCTTCATTCTTTTGCTCGGCTGCCGGTGACTCTCTGTCCACACGTACGAGCCGATCAAAATTCTTTGAGGCCGGCGATAGTAGCGACCCTGTCTCGCTTGCGAGTGCGTCGGCTGGCCCTTCCTGCAGGCGTGAACTTTGACACCCTAGTGATACGCTTTCATTGAGCTGGTCAGCTAACAGGGTTTTCTGAACAGTTTTTTCGTCCCTCGAGCCTAGTTCGGATTCGGTTGCTGAAGTTACCTCTTTTGCTACTTCCGCTGGAGCAGCTTTTGCATTTTCAGCCGAAAGCGACGCGATTTTACGCGCTTGGCCTAGCTTCAACGCCTGTACTACGCCCTCTCCCAGTTTAAGCCCGTTGTCACGCAGTAACTGATCCGACCGATTCGAAAAAAATGTAACGGTACTGCACCGACAAAAATTTGGAAACTGCAGCCTCGGTCACGAGCTCCCCGAATGGTCCACTGATTTTGACTTCGTCCATGGGCAGACACACGCTGTGTTCTTCTACAACCTGTTTGATACATGATACTTCACCCGTGAAGTCACCTACCGTCACGTAAGACGGATTTACAAACAATGTCCATAGTGGCAGCACTGTCTCGCAGAACCCGGCATGGTTGGCCGTTAACTTGCAGGTCGTAAAGATATGGGCTTAAAATTTCCATATTCTCGTCTTTTTCATCCACGTACGAGAAAACTACGCTAGGCTTCCCACAGTTCACAGCGATATGTCCGCGTTTCTGGCACTTATAGCAGCGGATCGGTCTGAAAGATTCGAATTTTCTTTTATGCTCTTTTTGCCCGATTTCCCCGTTTGACTTCTCGTTTTTTTCCTTAGGACTTTTCCTCCACGTCTACATGCTCCGGTCGTCTAGTCTGCGAAACCATCTTGAACGGAAATGGTTTCCACGGTCCATTTCGACCATGCCAATTTCCGTCCTCGGCTTTCAGCTTTCTACGCGTTGCGTACTCTTCGGCTAATTCAGCCGCCCTGCACACTGAACAGCACACTGAACAGCAGACAACGGCTGCTTAAAAACACTGTCCTCCCTAGATCCCTAGGTGAGGGGAAACGGCCGTTCAACCTTCTGACCGATGGGAGCGTCCAAAGTCATCGTAGTCGACCCGCCTTTGAGGGGGTGGGGGGGGGGGGGTTCACACTCACTTCCGCACTTTGGTTTCACTGAACAAACCGAGGTGAGAGGATTCTTGTCGACAACGGCCTTGACCCGAGCAGGCGCCTCTTGATCCCAGAGCTGACCCCGCAGTCAGTAGCCGCCGTCAGTAGACCGGGAATTTATCGTTTTCGAAGCGGCTATTCTTATACTAAACACAAGCAAACAAGTGGTGTGCCTTAGGGATCAGTACTTTTACCAGTATTGTTTAATACATTTACTGAGCAGAATCACCGTTCACCGAGGTGTCAGTACCTATGTTGACAACATTGCCTTTCTTGCTATGGCTAGTGACATTTACTCCCTTTACCCAATTTTGCAGTCGTATCTAAGGGAACTGGAAGGCTGGCTGGATAGCTTACACTTAAGCCTGAATGCTGATAAGTGTGCTATCGTTGTTTTTCCCGTTAAAGACCCAGTATACATATCGCTTGAATATCATCTCGAAGATATCCCACAAATAGAGTCGCTCAAGTGCCTTGGAGTTATCTATAACGGAAATCTTAACTGGCGGCAGCATATTGAATATATTGCGACAAAAGGAGCTCGTACAATGGGCATTTTGCGCAAGTTGAGCAATCGAAGAACAGGAATGCGAAGAAAACCCCTCTTGATGGTATATAAAACGCACGTTCATGCGGTTTTAGATTTTGGCTGTGTTTTATTCTCAGGTGTTCCATCATACAAGCTTCGGCCGCTGGTTAGAACGAGAGGCGCTACGTCTGTGCTTAGGCCTTCGGTAAAGTGTTTCTTCCTTCCTCCGCCGGGTTCTTCCTTCTTCGTGTTCGCTCTCGGCTTCGGTATCCCGGTACTAACGATGCTGTATCCGAACCGATCTATTTACAGGCAGATAGTAACGGTTACAATGAACATACAGCAAACAAGGAAAACGGGTTCACATTTACGAGTGCGGCTGAGCAAGGCCTCGGAGCAGTCCGTCGCTCCGATCGGGCACCTGACGAGAACGGTCCGTCGTCTCTCTGGCCTCAGCCCACACTGCCCGCTCAGCCGCGCACATTCTCACCCCCAGCCGCGGGACCATGCGTCCGGGCTGCGTAACTGGCACCGGCCGCCGCCTCGGCCCGACCCAACACTCCCCAATTACTCCCTTCTCCAGATGCCGCTACAGCGGCTCGCTGCGCGATTTATGGCGCTCGCCAGAACCAGTGCGCGAGAACCCCTGCCGCTCCCTTTTTCGCCGAACAGCGCCCGGCCACCGCCTTCCCAAAGCAGGCGCTCTCTGGAAGTTGCCCGGTTGCGAGCCAACAGCACAGCATCACAATGCAACACGTACACAAAAACAGAGTGGACCCCAGAGAAGTCGAGCAAGCGCGCACTTAAGTAAAGAAAAAGAATGCACACATGAGCTTCGCCAAGCCGAACATTCACAACGACCTTACACCTTCCAAAATACGTTGCAAATGCGGTATTGCACCTGGAAGCGAGAATCCCATCCATTTTATGCCGATTTCACCTTCTGGCCGTTCAGACTTTTTTACGACTACATGAATCACCATTAAGCCGTCCTCAAATAATTTTCATCTCCGATCCAGAATTACTTTTCCCGTTCGTTGGCGCAGGTTTCATATACCACAGATTATATTTCTGTAAAAAAATTACTTGAGCTACGAAGTGTAGAAATTCGCGATATGCTTCCCAGTAGTACGCATGAAAATACGTCGGAAATTACGTTCGATGACATTTTTCCAGGCTACGCGGAACTACTACCTTAGGAATCTTAAACAGCATATTACAAGACCATCTAAGCACTCTAGCAACAAACATTATGATTGCTACAGATATACATATCGCAATGCGAGGAAAAAAACTGGCATTGGAATATTTGGTCCTGCCGGTCTTTTTTTTTTCCCTTTACGGGCCACTAAAGGCAAATAATAAGTTGACGTGGACAGTTTATATACCATTCCAGAAACCCCGTAACGCTTGTTTCGTGCCAAGAATGGACTTGGTTTACGAGATAATTGCATCTGAAGGGTCCGAATACCTTTTTTTGACATTCAAATCTGCCGCCAGCCAAACGGAAAGTGGTGACGTTGCCGTCGGCGAGCGCCAGACAGACGGCGGCGGCACCGAGCCACGACAGAGAGGCGGATTCGCCGCTGCACCTGCTTTTCTTGGTCAAGTTTCGGGACATCACGCGGAAGTTGAATCGTTTGCGCGAGTTTCGCGAGCCAGCAAAACCAGCGCAGCACTACGCGATAACTGCTGGTACGCGAAAGCGTGGGCTGCGCGAAGTCGAGCGAAAACGAAACCTTTGAACCATCCGCGTCTTTGTAAAGTGTAATTTCAAATAGTTCTTTTTTCTAAAAATGAAATAGAACTGAATAAGTAGCATTTTATTTCGTCTTACAATACAATGATGTTTTTTTTTTGCAACGATTAGTTGAGTACTAGTGACAGAATTTAACTGAGGAGTGCTTTCGTCATCAGGCAAGTGCTTGAATCCTGTCCTGCATGAATCACGTCCTGCATTTACCTCAGTTTCTCGATTATCAAGGCCCTGTTCGCGTTAATATTGACGCCTTAGAGATTCTCATGCACTAATCTATCACTTTAGCTTGACTTAGTGCTTTAGTGTCCCTTTAAGGGTGCCTGACTTTGTGCCTATTTTTCTGGCGGTGTTTATAGTAGTAATTCTAACTTTACGTAAATTAGACCAAACGATTACAACAGCTGGTATTCGCTATCTGTGTGTTTTTCCCTTACCGCAAGTAGTGATTCGTCCATGTTAAATTTTTCACTTGCTAGTTCCTGCCCATCTGCAATGTGTTCACGTGTTTTGTGTACCCGGTCATAGAGGTTTGTTTTTCAATGAAACTGCCGGTTCACTGGCAAAGACATCACGCTTTGGCCCAGTCCTTCCTGTTCTACAAGTGACACATCACGGCAGTCAGATTCGGAAAGCCTCGCCGAAAGCCGTTCGCTCGCCGACGACGCAGGAGCTGCACGCCGTAGTGGGCAGACTGACACCACGTGGGGCCCTTTAAAGGTGCACCCGCGGTGCACATGATTCGCCGGAAATAGGTCATCAAGGTCGCCGAAGTCTGCTGTCTGTTTTTTGACTTGCGGAGAACTGCAGACTTCAGGAACTCCTACAGTCGAGCCGTTTTTAATCACGTGCGAAATAGGCGTGAATGATACGTGTCTCAACATAATTCATTCTTTCTGGAGCAGGCAACGCTAACGGCTCACAAAGTAACCCTTTAACTACATTTACCACGGACGAAAAAATCGCCACTTACATACAGGGGTGCATGCGCAGTTGTGCGAATGCTGCTCGTTTTACGCTAGGTGGACACTACGTGCGCGAACAATTCCACTCATCAAGCACGTAGTTGACTGAAGTTCCCTGATTAGGTTTTTAAGCAACAATTCAGGGGCATGTCGTAATGCAAAGCTGAAGCCGTGCAGCACGCAAAGCATGCCCATCGTTTGCCAGCAATCTCGCGCCTCGAAAATACGCGGCGTATTCGATTAGTGCTCTTTTTAAATCTGTGACTGCATCTTTCAACAGTCCAGCTCAGTATTAACTACGAATGCAACTGCAACACATCTAATGTTCTGGCAGTGATGAGGAAAATGTTAGTCGTTTTTAAAATGACACCTTACTGGAGTTCATTGCAAAGCCTATTTCAAACAATTATGTAGTTTTAAGATGTAGCGTTTACTGAATTCATGTCTCGCATTGAAATCGACACGACCTATTATAATCGAGATTAAGTATTTGATGAAAGGCTTACAATAACACACACACACACACACACACACACACACATATATATATATATATATATATATATATATATATATATATATATATATATATATATATATATATATATATATATATATATATATAGAATGTTTTTCTAGATAACGTAGGTGAAACAGCTGACGGTGTAAGATTCCTTGACGTACGCCATTAGCCAGAAAATAATGTTTTTTCGTACGGGTTTTTCGCGCGTTGGCTCTGTAATGGAAGAGACGTGCACTGCTTCATAAAAGGCGAATGCCACACCATCTGCGCTTACTTCCACACCTGTGACGAAGAACGGTGAAATTCCGCGCTCCGACCACAATGGTAAAACTACACTCGGTCACCGAGTGCAGGCGATGGTTTCGTGTGAAACGAAGTGAAACAGCAGCACCAGCCCGCTGCGTACCGGAAAGTGCGGTAAGACGACACGACAGGCGAAATCACGGGACACAAGGGGCGGGCGCCTCTTCGCCCCCCCCCCCCCCCCCCCTGATCGGATGGTGTTCGGCTCAACAGCACAGGCCCAGCGACGCGATGAGGATGAGGCGTCGAGCGACGGCGCAACACTTCAGCGGCCACCGCCCCGCATCTGCGTAAACTGCTCGGGCAAAATCAAGAACCGCGTGACCACTCTTGGCGAGGTGTAGTTCGCACAAACTAGATCGAAAAGCACCACTCGCGTGCAACATGTCAGTGTTCCCTTTTTCTTTTTTTTTTCTTTTTTTTTTGCACATACCTTTGTAGCTGCTATTATTCCGGAGAAATTGACGGCCTCGCTGCTTTGGTCATTTACGAAGAAAACCTTGCTATATTTGGCGGAAGTTTCTGCGGCTAGAAAACATCGCTACACTGCGTCAAACGTACAACTGACGGTTATGAACGGTCAAAAATGCGGAGGAGGGCGAAGATATGCGCTTTTCGACGCGTCCGGCGATAATGTGGTACGAGAACAGTGCACTGCGACCCATTTGTTTACTCGGCCGAGCAAAAATACACTTCGACAGGAGCGAGTACCGGTCAAACAGACGCTGCAATCAGTTCTTGTTTAGAAGCCAAACTGGTCACACAGCTCCACACAGCTCGCAGATCTGTCTCATACGCTCCGCAAACTCGCAGAACTGCCTTCAGTATCGCAAAGGCGCATGCCACGGCAAGCGCGAATGAGTAACAAAAGAAAGAAAGAAAGCACAGAGATTAATATTTCAGTTATTCCTCTTATTAGGTTGCGACAGCGTCAAACTATAACTAAACCACAGCCGTCGCGGCGAAGGGGCTTTATCTGTGGGACCAAGACACACAAGCACGAACGGACAGCAAACGGAAAGGCAGACGGACTCCAAAAAGTTTGGTAGAACTTACTTTCGAAGTGTCACGCCGGGCTAATATCCATATAGGACACCCAGGAAGGGCGCAGCAACGTGCAAAGTGTCGCCAAGAGGGCTCCTAACTGTGAGTCATGCCGCTAAGCACTCTTTGTATGTGTACGCACAACATCCACAACGATGAAAAAAACAAACAAAACTTAAGCGCAAGTACCCGCCACCAAGCACAAGCTCCATGCCAAATGTAGGAAGTTGCGTCGGTTGATTTCCGCCTATGACGTACTCTCAGTGTGGCCAAACCTATTTTTTTTTATAAACGCTAAGGCAGTTTCGCTTTCGGTTTTTTTCATGCAATAAGTTATTGCATCTCATTCGTGTTTAACACATGCTTATATTACGCTTTTTGGTTTAATTTACACCATATTAACTAGGTTTTCTCAAAGTTTCTGCTCATGAACCAGCGTGCAGGAGACGCGGTTGGCGGCCGCAACGCATCAATCATGGCGCTTAGCACGAATGGGAGGATCAGCCTTTACTGCTTCTGTTTAGCGGCGAGTGTCGTGCTCATCTCTCTTATTGGTGCCTTAGGTCAGCTGCTTTACTATGTTGTCGAAGATTACTGGCTGTTGCTCTCAACGGTGTACTCCACGTGTATTCACGGTGTCCTGTACATATTTTACAAACCCCGTGGAAATGCTTACAAGGTATGTTGGATGGATGCTTGCGCACTCATTATCGGATCAATATTCTTTCACTCGGTTGCGCCTGAAAGATAATGGCACTGTACGAATGTGTATTGCACTGATGCAGCAACTAGTAACGAAGTTTCTTCTGCCTGCGAGGTCTCACGTGTGTTGGTGTCGCTTTCTCCGGCAGCACCCACCGCTGCGGGTTCGATTAGCGGCAGCCGCATTTCGGTCGGGGCGGAATGTAAAAGCACTCGTGTGCCGCGCAAATTTCAGTGCACGTGCCCAGGTAGTGAAAGTTGATGCGGAGCCCCTACAACGGCGTCCCTCTTAGCCCCCTACAATTTAATTTAATTATGCTCTGACAGCACATGAAGTACTACAAGAGTTGATGCTTGGCTAAATTCTGCTGAACAATTCGAGCTCAAAAAAAGAAAAGCAGCCAGTCACTGCTTGAAGTGCATAACATAGCATCACTCTCATTGGAGCAGACCA
Source organism: Dermacentor variabilis (assembly GCF_050947875.1). Classification (NCBI taxonomy): domain Eukaryota; kingdom Metazoa; phylum Arthropoda; class Arachnida; order Ixodida; family Ixodidae; genus Dermacentor; species Dermacentor variabilis. The sequence goes on from NC_134570.1 coordinate 9,986,499, forward strand.
TGTCGCAGGAACAGTTGCGTCGTCGTGGAAGTCCTTTGAAATTTCCGAACGACATTGCGCTGCTAAGCCCGAAAGCGTGCCATCGAATCCCGGTAGCAGCGGCCGCATTTCGACTGAGGCGAAATGCAGAAACGCCTGTGTACCGTGCATTGGGTGCACGTTAAAGAACCCCGGGTGTCTAAAATTAATCCGGAATGCCCCACTACGGCGTGCCTCATAATTGTGTTGTGGTTTTGGTGTGTAGAACCCCAAAATTTAAAGCAAGATAGTAGCCACACTTGCTTGAAAATGACCATGTAGGAATTGCTTTCAACGTAAAGTTGAATGTGCACTGACTCGCAAATCTCGCTAAGTATCGCTGTTGACTGCAACGATGCTGTAAAGTTCTGTTATGGTTGACTGACTCGTACCCTCGTGCTTGCAAATATATTTAATAACTTGCATTGCTGCCACAAGTAGCAGTCGCCGGTGGGAGAGAAAAGTGAATTTCTTCCCCATTGTGATTGCACATACTGTGACCATAACTCCCTCATTGCATTAGCTGAATGAATACTTGTAAGGTGATGGCAGACTTGTACATGTTACAGAGGAAAGTAACTGGTTATGTTCACTTTATTCAAAAATGTATTCGATTGCAGTGACCAAGTGCTGCCCCACAAAAGTAATGAAGCAATTACTAAAATGTAACCAATTAATTTATGTTACTTTACTTAAATTATTACTAATATTGCACAAATACAGTAAACAGAATGACCTTTCCTGGCTCTTTCCGTGTGTCCTCTGCAGCCCTTCACACATTGTTTTTCACTAAGAATTACTTTTGAAAACTTTTGTCAGTCATCGTCTCTTGTTTTCTTGTGAAGACATCAGGCAGCGACACCGAAAACTAACTCGATGTGCACGCTAGAGTCAAGGGCACTGTTGTAATGTACAAACACCTTGCATACAATATTGAGGTTATTCAGTGCCACAGTGATTGCCTCTGAAGTGCAGTGCGCCATTGTTGCTGAGGTTTGGAGAAGGCACTTTTGGTAGGGCCAATGAAAAACTAAGAAAAATTGTCAGTAGGTATCAACGTCCAAAATGGTCGTTGCCGGTGAGCCACTGTGCCAGTTCAATTTGTCAGCCATTAAGGTAAAAAACAACCACTGAGCGTCCCAAGTTCGCCTGTCTGAACATGTGCGCGCCCATGCTGTGTGGCATGACCGTGGCTGTTCTGCTGTGGGGTCCCACCAAATCGAAATGCCCAAAGCTGCATGGCTTGTTACAACTTGTCTTGTTAGTGCAGCAACTGGTTGCTGGAAAACGTAATTGAATTATGGTGAGTGTTACTGAGCCTGTTTGTTTTAATTATTATTTTGAGCTTGATAGCACAATTTCTTTTACTACACTGGTTCCCCTTATGTAATGCCTTCTTTGCAATGTAGGTATTCTGTAAATGAGTAAATAAAAAAATGTAACCAAACAATCGCAATACTGCTAAAAAATATTATTGCAATTACATGTAATTCATTGCATATAAGCATGGGTGTTATCCAGTGTCAGAGGCTTCTTTTTGGACAAAGTTGCGGGCTCATGGCTTGAAAGTGTCTCAATTTCAGCGAAAAGTCACTAAATGGTAATAATGATGACTTACTCAATAATTCGTGTTGTCTTTGTTTAATTGTTCCGTCATTTCTTCCTGAATATTTTTGAAGCTATAGCTATTACCTCCAGTAGTAGTTACTCAATAGTGTGAATGTGAAAAGAGCAAAGAACCCCACAGATTTTCCGAAATGGTGGCATATCTCAAAATTGTGCTTTGTTTAGAAAACCAGCTTTGATGCACCAATATGACCCACTAGTGATAAGCTATTTGGTATGTCTTTAGAAGTAGCGGCAAATGGAGGCACACATATTCCACTTCATATACAATGGGGGCGATGAGGAATTCTACCAGAGCAATTTACTGGCTATTTATGCAACTAAGAAAGTCACTAATAAGGTCATTAAAGGGTGCCTCACCAGGCCTCATAGCAAATTTTCGTTATACGCTGGAAGTTATGCGTCCTCTAGGGAGTGTTCTGCCGCAAAAAATTTTTCAAATCGGCTCATTAATAGCCAAGATAGAAATATTTCAGTGCCGTGAACCAATGATTTCAGCAGGCGAGCTCCACTGCAAAGCGGAACACTCTCTCCACCCGCTCTGTCTAGCCTCCGCAAGCGAAATTCCTTCCCTGTGTTCTCCCATATCGGACCTCGAGGATCGCATGACACATACGTCATGGGCCCCGCATTTGTTTTTGTTTTTTTTTCGACGCTGCGCACCTCCGCTGATGGCGTTGCGCGCAGGCTGTTGTGATGGTCTCATTTCCCACAGCGCACGATTTAGCGCGCTGTGCACAACGGCACATGACTAGTGGCATAATTAAGTGCTACATGAATACTGAGGCAGAACATGCAGATTGCAGACCATGATCACATGCTGGAACACGGTAGAAAAAGGCATAGTTTTGGTATCTGCACATGTGACTGCATAACCATGGGAACAAGCAGACGAAGCGGAAGCACATCTCTCTTGCTTTGGTGCGAAGTAAAACAGAAAACATACAGACATTCCGTTTGTGTGTTTTATTATTTCTCTAAACTTCAATTCGTCAATTCAAGCGACAGATCACAATAACAGACGTTGCCTTGAATAATTGAAGTCACGTGTCACCACGAGCGACGTCACATTGCGGACATCAATACGTAGGCGCAGGACACCAGTACGTCACCATCCGGCATGGAGCGCAGTCACCACGAGGGAAAGGGAAAATGGCGTTCGCATTGAAATTTCAGACCTTTCCGCAGTGCGTAGTGATGTGTTTCTTTGCAAACACAATCGTTAGCGTGCATTGTATGCTCTGCGCTTATCAGATCAAAACTGCCGGACCTGGTGAGGGGCACTTTAAGACTCTAAAAAAGCTGATGGATAACGATGACCAAGAAACTCGCTAAAGTTAGCGACTTTCTCGGTAATTTACTCTGATGCTGGGCTGTTCTCTTTTCTTAAAGGTTGTTTGGAGAGCTGCATTGCTTGGCACAGGGACGGGGCTTGGAATCCTCACTAGTGTCCATGGATCTGACTCGTGGCGGGTATTTGGCTGGTACCTGGCACTGCTTAGTGGCTTCCACTTCTCTGAGTACTTTGTAACAGCAGTCACAAATCCCAAGTCACTGACTCTCGACTCATTTCTGCTCAACCATAGTCGGGAATATGGTGTAGCAGCAGCATGCAGCTGGTTGGAATTTCTCATTGAGAGGTACATTGCTCCTGGTAAGTCCATGTAACCTTTGTCGAACACATTGAGACTAATGCCCTAGCCATCATAAGTAGCCTCCCCGGACAAAAAAAAACATGCATGCTATCAGGGCTGAACTTGTAAAGAGTAATTTATTGAGCTTACAAACTAATGACTAGGTTTTTGTCAAAGTAGTTCCTTTGGCTACCTATGCACAGCTGCTTCTGTTTCTAGTGCCATGGAAGCAAGCAGAGAAAGCTTCATACAGGGTGCTCTTCAGTGCATTAGTCACAGCTGTCTGTGTTGCTGCCACATCTTAACTGCATGCCCCTGTTGGTGGCAGTTTCACATGGGGAAACATTTGATCAAATGCAGCCAATAGTGGTTATCATGTGCACTGCACGTATAAGTTATTCTAAGCCTAGAGACTATAGCGAGCACTATAAAAAACGATAAGCGATAAAGTAACACTGAAATAGAAGTGCAGAAAGTTGGGCTTGTTAGACGACAACGTGAAGTAGACAAGACAGGCAGTGCTGCATGTGTCTTGTCTGCTTCATGCTGTGCCCACTGTACTGAAATAGAAAATGCAAGCTGCTTAATCCTTTCAGGCACTGATTAATTCTGTCGATTGAAAACTTACTTTCACCACATTTCTTGCATCTTCAGAATCAAGAGCATACAGCTACAGAATATATGACGAATTTTCAGTTCTTTAGTGAGTTTTGTCAACTTTACAAAATGTGGACTTCATGCAAAAACTTGCTACAGGAACCTCAAACATAATAGCATTAACTGTTTCATGTCCAGAAAACTTGAAAAGCACCTATCGAGCCACTTAAAAATAATGCCTGGTTCTAAACATTGTGAAAAACGATGAAACAAGTGAACCTGCTACATATGGGCATTCACTGAGCAACACCACCCAACCATCTACTTCCTACTCACTTTAATAAAACATTTCACACTTTTTATTCAAACTTGCAGCACTATTCCAATCAGAAGTGTTTCAAAATGTACACAACACATTTTAAATATCATTACTTTCATCAATGCTTTTGTTGTTGATGCACTATTTTGGTGTACACAATTGTATGCAAAGTGCCTTTCAGGGTTAATGAAAATGGAACAGGACATGTTACACAAACAAAATTGGTTCATTGTGTACACACGTAACAACACAAACGATTACAAAACAATTCCACTAAAACGACTGCAGACTGAGGACAGACTGAAACCTAAACTACGGAACTAAACTAGAAAGAAACTATTGCAAAACCATAAAAGTTGGAGCTACTCCTGGTCTAACCACGAAAGAAGCACGCATCCGACTCGCCCACTATCAACATACAACTGGAGGGACACACCATCGTTCCGTCTCAGAGCGTAAAGATATTGGAAATGGCTTTCCAGTCGGATCGCACCAATACAATATTAAAGGGAAGCTGAAAGGTTTTCCAGAAAAAATGAGTGAACATGTGTACATAATGGTTTTCAACCCTCCGAATTTGAATGTCGTATCGAAATTGAGCGAAAGAAAGCGCAAATATATTTTATTTCGACGAAAAGTGCAGCAGCGGACACGCCCAGCTCGCGCGTCTCGTTTCCGCCTGTGATTGGTCGGGCGCCTCGTGACGTCAACTCTAGTGACCGACCGCTGCCGCTACACATGAAGCGCGGTGCCAGGTAGTTTGGTGCTGTTTTTCTGAGACGGTAATGTAAAATTTAGAGAGACTACGTTTTTCTGAGGAGTTCGGCGTTACTCCCTACATGTACGAGCCGATTTCGAAGAGCCGGCCTCTCGAAGAAGCAAACGATGCTGGTGCGAGCAGTGCTTTCGACGCGAACGAAAGCGAAGTCTTGGGATCTCCTCGTGTTGGATATGCTCTTTGGTGAGTATGTTTTTTGCAAAGCGATCTAGTGATCTCGCCGATCTTTCGCCGATCTAGTGAGCTCGTTTCCGGTCAAACAACTGTAGTGTTGTGTTCCTGCATGCCTCCTCGTGGAACGTAAGCGGGGATGCGATCGTCGGCATTTGTGCGCTGTCCAAAGCTGTCGGCAATCTACAAAGACGGTTTAAACGCGTGAAAAGCTTCCCGGTTCATGCAGTACATGTAGTGACCTTCATCTGTGCGCCATCCGCACACTACTCGTAACCGAAGTCGTAAAGGCAGCAAATTCCGTCGGCTACGTGAGACCACTCTACATACACGCAGACGCACCAACAAAGGAATGCAAGGTCGATCGAAGCAGATTACGATGGCACGCACGCAGAAACAAGCACGGTCAGGCACGGTCGCGCAGGCTGCGAAGGAACAAAACACTAGAGTTGACGTCACAACACCGCGGTTTCCAGTCTCCGCTCGCATCGTCAGCGTCAGCAGCAGCGCTCGGCATTCGACGGGGGGCGGAGCTACAGCGCAATTTTAACCGACGATTACGTCGCTCCTAATTGAAAAAAAAAACCCCAAATTTTACCTACATGGTTTATAAGGTTCCCGCATCCGTATATGAGCGTCTTATTGAATTCGACAGACTCTTCAGCTTCCCTTTAATTCACAAGCTTAAGAACACAACAGCCCAAGTTACCCACATGATCCGGCGAATAACAACCAAGACAAGAGGCATGGGGGAGGCGGACACGCTTCGGCTTGTCCAAGCCTTCGTCGTGTCTAGAATAACTTACGCTATTCCATACGCACTACTCAACACGACAGAACTCAAGAAAATCAACGCAATGACCAGAAAGACATATAAGCAGGCGATGGGCCTGCCAATCAGTACGCTCACAAAAGGCCTACTACGACTAGGCATGCTCAACACGGCCAAGGAGCTGATCGAGGCACATTTATCCAGTCGGCGAACAAGACTGGCGGTTACAAAAGCGGGGAAGTCCATTCTCTTACGCCTGGGGCTCTCTGCCCCTCTGAGCCATCTGCCGCCTCAGACTGTGAGCTTACCCCGTGCCACGGAGCAAGAAATATTTAGGAGTGGAAATTCCGCTGTTTGCGGCGACCAGAAAAGGTCACAAGCCCGCGGAGCCGTTATTGTGCTGGCGGCCTGGAAAGAAATTACCGCCGTTGAGAGCGCGCCGGAGTGGCTGGAGCCGCCTGTCCGGGCGCTGCATTTTTTTTTTTTTTTTCGCTGCGGCTTCTACGACGCGCCGCATGGCGCCGCCACTGTATATGGCCCCGTTGGCGCATACAACAATTGTGACTTTATCTGGTCGCCCGCGCTCGCTCGCGCTGATGGGAGTTTCACCTCCTATATGTCTTACTCCGTGCCCCGTGCCATCCGGAGCAACATCACCGTACGTCCTCTACCTCGCAACATGCACCCAGTGCACCACGCAGAGCGAAGGGAGGCTCGGGCCCTGGCCATACACAAGCGATACGGGACTTTACCCTCTACAGCCTACACGGATGTGGCTTCTTATCCCAGACGCACAGCCACAACAGCCACCATAGTCGTCAACAAAGAACATCAGAGCAGCATTTCGCTCACACAAAACAATCACCTCCAAGCCAAGGAAGCGGCCGTAGCCCTCGCGCTCTCCCAAACAGAGGCTGAAGTCATAGTGACCAACTCCCGACAGGCATGCCGCAACTTTGCTTGCGGCAGAATTCATACCATTACGCTCCAGATCATCAATCAAAAGCCGCCAATGAGATCAGTCGTGATCATCTGGGCGCCAGCTCATCACGGCATTCCTGGCAACGAGGTCGCCAACGACTTGGCTCGACATCTGACCCACCGATCCGACGCCGAGGAATCTGAACCCGAGAGCATGCACCCTTTAATCTCGTGCCAAGATATCACACAACATTACAAGCTAGCCCGCAGAACATATGCACCCCCACACAAGTCACTACCTAGAGAGCAGGAGCGATTCCTCCGAGCTCTACAGGTTAATACATTCCCCCACCCAACCAGAAATCGCCTCATAGCCCCTACACAATTCTCTCCGCAATGCTGCCTCTGCGCAGAGCCCAGGTCCCTCAGGCACATGGTAGCTGGTTGCAGAGCGGCACCATTAAATCCTCCGAACCCTTACCCCACTAATGAACTTTGGGAGAGAGCCTTGGCCAGCTCCGACCTCGAGGATCAGCAACGGCTGATTGCAAGAGCCCAGGACACGGCCCGAGCTCAAGGCATTCTGGAATGAGGACGCCTCTCCAAAGCTGCATTCACCCAATAAAAATGTTTATTCTCTCTCTCTCTCTCTCACAGAAAAGACTAATTATAGGGAGTCATGTAAACAAAGTAATGAATCTTTAAACAGCTATGTGATATGTTGGAAAAACACGGAGAAGGCGGGAGATGGAAATTCAAGATGATGAGCAAAACAAGGAACAAGGAACAAAGTCCACTTGCCAATGTTTTGACAAGTGGACTTGGCTCTCTCAAGGTGACATATGCTTTTCTCGGCACAGTATATATAGGTAGGGCCCTTCTAAAGGGGAGAGGGAGTAAGGCGGATGGGCGAGACAAGCCTGTCGTCCAGGCACCTTCTATGAAAAAATGCATGGCCGTGTTTGCTGGCATGGCACACTGGAATCCCTTACTTCATGAAATTAAGTAATAAAGGAACGCCAACATATCACATATTCTTTCCTCGGCACAGTATATATAAGTGGGTTTTTCTAAAGGGAAGAGGGTATAATGCGGGTGGGCATGCCAATGACCAGGGGTGTGTTAGCGGCGAGGGAGTATAATTGAAAAGAAAGGTGTGCTGTTCACCGGCCGAGTATCACCCGGTGACACGCCAACCGGCTGACATGGCGCTACCGCAAATTCCTCCACCGACATTGAACAGACACCTTTCTTTTCAATTTTACACCCTTGCCACTGTTGCGTTTCGCCTGCGACACGTGGTTTTGCCGGCGCGACTGCGGCGGGGCGGCAGACATTTTGGCCCGATCGTCGTCGCCGCAACGCTCCCCGCCAGGTGTTTCCAGGCGCGACTGCGGCGATGCGACCGCAAAGGATCACCCTCTCCTTCCAGTCATTGTGCCCGAACCAGGCGATGCGAAAGCAGGGATCACCCTCTCATTACAGTCATTGTGCCCGACCGGCAGCGCTACGACAGTGTGCGTCACCATTAGCCCATTGTACATTCACGTGCTCGTCTATTGAGGGGTTCCTTCTTGCCCTCAACTGCGAGAGTATAAAAACAGCTGCCCCCGGACGCCAAAAAGGAGGGCTCCGATTTCTTCTGTTGAGTAAAGTGCTCTCCCGTCTCTCTACTTCGGTCAACCTGACCGCCAACTCTTTGCGATGTTAAAATAAACAAGTTGTTTTGTTGTTACCAGTCGACTCTTGCTTTGCCGGGACCTTCGGATGCTTCCAGTTGTACCCCAGGCCGCCAGGCCAACGCTACCCTTGGGGCTTGCGACCCAGGTACAACCACGGGCGTCAGCACCGAGTTCCCAACAGATCGTACCAGCGGTGCGATCCAAACACCACTAACCCAACCTCGGTCGTTGCCCTGCCTACCCGCCTTACCCCCCTCTTGCCTTTAGAATGCCCCTACCAATATATACTTTGCTGAGGAAAGCATATGCGATATTGTGATATCTTGGCATTTCTTTATTACTTAATTTCATGAAGTATGGGATTCCAGTCTGCTGTGCCAGCAAACAAACTAGTAAACTTTCAGTAGTTATGGTGTACCTCTTGGAGAATATTTTGTAGCTGAGAGAATCTAGTAACATTAGTGTTGTGAAGGTGGCAAAAGGTAACACATTCTATATGTGCATATGGTGAATTAGTTTACAGATGACAACCAACATTTTTAGAATAAACAGCTGGTGTTAAAAGGAAGAAATCACAGGTGCATGCAGCAAGTTGTAGCAAAGGAATGAAACACACTGTGATGAGTCGAGTTACTTGGCTTTGCATAGCTTTTGCAGAAAGAACAAATGTGAAAAATTAATATTGCCCCATACTGAAACACAGTAAGCACATAGACTAGGAATATATGGACAATACCGAATTATTTGATCAGAGCTTAAAGGATAAAAATATAAAAACTCAAAATTTGATGCCTTTAAACAGTTCAGCAACATGTATGACAAAATTAGCTATATTATCAAGTCATGCAAATATTCTATGAAATGCCACAAATGTTGAGGCAAAATTGTGCATCTCCTTCCGCAGTCATGCAATCTTATGGCTATCGCTCTTTTTCCTTTTTTTCGTTATAAAGAAAGCCTGTAAGTGTTCAATTCCAATAATTTAAGTAGTAGAGAACAGCTGGAAGATCATCCTCAGAAGCTTCAACTCTTCTGCAGTAGCCATTTAACCTTGTTAAACCATTGTATTATGGTGAGGCGAAATTTGTTCCTGAGTTTTGGCACTTTGTCCCTAATTTGTTATATTTGTTCCCATTTTTCATTGCTTTGTTCTAGGCATGAAGCAGATATGGTGGGTCAGCTACATGGGCCTTGCAATGTGCGTGCTCGGTGAAGGGTTGCGTAAAGCAGCCATGCTCACAGCAGGCACCAACTTCAACCACATCATACAGAACCACCGAGAGCAAGGGCATGTGCTGGTCACCCATGGCGTGTATGCCCTCTGTCGGCACCCATCTTATGTCGGCTGGTTCCTGTGGTCCATTGGCACCCAGGTACTCCCCTTTCCTTGTGATATCTCTGTTTTTGCAAATGCATTGAAACTGAGCCTGTTTCGATACAAGTTTGATTTTGAGATGTGTGTTGCCTGGTGTGCATTGCCTTGCTGCATGCAAGATATGAAACTGAAGCCACGTCTGTGATTGATCGCTTTACTTTCACATGCATAACTTGGATGAACGAGTTAAGGGAGACATGGCAGAATAATCTTTTTCATGCACAGGCGTGTGACTAGCACTGTTTTCGTATTGGAGAGAGATTTAATGGATCCTGGAGAGGCTAGCTTTCCAATTATGTTGTGCATTTACAGGATGGAAAGCAGTAATTCTATCACGTACAGCATCATATGTTCCTGTTTGTTACTTTTTTCCTGCTGTTATGCTCAGAAGCACAGGTTCCATTTAGTTTCCATAGGGTCACGGTATAAGCTTCCCTCTGCATGATTGTTACGTCCAAAACTTGCTATGGTGCACCATTGACACAGCATCGACCATCAGTGACAAGTGCACTCACCACTGCATGTTGCCGCTGAAAACAATCCCTTCACAGAACCTACTGCGCAGTGAAGAAGGATCCCTATTGTCATGCTCAAATTGTTGCTGGTTGACAATTTCAACATGGCTCATGACGGCTAGAGCCGCGAGGAGATGGACACCTCACACCTAATTTCACGGATACTATGTGGTGAACTTCAATATGCAATGCTGTGTAGAAACTGAAAAAGTGCTATAAGTACTCAAAAAGAGGCTGTTATAGAAGTTTCTACCCAAGCACCATGTGGAAATTACAAAATTAATGTAGTAAACGAGAAGAAAGGGCGTTAACCGAGGGGCCTGATTTTTATTAGTCGTATCACAAGAAGCCAGCAAACACTGACACCAAGGACAACATAGGGGAAATCACTTGTGCTTAGTAAATGAAATAAAGAAACGATAAATTAATGGAAATAAAAGTGGACAAAAAAACAACTTGCTGCAGGTGGGCAACGATCCCACAACCGAAGCGCAAGTAATTTTCCCTATGTTGTCTTTGGTGTCAGTGTTTGTTGGCTTCTTATGATATGACTAATAAAAATCGGGCCCCTCAGTTAACAACCTTTTTTCTCGTTTATTACATAACGAGGGCCTCGAATCCAACAACATTGGTGCCTTCAGGCAGCATATGTGGGTTTATGACCGGTTGCCATCACTCAAAAAGATCACGTTTTCGCGACGCCTGCGGCAGAAAGGATGTTCCACATTTGCCGCCAAGGCCTGTTAGTGGTTGCGCTGGCCAGCACTTCCAGGGTTCTGCTAGGAAACATAAATACCCACGAAAGTGAATGGGGAAACGGTGCCACGGTAGCTCAATTGGTAGAGCTTTGCACGCGAAATGCAAACGTTGCGGGATCGTTCCCCACCTGCGGCAAGTTGTTTTTTCATCCACTTTCATTTCCATTAATTTATCGTTCCGTTATTTCATTTATTAAGCACAAGTAATTTCCCCTATGTTGCCTTTGGTGTCAGTGTTTGTTGGTTTCTTATGATAAAACTTCATTTAGTGTGATTCACAGGTATGACCGCTCTAAAAAATGGGTTTAACGTTCAGCCTAACCGCCGGGCTGCAATAATGACTTCTACTGAGTGGGTTGTCAGTAACTTGTTGCCGTCCGATTCAACTTCAAATAAAGGTGTGTGAGAGTAGCTTTTTGTCTAATCAATAGTACAGCCACAAGTGTTATTGGGTGTTACATTTACCCGGATCGTACATTCTTTTCTGACATCCCCTCAAAATCATATCGGTGGGGTTTGGCTATATGTGAATGTTGATAATACATACAATGCATCGCATGAAATATTTTAGGTGAAAGTGTTACTGAAGGCAATTAACTGAAAGTACATCCCTCATGCTTTGCCATGATGATGTCCAATCGCGAGAACTATAGACGGAAAAAAAATGAGTTGAATGATTAACATGCTTCTTGTTTGCTGTGAGACATGCCACACTTCTAGCTTCTGCTGCACAAAAAAAGTTTGCTTGACACACACACACACGTACGTGCATGCAGGTACACACACACAAAATTTGACCACGTAGACTATTCCTCAATTTTATCAATGACTACAACCATATTCATCTAACCTTACTAAAGCTAAAGAACAAAGATTCAGACAGAAAAATAGGGTGGAGCATTTCTGATTGTTGACACAGTAAAAGTACTTAACGGAAGTTTTGTGCAACTTAATCATAGCTTTATTTTATCACTTTTTTGAAAAGTTAACCTGCTTTTACTGTTCGCTGTGCCGCCTTTGCAAGTTTGTTTGCATAATGTTAGCTATATTTTACCGTTGAGTGCTTGGTTGATACAACATCAGATCATAATGACACTGTATGTGCCCTGCATCCTTGCTTATTCAATCAATCAGTCAATAGTTTTTATTTTATTGTCAACTTGGAAACTTGTGTGTACTATGCTTAAATATTTGGCCACATAGTTTATGGTTAGTGCAAGTTCAGTAGTGAATGTTTTTTTTTTCTTTTTGCCACCCTCTTCGTAGTTAGTATTGCAGTTGGGACCAGCAATGCAGATTCCATAGGGATGACAGTGGAATGATTTTGGTACGAGTTTCACTTCATTGCCATAGTTACAGGCACAGGGCGTGCCTATAATCATTGACAACCTAACAATGCATTGACAAGCACACCATTGGCCAACTGAGCGAATCTGTATAGATGAGCCAGCCCACTATGTTAGCCCATGTTCGTTATGTCGTGTTGAAGGCAAATTTCTTTCATTATTGGTGTCTCCCGGGAACTAGCAGGTCTAGCAGCTTAGAGCCACAGAGTGCCAGTGCAGCGCAGTTTTGCAGGCACAGCTTGTACTCAATTCTTAGGTTGTCATCAAGTACCTTGACAGATTCCCCATTGTATTTTTCTTTTTCTTTTGTTCAAGTCAGCAAAGCTGTAAAGAGAATGAGGTAACACCATTGAGGCATTAAAGGGACCCTGAAACGCTTTTGACGATTTTCTACAAATGTATTGAGTCGTTAGAGTAGGTCCTTCTGATCATTAATTGACACATATAAGTGCTCCGCGTAAAGCGTGTAATTTATTATAAGGTTTTAAATATGCACATCGCTGCCGATCGCAGCGCACTGCTCGGCGGAATTTTAAGCCGCCCCTACCCATATGACCGAAATCACCCACACGACGTCAGTGGGGCGAGCTATCCGATTGGCTGACAAGGGCGCGTGATCGATAATTTTTCCAACTTTATGGTAAACAAATGATCTTCGTAATAGTTTGAATGTTAGTTAATTTGTTTTTATCAAAAGAAAGTAACATAAAGAGAATGCACAAGAATAATCTTTCAGTACACTTAAGCACTTCCGGCACACAGCATGTGTCGTCTGCTTGTGTTACAACGTACTCCATTTTAAAGAGAGCGCCGCGGTCAGAGTCGGTCTCAGTCTTTTCGCGAGCACTATGATTCGACTTTGTTGCCTTGTGGACTGCAAACGTAGCGACTGGCAATATGTCAAGCTGCGACATCGTGTCCCTCTGCAAGGCAGCGTACGAGCGAACTGGCTGCTGCGCATCGGACTGCCGCTATCCGATCGGCGCCAGGATTTGCGCGTTTGTGGCCGTCACTTTACACCGGAAGATTACTAACGCAATAGCGTTTCCCGAGTCCGGTATTAGGGAAAACGCAAGCGCAAGGGGACAGAGTCTGGCCGCTTGACTTTGCCGTAACGGGATGAGCCATGAGATGAGCGGAAGGGCAAATGCGAATGGTCTGCACGGTGCAGCCACCTGGTGGCACACAGCTCAACCATACACAGTAGCAGCAACGAAGTGTATTCTTCTTTGCTGCTGGTGTGTATTTTTCGCAGGAGTGTAACACGTTGTTTTTATAAATGTTTAAAATGTTTTACACTTGGTTAGAGCAATATTAGCGCTTTGTTTGGCTGGTTAAGCGCTGCACCAACAAGTGTATCGACCGCGCAGACCGATCAGGCCGCTCACGTACGTGTACGCTAAACTTCCTTCATCAGCTTGAGTTTATGCCTGCAGTCATTTGCCGAAATGACCAGCTTGCCTGTGGTTACCGGAATACAAGACACGTTCGGCGCTACGACAGAATGCTCGCAACGCACGCTGCTTCGATAGCTCTCGCTTGGGGTCGACGGCCAAGCGGCTAGCGGAGCGGTCTCGCGCGGGCGGGGGCGGGCTCCAAAACAACCGGAAGTGGACGATGTGACGTCGCATCGTGACGCTGAACCAGTGAAGGCGGAGCTTAGCCCCACTCGCTCGGCGAGCGAGTTGAGGAGGAAAAGCATGGCTAGGGAGGAGGGTAGCTTCTAATCGCTTGTAGCTCCATTAATACGTAACGCTTCACTTAAATTGTGGTGCGAATGTTCCACTTAAGCTGTATCCTACGCGTCTACAAAATTTGTCCGAACCGTTTCAGGGGCCCTTTAAGGATAATATTGAATTTCATTCTGCAGGCAACTTTGCCACAAATGAGGTCTGTTGAATAGCTAAGTGCAGTGGTGCAGAATGTTAGCATCATTGTTTTTGCCAGCACCATGATGTTTGTCTTCATTATGCAACACAACACCAACCGTGGCAGCTCTGTGGCTATGCCGGGCACCAGCTGGCTGGTTTAAATTCCTGGCCATGGCAGGCAGGGGTGCCAAGCAATAATGCTTACAATTAGATGCATGTTAAAAAACCCCAGGTGGCTGAAATTAATCCGGAGACCCTGCTACGCCATCTTTCATAGCCCATGTGTCGCTTTTGGCATGTTAAACCCTATCATTTAATTTTTGATGCGATTAGCATCTTTTGGGAGATTCACTCACATTGCAGTGTGAATGTGTGTATGCCAACTTCTAGGAGCTTACGGAATTTTACGTAAGCTTATGTAAATGTTTATGGGGCTAGGTGAAATTGAATCCACATCACGCAAGTTCCTTTAAGTAAAGCAGCACAACACAGCTGCACCATGCATTTCGGAAGCCATGCATAGGTTTTTCAGTGGTGCCACTAGATGGCCTAGCATGTTCATAGGGAAGCATGAGAAAGGAACCTGGCTGCTTTCATGCCTCATATATGATGTGTCTCAGTGGTGGGAATATGGCCTGTTGCTACATTTCTTCAATGGTAATTAATTGTGTCGCTGTCGAAAGTCACTGAGATTTTTTTTTACAGCGGAGCTGTTTACCCCTAGCCCCTGTATGCATCCCTCGCATGCATTCCCAGGGTAGGTACCCTGGCCGGCTTATGTCCGTATAAGCAACAGGAATGTGTGCACCGATCCCGGAGATAGTGCAATACTGAGTATGCATTCCCAGGGGGGTACCCTGGCCAGCTTACATCCGTATCGCAACGCTTGGGCAGGAATGCATGGGCTGATCCCAGAGATAGTGCAATATCTGGCTGATCCTTGGCGGAGGTGAAGCAAGTTTCAAGCACTCCGCCACTTTCCAAAAATAAGTTCAATATCTTGGGTCCACATACATCCAGATAAATTCATCGTTGTAAGAGAAAAAAAATCTCTCTCTCTCTCTCTATATATATATATATATATATATATATATATATATATATATATATATACGTGTGTGTGTGTTTTTGTGTATTGTCACATGGTAGTGACGGTTGAGAAGGCAGCAAAACTGTGATTAACAAAACGAGCGTTTTATTGGGCGAACTTGTGCCCTCAAAAACAGGCTACACTTAAAGAAGGACGGCAGCAGCGAACATGGTCGGTGATCGTCGAAAATCTGATCAGCGGGTCAAGCACGTCGGCTTTTATACAGCAATCGTCGAATGTTCCAGACTAATCGTTGGGACCCGCATGCCTTCCACAAAGTTCTACACCATTCGAGTCACGCGATGAAATAAGATAACACAAGGTTCGGTGTCAACAGACAGCGGATAGAAGCAACGATAACTTTCCAGAAACTTCGGATACATGCAGGCGCGTCCCGCGCTGTGCGAGAACATTTCTTAGGCGGCGAAACGTGGTCGCCCGATAAAGATAAGTACACGTGTCAATATATATATATATATATTGTTGCGGGAAGAAAGCAGGCCTACGAGTGTAAAATAATGTATATTTACAAATGGTGTATATGGCATTCAGGCAACTGCCAGACTTCGTCTTCTTCTAGTCCAATTCAACTTCTTCCTTCACTTCACCGTAACATCACCCTCCCGGCGGGGTAGCTCCGTCTCGGTGCAAGTTATGTAGCCTCACTTAATGGGAGGACATAGGGCTTGAGCCTGGTGACGTGAACAACATTGCTGGTTACGTTGGGAGGCACTGAAGGCTGACCGACTGGGGCGATCTCGTATGTCACGTCGGACAGTTCGCGTAAGATCTGGTACGGACCAGAATAACAGGAAAGTAGTTTTTCCTACAAGCCGACGCGACGTGAAGGCGTCCAGAGAAGAACAAGGGAACCAGGTGAAAAATGGTGGCCTCGGTGCCGAAGGTCATAGCGTGGCTTTTGAGAAGCTTGCGAGACTTTGAGGCGATGACGGGCGACATCTCGGGCCTGGGCCGCTAAGGCAATAGCAACGCGAGCGTAACCAGTGCTGGGTGATTGTACTGCGGAAGGTAGCAACGTGTCAAAGAGCAAGGTGGGGTCGCGGCCATACAAAAGGAAAAATGGTGAAAATCCGGCAGTGTTGTGACGGGACAAGTTGTATGCGAAAGTGATGTATGGTAAAGCGACGTTCCAGTCGCGGTGATCGTCGAAAACGTACATGGCGAGCAATTCACTGAGTGTGCGGCTGAGTCGCTCGGTGAGGCCATTCGTTTGAGGGTGGTATGCGGTAGCAATCTGGTGTTCTGTAAAACAGGAGCGGAGCAGATCATCGACGACCTTCGATAGAAAGTAGCGCCCGCGATCCGTCAGCAACTGGCAAGGGGCACCGTGGTGCAGGATGACGTCTTTTAGTAAGAAGTCGGCAACATCTGTAGCGCAGCTGGTTGGCAGCGCTCGTGCGATGGCATATCTCGTGGCATAATCGGTTGCTACAGCAATCCATTTGTTTCCTATGATGGAAATTGAAAAGGGACCAAGGAGGTCAAGGCCCACACGGGAGAAGGGTTCTGTAGGTATATCAATTGGTTGAAGCAAACCAGCGGGAGGCATAGCAGGCATCTTCCGGCACTGACACAGGTCGCAAGAAGCGGCATAACGGCGCACAGAGCGATAAATGCCGGGTCAGAAGAAGCGGCACCGCAGCTGGTCGTAAGTACGAGTGATGCCAAGGTGTCCAGCAGTAGGAGCGTCGTGAAGTTGCTGTAGCATGGCGAGTCGAAGGTGCTTGGGGACGACTAGGAGGAGCTCCGGGCCGTCAGGACGAACGCTGCGACAGTATAAAGTTCCATCGCGCAAGGTAAACATCCGAAGGGACGGGTTATTCGGCGAGGAGCTTAGACGTTCCATAAGTGTTCGAAGAACAAGATCCTTGCGCTGCTCGTCGCCAATATGGAGGAAGCCGGAGAGGGATAGGACACTGATGTCCAAGTCTGCATCGGTATCGTCCGGTTGATCCGCGGGATTGCAGGACAGGCAGTCAGCGTCTTTATGCAGGCGCCCTGACTTATACATAATAGAAAATGTATATTCTTGTAGACGCAATGCCCAACTTGCAAGTCGTCCAGTTGGGTCTTCAAAGAGGAGAGCCAGCAGATGGCGTGATGATCGGTTACGACGCAGAAGCTCCGACCGAAAAGGTACGGTCGAAATTTCGCGACCGCCCATACGAGCGCGAGACATTCTCTCTCAGTAATGGAGTAATTTCGCTCGGGCATAGGAAGAAGGCGGCTAGCGTAAGCGATGACACGGTCTTGGCCCTGTTGACGCCGAGCGAGGACAGCGCCGATGCCATGACCACTCGCATCAGTTCGTACTTCAGTGGGCGCAGAAGGGTCAAAGTGTGAGAGAATCGGGGAAGTTGTAAGCCGCTCAATCAGGGTAGAAAAGGCTTTCTCCTGTAGTGGTCCCCAAGAGAAAGAGGCGTCTTGCTTAAGAAGGTCAGTGAGAGGGTGAGCGATGTCGGCAAAATTTTTCACAAATCGCCGGAAATAAGAGCATAAGCCCAGAAAACTACAGACATCGTTTGTTGAACAAGGTACAGGATAATTTCGCACGGCATGAACTTTCTGTGGATCAGGTTGGATTTACGAGGTGGCCAAGCATGTTAATTTCACGGCGACAGAAATGGCACTTGGAGGAGTTTAGCTGAAGGCCAGCCCTGCGAAACACGAAGAGTATGGTTGTGAGGCGCCGCAGGCGGCTCTCAAAGTTCGGCGAAAACACAATAACATCGTTGAGGTAACACAGGCATGTAGACCACTTCAAGCCACGCAAGAGCGAGTCCATCATGCACTCGAATGTAGCTGGCGCATTGCATAATCCAAAGGGCATGACTTTAAATTGGCACAGACCGTCCGGTGTGACGAAGGCGGTTTTCTCGCGGTCCATCTCATCGACGCTAATCTGCCAATAGCCGGAGCGGAGGTCAATTGATGAAAAGTATTGGGATCCGTGAAGGCAGTCAAGAGCGTCATCAATGCGAGGCAGGGGATAAACATCCTTCTTCGTTATCCGGTTGAGGTGACGTTAGTCAACGCAGAAGCACCATGAGTTGTCTTTTTTCTTTACTAAGACAACCGGCGATGCCCACGGGCTACTGGAAGGTTCAATGATGTCCTTTCCATCATCCTGTCTACCTCTTTCTGTATGATGGCCCTTTCTGTTGCGGAGACACGATATGGCCGCCTATGAATGGGGCTGGCGTCACCGGTGTTGATGCGATGCATGACAACAGATGTCTGGCCAAGTGGACGGTCGTCCAAATCAAAGATGTCCCGATAAGATGACAGGAGGTGACTAAGAGCTGCTGTTTGCTCGGAAGGAAGGTCAGGGGCGATCATCTTAGAAACCGCAGGCGTCCGCAGGCGTCGAGTACGAAGGAGTGGGTGACAAAGGTCTGTCCGTACTGAGGAAGGATTCAGAGGTCAAAAAAGAAGTCTGAAATTCTTCCAAAGGAGTGGTATGCGCTATGGCGATACCGTGTGGCAGCACATGTGACGAAAATCCAAAATTGAGGATGGGCATGCGAGCGCAGTTTTCGCGGATCCGGATTAAGGTGCTCGGTAGGTCAATATTACGCGACAAAACCACGTCAGTAAGCGGCGACACGACGTACTCGCCATCAGGTACGGGAGGACAGGGCGTCAGGAGGACATTTGTAGCCGCCTGTGGAGACATCTTTGCAAATTCAGCAGAACATAAACGGTGTGAAGCACAAGTGGTTGCGTCGGCAGGAAGCGGCAGATCTAACTGTACAACACCTACGGAGCAGTCAATTTGGGCAGAGTGTTTCGAAAGGAAGTCAAGGCCGAAAATTAGGTCGTGAGGACAGTGTTCAAGGACGATAAATAGAACAACGGTATAATGGTCCCCAATGGTCACACGTGCTGTGCACATTCCAAGGACAGGTGACGTACTCCCATCGGCGACTCGCACAGTGCATGGTACAGTGGGTGTCAGAACCTTTCTGAGCCTTCGGCGGAGAGCAGCGCTCATAACTGAAAGCTGCGCTCCTGTATCAATGAGAGATCTAATAGGAACGCCATCAACTTCAATGTCCAGTAGGTTTCCACATGTAGGCAGGGTCAACAGAGAATTTGTGGGCCGGGTCGGAGTAGCAGCTTCATCTCCGGGAGCTGCACCGCCTAGTTTTCCGAAGCGAAGCGACCGGTTGCAGAAGGGGACGAAGAGCGGTGAATGAGAGGCGAACGGGACCTACGACCTTGCGGAGACGGGTAGCGGCTAGATCTTGGTGGAGCACTGTCGGCGTTGATGTTCCTAGTCGGCGTATAGGGCGAGAAAGTACGATTGTCTGGTACTTGGCGGTAGTGACTCGGAGACAACCAGTGAGGAGGCGACGACCAGTGGTTGCGGCAATGACGGGCGATGTGTCCAATACCGGAACAATTAAAACAGATGGGTTTATCATCCGCTGTGCGCCAGTCAGGGGGGTTGCGACGGAGTGGTGGAAAGCTTTGCGTCTGGGAGCGAGAGGTCGGAGAAATTTGGTAGGTGTTTGTATGGCGGACCGAGCAGAGAGATGGAATGCCCAAACTTGCTATTTCCTCCCGAATGACCACTTGTATAAGGGAGATAGCGGGTACGCTTTCCCGACAGTCCGAACAAACTGGAGCCGGGGCCATGGCCTCAAGCTCGCAGCGAACGATGCGCGTTATTTCTTCCGGTCCTGTGGACTAAACGAACCGCGGCGAGTCTTCGCAAGATGATGTCGTGGTGGTATTGGGCAATCGGTCGAAAGTTTGAGCGATGCGGCGGCCCTTCGCTTGTTCGAAGCATCGGCACATTTTTATAATTGCATCCACAGTGGCACAATCCTTACACATCAGGAGATTGAAGGCATCGTTTGCAATACCTTTCAATATACATATGACCAATCTTGTCTGCCTTGGTCATGTTGTCATCAGCTTTGCGACAGAGGGCCAGCACATCCTGTATGTACACGGCATAGGATTCTGCGGACGTCTGAGCGTGGCACACAAGTTCTTTTTTTGCTGCCAGCTAACGACCGACAGGTCTGCCAAACAGGTCTCGCATTTTTTCTTTGCAGACATCCCAGCTCGTTAGGTCAGCTTCATGTGTGTCGTACCATTGCTTTTCAGTTCCCCTCAGATAAAATATCACGTTTGCTAGCATCTTTGTTGGATCCCACCTGTTGTTGTCGCACACTCGCTCGTACATCGTAAGCCAGTCCTCGACGTCTGCATTGTCCGTGCCACAAAATGTCCCCGGGTCCCGCGGATGAGTGAAGATGACCGTTGGCACGGGTTGCCGAGGCGTTGTCGCTTGTTTTGGTTGATTTGCCATTGTGGCGGCAGGCAGATGACATCTCCTGCGAAGTTCCATGGTTGTACCCCGCACCTTCCACCAAAATGTTGCGGGAAGAAAGCAGGCCCACGAGTGTAAAATAACATATATTTATATAAATGGTGTATATGGCGTTCAGGCAACTGCCAGACTTCGTCTTCCTCTAGTCTAATTCAACTTCTTCCTTCACTTCACTGTAACAATGTATATATATATATATATATATATATTTTAGAAAGTGCACTTAGTGTAGCAAGTTGACCTTCATGTGCTTTTTTTTTTTCTTTTAAATCCTGTTTGACGAATAATGAGAGGGGGAAAGAGTGTGGCGACGGCGCCTGTGCATGAAGCCTGCACTTTAGTTATAACGTCATGTGCATTGGAAATGCCGGCCCGGCTGCAGCATATGCATGGGAGGTTTGGTGACTGCAGTGGTGCTTGTGTCGGCACAGTGTGGTGCCATATTAAAAATAAATTATGATTTTGTAATGTGTGCAGCCCATGTATGCAGCCTAAACAGCTTCGCTGGTAATCCGTCCCCATATGAATGCTGCAGCAACACGAATTATTTTTTAAGACCCGACGAAATGAGCAGTGCAGTACAGGCACTGAGGTATGAACGACATGCTATTTCTACCTTGTTTTCTCCTGTCTTCTGCATTGTTTGTGTAATGTTGAACTGGCAACGCTACACACTTGTGAGGCCTATTAATGTTTGATGTTTGACTGGATGAACAGGCTGTTGCAACTGCTACTTCCGTGTTTTTAGGTTGTCCTGGTCAACCCAGTCTGCACTGTGGCCTATACTCTTGCATCATGGAAGTTCTTTAGGACGAGGGTTGAGGAAGAAGAGATCACCCTTCTGACCTTCTTTGGTGAAGATTATGTGCAATACCAGAAGCGGACTTGCACAGGCCTGCCCTTCATCCATGGGTTTCGTGCTGAAGTGTGAAGCCGGGGACCGTCTGTGATGGTGCCTGTCTGTGGTGTGTGAACATGGTGCCACGTGCGGGTGAAAGTGTTCTCTTATTTAGGGGGGGACACTGCTCTGTTGAGGCCTATTTCTATTTGAGATTCCTATAGCTGGTTCCATTGGTCAGTGCACATTGCCCATTCTCAGTTTTCTTCTATTTATTTTTTTCTTTCTGTTTCTTATTTTTTTTCAAGAGGTGCATTTTCAGCTATGTTAGTTTTCTGCTCTGCAACACTACCAGGGTGTCAGAACGAAATGTTTCTTGTTCTGGTTTTAGTTTCGTTCCACTGAAAAAAGTTCCATTCAAGTGCTGCTCCAGAACGGAAAAATAATGATCCGTAATGGTTCATAATGGTTTTTGTTGGCATGCAAAGATTTTCTAAGGACAGCAATGATAAAAACATAGTATTTATTGTTCTCACTAATTGAATTACGAATTCTGAGATCATGTGCAGTGCCATGAGTCAAGGCACTGAGCATGATCTCAGAAATCATAATTCAATTAGTGAGAACAATAACTACTATGTTTTTATCATTGCTGTGCTTTGAAAATCTTTGCATGCAAACAAAAACCATTATGAACCATTACGGATCATTCTTTCTTTTTCGGCCCTGAGCATGGTGTCAGAAGCAGTACACCATTGAGTATACTCGCCGAAATGCGTGACCCGTGTTCCAATAAAAGGAACTTAAGTGAAGGTTAAAGCTTCGGTAACAAAGCATTGTAACCACAGAAAACAAAAAGGATAAGCTCTTCAGCACGCATGCCTTCGGTTTTGCTACAATGCCACTCTGCTAGTGCATCGAGCGGCAGGCTTAGATTAGTGGAGCACTCGACCGGCTGTCGCTCGCGTTATCCCTGCCTCAGATACGCACTCATGCTGATGTTGCCTGATGTTGGTTGTTCCAGATTCCTGACTTTCCCGTTGAACTGAAAACTGACAAAAAATATTTCGGTTTCACTTCGAAATAAAATAGTAACACTTCGTTACGTTTTCATTCCGGTCAAAAATATCTTCTTTTTTTTTTCATTTTTCATTTTAGTTTCCATTCCATTTTGACACACTGAGCACTGCTATATCACCAAAAAAAGAACACCAGAATCTGAGCTGATCCTTAGTACTAACCTTGGAATGATGTAGTAGAAATGTGACCTTATGTTATATGGTTGCTCTTGCACTGCAAAAGTGGTACACACAGGAACACTAACTTAAAAGACGAAATGACCATACACCATAAAGTAATGTCATGAAAACTAGCCCCCGTTGAAGCACTTCTAAGTGGAAATAAGTGTCAAGGTACTTAGAAATGTGTGTGATTTTACATGTACTATAAGTACCAGAAGGAGTTCACATAGAGGAATTTTTACTGTGCAGAATTGCAAGCTCCCATGTATGTCTTGTGCACTTTTTATTTGCTACCTCTGAGCATAAGCCTTTGACCAGATGACATTGCACCCCTTGTACAGTGATAGTACTGCAAAAGTGCATAAACCAAACCCATCTGGTGTTCTTGCTTGCACATCAGACATGAAGAATCTCGGGCATGCACTTTTCTCCCCACATTGTTAAGCTATGTCAAGTCGCAATAATTATACAGTTGAAAAGAACCATGTCTTCTTTCTCATGACCTCGTACAGTTCATCTGAGAATGAATTCTCACTTGTGTCGTTTAGTCAGCTTAATGGAATCACTTCTTTCTGTGCTGCTGTAGTGACTGTACATTAGAAGCGAAAACTGTCTCCTTTGCCATAGAAAAGACAGTCTTTATATGAGAGGGTCACCTTGAGACCCCTGCTTGATATGCGTTTTTGTGCAGCTTTTCACCTTCCACAGACTATGATGTCTTGGCAGAGGGACTATTATACATGTTAGCAACTCTTCTTTGTGTTTATTTCTTTTTCTTTTCTTTATTTATTCTTTTTTGTAACAGCAAATCTGCAGCTTAAGAGTAATAGAATAAGTTGTAAATGGTCCTGAAAAAAGAATTCTTTCATAGCAGATGTTTGTGCCCAGTGCAAGGTAACTAAAATACAGATCAAGTCAAAACTAAGTGGGGTAAGGAGGGCAAATTAGTATGAATGTGTCATGTCAATTGGAAGCGTTATAGGAAATTGCAATTCTTACTAATTGCCAATGCAGAGGCTGGTTTGCAACGATTGCTGTGAGATAACCAAGAAGAGTGGGAAGGAATGTTGAAGCAGCAGAGTGTGTAGCATATGCAGAAGTTACAAAGATGTAGAGTAACGAACGTAAATCAAAATCGTAATGCTAGTTTTCCCAAAAAGAAGTTTCCCAAGCTATTCGTGGCAGATACTTTTCCAGCCATCAGATACAAGCCCAGTTTGCTTGTTTTGTGGCATGAAAAATTGTGGTAGTAGCTCTTGTGATGAAACCATGCAATAGAGAAGTCTCAGCATGGGCAGCTAGCACTCTGTTTGAAAAAGACTGGTGCTCCCATTAGTTGGGCAGTTGTGCAGGAAAGTGCACTTGTAAATTAGGAAAAGGGTCTACGAACAACAAATGATGAAAGCTAATTGCACTGTGAGAATTAAATGATTGGCTATAAAAGCAGCAAGTCAGATCTGGAAGAAGCTTTGCAAGGATATGGAGGACATGCAAAAACTACTAAAACATCTTATAAAAGCTCAAGTAGTTTTTAAGCTGTTCCTGTAAGCACAGGAATAAAGGACTTGGGGTGAGGCTTTGTACCGGTAGTTATATTTGAATCCCTTCTACAAGATGTCAGCATGAAGAATTGCTTTATGGTATTGAAGCATAATCACATTAATCAGAATGGTGAGTACTCATTTGTGGCCGAGCAAAGATCACGTAAGCAGCACATGTTATGGCAATAAAATATTATTCAGAGGACACAGTATGTCATAGTAGCATGGTGTACTTTTTGTTGGAAATTGTGGCAGGTAGTCAGCTTTCCTTCCTTTTTTTTTCCCAGTTCCGAAGTGCTTTTTTCTTCAATACAGTAGCATAATATTAGAAGTGAAAAATGCTTCAGCCAAGGTTAAAAAGTTCTCGGCTTTTCGGCACCAGCTTGGTCTCTTCAGCGTTGTGACTGAAGCAGCCAAAGAAACAGCGTCCTTTAAACTCCTGTGTTCTTTGTGTTGTGATTGCTCCTCTCCGTAGCATAGTGACAAGTATGGGCATACACAGAAAGGAGTCTCCCCAACAACTGATTTAATTTTCTGTGAGTATTTTTAATGTGCCACGACTTAAGCAACAGTCTTCTGCCTGGGTAGGTCTCGTTGTCGGTCACAGAGGTGCCGTCGAAACTAATTGCATGGTCATGCTTCTCGCAGTGATCAGTGAGAGCTCCGCGCTGGACTTCAACTTCCCATATGTCATTCTTGTCATGCACATGATTCTGTCAGAAAAGCTCTTGGTTTCACCAATGTAAGTAGCGGGGCAGTTAATGTGTGACACTTTGTAAACAATCCCCTGGCATTTACTCTTGGATATATATGGTCCTTCAGCCACGGTAGCAACTGGGTCAGCGTTTACGCTCGCTTGTGCACAACCTTCATGCCTTCTTTTGCCAGCACCCTTGAAAGCTTTTCTCTAATTTCAGAAACGTGGAATGCCACGGCAACCAATTGACTTTGTCGCCAGCAAAAGGGGGATTCTACAGGGGAAGGGGCGGTCGGCCCTGTCGATGCCAGACCCAACAGGTGACACCTTAGCGGTGCAGTTAGGTGCTTTCTTCTTTTCTCCTGGTCTTCTCTGATGTGCAGAGATTTTTTACACGAGAAAGAAGTGTGGAAACACTACTAACCAAATATTAGAAGTGAGAACTGCTCTAGCCAAGGTTAAGAAGTCGACAGACTGTGCCGCTTGTTAGTGTTATGTCTGAATGGAAACTACTTTAGGTTCAAGGTCGAGTTATACAAGCAAGCCAGTGGAACTGCGATAGGTGCAGCGAATTTCACAATGGAGCATATCAAAGGGACAGCGCTGTCATCTTTTGTTCACAAGCCGAAGGTATTTGTCAGGTATGTTGAAGATTGCTTTTACATCATGAAGAAGTGGACAGCTTCCTCGCCCATCTCAACTCCATGCCCTAGGCGATCCAGTTCACCATGGAATGGGGAAGATGGCACCTTGTCCTTCCTGGATGTTTTGGTTCGGTGACATGATGAGTGGATGACTTCTTCTGTGCATAGAAAGCTGATGCACACCTGCCAGTATTTGCAGTCAAACTTGTACACGTTGCACAAAAAGAGTAACAGATTACAATTACTTCTTTAAAAATGTAATAAATTATTTTAATGGTACGTTCCTCCCTAATTTTATTACCATAGCAGGAATGCAACAAAAGGAACGAGCTAGCCTGGCCCTATCAATGTGTTGTCTGCTGCCTTTCACACATTGTTTATCTTCACAAAGAATTATAAAAATTTTATTCGGTAAGCTTCCGTCATTTTCTTGGGAGGACATGTGCACAGACGCTGAAAACTCTCAATGTGTGCGCTGGAGGGAACGGCTGTGTGACAGTGCAGAAACACCTTGCTCAAAAGATTGTGGTTACTCAATGCTGCGATGCTCGAATATATTAGGCTGTCTGTGAAGCACAATGCTCCCAACATGGCCTGTGAAAAATGAAAAAATTGCATTAGGTGATAATGAATGTCTCAAGTGGCCATTGAAATGCTATTTTAATTTGATTGCCAACATCTCATGGACCTCTTAATGCCCTTCACTCGTTAGCCCTTTAGGCTGAAATACTAATTGTAACGGATGACAGAAAATGTTCACATTTCTTGAAAATCAACTGAATCTGTAACTCATTGTGATGCTCAATATTATTCAGCCCTAGAAATACTGTTCCTGTGTTGCAATTCGAGAAATAGGTGTATATGGGCCACATAGTGTCAAACCAATAGACACATACGAGCTGTACTGCCAAAAACTTCTTTCTATAAATCAGAGGAGTCATGGACTGCGAAGTGTAGAATTGAGCAGCAGTTCTAACTGCCTATCCCTCTCTCCTGAAAGAGCTTTCAGGAGAGAAGGAGATAAATTTATCATAACATGTCGAACTTTCAAGAGAAGTGTGCAAATGTAAGCCTGCCATGTTCGGGTGACTCAGTCGTAGGTGCAAAATGCTGATTGTGGGAAGGAGGTAACCTATGTAAATGTTTTCATCCCTTTGGACCCTGTTGTTCCCACCAAATTTAAGGGCTCAAAGCTGCGTTGCCTGTCGAAGCTTGTTTCATCAAAAGTTCAACTGATTACGTGGAATTGATTACTCAGAAAGGTAATTGAATTACAGTGAGCATTACAGAGTAAACGAAGTAATTATTAAATTACAAGTTTACCTATAAATGTGCTTGATCACAAGTAATTACATGTAATTCATTATGTACAAGTCTCTTTGAAGTTCAGTTCCAACCATTGTGCAGCCCACAAAGCATTGGTGGTTTCAACGCTTCCATGAAAAAAACGATCTGAACATCAGAGAACCGGAAGAAAAAAGAAAGCCCCGTAACTGCAGAACTAAGGAGAAATGGCTTCACCAAAGGCTTTGTCCACTGGGTTTGGCACTGGCAAGGTCCTCCGCCCCTTTCACCCTTCCTTTTGCCAGCGACAAAGGAAACGAAGAAAACCTGTTGCATCGGCATTTCATATGTTCCCAGAATTAGCGAACGCCTTTCGGGGTTGCTGCCGAAAGAAGGCGTCAAGGTTGCTCACAAGCCAGTATCAACGCTTGCCCAGTTGCTCCCACGGCTGGAGGACCGTCCGTCCTTGGAAAATGCCAGGGTATTGTTTACAAAGCATTGTGCTCTAAGTGCTCCGCCACTTGCATCGGTGGAACCAATAACATTTATGACAGAATTTACCAGCACAAGATCTACATACAGAAACTCGTAGCCCAGTGCAGCACTCTCGCTAAACACTGTGAGAAGCACGACCATGCACTTGATTTCAACAGCACCTTTGTGACCGACACCGAGCCCAACCCAATAAGGAGACTCTTGCTTGTTGAGTCATGGTGCATTCAAAATACTCATAGCGACATCAATCGGTCATTGGGAATGCTCCCCCCTATGTACGCACGCAGCCTTTGCGATGCTATGGAGAGGAGGAATCGCAACAAAAAGAATACAGGAGTCTAACAGACGTTTCTTCAGCCACTTTGTCACCCCTTGAAGAAGGGACTGAGCTGGTCCCGAAACATATGGAACCTTTGAACCTTGGCTGGAGCAGTTTTCGCTTCTAATATTTCTCACCCAGCCAGATACATTTCTATTCAAGCTGCTTACCTTTAAGTAGTGCAATATAAATGACTCATTCCGCAAACTGAGCAGTTGCAGGACAGTCATAAAAAAAAAATGATCTTTTGAAAAGGAGATTGAAGCACTTCTTCAAAATGCAGTGCTTTAACGTTTTGACTGTATGGAAATTTTATTTCTTGTATGTAGGTCATACGCACTACACAAATTCTCTTCTATCTGAACTGATTTGCTCTGTACATTGCATAAGTGTTCACCTAAGCATGAACAAGGTTATAAACTTAGTCAGTAGCATTGCAGTTTGTCTTGCCGGGTGTTCATTTCTTCTGGAAAACTTGGCAAGGTATCACTCTCTGAGGAAAGTGCAATCAAACTAACATACTTAACCATTTAAGGATGGTAAGAAAAATGATAAAATTTGCCAAATAGATTGAGTTCCTTTTTGTTGTTGTTTCAAATGATTCTGTTGATTATATATAGTAATACCAAGCAAAAGGCTTGTCATAATGGCAAAGCCTACTAGAAAAACAAATTTTTTAAACTGCAACAAAGTTGGTCTTCACTGCATATTGGAATTTTCTCATTTAAATGTTTCAGCACAATGCACTTTGTCTCAAAAACACTCTCACGCAAAGAAGCTGAGCTTTCCGAATCGCTGCGCTTTCTTTTCTTTTCAACATGACTTTAAGTGTTGACACTTCCCATGGAGGATGTCATTTTGAAGTAGATGACTGGTGAGATAACAAAACAAAACTAATTACTGTAAAATCCCGAGAGATAGCCCACCTAAAATTGGAAGAAAACCTATGAGGTGGCCTAACTTTCAGGTGGGTAACTCTCAGTTCTTTTAAGCCTGGAGCTTAGTCAGGGGCAGGTTATCTTTCAGGGTGCGACATCACTCGGGATTTCATGGTACGTTTACAGCTTCATTCTTTAGAAGGCTCCGTACACGATCTGATGTCATTTATAAGAAGCACAGTGCAATAGAAGAGCTCAAATCTTGAGGGCTGTGTGAAAACAACAGTGCTAGACAAGTTGGGCTTGTCATCCATCTGTTCGCAAGTATAAGCTTGACGAGCTCAGCTTCCGTACAGAAAGGGTTAAACGGACAAAGGCTAGCTTGAACGGTTCTTGACACGATTTTTGTCCAAGCTAAGAGAATCACTTGGACATAAGCAGTGTCTGACATATCTTTCATACTGGAATTTTACGGCAGTGAAACAATGCCCCCCTCCAGGTATGGGCATTGTAGACAGATACGTTGTGGCGTACAGATGGCAGGGTGAAGATCACGTCTGCGAAGTACTACACCTGCATAAGCTTTGAAAAGAGCAAAAAATTCAAACAAAGCTCTCTCTGCATGCTCTGCTTCTCAAACAAGTCACTTGGCCCACCTGTGGGAAGACATCACACACAGTGTTTCAGCATCCAAACGTGCTGCCTGCAGCAGAAAAACAGCCAGAAACAATACGAGCAACATGAACATTCCTGTGAGATGCAGAGTGCTCGAAACCACCTCTGCAAATATACTCGCCATGCAGCAAGAAAAAATCATTATACAGATCCAACAGACATTTTGGAATCTGTATGAAGCAGCTAAAGAAATGCTATAAATGTGCCCATGGGCGCAGACTCCGGGGGGCTCGGGCCTGACACCCCTCCCCCCCCCCTCTCTCTCTCTCTCTCTCTCTCTCTCTCTCTCTCTCTCTCTCTCTCTCTCTCTCTCTCTCTCTCTCTCTCTCTCTCTCTCTCTCTCTCTCTCTCTCACTCTCTCTCTCTCTCTCTCTCTCTCTCTCTCTCTCTCTCTCTATCTCACATACACACACAGACACACACACACACACACCTAAAGTGTCATTACCAAAGCTTTGCCACCCACGTCATTTGAGGTTTCTTTTGACTTGACTCGACCTTTTTACTTAGTAATATTGGGGCTAATAGCTTACTGCATCATTGTTGGTGTGGACTCGCATGACATTTAATTCATACTATGGCTTTATTTATGCAAACCCTGACAATAGGAGGACAAGCACATTAGATGCACCAGTGGTGGCTGCCTCATCCATAGTTTCTCACTTCAAAATTTTCAAATTTCAAGTTTCAACAAGTTTCAAATTTCCACTGTAAACACCATGCACATACACAATAAATTTAAATATATACACAGGACAAATTTCATGACATTTTTGAAAGAGAGAAGGTAGCCAATTAATAATTATTTCTAAAGGTATGGATAGCCTATGCCCAGAGGATGAATATGTTGCTGTATGTTCACCTCACTTCAAGTTGCTTTGCGTGCTTTTTCGACCCCCTCCCCACCACCAAAAAAAAAAAAACGCTTGTCGACTTCAGTGACCCCTCCAGCAGCATCTTTTATCAACAGCATGTGAAATGTATGCGAGTGATGTGCGTCTCAGTATTGCTTCTCTTTCCACTAAGCAATGCTAACGACTCATGAAAAAAAGATTATAATAATTTACAACATTTATTAGGAATGGGAACATTGTCACTTACATGCAGAGGTCATAAATATATACAGGGTGTCCCAATTAACTATCATGCACCAAGATTTAAAAGAGCAATGTGTTACTCAAAGAAAACCTAGTGTATATATATTCCAGTACATTGGAGTAGCTGCCAGTAATGTTTTAGTTACTGAGATTTAATTAGGGGATTGTAACTAAATCTAACTCGATACATACTATCCTAATTATCAAAGTGTCAATAAGGCACTTGTAGGCACAGCCAAGGGACATCTAACTGTGGTATTTTCAGCGATGTACTAATTCTGTACTAATTTTTTCTGACTGATAAATAAATCCCACGAAATATGAACAATACCACTTGACTGCGCTCCCACCCACATCATAAAGCAGCACCCTCGAAGAGGCTCCCTCCGAGTTATCCAGAACAAAATAAAGGAAATAAAAAAAAACATTTTGAAAGAGCTAGTGCCTTATCTGCCGCACCCCTGCTGAAGTAACACGTCGCATTTGGCGTTAGTTGGTAACAAGCTGTGATAGCTGTTGTCTTAGCGTAGATAAAGTGCATGGATGCTTTTTTTTTTTCCCCACAAAACCTATTGCCATAAAAGCGAATTGAGAACATCAGTGCAAAGGTTTAAAGGTGTGTTTTGTTTTATCCCAGTCGCCATGTCTTTCTCTAATGAGCAAAAGGTAAACATGATCCTTGCCTTGGCACCTGCAAATGGCAACGAGAGGAAGACCGAAAATATATATTTGTCACGGAAGTGTGACAGTAGACCAAACACATTGACTATCATCAGACATTATGAAAACCTGAGACAAACCGGCAGATTCAAGAAACAGCGGTGGAGGACTCCATCTTTGAGTCCTAGCCTACGCACGGATGTTCTAGCATTTATGGCCTCAAACCCCCATGCTAGTGTGCAGGACGTGGCCGCCCAGGTACCAATTTCGAATTCATCAGTTTGGAGGATTCTAAATGATGCCCTTTAACCCGTACCACCTTAACCAGCACCAATGCTTGGAAGATAGGGACCTGTAGAATCGTCTAGATTTCTCAAACTGACTCCTCACAAAAGCCGATGAGTCACCAGACTTTTTGAGCAACATCATGTTTACAGATGAACCCAATTTTCGTAGAAATGCCTAGGTAATGCACACTATCGGAGGGACTCCAATCCACACTGGGTAAAGCGCAATTGGCACCAGTACCAGTGGTTGCTCAATGTGTGGTGCGGAATTTACGCCAGGGCTATAATCACTTCCATCTTCTTGGATCACACACTGACTGGACAGTGTCACATAGATGAAATCCTTCAAGGAGTGGTGGATGAGTTTCTCAGTTAAGTCCCGCTGTAGTATCAGCAAGATGGGGCAGCCGCACACAGCAGCAGCCGAGCACGAAACTGACTGGATGTGACTTTTCATGCGCAATAGATTGAAAAGCACGGGCCTGTAAATTGGCTGGCTAGGTCACCTGACCTCTCTCCACTTGATTTCTTTCTTTGGGGTTATGTCAGAGATCGTGCCTAGATGATAGGGACGAACTTCAGATGAGCTCAAGGCAAGGATAATTAATGTCTGCCATAGAATTTCGGTGTCGGTCATCAAGAAAGCCACTGAAGATGTGACAATTAAAGTGGACTCGGTACTGTGCAGCTGCAAAAGGAGACCTATTCAAATACATCCTCTAGGCAGCAGCTGGTGTTCAACGGCGCTTATGAATTCATTGATAATAAGGACACACTGATATCTGATGGTTTTTTTTGTTTTTTAAGGCGGAAGCCTTTCTAGGCTCATGGTGAAGTTTGTGTAAGCAGACCTGACTGCCAGAGTGTCCGCCGAAGCGTCATCACGCCATATGAAGACAGATTAAAGAATGAAAAGTTATTGACAGTGACAGTTATTTATTTATTTATTTATTTATTTATTTATTTATTTATTTTCAATACTGCTGCTCTCCTTCAAGAGCATGACAGTTGGGCAGTACAATAATTCAGCTGTACAGTGCAAGGAAATCAAAGTATCGGTTATACAAAAAAAGATGACATAAGCAGTGCAAGCTATACATACTATACAAGAAAACCATGTTAAGATCAAATGGAATAGCAAATGAAAAAAAAAAAAAGCAAGAGGCTTTATAACGATGGCACAGGTATCACTAGGGGCAAGTAATAAAACGGAAGTAACTAAAATAAAACTATGATTTGCATTGGACAAACTTTAATAAAGGTCCTGCAGGACGCACGTAAGCGTGCAGTGGGCATCTCCCATGCAGGGACCGACAGGGAGTACCTGGCGGCCTCTGCGCGATCCTGCTACGAGTGTTTGAGAATCATTATAACAAACGAGTAAGCTGTCATAAATGAGGTTTATTAATATTTCCTAACGAATAAAGCAATCTGTGCTGGTGTCCCTGCATGCATAGGTACTGTCATTCACACACAGTTTTTTTCTATTTGTGAGATAATTTCTGATAATGATTCTATGTTGGTGATAGTAGCATCAAGTTGGTTCCATTCTGCTGTCGGGGGGGGGGGGGACGAGCGAGATGAAAGAATACTTAAACGTGTCATTTTTACATACATATTCCATCAATGTGTGCACATGCTTGTTACGTGTAGGTCGAGCCTCGGAGAATAAAATGTATCTGGTGGTATCTATCCTATAGTTATTTTTTATTAGTTGAAACAAGAATTTTAAGCGAGCGTGTTCGCTCTTGTGGATAGTGTTCGCAAACCATACTGGGTTATAAGATATGTTGGTGAGTCTGTACATTTATATTTGCTATGGATAAACCTCGCAGCTTTCCTTTGTACCGATTCTAGTTTGGTTATGTTAGTCAGTGTATGCGGATTTTTGTATGTTTATTTGCATCTGCCATTTAGAGCACCAATTAGCTATGTCAGCTAGAGAATCGTTTAATTTAAAATCATCATTGTAATGATTAATTTCTCTGTATATGACGCAGTCGATCGCGAATAGCTTTATATTGCAATTGATGTTAGCTGTGATATCGTTAATATAGCGTAAGAAAAGCAATGGTCCGAGAACAGACCCTTGGGGGACTCCAGATGTTACTGTGACTGTGTTAGAAAGTGTTTTTTCGTAAACCACAAATTGCGAGCGGTTACTTAAGAAACCTTTTATTCAAACAGAAAGTTCTCCTATACTAAAAACATTTTCAACTTTAGCTATTAATTTGCTGTGACATACACAGTCGAAAGCCTTAGACAAATCGAGTAGAATCAAGTCAGTTTGAGTGTGGTTATTAACTGTAACAGCAGGATCGTGGACTAGTTCTGTTAAGTTACTGTCGATAGACCACTGCGAAAACTGTGTTGGTTGGAAGAGAGCAAATTAATGCACTCTAGGAATGCTGTCAAGTGCTTTAAGATTATGTGTTCGAGAAGTTTACATGATGTACTAGTTAGTGAAACGGGTCTGAAATTTGAAGGTAATGTTGTGTCACCTCCCTTGTGGATCAGGATTAACTTTGCGATTTTCCAATCATGAGGTTGTTGTGAAGTCAAAAGTTATTTCCGGAAAACTAGGCCAAGATATTTACTACACCACTCTGCATATCTTTTGATGAAAGTATTAGGTACATTGTTGGTGCCACTACCTTTCTTGGGGTCAAGTTTGAGCAGTAGATTGAAAATACCAGCATCCGTAATGTCTAGTTCATCGATTTTCGTGTGATGTTGCGTTACAATTGCGGGAATAATATTATCATCTATAGTAAATACTGACTGAAAAACATCGTTATGTGTGTTAGTCTTAGCAGTTTTTTCTTCGGGCAGAGAATGTGATGTATTTTTATTAGCACAAAAGTACTTCCAGAACCTCTGGGGGTGATTAACAAGAAAATTAGGTAGTGTTACATCAAAGTAGTGCTGTTTAGCATGTTTAGCTTTAAGTTTAAATTTTGCAATGGCGTCCAGTAATTTCTGAATTCTCCCCTGCTTCTTCTTTAAATGATTTATTTATTTATTTATTTATTTATTTATTTATAGATACTGCAATCTTTTACAAAATCTTAGCAGGGTGGGAACATACAAGTATGTTCATACAAATGTACAGTTAGAGCAATCATGCCGACGCTTGAATTCAACGTAGCAAAAGGACAGAATGGATGAAAAACTGAGCAAATAAACTATGTACGGTTGAGTCATGAATGCAGTTGCACGTGAAAACGGGATAAATAATTTAGTGTAACGACTAAATCATGAAGTTTATTCCAATCAACTATTGTTCTTGTAAAATAAGAGTATTTGAAGCAGTTGCTATGTGGTGTTAACGGGGTTACTGCTAGGGAGTGTTTATGATGAGTAGCATAACCAGTTAAAGGTGTTAAGATGTGCGAGGGATCAACATGGTAGTGGTCATTCATTAGCTGAAAAAATAATTTTAATGAGGAAACATGATTTTGTTCTGTAATACAAGAGAAGCCACTACATTTTAGGAGATCTATTATTGAAGTTCAACCATAAGAATTGTAGATAAATCGGACAGCTTTCTTTTGAATTCTTTCTAATTTATCAATATTTGTTTTTGTATAGGGGTCACAAATGATTATTGCATATTCTAAAGTAGGATGAACTATTGTATTATATGCCAGGAGGCGGACAGCTGGTGTGGAGAAATTTAGCGACCGTCTTAGTATGAACAGTATACGAAGACAATTAGCCATTACAATGTCAGTATGTTTTTACCAGGAAAGATTGTGAGATATGTGTATACCGAGATATTTACAGTGAGATACTTTGGAGATATAAGTGTTCTGGGCAAAATAGTGGAAGAGGAGGGGCTTTTTCCTTAGTGTTATTCTCATGAAGACGGTTTTTTCATAGTTAATAGCTATTTTCCATTGATGACACCATGCGACTATTTTGCCAAAGTCACTATTTAGCCTGATTTGATCTTGGGGTGAGTCAATTTCATCATATAGTATACAGTCATATGCGTAAAGTTTAATTTTGACAGATAGATTATTGCCAATGTCATTTATATAAAGCAAGAATAAGAGGAGGACCAAGCACGGATCCCTGGGGAACGCCAGAAGCAGCAGGTAATGTGGTGGAGGAAGTCTGGTTTATCCTAACGAATTGGAAATGATTGGTTAGGTACGCTTGTATCCATTTTAATAGCTTATCATTTCTAAGTGTAAAACTTAATTTGTAAAGTAATTTGCTTTGGGCTACTTTGTCGAATGCTTCACTGAAATTCATGAATATAGCGTCAGTTTGTTTTCTATTATTTATTGTGTTGGCAAAATCGTGAATTGTTTCTACTAACTGAGTGTTTGTGGAAAAGCCCTGCTGTAATCCATGTTGAGCGTTTGTCAATACGCAATGCTTATCAAAGAAACCGATTACATGCTTATAGATTATGTGTTCGAAAATTTTGCATGTTGTTGAAATCAGAGAAATTGGTCGATAATTTTTTATACAATTTGTGGGGTTCTCCGTGCTCTTGGGACAAAGGAACGACAACACAGTAGTGCAAACAGTCACAAGGGCATTTATTGCACCTTTCATAGATCAATGCCTGCTAGCCGAGTTGCTATCCACAAAACATGCCGATGGGCGCGCGATAAATCTAGAAGTCCGACTCACCACGACCGGATAGCGAGCGAATATGTTCGCCCCATGCTGGATCCCAACGCCTGGTCGTTCGCGCGTACTGTCACGCGAACCGTGGCGCGTTCGAAGGCAGCCACGCGAGGCGGTCTCGCGGAAGCATGGGTCGGCGCGCGCGCGGGACGTCCACGCTGTTCGCCGATCTCCCGGGAAAGAGACAGCCTGTTCTCCCCTGCGCCCCCAAGTAACCCTGCCGTGAGGTGGCGTTAGCAGCGCAACACTCGCGCCATCTCTCGCACTGCGCCCCAACCACATCGACCGCCGCGGGCATCACGCAGGCCACGCGGCGAAGCCGGATTACAGGAGACGCGCGAGAGTCTCGCATCCCCACAAATTCTTGTTTCCCAATTTATGTAAGGGTTTGATTATTGCTGTTTTCCAGTCATCCGGAAGCATGCCATCCTGAAGCGATTTACTAAACATAATTTCTAAGTATTTTGCACACCACTCGGCATAGCGTCTTAAGAAGGCATTTGGTATGCCATCTAATATTATAATAGAGGTTAATATATCTAACGTTATAATAGAGATTGATAAAGCTTGATAATGACTAGTAATTACTAATAATGACTACTAATGACTCAGAAATGACCAATATGTCTAACGATGGTTTGTAATGACCACAATTGATTAGAAATTTCTAGTAATGAGTAGTAATGACTAAAATTACTACTAATGACTGAAATGGCCAATATGTCTGATAACGGCTTGTAATGACCACAATTGATTACAAATGACTAAAAATGCTTACTAGTGAGCAGTAATTAATAATGACTCAAATGAGTTGTAATGACTATGAGATGACCAATATGTCTAATGACAACTTGTAATAACTACAATTGATTAGAAATGACTAAGAATGCTTATGAATAACTAATGACTATGAAATGACCCATATGTCTAATGACTAATTGTAACAGCTACAATTGATTAGAAATGATTAAATATGCTTAGTAATGACTACTGATGACTATGATATGACTAACATGTCTAACGATGGCTTGTAATGAGCACAATTGATTACAAATGACTAGAAATGTTTAGTAGTGAGCAGTAATGACTGAAATTACCTGTAATGACTACAAAATGACCAATATGTCCAACGACAACTTGTAACGACTACAATTCAATAAAAATGACTAAAAATGCTTAGGAATGACTAATAATGACTGAAATTACTTGTAATGACTACTAATGACCATGATATGACCAACATGTGTAATGACAGCTTGTAATGACTACAATTCATTACAAATAACTAAAGATGCTTAGTAGTGAGCAGTAATGACTAAAAGAAGAGAAAGAGAAGGGGCAAATGACAAGAGGAGGAAGAGAAGGCTTTCGCCGTTCACCTCTTAAGAGAGATCTTAAGAGACCCTGTAATTTTTTGTGCAGACATCCCGATGGCCAATTTGGCTCATTTAGAAGTGATACATTTAGTTTCTTGAAGCATCGGTTTTGCTTTTTCTCTACACATGTTCTTGCAGCACGCATACACTTTCGTGAAAACTAAAACCGTCACTTTAATTTAGCTTTGGTCCAGAGTAATTTTCTGGCACAAAATATAGCTGCACACGCACTCATTCGATGTGTTGCAAGCAAAGCCGGGATTTTTAAACATTCTATGCCTATCACATTGCGTTTTTAATTTCGTACATGGTCAGAGCGGCGCTTCGGCCACATTATCGAGGGGCTTTTGTTATCAGTGTGATTAGTCGGCCTTGAGAAATGGATAATAAGTGTGACGTAGAAATTAGAGGAAGGAATAGCTGCGAAGCCACAAAGTCTGCTGTTGGTGCTCCTTCCGTATCATGATCAAGGTGATGCGCCGTCTCTTCGGGGTTGCCACAGGCAGTACAGTTGCTTTCAATCAGCTTATTTGAGCGTGCTGCTTTTGATGCAGGTGGGAGCGCAGTCACATGGTATTTTTCATATTTTGTGAGGTTTCTTTGCCAGACGGAAAAAATTGTGCACAATTAGTACATCGCTGAAAGCACTGCACACTTAGATTAAAATTCCTTGTTGCTTGATGGTCTTTATCACTGCATAGGGCCCAGGAAATCTTGACTTTGGTCCATCTAAACTTCTTCGGACTAAAACTATCTCCAGAGTCTACTACAGGCACCTTCGAGCTATGTCACAGATTGTAGTGTCTCTTCATGGTTGATCTGTAGCGTGTAAACTCCTTTTCCGTCTTGCGCATTTCCTGTAGATCTACTTTTCCAACGATTCCAAGGTCATAGTCTGCCAGTAGCCAAGTAGCTTCGCCTGATGCAGCAAAGTTAGGCATGCATCCTAATCCCATGGTATGAGAATGGTTGTGGTGCTTGACTGCTGCTTCCCAGACACACTTCCATCCTCCGTGGAAATCATGGTAAATTGCGATGAATGTTTTCAAGTCCCGAATGAGCCTCTCAGCTAGGCCATTTCTTTGTGGATGGTAGGGGGCGGCAAATCTCAGGGCAATTCCTCTATCATGGGCCCATTCTTGAAACTTCTCACTGCAGAAATCTGGCCTGTTGTTGGACACCACCACCTTGGTGTTCTTAAACATATTTCACTCCAATAACGTCAAAACAGAATTTGTGTGTTCCTTTCTTGGCTTTGTACCTGCCATGCATGTGCATTCATATATTGCAACAAGGAATGCTTGAGTCTTACTGACTCCCTCGCTTCGCTTTTTATTTCGGCAGAGTCTAGATGAATTACTTCAAATGGTACTTGGGAATGATCAGTGATGACCATTGGATTCCCTCCTGGACGATACTTGGCCTTGTTAATCTGGCACTAGTGACAGGTTTTCACGTAGTTCTTGGATATCTTCCTTCATATTTTTCCATGTGAATCGATTTTTTATCTTCCAATAAGTTTTCCAAAATCAGTGATGCCCTCCTGACTCTGGGCTGTCATGGTACAGCTTCAAAACCTTTTTCACCAAAGTATGCAGAATTTGCCATTATCACAAGTCAAATCTTCGGTGCCTTCCCACAAGCTGTAAACGTGTCCATGATTGGATGTGCTCACTTCTGTGATGTGAAGCCTGGAAAGAGCATCTGCGTCAGGGAGCTTATCACCAGGCTTACATCAAAAGTGAACTGTTGTATTTCACTGATCCAACGTGCCGCCCTGCCCTTAGGCTGGGTTAATCCCAAGAGGCTGTCAGTGAAAAGCCGTAAATGATAACCCTCTATGTAGCTTCTGAAATACCGGAGTGCCATCACAACAGCCAGAGCCTCTTT
Organism: Dermacentor variabilis; assembly: GCF_050947875.1. Taxonomy (NCBI): domain Eukaryota; kingdom Metazoa; phylum Arthropoda; class Arachnida; order Ixodida; family Ixodidae; genus Dermacentor; species Dermacentor variabilis. The sequence continues at coordinate 10,025,903 of NC_134570.1, forward strand.
TTCTGCGGTTGTATAATGTTCTTCAGCTTTTTAGAATGCAGCAGAATAACAGCCGATCACTTTGAGTTGCCGTCCTTGCTGTTCCTTTCAGTCTTGTTGATATAGAAAGGCTTGTTGAAGTCAGGTAGCACAAGCACAGGATCCGACGATTAGCTTCAACAAGGTACTCGTACGCTTTTTCATACTCTTGATTCCACATAAATGGCACATCCTTTTGCATCAGCTTGCTGAAGTATTGTGTCTTTGCTGTGTAATCCTTAAAGGGTCCCTCACCAGGTCTGGCCATTTTGAGCTGACAAGCGCAGAGCATAGAACTCGTGGCAACGATCGTGTTTGCAAAGAATTACATCGCTACGCGCTGCGGAAAGGTCTGAAATTTCAATGTGAATGCTGTTTTCCCTTTCTCTCATGGTGACCGTGCTCCAAACCCGACGGTGACGTACTAGTGTGCCTGCGCCTACGTATTAGTGTCCGCATTGTGACGTCGCTCGTGGTGACGTGCGACTTCGAGAATTATTCAAAGCAACATCTATTATTTGTGTGATCTGTTGCTTGAATTGATGAATTGAAGTTTAGAGAAATAATAAAACACACAAATGGAATGTCTGCATGTTTTTTGTTTTACTTCTTACCGAAGCAAGAAATGTACTTCTGCTTCATCTGCTTGTTCGCACGGTCATGCAGTCACGTGCGCAGGTACCAAAACTAACGTGCCATTTTCTACCGTGTGGAATCCAGCACGTGATCATGCGCTGTGATCTGCTTGTTCTGCCTCAGTACTTGTGTAGCACTGAATTATACCGCTAGTCATTTGTCCTTGTGCACAGCGCGCAAAATCGTGCACTGGGTGAAACCAGACAATCATAACAGCTTGTGCGCAGTGCCGCAAAAAACAAAGAAAGAAAGAAAGCGAGGAGAAAAAAATTGAAGGCAGGGCCCATGACGTATGCGTCACACGATCCTCGAGGTCCGGTATGAGAGAACGCAGGAAAGGAATTTCGCTTGTGTAGGCTAGAGTGGAGCTAAAAGCTGTCACGCTATGCAGTGGAGCTCGCCTTCTGAAATAATGGGTTTGCGGCACTGAAATATTTCCATCTCGGCTATTCATGAGCCAATTTGAAAATTTTTTGCAGCAGAACGCTCCCTAGAGGGCACATAACTTCCAGCATGTAACCAAAATTTGCTATGAGGCCTGGTAAGGAGCCTTTTAATGAATGCATGGAAATGACTGGCGAGTCCAAGGAAAACACGGAGTGAGTGTAGACCATATGGCTTGATGAGCTTCTTCATCCTTTGTACAGACTCCTCTTTTGTTGTTTTAGCTTTACCATCAAAAACTCTTCCTAGAAAGACATTTGTCTGAAAAAAATTCACTCTTGTTCTTGTTAATCTTTGACTTGCTGGGGGCCTCTAACACGCACGAAAGGTTTTTTTCATGTTCTTCTCTTGTATGTGAGTATATGATGAGGTCGTCAATGTATATGTTACAAGACATTTCCAGGAATTCGTCAAGAATCCCATTCATCATTTTCTGAAACCAAGCTCCAGAATTCTTCTAACCGAATGGTAACTGGTTGTACTCATACACATTGAAAGGTGTTACTAAAGCAGTGTACTGCTTGCAATCCTTTTGTAGTGGCACCTGCCAGTATCCTTTACAGAGGTAGATCGGAGATAAAAAATTTGATCCTCCAGTTTCATTGATGATCTCGTCTATTCGGGGCATGGAAAAAGGAAACAAATCAGTCTGGCCATTTATCTGCTGGTAATCTGTGCAACGGTGAAATGAGCCATCGTCTTCCGGTACTATGGAGATTGGTGACGTGAAGGTGGATGTTGAAGGCCTTGCAATACTGGCATTCAGCATTTGCTGGAATTCGGCCTTTAGCCAGATCTTTTTCTCGTGGGAGAGACTGTACGATTTATTACACACTACTGTGACGTCACAAAGCTTAAAAGGTACCTCGAGTACATGTGCTGCTGGCAGGTACATCTCAACACAAGTAAGTTCGTGAAAATTTGTCAGTATCTCATCAGCGTTTCTAACTCTTTGATGTGAATTTTCAATTCCACACAAATTAGGCTTAAATGATCTGTCAGTGGTCACTTCGTCTCTCCAAGAAATATTCATCTTCAATTGCTACATATAAGGTCTACATAAAATAAACACAAAGTCAACACCCGGCATGACAAGGGCATCTGCTTTCAGATGATGTCCACCAAATCCAACTTCTACTTCTGTCCAATGTTGCAACCTTCTAGTTTTTTCATCGTAGCTTTGAACACTAACTATTCTTCCTTCATACACCTTGCTTGGTTGGACAAGTTCCTGATTTACCAGGCTTACGGATGCTCTGGTATCAAACAAGGAGTCCACACTTTTTCCATTTACCATCATTTTTAACAAATAAAAGATTTGATTTCAAAAGGTATACCTTTTCTATCATTTCACAATGGTCAGACTCAGTATTAAAGTATTCTACCGTTTCACCATGTGCGTCAATGTTCAGTGGTAGAGTACTATGCCTTTTGATGGGACCATCAATTGGACAATCGCTGGACACATAATTAAGGCAAGCAAGTAAGTCATCTGTGGAGGTTGTACGGTGTACACGAACCTCTCTTTGCAATTCATTAGTCATGCCTTAAATTATCAGTGGAAGGATTGCAGAGTCCGGTAGACTACGGTCGGCAATGTAGAGTAAATGTCTCTTTGCGAAAAAATAATCCATGACTGTCCCTTCTCTTTGTCTGAAAGCTATTACATCGTCTCATCTGTCAACCAGATTTCGCTCAAAGGCGGAAAGAAAACTGTCTTTCCATTTGTGCCGTGAATCACGGCATTGGCTTGCGATTCGCATGTCCCACTATTTTCTGGCATTGCCAGATAAAAAATTGCGCATGTTACACACTTTGTCGCCCAATAATATCCAGAGGTTTTACTCACATGCATATTCATAAAATCTGAGCCACAAGTTGATGGCATTGTACGCCCTATCAAAACTGTCAGGCTTAATCTCTGCTCGGTATGGTTTCTGTGCTCTTAGTAAGTCGCAAACTGCTTCGAGAATCAGTCGCTGTTGCTCATACTGCGTGGTCTGCTGCTGCAACAGGGCTTGTAACAAGGCGTTATTAGTGTGCTCAGTCTCGTTCTTGGAGTCTATCCCTGAATGTCCTGGAAACATAATCTCAAATTCAAACATAGAAGCATCAATTCGTACCGCACCTTTATCAACGAGGGCCGCTTCGCTCAGTTGACTCTTCTCAGTGATGACGTGAAGCAGTTCTGATGAAGTTGCCGATTCCTGAAGAAGCGCTTGGTCTTCGCCATCAAGCAGGTAGGTCCTCACGCCCATCTATTCTTACCAACGTTACTTCAAGCCACATGGTTGGCTGCGCCAAATATAAAGTACAAGTTAAAATGCACTCATTTATTTACAGGGATCCATGATGATGATGATGATGATGAAGCCTCAGTTAATGGCACAAACCCACTGAGGGGGATGGGCCACGAATCGGGTGGTAATATGATTCATCTTGACCACTTCTTTCTCTTCCTCTTCCTGTTCTTGTCTCTTCAGTCTTCTTCTTCGTTGGAACGTCACATGTATATACAAAAGTGTGCAGTTAGACCTGATGTAGACTTTGAGTCGGATACAGCTTTAGAAAAAATGGGGAGGCCCCGCCCAGATGACCGAAACGCGACGTCCGATTGCCTCCGCGACTAAAATAATCCCTCTAAAAAAATCGTGCTTCTGAAACGCGCAATTCTCGGTATAAATAAAGACTCTTGTATTTTGATGACTGGTTTAGTAGAGCTTTCATGTGCTACAGCACATGCCGGATCGCGACAGAAAAATAATCCCGTGCCTTCAACGCTGCCCGTCGTCTGTTCTTTAGCTTATTGCAAGTGACGAAAGTAGAAAGAACAGCTCTGCATGGCTTTTGCGCTTGTTTACATGTACACGGCATATACTCCTGTTCCTAGCTTCAAATGAATCGGTTGATATTGAATAGGTATATATAAAACAATGCATTTATCACAACCATTACAAACTCAAGATGCTCGGTGTCAGCGAAAGCACAGTGTTCAGGGTGAGGAGGGAGGTCAAAGCTTCGCATATTTTGGGTGGAAAACTGTCGACGCCCTCGCGAACGCGCTCACGAAATGCGAAGAAGACTCAGCATGAAGTATTTACACGTTGTGCGCGCCGAGGTCGTGTGCACGATTTCTTTCGCCGCAAGAAGATACCGACGGTCGTGATCACTAATCGAAGCGTATATGGTGTTATGTTTGTACCCTGGGATTTGCCTGACGGAAGGCCAGTGCTATGGTATGTCGACCATGGAGGCAGCATTCATCCCCGCATGCTGCTTGCTTCGGGCACACGACTACGTGCACGGGCCGGGTTTCCTCGCGGCCACGCGGCGTCCACGACGCGGCCACCGGATCGCGGACTGCCATTCGGCCCCTCCCCGTGCCGGCAGCAATGCACCCCCCCCCCTTCCTTTGTCCGGCGGCGCCCGCACCACGAACGACTCCCGTTGTTTTTGGGACGGTTTCCAAAGGAGGGCCGTGTTTCGACCCCGTGCCTTGCAGTTGCAATGTTCCCTTTGACCTATGCGGGCTATAAAACTTCCCCGGCGCACCATTCTGACCGACCGCCAGATCGGCCCGACGCCGCAGCGCGGTTCGACGAAGCGCCGGCCACCGAGAGCGGTGTTAGGACCACGGAGGCTGTCTGAAGAATGTGGGGACTGAGGGGTATTATTTAAGCAGCTTGCAGCTGCTCTGTTGGTCTCTCTCCTGATAACGACCACAACATGTAAACATTGTATAAAGAATTCTTCGTGGAGAAAGCTCTCCTCATCTCTGACTATGTATGAAGTGGGGCCCAGACCTCCTGCCAGCCACACATACCTCGGCACACGCAAAAATGGATCTCCCATCATTGAAGCGGTGAACTGTGCGTCGCCTGCTTGTCGAGATCTGATTCAAGTATGAGAAGAGGAGCCGCAATTCGCTGCTTATCGACCGGGATGACATCGCTGAATGGTGGAATCGCTACCTTCTTGACGTGGAGCGCTTGCAGGCTTTGTGCTTTGCGTGCAGTTGTGCTGCCCCTATTGTTATTTCCCAGCCCGTTGAGATGAATAATGCCAATGTCACAAGGCCCAAAATACTCTATTGGGCAGCCACCTACAAGCATGACGAGCCCTGTGAGGAAATAGCAGTCGTCGGGGCACGCTTGAAAGGCACCTTCAGCATCTGCACTTCAAAGCACAGCCATATCGTAGCCATTGTAGGTGAAACAGCAGTAGTCAATGCGAAACTGACCGCCACTTTTAGCAGTTTGCATGCAAAAGCACATTCATGTGGTCGCATTCATGTTGGTTACCTGACCCAGGCAAGTAACGCGAATAAGAGAACAATTATCAAACATCATTAGCTTAGTTAGGCCCAAAATACTCATTCGGGTAACTATTAATAGCAGTAGCCGAGGGCACGCTTGAAAGGCACCATTAGCAGTCTGCATGTCAAAGCGCACTCAAGCTGTCGCCACTGTTGGTGAAACGGCAGCAATCAACGCGAAAATGACAGCCACCGTTGGCAGCTTGCATGCAAACATACATTCACGTGGTGGCATTGTTTATTTTGGTTACCTGACCCAGGCAAGTAATGCGAATAAGAGAACAATTATCAAACATCATTAGCTTAGTTAGGCCCAAAATACTCATTCGGGTAACTATTAATAGCAGTAGTCGAGGGCACGCTTGAAAGGCACCGTTTGCAGTCTGCACATCAAATAACAGTCATGCTGCAGCCATTGTATTTGTTTATCTGACCGGCCAAGTAACACCAATGTAAGCACAATTATTCACCATTCACCCTGAATAGCTCTGCTAGCATTGTTTGTACTAAAAAATGCTGAGTGAAGTTGAATGTGTTTTATTGAGGCAATTATTTAATTCACAAGCCATCGGCATAGTGACGGATGGCCAGGTTCAGACAATGACATTTGTGAAGAAATAAATGGTGAAAGTTGCAAAAGCTCTCAGTGCACTGCTTTGCTGGGCTCCATTCACTGAAAAATGTCTTTGCAACGACGAAAGCGTCAGACAGGAAATGACTCCCCACTGCACAATGTTATTCGCGTTGAAAACTTTTACCATCATATGTGATGGGCAGTGAAACTGTCTGTTTACTAAGACTGAATGCATGGAAAATGCAACAGCATAGAAAGGTGTTGCTTTGCAATATTGCTACGCGATAGTATTTCCATTGACGAAGAGCCGAGCAGTAAGAAGGCGACGACGATTAGAAGCTAGCGCGGGCTGTTGCCTCTTGGCCAAGCGCAGCGTATTTTCTTGTAAATATACTTGTACATAGCTTTTCGTCTGCGTCTTCCTACGTAACATATCTGGTGGAGGTGGACGTTCCCTGTACCTCGTCACGGAGCTTCGCAGTGGACGGTACGTCGGGCCTTCCTTCATGACTCCCGGCGACGACAACCCGACTCCGCCGACTCCAACACCTGCTGCCACCTCGACGACCTACATCACTCTCCCCGCTCCCCGTAATCCTGGCATCTCGGGCAAAGATGGGGAAGACGTCGATGACTGGATCAGCCTGTATGAACACGTCAGCCGCAATAACCGGTGGGACCCTACTATTATGCTCGCCAACGTAGTCTTTTACCTCGGTGGCACACCTAGAGTTTGGTATCGCACGCACGAAGAGGGGCTCACCATTTGGGATTCACTTAAGACACAGCTTCGAGACTTGTTCGGCAACCCCTACGGTCACCAACTTGCCGCGCAGAAGGCGCTTTCCAGCCGTGTGCAGACGTCAACAGAGCCCTATATCACGTACATTCAGGACGTCTTGGCTCTGTGCCGCAAAGTTGACACCCACATGACTGAGTCCGACAAGGTTTCCCACATCCTCAAAGGCATTGCCGATGACGCCTTCAACTTGCTCGTTTGCAACAATGTAGCAACGGTGAATGCTGTTATAAAAGAGCGCCGCCGCCTGGAACTCGCTAAAAGCCGACGTATTGACCAGCAGTTTGCCCGTCTGCCCAACACCCCAGCGACATCTTCCTGTGCTGACACACCTCGTCCCAACAACACTGCCGATGTTACCAGGATCGTCCGGCGTGAGATCGAGGCCGCCTATCCGGCTGCCTTCGACTCCAGTCCCACCAACACATCTGCAGTCACGGTCTCACTGATCCAGGCAGTTGTCCGCCAAGAGTTCGAAAACATGGGTCTTCACACCATCTGCTCGGCCCATCGTCCTGATACCCGCCCGGCTTCTTCGATTCCGCCCCGTCCCGCATCTTACCCACCTCGTTTCCGCAACCCATCTGAATGGCGCACTGCTGACGACAAGCCCATTTGTTTCCACTGCCATCGAATCGGTCACATTTCTCGGCACTGTCGCAGTCGCTGGAGTTCCCCGGCCCGGCCTACTTATACTGCCTACTCTCGCCCCCCAGGTGGCCCTTCTCGTCCCTATGCCGCACGCTCCGATAACGCCGCTGATTCTCCTGCATCGAACCGCTCCTATTCTCGTTTGCCTTCGCCCCAACGACGACAATCTCGCTCTCCCCAGCCCCGTCGCTCCTATTCGCCGACTTCCTTCGGACGCCTCTCCCAGCCTGAAAACTAGACGATGCAGCGCCTCGAGGTGACGCTGCCATTGCTCCCTACGCCGCCAAATCCTCTACTGACGTTGCCCACTCATCTGAACCTTCTTGACGTGCAAGTCGACGGTGTTTCTGTGTCTGCACTCATGGACACTGGGGCGCATTTGTCCGTAATGAGCACTGACCTTCGTAACCGGCTCAAGAAAATTATCACACCCGCCACGACGCCTGTTGTCCGTGTCGCCGATGGCGGAACAGCCCCCGTAATTGGTATGTGTACCGCCCGCGTCTCCTTCGCCGATCGCTCAACAATCTTGCTATTCACAATCATCGCTCATTGTCCCCACGACATCATCCTCGGCTTAGACTTCCTCTCCTCACATTCTGCTCTCATTGATTGCTCCGCCAGTACTCTCCGCCTCAACCTGCCTGTTCTGGATCCCGCTGAATAACACCCTACTCGCCTCAGTTCCGTCGACTTCGTTCGCTTGCCACTTTCGGCACTGACTTACGTTGACTTCGTATCATCCCCACCAGTCCCCGACGGTCACTACATCGCAACTCCTATGCAAGACGTCCTTCTTACACACGGGATCACAGTACCTCATAGTTTTATCTATTACGGCGAATTGCGTCTGCCTGCCAGTGGTTAATTTTGGCTTGACGACACAAGTGCTGCCATGCGGGATGTCTCTGGCCCAACTTTGCTCTCTACCGTCGCAGTCGGCAACTTGTACCATCGCCAACTTACAGAAAATGATTGCACCCGACATGCCTTCCGAGCATGCTCGTGCGCTCTACCGCGTTCCGATTTCCTACCAAGATATTTTTTACTTTAACGATCATCCTTTGGCCCAAACAACAGCTGTCAAACATCGCATTAATACCGGCGATGCCCCTCCTATTCATCGCCGCCCGTATCGTGTATCACCGGCTGAGCGTCAAGTTATTCACACCGAAGTTCGCAAAATGCTTGCCAAGAACATTATTGAACCGTCATGTAGTCCATGAACGTCACCTGTTGCGCTGGTAAAAAAGAAGGATGGCTCATGGTGCTTTTGCGTGGATTATCTGCACCTTAACAGGGTTACCAAAAAGGACGTGTATCCCCTACCTCGGATTGATGACGCCCTTGACTGCCTCCACGGTGCTCGCTATTTCTCCTCTATTGACCTTCGCTCCTGCTATTGGCAGATTGCCGTGGACAATCTCGACCGCGAGAAGACTGCCTTTGTAACACTCGACGGTCTTTGTCAATTCAAAGTGATGCCGTTCGGTCTATGTAACACTCCTGCCACTTTTGAACGCATGATGGACTCCCTTCTTCACGGTTTCAAATGGTCCACGTGCCTGTGCTACTTGGACGACATTATAGTATTCTCCCCAAAATTCGCTACACACCTCAAGCGCCTCTCAGCAGTCCTGGACGTTTTTCGGCGAGCCGGTCTGCAACTCAACGCATCGAAGTGCCAATTCAACCGTCGCCAGATTACAGTCCTTGGACATCTCGTTGACGCGAACAGAGTGCAACCAGACCCAGGCAAGATCCATGCTGTTGCGCACTTCCCTGTTCCAAAGTGTGTCAAGGATGTGCGCAGCTTCATCGGCCTTTGCTCGTACTTCCGCCGTTTCGTGAAAAATGGTTAGTGGTCGGCCATAGCATGACCACTAACTGAGCTTTTGAAAAAAGACGCCCCTTTCCAGTGGGGCGATAACGAGGCCTCTGCATTCTTGCTTCTAATCGACCTGCTCACAACGCCTCCCGTTCTGGCCCATTTCGATCCTTCTGCGCCTACCGAAGTCCGTACTGATTCCAGCGGTCACGGAATTGGCGCAGTACTGGCACAACGCCAGCGTGGCCACAACCGTGTTATCGCTTACGCCAGCAGGCTCCTCTCGCCCGCGGAGCGCAACTATTCCATCACTGAGCGTGAGTGTCTGGCCCTAGTTTGGGTGGTTGCGAAGTTTCGCCCATACTTATATGGCCGACCCTTTTCTGTTGTCACAGACCATCACGCGCTTTGCTGGTTATGCTCATTGAAAGACCCTACAGGAAGACTTGGTCGCTGGGCCTTACGCCTCCAAGAATATTCATTCTCTGTCACCTAGAAATCTGGCCGACTACACAAGGACGCTGACTGCTTGTGTCGCTACCCGGTAGACGAGCCTGACGACGCCGACAGTAGTACCGGCGACGGCATTTTCTCTGTGTCTGCCTTCGCTAACATCGCCGATGAGCAGTACCGAGACCTATCGCTGCGAGTACTCATCGAGCGTCTGCACTCTACACCTACCGACGCACCCATTCGCCGATATGTCCTCCAGGGCGGCATTCTGTACCGAAGGAACTTCCTCCCTGATGGCCCTGATCTTCTTCTTGTCATGCCAAAACATCTACGACAGACTGTGCTCTTTGTGATGCATGACGCACCCACTGCAGGACATCTTGGGGTAACCCGCACGTACGACCGCGTCCGCCGCTGCTTCTATTGGCCTGGTCTCGCTCGCTCCGTCCGACGCTAGGTTGCTGCCTGTGATCCCTGCCAGCATCAGAAAACACCTCAGGTGCTACCTTCCGGTCATCTACAGCCAATCACCGCCCCTGTGGAACCGTTCTTTCGTGTTGGATTAGACCTCCTCGGTCCCTTTCCCATGTCATCCTCTGGGAACAAATGGGTAGCCGTCGCAACTGATTACGCCACCCGATATGCTATCACGCGAGCTCTCCCTACCAGTTGCGCCACTGACGTCACGGACTTTCTCTTGCATGACATCATCTTAGTGCATGGCGCCCCGCGACAGCTGCTTACTGACCGTGGTCGTAACTTCCTCTCGAAAGTTATCGCCGACATTGTGTGTTCCTGCTCTATTCAACACAAGCTGACTACCTCATACCATCCTCAAACCAATGGCCTGACAGAGCGGTTAAACCGTACTCTTACCGACATGCTGTCCAAGTACGTTTCGAAGGACCACCACGACTGGGACGTTGCCCTTCCTTACGTCACATTTGCTTATAATTCTTCCCGGCACGACACCGCCGGATTTTCTCCATTTTACCTACTCTACGGTCGCGAACCGACCTTGCCCCTTGACACGGTACTTCCTCCTGCTGCGATCTCAACAACCGAGTATGCGCGCGACGCCATCGCCCTCGCCGACCATGCACGCCAGCTTGCCCGTGCTCGACTGACGGACTCGCAAACCACGTAGCAGCGTCAGTACAACGCCCGCCACCGTGACGTACAGTTTTCGCTTGGTGCACTCGTGCTCCTGTGGTTGCCCTCTCGTCACGTCGGACTTTCAGAAAAGCTCCTTTCGCTATACATAGGGCCCTACCACGTGCTGCGCCAGGTGACGCCTGTGACGTACGAAATTGCTCCTGTGAGCTCAACCTCGTCATCTACTCTGGCATCTAGTGATGTCGTGCACGTCAGTAGGCTCAAGACCTACTACACTGCTTCAGACTCCGGCCTTTAGTCGCTCCGGGACGGCGCTTTTGCCGCCGGGGGTAGTGCTACGGGATAGTATTTCCAATGACAAAGAGCCGAGCAGTAAGAAGACGACGACGACGATTAGAAGCTAGCGCGGGGTGTTGCCTCTTGGCCAAGCGCAGTGCATTTTCTTGTAAATATACTTGTACATAGCTTTTCGTCTGCGTCTTCCTACGTAACAATATACAGCCTTTCATGTGCACTTCTGGCGAGCTGCCACATGTACTGATGCATAAACATGAACAGAAGTAAGAGGCAAAGTTGCTGTGCAACCACATGACGCTTTTAAGAAAATGTATCTCTAAACCTTTCTGTTTTCATAGGCGATCAAAATTTGTTTTGAGGAAGTTGGTTAATCACATTGCAGCAACAACACAAGAAGCAAGGACAGAAAACACAACGAGTAGGCAGATTGAGAATACGAGGTAGACCGGTGAGAAAAGTTTTAATGAGATGGAAGAGGCGAGCCCTGCAGTGTACAGGAGTTAGTGCTTTCAATGAGATGCGTTAATGAAAATGTGTAAGGACTTTGCTGAAAAAAAACTAGCAAAAACAATAATAATAATAATAATATAATATTTGGGGTTTTACGTGCCAAAACCACTTTCTGATTATGAGGCACGCCGTAGTGGAGGACTCCGGAAATTTTGACCACCTGGGGTTCTTTAACGTGCACCTAAATCTAAGCACACGGGTGTTTTCGCATTTCGCCCCCATCGAAATGCGGCCGCCGTGGCCGGGATATAGCAAAAAACAAATGCTAATGTAAAATAAAAGGACAGAAATAAGAGTAAGCGCAAACATGCATGGAAGCAGGCATACAAACGCGAAAACTAAGAAAAACTCAAATGTAAAGAAATGTGGGAAATAAAAAAAAAATTGACAAACGCAAGAAAACACACACATTTACAAACAGACCTGGGTAGAGGTATTATAGGAGCGGGTTCACAAGCTGATGTGCCTACCTTTCGTTTTTTTTTTTTTAACCGTTCTCTTAACACTGTTTACATGAATGTGATGCGTTATAAATGCGATGCGACACTGTCGCATTCATGTAAACGCGGCTACTGTCTTGGGAATTTTTAATTGCAACATATCACGAAAATCGAAAAGCAGCGCGAAGCTATGTTGTGGGAAACCACATCGAGCGCTGGCAACACAACTTATGCGTGACTGTGCCACAGCGCGCATTCTACAGCTTGCGCGTGCGGTGAGCACTGTTGGAAAGCATCAATCGACGGTGCTACACAACGCTCGAGCACCGCCTAGACGCTCGGCCATCTCACTGCTGAAAACGATCGTTCACGCTAAGTTGACAGCGACAAATCTTTGCGTTGGAGGTTTCTTTTCCAAATATTTTCTGTTGAGACGCTCGTAGGTTTGTTTCATGAGCGCACGCTTTTCTAATTTCTCCTGAGAATGGTTTTGCTCCATCACTTCACCCCGTCCTACGAGAAACGCCAGTGACACAGTACCCGAACACACCCGCCGCTGACAGTAGGCACCAGACTTCGGCAAACTTTTCTCCTCGTAACTTCACTCGGGAGCGAAATAAAACAGACATGGAACAAACAGGTAGGATGTGTGTTTGCAGCGGTCGCCGTGGGATCCTGTTTTCAGGCAAAGCGTAGTGCAGCGTCAGCGATGCTCGCTGCAATGTTTCTTCGCCGGATCACTGCTTAGAATAAACGCACGCGGCACAAATGCCGCATCGTAAGCTCGCAATAATATTTCCGGCATGATAGAGAATCACAAACAGTTTGGGAATTCACTGAGACGAGGCGTTGACGCGCACAGCTGACGCGACTTGTCGAAGTACGACCTACTGCGCCGGAGCCCGGGCGGCCATCTTCTCCGACGGCGGGGTCACCGGCCGTCCGGCGCATGACGTCGGTCCAGAGTGCGCGCCCATTGGTGGATGTTCGTGTGCATCCGCCTCGGAGGATAGGGGGACGACATGCATTGGCAAAAAGTTTAAGAATATTCTTATTACACTCACAAACACTTAAGTCTTATTTTTCATGCGTTATATACCAACTAGTGATCTTCCTAAGGACAATCTAGAATAATATCTCAACTGCTAGAAAAAATTGGGCAACGAACTACGCAGTCACTTGTGAAGAGTCGAATTGGAGAGTGATTATTGTTACAAGAAGGCTCAAGAGATGGCGCCACCATTCTGCACGTGCTGGTCACGCGCCCCTTTTGAAACCTCCGCACCCACCGTCGCGGCAGCCCTCCTCCTCCTTGAACTCTGAGCAGAAGACATATCAAGGGTACGTTCGATTCGCCTGCACCACTTGAACCAGTTCGCAAGGTGCTGCACCATGCCATTCGTTTCAGCGGTGCAGCAAAGGTGCCAGGCTGGTCCATGATTTTGCTGCACCCGCCCCACTGTCGGTGCCAACTTGGTGCAGGCATACAGGTGCGAAGCAGTGACGCAGCACACGGGCGCGAGCACCGTTAAAACCCCGCTTACGCACGTCTGATGTGTCTACGAAACTGTGGTGTGTATTTACGCCCCAGAAACGGATCATAACTGCAGTGCAGGACCGTGGCAGGCATAGAGTTTCTCACTCTAACACCTAGAGGGTAATCTGGCGCCACCGTCTATGGGAGTTTCTTAAGGGGGCACCGTGCCGTCATGGGAATGACGGTATATGTGTCTGCGAGGCTCGTGTTGGCTGGTGTTGTAAGAGGCTTCGTCTAAAACGTGGATATGGCTACGCAAATAACGCGTTCTCAAAGTAAAATCTTTATAAAATGTTTCCATTCACGCATATTACATCTTTACTCACCCACGATGCATGACCGAGCGAAGAAAAGCAAGAACAGACGACCAACTGTTTCAAAGCGAGCGCGAACCTTGTCGTCTGTCCTCCAACTTTAGCGACCCGCTGATACTTTTTACGTAACATATAGTCGTACACGCATTAACAAGTTCTCATAGTTAAACAAAACATGTTTTCGCGTAATAATAAAGCTAAAACAGCTTTTCACGTGCTATTTTAGTAGAAAGTGAATCATTATGACAGACAGAACGGTACTTGTCAAGCGCGTCTTCAAGGTGTCCTGTCTCTCCGAGAACGATGCCAATCCGAAGTCACAATATACCGGCATTCCCATGCATACCACAGCGCAGCAGCACCAGATTTCCCTCTAGGTAATGTAGTGAGAAACTCTGTGGTGGCAGGCATAGTTTCTCACTACATTACCTAGAGGGATATCTGGCGCTGCTGCGCTGTGGTATGCATGGGAAAGCCGGTATATTGTGACTTCGGATTGGCATCGTTCTCGGAGAGACAGGACACCTTGAAGACGCGCTTGGCAAGCACTGTTCTGTCTGTCAAAATGATTTATTTTCTACTAAAACGGTACGTAAAAAGCTGCTTTGGTTTTATTATTACAAAAAACATGTTTTGTTTAACTATAAGAACTTGTTATTGCGTGTACGATTCTATGTTACGTAAAACGTATCAGCGGGCCGCTAAAGTTGGAGGACAGACGACAAGGTTCGCGCTCGCTTTGAAACAGTTTGTCGTCTGTTCTTGCTTTTCTGCACTTAGTCATGCATTGTAGGTGACTAAAGGTGTAATATGCATGAATGGAAACATTTGATGAAGATTTTACTTTGAGAACGCGTTATTTGTGTAGCCATATCCACGTTTTAGACGAAGCCTCTTACAACACCAGCCAACACAAGCCTCGCAGACACATATACCATCATTCCCATGACGGCACGGTGGCCCCTTAAGAAACTCCCATAGACGGTGGCGCCAGATTTCCCTCTAGGTGTTATAGTGAGAAACTCTATGGTGGCAGGACCAAGGAGGTTAAAGAAAAACTGCTGGAGTGGAAACTATGTCCCGGAGGTGAAGCCGCATAGGCACGATAGAAATACAAATAAAAATTATGAAGTGCTCTTCGCACACTTCCCATGAGTTAATCAACCTCCTCGATTTATCATCGCCTGTTTTAACCGACATACTTATCTACGTGTACCTCTGTATTACTGGTTTTAGAGTGAAATCTGAATACTTTGGCATATTGTATTGGGGAGAACGTCATCAATATTCAGAAGAAATTACTATTTTCGTTGGGAACAATCAGCTTTTATTTTCTAGTTAGCCTAGCATAACAATAACAGAGCCAAATCACTTCATCTGCAAGCAAACATCACCCAATAAGGCTCTATTTCAGGTGAAGGAGGGGCAAGCATCGGCTTCACCTTTCCCGTTACGAAGCTACAGGAGCTTCCACTCCAGCAGTTTTCCTTTAACCTCCTTGGGCAGGACCTCTCAAACTTACGCCCTTACGCGCTCTGTTACAGTGTACTAGAATATCTAGTACACTCTAACTCCGTGTAGTACCGGTAGTACATTAGGACATAGCATAACGCCTAAACCGCGTCTGCACCTTTGCATTCGTTTCGAGTGTTTCGCTGGGCCTGCACCTCCGGAATCGAGCTGCACAATTTCTGAACTTCTCGTGAACCGCTGTGAACTGGTTCACAGTGGTGCAGGCGAATCGAACTGAAGTTCCGTTAGTTCCGTCTGGCTCTCCCGCTCCTCTCCTGCTGGTCGGCCGCCGCCCTGTCTCAAAACACTCTACTCTCTGTACCTCCATGTAACCACACCCATTCCTGTGTACCCCACGCTTAATAAACCCAGTTAACCTCCGTTAACAAAAGTCCAGTGTTCTGTCGTCCACTATACGAGACCTAACGATAACATGGTGTCAGAAGTGAACTAGTTCTAACGTCAGCCCATCAGCAATGGAGAAGATTCCTGCAGCTGCGAAATTCGATCGACTCCAGAGGAAACGCTGCGAAACAATGGCGAACCTTCAAGCAGAGCTTCACGCTGTACCTCAAAGCAACTAACACAGCGAGAGCACCATCTGACCGGCAAGTAGCGTTTCTTTTGACCGTCGGTGGGTTCTTCACTGCTTGATATCTACAACACTTTGGACTTAGGGGGACCGACTGAGGAAAGACCAAACTCAGAATTTAACTGCACATATGTCATCAGCCTCCTCGACGCGCATTTCTTACCGAAGCACAACGAGCTGTACTCGCGATACGACTTCCGAACTCGCATGCAACAGGAGGAAGAGCAGTTCGACAGCTTCGTAACAGATTTGAAGCTCAAAGCACGCGATTGTGGATTCGGAAATGAAAGAGAAAAAATGATCCGCAATCAGATCGTCTGTGGTATCTATGATGAAAAAGCCCGTGCAGACATTCTCAAGTTAGAAGATCCGACCCTAGAGAAGGTCCAAAAGGTGTGTCCAGCACACGAAGCAACGAAAATTCAAATGAAGGCATTTAAAGAGGGTACTCCATCAAGCAGCGAGGTAGTGCACGCAGTGAAGTTCGTCCATCGCACCAATGCCAACTCAAAAAGCACGAAAGGAAAACCACAACAACCTAATGTACCAAAATGCAGGTATTGCGGTGGTAGCCATGAGTGCAAAAGAGAAACATGCGCAGCTTGGAAACAAACATGCAGCAAGTGCAAAAAACGAAATCACTTCGCAGCAGTTTGTAAAAGCAGCAAGGTAATTTAATCGCTGGCCCGGCAGTAGATAGCGAGGATGAAAACATACTGGCAGTTCAAAGCCACAAACTAAGCTCAGTTCACACGTTTCTGATAGTGAACGGAACACAAGTAATGTTTCAAGTGGACAGCGGTGCAGCTGTTGACGTCATCCCGGCTAGACACGTCAAGCAACA
Organism: Dermacentor variabilis; assembly: GCF_050947875.1. NCBI lineage: Eukaryota > Metazoa > Arthropoda > Arachnida > Ixodida > Ixodidae > Dermacentor > Dermacentor variabilis. The sequence goes on from NC_134570.1 coordinate 10,042,783, forward strand.
GCAAATACAACCGTGCACAACAACACTGCGAACGTGGAATGGAAGCAAAGTTCACTGTTCAGGCAAGGCACAACTAGATGTTACAACCGCAAACGGACAGAGACATTCTGTGGAATTCATAGTGGTTACAGATGACTTCACTCCTCTCATCGGAAAATTGACAGCTGAGAAAATGGGTCTGATAACCATAGACTATAACCTTGTGGCTGCAATCGACGAAATTCCAGAAGAAAATTTTACTCATCACATAGTGGAAAAATACCCAGATGTTTTTGGTGACACTCTAGGAACACTACCGGGAAAAGTACACTTGGTGACTAAGCCAGATACGCTTCTGAAAGCGATAAGTTGCAGAATGCCTGTCAGCACCAAACCGCAATTAGAACAAACATTGGCAAGCCTGGAATAAAGAGGTATCGTTAAAAGTGTAGCAGAGCCAACGATGATGATGTGCTACCCGATCTTGCCAAACCAAAAATCTTCTCAAAACTAGACTTGCGAGAAGGCTACTGGCAATGTTCTCTCTATAATGAGTCAAGCTTTATGACCACATTTCAAAGACCAAAAGGTTGTTATCGATGGCTCTGCCTGCCGTTTGGACTCGCGGCAAGCAGCGAAATTTTTTAGAAAAGACTTCAAGTGGCACTTGAAGGACTTAGCGGAGTTCTCTGCATTGCAGACGACATTCTTGTCTATGGAGTGAGCGAAAATGAAAAAGAAGCTGTCGAAGATCCTGACAAGAAATTAGAGAGTCTACTCCAGAAATGCCGACAAATTGGAATTCGTCTCAACAAAGAAAAAAAATCAGCTCAGAGCCTCATCAAATGTCTTCCTGGGACACGTGCTGACAAAAGAAGGACTAAAAGTTGATCCAAATAAAGTCAAGGCAATTGAACAAATGCTAAAGCCAGTCGACGTCCAAGGAATACAACGCTTCTGCGGAATGATCAACTATCTCTCCAGATTCTTGCCGAAAATTTCGCGTGTATTAGAGCCATTGAGATAACTCACTGTCAAGGATACACCATGGCACTGGGCAAAACCGCAAGAAGAAGCAATTCAAAAGGCAAAAGACGCTCCGAAAAGAGCTCCAATTCTGGGCTACTCCAACTCACGAAAGCAGTTAGAAATTCAGTGTGATGCAAATGATCTTGGACTCGGAGCAGCTCTTCTTCAAGACGGGCAGCCAATCTCGTTCGCCAGCAGAGCACTTACACCAACAGAAATCCGCTATGCACAAATTGAAAAGGAAATGTTGGCTATCGTCTTCACACTAAACAAGTTCCACCAGTACAAATTCGGAAGAGAAACAAAGATCATCAGCAATCACAAGCCACTATACAAGCGATCCTGAAGAAACGATTGGATCAAGTTCCAAGACGACTACAAGGCATGATTCTTCAGATGCAAAGATACAACATTGTCATCAAGCACAGACCCGGCAAAGAATTACTTTTGGCTGATACGATGTCATGTGCGTTCCTTCCCAATGAAAGCAATGAACAAGAACTTGAAAACATCAACGTCTTGCACTACCTTCCTGTGAGAAAAGAAACCCTGGAAAAGATTCGGTCTGCGACTGAGAGAGATGAATCACTGCAAAGGTTGAAAGCCATCATCTTGTCAGGTTGGCCACAAGATAAGCGTCAACTACCCCAAGACACGCGCATGTACGTCACATACAAAGATGAGCTTACAGTTGAAGACAACCTCATATTCAAGGGATTACGTCTAATCGTACCAATTTCTCTGAGAGGTGAGATCGAAGCAACGCTTCACTCATCACATCTTGGGATTGAGAGCTGTCTAAGATGCGCTCGTGAATGTGTCTTTTGGCCAGGAATGAAAGCAGAATTAAAAGACCTCATCGCAGGGTGCGAAGTGTGTCAAAAGCACACACACTCCCAGCAACGAGAAACTCTCTATCCTCACCCAGAACCAAGCTATCCATGGGAGCGAGTTGGATGCGACATTTCTAATTGAACGCAAATAACTTCTTGATCACAGTGGATTACTACAGCAACTTTTGGGAAGTGGACCAACTGAAATCAATGACCTCCAATCAAGTAATACTCAAACTAATGTCTCACTTTGCAAGACCAGGAATACCAAGAATCCTGATAAGCGACAACGGACCACAATTCACCAGAGAGGAATTAGACAACTTTTCGAAAAGCTGGAACTTCGAACATAAAACGTCAAGCCCAGGATACCCGCGTTCCAATGGAATGGCTGAATCAGCCGTAAAAACGGCAAAAATGCTGCTCAAGAAAGCAGAAGACAGCCACTCAGATCCACAAATGGCATTTATTGATTACAGTAACACTCCGCCGCAAGGACTCAATGCTAGTCCAGTGCAATTACTCATGAGTCGCCGCACTAGAACGACTTTGCCAACACCACCGGAGCTACTGCAACCTAAAGCAGTCGACGTGAGCGAGAAAAGAAAGTCGAAAAGGCAAAAAGCAATGTTGTACTACAACAGACAAGCCAAGGATTTGCCGAGCCTAAGCGAAGGTCAAAGTGTCACAGTTCGACCACTGAAAGGCAGGACATGGGTCAAAGGGACAATAACTAGAATAATTGACGAAAGGTCGTATGAAGTTCAAGCTGGTGAAAGCGTGCTGCGAAGAAACCGGTGCTGCGAAGAAACCGAGTATTTATCACACCAAGACCTTCCGCGACTGTCGATAAAAGCCAACATGAACAGCCCGACACTACAACGCAACCAGAAGAGGATACCAGCGCGACAAATCAGTTAAACCGCACCGCCATCAGACCTCAAAGAAACACAAGACTTCCAAAGAGGTTCGAGGATTTTGTCGTCGGTTGAAAGGTTATCACCAAAAAAGGAGGGATGTGACAAGAAGGCTCAAGAGATGGCGCCACTATCCTGGACGTGCTGGCCACGCGCTCCTTCTGAAACCTCCGCTGCCTCCGCTCTCACCGTCGCGCAGCCCTCCTCCTCCATGAACTCTGAGCAGACGGCATATCAAGTTCCGTCTGGCTCTCCCGCTCCTCTAGTGCTGGTCGGCCGCCGCCCCATCTCAAAACACTCCACTCTTTGTACCTCCATGTAACCACGCCCATTCCTGTGTACTCCATGCTTAATAAACCCAGTTAACCACCGTTAGCAAAAGTCCAGTTTTCTATCGTCCACTATATACAAGACATAACGAAACAATTATGATTGGGCAAACCGATTAGGTAAATGAGGAAACGGAGGAGCCCAAGGATTGAGCTTCTTGGCATGCCTGAACTTCCAGGACAAAGAGAACAATTGTAGCCATTAATTGCAAAGTATATGTAGTGTAGAAAAAGAATCAACGTAAAGGGATCCCATTGTAACCGTTAACAAAGCATATATATGTTGTGATAAAAAAATATCTGATTAAAGGAACATCAACTATATGAATGCAGCCCCGTGTAATGCGCAGGTGCTGCAACGAGTGTGCATTTGTTGTAGCTGTTATCCAATGGGTATAGTCTCCTGGAACATGAGGCTTGAATTTTATTTGTCCTAGTTCCTTGAGCAAATTTATTGGATGCATATTTCACGTCAATTTCAAAAAGCAGTATAGGCACATTCTCCTGTGTCGTTTCAGCATTTTGTGCTGCAACATAGATTAGTTTTCAAACTTTGTGGAATCACCGCTCCCAGAAAAAAAAGTACGTTAAGAACTTTTCCGAATAAAAAAAAGAAAAGTACTTTCAGACGTTCCATCCACTTTGGAGGAGTCTAGAAAACAATTTACCGTCTGCAAGATGTGTTCCTAAGCAAAAATAAAATGCACAGCGAGCCCGGTATTCCGTAGAGCACACAAGAGCAATCGCTAATGTTATTTAAATTTGTGCCTCATCATTGCCTCATGTTAAACAATCATAGCTTTAGGAATAAAAAGAATAGGAAAAAAAATCTTGTGATGCGACCCGCTCGCACCGCAGTGCGCGTCGCGTCCCGAGAGCCGGCGCCTGTGGATACGCGAGCCGCGGTGCAGGATTGCGCGGCGATCAAGATAGCCGCAGCGTGTGCCGGAAGTGGAGATAAGGGAGACGACTTCGTGCAAGGTAGTGAAAGCGGGATCGACACAGCTGCTTGTGTCAAAACTACCAGCGGCACAACAATATTATGGGGCTACGTACCGGTAAGATATGTTTGACATTGACTTGTTCATTCGCAAAGTTTCTTCGGAAAAAGCTGTCAGCGTTAATTGTTGCACATGTTAGAAACAACGGAGAATACTGCTAAAACCGGGCGAAACTGTTTGTCAGGCTGCACTTCTCGAAACTATATGTGACACATGCCCACTGTAGGCATAGGGGATTGGCTGAGCGCTTCACAAGTGTACTAAATTATCTTTTTCTCTCTCTCTTTTTTTTTTTTGTAAGTAGCGCTTTACCGCGCAGCTGCTGCAGCCGCCTTTAACAGGATGAGAGAGAGAGAGAAACGAAAGCGTCAGACCACCAATGCCATCCTGGGGCGTGCATAGTTGATGATGACAAGGACAAAGCAATTGTAGCCGTTTGCGATTCTGTCATTCGTGGACGTCGCGCGATCCCCACGGCATCGCGTTGCTATAAACTACACATGGGTACGGACATTTTCCGCTGTTGCGGCTTTATAAAACTTCATACCGCTGTTTGTTCGTATTTTCAGCTGATCAGGAAACGCAGAAACTTGTAAAAATTGCCGAGGATATGCGAGCCAGAGCTTACTGCAACTATAGCAAGGTTCGTGTTGGCGCGGCCCTCCTATGTGAAGATGGGACAATTTTTACAGGTGAGCGTTGTCCCTCTCTGTACACAGTGAACTTTCGTAGCAAGCTACGTTTAAACTTCACAAGCTGGCGTTTATAGTACCACTGACCTTCATACTCACAATTTTCCTGTTTGTGTTTCGTGACCTATATACATATATATTGTCGCGGTACAACGCGGACAGAAAACAGGGAGACGTTCATCCAGAACAACAGGACAACCTGTTCAAAAATAAACGGAACACAGGCACGTCTTCTTCGTCCTCGCCCAATATCAGCCACCCACTAGACGGAGTCCGTTAATGCCCCCATCGTCGTTGTCTTCTGCATAGAATACACGCGTCAATATATTTTGACCACGGCCTCGGTAACCACGATCGCTAACTTCTAACTTATAAATTCTAACTTCTAGCAAACGGTTCAGTAGAAATCGTTGTACCCTTTGAAGTAAGGTAGTGGCTTATGCCACCAAGCTCGTCTTTCTTTCTCCTGCGATTATTGCCTGCCTTTGAATACCCGTGGTTCGCAGCAAGAAATAGTCGAACCTGAATATATATATATATATATATATATATATAGCCCAAAAGAGCAGTGCCTTTTGACTCTTCTAAAAAAAAATGTGCACCATTTCGGGCTTATCTCGTCCCATTCCTTTCGAGAACGCTATTTCACATTGGGGGGGAGGGGCGAGACCCGGAGTGGTACGTGCGTACTGGACCACGTGTACTGGAAATCGTCGAATTCGCCATCTGAGCAGTTTTGATTGGTCACAGGAACTGGCGTATCCAGAGGGAGCACACCGCGGGCACATTGACTATGTGTAATACATCCTTGGGACGGTATCCGAAATACGTCCGGTGAATCTCTTATTTCGGAAACAAATCGGACATTCACCGGACGTCCAATTTCGGATATCCTATACAGTACGTCTCAAGGATGTATTACACATCAACGTGCTGCGGTGTGCTCCCTCCTCGGTGCACGAACATTGGGACATACTGTGTGTGCGAATTTTCAAAACTTTCGAATAACGAATCGAATATTGTCCCATTCGGTTCTCGAGTCGAATAGTCGCTCTTCGATTAGCTAGGTCGTCGAATCGAACAGTCACGATTCGAATATTTTAAATACTTTCGGATACTTTATATGTCGTCAGTTGTAGGCGATCAACCATGAATGGCCACAATTAGTACATGACCGGGGTTGTTGGAGAAGTATGGGAGAGGCCTTTGCCCTGCAGTGGGCGTAACCAGGCTGATGATGATGATGATGAACCATGAATTGAAGTGAAAATGCGATATTTTTTTCATCCCACGCTTAGCGGACATACCGAGCACGCTGTGTCGCTCAGACAGCCAGACTTTTCTGGCTAGACACGATATCAGTCGCAACAAAATGTTTATACACGGCACCATAGAGTTTCTCACTGTAACACCTAGAGGGAAATCTGGCGCCACTGTCCATGGGAGTTTCTTAAGGGGGCACCGTGCCGTCATGGGAATGACGGTGTCTGCGAGGCTCGTGTTGGCTGGTGTTGTAAGAGGCTTCGTCTAAAACGTGGCTATGGCTACGCAAATAACGCGCTCTCAAAGTAAAATCTTCATAAAATGCTTCCATTCACACATATTACATCTTTACTCACCCACAATGCATGACCAAGCGAAAAAAAGCAAGAACAGACGGCCAACTGTTTCAAAGCGAGCGCGAACCTTGCCGTCTGTCCTCCAACTTTAGCGGCACGCTGATACTTTTTACGTAACATGTAGTCGTACATACAATAACAAGTTCTCATAGTTAAAGAAAACATGTTCTCGCGTAATAATAAAGCTAAAACAGCTTTTCATGTGCTGTTTTAGTAGAAAGTGAATCATTGTGACAGACGGAACGGTATTTGCCAAGCGCGTCTTCAAGGTGTCCTGTCTCTACGAGAACGATGCCAATCCGAATCCACAATATACCGGCATTCCCATAGAGTTTCTCACTATTACCTAGAGGGAAATCTGGCGCTGCTGCGCTGTGGTATGCATGGGAATGCCGGTATATTGTGACTTCGGCTTGACATCATTCTCGGAGAGACAGGACACCTTGAAGACGCGCCTGGCAAGTACCGTTCAGTCTGTCACAATGATTCATTTCCCACTAAAACAGCGCGTAAAAAGCTGTTTTAGCTTTATTATTACGCGAAAACATGTTTTGTTTAACTATGAAAACTTGTTATTGCGTGTACGACTATACGTTACGTAAAAAATATCAGCGGGCCGCTAAAGTTGGAGGACAGACGACAAGGTTCGCGCTCGCTCTGAAACAGTTGGTCGTCTGTTCTTGCTTTTCTTCGCTTGGTGATGCAGTGCGGGTGAGTAAAGATGTAATATGCGTGAATGGAAACATTTCATTAAGATTTTACTTTGAGAACGCGTTATTTATGTAGCCATATCCACGTTTTAGACGAAGCCTCTTACAACACCAGCCAACACGAGCCTCGCAGACACATATACCGTCATTCCCATGACGGCACGGTGCCCCCTTAAGAAACTCCCATAGACGGTGGCGCCAGATTTCCCTCTAGGTATTATAGTGAGAAACTCTATGGGCATTCCCATGCATACCACAGCGCAGCAGCGCCAGATTTCCCTCTAGGTAATGTAGTGAGAAACTCTATGCCTTCCACAGTGCTTACGAAATAAGCGTAGCGGTGGCGTCGTAAACTAAAGTATGGGACCACAGGTGGCGCTATACAACAGAAAACGGAAGCGGGGTTTTGCACAGTTTACGAGGTGTTCTGTGGGTTTACTGGGTTTCTGGCTGCTGCGCCTCGATCGTGCTCCCGCCAGTTTAGTTGCTGTGTGACAAACGTAGCGCCTACATACTTATGTAGGCGCTACGTTTGCCACACAGCAACCAAACTGGCGGGAGCACGATCGAGGCGCAGCAGAATACATGTAGCGCTGAGTCATATCGAGTTAAGGCACACTCTGAATTGACTTTTAAGGGCATCCCGAGCGGTTTTTCGTTCATTACGCCGCCGTTACCCCGAGTTGTGCCGCCGCGCGCCAGCTGTTGCATTTCGTGTAGGGATACTGACAGAATGCGGTTTCCAGGTGGCACGATGGCCTCGACTGGAATAAGCGCACACGATACCAAAGATTGAGTAAGCCTGAAAATATTTTATTTGCATTTTACAAGTACAACAAACAGCACACGTCTACGCATCCACACAAACGCGGTTACATAGTTAAGAACAGTCAAGAAATGGCTCATTAATAAGGGTAGCACAAACGCACAAGAGAGAAGACCTAAGCTACAAAACGTACGGTCGGCTGCTAAGTATAATAATTTCCCTGTCACCGCGTGCCACTTTTATACAGCATCTTTACAACACTACCAGGCCGGGTAGTTTGGCGGAAAGAACGCAACAGCTTACGGCCGTCAGCTGCCTCTTCCTTACGGGTGTCATAATTATCCTAATCTCCGCATCAACGTCGTGCAAGTCCGCATACAGGTATCTGAACCATATGTGCCAGCTTAATACATGTGTAGTGAAATTATGATAACCACTGCGTCTTATCAAACGTATTGGTTTTGCAAATGCGCATTACAGCTGACGGAACGACATACTGTAAGTGAAGCACAAGAGAACAAGGACAAAAGGAGGATGCAACACTTGATGAAGAAGTGAAGAATTAGTAGGCGTACAGCAAACAAGCGATGACGGAGAACACACAATGATGCATCGGGTGTTCTGTGACATCGGTTTGCGTACCCACGGTGTTATGGAGATCAATGGCATAAAAGCGTACCTTCAAGCGTACCCCCCAACCTCCGCCGCATTCATTATGATAATCAACGCCTAAACAAAATGAGGCACTATTTTTTGCCAAGAGTAGACGTTTTTACAGCAAGTCTATGTAATGACTCGCAGACGAAACCAGCATGCTTTCGAAAATGTTTTACCGCCGTAGTATTCGAACGCCAACGGCCAGGAAACACATCGATACCAATAGGCTGTCGGCTGTCGGTGGTTAATCAAGTACAAAAACCTTGACGCTATGACTAAAAAGCAGCTTCAACAATCAAATTTTTAAAAAATCAACTTCCTATTTGCCTGAGGTAAAAAAAACATCCTTATACACCTCGATTGTTTATGTCAATGGTTTGCGTAAAGTAAAAAATTCGGCATGTTCAGCGCCCCTAGCAGAAAAAGCACAAATTAAAGTATGCGACCAAATTACAGTAGCTCCACTTGCGCGCTTACGCTGAAACACGCCTCGATTGATTTTTCGCCCTCTGTGGCCATTTGCTGAACTTGAGAGTGTGCGAGGCCTGGTAAAGCGACCATACCATAGAGTTTCTCACTATAACACCTAGAGGGTAATCTGGCGCCACCGTCTATGGGAGTTTCTTAAGGGGGCACCGTGCCGTCATGGGAACGACGGTATATGTGTCTGCGAGGCTCGTGTTGGCTGGTGTTGTAAGAGGCTTCGTCTAAAACGTGGATATGGCTACGCAAATAACGCGTTCTCAAAGTAAAATCTTCATAAAATGTTTCCATTCACGCATATTACATCTTTACTCACCCACAGCGCATGACGAAGCGAAGAAAAGCAAGAATAGACGACCAACTGTTTCAAAGCGAGCGCGAACCTTGTCGTCTGTCCTCCAACTTTAGCGGCCCGCTGATACTTTTTACGTAACATGTAGTCGCACACACAATAACAACTTCTCATAGTTAAACAAAACATGTTTTCGCGTAATAATAAAGCTAAAACAGCTTTTCACGTGCTGTTCTAGTAGAAAATGAATCATGGTGACAGACGGAACGGTACTTGCCAAGCGCGTCTTCAAGGTGTTCTGTCTCTACGAGAACGATGCCAATCCGAATCCACAATATACCGGCATTCCCATGCTTACCACAGCGCAGCAGCGCCAGATTTCCCTCTAGGTAATGTAGTGAGAAACTCTATGGACCATACTGTGCAAAACCCCGTTTCCCATAGAGTTTCCTACGTAATTTTGTAGGAAACTCTATGCCGTTTCCGGATGGACGGATGGATGGATGTTATGAGCGTCCGCTTTGGAACGGGGCGGTGGCTTGCGCCACCAAGCTCTTGCTACTATGCTGCCTAATATCCTACCTAGGTTAACCAATGAGAAACAAAAAAAAGACACTATGAACTACCACGTCCAAATTTTCTGATACCCTATTGCGAACTGTGCTTTTGTACGTCTCCGTCTTTTGTCGTTTCCCTACTTTTCTTCCACCAATCCTCCAATCGCCTCTTACTGATGTCTATTGCCGACCTGTTTGCTTTACCATTGCTCCCGCTGAACCCAAGGGCTTCAAGGAGGCCAGTGGTGCCTAAATCGACCGCTGGATAGACGTCTTCACATTCTAATAAAATATGCTCCGTCGTTTCCCTAGCTTTACCGCAGCAAGCACATGCTTCTTCTTCCTTCTTATATCTCGCTTTATAGGTGCGTGTTCTAAGGCATCCCGATCTCACTTCGAAAAGTAATGAGCTTCCCTTTGAGTTATCATAAATGGTTTCTCTCCTAATTTCGTTTTTTCCCCTTAAGTAGTTACTCATGGCAGGTTTCTTTTCCATTGCCGCCACCCATGAGATTAATTCAGCCTCTCTGACTTTCCGCTTGACCTTCTTTGTTGCTGATTGTGCTGAGTCCTGATTGTACCCCTGATTTAAAGCAAACAACCGCATTTCCAAAAGTAAGTCCTGGAACCATTACCCCTTTCCACCGTTACCCTTTTCATTACCATTACCATTACCCCTTTCCATTACCCCTTTCCGTTTCCTGTTGTACAGCGCCACCTGTGGTCACATAATTTAGTTCAGGACGCCACCGCTACGCTTATTTCCGTATCACTGTGGAAGGTACAGTTTCCCTTCTCTAAGTTTGTATAGGTGTTCTGTGCTTGTAGTGTCTGCTCCCGGCGCAGGAGTTATCTCTATTCCAGATAAGAAGACTGGACTCAAAGGAACGTTTATTCCACACCGTGTCGAGCGCCGCGCTTCCCGTGGCCCTCTCCCACTCAGCCCAGTTGTTGCACCAGGATTCTTCTGTAATGCGCATAGGGGGCGCTGCTTGTGGGTTGGGTTTGTGGTTAGGGGTGTATGCGGTTACAGAAACGCACCTTAGAGTCTCAGAAGAGCCGCCAGTTATTGAGAATTATGTATGGGAAGGGTGCAACAGAACTAAGTTGGAAAGAAAGGGAGGGGGAGTCGGAATGCTCATCCATCAGGGAGCCAAATGGAAAAGAGTAAATTCACAATGTCAAGAGCATCTTTGGTTATCAGGTACAATGAGTGGGAAAGAAACTTGGCTTGGAGTTACGTATTTGTGGACCGGAATAAATTGCACAGAGAAGAATAAAGAGTTAGTGGAATGCATAAGCGCTGATATTAGGGGTTTCGGGAATGGTGCTGAGATAGTCCTATTAGGTGACATGAATGCCCACATACAGGATTTAGATGGCTATACCGACAATAACGGGAAGTCAATGCTAGACCTTTGCGAGCAACATAACCTCGTGATCGTGAATACAGGGCCTAAGTGTGAAGGACAGATCACGTGGGAAGTGGGAAACCGGCAATCGACCATTGATTACTGTCTGATGACAGGAGGAATTCATGATAAGTTGAGAGAAATGGTCATCGATGAGGAAGGGTTTACCAGCATAGGGAGTGACCATAAACGCATCATTTTGAAAATGGGATATGTAGTTGGGAAAGAGAGCAACGAAAGCAAAATGGCCAGTCCAAATTTGAACGCTGAACAAATGGCAAATATAGTCACTAGAGTGGAGGAAGAAATTGGCAAGTCGCCAAGTAAGGGGTGGGAATATGGTGAGCTTCTAAGTGTAGTAACGACAGAAATACGGAAAGAGAAACAACATGTTCATTGGAAAGGAAAAAAGAAACCGAAAAGCTGGTGGAACAAGGAGATACGAGAAGCGATCGCCGAACGACAGAAAGCATCTCGAGAGCACAGGCAGGCAAAGAAGGCGCAGTTGCCACAGGATGAAGTAACCAGTAAATGGGAAATATACCGGGAGAAAAAGTCTATGGTTCAAATACTGGTGCAAGCAAAATTAAAAGGTGAAAGTGAAAGTTGGTTGTCAGAAATACGTGAGAAAAAGAAGGCCGCACCTAGAATATTTTGGAATCACATAAAATTATTAGGCAGGAAGTCAACAACAATACAACAACATATCCTAGACGAAGATGAAAACAGACTGGAAGGAGAAGCAGCAATAAATTACATCCAAAAAGTAACAGCCGAATCTTTCCAAGGCAAGGACGAGGTTGTATTTGAAGAAAAAAAGAGCATGAAAGAGACCCAAGGGGGAAAGGAGCTAGTGCTTACAAATTTAAACTGGAAGAAAGCGGAAGAGAAAATTCCTAAGCGCACAGCCACAGGGCTAGACGAGGTTCCCGTTGGGCTGATAAATGAACTGGGACCAAAAAGTAAGGAAGCTCTCGTGAAAGCAGTTGAAAAAACGTTAAAAGATAGACGAATACCAGACAGTTGGCGACAAAGTAGAATGAATTTAATTTATAAAGGTAAGGGGGAGAAAGACAGAATTAATTCGTATAGACCGTTGACCATTACATCGGTAATATACAGGCTAGCAATGCAGGCAATCAAATTAAAGCTTCAAGCATGGGCAGAAAATAATGGCATTTTGGGAGAGCTTCAGAATGGCTTTAGAATAGGTAGGCGTTTGGATGATAACTTGTTTGTTCTTACTCAGTGTATTGAAATATCAAAAGCAGAAAGCAGACCGTTGTATGTGGCCTTTTTGGACATTACAGGAGCATACGACAACGTAGACCGCAGCATTTTGTGGGATATTCTGGAAGGGGAAGGCTTAGGTAACGATTGTATACAGCTTTTGAGAGAGATTTACCTAGAAAATACTGTTTGCGTTGAATGGGAAGGGATGAGGAGCGCGGAGAAAGTTCATATCAACAAGGGACTGAGGCAGGGGTGCCCTTTATCCCCGCTGCTGTTTATGTACATGGTGAGGATGGAGAGGGCGCTAGAAGGAAGTAATATCGGGTTTAATCTCTCATACAAACAGGCAGGTACAGTAATAGAGCAGCAACTCCCAGGTTTATTTTATGCGGACGACATTGTGTTGCTCGCAAACAAGCAAAGTGATTTGCAACGTCTGGCTAATATCTGTGGACAGGAAGGCAACAATTTAGGTTTGAAATTTAGTGTTAGAAAATCAGGTGTTATTGTATTCAATGAAAACAGTGAACGGACAGTGGAGATACAGGGTCAAGAAATACCTCGGGTAACAGAATATAAATACCTTGGTATATGGATAAACGAAGGCAACGGATATATGAAAACACAGGAAAAAACCATAACAGTCAAGGGGAAGAGAAATGCAGCCATAATGAAGCACAGAGCGCTATGGGGATACAATAGGTACGAGGTCCTCCGAGGTATGTGGAAAGGGGTAATGGTTCCAGGACTTACTTTTGGAAATGCGGTTGTTTGCTTTAAATCAGGGGTACAATCAGGACTCGACGGGAACCAAAGGTCAGTGGGTCGCCTCGCATTGGGAGCTCACGGGAAGACTACAAATGAAGCTGTGCAAGGGGATATGGGCTGGACTAGTTTTGAAGTGAGGGAAGCTCGCAGTAAAATTGAGTATGAAGAACGGCTGAGGAATATGGAGGAAAGTAAATGTGGGCTGGGAGAGTGTTCAGGTATCTGTACAGGCAAAACATTGATTCACAGTGGAGGAAAAGAACTAGGAAGCTTACCAGCAAGTATGCGGCCTGTGGGGTGGGCAACACAGCAACAAAGAAGGTCAAGCGGAAAGTCAGAGAGGCTGAATTAATCTCATGGGTGGCGGCAATGGAAAAGAAACCTGCCATGAGTAACTACTTAAGGGGAAAAAACGAAATTAGGAAAGAAACCATTTATGATAACTCAAAGGGAAGCTCATTACTTTTTGAAGCGAGATCGGGATGCCTTAGAACACGCACCTAAAAGCGAGATATAAGAAGGAAGAAGATGCATGTGCTTGCTGCAGTAAAGCTAGGGAAACAACGGAGCATATTTTATTAGAATGTGAAGACGTCTATCCAGCGGTCGATTTAGGCACCACTGGCCTCCTTGAAGCCCTTGGGTTCAGCGGGAGCAGTGGTAAAGCAAACAGGTCTGCAATAGACATCAGTAAGAGGCGATTGGAGGATTGGTGGAAGAAAAGTAGGGAAACGACAAAAGACTGAGACGTACAAAAGCACAGTTCGCAATAGGGTATCAGAAAATTTGGACGTGGTAGTTCATAGTGTTTTTTTTTTTTTTCATTGGTTAACCTAGGTAGGATATTAGGCAGCATAGTAGCAAGAGCTTGGTGGCGCAAGCCACCGCCCCGTTCCAAAGGGGACGCTCATAACATCCATCCACATCCATCCATCCATCCTTTTCTTGACGATGCAACATCCCCCCAGACTTTTATTCAGACTGCACTTGGCCGACGATGAAATCTGAAAAAACCTTCGGCTGGGTATTGCGGGCTTGACGGTCCGGGTTTCGCCGTGCATTCGGTTGGGATGCTTTGTTGTTTCCAAGTGAAGAGGATCTAAACCCTGTGTTGTCACTCTGGGTTACACCTGTTGGAGTGATGCAGTCGTCCCAGTCTTCGAGTGCTGGACTATGCTGCTGACCTACTTTGATACGTTTGAAGAACGACGCATTTCTGAAAACGCTCCTGCCGTCTCGCTCGGCAGTTACAGCTGTCCCTTGAATTCTCGTCACCCTGTAGGGAACAGGCTCGTAGGCCGTCTCATGGGAGAGAGGCGAGTGTCGCTTAAGGAGTACCGCGTCTCCCATTTGAATTGTGTGTGGCACAGCGTGTTTTCTGTCATCAGCGTAGTCCTTCATTTGTTGCTTCTTCTTTAGATCTGTTTCTGCCAGCTCCACATGCATGCGCTTCTCTGGAACTTCAGGAAGCTTCGTTTTGATCTTTCATCCAAACAGCAGTTCAGCAGGCGTGAAACCTGTTGTTGAGTGAGGTGTCGCCCTGTAGGTTAGAAGGAATTCGTTTAGCTCCGCTTGCCAGTCTCTCTGCTCAGCACCAGCACTCTTCACCAGCTTTTTAACGTTTCTCATGAATCTTTCGACCTCTCCATTGGCTTGAGGCCACAGAGGAGTGACGCGATGATGGTGAATTCCGCAAGATTTCATGAACTCTGCAAACTCCTTCCCGAAGAAGGGAGGTCCATTGTCTGTCTTTAGTGTCTGTGGCATTTCGTGTACTGTGAACATTTCGCTTAGTTTCTCCGTCACAGATTTTGAACTTAGCGAGGAGAGTGCTGCTGTCAGAGGAAAACGCGAGTACTCGTCGACAACCACTAGAACTTACTTGTTGCCAGGTAGGGGGCCAGCAAAGTCTGCTGCCACAGACTGCCATAGTCCATTTGGAAGTGGTGTCATGATTAGCGGTGATGTCTTGTTTTCAACCACGGTTCTCTGGCATGCTTCACAGTCTTTTATAGCCACCTCTACTTTCTTGTCAATCCCCAGAAACCACACTTTTTCTCTAATCAATTGTTTGGTCTTCACCACTCCTTGGTGACCTCTGTGTGCTAGACGAATGACTTGAGCCTGTGCTTGTTCAGGAATTATCAGTCTCGTCCCTCTTAGCACAATGTCGTTTTCGGCAACTGTGAGCTCGTCCTTGATTTGAGCAAATGATTTCAGCCTGTCGCTTTTCCCCATGTCGTCACAAGTCTTTGGGTTGTTCGTTCGCAGAGCCTTGATCAAAAGCTGCATCTGAGCATCTTCTGCGTATGTTTTCTCAATTTCTTGCAGTCAGTGCCTGTGGAACAGCTGATTCCACGATGGAGACATACTCTTCTATCGCACTTGCTTCTTCACTGGGGACGACACTGTTGGTAGGTGGTGCATGCCTTGACAGGTAGTCTGCAGGGTTGTTCTTCCCTGCAATGTGTTCAATCTTGAAGGTGTAATGCTGTAACCTCAGGCTCAGTCGTTCAAGCCTTGCTGAGAGCTTTGTGCTGGGCTTTCGAATGATAGACACCAAAGGCAGGTGGTCTGTCTTCACCGTGAACTTTCCCCTGCGAGGTAGATGTGAAAGTGTTCAATAGCTGCCACTATGGCCAACATTTCACGGTCGATGTGGGGATATCTTCTCTCCGTTGGTGTCAATGCTCTGCTGAAGTACGCCAGAATGCTGCGGCTTTTGTCGCTTGGATCTTCTTGAGCCAGCACTCCCGCTATACCTTCTGGTCCAGCATCAGTGATGACGTGGGTCTCTTTTGTGTCGTCAAAGTATGCTAGGGTGTGCATTCGAGATATTTCTTTCTTCACGTCATCTAGGGCCTTCTGGTGCTCTTCGTTCCAGCAGAATTCTGTGCTGGCATGTGTGAGCTTCCTCAATGGATCCACCATTTGGGCTAAGCGAGGAATGAATCTAGAGCAATAGTTTACCATGCCAAGGAGGCTTCTAACCTCGGTTGGGGTCTTTGGTGCTGTCATTCTGGCTACTGCTTTAACCTTTTCTGGGTCCACACTGACTCCTGCAGATGAGAACACGTGTTCAAAGAATTTCAGCTTGTTGGTGCCTAGGACGCACTTGTTTTCATTCAGAGTCAGCCCGGCATCTTCCAGGTGCTTCAACACCAGACGCAGTCTTCGGTTGTGCTCTGTTATGGTGCGTCCAGAGATGAGGATGTCGTCACTGACATTGATGATTCTGTCCTCATCCGGGAGTACTTGCCTTATGGCGTCTTGAAAAATCTCTGCGGCGGCATTGACACCAAACAATAGTCTTTTGTATCTCCTCAGACCACAGTGTGTAGAGAACGTTGTTATCACCCTGGATTCTTCAGCAAGCTCGAGCTGATGGTAGCCTTCTTTCAGGTCCAACTTTGAAAAGTAGGCGGCTCCGTTCAGAATGCTGATAACATCTTCTACTGTGGGCATGATGTGTCTTTCTCTAGCAATGGCCACGTTGGCTTCTCGCATGTCGACACACATTCTGACTGCATTGGGATCATGGCGTTTGGGAACAATGACGATCGGTGACACCCACGGTGTTGGTCCGCTTACTTTCTCTATGATGTCTAGCTCCTCCAGGCGTGTGAGCTTGGTCTCTAGCGCTTTTCTCATCTGGAAAGGAATGCGACGGTGTGGGGGGATGTGACGGTGTTGTTGTACGACTGGTTGGACGTCTTGTGAGATGTTCAGCTTCACTTGAAAGTTCTTGAGCCGACCGACCTTGCCAAACAGCTTTGGAAACTCTTTCTTTGCGTCAACACTACTGTGCTCTGTGACCAGCTGAAGTATTGTGATGAGCTTGAGATCAGAGGCTGTCTTGTAGCTCAGAAGCGATCGATGTGTCCCTTTTACGACGTAAACTGTCGCTTCGACGACTTGGTCTAGAGCACGGAACGTTGCAGAGAACTTTCCCATGACTGGGATTTCTTGGGTGACTCCATATGGTACCAGCTTTGTGGCTGTGTGCTCTAGCTGCATCGTCTGTAGGTGCTTTTGCCACGTTGTCTCTCCGATGACGTTGACACCTGCTCTAGAATCCACACAAAACTCAAGTGGTGTGCCGTTGATTCTGACTGTTACCACTGGTAATTCTTGCCTGTGACTCTGCATGTGAAAGACGCAATCCTCCACGCTTGTGTCCTGTTGTGTGCTTGCGGGGGTGTCCGTGACGTAAATGGAGTGTACAGTGGGTCTTTGTCTGCAGAACTTGGCGAAGTGGTTTTTCTTTTGACACTTGTGGCATGTAGCTCCCCATGCTGGACAGCTCAATTTCCCTCCTTTGTGAGGCCACGCTCCTCCACAACAGCTGCACTTCTCAGCTTGCGTGTTCTCTGGACGATTGCCTGACAGCTTGTGTTCTGACTGGTTACTCGAAGGCGCACTGCGCCGCCACTGCTTCTTCTTTGTGACTTTCTGCACAGGTTCGACGCGCTCGCGGCCTTCCATGCTGGTTGCTTGGAACTCTGCTGTCTCGAGGCTGCGGCCTATTTCCATGATTTTCTCCAGCGTGACATCGCGCTCTCGTAATGCACTGCGGCGCAGCTTAGCTGAATTGGTGCCTTCTATCATTTGCGATACGATTTCTTGTTCTTCGTTCACAAACTCGCATGTCGCAGCCAACTTTCTGAGTCGGACTTGAAATTGGTCCACTGTTTCTTCGGAGCTTTGTTTTGCTTGACGAAAAACATGCCTCTCGTAGACCGCGTTCTTTCTTGGTGCGAAATGTGCGTTCAGCTTCGCGACTGCCGTTTCATAGTCCGTGCCTCAATCCGGAAGCGCCAGAAAAATGTCGTGCACCGCATCTCCTGCATAGTGTAGCAGCATAGCGCGTTTGTGGGCTGCATTCTGTGTGTTTGCTGCTAGTAGAAAGTTGTCAAAATGGGCTTGCCATTTCGTCCACCGCTGGGTCAGCGACGTCGGGTCCGTGTACGGGTCGAATGGCGGGAAGGCGGGCAGCATGGCTTCCATCTTGCGTGACTTTTTTTCTTGATTGGCGTCCGCTGATTTGTTTCTTGGCCTCTTCTGGTGCCGTGTGGGCTTCTTGAAGTTGAATGATCCTCGTCGCCAGTTTGTAGTGTCTGCTCCCTGCGCGGGAGTTATCTCTATTCCAGATAAGCAGACTGGACTCGAGTAAAACTCAAAGGAACGTTTATTCCACACCGTGTCGAGCACCGCGCTTCCCGTGGCCCTCTCCCACTCAGTCCAGTGTCGCACCAGGATTCTTCTGTAATGCGCATAGGGGGCGCTGCTTGTGGGTTGGCTTTTCTTGACGATGCTACAGTGCTCGTTCAGATTTGCTTTCCTGATCATGCTATCGTCAACAGGTGTATGAAGCTATAGAGTGCATAGGCTGCGTTCTGTCATATATCGTGCTAGAAATTTAACATGTGTTATTGTTGTAGTACTGAGAGTGCGTAGCTTTGTCAGTCCATGCTTTTGTTAGGTGCTGCAAATATATTTTGTGAGGACAAGCTATTCACTACCAGTGCAAGTGATTCTGACTATTGTGAGTAGGCTTTCTCCACTTCGCCGTCTCGGCAGGATAAAGTGTTGCACAAGTTTGTTGGCCCATGTTAACTTGGGACTGCGTAAAGAAAAGGGGGAAAGTGCTCATTGATGGAAACCATTTCTGTGTGTAACTTTCGTCCTTGCATACGCTTTCTTCACAAATGAAGTACAGGTACCACTGTGATGTTTGTGCTTGAGAGCCAGCGGCACCACTTTGTCATAAAGGCGTAGTACCAGTTTCACTGCATAAAGAGATGCCATCGACATGACGAAACGACGAGAATAGCTGAGATGCTCTGCGTTGATCATGCATGTTTCTACATGACGCTTGCGTTATTCAGGTGAATATGTCACCCGCCTTGCGTTTGGTCATTGTGGTACTAAGATGATTAACTTATGAAGCTACATAAGCTGGGCACATGCACGTACACGTATACGCACTTCGAGAAGCACAAATGCATCCGAGTTGTTGAATCGTCAGCTACATAGTACTGCACACACGCAAGCGCATCGCCTTTGACGTGTACCAGTGAAACCTTCATCGCAGCTCTTTCAAGCCGGGCAAGTGCCTTTAGAAAGCCAAATAAAGAATCTGATCAATGCAACAGAAATAACTCGCGAAACGGGTTGATTTGTGCAAGCCGCGACAGTGTTTTTGCCTACGAGTACAATGCATGGCCGTGGACAATGTAACACTCAAAAAATGCTCTGGCATGTACATAAATGTCGTGTACATTACATATATTGTTCAGAGAAAGAATTCTGATTTTTGTGCTTGTACTCGACACTGAAAGGAATTGTCCACCAAACTAGCCTAAAAGGCCTTCTAACTGGAAGCAGGTAGCCAACCAGAAGCCACATAACAAGCGTGCAGTTACTTGCCGAAAAAGTACAGAAAACATCTGCTTCTACCAGTTTCATAGAGGCCCATCATCGCTCCTAGCACTAGCACACAGTAATGAAGCCTTAAATAAGGTAAACAATCATGCGCAAACACCTAACAACAATTTTATTGTCTCACCTCATGTAAATATATGGGCAGCTTCCGAGCGAACGACCAAACTGCGAGGGTGAGCGAGAGAAAGAGCGAGCTGCAAGAAGGCTCGGAGAAGGGGAGGTCCATGAATAAAACTAAAAGGTAGCAACATTCCTCCTCGCACAGCCTCTCTGTGGCTCGCGGACACACTGTGCCATTGGACGTGAAGGAAGAGAACTACATTTTTGTTTTCTAAGTAGTTCGATTTTTTCACGCCAGATGGTAAATTTTGAATGCGCCCCAAAGTTTCATGACTGTAAAAGTAGACGCAAGAATGGCTGCCTCCGAGCGGTGCACATGCTTCGAAAGACCGCAGATGTCGCGATTCTGCTGCGTCTGTGGCTGATTTTATCAATGGATCGAGCAGCAGAATCTCGGGACGATGCCTATTCGTCAGACTTTGACTCTGAGAGCGACGACACAAACCAGCCCGGAACATTCACGGCCGCAGCCTGGCACGCTCAACTTTAGTGCTTGCCGTTAAATTTTTCTAGTGGACTACCTGTTCAATGAAAAATTATTTTTTGGACATAGTGCCTATTAGACAATCAGACATTTTGTATGTTTCACAGTTTTTGCTACATATTTTTCTTAGTAGATACAAGTGTATGTTTACAAACTTTGTTCAATTTTAGCCCACAATCTTGATTCTGTGATATCGTAAGAAGCCAAGAAACACTGACACCGAGGACAACATAGGGGAAATTACTTATGCTTAATAAATGAAATAAAGAAGTGATGAAGTAATGGAAGTGAAAGTGGATGAAAAAACAACTTGCCGCAGGTGGGGAACGATGCCACAACCTTCGCATGCTCTACCAATTGAGCTACCGCGGCGCCATTTCCCCATCCACTTGTTCCCCACCTGCGGCAAGTTGTTTTTTCATCCACTTTCATTTCCATTAATTTATCGTTTTTTGCACAAGTAATTTACCCTATGTTGTCCTTGGTGTCAGTGTTTGTTGGCTTCTTATGACTAATAAAAATCGGACCCCTCGGTTAACCCTTTTTCTTCTCGTTAATCTTGATTCTGGCGATTTATGTCTGTTTTACGGCATATATCTCGTTAATGAAACATTATGTGTGAAAAGTGCAGTAGTTTCTTCCGAAAAAAGGAAATCTCACGTAACCTATAAAAAACACCTATTTTCCCCGTGGTAGGGAAAGAGTTCAGGCTTGATTATTGTTTGCTGTGCTAGGAGCGATGATGAAACGCTATGAAACTGGCAGAAGCATATGTTTTTTGTGCTTTTCCGGTGCATAACTGTGTGCTTTTGTGGCTTCGGGTGGGCTGCCTGCTTCCAGTAGAAGGCTTTTGAGGCTAGTTTGGTGGACAAATTTCTTTCAGTGTCGAGTACTAGCACAAAAATCAGAATTCTTTGTCTCGCCAATAATGTATACGTAATATACATGACGTTTATATATGTGCCAGAGCTTTGTCTGAGTGTTATGTTGTCCACAGCCATGCATTGTACTCATAGGCAACAATACTATCGCGGCTTGCACAGATCAACCTGCTTTGCGAGTTATTTCTATTGCATTCATCAGATTCTTTATTTCGCTTTCTAAAGACACTGTCCAGCGTGGAAGAGCTGCGATGAAGGTTTCACCAGTACACGTACGCCAAAGGTGATGCGCTTGCATGTGTGCAGCACTATGTAGCTGCCGATTCAACAACTCGGATACATTTGCGCTTCTCGAAGTGCGTACGTGTGTACCTGCGTGTACCTAGTCGACTGCCATGTGTTCAGCTTTTGCAGCCTCATAATTTAATTTTCTTAGTACCGTGATCACCGAATGCAAGGCATGTGACATATTCACCTGAATGACTCGAGCGTCATGTAGAAACGTGCGCGATCAACGAGGAGCATCTCAGCTATTCCCGTCGTTTCGTCATATCGCTGGCATTTCTTTATGTAGTGAAACTAGTACTATGCCTTCATGACAAAGTTGTGCCGCTGGCTCTCAAGTGAAAACATCACAGTGGAACCTGCACTTCATTTGTGAACAAAGAGTATGCAAGGACAAAAGTTACACACAGAAATGGTTTCCATCTATGAGCACTTTGCCCCTTTTCTTTACGCAGTCCCAAGTCAATATGAGCCAACAAACTCGTGCACCTCTTTATCCTGCCGAGACGATGAAGCGGAGAAAGCTTTCGCAGAATATATTTGCAGCACCTAACAAAAGCGTAGACTGACAAAGCTACGAACTCTCAGTACTACAACAATAACACTTGTTAAGTTTCTAGCGCAGTATATGACAGAACGCAGCCTACGCACTCTATAGCTTCATACAACTGTTGACGTCAGCGCAATCAGGAAAGCAAATCTGAACGAGTACCGAGAAGAGCACATGGTGCATAAGCTTACCCATGCCTCGCCTCGAAAACTCGATGGCCAACTGTCATGGTGGTGAGCGTGCTGACACGTGGGAAAGAAGAAAAATTTGAGAGAAAGGTAAGTAAGTAAGTGAGTGGTCCTGATCTCTTTTGACTCAGGGCAGGCGTTTGTCAATGCCACAGGAGATGTTGAAAGCATGGAAAGGAAAGAAAGTACATGTGACGACGCTCAACCAACTGGGAGATGCAGATCTTCTCTCCTGCCTCCTCGCATGCTCCTCGCAGCAGCGGTGGCAAGATAAAAGCAGGTCGCTACCTTTTAGTGTTATTCAGGGACCTCATCCTGTGTATCCTGTTTAGTGCTCCTGTATACGCTCTTGCAGGAAGCAGAATTGCGCAAAGGTTCACCATTATGTTCGAGCTATGCAGTGAAGCGACTCCTCGCGTGCGCAGGAGGCAAATGCCACGCTGTTTTCCATTTGCTTTTTTCCCTGCTGGCAGTGAGCTACATGCGGCAGTTGTTCCTAAGCGCTATGCAAGATGACACTTTTTTAATGCAGGCTATGCTCGAACCATTGGCGTAGCCAGAGGGGGGTAGGGTTGCAACCCCCCCCCTCCGAAATGTGTCATGCGTAAGTGTGTAATGCCTTCCAGCCTTCAAGGTGATAATAAATGAAATGAAATATTTAGTTTGCATGTACATATATACACGCACCTATACAAACACATGCACAAAAGTACATATAGGGTGGTAAGACCCTCCTCCACCGAAATAAAATCTACACTCGTGGCTCGAACAGCTAAAAAATTTGCGCGCATATGCGCATTGTGGTGCAATGCTTTTCAGCATGCATATGAAATTTTCTCGCCAAGGCCCGAAGGCAAGAAATGTTTTAACAGGTGTTAGAAGAAAACTTCACGCTTGTAAGGTGAACAATGATGTTAGCGCATTTTTGCTGCCGAAACCAGCTGATTAATGCTCATCGCCAAGAGAACTATCGTGCCTGCAGTTATGTCAGTGGTCGTTAACAGAATGTCATTATTCACTAACTGTCGTTCAAAGCAGCTGCACGTTTTCTATACATGTGATGCAGACATGTGGATTTAGACGCATTTGGAATGTTCACATGAGCACATTTTATGCAAAGCTTATTTTTACGATTCATTCATATCGCAGAATAAACAGGCGCTTCATAGCAGCAAATCTGCATGTAGAAAAAGATTCATTGGCACGAGCTTCTAGATCAAATTTATTTCGTAGAAGGGAATGAATGGCCAATGGCTGCTGGCAGCAGGGCAAGAGTGCTGGTTCTTGGAGCCTTAGGGGGCTGAATTAAAAGCAACTGAAAAGGCAACAAGCTATTAAGACTAACGACAGGTCATTTTCACTGCACCAATCGCATCAAGATAGCAGACTTGCAAAGTAATTATTCACACACTGCAGACTGTAATATGACAACACATTTTTCTTTACCTATTCATACTATCCAGAGCAGAAGAAAGAGTAGTTGAAGACGCTATATCAAGTCAATAAAATCTTTAAGGCAGGCTTTGGCCACAAAGACTCGCGGACCTCTGCTAGGTATCAGATAAAGCACAGCTATTAAACATTGCACATGTTTATGCGGTTGTGTTTACTAGTCACTGAAGCTGCTTTTATGCAGGACCATTTCACAAAAGACCGCTTCACGTTGCCTACAAAAGAAAGAAGAAAATAAATAAAACGTCTCAAGTCAGACGCAGTCCCAAGCATTTTGTATGTCTTGCCCGCATTTCCTTTCTTTAACGCTGCGAGCCCAGTACTTCCAAGTTACGAACGGCATGCGCATTATCAGCATGACAGCTTTATCGGCAGGAAAGTAACGAGCACAGTGTTTTCAAGAAACGAAACGCAAGCAAGACAGATGACGATTATCGCTGTGTGGCAAATATACATCCCAAAGGGTGCAATTGTTTTTAGAGTGTACACTCTTAAACAAATGTATACCCTTTGGGGTGTATATTTGCCACACAACAATAATCGTCATCTGCCTTGCTTGCGTTTCCTTTCTTGAAAACACTGCGCTCGCTACTTTCCTGTCCAGAATTTCCTGACCAGCCGGGACCGGTCCCGACTGGTCGTTTGCGATACGGCAGATCTGGAGAGTACCTCTGGGTGCGTGTGCTCCAGCATCAACACTTCAGCAGGTTCTGGAACAGCAGCAGGCACCTCTGGCAGGGGCAGGCGGCTCAGGGCATCAACAGGTCCCAGGTTCTTTCCCCGATGGCAAACCAGCTGGTAACTCTAAGCTGCCAGCCTCAAGGCCCAGCGTACCACTTGATGTGATGCCTGCACGGGAACTTCCTTGTCAGGCCCCAGCAGCCCCAACAGCGGCTTGTGGTCAGTGACCGCCTTGAACTTCCGGTCCCACAGGTACTGGTGGAAGCGTTCGACCCTGAACATGAGGGCCAGGCCTTCCTTGTTCAGCTGGCTGTAGTGTTGCTCTGCAGCCTGAAGCCGAAGAGAAGCAAACGACACAAGGCGCTGCTGGCCATTCTTGTACCGGTGCACTAGAATGGCTCCCACACCGTATGGCGATGCATCTACGGTCAGGACAACAGGCTTGGCTGGATCTAAGTGTACCAGCACTGGAGCCTTGGTGATTAGCTCCTTGCTGTCATGGAAAGCCATGTCCTGCTCCTCCTTCCAGACCAACTGCTGACCATCTCGAAGCAGAAGATGGAGCTGCTGTAGATGCTCTGACAGGTTGGCAGGAAACTCCTGTAGAAGTTGATGAGGGCGAGGTAGCTCTTCTGAAGCTCCTTCTTGTTCTGGGGCTTGGGCGCCTTGAGCACAGCATCAACTTTGCAGGGGGCCGGGGCTAGGCCGGCCTGGGAAATAACATGTCCCAGGTACTCAACATTGGGGGCTAGGAAAACTCACTTTTCCAGTTGAGCTTGAGACTGGCGTCCTGCAGTTGTGTCAGGACATTGTGCAGGTTCTGTACGTGGTCCCTGTCGTCGGTGCCGGTAACCAGGATGTCGTCCAAGTACACCGTTACGTGCCTCATGCCCCTGAAGAGGTTGTCCATCTCCTTCTGAAAAATGGCTGGGGCTGAGGCCACACCAAACAGTAAGTGCATGTACTGGAAGAGGCCCAAAGTTGTCGATATTGTGACATACTTCCAGAAGGCATCCTGGAGCGCCAGCTACTGGTAAGCGTCTCTGACGTTGAGCTTCGCGAACTTCTGTCCACCGGACAATGCTGACCAGAGGTCTTCAATCCGGGGCAGCGGGTACTTCTCAACAGTAGCGACGGGGTTGATAGTAACCTTGAAATACCCGCAAATCCTAACACTGTCGTCTCGCTTGAGGACTGGTACGACTGGAGCGGCCCATTCAGACGTCTTGACTGGCACCACAATGCCCTTTCGCAGTAGCCGTTGCAGCTTTTGGGTGACCCCGTCCTTCAGGGCGAACGGCAGTGAGCAAGGCTTGAAAAGCCGAGGCCGGGCTCTTTCAGGTACATAATGCCAACTGTCATGCCGGCGAATGTGCCCACCCCTGGCTGGAACATGGACTTGCACTCGGTCGGGAGGCTGGGCACGTGTTTCACCACATGTTGGCTGGCTTCCTGGCACTCCGGCAGACAAATGCCCAGTGCGTGAATCCAGTTTCGGCCCAGCAGCGTCGGCAAAGACCCCTTGGTTATGAGTATTGCCTCCCTATTGCCAAAGAAAATGCTGACCTAGGCCTGACCCTGGACTTGGGCGAGCTGCCTGGGGTAGCTGCGCAGCATCATGCCCGAAGGCTCGACAGACATGCTGGGGACAGTACGCTTGAACAGTTTCCTGGCCGTGACCGACACACTGGCCCCCGTATCCAGCTCCATGGAAATGGGGCACCCGCAGACTTCGATGGTCAGCATGTACGGCGGCACAGACGACGGAATGAGGCCTGTGTGCCACCTGTCGAAAATCGGCGGGTCCTCGGACACAATGTGGAGCCTGGCCACCAAGGAACTCAAGCCTGCTGCCTCATGTCTCCACTGCGCACCCTTGTGACGGCTACCCTGACAGCGGGCTTGTGTGGAACCTGGCTGCTGCTGTGCGCTGTTCGTCCTCCCTTCTCGGCATACCCATGCCAGGCGCCAACTATCATGCATCAAGATTTAAAAATATGCAAATGCCACGTAGCTATACGAAACCTAGGTAATGTTTGCCATCGCTTGGAGATAGATTATTTTTGGAGTGCAGCTCCTAGGTGCCCACTCCTGCGGCAAGCGCCGGCCTCTATGTAAGCTAGCGAACGAGCACAACAGTGAATGATGAATGAGTGAATGCGGAGCGTGAGATGAAAGATGTGAGCCGTGAACGTTGGAGACCAATGAGGGCGGCCCCTTCAGTGATGTGCATGCGGTAAATTGGTGTTATGTGGACCCGGCCGAGCGCTCAATACGTACTCATATCTGGTCTCAGCCGGACTGCTTGTTTCATATTTCGTCTGCTTGTGTCAGCTCTTGCTCGCGCTTGTTTCTATTGTCATGGTTTGAGATTGCTTTCTATAACATGAGTCTAAACCGAGATGTCCTGATGGAAAGTTTCTTGGGGAGAGTGCGTCATATCCAATTCTGTACGGCAAGACGGACCCTGAACACAAGGACACGGAGGCGACACCCAGCACCTCATTCTCCTTCACTTTGGAACACGGTGACGCCGCAACAGGACAGAGCACGCCAACATGGTTGCACGCGACATCTCGCACCTACAGAGAGGAGGCGAGATTTTCATGCTGTCCCGTGACTGCTGCAGTGGCCAGCGGTGTGGCTTTCTGCAGCGACGATCGAACCCAGACAACGCCACAGTAGCGCGTGTCTTTTGTTCCATGGTGGAAGGAAAATACTAGGAGGGAAGGTCACGTGACGATCTTGAAGCCCACTCATAAAAAATTTAGAGGAATGGGATGATGGGAAATAGGCCCTCGTGTGACAGGCAAGCGGTAGCTTTAGTCAGCTCGCTCTGGTAGCGTCTGCTGCGGGGGTTTTGGAATATGCGCACATAGTCAGCGTGACAAATGCATGCTGAGGTTGAATGAAGGAAATCAAGTGTGAGAAGCAGTCGAGTCTGTGTTATGTCAGTCAGGTAAAGCACTGAACCACCATGTGGCTCGCCGCTTAAGCAAGCAGCAGACAGGTGCCAATGCAGTAGTGAACGAAGGCGTCGGCATTATGCCGAACAACTTGCTACTACCACATAAAGGATGACTGGTCACGTTTCGGGCCGGTTTCAGGGAAGTGAGGAAATCTTTCGCCCTGCAAACATGTGAAGGCAACCAAGCCGCCCTTCCCACTGTGATTCGTCGTGTTTGGGGCCATCTTCTGAGAAACAATATCATGTATTTCGCCCCTGCAACTATGTGCAGGCCCTGAACTGAGCGTCCAGGGTCCACAGCGACTGCTTTTCCAAGTGAAAAAAAATTGTCCCATCTTGTGCCCAATGATGGAATGGTGAGCCGGGTACCCCAACCATATTTGAGGCACACTGTTATGACAGACGATCCCAGTCGATGCTGTCATTCCACTCAATGCCTTCTGCGTCTCAACAGACTGGTGAGTACTCAATAGGCACATCTCAACAGCGTAACGATGTCGCACTACACAATCTTACAAAATAGTGCACATAAATCTCAAGGAAAGGCGACGACTTTGGTGTTTAGAGTGCAGGGTAATGCTATTTATTTCACAATGAAAGACGCACAACACAACCTTTTACTAAGCAAACGCGCGACAAATAGCTATCTTGCGAAAGATCTTGTCTCATCCTATATAGATGCTAAGCAGCGGAACAAAAATTAGCAAAAAAATATGCACCGGAGTTTCAGGTACGCAACAGCTGATTTGACAAAACAATAGACCATGCTCGGGCTGGCATACTCAAGACTATGTTCAAGGTGAGAGTGCCAACTAACTGCAGTGGTAAGCGCAAGTGACGGTTTGAAAATTATGCTGCCATGGCTCTGACTCGGCAGTCTTTCTCCACGTTTCAAGGCAGCGCATTTGAAGCGAAGAACGTGCCACGTGCCAAATAAACACGAATGGTCCGGCAACAATGTGCGCCTATTCCTACCCAAACAGCACCGCGCACAAGGCCCCTGCGAGTGGGAGGGGCGGCTTCAGAGGAGGTTGGCTTGCCAAGGCTAGTAGAATCATGTGGCACTCCCTCCTAGTTTTTTTTTTCTTCCTCCATGGTTTGTTCACAGATTACGCCATCGGTAAGGCATGCGGCGAGCATGTTAAAACAAAGTGC
This sequence comes from Dermacentor variabilis, assembly GCF_050947875.1. Lineage (NCBI taxonomy): Eukaryota > Metazoa > Arthropoda > Arachnida > Ixodida > Ixodidae > Dermacentor > Dermacentor variabilis. The sequence continues at coordinate 10,071,268 of NC_134570.1, forward strand.
TGGATGAGCAGAGGTCTGTCTGCGGCGACTGCTCCGAATCGCGCCCACATGTCACCCATGCTGCCTCGTGTTCTCCCGATTAGCGCGGCAGTCGCGCCACACGCCACTCGTTTGCAGCATGCCGCACGAGAGATTGTTCGTGCCAAATGAAAACACGGTCACAGCTGCGCTCAAATTTCACATTAGGGAGTATCACAATCATTGGTGAATATATTGCATTCCGCCTAATTACATAACTACTCTTAATTAACTTCTAAAATATAGTTATGAGAAAATTGAGAGCAACATGAAAAACTCCTGATACAGCTTTCTGTTGCTCAATACATGCTATATAAGTGTTTTTCCAAGCACAGTGATGGAAGCAGCCTTCGGAGCGGAAAAAATCGCAGTTTGGGGGGAGCAGAAATATATGATTTCGGAGCAGAAAAAGTTGCTGTTTGGAACAAGAAAAGAATGCTTTAGAGCACTAACCTACTAACTGGTGCAAAGAGGAAGCTCTGTATAAGTTAGTACTTTCTGAAACATTGCATTCAATATGTGTTATACCAAGATGCAAGTATTTTTGTTCAACTTGCTGTTCCATTTTATTGTTGTTATATAAGAAGATGAAGATAAGCACAGGCTTAATCCTAATTCACAGTTAATTCTGCATTTCCATTAAGGATCTCATAAATTTATTTCCACCTCAAGGAATTGAGCCACCTGCAGTGTATATGCAGCACGGCCACAGCTACGTGAATTGCAGTGTGTATGTTATCAATGCGTCTATATGTGTTAATGGATTTCTGCACGCAAAATAAAATGTACATATTGCATGGGCCTATACACAACTGGCATTGCCATATAGAGCCAGTACACGTCACCGGTCCCATATCACCCAGCCAAGGCGATCGCTTCTATTGCCGCTCACGGCGCCATATATAGAAATCTGCTATGTACAGTTTGTTTTTCACATGGAGTAATACTTAATAGAACAACATTAGACCAAATGCACGATTGTTTTGTAAAGCAGCACCTGGTACTAAATTACTGGCGTTATCGCCAGCAATGATCCGACAGCGTTTCGTCTCGCAAACACCTATCAGTAAGGCGTCTTGGGTGGCTTGCAAGTATTTTGTTTCGTTTGCTATTCGCACCGACCAAACCAGATCATTTAAGCCCACATTAATCGTGTTGTCAGAAATAAGAGCGCTATGACAAGCTGCGGCCAGGTAGTAGGCGCCGTCGTCATTGCGGTGGTCAGTGACATAGGCCTATACTGACTCTTTTGGCCGTATTTCGATGGGGGCAAAATGCAAGAATGTGCATTAGGTGCACATAAAAGAAGCTCAGGTAGTCAAAATTAATATGGAGTTCCACACTACTGCGTGCCTCATAATCAAATTGTGGTTTGGCACGCCCCTCCCCCCCCCCTAAGAAAAAGCGCAAGCGGAGGCGGCGAATGTGGGCAGAACCCTACGCGATGGCACTATAGGGCCTGGAATACTATAGAATACATTGATTGCAAACGTGGTTAGGTGTGTATGCTGTAGCTGTGATGGAAAGTGTGCGAGAGCGAGTCGTGAATAACGCTGGCTTGATGCGCGGTGCCTTCTCGTGCGCGCAATATATCTATTCCCAATTCGAAGCAGGTGCAGGTCGGCGCAGGCCTGGCGCAATACGTGCAATTAACGACAATTTTGTGCAGCATGTAGCAGGATTTCCTTCACGGTGCAGTTTGGCGCAGCACTTCCATCACTGCGAGCGTGAAAGCCCGCGAATACACACAACGTGCCTTGAGTGGCCAGTCGTGCAGTGTGCGTGTGTGTGTGTCTATATATATATATATATATATATATATATATATATATATATATATATATATATATATATATATATATATATATATATATATATATATATATATATATATATAATGGTATGAGAAGAAAGGAATTCAAAGGCCTGATTTTTGTGTCATATTGTAAGAAGCCAACGGACACGATAAATAGTATATGAGAAATTACATGTACTTATTAACTGAATTAAGGAAATGATTAATGAAATAAAAGTGGACGAAACAAAAGTCGCAGTTTCACCCGAAATGCGAAGCATCGATTGCGATAGCAAATTAGTGGACAGCTAGCTATAAGAAATAAGAATAGATTTATCGGCCGTATAAACTTGTAAACATAGGCATACTAACCAAATTAACAAGCATGGTGTCGTGCGCACAAGCCAACATGAACACATCTCACTCGATGACCGCGGAAACTTGCTGTCAAAACGCTGCAGTGAGGAAATGCGGCAGCAGCAGTGAGTGAATTGACCTTTGCGGAGCCGCTCCCATCAAGCTGAACTAATTCGCGAAAACACAGCGCAGCACGGAGTCTGTGCCCGTCGCAGATGGCTTTCAAGACACAATGGCCTGGCCGGATGCGCGCTGCCGCTCGGGCCGCCCGGAGTAGAATGCGCACCCTTCTCTATCCTCCCTCAAAGCCCTGCGTGCAATGGAAGGCGGCGCAATAGATTGAGCCGCGATTGCCGGCTCACCCTCGCACGCTTTCACTCACACATTGAGCATATGGCGTGCGGTGACGACTTTATCGCCCTTGGATTTTATATGCAACTTCACGGCGACGCTGACGGCGGAAATGCACCTGGGCTGTCCATATAACTGTTGTCGCAATAGAACAAATGGCCGCAAATGGTGTACGAACACACGTTCTCGCATTACGCGTGCGATACTCTTACCAATTAAGCTACGCGGGATCGAATCCCGGCCACGGCGGCCGCATTTCGATGGGGGCAAAATGCGAAAACACCCGTGTGCTTAGATTTAGGTGCACGTTAAAGAACCCCAGGTGGTCAAAATTTTCGGAGTCCTCCACTACGGCGTGCCTCATAATCAGAAAGTGGTTTTGGCACGTAAAACCCCAAATATTATTATTACATTACCAATTAAGCTACTGCGACGCCTTTTTTCCATCCACTTTCTAGGGTATTTATGTTTTATCTACTAGAACTAAACCTGGGAGTGTTAGCCAAGCGCCACACCTCACGGCCTTGACGGCAGATGTGGAACATCCTTTTTTTGTCACAGGCGTCACATGTACATGATTTTTTGGGAGATTTTAGGTTTAAAGATAGACAACCATTGAGACCAAAGAATTTCAACAAGAAACAGAACACAGCAAGACCAAATTTGTTTCAATAAGTAGGATTAGTCATTCAACTTGTCATTCTCAGCCTGGACTGGTCAGTCACTCTTTTGGATTTCTACAGGTATGTGTTTGTGCTTTTGCCAAAGTTGTGTAGAATGTTCAGCTGCAGTGGCATTTAGAAAAGGCAACAAATCGTCATACTAGGCGTCTGCTACAGACCCCCCTCCGGTAATCCAATATTTTCTTCACAGTTAAACGATAGTCTGAATCAAACAACTGGCAAATATCGCAACGTGCGCATTATTTTTTTTTTGCGATTTTAATTACCCCTCCATTGACTGGCTGAACCTAGCACCAACAGGCAACACCGAAATAATCAACTTTGTTGACGTTTGTTTGAATTTCAATCTCACCCAGTTAGTAACTGAACCCACACGAGTCACACATGAATCCTCCAACATTTTGGACCTTATTCTAACTAATCACCCAGAAAGTTTATCATCGCTTACTTACCTCCGCGAAATCAGTGACCACAAAGTTTTACACGCTACTTTCACCGTCACCCCTGAATCGCGTCAAACTTTCCGCAAAACAATTCGCCTCTATGACAGAGGGAATTACGAAGAAATTAATAATCACCTGACGGCGTCATTTCCAAGCTTTGCGACGGGTTTCGATGATCGATCACTGGAGGATAATTGGCTTACTTTCAAAACTAAAATTGCCGAACTCACCGCAAAGTTTATTCCCACCATCACATTTCCTGCCAGTCACAACAAACCATGGTTTTCAAAGCTCTTGAAGACACTCGAGAACAAAAAGAATAGACTTTTTCGTGCAGCAAAACGCAACCCAAGCGCATGCACCTGGAACAAATATTACACAGCCGAATCAACATACCTGCAATCTATACGTAATGCCAAACGCGATTTTTTCCAAACTGACCTCCCCAAGATACTAACAAATAACCCAAGGAAGTTCTGGAAAGTACTAAATCCTCAACAGGCTCCGATCATCACACTAGCTAACCCACTTGGCGAGATGACCAGTGACATTGACTGTGCTAATATTTTTAACACCGCTTTCTCATTCGTCTTCACACACGAAACTGATATGCCACTTTCTACCACAACTACAAACCTAAGTTTACCTATGCCTTCAATTATGTTTTCTGCGCATGGCATTATATGTATTATAGAAAATATCAAGATGTCATCTTCAGCGGGTGCTGATGAAATCACCCCCAAGTTCCTCAAAAATACTGGCCATGCTTTCGCACCGTATTTATCAAAACTTTTTGCACAATCACTTTCCACAGGTAGCATTCCCAGCGATTGGAAGGTGGGGAAGGTTGTTCCGGTCTTTAAATCGGGCAACAAAGAATCACCCCTTAACTACCGCCCCATCTCTTTAACAAGTGTGCTGTGCAAAATAATGGAACATGTCATTTATTCCCACATGATGAACTTTCTTGACTCTATTAATTTTTTTCATCCTGCTCAACATGGCTTCCGTAAAAACCTATCCTGTGATACACAGTTGGCTATTTTCATCCATGACCTGCATGTGAACCTTGACTGTAACCTTCAAACTGATGCAATATTCTTGGACTTCGCGAAAGCGTTTGACAAAGTACCCCACAAGCGCTTGCTACTAAAACTTTCATGGTTAAACCTTCATCCTAACATTTTACAGTGGATAAGTGAATTCCTTGCTAACCGCACCCAGTATGTTTACGTTAATAATCAAGCCTCTAGTCCTCTTCCCGTAACATCAGGTGTCCCGCAAGGATCAGTCCTTGGCCCGCTATTACTTTTAATATACATTAATGGCCTACCAACGCATGTCTCTTGTAACTGTAATAACATCCGTATTTTTGCCGACGACTGTGTCATCTATCACAATCAATAACACCTCTGATCAGCTCGCCCTCCAGAATGACTTAAACAGCGTACAGGACTGGTGTAACCAATGGCTCATGGAACTAAACCCTAATAAATGTAAACTCGTGTCTTTTAACCGAAAACGTAATCCTCTCCTCTTCTCATACAAAATCTCGCACGTGACGGTAGAATTAACTCACCCTTATAAATACCTTGGTGTAACATTGTCCAATGATCTAACCTGGAACGCATATATCACAAAAATCATATCATCCGCTAACAGAACCCTTGGATTCTTAAAACGTCATCTACGACATGCCCCACAAAACCTAAAATTACTTGCCTACAAATTACTTGTCCATCCTAAATTAGAATATGCCTCTGCTATTTGGAGCCCTAACCAAAATTATCTAACAATTTCCATAGAATCAGTACAAAGTCGAGCCACAAGATTCATATATTCGTGCTATTCATATAATGTTAGTATATCATCATTAAAAGCAGAGGCAGGTTTAACATCTCTAGCTTGTAGACGTCGTATTACTAGTATGTGCTTGTTTCATAAACTTTATTACAGCTCACTTCGTCATCCGCCCTACATGAATCCGCCGGCACGTATTTCCCCCCGCATTGGTCATCCCCTTCAAGTTGCACGGCCTCGTACGCACACTGCTACATTCGCATCTTCATTCTTTCCGCGCTCAGCCCCGGACTGGAACGGCCTTCCACACGACATCGCCGCAATCACCTGTACATCTAAATTTCTGAATTGTATAGATAATATATTTAACAGCGAATAATTTATGTTCATTACGTGTTTTCTTTGTTTATTATATGATTTACACATGTAATCAACCCCTTATGTAACACCCCCAACCATGGGGGCCTTTAAGGTAATAAAGTGAAGTGAATTAGTATGCTCTATTTAGATGTGTGGCTATGGTGTTGGGCTGCTGAGCACGAGGTCGCGGGATCGAATCCCGGCCACGGCGGCCGCATTTCGATGGGGGCGAAATGCGAAAACACCCGTGTGCTTAGATTTAGGTGCACGTTAAAGAACCCCAGGTGGTCAAAATTTCCGGAGTCCTCCACTACGGCGTGCCTCATAATCAGAAAGTGGTTTTGGCACGTAAAACCCCAAATATTATTATTATTATTATTTAGATGTGCTCCATGAAAGATCCTATATTTGCTGTGATATAGTGACTAGTGGGCCATGGCTCCAGTCTTCTGCAAAGAAACTGGCAAATGAACTGCTGTTTTAGTAGTCCAGTGTGACCCAGAGAAGGGACAAATTGCACATCCCGATCAACAGCGCACCCACATGCCAGTGGATCCAACACAATGACGTGCACTCTCATATGGCACTGTTGATGTTTTATACGGCTCCGACTAGCCTTACGGAAATTTGTAGGCTGTTTTTCTTGCTTGGTGCAGGATGCAATGTGGAGAATGCAAGCTATGGGCTGACTATATGTGCAGAAAGAACAGCGCTAGTAAAAGCAGTGTCAGAAGGTCACAGGACCTTCAAAGCAATAGCTGTTGCATCGTAAGTGCTTCTCCATTTTTTTGCTTGATCGCACAAAACCTCTTTCATTTTTTCTCCCAACTGCAAGTGGCTCTTGTGAGAATAGCTTCAATTGCTTTGTTTGAAAAGCAGTCAAAAGTCCATGAGAGTTATAAAAATTTGCAGGGTCAAGTTTTAAGCAGCAGGGCTGTTATTCATGCATATTTTTCTTGAAGGTGTTTAATGTGAGCAGCTTGCAACATTTACTAGTGGCAGTTGAAATGCTCGCTCATCAACACCGCTACACTGAAAATTGGCTGATAAATTTTTGTGATTATTGTCTGCCATTTGTTAAAATAAATGAAAAAATATATATATTATTTGAAGTTAGTGCAACTTCAATAAAAACTGAATTTATAGCAAATAATATAGCACATTTAGTTAGAGAAAAACATTTTTGTATGCTAAGGGTGGTGATATTATTTGAAGTTAGTGCAACTTCAATAAAAACTGAATTTATAGCAAATAATATAGCACATTTAGTTAGAGAAAAACATTTTTGTATGCTAAGGGTGGTGATATTATTTGAAGTTAGTGCAACTTCAATAAGAACTGAATTTATAGCAAACAATATAGCATTTCTAGTTAGAGAAAAACCTTTTTGTATGCTAAGGGTGGCGAGCAGATTTAATGGCATGTATAATGGCTGAACGATCACAGAAGTTGCTATACACAATGTGCAACTAGGAAAACTTTCATGTGTGTCAAAATCTTGGTGTGTGCTCAGTGATGTCTTTCATTTAGGAACATGAATGATCTTACAATGCCTTGTGGAGCATGCCGACAGTTCATAATAGAGGTGAGTGTCACTGATGCCATACATATGTGATCCTTTTACTGTAAAATCTGTCAGTGCTTTGACCAATGCTGTGAAGCAGCTCAGGTAAGGTGGCAAAGCAGTGTAATAAGAACATACTGCACAGGTCTTCCCAATTCTCTGTCCGAGTCCAGTCGATCCAGGAACATGTTCAAGACCACTATAATTACTTAGCCAACTAAATCATTCCCTCTCGTTCTCCACCTGACACCCTGCCCATTTCCTTTGTCTCTGAAACCCACTTGAGCTTAAAATGCCTGAAAACCTTACACATTTTTAAATGCTTTTTGCGCTAGAAGACGCGAACAGAGAAAGGGAGTACGAAGATGAAGCACTTCGTGTGTCCTATAGCCCATCCTTGTCCACGTCTTCTAGCACAAGACAAAAACCATGCATAATGCGTATGGAAATGCATAAGCAACTTGCCCGAATCACCAATTTGACTAAAAAACTTAACTCCCCTGGGACACACATTCCAATTCTCCAGTGTGCCTGCTTCATTCCGTGTAATCTCACTCGGGTAGTAGAAGCCTCTTCACAAACTTCTCTTTGCAAGGGCAAGCACGATGGCAATATTATCACTTTCTCCTATTGCATGCACGAAAGAGCAATGAGAACATAATGACTGATTAAAGCGCAGTTTGAGTTCCTAAATTATGTCTTACCAACTAGCCTCCCAACACTCCCTCCTCCGCTTTCTTTCTCGCGCTGTCTTCGCTATCACTCTTTCATCCTCCGCTGCACTTTGCGTTCACTCTTTTTTCATCCCTGGGTGGTGGAACACGTCTCGTGCGGTACTCCGCTTTGCTCCTCGTGCTTCCACTGAACCTTCCTCCTCCACTTCCCTCTTCGGCCTCTGTTCGCTATCACCGGCTTTTCTATGGTCTTTCAACCTTTGCTGCGCTCCACTCGTTCGTTTTGCCAGTTACGCTGAGGCCAACGCTCAATGCAGGATCGCGCACCTGGATACGCAGCTATGATGTGCAATCGGCTCTCAGTGAAGCAGATTTATATCATGCAAGAGAGTGAATTTTCTTTCCTTTTTGTGCCGATATAACAGCTCTAAACTATAACAATTACGTTTATAGATATTGAACTATTCTGAAACACTGTCAGTAACAAAGTATGAAGTGGTGTCTGCCAAGGCGTTTATGAGCGAGCCCAGTAACTGCGTGCACTGTTGCGTCTTCCTTGTGCATGCAAAGCGCCATTTCTTGCGAGGCGTGGCAGGTGTAGATGCGAGCTTGCGTGCGTTTGCAGAATGTTGCGAGCCCTAAAATGCGATGTGTGTCTACGAACGTCAATAGAGAGCTTTATTTTAGGGGATGCAAGGTGTTGGGGCCTCTAGCGCTTGGGTGCATTTGCATATGCAAGCAGAAACATGTTACATGTTAGCGGCCCCAAATGCAAGCCGCGCTGAGGTCGCATGTGCTCGCAGCGCGATCAGCGTCTGATCGTTGCTACATTATCATTTTTCAAAATTTGAAATTAAGCATATGAAGTACATTAAACTACTTTCATTAAAAGCAGTTAATACATATAAAAATGATGTCTGTCAATACTATGCAAAAGATTTATAAGATTATCTACGCGCCTAAGTTACGACTGAGGCTGAGCCGAAGCAATCCAAACATACGTTTCGTTAACTGTAGTTGGGCATCTCGCACAGCATAATTTGTTGAGGTCTGTGTATTGTTTATTTAGAGTTTCCCACAAAATTTGATATGCCGCTGTTGCGGCGACAGCATGCGAGTGTGCTCTGCATCCAGCTTCTTTACCATGTTGGCCGTGAAACGCACACATGCACATGTTCTCACCGGCGCAGCCATGTTCTACGTCTGTGTGGCGGCATGTGCGGCTTGTCTCAGTTGGTCTCGCTTTTCGCAAGTTCTCGTACACAGCGAGAGTCACGTGGGTAACGTGACGCTTAGGGGCAGCGATGTTTTTAGCCTCCCCAACAACCCAAGGACGCAAGTAGGCATAGTGGTCTGCTCATGCGCAGTACCATCGCCCCTAGTTCTTGCGTACACAAGCTGCTTGTGTCCCCTAAACTAAAACTCTCTAATAACGAGACCACTGTTCCGTGCGTCGCAAATATGGTGGCCGTGAATAGCCATGTCATGGATTTGCTTTCAACTCGAGGCGGTTTGTCGGCTTTCCGAGTGTCAGGCAGCTGCTGCGTCGATTAGGCACCAATTAGGCCTAATGTTCTAGGCAGTGTGGCCCAAGTTGCAGCAGTGATGAAAATTTGCCGTGGGCCAATGTGGTAACAGGCTGAAAAGAACTCTTGCGGGTTAGATTGACGGCTGTTGAAACGGCATCAAGTTCGAAGCCGCGTATACAATGCAATCTGCATGACTATCGCCGGCTAATCGGCCTGATCTTCGCACTTTATGAAACACGCGATGCTTTCGTTGCCGTTCCCGTCATCGACCTGGACAAACCTTGTACCGACAGAGGTGGCACTGACCAATACGATGCTGTTATGCGAATTGCGGCATTTGGGCGCTGTGTGCGATCCCCGCTTCGGGCCGACATCGGGGAGAGCCCACAGTGGGCTGGCTGTGCCCAGTGCCCTCGGTGCCCCTTTTGCACCAAAAATGGAGTGAAATGTTAGCTTGGGCGGCATCGAGCATGAGGTGCTCAGCGGCGCACGCGAACTGTGCTGCTGTGCGGGTCTCTACACTGAATATATCGAACATTAGAAAAATGAAATTATTAATAAAGATTTGATTCGTGAATCGAACTATTTGAACACTCGCTATTCACCTCGATTTGATGATATTTGACATTCACACATCCCTAAAAGGCTAACATATACCTAATGCATCACACGTTGTTGTATGCCCGGAAGTATGAGAATTATCATTGCAGAATATGTCAAATGTTGCTATAGGCGTCCATAAACTGTTAATTAATGATGAATGTTGTGTTATTGTCATGTGTTTTACATTGATTGCACTGTTGTACTTTTGCTATGCTGTTTGTTTAGCTACCGAATTTACTCGAACGTAACGCAACCACGATTGTAACACAAGTGTCCTTTTCAGTCCACAAAATAGAAAAAACTACGAATTTAATGCGAGATGAACACAAAGAGAGATGGTACCTTTATACAAGGAATGAATTCGGAAAGTAGTTTTCACTTGTCATCGTCGTCTGAGAAGGAGACGAATCTTTCCTTGGGTGGTATTCACGGGTGACCACATTAGGAGAATTAGCAAAAATTCGCGTGCCTCAGCACCGAAAGCATCCTGACAAGCGGTTCTGGCACTGTGCCAAGATCATTATCAGTGCCAAGAGCGCAGTCGGCCGTACACTTCGAGGTGTTCGATGCCGAAGTCTAGCTAAAGCCAAACTATTCCCGAAAGTTATTGCCCGAGAATCAAGTCATCTGTGCTGTCGAGCTCGGTTCAGATTAAGTACTTCTTAAAAGACTGCGAAACCATTTCATTTGGGGACAGTAACAGGTCACTACGAGGCCCTTCCGACCGGCCATGCATTTACAAAAGGCCTCTCATCTGAGAATTGTCTACTCGTTGACGCTAAACCGCAGCAGAGTTTCCCAGCTCCTCGGCCATCCAACTTATTCGTCTCTCAAAGCGCCCGTCATACCGAACGATCTGCGTCGCCATAACATTACAAATGAACATTGCTGAAGGGTAATGTAACACCAGTCACAAGCATAATAAAAATACCATTGATTCTAACAAAAAAAGTTTTGACTTCGGTTGACTTATCTGTGGCTTGAGTCGAGATGTAAAGCTGCAGGTTGCCGACATAACATTCAAATCCGTGGAATTCAGAGTACTTGTTTTAAAATAGTAAATTTTGCCATTATTTGAACGTAACATGAGGGTCGAGTTCAACCAATGAAAATCATGAAAAAAGCTCATTACAATCGAGTAAATTCGGTACCTACTGCTGCTGTATCTTTTGTTGTAAACTGTCACCAATGCTTGTTTATGATGGGAGGGTGGCCCTACGCCAGGTGTTTATAACGCCCTTTATCCTCCTCTCCCTTGGTTTACCAAGCTCATGCGCTTGAAAACTGAAATAAATCAAATCAAATACAAAAGTGTGACATTTGGGTGCATCAAGCAGTGAACTTTTTTTTTTGCCATGTCTCTACTTGTATATGCTGCTAATTTTCCTTTTCTGTTCCCTGTGACAGTTCGGCAAAAACATTGTCGTGCACTCTGCTGCTGCTGATGGGAGGGTTTCGTCAAAAAGAGCCGATGAACTGCTACCATTGTCATTTGGAGCTTCGGACTTGCCTCCAAAGTGACATCGTTCCAATGGCAGTGCACCTTTCACGGATTTGAAATAATCAAGTCATCTGGAACTGCTGCTCAGGTGTAAACTGTCATGAAATTAAAAGCCACCTGCCTTCACTGTTTTTCCTGACAAATACGTGCATATTTTAAAATGTGTGATTCTTTAAAGAAAGTATTCCTCATTGGGGCACAGGAGGAAAATGTTAGCTTTACTCCTGTGCAGCTCATTTTATGCTGCACTGAATATTGTTAAAGGAGACAGGCTGGCAACTTGGATGACTTTGTATCACGCAACATCGTGTTTCTCATGTTGCAGGCATGACTGCATTAAATGTGTGTGTGTGTGTGTGTGTGTGCGCATATATCACAGAGTAGTGAGCAAATATCAAACTTACAAAAGGGTAACTCCATATTGGAATGCACTTGTTTCCATGTACAGTCAACTTTCATTAATTCCACCCTGACGGGACCGACCAGACTGATCGAATTATCCGGCGGGTCAAATTAAACAAGATGCCGAAAAAAACGTCTAAACACACATCCACTTCATTTGTCAGTATTTGCTCAATTCTAACACGCCCCCGAATCAAATGCGCGTGCGCTTTCGGTGTGACCAAAGTAGAAAACTAAGTAAAGATAACATTAAAGCTTCTAAACTAAGAAATATAACGTGCACCCAATTTTATAGCAAGAAAAAATGGGCAAGGGTCTAATATGTTCCACAGTGGTGGCCATTTACAAATCCAGCTCCGCTGCAATGCAGCTGTGTCATGCGGCAAAGCAAGCAAATGCGGTTTTAGGCTTTACTTTCTTATTTAAAAAAAAGTGCTTGTGAATCGGATAAATGCCACAATCATTCAGTACGAGCTACCATTAATGCCTGAAAGTCTTCTTAGGGCAGGTCAAAAATAGGCGTTTTCGATGGGTGCATAGGTTTATTCAACGCATTTACTGTCCCCTAAGCTCTGCTGAGACAGACACTGCCAGTAAAGGGGTCGCTATTGGGCTCACCATAGGGGACAGGTGCATGCATGGTGACTAGTCAGGTTTGAATTATCGGGCAATCTTAGGATCAAAATAACAAACATTCGGGCCCATGGAAATTCATGGGTGCCGGCAGGGACCTTTGGTCGCAATCGAACAAAAAAAAATTGAATTAACCGGAGTCAAATTAATGAGTATACTGTATGAGGCTGCATACAACTGCAAACGGGCTGTAAGTGCTCGAAAAGCAGATGTTTTCGAAGATTTGACCAACGCACCATATGGAAATTACAAGCTTCATGTAGTCTGATTCATGGGTATGATCGTTACAAAAATGTGTTGACTGCTTTTATGGACATACGCTTTGGTTTTGAGTAAGGAGTATCAGGCTAAATCACTTTTTGGATTAGAGCAGGAACAGAGGATGACGAAGTAGTAGTCTGGCATAAGACTAGCTTGCTTTTGAAAGCACTGTTGGAGAAGAAAGAGCAATGCAGGATTCTCAGCTGCAGTGGTATCACACATGTAATGTACAGTCGTGTACAGATTAAAATGGACCATGGTTTAGGCGGCCGGAGCGGCTGCGTGGCCACACTGTGCTGCTGCTATCTCACTTCGTGCGCTCCTGTCAAGGGTGCCCCCGAGTGACGTCAAATGTCGCCCTCACACCCTCTCTTTCGTGGTGGTGCTAATCACACTTGATGAATTTATCGCGTGTTGTTCGGCTGCTCTAGATTGTTAGCATTCACTTAGCGCTCTTTAATCGTAGTGAGCAGCGCGAGATGACGCTGCTGCAGCTGCAACATCTGATGCACTGCTACAATGGGTTTTTGCGGGCATAATTGTTCTCTGAGCCCAGCTCGTGCTGCTCGCTATGATTAAAGAGCGCTAAGCAGATGCTAACAATTTGGAGAGCAGACGTCTTGACACCAGGCACCTTTTTCCCTTGTTGGTACTGGTACACATTTTTTAACTGAAGCCATTGTGTCCGCGACTGCAAATCGCTGAGAGAAAAAAGAAAAAGGGTCCTCGTTCCTTCACAGTGCAGTGGTTTGATGGCCTGTAGCCATCTGCTAATGCGTGACAGCGCAAAGCACTGAACAGGGTGTCTACCAAGCTGACGATTCCAAATTCCCTGAGTTTTCCAGGTTTTCCCTGAGTGCCTTTGCAAAATTCCCTGAGTGATGCAGAACTATGTTTTATGTCAAGATGTGCTGAAACCATATCGCCAGATGCTGTCACTCTCTAGTAAGCATATAGAGTCGGACATTCCCTAATACGAAAAAAAAGGAGATGCATACAGAAGCAAATATTTTCGAAGATGAGCTATTTATCCCAACTGATAGCAAGCTCAGTGGTAGGAGGCCCAAATTTTGTCACAATTGCAATTCTCTCTGAACAGCTTGTAAGTCAACTTCAACTGTCTTGACATACTCAACCCGCGCACGTCGCCTCAGTGTTGCATTTCACTGCTTTAAAGAGTTCATTTTGGTTTGGATGAGAGACACCTGCATCTCGGCATCAGCCAACATTTTGTTTTTTGAGCTCAAGCTCCTTCAACACAGCGTCAGCACGCTTCCTTCCCCATTCATTCCTCAGTGCGTAGGTCCTTCCACCACTCGTTCGCCCCATGGACCATTTGAAGCACCTTCTTGGTCAGTTGCACACTCCACGTACGATTTTTCGAACTCCCTAGAGGCCGCGAAAACGGCAGAAAAATCCGCCAGTTGGAAAAAAAAATGCATGTCATTCACTGCCTTTAAGGGCTCAAACCGCCACAGGCAAATTCGAAAACGCTCTGAAGGCCTGTCGGTACATGTACTAGGCATATCGATGCTCGTGCTGTGACAGGAAATACCGGGTGCATGCGTGTATAATTAAGGAATACATACTGTGTCCCATGGCATGGCCCCTTCCCACGCTTATGCTTCACTGCAATACTTTTGCGTATGCTTCAATAAGCAACATTTCTGTACAGAGGCGAAGCTGACTTTGGGGAACCGGCATTATGCAACGCTGTGCTTTCCAAGCTTCTAAGCCAATCGCGAGGACCACAAAGGTGGAGTGCGTGCCATTGCTGACAGCGGCAAATTCTTTTGATAAAAAACACGGCGCCCAACGGCAAGAAGCTTCATAGCGAATGTCAAAGCAGCTAGGCCTGGCGTTGCCGCAGTGGTGGCTACCACTGTGGTGGCTATCAAAATGGCAGCGGTGGTGGCTTTGATTAATGCCATTTTGGACCTGCGGTCACGGCAAAACGGCTGGAAAATCGGACGGTTAAGAGCTCTTGCGTCCGAAATTTCAGACGTTCTGATACTTTGACTCTATGAGGTACGTGGTAGTGCTGCGAAGCTGTCCAAATTATTGGGAATCTAGAAAGTTGGTCGTTGACTGTACACTGGCAACTTCTCCAGCCGACGACAGGGTGTCAAACACGATTCATTACGACTCCTGTCTGTTACTCGAGCATGCATTACCGCGACTTTCGACCCTTTCAATAAAATTACAGCAACTTTTCCCTGATATAGAGGCACTAATTCCCTGAGTTTTCCCTGAGTTTTTCCAGACTACTCAAGATCTCTAAGAATTCCCGGTTTTCCCAGTTGGTAGACACCCTGGCTGAAGTACTGGCGATTCAGGCGCCCCTTCGTCCTGACCATCAGCGGCGGCGCAGCCGAATGCGGCACTAGAAAGGGACACTCTTCACGTGAGCGTGCGAAGCAAAATAGCAGCGCTGTGATGTGGCCCCACAGCTGCTTCGGCTGCCTAAGCCGTGGTCCATTTTAATCTGTCTGCGACTGTGCAGTAAATGTAATGCACAACTCTGGTTTACATCTGAAGAAAACTGTCTGTACAAAATATACACAAAGCCATACGTGGCTTGGGGTGAAGCTTACTTCCATTGTCCTGTCTGGCATGGCCCACTTAATGCTCAGAAAGCTTCCGCAAGATATTTTTTCTTTTCATTTAATATCCTTATTCAGAGCGTATACTATTGCACAACTTGATAAAAAACAAACATTTTTTTCGGATAATTCTATGTCTTGTCCTTGAAGGGTTAACATTCAATCTAACCACCAGGTGCCTTTAGTGAGCAGGTTATGCTAGCTTTTTATTCAACTTCAAACAAGGTAGCTTATTGTGTCATCAGTAATGCTGCTGCAAGCATTATTAGATGTTATGTGCTTCTGGATCACACATATTTTCTTCCATGTTCCTCTAAAAATGTAACAATGGTGTTATACTGTATCTGCAAATCATCAAATACTGTCTCAAATGTAAGAAATTTGGCTAATTGTGTCGTAATTTAACAGAAAATGGAATGGCTATTTCAAAGCATCAGTTTCCAATCCTGCCCAGAAGTACGCCAAGTACTTGTCTGGCATAAATTTCAAGAAACCTCAACTGGGCATAATGTGGTGTGCCTTATGCACCTTGCTCCTGAGCAAAGCAACTCAGTTGACTGGACCTAGCTGTTCGTGTACCGGGACATGGTATCAAATATAACAAAAACATGTGTGCTTGCGCAGTTGTTGATAACAATGCAGACTTTATATGCAACTTTGATGCTTCAGAGAGAAAGAAAGACAATTTACATGATGCTGCACAAAGATAAACAGTCCATCCGACAACAAATGGATCCGCTTCCAGCATCACCTAACATGATCTCTCACAGTGTTTGTGGATGCATCTTCTCTTTCCTATCCTTTGGTTTCACCAAAACGGGCACCTGAAATAACATGACAACAACCTTAAAACCAAATTTGACAGCCCGGGATCTTTTCATTTTCTGAACCACCAGGAAACAAATAATACTTATGTGTGAACTTCTGCAGACTAGATTATTAGTTATGTTGTCCCAGGTTTTTGTTAGCAAAAAATTATAACTGGCATGTCCAAGGAAAATCACTAACCTCCCTGTAGAAGCTGGACAAAACTATTTCCAGCATCAGTTTTCTTTTGCAACATTAATACAAAGAGCTCGTGCTGCACATGCTTTCACTGCAGGTTAAAGAGAGCAATCCTTATGCTTACCTCAACAATCCAAGCAATGCAACCACAAGAATATATTAGCAAGAACTACAAATTTCATCTTTCTCATGGGCTATCAATATGCCTAAACTAACATACTGTTACTAACCAGGAAAATTCACACTCTTATAAGAGCAGCGCAACCTTTTGATGCTGCAGCATCAAAGAGAGTGCACCTTTGACGATAGCTTCATCCAAAAGCCATCAGCATAAACTATTCCCCATTCTTTATATCGCTTATGTCTGATTCAGCAGACCGTTCCATGCAGAATCGGTTGCAGCAAACATTCACGACAGCAGGGGAACAATGTCCACATCACTGCATGTCTGAAGTCAGGCTTGGCATGCACTCATATAGTACGATAACCAGTTTGGTACAAAACTGTTTGGAGCCTCGTACAATGGTGATTCAGGTAACTTGAACTGTGCACAGCCTTCTGAGCGAGCTTGAGCCTTCACAGAGGTGTGCAATACAGCACTACAGGTAAGGGAGCAATGTAGAATGGGTTTTCTGTAGGGGTGTGCGAACACTGAATAGTAGATTTCAAATCAAATCAAGAAAAAAAGAAAATGAATATCAAATTGAATATTGAACATCAGAAAATTTTTTATACAGTTTAATGCTTACAAACTTTGGGCTAAAGATATCGTGCTGCATACGCTCAGGAGTCCCCTAGCATTGTATAACAAGAATGTAGCAAGGCATCAGTAACATAGGTACATAGAAATCAAGATATACAGTACGGTCTACTCTTATTAAAGGGAACACCAAATTGTTATGCCAGCCCTGATTACCGCTCAGTTCTAGTGTATGAAGGTCTGGAAGATATTTTTTTTATCAATACAATTTCTGTTGAATTGAATCAAGTGTTTTTTCCTCTGAAACTAATGAATTAGTGATGCTCTTTTCTAATGAATATCAGCAAGGCTCTCAGTTTAATAGTGGACCTGTGTTTTGCAGCAATCTTTTATTTATTGTACATAAAGTTTTGCTTTCCAGTTTTACTTCAAAAACGAGAAAGGCTATACCGACTTTATGGCATGTGGGTTATTGTAAGGCCAAACTTTGCGACAGACAAAAGGACCACGCATCACGTGACTCGCATTGCTGGCATCAGCAGGAAAGAGCAGGTGCTGTCCGCTTCGCTTTATTGTCAGGTTTGGCATGATTTGCCACCTGTCAAAAATTCGACGATCTGCAGGGTCATGGCAAGTTTGCGCAACTTTAAGGTTCTGCGAGCGACCAAAGTGAAACTGAACCAACCTCCACTGCCACAAATCTTTACAATTTGAATTTAAGAAAACCACCACAGACCACATAGCCACTTTGTGAAAAGGCCATCGCGGCAGTGGTGAACAAGGCTCATCGCTGTGCAATTCGTGGGCCCACAGTGTGCACTGAATGCATTTCATTTGTGCTCGCAGAGTAACACGTAAGTGTGAATGGACTTTGCTTTTGTGTAAGTTGACAGACACTTTTGAAACTTTTTTGGGTATCGAGAATGAAAGAACCGCCAGGCATTAGAGTGCAGAGCAGCATGCAAGAGACAGGCAGACTTAGGGTGGATAAGAAGTGAGGATGAGTGGTTACAACCAGAAGTAGTTTCCAAAGTCTAAACACGACACAACTGCCTGGCTGACTTGTTACTGACGTATGACGATCAACCGTTTAAACAACAAATTGTATCAGAAATGCAGCCGGGCACATTCGCATTCAACCTGCAGTTCAACTGTGCTAATAGTGGCGTGGCATATATCCACAAAGCCTGACTTGATACAGTGCTTCGTCCATTTCTATCATATCTTGAATAAAAACGTCCAACAAGCACTTGGGCACACGTGAGGCTTACTGTGATCTCACGTCAAAGCGATGTAGGCTTAAGGTTAGTGTTGCGATATAAAAGACCACTCCGATGTGCGAGTGACTTGTGACATTCGCACGCAAAGGAAAGTTAACTTTTTGCACATTCAACACGGCCTTGGAGAAACGAGGTGGCAAATTCCCACTTTAACAATCTTGGGAAACTGTTGGAGATGTGCAGAGATATTGTACAAGCTTCAGATAGGCATTTTTGATATTTTGAACTATTTTGCAATCCCCTTCAAGTTCAATATATTCAGGATCAACTGTACACATTGTGTTCTTTCAGTCATGTAAAACTGCACTTCCATCTTTGTCAAGAAGATCGGAAGCAATGACAGGACTGTCATCACACCTCATCAAACTATACTGTGCTCAAAGTGAAGTTGTAACAGGCGCACAATGTAAATGTTGCATACAGTGGTCATTTTTAAGTTTAGAATGCTGGTCATACTTTAATATAAGGAGTGGTTACAACAGTTTTAGTTGCGGTGTGAACTCAAACCTACAATGCTGTTGGTCAAAAGAACACACCTTACAAGTCGTATAACACTACAATAATTTTCAGTTGACAACCTTAATGATTTAGCGTAACAGTTCATTTGGAAGACAGCATAGATCTATGCTTGTGTGAAAGAAGTCACGATTCAATGTGAACCTGTGAAATAAATTCTAATACCTGAAAATGCCAATTCAAACCCCTTATAAACCAATCCTTAGGTGAGATTGTTCGTAATATTAAGCTAATCCAGGCTGCCTGCTTGAAGAGAGTGTCAAATATGTCCACGAAATTTTGTGCTAACACAATCCACTTACCATCCAATATAGCACTGACACAGATTTTCATGTGAAGTTGCTTGCTTTATCAAGAGTTCCACTTGTTCAGGAACATCCAAGGTCTCATCAGGCGCAAAATCTCTCCCTGAAATGGAAAGGAGGTTACTGGTTAGTTCCTACAAAAGCATAAGTTGGATGAGCACACATGCTGCCTGCTGTGTGTGCACTCGTGAGCAAAAGACTACGAATGCCGAAAAATCTTTTTTTTTTTTTTTTTTTTGCAGCAAAGACATGCAGGTTGAAATCAATTTTGTCTATGTGCACGTCTTTGACCAACAGTATGCATTGAGACAATAAAGTTGCAATTCTGTACTACAAGAAATTTATACTTTTCGCTCGTGCCATGGTCCACAGACTTTTGCTCTGGGTTGTACATATTTTCCCCAGCATCTTGTTTTATGTCACCACAGGGACTGTCACATGATTTGTACTCAACTTTGTCTGCTGCACAAAGAATACTTTTGAGTTGGACAATTTTTCAAAATATGTCACTTCATGGTTTGAACACTGCTGAATATTATTGACTCTTGGGGCCCAAAGTAAAGGTACATTAGCTCCGCAGATTCACATTTCGACCGCTTGCACTTTTTTCATTATCTTGACATGTAACGAGAGATGTCCATATTTATGTGATATTATAGGCAGACCTCACACACTTTGTAGGTATCCATGTGATAAAATATGTGAACCGGTGCCGGAGGCACTGCTGTTTAAAATGAATCATCTCAAAGTGCTAGCAGTGGCAAGGGAATAATATGAGAAACTGGCACGTGATGCACGCACCAGAAGTTTCCTAGAGCGCCTTTGGAAAAAGAGAAGCTTGCATCCTTCTGTGCCCCCGCCACCTTTTCCTGACTCACAGGAAAAGAAAAGGCATTCAATGCGCAAAAAGGACATTCCTCTTGCAAAGGTAAAAAGGTATAAAAGAGCATCACTGGGAGAGACGCTCTCTCTCTGGCACCCCTAGCTTGGAACCTGAACGATGAACTCGGGGATACTAGCCGCAACCCGTAAGTGACCTTGTTGCCTGACTATCACATGCAATGAGGCAAGCCTATTTATTAACTATTTCCGAGTAGACTTTCCGTTTACATGTGTTGCTTATTGCTTGCAGCAATAAACATTGTTAGAGTTGATGCCGCAGGTTGCCTTATTCGCCCAAACCCAATGTAGCTGCAATTACACGTGCTACGGCTTGGGGAGTACTATGGAACGACTCTGTGTGGTTAGATCCGGAACTTGCATTCAGCCCTAGCCTCATGCAGAGCGTTCCCCCAGAAGACATGTTATTAATAGTCACTCGCTTACTCTGTGGACCGTCGCAAAGTGTTCAGCTTCGAACATTCGTGCGCTGTCAGTTTAGTCCATCACCCATGCTTCAGCACTTTATTAAAAAGAGTGCGCCCATTCACTTATTCTTGATACGGGAATGATAGAGTTGGCACGAGCTTGAGTGTGAGTTGTGGTGGATGTGCTATACACAGACAGATACGCTCATGCACAATGAGAAACTTACTATGTCAGGAGGTGGCACCACACCCTTGATCAATGTGTAATCAGTGATACTCTTGCTGAGGTGCTTTCTTTAGAGGTTAGAGATACAACGCTGGCAGATGAGTGAACTTTTTAATTCTCGAGGAAAGCAGTGCATCGCGAAGGGTCGGAAAAACAGGCAGCAGTCCCTGAATTAGGTCACACAGATTCATTCCATTTCTTAATATTTCAAGTAGTGGCTTAGCGCAAATGAAACCACGGACACAAGGAAGACAGACAAGGACAAGCGCTTGTCCTTGTCTGTCTTCCTTGAGTCCGTGGTTTCATTTGCACTAAGCCACTACTTCAAATATGGACGACCAACTAGCCCAACAGTCAACTCTTCTTAATATTTCAGTCGCTATTTTTGCAGCCAGCTACTGCACACGTCTTCCCTCTGCCGTTCCGTTTTGCAGCATGAATAGAGGGAAATGCACTAGCGATCCCCCAGTTGCATTTCTGACAGCTGATTGCACAGAAGCAGGGCCCGTATTCTGAAA
Source organism: Dermacentor variabilis (assembly GCF_050947875.1). Classification (NCBI taxonomy): domain Eukaryota; kingdom Metazoa; phylum Arthropoda; class Arachnida; order Ixodida; family Ixodidae; genus Dermacentor; species Dermacentor variabilis. The sequence goes on from NC_134570.1 coordinate 10,092,702, forward strand.
CTTTTGCCTTCCGCAAAACTATCACCTTGGCCACGCCTCCGCCAATGGCACGCTGATTAGCTGCATTAAAGAAACCGGAAAATAAACAGCACCATCTAGTAGTTCCGGCCTACGTCTCTTTAATGTCATGGTGTCGATAAGTGCTCTCGACATATATTGAATAAATGCACACGTCTTTTGGCGTTCGGTTGGTGGTGCAGTGTAGCAGGGATAAGAGAGGTTTATTAGTCTTTTTGGTGGCATTTTATACACTTTGTTTTGTCGCAATATTTGTTGGTTCCTTTAAACTAAAACATCTCACACTTCCTTTTTCAATTTACCTAAAGCGGCTGCACCCAACTGTAGTCCGTGCGTAGAACCCGTACTGTGGCCACTACACGCGAAAACAATGCACCCGAGCCGATCTGCACTTGCACGGTGCGCTCTCTCATGCGATATGAAGCATTTGAGAGCACGTGCTGGTAGTGCATGCTGACGTCACAAGTAAGCAGTCACTTGATATACTGAATGTGACTATTGCAGCAGTGAAACTATTGCGGGAGGCGAACGTTTCAGAATACGGTCCCGGGATAGAAAGCAGTAATGGTTTTGCATTCATGCGCTTTTGGATGAGGCAACATGCAGTGTGCCGCCGAAAGTGCCATCTCATTTCCTCTGGAGCATATTACTCCACAAAAAGGGTCTGTACGAGTACAGTAAACTCCCTTTAAGACGAACTCAAAGAAACCATAAACGTTTGTTCGTCTTATCAGACGTTTGTCTAATCAGAATAACAATTGGAAACATTACCAGGTACATCCAAATATCTTACTTCAAAATGGTAAATGAAGTTGACTTAAAACAGGGGAAAAAATGACATAAAAAGCATTTCTTTAGCTGAACTTAATAGAAAACTGTTTTGAAGTGGTAATCCTGCTTGGTTGCATCCAGTCTGTGATGGATGTTTGGTGCTTCTGTGCAAATTGGCGAGCAGCCACAAACCATGTCAACTCACTCAATGAGCTTAAAAATCCTTCTGTCCTTCGTGCTGCTGGAAAAGGTTCACTAGAGAGTTAAAGCAGGCATCTGCCCCCTCACAGGTCATCGGTGCAGGCTCCGTGTTAGCAAAAGTATGAAGGAGCGAGCTGACTGCACCGCACAACAATGCAACCTAGAGGAAATTCTAGGTGACGTTAAGCGAAGTGGGGAAGGAGAAACGAAGTGAAGCGTCATGGAGGACGAAGGTAGGCAGAGAAGCGCTGGGTTGACTTCCTCTAGCTGTTGGTACAGGTTTCATTTGCGAAATGGACGTACCGAGTTTGTCTTGTGATAACACAGTCCTCGCACGCCGTACACTGTGTGTGCGAGTGAAAGCGTGCGAGAGTGAGCCGATGATGGCAGCTCACCATCATGGAGGAAAGGGGGAAGGGGAGCGCACAGTCTTTCATTGCGCGCATGACACCAGGGAGGGGAGGGAGGGGGTGTGCTGTACTACAGCGGCGCGCAGTCGTGTGGGCTTTATGTTGAATGAGATCTGCTTTGGCGGCTCAGTCTAGGTGGGTCGATGGCTCGTAGCTTTGCTTGCGCTGTATTCTCGCCACTCAGTTTATGTTGAAGCGACAGACAGTGCGGAGGTCACTTCTCTCGCTGCTGCTGCCGCGATTCCTCACGCCAGCGTTTTGACAGCGAGCATCCATGGTCATTGAGTGTGATGTGTTCATGTCTGCTTGTGCACACTGACGCCATGCTTGTTAACTTAGTAAGCAAATGTTTACAAGTTTATACAGCCAATAAAACTACTATCCAACTTCATCTAGCTATCTATCAATTTGCTATTGCAATCAATGCTTTGCCTTTAAAGTGAAGTGAAACGCGACTGTCTTTTTTTGTTTCCTCTTCTCATTTTCGTATATGTCCATGGGCAATGTGCCCTGCAGGCCTCCAGTAGGGTGCCACGACGTGCTGCCCCTAGGCATGGCGCATCGAGGCACCCTAGCCTCCAGTATCGGTAGCGGTGGTAGTCACTCCAAACGTTCATCTTAACCAAAGAGCATGTCTGAGGTGGCTCGTCCTAAGCGGATTTTTTTTGCTTCAAGTCTATGGAAAACCAAATAAGCGTTCGCATTTTAATCGTTATATGCGAAAATTTAGCTTAACCGAGTTCGTCTTAATGAGAGTTCACTGTATCTATAATTGTTGCAAAGTGCAGAGATGTAAACAAAACATTTCAAAAACTTCCAGTATTGCAACTTCTTCAGTCAAAAAAAGAAAAGCTTTGCAGCCTATTCTTGCAAGCACAATAGATTTTGTCCACATTTGTGCTGTGGTTGCCTAATAAGAACACTCCTGCATTCCTCAGATATTCCGGTAAAGATGAAGCTTCCTGCTAATGTTCATAGCCATCATGTCTTCATTGCCTTGTGTCATTTGCCTGCCTGCCTGCTCAAATTGACTTTAAATGCATTTTGCATAAAACAGACAGGATATTTTTGTGCCAATTAATGTTACCTAGTATTAGCTGCAGCAGAAATGCTTTGGTTAATGAAACCAAAAACTTCGTGCATACCTGTGAGCTTATCTCGCACCCTGTTGATGATGGCCAAAGCCTTCTTATTCAGGGCCTCTGGCTGGCCAGCTTCGCCATCTGGTAAAACAAATGAACAGTGAAGGTAAAGGTTGCACTATTTGACGCAAAAAAGCATGATTCAAAGGTGTCTGAATATTTGAATATCCGAACACAAATTGAGTGTAATGTTCTTTATTTGATTACATTCAATAAAGAAAATTGATATTTTTCAATATTTGTTAAAGCTGAATATAGTAGCATTATCATTTACTTCTCGTCCTTGTGTAGTTTTTGTTCCAGAGGCATTTCCCACATAACTGCACACCAACATGCACAGTTCTTCGCTGCAGTACAGTAGCAGAGGCGTAGATTTCAATTGTCCTGCACGGTTCCGCGTACAAATATGGAATGCTGAGAAAGCATGTGCAGCAGCAAATTGCTTCATCAATATCTTGCAGTCATCTGTTTATGCTTCACTTTTAAACTGTCTGTAAATTTATCTAAGACACTAGGCCTTGCTTCTTAGGTAGACCCCCACCACTGTAGCAACACTTAGCTAAGTAATACCATTTATGGCAGCATGCCTAGTTCCATCACTAAATCACACCAGCAGACACTTTAAGTTTGCACACCAGCACACAAGGAACCAAACTCTCCACATGCATTTAGTCACTGTTATTACCTTCATTTAATTTCTGTCATTGTCATACAATGCCACAAAAAATAGCCTTTTGCTGGTTTCTTATTCACAAGCTGTTGACTTGCACAGACAGCAGTAGCATTCCATATATCGAATAACAAAAGCAAGCTTTGCTTCCTGTATAGCTGCCGTATTACCTTTTTCTGCCACTCTTGTCAAAATTGACAAATATTTGGGGATTCGAGTCAATATTTCAGGTCAGTTTTTTTGTTAATATTGATATTAAATTTGATTAGAAAAGTTCACTGCTTGAATATTCCTGGTAATACAAAAATACCAAAATTAGCAAAGTTAAAATAGTGACAATGAGAAAATAGTGACAAATTGTCAATGGAAGCAAAGCAGCTGATTGTGGAACAAGTTTTGGCTATCACCACTTTTATGCAAAGAAACATGCTTAGAAACCCAACTGTTTAGCACCAGTGCCAGATCTGGCTAGCGTACAGGTTAAGGGGGCCTTTTTGAACACGAGAAAATGTTCCCAATCTGTCGAGGAGGCTCCTGTGAACATCTAAGCTAAATACAGTAGGACTTTGTTCATATGTTCTGGAAAAAAATGCGAGAAAAACCATACCAACCAGTAAAACGAACACCCCAATATCACTAAAGAATGCGGCAGGCTCAACTGTAGTTGACATCTACATAATGTGAAGCATTGCGAGAATCGTGAAATGTTCACCAGTACCATGTACCAGTAGCATGAGAAGCCGACATGCACCGACTTGGTGGGGCTGAAGCGGCCCAAGATGTGTGTTGTGGCGCCAAGCAGGTGAGAATTGAGACGCATATTCTGACGTCGTTTTTGTGGCTTTGGCAAGCTTACATTTGCACTCCTCGAATTCGGCCTGGGCCAGCAGCTTCTTTGAGCGGAGCATTTTGGCTTTTGGCGGGAAGTTTTGACGTGCCCACTCGGCAAAAATTGTTGTGGCATGAGATGCATATTGTTGTTCTATTGCATAGTGTTCTAAACCAGAACAAAATCGAGCGGGTGGGCGATGCTGGAATACGATGCCTACAATGCCACCAGAGCGAAACATGGCACTCACTTCGCAATGCCTGCGGCAGGAAGTGGCACTGCGTTTTGGTTATTACCTATTAGCATGCAGTATGCTTCCAACCGCAGTACACTAAATGTTGTGAAACAGATAGGTGAAGATGCTCATCGCAGTAGAGCTGGCGGCAATGGCTGTGAATGTGGCGTGCGACAACACAGGAGGAGCTCTGCTGGCATTGGAATAGGAAATTGAGTGCGCGGTGGCGTTTTCACGTGAGATGAGTGGGCAAGTACTGCAGGGCCGCTTCTACAGCCGGTAGCTACTGTTCTCAATCTCGCGCACCTCACGCCTTTTCTTGTTTACATGGGATCTAGTGGCTGGAAAACACAACATATAATCACAGTTTGTCTACATACTGAATGTTGGTGCCGAATGATCTGTGTTTTCTGATAACATATGAACCAGCAAAAAATAATGGTAACAATATTGGGTCCTTTTTTCTTGTATTCTCGATCATGAACATTGGCACTAGGAAATCGTACGCAATGGGATCATATCAATGAGGTTCTACTGTATTATTGCACTGCATGCAGCAAAAAACTTACAATCTTGTGTCAAAAAGTGAAAAACTGCTTGCTCTCGCCTTCACAATCCTGTCATCTCAAGCAGCAAAGCCTACCAACACCTATTGGCTGATTTCGTGATTGCGAGAACATTCTCAGCAATACTATTATTGTTAATTTTTAGGTAAATAAATGAAAAAAATATATACCTGCACTCTCAAAAAGACTAAAAAAGCATTCATTTTTTGCATTGCCCATCTACACACGACAGCTGTGCATAGCTTCGTGGCCACTGAGATAACAGTGGCATGTTGCTAGAGTACCGTATAAACTGGAATATAGGTCGAAATCTTTTCCCACAAAAGAACAGCTAAAGTCACTCTTAGTCTTATATAGTAGCAGTCACTAGCACATTGTGAGCTCTCGTCTGGTCAAGTCAAGGTCAGCCATTGACCTATACTCCGTTTTATACGGTAGATGCCAAGGCTGCACTGGTTGGACTACAAACCCTCTCGCCGGTGAAATACTCAACTCTTGGGCAGAGCCTTGCCCCATCCCCTGTGTAGCTTCCACCACGCTAGCGGAGACGAAAGGAGAGAGTCGCTCAACTCCGCTATACTGAAGGATTTGAAAAACAATTTGTGGAAGGAGATTTGTAGGGTGACACCCTTTAATAGTGAGGCCGTTCTGTGATTAGTTGGAAAAGTACTTTGGGCCCCTTTAACTGAGCAGCACCTTTGAACACAAACTAGTTTTCAGCATATGGGCAAGACTTTTATTTATAATGAATTAACTGAAAGTTGCCTTTATGTGCTAGCTCATTAATGACATAGATTTCTTTGAAATCTCTTGTCATGTTTCGACAACATTTACATATCCGCTTTGACCAATATGCATCCTTACCACCGATTCCAGAAATGGCATCAACTGCTTTCTTTGCAGTTGGCTGGGAGCCAATGTCCACTGCTTCTAGGATATCTGAAACAAAATATAAGCATTGTTACCATAGAGTGGCAAAGTAAATTCCACAGAAAGTGTTTGGCAGAGGGATCTATCTGAAATGTGAACCCACAGCGACTGACGTATAACGATGACTGCTTTAATTTTGAAAACTTAAAACATTGTGCACTTACTGCTGCTTTACTTTGGCTCGCAGCGATACTGCATTTTAAGGTGTGGATCATTGTGTATCACTTGGTATGTTTAGTTTTACATGTCTGGTCAGCCAAGAAAGAAAAAAATGCAAGTTGCCTTCTGCACCCTCACCATCGAATAAGTTGTTGTGGCCGTGGAAGCACAGGCACAGACTAATGTCACCCACCTGTTGGAAAAGTGCGGACAGCAGCGGTGCTGGGAGGATTGCTCCTTCGACAAGGAGGTTGATTTCAAAATATTGTTTCATCTGCTAACTTTTTATGCACCAAATTGAGTATTACGTCAAGAAGCAGTCATGTCCTGAGCATCAAAAAAAAAAAATGAAGAAGAAAAGGGCGAGAGAAAAGATGAACCAGCATTTTCAAATCAACCGCCTTAATCATGCCGTAATCCTCCTTGCACTGCAGCTCTCCACCCTTTCTCCAGTTGCCAACAGGTGGCAAAACCAGTTGATGTCTCTGTCACCTTAGCAGCTGGTAACTAGCATAGTAAATTTTCATTGAACACAGAAGTGCCTCGGAAGAAGAACGCCTATAGCTGTGGTCTCTTCATTTTCCTGTGTCTCGGACGTTTTTCAACATCAGAGACTGTGCAAAGGGCACAACGTCATCCTCCAGGATGGGGGATAGGAATCCCCACCAAGCGTCTGACCCTGGTCGTCCACCACTGGCTGCATCGAAGACAAGGGACCGCACTGGCCCTTCCACTGTCGCCCTTGAATCTTCCGACGGCTCAACGGTTGAAGAAATGGAATCGGACAACGATTTCACACTTGCCGTGGGTCGCCGTTTGAAGAGAAAACTCAGGAGGACATCAACAGACAGTGAATCGTTGCCCAGGCAGGACAGTGGTAAGCAATCATTCACTGTTGCTTACGTCCCTACCACAGCTACCGACGATCTGAATACCTTGAACAGGCAGAGCTTAACAGAGTACTTTGAGCGAATTGCGCCAGGCCAAGTCAACGAGATCAGAATTAACGCACGGAGGAACATCCTTTCGGTGGACGTGAACAACAAGTCAATTCTGGATACGCTAAAGGCTGCCACACTACTAGGAAACATCCCAGTGCGCTCCTTCTTTGCGTATGGAAAAGGAACCTCGACTGGCGTTATTTCTGACGTGGACAAAGAAATCGCAGACACTGACCTCCAGAGGCTTTTGAATTCCACCGCACCAATAGTGCAGATTCACCGCTTCGGTCAATCCCGGTGTATTAAATTAGTCTTTGACTCTGAAACATTACCTGACTACGTAAAAGTAGGATACGTAAGACACCGTGTGCGCCCTTACGTGCCAAAACTGGTGCAGTGTCGGAAATGCTTCAAAATAGGACACGTAAGCGCAGCTTGCAAGGGCGGCGTAAAATGCCAACGGTGTGGAGGGGCCCATCAAAATGATAGCTGTGATGCTACTGCCCTAAAATGTCCTAATTGCGCCGGTCCACATGAAGCGACATCAAAAGACTGCCAGAAAATCAAGGACGAAATTTCAGTGCTTCGAAAGATGGTGCGGGACAACTCCACTCACAGACAGGCTGCTACATCGATACGCCGCCGCAGACGTCGATCGCGACACAGACGACAGCACGACAAGAGTGCTTCCCATACAGATGGACCATCGACCGCATGGCAAACTCCTCGCTTGCCAAGTTTGCTTCTGCGATCAAGATGCGGGCCCGACGTACCTTCTTCGGCAGCAGCACGTGGAACACATGCGCTGCATAAAACGACGCTTCCGCCGACCGACTCTGACATTGACTAGCCGTCGCTCCCACCGAAACAAACAGGCTTAAATGCGTCGGGTGATGTGTCTTCAAAGGTGGTTGAGAATGATAAGACAGACAATGAAAATGTACGAAGTATGCTGAAATACCTGATAACTACGATGCGTTCACTTCTCTGCGGATTACAGACGCCGGTTGCTAAGACCGCGCTACATGTTCTAGATGCTTTGGAACCACTCCTCGTGGCTATACAATAAGGCATCATGGCGCTCTCTTTTGAAAACCAATTACGAAGATCTGCAATAATGCAGTGGAATGCCAGAGGCCTACGAGGCTGCCTCGCAGACTTTCGGCAATGGATGTTCAAATACCAGTTTCCCGTGGCAGTAATATGTGAACCAAACATGACGTCTTTACTACGTGTATCTGGATATGTGCCACTGTGGTCAAGGAATGATCACAATTTAAGCAAAGTGCTCATGTTTGTTCATCGGAATTTAACGTGCCTTCGTAAAGACATTCCTGCACACGCTTCCAACGAGTACGTTTGCATAACGCTGAAGTACAAGCGGCGCACACTCTCAGTAATTGGCGGGTATATACCCCCAACATCGAGCATAGACTGTTCATATTTGCTGTCCATACTGAAAGCTTGTCCGGGTCCCCACGTAGTCATCGGTGACTTTAATGCCCACCATCCCATGTGGGGCTCTGCTTCGACGAACGCCCGCGGTAGAGACTTGGCTGACTTCATGCTTAGTCAAGGCTTGATGGTGATCAATGATGGCTCACCGACATATCTTCGAGGCTCTTACTACAGCAGTTGTCTTGACATTGCGTTCGTTTCAAAAAGCCTGCTGTCTGCTACGCGATGGTGTACTGATCTCGACACCCATGGAAGTGACCATCTACCAACATATGTTCAGTTGAAATGGTTACATCCCCCAGCTCCGCACACTGTGCGTTCTATCGATTGGCCAACATTTCGAGAATCTGTCACCACCGCATGTCAAGCCGTCCAAGCACCATCCAATATTGAAGATGTCATCGCGGCAACTTTACGTGACACAACAAAACACCTCAGCGCACCTTCACCTAGATCATCTATTGATGACCAGTACGAGCGACTTCGCGCGATACGGCGTCGAGCAGAACGGAAATACAGAAGGACCAAATCACCATTAGACGTCACTGCATCACGCCGGGCTCAGCGTCATGTCCTGCGCCACCTTGACAAGCTTGACAAACAACGCTGGAGATCATTCTGTGGCTCTCTGGATCCGAGAAAACCTCTCTCTAGAATTTGGCAAATTGTACGAAGCCTTTGCTCGCCTCCACAACAGCTTCACCCGTTCAGCGCTGTGGCCATACGGCAAGGCCGGCGTGAAGTCGAGGTCGCCGATGACTTTTGCAAATTACTTGTGAGCTCCTCGAACGATATACCAACCCATTCACGACTGACTTTCCCGTCATCTAGTGATCACCGTCTGGACGCGCCTTTTACTATGCACGAGCTCGACGCTGCGATATCTTCTTCCCGCCGATCAACTTGTCCAGGACCAGACGGAATTACATACTCCGCGATTTGTCATCTTGGAGTAGAAGCTCGAGAAATTCTCCTGGCGCTCTACAATTCTACGTGGGACACAGCAACTGTGCCTAATCACTGGAAGTGCAGTCGTCTTGTGGCTTTGCTAAAACCTGGGAAATGCCCGCATGATCTCTCACATTATCGGCCAATAGCCTTGGCAAGCTGTGTCGGTAAAGTGATGGAGTGGATGGTACTGAGCAGACTGGAATGGCTACTCGAGAAAAGTGGTGGACTTCCTGATTTCATCAATGGATTCAGAAGAGGCCGATCATCCATTGACGGTGTGATCGACCTAGTATCTTCTGTTCAACAGGAAAAGAGACGCCGTCGTCTGGTATGCGCAATATTTCTGGACATCAAAAGTGCCTACGACAACGTCTTCCACCATTCGATTCTTCATGCGCTTGAGGATATTGGTGTTGGTGGCCGGATGTATGCATGGCTGCAGAGTTACCTCAGTGGCTGCACCACTTTCATGTCCACTTCGGATGGCGAGACTGATAGACATGAAGTTCGCAGGGGTGTTCCGCAGGGTGGTGTCCTTAGCCCAGTATTGTTCAATATGATACTGGTGGGCCTTGCAGACGAGCTACCTGAAACAGCGTGTATCAGTACGTACGCGGATGATATCTGTATTTGGTCATCCGGGGTCACACGTCCACAAGTGCGTGCAAGGCTTCAACGTGCGGTTACCATAACGGCGAAGTACTTGCGCCGTAGAGGCCTGCAACTCTCAGCAACTAAGTGTGCAGTCATGGCATTTACGCGCAAATCGATGTCAAATTATCCAATCTTTGTCGACGGAACGGCGCTTCCTTTAGTCACCCACCACAGATTTCTTGGCGTGATAATAGACCGCAGTCTTTCTTGGACCAAACATGTTACTGCGCTTAGGGCTAAACTGACTAACTTCATACACGTTCTTCGTGTAATATCAGGACTGAGATGGGGCCCGTCTGAGCGAAGTTTGCTCCAAGTGTACCAGGCACTTTTTGTGGGCTACATATGCTACAGCATGCCTGTGTTATCTAACATGGGGTCATCTTGTATACGCACGCTGGAGAGCCTTCAGGCTCAAGCACTACGGATATGTCTTGGCTTGCCACGCTGCACGTCAACTAAGGGCACAATAGCGGAAGCACGGGCTTGTCCTATCGACATATACAGGTCTTGTGAACCTGTGCGAACCTATCTTCGCCTGCTAACCAGACACTCACACCATCCACTGTCAACGCTTCCAAGCATCAACCTTGACTGTGCTTTTTCTAAAGCTATTGCATGTCACGCAAGCATTGTACCTGCAAGATTCCAGGCAACCGACATCCCCGCGACACCTCCATGGACATTGCCAAGACCACTAGTGAGGCTTCAGATACCCGGAATTAGGAAGAAATCTCACGTTTCCTCCATTGGCTTGAAGCAGCTCACCCTGTCCCATATATTTACTTTATATAGTGGGACTGTACAAGTATATACCGATGGTTCGGTCATGCCATCTGCTACAACGGCCGCATTTGTCATCCCACAACTTGGAATTACTCAACGATTTCGATTAGACCACAAATCGACATCTACGGCTGCGGAACTTGCGGGAATACGGGAGGCTGTCCGTTTTATGAGAACGCAGACACCCCATAAATGGATAATATTGTGCGATGCCAAATCAGCGCTACAGGCGCTAAAATACTTTTTAAACAAAGGACCATACTATCTGCTCATGCTGGAAATCGTCGAACTTTATCACAGTGCCGAGTTAAGTGGCCAGGTGATCACCTTTCAATGGGTGCCTAGCCATTGTGGTGTTTTTGGTAATGAACTCGCTGACAGTGAGGCAAGATCGGCCTCCTCTTCCTCTGATGAAGTACGGTTTGCCTACTCGCGACCTGACACCAACTCCATGATCAAGGCACTCATGCAGGACCTTACAAAGGCTTACAGAGCCCACTCTGACAACATTCACAGATGTCTACATATGATTGACCCAGACGGTAAATTCTGTTTGCCCCCGAAGCTTACACGGAGCAAAACATCATTGCTACACAGGATTCGGCTCGGCGTTGCTTTCACCCGTCGCTATGCACACCTCATCGGCCAATCGAACAGCCCTGATTGTGTACACTGCCAGATGCCCGAAACACTGCAACACGTACTGTGCGACTGCCCAGCATATATGCTGGAGCGAAGGACGATAGACAGTTTCTTAGCCAGTGTTGGCAGGCAACTACTGTCGGAGGAAGCTATCCTCGGCCCATGGCCTGACACTGCAATTTCAATGCGTGCAACAAAAGTATTGTTGGAGTTCCTGCAGGACACCAAGCTCGACGAGCGGCTCTAGCGAGGCAACTGTCTCATGTACATAAGCACTCACCACTTCTCTTATCATCATCATCCATTCCAATACTTTCACTCCCCTTCCCTCTTCCCCAGTGCAGAGTAGCAGACTAGAGCGCACTAGCTCAGGTCGACCTCTCTGTCTTTCCTATCAATAAATTCTATTCATACTACTACTTCATTGAACAGAATCAGCTCTTTATTAATTGGTTGCCTTCAATCATTCTAGATGAGCTGACTGGCCAATGAGATATTCTGGAGCTTACTACAAGCATATCATATGTGCACCAGCTGTCTCAACTAAATGTTGCCTAGAATTTAAAAATAATAGAAGGGTAGGTACGAATGGCAATCACTGTATATTGATGGGCATTGTTCATGCTAGTAGGGAGTATCTTGTTAAATTTGCACAAATAATTATTGAAGTGTAGTTAGCTAACTTTTAGTTACATTACCCAATTGCTTATGCGTCAATACATAAGTTGTGGAGCATATCAAGACTGATAACAGTGTTTAGAGCAACCTCAGTCTTGTGTGATCTTTTTACAATGAAAAAAGCTGACGAGAGAGAGGGAGAGTGAGAGAGGGATATAAGGAAGGCAGGGATGTTAACCAGTCAAGAGTCTGGTTAAGCTGACAAAATATTAAATAATACTGTGCGACTACATGTCAACACACTAAGGTAGCAGTGCTCTCATATGTAAGCCTAGTCAAATATTGGTCTAGTTTATTGCACAAGAACGAGCAGCCGCACTCTTTCCCTGAAACGTCAATAGCTTTGGGCACGCATCCTTGGCTCTTACAAAATACAAAGTGCTGGCTTCGAACATATATAAAGTGCACAGTGTACTAAACGACAATGTTTATATTTGAGACTGCTGCTTTTGCTGGTGCATGGAGGCATTGTAACATGGCAATATTTTCAGTAGAACAGTCACATGTGATACATACCACTACCACTTGGCATTGACCACTTCTCGCTTTATGGCCTCCTTTATAACCTAGGGACTTTTGCATGCGCATATTCAAAGCTTTGAAAATATGCCGCATGCAAGGTAAACAAATCTCTAGCTCAGTTCCAACTCCGACTTCCCTATTGAAATATAAATGCAAATCACTGGACAATCACTGGACTGATTTGAATTAAATTTTGCTGCATTTGACTCTAGGAAGCAAAATCTTGATCTACGCCCTGAAAGCTTTTTTTTTTTTTATTTGCATAAGATGTGCAAGTTAAATAAAAATTGGAGCACAAAGCTTAAAAATTTGTAACCGTGCAGCAAAAACATATCACATTTCTATACACAGCACCCACTAAAGCATCTAACGTGGAGAAATTTGATTTATGAATTCTGAGCTCACATGAAATTGTTACAATGTTTATGAGGGCTTTGTGAAACTCTCACTTGCAAATTAGTGGCATATTTCAGAGCCGTGCATAACACAATTTTGTCCTTTTTTAGATGTATTATTAGGTGCAGTTCACAGAATTGTGACATCATTCTTCATTGCCAAGTTAGAGTGGTAAACTTTATATCCAAGTTTTCAACCGTTCACAATTTTCAGGAATTCAAAAATATGGAAGTCCTAAATAATAAATAATTGAAATTGGTGCAGTGGTTGCCGAGAAAAATGGCTTCTCCGATCCCATGCATTTAGATAAAGAAAGCTCAAGTTTTAACATGGGATGGCCCTAATCAATTTTACATTTCCCGTTGACGCACAATTAAAAGGAGTAAACTGTACTTGACAAATAGTGCCTTGTTGGAGCCAGGCATTTAACTAATCCAAAGACAGCATACTCAGACATGCCTAAAGCAAAATAAGAAAGAGGTTTGTGCTGTATACAGTACATCCAAGTGTCCTTAATTTCATGCTGAGAGGCACACTGTGAACTAGCCTGACCCTATCTCCTTAAATTACCTCCTTGGTCATGGCTGCAGGGGGCAGAACCACCTCTTGTTTTAGAGTGCTTCACTTTTGGCTGTGCTGAAAAAAGAAAAGAACAAGGATGCTTCTTGGTGACATTCAAACCCCAAAGCTAGCTGTCAGCATGTTAGCTAAAATGACCTCATGAGTGATTGATGGTGGTCCTGCAAAGAGTGCTCGGGTGACATCAACCGAGGACTTGCTTTTATAGTCTGCTATGCTCCGCCAGAAATAACTGCATAATTCCTGCTCTTTTTTGCACTCTCGCAGCATGATTGTATAGCATGGCACTCTCCACTTACTGTCTATATCATTTTTTTTCAAGTGTTAATATTATAGATTCTAGCATTATCAGGCCAACAAATCTTACATTTTCAATCTACCTTTCATAAAACAACGGTTATTGTGGTCATAGACACAGTCTTATTATTCAGCCCCGAAACAATTTGTTGAGTGTGTAAACTATAGTCTACACAGCTTTAAAACTGAAGAATGACCTAACAGCTCATTCTCAAGATTTTGCATTGACCAAGGGGCAGTATAGTTGAACGCAAATTTTAAATTTTGCCCGGGAATTAATTCATTTGGTACTTCATAACCAAAGCTTTGCTTACAAGAAAAATCGCATAATTTCACCGACAAATGGTATTCTCGAACAGCAGTTGCACCATGCTTTATTATATTTTGCAATTGTCAGGCATTCTCTCCACCTTTTGAAAATGAATCTCAGGATCACTTTTTATGCAAGTATTTAACGAAACCAGTCATAAGACATCACTTTGTCAATGTAAGAATTAAAATATTCTACTGACTGAAAAAAAGGAAAAAGAAAGAAGAAAAGCAAGAAACCTGTCTTAAGGCGGCTATACATAGTGCAAAAATATTGCACGACATTTAAAAAAAATTACTGTTACGATTAATAGCTTCCTTAAGGTATAATGTATCGTGTGTATTATATGTGTGCTGTAAGGCTTATTTTGCATAACAATGAAAACTCTTTTGTGGTATCTATTATTGCGTGCTCAACAAACATAGCTGGTCGTAGCACTGTAGAGTAGGCAAGCTTGCAGCAGCAGACAGGAGTGTTCTGCTGGCAGGTTTGCACGACCCACGGTGACTGGTTCCGTCACTGGAAGTGCACAGTGTGTGGGACACACGATAGTGGAAGGTGCAGCCAGTTCCAAGTAGATGTGCATCTCCATCCATGTCATCTCTTTAGTACTCTGGCTATTTATCTTGTCAAGTACCAGCAACCTCGAACTATTCAAAATTTAATGAGTAAGCATTTCTAGGGTATTTCACGCACTAACCGGAGGCTATCTATCTATCCGTCCGTCCGTCCGTCTGTCCGTCTGTGTCTGTCTGTCTGTGTTTTCTATCTATGTCTGTTCGCATCTAATCGTTTTCTTACCTACCTGAGTCACTGGGTAGTTCGTGGTCAAATGGGTAGCACAGTGTGCTGCTGTGCTGAGATAACAGGGCTCGAAACCAACTATCAGACCAATTTGGGTCACCGAGTATTATATATATATTGTCACGTGGTGGTGACGTTGAAGAAAACAGTAGCAAATACTGTGGAAGACAAAAACTAACTTTTATTGGGCAAACCTGTGCCCACAAAAACAGGCTACACTTATAGCACAACGATAGCGGCGAACACGGTCGGCGATTGCCGAAAATCTGATCAGCGGGTCAAGTGCGTCGGCTTTTATACAGCAGTCATCGAATGTTCCAGATTAATCGTTGGGACCTGCATGCCTTCCACAAAGTTCTACAACATTCGAGTCACGCGAAGAAATCAGATAACACAAGGTTCCAGAAACTTCGGATACATGCAGACGCGTCCCGCGCTGTGCGATAACATTTGTTAGGCGGCGAAACGTGGTCGGCCGTTAAATATAAGTACACGCGGTGGTCTTCAATGAACTTTCATGCCGGCATCAGTTACTGTAAGATGCAGCACTGGGTATGCGCCACTTGTTCTGTGATGGTCCTCAAAGAACCTCGTTGATGACAACTTGGGTCATGAAGAAGATCGCTTTAATTTCTCCGATGCTCAGCGGAATCGAACCCATGTTACAAAGGTTCCTCAAGGACAGCAATCCGGCACATCAGCAGGCTATGCCACAAATGCACTAGGTAGGTACAGCTTTCAAAGAACGCCTTTCACGCCCACATTTTAGCGAGCTGGGCCATGAATGCACTGGGTATGCACTGCTCTTTAATGAACTTCTCGCCAGTTTGAGTCACTGAGTAAGGGCCACTGAGTGTTTAGTAAACGAGGGAACAATTCTCAGCATTCCCGGGCACCGGTGCACCACGTTTCTCGTCTTGGAGGCCACACACAGGCTTCAGTGCCATTAGATGGTGCAGCATGTCAAGAAAGAAGTGCAAGAAAGGAACCCAGTTGTTGCATGACGCATTTCTCAGTGTTTGTAGCATTGGCGTGCAATGCATTTTGGATGTATGCTGCTTTTTGTACCTCGTCTTGACATACACGAAGCGTCCATTTTCTACATATCTATTTTTTCATATGTTCATCAAACATCAGTTGTGAAGAGTGCGTGTGGTGTGTGTTTCTTCTTCTACGTCCTTTGTGCTTTTAGTGCTCTAAGTTTTTATTATAATGCGTTACCAACTAGCCCACCTATCCATCTGTTTGCATTATGGAGGCCACGTGCAGGCTTTGTGGCAGTGGCGCTAGATGTCACCGAGTGTTCTTAGGGAACCATGAAAGAGGAGTCTCACTGTAGTACACATCTTATACATAACTTGTTTCGATGGTGGCAATAAGTTGTGTCGCTATGTAATTCTTGAGAGATGGGTTCTGCTGCATTTTTTTTGTCTTAGTTTCAAAATATGCTTATAGAATACAATATTGTTACAGCACAACAAAGAGTGGAGCCAGTCAGAAGAAGATGATTTGACATGTAGAAGTGCAATCGGTCTCGACAGCCATTTTGTTTATGTATCATTGTCTCTCTAGTAAATATGGTATATACATCTTTACATGTGACTTCTGCAATGTAACGAATTGGTGACAGGTGTGGGGTATCCACGAGAAACAACAATGGAACTCCGCAGTGTTCGTCACCTCGGACTGGACAACAAGCTGGACGAAACAAAACCCAACATGGCACGACCCACATCAATGCCTACAACCCCGACAGTTATGCTGGCTCAGCCACGGGATCCAGGAATGTTCTGTGGCACCGACCACCTCGACGTGGAAGACTGGATCACCATGTATGAGCGTATAAGCGCCCACAACAAATGGGATCTGATGATTATGTTGGCTAACTTGGTCTTCTACCTACAAGGCACGGCAAAGCTGTGGTATGACAACCACAAGGAATAGCTTAATGACTGGGACACATGCAAACGGAAGCTGAGGGACTTGTTCGGCCGTCCCGCCGGGTGGAAGAACATCGCTAAGAAAGAACTAGTGACCCACGCCCAGACGTCTACGGAATCAAATGTCTCTTACATTCAGGACGTGCTAGCTCTGTGCCGTAAGGCTGACAGCAATATGGCCGAGTCAGACAAGGTTGAGCATGTACTGAAGGGGATCAATCTGCTCATGTGCAAAAATTGTGAAACAGTACAGGACATCATAAAAGAGTGTCAACGCTTTGAGCAGGACAAGAGCCAAACTGCATTGCAACACCGTTCGCATGTCTGTCGAACACAGCTGCAACATCCTATTGTGATGACTGGCAGGGAGTGCAGCGACCATCATCATCAGATGACCTAACACGGATAGTGCAGTGAGAACTTGAAGCCATGGCTCCTGCAGCCCTTTTTTCTGCCCCAGTGAACCGAACAACTTGCCTACGGTACCATTTTTACAGGCAATAGTCCGTGAAGAACTCGCTAATCTTGGAGTTATTTTGTATGTGGCGTTGCCATTTCACAGCTGTCTCATGCTCCAGGTCCATCGACTGGTCCACGGTATCCTGCATGCTACAGAAATCCAGCAGAGTGGCAAACCGCAGACTATAGGCCAATCTGCTTTGTCTGCCAGCATATTGGTCATGTTGCTCACCATTGTGACAACCGTACTGTCTCCTCCCCTCTGTGACTGCCATTCATCAGTAATTATCACCCCAAAAAGAGCGAGCATCGTTGCCAGCCTCCATTGGCACCGCAACAGCCTAACAATGACGCTCATTGTCCAGTCCCTCGTCGTCATTCCGATGTCACCAGTCTCGTTCGCCACAAGCTGGTCAACCATTGTCCCTACCACCGCAGGCTCATCGGCCACTGTCCCTGATGCAGCCCCAGCGCCTGTCTCTGGAAAACTAAGCAATGCAGCTCCCGGAGGTGACGCTGCATTGATGACTTGACTACAATACCCTCCGATCTCTTTGCTGACAAAACAGAACTTGATGGATGGTTTAGTCAATGGCATCAGTGTCCCAGCAGTCATTGACATTGGTGCGCGCATATCCGTGATGAGTGCCAAATTGCGCTGATGCCTGAACAAAGTTCTCACACCCGCTATATCATGCACCCTCCACGTCACCGACAGAGGAATGCCTACTGTGCTTAGTATGTGCACCGCTCGCATTGGCATCATGGGGCACCTAACGACTGTTTTGTTTGCCGTTTTGTAACAATGCTTTACAACGTTATACTTGACTTTGGCTTTTTATCATCCCATTCAGCCCTCTTTGATTGCGCATCTAGTGTCACTCAACTTGAACTGCCTCACGGCTGCTATAGTCCATCAGTCACACAACCATGGCGAAGACATTCGCCTGTTGCCTCAAGCCACTACGCACGTCACTCTAATTTCGTTCCCATCTGTTCCTGACAACGTCTATGTACTATGTCCCACTGCTGACACACTGCTTGAAATTTGACCATTCCCCATACCGTGCTCACTACTACAATGAAATCTCGTTAAACCGTAGTTGGCCGGAGCTCGGAAAAAGTACGTACTAAACGGTCATACTGTTTAACCGAATTAGCATGAGATCGCCCACTTACCTGTGTGGGGGTACCACTCTGCGTGCGGCTAGGGCTGAAGGCAAGATCCGGATCTAGCCCCACGCAGTGGCTTCGTGGTACTCCCGACCTATAGCGCGGGAATCGCGGCTACGCCGGGTTCGAACGAATAAGGCAACCAGTGGCGTCAACGGTAATAACGTTTATTGCAATTAGCAATAATGAACACTCGCAGAGGGACGTCCTCTCAGTAATAGTAGTAAATAGGCTTGCCTCGTTGTCTGGGTGGGTCAGACAAACGAGGTCACTCACGGGATGTGGCAGGTGCTTTCGTCCAGGCGGCAGGTGTCCGGCGTCCCAAGCGAGCGAGTCCCCCCCGGTGGCGCGCTCTTATGCTTTTTTACCTTTTTGCGAGGGGAAGTCCTCCTCACCCGCCGGATACGTTTCCCTTTCCCGTGAGCCGCGTAGGGGAAGAGGGGTGCGCGCGTCATCAGAGCGACGGAGAAAGGGAGGGCGCGTAGTGCCTCTCTCCCATGTCTACGCCGGCCCGACCCGTCGCCACGTGCGAACGGGACGCCGCGGGTACGCGGGAGGAAATGGAGGCGGGTGCTTCCCACACCTGTTGAAAACAGAACTCAGAGAGAGTGCGATGAAAGGGAAAAAAAACATGTAGTATTTATTCACTTCGCGCGACAAAAGTGTTATTTTTGTTTGATGCCGCGGCGGCTTAGCACGACGACAGCGGCCTCAAACTTACTGAAGCTGCGTGCCAGCTTTTCAGCCAGCTGCCTCTTCTCAGCAAACACTGGCATGGCAGATTCCTCGTTGGTGTTACGTATTCTCCGTGCACGCACGCAGTAGTGCTGCAGAACTCCAGGGGAGCCTTTTTCATTGCCGGGTGCTGTTCTCGTCGTGACGATTGCATTCATGAGGCTGGCGTAACACGCAGCTTCTGCCACTATCAGGCCTAAATCACCTGTGCTGTCGCTTTCCATGCCGTCCTCATCACTGTCGCTAGTCGACACTTCGGCAACAACAGAGGCAATGATGGCAAAAAGTCGAACATCGTTGCTGACATCTCTTCGCAGTCGCAGCAGCGCTGCCAAGCAACTTCTTCGCATTCCAAATGTCACACACCGTAGTCAACAGCAAATCCCTGTCGCGTGCCAGTGCCGACTTCTCCGTGTCATGTTCGATAGCACAGACGATGTCTAATTTTTCTTCTATGCTGAGCACTCGGCTTCTTTTTTTAAAATCCAATCTTCGGCATGACGCGAGTCCTCGCTTGCACGATGCCACAATGCTCTCTGGCGTCTCTCTGGCACGGCGCCGAAATGATGTTGATGTTGATGTGGCTTCATGCGCAAACGCGCAGGGCGCTTGGAGGCCGTTCTGATCTCTGAGGCTTGTTCTGCCAGGCCACTTGATGGAGACGACGCACCGCCGTGTTTGCACGACGAAAAGTGGAAACGCTACATTTTAACCGATGCGCATGCAATAAGCTGTTACGATTTATGCGGATACAAACACATTATGTTCAATGGCCGCTGAGTCGGTGATTTGACTTTACTACTTTTAGAACGAAAGTACTGTTTAAGCGGGTATGGTTTAACAAGGTTTTGCTGTACTTTGCTTCCTCTCTTTACTTTTAACTGCTCTACTCAAATTCTTCCCAGAGGCATGTTTTTGGGTGACATCTCGCATGTGAGTGATTGCGAGATATCGGCTCTTGACGCCTAAATTCCGCCGCCCGCTATCGGAATCTCCGATTTACCAGCTCTCACAGACGAACTTGAGGTGATGATTGCACCTGATCTTCTGATACAAGCTGCTGACCTTGGAAACTTACCGCGACATTTTTTACCTGGACTTATCGTATTTCCTGGATCGTAATTCCACCAGAGACACCAATCTGATATGCTGCTGGCTGTACTGCGTTTCACATGCTGAACGACAAGTGATACAACAAGTCGATAAGATGTTGACTAAACGCGTTATCAAGCCATCTTGCAGTTCGTGGGCATCCCCCGTCGTCCTTGTCAAGCAGAAGGATGGCAGTTGGTACTTTTCTGCGGATTACAGACACGCCAACAAAATCATGCGCAAGGGTGTCTACCCCTTGCTGCATATTGATGATGCCTTGGACTGCTTCAGTCAAGTACTTTTCATCAATAGACCTCTGATCAGGCTATTGGCAAATGTCGGTAGATGATATAAACCGTGAGAAAACTGCCTTCGTAATATCTGATGGCCTCTACCAATTCCAAGGTTATGCCGTTTGGCCTTTGTAATGCCCTGGCAACCTCTGAAAGAATGATGGACTCCTTACTTCGCAGCTATAAATGACCCATATGTCTGTGTTATCTAGACGAGGTCATAATCTTTTAACCAACTTTCATGGGTCTTCTAATGCGTCTATTGGCTATTCTTGCTGTTTTCTGACCCACCAGCCTGCAATTAAACTCATCCAAGTGCCGTTTTGGACGTTGTAAAATTCTTGGCCATCTTGTCAGCGCCGCTGGCATTCAACCCGACCCTCACAAGATTCGTGCTGTCCAGAACTTTCCTGTTCTGTCTTCCGCCGCAGACGTAAGAAGCTTTGTTGGGCTATGCTCGTATTTCTGTTGTTTTTTTTTTAGAAAGAATTTTGCCGAAACTGCTCACCCACTCACTGACTTACTTAAGAAGGACGTTGATTTGAAATGGGTCTCCAGCCTTGTACGCTTGCTCATGGCCCCTCCATTGCTGGCTCATTATGACCCATCTGCCGCCACTGAACTTCACATGGATGGCAGTGGCCATGGAATTGGGGCTGTACTTGTTCAATGGCAGCGTACTTCTGAGAGTGTAATTGCATACGCCAGCCATCTCCTGTCATCTGCCGAGAGGAATTTTTCAATTACCGAACGGGAATGCCTGGCATTAGTTTGGGCAGTTGCCAAATTCCGCTCTTACTTGTGCGGCCGCACATTTTCTGCGGCTACTGATCACCATGCCTTGTGCTGGCTCTCCTCACTTAAAGACCCCACTGAACGATTGGGTAGATGGGCGCTACGGCTCCGAGAATATTCATTTGCTGTTTTATACAAGTAGGCCGTTTGCACAAGGACGCCAACTGCCTCTCCCATCATCCTGTCGACCGTCTTGAATATGATGCGCAGGACACAGACTCTTGCATCTGGGCCATTTCTGATCTGCACAACATCCGCACTGAACAAGAGTGTGATGACTGCTTATGTGTTCTCATCCATCGTCTCAATTCTCGACATTCGGAGCTTATGCTGCGCATGTTCGTGCTTCGCAATGACATTCTCTACTGTCGCAGCTTACGCCCTGAACCCCGAAAGACCGGAATTTTTACTCGCTGTACCGCGCCCTCTCCGGACATCAGTTCTTCCGCAGTTGCATGACACTCCCATTGCAGGTCACCAGTCAGAAGAAGACAATTTGACATGTAGAGGTAGAATCGGTCTCGACAGCCATCTTGTTTATGCATCCTTGTCTCTCTTGTAAATATTTTATATACACTGTTATATGTGACTTCTGCAACGTAACAATATATTGAAGACAATGCACAAAATATTTGGCCCAGGTTCTCACCAGCGTTAATTACATGATAGCATTTATTCGCATCATTTGACAAATCTTGCCTGCAAAGTGTGTCCGCTCCTATGGCAAGAGCTAAGAAAGAACTTTGTCGGGTCATGTTGAGCCGGCTAACGTGCAGGCACCAAGCTGAGTCATGGGGGGGGGGGGAGGTGTAGGTCAGAACTTCAGCACATAACTATGTAACATTCCCTATGTTGCCCAGTAATTTTTTCCACCCCTATAGCAATGGTTCCAGACATTTTATAACCACCAAAAACTAGGGGTGTGCAAATACCAAAAAGGAGATTTCAAATTGAATATCGAATCGAATCAAGAAAGACAAGCCGAATATTGAACATCACAAAATTTTCACAAAGTTTAATACTTAAAAATTTCATGCTCGGGAGTCTCCTAGAGTTATAGCAAGCTATCAGCAACTTAAGTACATAAATATCAAGACATACAGTATGGTCTAGCCTTAATAAAGCGCGACCATTGTGGCGTTGCGACAGGTTTTCGCTGCCCAGGGGTTGCTGGACATCATCGTGTCCAACAATGATCCTGCTTTTGCCAACACAGAGTACCTGGCTTGGCTGACAAAGAATGGAATCCGCCGGATGATGTTTTCGCCATACCACCCTGCTTCAAACGGTGCAGCCAAGCGGGTGGTGCAAACCATCATGGACAAGCTCAAGAAGAGCCGGACTGGAGATTTCCGGACGCAGATTGATTAGATATAGTTCCAGTACCGGACCACGCCCCGTGATATCACTGGCCGTGCCCCCTGTGAGCTCCTGCTCAGTGGGATGGTCAAGAAACCTTTGGACGTCTTGCATCCAGACCTCCGACCCACAGTGCTCCTGAAGCAGCTGAAGCAGAAGCTGGGTGCTGACTGAGGGTGCTGTCCTGGGCCTTTGCCGGAGTTTGGAGCTCCAGTCTTCTCCAGGAACTTCTGTCCTGGCACACCCTGGTCCATCGGACAGGTGGTGTCGCCTGCCAGCACCTCATCGCTGCTCGTCCGCATGCCAGACGGGGCCATGTGGCACCGACACGCCGACCATGTTAGTCCTCACCGCGGAACCTGGCTAGCACCCTCAACTGCCATTTCAGAGTTCCAGCCTGCAGGAGGACTAGCGGCAACACCAGTAGCTTCCAGCGGAGCACCGCCCATTTCGGAGGAAGCAAGCATTGCCAGTGGTGCGGCACGCGTTGGGGCGCTGTCAAGTCCGCCACCACTCACAAGGCCGACCACTGCGGACCCTCCGGACGGAGTGAGGCTGGCTCAGGCAGCACCCGGCGTTGCCACACCCGGCCTGTTAACACCGGTGCCCAGGCAGAGTACTCAATCGTGGAGGCCAGCGGACCGTCTGGATAGCAGGCACCGTTCACCCAGCTAGGACGGAGGCAGAGCCTCATACTTTGAACTTGGATGTTTTTTTGTAGTTGACAGACAAACTGGGGGTAAGGGGGCATAACAAGCATAATCTTCGTTGGCCCACCAGGCTCGATGGGCAACATTGGTCACCACACCCAATAAACACCGACGAGCACAGCTGCTCGGCGGTCAGTCATCGTACATCACCAGAACGCTGTGGAGCGTCTGTCTAACGGAGGGTGCCTCGACCCCTTCCTCGTTCACGAACCCAGGCAGATTATGACAGCGTGTTAGAAGAGGTCACCATCTGCTGCAATGCGTATTTGGCATCTCATAGGCACATTTTCCAAGGCGTTCGTGATCATGGTATCAGAGATGGAGTTGCAGACTTGTCTTATTTTTTCTTTTAGGTTCTCTGATGTTGTGGTTGGTGTGCGGTATAATTGATCCTTGATGTAGCCCCAGAGAAAAAATTGAGGGGAGTTAAATCTGGCAACCGTGCTGGCCAAGCAATGGGCCCATGCCGTCCAATCCACTGCTGCGGGAATACTTCATGCAGCTATTTGCAAGCTTGGCTGCTGCCGTGCGCAGGAGCACCATCATGGTGATACCAAATACCCTTGATCCTAGCCACTGGAACTTTGCAAAGAAAATCCTTAAGTGCCCCCATCAAGGATGTTGTTGACTTATCTTTCGCCTGTAGGTGTGTTATCAGAAAACACGGGGCCAATGATAGTGCCATCGTAAATTCCACACCAGACGTTAACCCGACCACTGATATTGGTGATGTGTCTTCAAAACCCAGTGAGGGTTTTCGTTGCTCCAATAGTGAGTGTTGTGGATGTTCACGGGGCATTATGTGAGAAGGTAGCTTCATCGGTCCAGAGTATCTTGTTGACAAAGCTTGGGTCCTCTTCCTTCTTGATTATGATCCAGTTTGCAAAGTCCTTTCGATTTTAGAAATTGCGGGGCTCCTACATCTGGTGCAGCTGCATGTGGTATGGATGAGGTTGCCTCTTCTTAAGTACTCTCCACACTGAAGACTTTGACACTCCTGCTTCAGTACCCACACCTGCATGTGGGTCTGAAGAAAAACTTTGACAGACTATCTGTCTCCACGTCCTTGCCCAGGATTGAAGATTTATGTCGTTTCTTCATAAAAGTCCCAGTCTGTCTCAGCGGTTCATATGCATGCACAATCGTCATTGAGCTGAGACGAGTACCTGGATGCCAGCGTTGAAATAGCTCAACTGCGCGCCTTCTATGTGCACTTGACGCACCTAAAGCCAAAACCATACCCATCCTTTCCTCATTGGAGTAAGCCATATCTGCTGCTCAATGTTAGTCACAGCCAAATAGCATTGCTGTGGAGAACACGCAGGGATACAGCCACCTGAGGAGCACTGGATATACTGCAGTTCGCTGGGATTGGTTCAAGTGAGGTACGTGAGGTATGATCTACATCCGATAAACTGGAACAGCCTGCGGGCACACTCTCTCAAGGACTGGTGCGCCGGTCATGGAGCACAAGTGTCAAGCCAGACACGGCCCACCTGATACTGCGACCACGAAGCGATGCACATGTGCGGGGTGCAAGATCAAAAAATAATGTCTGGTAGACAGTAAGTGCGAGAAGGAGAGCAGATAGGGTGTCGCGGGTCACCTATCTCGGCGGCGTGTGGATGTTAGGAGAGATGGGGTTGGGAGACGTAGAGCAGCACAGCAAACAGATTTTAATTGCCCTAAACTCAACACAAAACTCCTGTAAACCAAAACACAATGAAGAAATGCTAGCACTTATGCTACCTACGTAATAGTCACTGAACATGTTCCAATTGTTGGCTATGTTAGTCCTTTGCCCCTTCTATGTGAAAGTAAGGTAACCCTAGCCTATGGCTGCGCGTTATCAGAAAAGACCGTTGTTACAGACTTTTGACGTTGCACGTACCCTCCAAGCCTGATGGATGTCGGATGTTCATCGTAGTCGGTGTTCTTACCGACTTCGTAAACGTTGCCGACTTGGTGTTGGCCAGTCAACTCGTGCATCTGTGATGCCGGTGTCCCAAACTTTGTCTGTGAGGTGGCACTCCGACCTCACTGGTTAGGCCTAACTATGGGTTCTGCCGCTACTTCTTTGAGTGCCGACGAGACGATCCGGGGACTATCATGTGTGCTGGTGTGCCTCTGAAGGGGGATCTCTCCTGGAGTGCCTGGCACTGCCATGAGACGCTGCAGCAGGTCCAAGGAGCCTCGCCCGAATGTCGCCGAGGTCGATGGCCATACCCTGGCCTGCCAGCGTCACGGACTTGACCGAACCTCCATGGCTCCCGTCGCCAGTGCGATGCTGACACTACAACTTTCTTGGCCCAGAGCCACGTCGATAATCCCAGCGCAGCACCGTTTCTCTCTCGATCACAGCTCGGGTCACGCGCCTCGAGGGCTCATGCTGTTTGGATCTATACGTGCACATCGTCCTCTTCCTTTCTTTCTGTGCCGCATGCCTCTTACATATGACATGGGGCCAGTGCGAAAAGAGTGATCTCCTGAAGAAGACATGCGTAATCTTCCTTCAATATAGCCAAGGTTTTTTTTTACCATTAGTTAGTCTTGTACCTGTGTGATTTATTCGCTTTTATACAAGCCCTAAGGTTTAAAGTTGTAGCATCATCATTCAATTTGAAAACTACTACAAGGTCATTTGTGTAGAAAGGTAATATTGTAGCAGGCATCGTCACCTTCCATCATTCCCAAGCGCTTCGCCCTTTCCTTCTTTCAAGCAGAATCAAAATGCTGCTTTTGTCTTTTCTTTTTCGTGGCCTTACATGCTTTATCGCTTTGGCAATGCTCGGCCAGCAGCACGCATTTGCACCATCATGCAATAAGAGCTGCATGCCCAGATACCTACACCAGGCATAACGCCCTGTCCCGGGCCAGTCTTGTTGTAGCTGACCTTGTTCATTCATCACATGCTTGAGAGCAGCATAATAACAGTGCGCAATCGCCCCGTCACGTGGTATCTTTTCATATTTTGTGGGCTTTCTTTGGAACGCGGAAAAGAGGACCACGTTAGATGTATCGTGTTGGAATCAATTTATTGGGAGGTTTCTGCAGCTGCTCTACAACTTTGCACATCACACTTGGGGTCTGCAGCCAATACTTAAAGAGTTGATTAATTAAACATATCAAATCCGTTAGTTAAGGGGAAAATAAAAATAGCCTGAGCAACTCAAGGCCAGTGCCAACATTATGCATTCAGTTGAACTCACGTCCGGAGTGCCTTTCATTTTTGAGACTTGACTCAAGTTATGTGGGAACCCCTGGGGCCCTATAACGTAAAACTATTCCAATCTCCTGACGTCAAATTTGCGTAACCGCTGACGCAAGCATCGGGAAGACACCCGCAGGTTTGTTTGAACAGACCAATCAAATGCTCTCCTCATTCATAGGAGGTCACTTTCGTTTGCTTGAAAAAGGAATAACATTGCCTACACTGAGCGGCTTGCCTTATCTAACTGGCTGACAAGAAACGAGGAGCACGCTCAAGTGGAGAGGGATTCGATGGGGCTGAGTCACTGCACTGAAAGTCGATAACCGGATGAAGAGGGTGGTGCCGGCGTCTGCGATTGGTCTGCTTTCCCTTACTTAGCCTGCGGTGGCTGTTCGAAAATGGAGGCGGCATGCAACGGAAGCTTAGGAATGATGCTAAAACGGATCCTCAGCAAAGAAGGGTTGGCAGAATGAGGTCGTAAACGTGCCGAAAATGTTCGAAAACATTACACGGCCACGCAAAATGTTTTATTATATGCAAATAAACCCATGCTCTCCAGCAGGTGCGAGTAGCCATTGCCTGAGCGATTGGCACCAGCCATTTTTTATTTCTTTCGGAATGGGGCAGTCTGTGGCTATTCAGAAGAAAATTCAGTTTTGTTCGGCATATTAATGCATCTTCAACGCGTACACGTCAATTTGCTGCGTTGAGTTTCTGCGGTTTTGTGACGTCGCGTGGCAGGCAGGTGAAGTGGGTGCAGCCCGAAAGCTTTTGACCAATAGCCGAGGGCTAATGGCGAAAAGCATCGAATCAGAAATAACTATTTTTTTTGTTCAGTCAAATTGCACATAATCAGTGTGTACAAGTCATATCAGATGGGGAGCTATCGCGGTTTTCGTGACGTCGTGCGACAGACAGGTGAAGTTAGGGTGGCCCAAAAAGTTTTTGACCAATCGCAGAGGACAGATTGCAGAATTGGAAAAGTTTGGAATAGTTTTACGTTATAGCGCCCCTGTATAGAACATGATGTGGCTCCACTTTAGCGGTTGCTCTTGTCGTGCAGCACACGATTTGGGAGGTACGTTTGCAAACAGCTGCTTGTAATTCAATCATTTGATGATCTGCATCCATGGAAGTTTGCATTTATTGTCTCGGTATTCCTTTGCAGCGGCAGTGAAATTTTGTTATATTGAAATCGTATACAAATGCACTTCGTTATACTGAGGTGCTAAATACATAGTATTCTATGGACAAGAGGTCATAAAAAATTAAATAATTCGGTATATAGAGTATTTTGTTATATTAAAGTTCGTTATGTAGAGGTTTAGTGTATTAGCCCATTCCTACAAAAAACCTGTGTATGGGGTGCCGGTGGCACACACTGAAATATTGACAGTGCTATGCTGCAAGTGGTCGATTTCATGGTATTGGGACTCTGATCGCAGTGAATTGATAATGCACTCTCCCAAATAATCACTCTTGTATTCTTCACAAAATGTGGTTATGAGAGTACGACAAGTATGGAGCAGTCTTCACTAACGGTGATGCAGCTGGCAGAGTTCCCTACCTGACATTACATGCGATAGGGTGCCACTCAGATTTCTTGGGGCTAATAACTTGCAATGCACAACAACAGAATAAAGAGATATACTCATGTCCATACAGTGGAAGTTATTGATCGTGAACTGACCAGCCCAACTATCTATTCTTGTGAAGCATGCTTCATGTGCACAACACATTTTTTATGTGCATGCAACATTTTTTATGTGCATGCAACTCACCATCCATCAACCTCCAGTTGAGCAGTGGGTCATAAACAAAGGCTTCAAGGACAGCCATGAGACTGTCTTTGTTCCCACGCAGCACCTTCATCACCTTTGCACAGGTCATTCGATATGTGCCCTCAATGCCAGTCACCTATGCAAACAAACAAACAAAACACAAAAGAGTTATCCAAACAAATTAAATGTTACCCATCCAATTACACAAGAGCAGATGTACCACACATTTTCTGCAAGATCCAGCAGATGGTTTAGCTTGTGAAGAATGTAAACATGTCTGGAGAACAGATTACATCACACATCTCGAAATAATTTTTTCTTAAAATGTCTTCAGTGAAATAAAAAAGAACAGGGCTCTAGCTAACTCTGTGCAGGAAAAAAATAAAATAAAATGATAACACTGACTTTCAGCATACATCTTTATTAATTTTGTTGCTAGGATGAAATGACTGTTTATACAACTCTATCAGTATATTTCACCTTGTAAAGCATTGAACAATTTTAAAGGGTATTCATAAACACATACTGTTGACATAAACAAGTGCATGCCATAAAATTTGCACATATTATATATGTGTGCATTTCCAGTTTATGCAACATCACTGTTGTAGCTAATCTTGCTTGGCCAACTTTAACACACTTGCTATTTTCAATCTTATTTCTCAGTGAAATTATTTTGTGGGCATTAAGCTGGTTAAAGGGACACTAAAGGTTACTATGAAGTCAAGTTAAAGTGATAAAGCAATGCTCTAGAACGTCTAAGGCGTCAAAATAATCACAAACAGAGCTTTAGTAACCGAGAAATTGAGGTAAATGGATGACTTGATTTGAGACTCCCCAGCGAAATTCTGGCACTAGCTCGATGACGAAGGCACTCCTCACTATAATTTATGTCACTGGTACTCAACTACTCGTATTAAAAAGGTCATTTCATTAGGTTATAAGGTGGAAGAAAATGCTACTTGTCTACTTCTGTTCGATTCTAAGAAAAAATAACATTTTGATGTTACCCTTCAGTAGTATGGGTGGTCGAAAGGTTTCGTTTTCACTTGACTCTACGCCGCACGCGCTTTGGAGTTTCAGTTGTATCGTTATCACATCGTGCTGCACTGGTTCTGCTGGCGCGCGAAACTTGCATTTGGAACGAGCAGGGAGAATGCCACGTCCATGTGATGTTGTGGGATGCATGAACGGTCCGTGGAACTTGGCCAAGGGCAGTTGCAGCGGCGAATCCAACGTTACTTATCACTGTGTGCCAACGAGTGAACCTCTCCGTTCGGAGTGGTTAAGTGCCGCACCTCTGCCACAGCGCGTTGGCAAAGAGCCAAAAAATCGCATAGTGTGCTCGCTGCACTTTCGTCCAGAGGATTACGAGTTCAACGCCGACTTACTGAAGTCATGTGGAGTGCCTTTCAAAGCATTGCTTTCCTGTAGCGCTGTTCCGTCTGTCTTGCCTGCATTCTCCGAAGCGCAAGAACAACTGCAGGTCGAAGACGGGGCGGTGAGTGCGGCATTTGGTTTTCGCAAAGGAAAAGCTACAAATGTACGAATATGTACAGCCATGACATACAATTGCCGTCGTAGTAGTACGCAACGACGCCGGCTGTGTGACCCCTCAGCAGCAGGTCACGGTCGTCAGTGCTTAAATCACTGAAGCCCAGCATCACGAGCCAACACAACGACACATTTGTCGTCGTCAGGGTCGTCTATTGCAACGAGCATCAAAGTTGGTGTCATAAAATAAAGAACCAGCTTATTGTCGCGCGTTTTCCCTTCTGCTAGCCACCATAGTTCCGCTTTCGCGCTGCTGTCGGCTCTGTCTTGGCTCTGTTTCTGGCCGTGCGTTTGCATTTTTCGCAAAAAAGCCGTAGTGCCGTCTGCGGGCGCCGTTTTACTCACCGACGGCGCAACGTCACTATGAGACCATGACGTCCCCACTCCTCGATCGGAGGGCGGCGATTTGAACTGCGCTAGAGGTATGCGGATGCTTCAGAATGCATTTTCTCTTAAAATAAGTCTCTTCTTCACACAAAACAAGTGTTTTGAGGTTTCTGGGATGGTATTTCAACAGTCCACATTGACTTGATGGTCAACTTTTAGTGTCCCTTTAACAAACAGAGCAAAACCTCATTTAGTAAAAGGTGTAAAAACAGGAAAAGTTTTCTAGGTAAGCAGAGTTTCAAGATAAATCACGAAAATAGAAGCCAGCTAGCTTTTTCAAAATAACACCATAACATTCTCAATCACTCAGCACTGGAAATGTTTGCGTTTACTGGCAAAAGCATTACTGGCTCAGTGGCAAGAGAGCATGCTGGGCATGGAAACAAGACTATTGATCTTACAATGCAATGTATGGAGCAAGTCATCCAAGCAGTTCATAACCGGTTTCAGACATTCAAAAAGATGCTGCTGCTAATTTCTGTATCGTAATAAATTTTGGAGAGCCTCACTTCGAAAACCAAAACTGAACTGAAACTGAAAAAGAGAGACATCTGGGGACTTTTGCTTCTGAGAATCTGCCTTTCCCCAATACTACAGTACTACCCAGCAAACCACAAATATCCATTGTACGTATCACAAAAGACCAAATATGCAAGAAATTTAAAGATGTCTAGTTCACATCTACAATATGTTCCACTAATACATGGCAGTCAAGCACATCGAATGTCTTTGTGATTTGGACATCTCTTGCACATCTAAAGGGCCCGTGCATTGATCATACATTGTGCGTTGTGACTGGATGGATGCATCACGCCGCAGGAATACAAACTAATTGTCTCTAATGCCTAACAATGAGATCCTGGGAAAGGAAAAGGGACTCTGTTGTCTGTTCTAGCACTGTGGGCAGTCATTTACTTTGTTTTTCCCCATCATGTGCTTGTTCGAGTTCCTACGACAGGGAGAATGTGTTCCTGAATTGCGAAATATCCATCTGTTCTCTCTGAAAAGATTCAAGTTGAAGCGCATAAAGCCCAGAGTTTCAGTTACGACTGTATTTATTTTTTCTAATGTGGTTATCAGTGGCAATTTTTCACGATCTGCATGCGCTGCTGCACACCCCCATGCGTCAAAAGTCAAAACCTTGTTTCATTTACACAACTTTTTTTTCTCATACATAAACGCTTTCTTTTTTAGTTATATCTATTAGTACACTGTTAAAAATATGTAATCTTTAACTTGCTGATATATTTGGACAGATTATAAAGAAAAAACTCAAGAAAAAGTGAAGTGTGGTTTACTGATGTCTTTTCAACCTTTGTTTGTTTGACCATGGGCCAAGTACGTATATACTAGGCAGAACTGTACAGTTGCATACTGAAATTTAGAGCTGTGCTTCTGACTACTATTTGTGGTATGTTTGTTTGCCTTGCAGAGCGCTTATAGAAATGTCCCGAGGAAAACATTTTAGTAGTTCATTTTTAGACATGTTTGTATTGCTTGGTTTCTAGCACATCTCTAAGATATTTCTCATTTGCAATGCTTATCTCGAGGCCTCTAGCGGCATTATGTTTTTGGCACTTTCAGTATACATTTTTAAAGATAGCTAGTAGAAAGTACTGGCTTTCTATCTTGATTCCCGTGGCCCCAGAAACAGGTGCTGGCATGCAGGCCATACCCTTTTGGTCGTTCATTAGTATGTGATATCACTTGGAAAGCATATTTAGCACCAGCAAACCAAGACAGAAGGGAGATGACACCACAATGCGCTAACTTCAACAACATTATTTTCAGGAAACAACCACCTATTTAACCCATGCACAGTGATGCCACCTCCCCCATCCAAATCTTAACCCTCCAAAAAAGCCGTCTCCTTATCTAATATCTAACAAGTTGACCGAAGTGGCACTAACACACGCATCACTATTCCGACAGATAGCCTGAGCCTCAATAATCTCTTGCACATCTTTATCTTTGTGCTTCACAAGAATCCGGCAGGAAGTCCGGCAGGAATCCAGCGAAAAAAGTATGTACTAAAGGGCAGTACTGCTTAACCAAAATAGCATGAGATCGCCCACTTACTTGTCAATAACGGAACTCGGAGAGAGTGCGATGAAAGGGGAAGAAAACATGCAGTATTTAGTCACTTCGTGCGATAATAGTGTTATTTTCGTTCGATGATGCGGCGGCCTAGCAGCGATGACAGCGGCCTCAAACTTACTGAAGCTGCGAGCCAGCTTTTCAGCCCGCCCCCTCTTCTCGGCAAACACTCGGAATATTTCTCGTTGGCGTTGCATGTTCTCTGTGCAGGTGGGCGGTAGAACTGCAGAAGTCGCGGGGTGCCTTTTTCAATGCAGGCTGCTGTTCTCGTCGTGCCGATTGCATTCATGAGGCTGATGTAATGCGCAGCTTCTGCCACTGTTGGGCCTGAATCGCCCGTGTTGTTGCCTTCCATGTCGTCCTCATCACTGTTGCTAGGCGACACTTCGGCAACAACAGAGACAATGATGGTGAAAAGTTGAACATCATTGCTGACATCGTTTCGCGGTCACACCAGCGCTGCCGAACAACTTCTTCGCATTCCAAATGCCACACACCATTGTCAACAGACCAATGTCGCGTGCCAGCACCGACTTTTCGCGTCACATTCCATAACACGAACAATGTCTAATTTTTCTTTTATGCTGAGCACCCAGAAAGACACAAGTCCTTCTTTGCACGACGCCACAATGCTCTCTGTGGATTCACCACAAAACACCTATGCTTCACGTGCAAATGCACAGGGTACTTGGAGACCATTGTTCTGATCTCTGAGGGTTGTTGTTCTGCCGGGCCCACCTGATGGAGACGACGCACCACTGTTTTTGCGCGACGAAAAGTGGAAACACTACGTGTTGACCGATACGTATGCAATAAGCTGGTACGGCTTATACGAATACAAAACACATTATGTTCAACGGCTGCTGAGTTGGGGATTTGACTTTACTACTTTTAAAACGAAACTTTAACGAGGTTTTACTGTACGGAGTTTTACGTCGCAAGGGCCAGATATGGCCAAAGAGTTCCACGCATGTGGTGATGAGTTTTCAATGAGTCATTCATGAAATGGAGAAATTAACAGCAAATGGTGGATGTGGCATGGCTGAGAAGAGGCCTAAAATCAGTAGCTGTAATTTGCACAAAATATGTCAGTATTAAAATAATGACAATGACTACAAATGAGCTGCGACCATAAACGTTTTGTTACACAGGGATGATGTAATAAATATGGAGGTGAAAGTAGCACTGGTGCTAAACAAGGCTTTCGAATGCAAAAGCTGGGAGGCAAGTGTTTTGCGAAAATGCTACCGCAGAAGCAGCCTCTGGAGAGAGGATGTGCTGCAAGTCTAGGGGCTCATAACTCACAATGTACCGTCATCTTGAAGAAACCTCGAAACTAACTTGTGGGGGAAAAAAAGAATGGTTCTATGCCAAGAAACATTGCTGGGTGGAGAGGAATGTGTTGTTTGCCTGCTAAAGGGAAGTATTTTTTTTTTTTTTGAGGTTTCAATTCCTGGCACTTGATTAAAACATGGATTACAGTCAGCATCTAATTTCATTTGCTGCAGGTAGGAGATTTACCACCAGTCAACTGGTGAGAGTGTGTGCCATACGTGTGGCCATCCTAAGACGGCAAAAAATGACCTCAGTTCATCATATTTTCGTAATGGGTGGCCCATTCCCTAACTGTGGCTTAACTGCATGCCTGTAAGCACTGCCACTAACTCCTAAGGCTTTTCCACAAGAAAGGCTTCAAATCTATTGCAGGGACAGCTTGTGGGGTTCTCACCCGTGCTCTTGGGACAAAGGAACGCCAACACAGTAGTGCAAACAATCACAAGGGCATTTATTGCACCTTTCATAGATCAATGCCTGCTAGCCGAATTGCTATCCACAAAACATGCCGACGGGCGCGTGACAAATCTAGAAGTCCGACACACCATGACCGGATAATGAGCGTATATGTTCGCCCCATGCTGGATCCCAATGCCTGGTCGTTCGCGTGTACGGTCACGTGAACGGTGGCGCGTTCGAAGGCGGCCACGCGAGACGGTTTCGCAGCAGCATGGATCGGTGCACGCGCAGCACGTCCGCGGCACTCGCCGGCCCGTCACCCAAGAGGAAGAGCCTTCCTTTCCCGCACCCAAGTAACCCCGCCGGAGGCGGCGTTAGCAGCGCAACACTCGCGCCATCTCTCGTACTGCGTCTCAACCAGACCGACTGCTGCGGGCATCACGCAGGCCACGCGATGAAGCCGGATTGCAGGAAAAGGGAGCTATGCAGGAAAAACATATCAGGGGACGCGCGAGAGTCGCGCATCCCCACAAGCTATAGAGGGACTGTTCCCCTTGCCTGATAGGGAAGCGGCAGTTTCATCTGCAAGCCTGTTGCCCTCAATACCTATGTGGCCAGGTGCCCAGCATATTGTCACATGCTGGCTAGACATATATGCTGTACACAGCACTAAATAGAGCTTGTTCAGCACAGGATTTTTGTGTTTATGATGCGACATTAATGCTTTTATGACGTTTAAAGAGTAAGTAAATATAACAGTTTTTGAAGATTTATATTCCTGATATGATTCACTGCAGACAATAGGGCACATGCCTCAGCCGTAACGATATTTCTTTATGGGTGCAGGACATCAGATTCAGAAAAGGATGGACTGAATGCTGCACAGGACATGCCAGCATGTAACTTTGATGCATCGGTGAAAAATTCCAGGCAAGGGTATTTTGACTGAAATTCAAGAAAGTGGATTCGGATGTGTACTTCCAGAGCATGCTTCGATATCTCAACAAGCGATGTGTCCCCATCTACAATTTCCCATCGCCACGGCGGTAAGAGCTTTGCCGGAGGCATTATGCCGTGCTCAAGGAGTGGAAAGCGCATTTCTTCACCGAATTAGCTCACACAGTGAGAAGGGCTCCCTTGCTCTAGGTCGGTTGTGGAAAATTGTGGCATATGTAGTGTCATTTATGGTGGCGTGACAAGGATGTTGACAGTCTGAATCAACTTTAAGAAAGTACACAAAACTAGAGGAAGACCTTTGAAGGTTGAGGGACCACTTGTTTGACTGTACATAGAGACATTGCAGAGGGCTTGTCCTGAAGGCTCCGGTTGCAAGGTGGACGCCTAAATTGTGAACAGGATCCAGCATCTTCAAAGCACTGGGTGCAGTGGACTAATAAACTATTGCACCACAGTCAATGTGTGAACGAATTAGGCTTTTTATAAGTTTAACAAACAGTTCCTGTCACTGCTCCATGTGGTATGTGGCCAAATTTTTAGAATGTTAATTGCTTTTAGAGATTTACCCTTTAGATACTTTATGTGGAGAATGAAAGTTAGTGTAGTCTAGAATGGTGTCCAAAGATTTGTGTTCTGTGCTCAAAGGTATGTGCTGTCTGTGTAGTTCTACTTTGGGTCCTGCTACAAGCCCTGTCTTTTGTGTGAATGGAACACACAACCTTTTATTCTGATTTTTTTTTAAAGCCATTTTCAGTGGCCTGTTTAGAAACCTGGTTCAGGGCTACTTGAACCTGTTACTCGCACACTGTAAGGTTACAGGGTTTGTAACCTATCTGTACGTCGCCGACATACACAGAATAAAAAATGGCCGAACGCAATGATGTTCGGAGTGAATTCATGTACAGCTGAGGATGCCTCCCTGAGTTACCTCAGTTTCCTATATGAAAGGATGGGATAATGCATTCCCTATTTTGACCAGGAAAATATGAATGTGCGAGTAGCTTTCTATAATGTTTAGCATGCTCCTACAAATACCCATTGCCAACAGGTCTCACATGATTCCATAACGCCACATTGTGTCGTATACCTTTTCCATATCTAGAAACACAGATAAGAATCATTTGTGTATGAATGCATCACAAATGTTTGCTTTGACGTGCATGAGACAGTTGAAGATTGGCCTTCTCTGAAACTGCATTGACGAGGATCAAACAGTCTGTTAGATTCCAGGAAATGTAGATGACGATGGTTAACTATTTTTTCGAATAACCTGCAAAGGCAACTCGTGAGTGCAATTGGGTGATAACTTGTCCCAAAGGAGGAGTCTTTCCCCTGTTCTAAAACTGGAATGATGTGGCTTCTATATGTATATGTGGAAGGTATCCAGCAGCCCACATAGCATTGTAAAGCGCAACTAATGTCATTTGAGTATCACGGTAAAGGTGTTTGATTATGTCGTACAATTCTTTCAGATCCAGGTGCAGAGCTAAGACAAGCAGTCAGGGAAGCTCTCAGCTCGGCAATACTAAAAGGAAGGTTATACGGTTCGTTAAGTCTACATGTGCAGTCAATTACCTGGTGTTCTGCTTTTTCTTTCTGTTTTAGGAATGCCTAAGAATAGTGAATTGAACTGAATACGTGCTCGAACTGTTCACCAAGAGCGTCAGCCTGGTCTTTGTGATTGTCTTTGAATGATTAAGCTTGCAAGGAATTGGGTTTCTATATTTTTTAATTATGGTCAATCATCTCTGTCATGAATCACTTAGAGAAAAGCAAACAAAAACAAGTGCACAAAGATTTGCTTGCACTAAGAACAGATATTCAACTATGATAAATACAAAAAAAATAATAATCAGTAGGCATCATCTTCAATAAACAGTGCAAGCTAAGACAAATGTCCTTCATCCAAGAGTGTCATTCATTTCTTAAGGGGCTTTATCAAGACCAAATATTCACTTTCAAATAAGCATCATGTTTGCATACAACATTCTCTTATTCCTCTTTCCGTGAAAATCTTCTATCTCAAAAAAGGAAATAAAAATGAGTGTGTTGGATAAAGCTCAATGACTTTCGCATTCTGCCTGCACAAGTAGTTAGTGTTCTGAACAGAAATGGCTGCCAAAAGTCTGTCTGGCTAGCTGACAGAACTGAAAGAGGTCAGTTTTCAACTCAATCATCTTACTAAAGGTTACCCCTTATGTTTTAAAACTGACATAGGTCATTCTTTGCGTGCGACTGCTATGCTACAGCAATGGCAGGTTTTGTAGTGACGCAATCCAAAACTGTTACTGGTCATTGTGAGCACTGGCGGCACCAAGATGGCTTTATAGCTCGGTAGTGTTATACAAAACCAGTGAAGCATTATGCATCTGCAGCTTATCACTGGCCAAGTGACACAGATTCCCTTGCATGGACCAAAGTGTGCCAGTAAGGCACTGAAAGCAGCAACGAGAGCAGCAGATTCACACCGTGTTACTTACCTCCATGGCGTTGATGAGCATGCGTGTAAGTCGGAAAGGAATCTTCTCTGGAAACTTCTCACGTGTCATGGCAACTTCGAAGCAGTCTCCAAAGTCTATGTGCAAAATCTTTCCACTCAGCCGGTCCAGCATTAAATTGGAAGGATGTCTGACGAAAGTGAGAAAAGGAATTGGAAACCTATGACCCTATATGTGTTAACAATAGTTAAAACATATGATATATTTAACTTTCCTCTGAAAATATAAGATGTGAAGGTGAATTCTCATAAATTGAATCCAAAGAAAAATGACAAATGTTACATGCTATAAATGCAGAATAACTAAAGCTGAACCTGAATTCAACGAACTGATTCAATGAAATTTTAAAATCATGAAGTGCTTCAACAGAAGAACATGCATTAGTTTCCTCAAATTAGTCCACCAGGTTTCTTTTGCAAAAGTTATTGCACTGATTGTTCAATTAGAAAACTGTGTGGTGCAGTATGGTGTATAGACTCACATGAGGGCCACACTATTTATCGCAATTTTAATGAAGTGCGGCCCTTACACAGGACTGAGTCATTTGGTTTAATTTTTCTGACTACGAGTATGAAGTCCCTCATAATCCTCTGCGAGCTGACAGACGAGCCCCTAGGAGTTGGCTGAGCTGGCTGCAAAAACTAACTGCACAAAGAAAATACGGTGCCGGCGACTTGCGTGATGCTACGGAGGAGCCGGTCATGGCTACACCCCGGACATACAGGTCGAAGCGCAGCTCTTGTCACCTAGTAGCGGCATGTGAAAGTACCCTGCATGCTAAAATTCGCTGATGCGTGTGTACCAAATCAGCGCACCAAACACACTTGCTTCTCAGTTGGAATTCCTTCCCCCCCCCCGCCCCCTCAATTTTGGGCTGCCAAGTTTAGGGTGTGGTTCTGACAAGGGTTTATACAGTAATACGTAGTTGTGTGGTATCTGGTTGCTCTCTGCTCCAGATTCTAGCTGTTCTGACTTTATTGCAAAGCTACGTTGCATGGAGGTTGGCCCTAAAACATTAAAACAATGAACATGCTTCTTTTTCCTAAACGGAGACTTCGGGAGTGGAAATCTTCCACCATAGGTGCGGGGCCTAGTGTTGCCAACCTAAACTGGACTGGATTGGGCATAACGTGCAGCACAACATGGCTGCTTGGAGGACTCTGCCCACATGTCTATCTTATCCTTAAGAAAATCAAATGGCTGTGTCAGATGTAGCTTGTACAGAATTTGAATTATCTGCCCAGCACAGCTGCTGTAAGTGGCGGCATAAAGATTTACAAGCTTGTTGCTGAACAGTAGACACTGCAAGATCCACATATCAGTTCATTTTTTAGTTTATTTGCCAACACTGAAAAAATCTTTATTCCAAATGTTATTGGAAAACCATCTGGGTCCTTAGCAATACTACTAGTTCTCGTCTCATGCATGCCAACTGTGATGGCACTTTTTTTCAATACTTTATTTTTTTTTTGCATGAAGGGGTGACAAATCGTGAATACAGATGCAACTTGATATAACACACACATATATAACAAAGTATTGAATATAACAAGGTAAATATAACATGTTTCTTCCTAATATCAGCATGTAACGGAGATATGCTTAGAATAAATACTGGGTATAACAAAGGTGTTCTTGTGTCGAATGCAAATTTGTTATAATGCGGTTTTGCTGTATTTTAATTGTATAACAGGTATTCTCACACGAGAAATCCACTCCCACATCGTGACCGACTATTCCATTTAAGGGAAGACTTGGGTTCTAGACCAAAATTTTAAAAATCTTTATTCCTGTAGTTATGGTGCTTAAAACTTGGAGGTTATATGCTAAATCATAACATGTCAACCAACAAGACTGTTATGGAAACATATAAAGATTATTTACATTCCTCAAACATGAAAACCTTTATTTAAAAAAATGTTCAGCTGCAGGTGGTATAAAATCAACATTTGACTTCTGTTGAAATAGTGATCTTTAATGGCTCATACAGTCACTAACAAAGATGATCTTGAAAGCAACATAACACATTAGTTACTGACCTGTCTCCAAGTCCAAGTACATAGCCGACCATAGACATGACGGCCAAAGACCTTGTGTAGTTGGTACGCCGATCAAACCACACCTGGATGTAACAATAGACAGCTTTGGTCATGCTTCATGGGCAGTGCCATTTGAATTATGTGCTCTTAATGGAATAATTTGCTCACTAACACATTAGTACATGTTGGCACTAAGTTAACATACTAGTGCAATGCCACTCTTGTCTGCAGAATTGTTTCATTGCTTGCTCACATTGCTCAAAACTACAAGTGACAGAATTTTCATATTGCTACACGACATTCGAAGACGACATAGATCCTTGGATTCAGTGAGACACTCCAAAAGCAATCAATGAGTGAACTGAAGACGACGACATGCTCTGCTTGATGTAGGTTGGCTTTCGTCCTGACCAATGCTTACTAAACTTGCAAATATATCTTGTAAATAGCTTCCCACCTAGTTTGCTTCCATGTAACTATATTAACAACTGAACATGACCATGCTTCTGTGCTTCTGTTAACACTTGCTTTAGAAATCCACAAAACAGGTCTAGTTGCAAAAGGGTATCTCACTGTAGAAGAAGAAGTAAGATACTCCAGGTATATGACAAACCAAGGACAGACCTCTGAGCTGGGGCTCTTCAGCCAGAGAAGTTTGGCTAAGTCATCACCATTGGTGTGCTCGAGGGCATGCTCGAAGACCTCCACCTTTTGCATAAGAGTCAGGTGATCATAGTCCGGCGCCATCTGGTTGTGCATGTGAAAAATAACAGTAGCCAACATGATTATGTCCATGTAGATACACCTCTTTTCAATAGATGAAGCACTACAGAACAGTAGAAAGTTGTGCAAGTTGGATCAGAATGCCGTGCCATGAGCAATAAGGGAGGATGAAAGTCTTAACACATGCAAGTGCCGTTTACCAAATGGAATTCGTGGGACTCTCACATGCACTTAGGGACAAAGGAATGACAACACAGTAGTGCAAAAAATCACGAAGGCATTTATTGCACCTTACATACACTAATGCCTGCTAGCCGAATGGCTATCCACAGAACATGCCGATGGGCACGTGACAAATTTAGAAAGTCCAACTCACTGCGACTGGATATAGAGCGATTATGTTTGCCCCATGCTGGACACCAACACCTGGTTGTTCACATGTGCGGTCATGCGAACGGCGGTGTGTTTAAACAATTATGTTCACCTATTCCGGTGTGCTGCTCCTAGGCCTTGCGAGGCAGTCTTCCAGAGGCCTGGATTGGTCCACGCCGCTTGCCGACCCCGAGCCGAAAATAAGAGCCTACTCCTTGTCGCGCCCAACTGAACCCACCATTAGGCGGCGTTAGCAGTGCAACACTCGCGCCACCTCTCATAATATCTTGCAACTAC
Source organism: Dermacentor variabilis (assembly GCF_050947875.1). Taxonomy (NCBI): domain Eukaryota; kingdom Metazoa; phylum Arthropoda; class Arachnida; order Ixodida; family Ixodidae; genus Dermacentor; species Dermacentor variabilis. The sequence goes on from NC_134570.1 coordinate 10,133,857, forward strand.
ACTGACTGCCGCTGGCGCTTAGCTACAGGGAGAAGCTGGATTACAGAAGATGCAAGAGCCATGCGGGGAAAACAACATCAGGGGACGTGTGAGAGTCAAGCACACCCACAAATTTCAGTGAATATCCAAGCAGATACAGTGTGAGACCATCAGTAAACACTAGCAAAGGCACACAAGTCAAAATCAGTGCAGCAACGGCACCCTTGGTTAGCACTTTGTGCTTTCACACTAGGGGCCCTGCAACACTTCCCTGAAACATGACAAGTGCATTGGAACCAGTAGTACGTGTTGCTGGGCTAGTCGGTTCATAGTGAACAATTTCAGAGCATAAGATTTATAACCACTTAGCGCAAAATGGAAATAAAGAGGGGAGGCAACAAGGTAACATGCAAACATGTTGTCTTCTTGCCTGTTTATTTCCATTTTGAGCTATATGGCCGTAAATATTATGGTCTGAAATTGTTCTGTAATGGAATCAGTGTGGTGCCTTATAAGAAATATAGTACAGTGAAACCGCGTTACAATGAACACCACCTTAACAAGCTTTTCAGATTAACAAACTTTCCGAAAATCCCCTGCTGATTTCTTATGGTTTCAATGTAAAAATATTTCAGTACTACAAACTTCGGAACAGCTAATTTTTCAGAATAACTGTCATTATTAAGTTTCCATGTCATGTTAACAACGCCTCAGTACTACAAACTAACATTAGAACCTGGAGATTCTAAGATTTCCATGTGTCCTTCATGGCAGCTGAAACAGTAGGCTAGCAGATGAGAAGGCACAGAAAGCAGATGCTGCGGCACACGGGTTCGGAAAGCCTGAGACAGCGCTCAATAAAAAAATTCGAGAGATATTTTTTTTTTCTATGCAGTAATGTAGTCGACTTAGAACATATGTTCTGGCGGTGCTCCGCATTAAGCAGCGACCAGGACAACACCAAAGAGCGTTGGGATGTGGCTCTCTGCAGCCCCGAACTAGAAGAACAGACATGGGCAGTCCATCAGGCTCGCGATGTGGCCGAGAGGCTAGGCCTTTCGGTCCCGACGTGGGAGTGGCCGCCCGCTTCGGGCTACAAATCTAGCGTGATCTGAAGGACCTGAATAAAGTTTTTCATACCATACCATACCATTGCACAGCTGACAATGCATCGGGTCTTGTGAGTGCATCCTCCACCCAGGCAAGTGTTGCCTAGTAACAGAGGCGCCTCTCTTCTTTCTTTCGCCCTTTTTTCTCTGCACGCCTCTTTCTTTTCGGCTTTTTTTTCTGCAGTCGTATTAGCTACGTGCATGGAGAAATGTAAACTCCGTACTTGCGGAGATGCCACACGCTTGCACTTTGCATTTTCCACATGGTGTCATTTACGCGTGCTTCACTTCGGAATAGTTAAGGTGTCTGCCTAGACTAAGACAGTTGCGGTGTCTACGGCAAGGAATGCGAAAAATTGGCTGTGGTTTAGCTTTGGTTAAACCTGGTTGAATTGCGAAAGCAACGTTGCAACCTCTTTCTCTCATTCTTCCTAGCTTGCTTAGCTTTCGCATTAGAATTTAACTATTCTGAAGTAGTAGAGCAACTAGATTCAGATATAGACTCTTCGTCGGTAACTTCCATGGCAAGACTGATCAACCAACGTGTAGCACACCGCTATATATCCCAGTGAAGCCGCCACAGAGCGAGCGCAATGCGAGGTCGTCATATCAACGGAGAGACCACCTGTTAGGCGCGGCGCCGGCGCGGGGGGCCACAGCACACACGACGAGCGGCTCCGTTCTAGCTCCGGCGGGGAGCAAGCTGACATCATGCATTGTCATAGCAACGGACAGAGCTGAAGTCACACCACCTGCTAAGCGCAGCGGCGGCTCTGTTGGGGGGGGGGAGGGCACGGCATACGCTATGAGCGGTTAGACCTGTCGTAGTATTGCTTTCACAATAAAACAAACAAACAAGAAATACAGCTGCGTTTTGGAGATGACAGAAAGCTTCCTTTTTTGTCAGTAGTTTTCTCAGCGTCAGCTGTGCACACGTCGCTCTTATACAGTGCTTCAGTGGTGCGTGGTGGCAGAATCTAGGGAAAATAGCAACAGTGCAGGCCAAGAGCCAACAGCGACACTTTCGTGAATAGCTCAAATGGCGACAACTTATGAATTGATGGGTTGATAGGAGAATGACTAATTTTGGGGCTTTCACTATAACACCCTTTCAGAATAACGAACAATTTTCGGCAGTCCTGTGTGATACGCCATATCAAAATTTGACTGTACACCTGAAAAAATTTTACAGAAGGGTCTAAGATGAATGGAGATGCTGAAAGGGCAATGCTTATGTCCTCCTTTCCTTCTTGGCTTATCCGTCCCACCGGCAATTTTGAGTCATTACTTGTCTGACAGATTTGGAAGCATGCAAAGGTGTGCACATACTTTTGTGTGACTAAGTGGGGGCCAAAACTAATAATGTATTACAGCAATGTACCAATAAGGAATTCATCTTGAATTTCGACAAAGTGCAACAACCTTCAGCAGGCAATGGTTCTTTTGTCCTGGTAGTGCGTTATCATGAACAAAACTTAAACACTGTTTCCCCTTACTTCAACCTGTCTTGTTTGCACCTTCAAATATTATAAGCACCACTAGTATCAAGAACCACATTTCATAAAGCTTTGCTATACAGTCAGGTAAACTACATGCTTGCATCATCGATATAAATATCCAATGGCTGGCATCATCGAGCTGTTACCGTTTGATGTTGGGCGATAGCTGGGCAGCAGCTCCAAAGCAGTTGCAGAGTAGAGCTAAATTAAAGTTACATTTATAAATCCCACATGCCACATCTAGCTGCAAAACTTGGCACAGATGTTCACAGCTCTGTACTCTACCCCTGAAAAGTATTCCTTCATCAAATTCATGGCCCTTTTGGTCAAGGAGCTTGACTGTCATATGCAACAGAGAAGGTGCAGGAACAATATGTGCTATCAAGTGAATGTTTGGCAGATGGAACAAAAAATCTAAAATGGCATGGCCCTTTGCTGGCTTGTGTGCACAGTGATACATGTTGCAGCTAAGCAATGATACAATGTACAAGATGCATGCAACTTGTGAACAAAGAAAGACAGAGCCTCAGGACTTGTTTTCAGAACAAATGATACGTGGACAATGTTAGCTTCATTAATCATGGTCAAAATCTCACTCTTTACCCGTAGCATGATTCGGTGTTCAATGTTGAGCAAAATCTTCTTCTTGTCCCTGTAATCTCGAATGAGGGTGTGCAGAGTGTCACAGTGAGGCACCCAACCAATCAGCCCACTGTTTGTGGACAGTGGTATGACTGAATAACGCTGAATGCTGCACGAGAAAGTAGAAGAACAAAATTTTTAGTTGAAAAGACGACACATGAGACTAAATACCTATACATATATATGGCTTTAAAACATACAATTGATAAACATTTTACCCTGCTGTTACAGATTCCAAGAATAGTCACACGTCAAGGAGCACGACTTCCCGCAGTGTACTGATCAACGATAACAAGGCATAAGTAACGGCCAGATGTAGCTTAAAGAGGCCCTGAACCACCCCTCGGCCTTGCTGAAAAAGCACATTCCATGGATAGCATTTACTGCTATGAACATACCAGCCAAATTTTGCAGGCATGCGTGGCATGTGGAACTCACAAGAAGAGTGCAAAGTCACCTTTTGCTCTAATGCACTCTTTTCAACTGACGCCTGCTCCTCACTTCTTTCTGGACGCTTTATTTTGTAATATAGCAGATTCCCATACATTGCTGCTATTGGCCAAAAGTTGACATCAATCAAGAAGGATGTTTCGGTCAGTGCGCTTCTTCCTACTGTTACTGTGTATATTTATTGATGAAATTTAGTAAACAGGCTGAAGTAAGCGAAAATGTGCTTTCGAATTTCGATAATAATTACGTACTTCAGGGAGAAGCTGACTATTGTCAGCTCATGTGTGGTCGTGGCTATATTAAGCTTTGGCCACCCTCCTTATCGGTGTCGCAGCTGTTGGTTCTCGCTAATTTTGATTAGTTTTGAACACTCAACTAGCCTCGAACCATGTGAAGCTGAAGGTCAGAGCACACGCACGCTTGCCAGTGTGTGCTTACTCCTGGTCGCTCTTCGTCAGATGCCTTAGCGCAAGTTGGACGTGGCTACTATCCGTCAATCAAGCTGGTGCAGGACAAAGCCTGTCTGCACCATGCAGCATAGCCAGATGGGAGCACATAAGTTTAAGCGCGCAATCTAAACCTGTTGTGCACAAAGCAAACACTGCGCATACGCATTATAGTTGCATGTAGCTGTGCTCTGCTATGTAGCGTAGATACTGCAGGCACCGCGGGGTGATGCGACGAGTCCACTGGTTGAGCACACTGTGGCTCACTGAAGACAACCATGTTTCGCATGTCATAGGCGCCAAAATCAGAAATAGTGGCACCTACGTGAAGATTTAAACAAAATTTGAACTGCGTGCCATGTGACGTTCAGTAGGCAGAGCATTGTGGGCACACCCCGCTCCACCATAGCCTTCGCAGTGCAAATCATTGAAGAAGGAGAGGAAGCACCGCCAATGGGAGCTTTTGCTGAATCCATTGAAGAACTTTTTGCGGTAAAGTATTTCTGAAATACAGTAAAACCTCGTTAAACCGTACCCGCTTAAACAGTAGTTTCATTTTAAAAGTAGTAAAGTCCAATCCCCGACTCAGCAGCCATTGAACATAATGTGTTTTGTATCCACATAAACCGTACCAGCTCATTGCGTACGCATCAGTTAAAACGTAGCGTTTCAACTTTCCGTTGTGCAAACACGGCGGTGCGCCATCTCCATCGGGCGGCCCGGCAGAACAACAAGCCTCAGGGATCGGAACAATGGCTTCCAAGCGCCCTGTGCGTTTGCACGTGAAGCCACACCAACATCAACATCATTTCGATGCCGTGCCAGAAAGCGTTATGGCGTCGTGCAAGCGAGGACTCGCGTCGCTCCGAAGCTCGGATAAAAAAGACGCCGGGTGCTCAGCACAGAAGAAAAATTAGACATTGTCTGTGCTATCGAACGTGACACGAAGAAGTCAGCGCTGGCATGCAACAGGGATCCGCTGTTGACTACAATTTGTGGCATTTGGAATGCAAGGAAGTTGTTCGGCAGCACTGGTGTGACCGCGAAGAGATGTCAGCAATGATGTTCGACTTTTCGCCATCGTTGCCTGTGTTGTTGCCAAAGTGTCGACTAGCGACAGTGATGAGGATGATACGGAAAGCGACAGCACGGGAGATTCAGGCCCGACAGTGGCATAAGCTGCGCGTTACGTCAGCCTCATGAATGCAATCGTTGCGACGAGAACAGGGGCGCGATAACATAACCCTACTCCAAATGAAAAGTATTCCAAACTCCGGCACCCGGCAATGAAAGGGGCGCCCCCGGGCCTTCTGCAGCACTACTGCGCACGTGCACGGAGAATACGTAATGCCAACGAGGGATCTGCCATGCGAGTGTTTGCCAAGAAGAGGGGGCTGGCTGAAAAGCTGGCACACAGCATCAGTAAGTTGGAGCCTGCTGTCGTCGTCGTGCTAGGCCGCCGCGGCATCAAACGAAAATAACACTTTTGTCGCGCGAAGTGAATAAATACTGCATGTTTTTTTCCCCTTCCATCGCACTCTCTCTGAGTTCCGTTTTCGACAGGTAAGTGGGCGATCTCATGCTATTCGGTTAAACAGTACTATTGTTTAGTACATACTTTTTCCGAGCTTCGGCCAACTACGGTTTAACGAGGTTTCACTGTAGTCTAATAATTATCTTCAAATACATTTCTCGACTTCGATAAAAAGTGGTTCAGAGCCCCTCTAAAAATGCCCACTGCTGGGCTTGTTGGTTGACATTCAGAAATCAGCTATGCACTAACAAAGACACCATCACAGCAAAAAAAGATGGGACAAGCACAAAAAAATTAAGAAAATGTCTTGTCTTGCTCATACTAGCAGTGACTGTCAGTGCAATGCAACCTTTTAATGTCTAAACGCTTAAATTTTATTGCAATAACAAATATAGTAAGATCTCAATAGTACAAATCTCTCAGGATGATGCAAAAATTCGTATCACCCAAAAACATTAATCAATAGGGAAGCTAAGGGCGGACATGGCAATGAAATTCCTGATTGCTCAAAGTTTCGGATTTTTTATTTAATTTTATTACTTCAAACCTAAGACCTTCCTTAATGTCATGGAGAAAAAATTTGTTGGATGAAAGACATAGCAGAATTTCATGGAATTGCACTTTTTTAGCATGTTGCCTTTGAAATCGGGAAGAAAAATGGGCTTCTGGAAGCACTTAATGCGCTAGCGCAGCTTTTTGTTGGCGTAGCTTCGCGATCTTGGTATTACTGTAAATACAAGAGATTAGAGATTAAAACAGCCACATTGCTGTGTTTCTCAATGGAACAATAAAGGCAACAAAAGCAAGTGCGACAAGGAAAAGCAAGCGTTGCAATTCGTTGAGCACCGCTCGCAAAGTCCTCAGGAAACGTTTCCATTGGCCAAAGCGAATTTGAACCAATGGTGTGCTTATTTTGCACATATTTTGGCAGCAGCAAGCTGCACACTTCACATGTTATGAGGCTGTCATTTTAGGATCTGCCTGGTTATCTTGAGTTTCTTTTGTTGCTGTGTCCTAGCTGCTGCCTGATGGTGATAAGGATGTGATGTGCACAAGACAAGGGAATCTATTCCTTTTTCTCTGCAGCAGTGAAGCTAATTTGTATCGTGTGATCTTACAGGTGCAAAGGAAGAAAAGTTTCAAATTGTCATCTGGCACCAAAAACAATGAAAGCTTGGAATCCAGAAAAGGCTAGCTGTGACAGTGAACGCTGCTGATCTTGCCGATGTGGCAAGACAGGGTCACATGTGATTGCTGGCTCCTCGTAAACTTGCAAGGTGTTTGAAATAGGCGACAAGTTGCATAATACTGCACAAATCAAATGCATTATTCTTTTTGTTTTGAACATGGGGTTGGAGGGGCTGTGTGAGGGACGTGCTATGGTGGAGTCAAAGGGAAGTGACGTAGGTCCTTTGGCAACAGTGATGTCACTGGTGCGGCCGCACTGCCGATCTGACCACAGCCAGTGTCTCGGCACAACCAGTACACCTGGGCTTCCACTCCGGCACGTCGGGGCTTCCTTACCGGAGACTGAGTTGTTCGTATCACCTGTTGTGGCACAAAAAGTGGTTCCCAACGTTTGAAATTTCACACGTAATAATAGACTTGGGCCAGGACTTTTGAAAAGTTCTGATCATCCCGAAATTCTTATCAGAATAATTGTATAATTGAGATTCTATTGTATATGGACACACCAGGCGAATTTCCACTGTCGTCGTCGGCGTTGCCATGATGTGCCTTATAAAGTCCAAGAGCAATGAGATCGTGACTGTGTACTGTAAGCTGTAGGTTCAAGGGAAAGTGTGTGAAGGTGAGCCGACAAGGATGGTGGCTTGATGCGGTGGCATATTCTTGTGCGCGCACTAAGGGGGAGGGGGCAAGGAAAGGGGCAGGTTAGGGTGCATCTTCCCTTCCACTCCGGCCGCGGCTACACGTGGCGCAGCTGGGCATGGTTCACCCATTCTGTAACGCTAATGAACCACCGGTCATCTGCCCCACGCATTACATGGCCTGCCCAGATCCAATAAAGTTAGATTCTGGGGTTTTACGTGCCAAAACCACAATATGATTATGAGGCAGGCCCCAGTGAGGGACTTCGGATTAATTTTGACCACCTGGGGTTCTTTAATATGCACAGTACAGAGGCGTTCTTGCATTTTGCCTCCATCAAAATGCAGCCACCATGGCTGTAATTTGATCCCACACTGTCGAGCTTAGTAGTGCAACGCCAACGCCACTACACCACTACAATGGTGGGTGACCTGTCCAGGTCCATTTTTTCCTCTTAATAGCAACTAGAATATTGACTATCCCTATTTGCTCTCTGATCCACTCCGCTCTCTTGTCTATTAATGTTATGCATAACATTTTTATTTGTGATAGCAAATATATGGGCACTTCAGACAAATTTTGACCTGGCATCACCATGATGTTCCAAAGTAAGTTCAAGTGCGATAAGATCGTGCTGCACACCGTATGCTGTAGGTGTGAGTGAAAGTGTGCAAGGGTGAGCCAAGACTTCATCTCGCACGTGCAAGGGAGGAAGCACATTGCCTTCCAATGCACGCAAGGCAGTAAGGTGGAGGCATTCTACTCCATCCACTGCTGTATATGGTGCAGATGCACGGGCACTATCCCTCTCTTGAAAGCAACCTGCGATCTGTACAAAATCTAGCTGTGTTGAGGGCTGATGGCATTATGTGCATTGTCCTCTCGTTGCCTAGTTTAAAGTTGAAGCGAGAGGCAACACGAAGGGCAATTCGCTTCTGCTGCTGCCGCTCTTCCTCACACCAGTGTCCTGACAGCGAGTGCGCGAAGTGATCGAGTGAGATGCGTTCATGTTTGCCTGTACGCACGACAACATGCTCGGTAATTTAGTCATAAAGCGAATGTTTAGAAGTTCATACAGCTGATAAATACTACTATCCTTGCTTCGTATAGCTGTCTAATAATTTGCTACCACAATCGATGTTTCACCTTTCAGGCAAAACTGTTACATTATTTCGTTCCATTGCTTGTTCTCAACTTGTTTTCAAGTTTCTTTGTTAACATAGAAGTTTCTGCCCTGTATGTCAGTACTGGTAGAAGGCAATGATTCGTCACTTTTCTCTTCAATGAAACTGCTAAGCTCCCAGTTACAATTTGGTAGTGCAGGCCATATGCACTCTACCCATTTTCAATCTTCTGTAAATTTCCTTCTCATGATCAGTGTTCCCTGTGAGTAATTGACCTAGATAAATGTACTCCTGCACTGATTTTAGAGGCTTATTCTTAAGTCTCTTGCCAGGCTTTGTCTTCTGCATCCTAATTTTCAACTCTACACTTACACTTGCTTGGTTAAGGTCCTCAATAATTTGTTGCAATTCATCCCCGTTGTTACTGAACAGGACAATGTCATCTGCAAACTGAAGGTTGTCCTTCCCAGTCTAATAGCTTCAATACTTCGTCTAAGCATGCAGTGAATAGCATTGAAGAGATTGTCTTTCCATGCCTGACCCTTAACAATTGGCTGTATAAACTTCCCTAAACATTTGCTTACTAACTAAATTAACAAGCACTGTCACGCATGCACAGGCAAACATGAACACATTTAACTTGATGACCGTGGAAACTCACTACTACAATTCTGGTGTGATGAAGAGCGGTAGCAGTGGCAAACGAATTCCTCTTTGTGCTGCTTCTCGCTTCAAAGCTAACTAGGCACACAAGAAACAACACAGCGCAGATGAAGCCATCAGGCTTCTCAGGTTGCCTAGCGCTTGTGCCCACCGCAGATTACTTCCAAGATAGGGTGTGTGCGGAACCCAAGAATCTAATTTTATTGGACCTGGGCAGGGCATGTAATGCATGGAGCAGATGACCGGTGGTCTATTAAATTTACAGAATGGGTGCGAAAGGAAGGAAAGCAATGTTGAGGATGGCAGAAAGTTAGGTGGGGGGATGAAATTAGGAAATTTGCAGGAGGCAACTTCGAATAGGTTAGCGCAAGACAGGTGTAATTAGAGATCACTGGGATAGGCCTTCGTCTTAAAGTGGACATAAAGGTAGGCTGATGATACGGATGATAAAACTACTAACCTTACTTTGCATAGCTGTCTAATAATTTGCTATTGCAATGAATGCTTCACATGAAGGTCGACGAGGTCGACGCTGTCAGTAGTAATGGCCAGTGTTCTTTCCCTTTCAGGAGCGGTGGCGGCTTCTTGCCCGATGCCTTGTTTTCATACACCTTCTTCTTTCGAGGAGGAAGGGTTGTCTTGGGCTTGTAGCACTGTGGACACTGCACCGAGCCCGTGACGTGCTCTCCTGCACATACCACACATTTAGGGTTGCAGATATGGTTCGTGTCGGGGCTAACCTCCTTGCACTTCTCACAAGTTGGAATGCACACAACCGGTCACACATCTGGCCGGTGTCTAATTTGCTTGCACTTGACACAGGCTTCCACCTTCTGCCGAAAAGGGCTGCAGCGGAGCCAGCAGTGGGCGTAGTTGATGTAGAAAGGCACCTTCTTGCCGAGGAAAGTCACCAATATTGTTTCGGTCTGTCCCGTTCGGCGGGCGTGGAGCACCGGTAGTTCCAGGTTAGCTTGCTGAAGATGGGGCATGATTTCGGCTTCCTTAACGTCGATGGGTAAGGCAAAAATGCCTTTATAGGAGTCTTGCAGAGAGGTAGAGTGCACCACCACTTCGTGGGTCTTGCCAGCGATGGTGAGCCTTTTGATGCGAAGGTAGGTATCAATGCGGTCCGTAATTGTAGTGGTGATCAATAAAGTGTTATTTAGGGTATTTACCCGGGCGCTGTGGACGTCTTCTGCAAGTCGGGCAGCCTTTTCCATCAAACTTTTGAGGTAGATCTGGTGGTATTTTGAGCAGTCTACGCCCCTGTGCATCTGTACGATGGCAGTGTAGCAATAATCTAGCGGCAGTGGCTGCCTGGGCCACGCCATCTCCCCAAGTCATCACGGCTGCGACGATAGTGCAATTGCAGAGGAGGGTTTGTCGGTGTGGAATATGTGTTGTTTGTGCCAGTAGGCCATCTCCTCTGCTATCAGCTCTTCTCCTTCAACTTCAATCCCTGCTGGCATCGCCGCTTTAGCGTCGCGCGCTGCCGCTGATGTGGCGGAGTTGCCGACGAGGCTTAAGCTTGGCGATGCCGAAAGTGGTGAATAAAACAATTTTGATACTTGTGAATGGTCGGATGTCTTGCTTGGGTGTTGATCAACGTTTGGAATGTCCTTGCCAAAAATGGAAGGTCCAACACCACATCAACCAGGATAAGACTAAACTTTTGCATAGCTCGAGAGAGTCGCGTCCACTCCATGTGAACACCAAGCAGCGTCAGCCTGTGCCAGCAAGAACCTGTCGTTTGTTACACAGCATTGGTGTTGCCAGAAGCTAGCTGCAGATAAACCTCTCCATTGTTAACTTGGGCACTACTGTGCTTCTTGTGGGGCACAGTGCTCAGTGCTTTTAAGAGGCAGAGCATGTACAGATACCGGCACGTTGTTGACACATACTGGCAGCCCAGACAAGCAGTTGTGTGGTAGTCGGCACTCCTGTGAGTACTGTGATTCCACCACAGCACAAAATGCTCTCCTACAAAACAGTACTGGAGAAAAAAGTACCATATATCTCATTTTTCTTTCTGAAACAAACCGATCAGAAAGGCGATACTGCGAGACTCCAGATTGCTAACTTTGGGCAAGAGCCTTCTGAACACTTTCCATCGCGTAATTTGCACCCCACAGCCTGTCCCACTGTGTGCAAAACTTGCATATTCAAAGTGAATCACAAGAAAACTGTACACATCAACCAGTATACCCAGATTGCTAACTTCGGGCAAGAGCCTTCTGAACACTCTCCATCGCGTAATTTACACCCCACAGCCTGTCCCACTCTCTGCAAAACTTGCATATTCAAAGTGAATCACAAGAAAACTGTACACATCAACCAGTATACCACAAAAACATACGTACATGGAAGTGAAAAATTTTAGTGTTAACAAAACAAATTAGCCTGTCTCAAGGCTAAGCCTTGAGACAGGCTGAGCTAAGCTCAATGTATAAATCCAGGTGACAACGGATTACACAAATAAACAGAAAACACACACACACACACACACACACACACACACACACACACAGAAAAAGCAAGGCTGAACAAAATGAGCTTCATCATGTCCTGGTCCTTGAAGGTACTCTGTCCAAGATGTCCACAAAGAGCATCACATTTCCCGACATGATGACATATGATGACATCAAGGATCGCCAGAAAGAGATAGCATATAAACTTACGTCAAATTCCTTCTTGATGTTTCAGGGTCATTGACAAGCAGCGTATTGACGAGGCCAAATAGCTGCATAACTCTCTCATCTTGCCTCAGGTCTTCATGTCCTTTCAACAAGAACATGTAGTCTTTGCCATTGCTCCCTGCAATTGAGCAGAGAAAGAAATTTTTATTGTTCACTCACTCAATCCAAAAGTGTCAGAATATAATTGATTAGGGCTGATCTCTCTTCATCAGCACCAATGCATATGCTATTACAGTTGAGTCTCAAAGCAAGATTCTATTACAGTATACATTGATACATTTTTCACAAGGCTGTGAAAAAAGACCGAACAGTCAGGCAAACTCAACAGTAAGAAGGGCCCCAAATCACCACAGCAACATCGGAAGCGGCTCTTATTGGCTGCCAATACAGTTATTTGACATCATAATGCTCGTACTGTGACCGGAGATGGTGCGTGCATTTATGTATAATTAAGGGACACGAAGGGGGTAAAAACAGCATGAAAGACAGGACGAAAGCAGAAAGGACCTGCACAGCATTGACTAACAATCACTCTTTATAGCATTTTCAGTTGCAAGAAATAGAAATCCCTACTTGCAGAAAGTTAAAAAAAAATATGTACAGTCGAACCCACTCACAACAATATTCAAGTGCCACAAAAATTCCATTGTTATAATTGATAATTGTTATAACTGGGTTGCATGAAAAAATTGAAATACGGGGATGGCAGAGCTGATGTGAGAAAACTATGGTGGGAAGGCCAGTGTCCCTCCCCACCACCTTGCTCCATCCAGGTGCTGATTGTGTTCCTTCGTTTAACTGATTTCTGAGCGCTCCAATCGTGTGTAACAAGCCGTGGCTGTCAGCGTTAAAGAATGGCACTGCTATAACAACTGCATAGAAGGGTCACGGGTGGCAAGGGATATGCGAGCTCTGCCGAGGCATCGCTTTGATGGCTCCAAAAGGGGTCTTTTAAAAATTGCAAGAAGGTTGCCGTGGCAGCCTGCCAGCTTGAGAAATCCAGAAGAAATGCTCAGGTGAGATCGCCACAAGCATCTAGCCACATACTTTTCACTAGCTTGCACGAGGAAACCCTATGTCTGTCAGCCTTCTCCAAGGCATCCAGGTGCTCCACGTAGTGCAGCAGAAGTCCCTCCGGTTCAGTCTCTCCGGTTCCTTGTGAAAACGAAGCCCTAGAGGGACTGAATCACCTGCCAGGCCTCCTGTGAGTACAACATTGAGGCAGCCTGCCATACCGCATCATCGCTGCCGTCGTCGTCGTCACTATCAAGCACTTAGTTTCCAAATCTATAGCAGTGCACTTTCTTTCCACTAGCAATGTCGTGCATTGTCGATGGCTAGCGGGTGAATCAGCCTTCTTCCCTTTTGGCAGCGAGCCAAACCTGCTGATCAAACGAGGCTGAGAAACCATGTGGCCAGGAACGAATTTGACGCAACCAACAAAGACAAACGCAAGCGATTGAGCTCTTTGCAGAACTACGTTGATTGAGGGGCCAGCGAGCTACGTGCGAGCAATTTGTGAACAGTGCAGTAGGCGCGGTTCAATCATGTTTTGGAGGGTGGGGCGGCATAGAGCTAGCTATGGGTGCAACTTATTTGTGTTTGGAGGGGTGGAAGGGGGACGGGATAGAGGCACGCGGAGATGGCTGGAAAATGAGCGTATGGCGGCTATCAGAGCAGCGGCCCATAGTGCAGCGACTTGAATTTCTCGTTTTGCTTTTTTCTTTTCAAGAATTTCGCATTTCACTACCTTTCGGATTGGACACCCAGTAGCCAGACTTCATCGTTATAACCGATAATGCGGCATCGGGGCATTGTAGTAAGCGGGTTATTTTACCATAGATAACATACAAAAGTTGATGGTGCAGCAGCTTCTCATTGTTATAACCGATATATTGTTAAAACCGGTATCGTTATAAGTGGCTTCGACTGTATTTGACATACCACAGTTGTCTGCAGTTTGTCATACATTTCATAAGGAGCACATTTCCCTGCAATGTAAGGATACAGAAGGCTTGCTTACACATAAATCACCATGTTTGTGTATTAGGAAAGCTTCACGTATTTCACGAGCACCTTGCTGTGGGTAACATCCCGTACTATGGGATACGTACTAAGGGACACATACTGCGCTTCGTGACAGTGGCCCCTTTTCATTCTGAAATGCGCTTCACTGCAATATTTATTTATTTATTTATTTAAAATACCTTACAGGCCCTATGGGGCATTGTGTAAGAGGGGTACAAAATCAAGGGGGAAAAGAAAGAGTAAACAGCCTTCTAAAGTGTAATACAAAAGATATGCCTCAATGCAGGGCTCATTACTACCAAAAAACATGTAAAAGGAACAACTGAAGTAATGAAAGGCCACAAAGGTACACTTAAGGAAATAACACGAGCAAAACTCAACGTAAGGTACTAATACTATAAAGTAAAATACACGAAAAATGAACATATCAGGGAGTACAATTCGTGAAGGGATATTTAGGGAAACAGACGCAAAAAAGCTATAATATATACAGGGCATACAAGTGAACACGTGGCGCAGCATAAAATAGCAATTCACCTTCCTATCTTTCAACCCATAGCACGGCTGTAGTGCTGACTTTAAGGCTGGCTTGAAAGAACTGGCAACAATTGCAATAAACGTTTATTGGGACTGACTATTGCATACTTCCAGCATTTTTGGGGTGATTCCACCGATGGGGCTTGACAGACTTAACTACGAGTATGCATTTACCATAGTTGCAGCAACCTGGGAGAGTGAATTTGCCTCTGCACCACTAAATTTATGGCCTGTGGTATTCAAATGCCACATAGGATACAGGAACATTACAGAATCACGACCGACTTAACAAATGGGAACATTATACTTAGGAGTCAATGGGAGTCAGTTGGGACCAGGAAAATGCGTTGTAGCAGTTCGGAAAACACAACAGTGAGGAACGTATTGACATGTGTGCTTCTTTATCTTTCTTCGGTGACCACTGTTCACTGGCTAACAAATGTTTAACGTTACTCAGCGTAGGATGCACTGCATGTATCAGAAGTTTCTCGAATGTTATCAATGATTCTATCTGTTGTCTGTTGTTGCTGCACCTTCTATAATATGATTGTAAGTGCAACGCGAATTCTTTAGTACTTTCTGAAAGAGCTGTGGACACCAGCGATTACTCTAGAACCTTTGATGACTCATGTATAAAAGCCGACGTGCTTGACCCATAGATCAGATTTCGCCGATCACCGACTGTGTTCACTGCTATCGTTGTGTTTTGAGTGTAACTTGTTTTTGTGAGCACAGGTTCACCCAATAAAAGCTTAGTTTCGTCATTCACAGTTTTGCTAGTGTGTTCTTCAACGTCACTACTATGTGACAGTATCAATGGGGCTCCGTTGTATACTACAATCAAGGGTTTTTGTTATGTGATTTGGGGATACGCAACTCTCACGCATCCCCTGATATGTCGTTTTCCTGCACTTGTAATCCTTTTCTTTTTCCTGTAATCCGGCTTCGCAGCGTGGCCTGGTGCCCACGACAGTCGGTCTGGTTGAAGCACATTGCGAGAGATGGCGTGAGTGTGGCTCTGCTAATGCCACCTAACAGTGGGGTTACTTGAGCGCGGAAAAGAGAAGGCTCTTCCTCTTTGGCTCGGGTTCGGTAAGCGGCGCGGACGTTCTGCATGTGCACCGATCCATGCTTCTGCGAGACCGTCTCGCGAGGCCTACCCCACAATGGACGAACACGATCGTTCGAACACGCCACCGTTCGCGTGACTGTACTCACGAATGACCAGGTGTTGGTGTCCAGCATGGGGCGAACATATTTGCTCATTATCCGGTCGCAGTGAGTCGGACTTCTGCAATATGTCGCGCGTCCATCGGCATGTTTTGTGGATAGCAACTCTGCTACCAGGCATTAGTCTATGAAAGGTGCAATAAATGCCCTTGTGATTATTTGCACTACTGTGTTGTCATTCCTTTGTCCTAAGAGCACAGGTGAGGACCCCACAGTGAATAATTTTCCATGGGAGCTAACGCAAAAAATTTTCTGCAACAATGAACAAATTTTTTCTCCCAGTTGCACTTCAGTCAAGTTCTTCTAAAGTTGCACTTGTTAAATCAGAATCAAAAAGTAAGTGGAAACTGTGAAACCATACTGTCTGGAGCACTTCATACAATGAAGGAAACATGAGCACCATGTGATATGTGCTGTTGTGCCTCCAGTGAGAAACTGGGCTGACCTGGACAATCCTGGAGGATGTGCAGTGGATGCCACACTGGGAAAGAAATGTGTGGCTTCTGCTATGATGGTGCCTAGTGCAGTCCTTGCTCACTTAGCTTGAGGACCAAAATGAATCACTGCACTATTAAATGGCATGCACCTGCTTCAAAGCTCTGTGAAAGTATGCTTCTTTATTTATGTACAATAACTCACTGGTTCCAAATGAAGACATTAATTATCTCACATGCTGACCAACACAATAGCACATTACAGAACAAACAAGGGACCTTGCTTAGACTTTTGTTATTGGCTATAGAACGCTTTCTCAATTACCAAATTCATGTGCATTGCAAAGTTGATTGCTGCTGTGATGAGAGTTTGCACTTGACACCCTGACACAGTGAACAGGTGCACACTGGTTTGTGCATTAATGGCAACGTTTGCTGGAAGTTGACTGCAAGAAGCTGAAAGGAAACAACATAAAGCATCCACAAAGATGCTACGTCTTAAAGGTAGATGATGCAGTCGTTTAGTTACTGCACCTGCTTAAAAAAGGAGCAGGCTTGTGTATATTTGGTTAGGTTTCTGTACACATTTTGAGCTTCCACTTGCAAAGCGTAGTGGTGTGGTTTGACAAGCAACCATGAACCATGAAGTCGCCATGGAGGAACAGCTAAAAAAAATGCTAATGACAATAGCATCAGCGCCTCATCATAGTTCAGTGCATTTTTAATGACCCAGTGCTCTATTAATCTGAGCTCTAGAATCATACCAGCTGTGAAACTACCGATAGGCCTTCCGCTTCAAAACCTAGACCTCATAACAGCAATGGTAGTCTGCTTATTCTAACTTCACCCAGGGCAACAAAAATAGCTATACTACACCACTTTTTGATAATGGCAACAAAATGACATCTAGACATGGACAGCAAGCAAAGCCAAATCAGTAAGCAAAACCAAATGAAAAGAATTTTCAGTCAGCACCGTTCCTCAGCTCAATCAACTAATGTTGATCTCTAAAGATAAGGTTTATTAAAGTGCTCTTAAATTCAATCTGGTGTCATTAATTTTTTCTTTGTTGCTGACACCAGTTTCATAAGTTTCCACCATACTAAATTTTTCATTCTATTAGTTTTTTCTATGATATTACTACGTGTAGAAGGCACAGGGATCGATAACCCGCACCTCCACCAGAATGTTACGTGTAGAAAGACACAGACGAAAGAGGCTATTTACAGGCTATTTACACTGGAGCCAGACAGCCAGGCCGACACTCACCCACACCAACTTCGTCGTTCTCGCGGCGGCTTGTCTCTTGAGTATCTCCCAATAATATTGTAATAATATAAAGTGCCTTTCTGTCACATGGTGGTGCACTAGTATGCCTATTTAAGATTACTTTATATCAAAATAAGAGTTTGTTGCAAGTGCAGCATTTGTGTTGTTTGCTCTCATCTTTGTGTTATCGTGTTCTGCAACCCCCCTTCCCCTTCTATTCAGTATGCACTTGTATTGTTTCTGCCAAATGATAATCGACTTTTTCAGAAAGTCCTGTGCGTCCCTAGCAACAGCAACCCGAAGGAATGCGCACTGGCTCCACTATTGTTTATTGCCACTGTGTGTTTGCATGGACGTTGTAACAGGCGCAACCAAAATCAAGCATTTTCTTGCTCTTTTAGGTGAGCAAGTGCTGTGCAAGCTTCCTGAATTTTTCGCATTTGTACAAATACAGTCGACTTCTGCTAATTTGACTCTGATGGGATCGACAAAATTGGTCGCATTATCCAGTGGGGTTGCATTAAACAAGATGCAGAAAAAACTTGAAAGCACACTGCAGATTGATTTGGCAGTACTTTCTCAATTCTAATACACTGTTGAATCAAACACACAATTGCTTTCTATGTATCCAAAGCAGAATACCAACGTAGGGATAACATTAAAGCTCCTAAACAAATGACAAATCTAATGTGCACCCAATTTTTTAGCAAGGAAAGTAGGCAAGGGTCCAATATATGTGTGTTAATAATACGTGTTGCACAGTGACAGCCGGTTTCATAAAGTGAGCTTTGCCGCAGTGCAGCATTATCATGCGGCAAAGCATACAAACACTTCAAACATGGTTATTGGTCTAATCTTCATGGAAAAAGAAAGTGTGCATTAGAATCAGGTAAATACTGTAATTAGACATTGTGATCTACAATTAATTCTTGGAACTCATTCCAAGGTAGGCCAAAAATGCATTTTCGACAGGAGAGGATGCGTTTTCGATGCAATTATTGTTTTCTAAGCTCTCTTGAGACTGACGTCGATAAAGAGGTTGCTATTGGGATCACCATAGGGATCAGGCATGTGCATGCCAATTAGTAAAGTTTTGTTTATCCTAACTAGTGAAAGTTTGGGCCAGTGGAAATGCATGGGCATCAGCTGGGACCTTTAGTCGAGATCAAATTAACTGAAAAATCAGATTACCCACACGTGAATTAATGGAAATTGACTGTATTCATAGATCACACTTCAAAGCTTAAGAACTCATGCAGTCAGCCTTTTTTTAATGTTGTTTATTACTGGGAGCACTGTCGACAAGGGTCTTATACACTCCCGTGCTTTTTTCTATTAAAATTCTAGAAAAAGAAAAAAACATTTTGTGCTTACTGCAGCTTCGTTCTTTCTCAGCTTTAGTAGAAGGATCACATTTTTTCACGCAGATTATTCAATGTAACACTTTGTGTTGTTACGTGCCTAGTTGGTCAAGAAAGAACTGGAAATTTGTATTTGTCTTCACCTCTAAGATGCACGCCAGAACAGTTATTGGCAGTGAATCTCGAAGGCTCTGCTCTGCACATTGCATCAGGCGGAAGTGACATTACAGGCATATTTCAGACATTACGTACTGTGAGTAGTGCAGATATTTATTTATTTATTTATTCAGGTTTCCTTACAGGTTCCGTGAGGATCATTGAGTAAGGGGGGCGATTGAATCGAACACATGTTTAACAGAAGCAATGCAGTATTAAAGAATACAATGTGGCTACCATAGTACAAATAAATAAAAAAAGGTTAACGTGACACAAGTACACTATAGTTAACAAAAGGTTATTGTTTGCAAAGGCGTGATAACGCAAGAATGTAAGATACACAAGGGGTGGAGACAGCCTGATCAATGGGCAAGCAATAAGCGTACGGCAACAACTGGCACGATAAAAAAAAAGAAAGAAAAGAAAGAGACGAAGACAAAGTCACAGTTTTTATCTTGACAAATTTGGCAAGTAGTTGCAGAAAGTTTTATGTGTCTAAATAATGTCTAAAACACGTCGGCTATGTAACGTCTGTCCTCTGCAATAACGGAGAGTATGGCTTCGAGATTCAGTTCCAATAGCTGCTCGAGGGTGCATCTGAGAGGTGCAGATGAAGGCAAATTTGCAGATTTTTCTTAACAAGCTAGGCAGGTAACAACGTCATGTGTTACAATGAATAATCCATGCTATAAAATGAACTCTTCCTGCAAAAGTTTATGAAAGACAATGCTGTGATAAGTGCAAAATCTTTTTTCTATGATTGAATGCATTTCACAATGACCGATCTAAGCTTCACTGCAATACAGATATGTATTGTTGTGAAGTCAATGAGCATGAAAAGATAAAAATAATATCTGCAATGGAGGCCTCAGGACCTGAGATTATGATAAAGTGGATGGTGCAGAATGTCAGTTGCGGTCTGTGGATTGAGGCTGCCAGAGCGTGCCGGGGAGTGTTCATGTACAAGATCGGCTGTCCGCGATTCTTGCTTTTCCCAACAAAACACAGTGTACGTTTCACCCCATTGTACAGTGGTAGTGCGGCAAAGCTATATAAGCCCGTTCCCGTGACATCTCCTTTGTTAAGCTCTTGTTGCAGTTACCTATAGAACATTTCGTTGGCTACAGGGCCCCTTCACCTGCCACTTTTCTTCTTTTTCTGCAGCATGCTTAAGACAGTAAAATAATTGTAAAATGCTTGCCGAAGATTCTGCAGTATGCACACTAGCCAGCTTTCACCCACCAATGATAAAAAATATCAAAGCTTAGAAAAAAAAAAGAAATGATATGCATGCACAGCGTCTCCACATTCACATTGACGGTAGCTGCTCGGCACACCCTCCAAAAGCTCCAAAAGACACCACCGAGGGAAAGTGCAGCGCTGCACGTTTTAGAAAAGGTCGCTCTAAAAGACAACACCAAGGGAAAGTGCAGCGCTGCACATTTTGGAAAGGGTCCATTGGCCCAATTCCAAAAACAAGAGATTTGATGACATTCAAGAAGGTGGAAATCTCAAAGTCGCTGTGGGCTGTGTGTAAGGTGATTACAGAGTCTGCATTCACCTATTGTGTCAGACTGGAAGCTGATACGCTGCAATACGTGTGCTAGATAGGTGACAGAAGGGTTGGTGAAGACAAAGTCAAGCACCTAGACAGATGAAATGAGAATGTTGATGTGTATGGCAATTTGAAGGTGCGTCCTCAAATAACTTGTGCACCCAGTACTCAAACAAGGACATGACCTCCTTTCTACAGCTGAAGCACCACGGTTGCATTAGCTAACTGTACAGCCTACTTGCCCTTAATGCACAGCTTCCTGGGCCTCTGCTTGCTTGTGATGACCTGAAGAGAGCTCTCAATGCGAGCAATTCGGATGACAGGCTGGTTCGGGTTGTAGCTGCCTGGCACGGCCAACTCAAAGTCACGGCACATGAGGAGCTTGGGTGACACATACTGCAGCTCCAGGGAGGTGAGCTAGAAGGCAAGTGGTGAAAGCACACTGAACTTTCCAAAAACAGTGTAGGTTTCGCATAAATGAATCCATTAGATGATACTTGGTGATACGATTGCACTCTATACAAATTTTGAAGAGTTAACAAATCATAAAATATCCTGGCCTAAGACTTGTGCACAACATTAAAAAGTTTGGTAGATACAAATGCTTTTATGGATCATTCTGGACAATACAAGTGAATGAGTAATGTGCTGAGTAATGTGTTGAGGACGCCATGACGTTTGTTGGTTTTTCAACATTCTCACTCGAGTGTGGCACTGTTCAGCGCTGCCTACATTGTAGGCAGCAGTGAACAGCCAACTAGCTATAAGACAGCTAGGTGTGCCATTTTATCCCGTCCTGCCCTCTTCCCCCTTACGTATATCCCAATGTTCATACACACTCACACATGCTGCTCTCACCATTCATGCTACCTGCAGTCTGAAAACATTAAGCTATGAAAGCTTCCAGACTGTTTTGCCAGAATAAATAGATAAATACACAGTACTTCCCAATTGTGTTTGCAATTATAGCGACATAGTAGTTGATGCTATAAATGATAAATGAAGCAGAAGCAAAAAAGGGTTCCACAGACAAAACTGCTGCAAGCCATGGACATTTTGGGGTGTAACCTCAATTTTACAGCTCCCAGATTTACATGCTAATTGACCGCACAGGAAAAGATTGAATATCTCTCGATGCTGCAGACACAATTTAGCTGTTAAATGTGGCAAATACAGTTGCAAATACAGTATTGCAACCTCGTTGATACGATCCTGTTACGCACGATTTCCCGGTGCCAACGTTCGCAATTGAGAACACAAGAAATGACCCAACAGAGTTACATAGTTACAACAGTTAAAATTCACATTGCTGAAACATTACTCACCACAACATATGACTTCGAGTATTATTCAAGACTACAGAAGTTATTTGTTTGATCTGCTGCTTTTCTTGACAATTAAAAGTTTAGAAAAAAAAAAGACCTACAAACCGAATACCTCAGAGTCTATCATTTTACTTCGTGCCATAGCAAGGATGTACTTTTGTTTTATCTGCTTGTCCCCACATCGTGCAGTCATGCACACAGAAAAAGAGACTATGGGTTTTCTACAGGGTTTCAGTGCGCAATCGTGATCTGGGTCTGCTTGTGTCTGCCTCAGTCCTTGTGTGGCACTCACTTGTACTACTAACCAGATTTTCTCATGCACAGTGTGCGGAATCATGCGTAGCACAAAACCAGACAAATGCATCAGCTCACATGAGAGACCGTCACCGGAAATGCGCCACGCAGCAATAAAAATGAGAGAGAGAGAGAGAGAGAGAGGCGGGGCCTGTGACATATGCGATATGCAATCCTCCGGCTTTGGTATGGGAGAATGCATGGTAGGAATTTCACTTGCAGAGGCTAGATGGGGGCAAGTGGAGAGAGTGTCTATGTTGGTGGTGAAGCTTGCCTCCTGAAATCGTGGGTTTGCGGCACTTCAAATATTTCTAGCTCTGCTATTAATGAACCAATTTGAAAAATTCTTGCTGCAGACTGCTCCCTAGGGGGTCTGTAACAACTTCCAGCGTATAACCAAATTTGCAATGTGGCCTGGTATGGGGCCCTTTAAAAGGAACTGAATCAACGTTACATTATAAAACTTATCTCCAGAAGCTCAAATCTTTAACATTTAATACAGCTTTTCTGAGTTATGGAGTTCATGGAGAATACCGCACTAACTTGGGATTTGCTGATGATATTGCCTTGCTTAGTAACTCAGGAGACCAATTGCAATGCATGCTCACTGACCTGGAGAGGCAAAGCAGAAGGGTGGGTCTGAAAATTAATCTGCAGAAAACTAAAGTAATGTTTAACAGTCTCAGAAGAGAACAGCAGTTTACTATAGGTAGCGAGGCACTGGAAGTGGTAAGGGAATGCATCTACTTAGGACAGGTAGTGACTGCAGATCCGGATCATGAGACTGAAATAACCAGAATAAGAATGGGCTGGGGTGCGTTTGGCAGGCATTCTCAAATCATGAACAGCAGGTTGCCACTATCCCTCAAAAGGAAAGTGTATAACAACTTTGTGTTACCAGTACTCACATACGGGGCAGAAACCTGGAGGCTCATGAAAAGGGTTCTACTTAAATTGAGGAAGATGTAACGAGCTATGGAAAGAAGAATGATAGGTGTAACGTTAAGGGATAAGAACAGAGCAGATTGGGTAAGGGAACAAACTCGAGTTAATGGGACACTAAAGATTACGAGAAATTCAAGTTAAAGTGGTAGAGCAATGTTCTAGAACGTCTAAGGTGTCAATATAATCGCAAACAGAGCTTTAGTAACCGAGAAATTGAGGTAAATGCATGACACGATTTGAGACCCCCCAGCGACATTCCGGTACTAACCCGATGACGAAAGCACTCCTCATAATTTGTGTTACTAATACTCAACTACTCGTATTAAAGATACCATTTCATTCGATTATAAGACGGAAAAAAATGCTACTTGTCTACGTCTATTCGATTCTAAGAAAAAATAATATTTTGACGTTACCCTTCAGTAATATGGGTGGTCGAAAGGTTTCGTTTTCGCTCGACTCTGCGTCGGGCACGCTTTGTGGAGTTTCAGTAGTTTCGTTATCACGTCATGCTGTGAGGGTTCTGCTGGCTTGCGAAACTTTCATTTGGAAGAAGCAGCGCTAGCGAGAATGCCACGTCCATGTGATGTCGTGGGAAGCCCTCGTTGCTTTCCCGCTCCGGAGAGCCGGTATCGAGGCCGCCGTCGTAGTACGCAATGACGCTGGCAGCGCGAGCCCTCAGCAGCAGGTCGCGCTCGTCAGTGCTCAAATCGCTGGAGTTGAGCCCACCATCACGCGCCATTCAGTCGTTGTCAGGGTCCGTTGCGACGAGCGTCGAAGTTTGCGTCATAGAATGAAGTACCAGCTTATGGTCGCGCGTTTCTCCTTCCGCTAGCCACCATAATCCCGCTTTCGCTCTGCTGTCGGCTCTGTCCTGGACCTGTTTCTGGTCGTGCGTTTGCGTTTTGCGCAGAAAAGCCGTAGCGCCGTCTGCGGACGCCGTTCTACTCACCGATGGCGCAACGTCACTTAGAGACCATGATGTCATTACTCCTCGATCGGAGGGCGGGCGATTTGAACTGCGCTAGAGGTACGTGGACGCTTCAGAATGCATTTTCTCTTAAAATAAGTCTTTACTTGGCATGAAACAAGCGTTTCGAGGTTTCTGGGATGGTATTTCAACAGTCCACGTTGACTTAATGGTAACCTTTAGTGTCCCTTTAATGACATCTTAGTTGAAATCAAGAAAAAGAAATGGGCATGGGCAGGACATGTAATGAGGAGGGAAGATAACCGATGGTCATTAAGGGTCACGAACTGGATTGCAAGGGAAGGGAAATGTAGCAGGGACGGCAGAAAGTTAGGTGGGAGGATGAGATTAAGAAGTTTGCAGGGACAACATCGCCACAATTAATACATGACCGGGGTAGTTGGAGAAGTATGGGAGAGGCCTTTGCCCTGCAGTGGGCGTAACCAGGGTGATGATGATGATGACAGCTTTTAACGCGACAGCGTTAAGGAGCTCATGTCGTAGAAAAGCCGGTGTCGGCGGCGTTGGCCGTGAGCGATAAATCCCAGCAGGCACTTCATGAATAAAAAACAACTTGCAAGATGGGCTGGGTGGGAATCGAACCAGGGTCTCCGGAGTGTGAGACGGAGACGTTACCACTGAGCCACGAGTTCGATGCTTCAAAGAGGTACAAAAGCACCTCTAGTGAACGCGGTGTTGCCTTAGAAACGAGCTGTTTCTAAGGCTCAGGCATGCGTCGCTTGCTCAGGAGCACATTTCGTTGTCGCGCCGAACGCTGCGTTGCTCGATGCTCACCGCGTCCGATGCGGGGCGCGTAGTTGCTGCGCCGTAGCCCATTGTCTTACACCCCTTGGCAGGTCGACGGGAACGCTGTCGCGTTCCACTCTTGAAGGCGAAGCTTAAGCGTCCTCCAAATTTTTCTCTTCAGGGCTGGGATTCAGGGTGCATGCCTTCAATTTGTGTTTAAGCTTTATAAATTCAATCAGCATTATTTGCCTACTCTGTCTGTCTGTCTAGCCTCTTACGTCGTTCCAGTGGCCCAAGTTGTCTACCAGCTTGGACCACTATGTATGTTCTCATGGTCATGATGCTGTTGTGGTCGTTCATTTGTTGTCATTTCAGCTACGTGATCTCAATCTCATCATGCTATCGTCATCACACCTTCTATGCCGATCCTGTGGACCCAAGTTGTCTAATAGCTTGGGTCACTAGGTATGTGCTCGTGGTCGTGTTGCCACAGTGGTCATTTCAGGGTCGTCATTGCAGTTTTGTCATCCGACTCTCGTCATGCCGTTGTCGTCCCGCCATCATCGTCACACAGGCCTCGTCATGTCATTGTTGTCTTCCCATTGTCCTCAGGCTGTTTTCATGCCATCGATGTCATTGTGTCTTCGTCATGGATTCGTTTTCATAACTCCGTCATTCTGTGTTGTGATCGTTACATCACCTTCGTCATCTGACTCTTGTAATGTTGCCGTCCTCATGCCATCATCGTTACACAGTCGTCGACATACCATTGTCATCATGCAGTCATTGTCAAACTGTCGTTTTAACATCTTGATCACTTCAGTAACGTCATCCCACCATCATCACAAAGCCTTTGTCAATTGATCAATGCCAATCCGTCTTCATCATTCTACTGTACGAGGGATGTTCCGAAAGTAAGTTCTGTCATTTATTTTCACAGGAAAACTTTATTGAAAAAAAAAAACAAGAAAAAACACCATGACATCATGAATTTATTTATTTATTTCAAATACCTTACAGGCCCTATGGGGGCATTGTGTAAGGGGGAGTTACAAAATCAAAGCATAAAAAAAAAGAGTAAGCAGCCTTCTGAAGTTTAGTACAAAAGATGTGCCTCAATGCAGGGCTCATCATCATCATCATCACCCTAGTTACGCCCACTGCAGGGCAAAGGCCTCTCCCAAACTTCTTCAACTACCCCGGTCATGTAATAATTGTGGCCATGTTGTCCCTGCAAACGTCTTAATGTCATCCGCCCACCTAACTTTCTGCCGCCCCCTGCTACGCTTCCTTTTTCTTGGAATCCAGTCCATAACCCTTAATGACCATCAGTTATCTTCCCTCCTCATTACATGTCCGGCCCATGCCCATTTCTTTTTCTTGATTTCAACTAAGATGTCATTTATCTGCGTTTGTTCCCTCACCCAATCTGCTCTTTTCTTATCCCTTAACGTTACACCCATCATTCTTCTTTCCATAGCTCGTTGCGTCGTCCTCAATTTCAGCAGAACCCTTTTCGTAAGCCTCCAGGTTTCTGCCCCATATGTGAGTACTGGTAACACACAGCTGTTATACACTTTCCTTTTGACGGATAAGGGCAACCTGCTGTTCATGATTTGAGAATGCCTGCCAAACGCACCCCAGCCCATTCTTATTCTTCTGGTTATTTCAGTCTCATGATCCGGATCCATGGTCACTACCTGCCCTAAGTAGATGTATTCCCTTACCACTTCCAGTGCCTCGCTACCTATCGTAAACTGCTGTTCTCTTCCGAGACTGTTAAACATTACTTTAGTTTTCTGCAGATTAATTTTCAGACCCACCCTTCTGCTTTGCCTCTCCAGGTCAGTGAGCATGCATTGCAATTGGTCCTCTGAGTTACTAAGCAAGGCAATATCATCAGTGAATCGCAAGTTGCTAAGGTATTCTCCATCAACTTTTATCCCCAATTCTTCCCACTCCAGGTCTCTGAACACCTCCTGTAAACATGCTGTGAATAGCATTGGAGAGATCGTATCTCCCTGTCTGACACCTTTCTTTATTGGGATTTTGTTGCTTTCTTTGTGGAGGACTATGGTGGCTGTGGAGCCGCTATAGATATCTTCCAGTATTTTTACATATGGCTCATCTACACCCTGATTCCGTGATGCCTCCATGACTGCTGAGGTTTCGACTGAATCAAACACTTTCTCGTAATCAATGAAAGCTATATATAAGGGTTGGTTATATTCTGCACATTTCTCTATCACTTGATTGATAGTGTGAATATGGTCTATTGTTGAGTAGCCTTTACAGAATCCTGCCTGGTCCTTTGGTTGACAGAAGTCTAAAGTGTTCCTGATTCTATTTGCGATTACCTTAGTAAATACTTTGTAGGCAACGGACAGTAAGCTGATCGGTCTATCATTTTTCAAGTCTTTGGCGTCCCCTTTTTTATGGATTAGGATAATGTTAGCGTTCTTCCAAGATTCCGGTACGTTCGAGGTCATGAGGCATTGTGTATATAGGGCGGTTAATCTTTCTAGGATAGTGTTCCCACCATCCTTCAACAAATCTGCTGTCACCTGATTCTCCCCAGCTGCCTTCCCCCTTTGCATAGCTCCTAAGGCTTCCTTTACTTCATCTGGCGTTACCTGTGGGATTTCGAATTCCTCTAGGCTATTCTCTCTTCCACTATCGTCGTGGGTGCCACTGGTACTGTATAAATCTCTATAGAACTCCTCAGCCACTTGAACTATCTCATCCATATTAGTAACGATATTGCCGGCTTTGTCTCTTAACGCACACATATGATTCTTGCCTATTCCTAGTTCTTCACTGTTTTTAGGCTTCCTCCGTTCCTGAGAGCCTGTTCAATTCTATCCATATTATAGTTCCTTATGTCCGCTGTCTTACACTTGTTGATTAACTTAGAAAGTTCTGCCAGTTCTATTCTAACTGTAGGGTTAGAGGCTTTCATACATTGGCGTTTCTTGGTCAGATCTTTCATCTCCTGTGATAGCTTACTGGTTTCCTGTCTAATGGCGTTACCACCGACTTCTATTGCGCACTCCTTAATGATGCCCATAAGATTGTCGTTCATTGCTTCAACACTAAGGTCCTCTTCCTGAGTTAAAGCCGAATACCTGTTCTGTAGCTTGATCCGGAATTCCTCTAGTTTCCCTCTTACCGCTAACTCATTGATTGGCTTCTTGTGTACCAGTTTCTTCTGTTCCCTCCTCAAGTCAAGGCTAATTCGAGTTCTTACCATCCTATGGTCACTGCAGCGTACCTTGCCGAGCACGTCTACATCTTGTATGATGCCAGGGTTCACGCAGAGCATGAAGTCGATTTCCTTTCTAGTCTCACCATTCGGGCTCCTCCACGTCCACTTTCGGCTAACCCGCTTGCGGAAAAAGGTATTCATTATCTGCATATTATTCTGTTCTGCAAACTCTACTAATAACTCTCCTCTGCTATTCCTATAGCCTATGCCATATTCCCCCACTGCCTTGTCTCCAGCCTGCTTCTTGCCTACCCTGGCATTGAAGTCGCCCATCAGTATAGTGTATTTTGTTTTGACTTTACCCATTGCCGATTCCACGTCTTCATAAAAGCTTTCGACTTCCTGGTCATCATGACTGCATGTAGGGGCATAGACTTGTACTACCTTCAATTTGTACCTCTTATTAAGTTTCACAACAAGACCTGCCACCCTCTCGTTAATGTTATAGAATTCCTGTATGTTACCAGCTATTTCCTTATTAATCAGGAATCCGACTCCTACTTCTCGTCTTTCTGCTAAGCCCCGGTAGCACAGTACGTGCCCGCTTTTTAGCACTGTATATGCTTCTTTTGTCCTCGTAACCTCACTGAGCCCTATTATATCCCATTTACTACCCTCTAATTCTTCCAATAACACTGCTAGACTCGCCTCACTAGATAACGTTCTAACATTAAACGTTGCCAGGTTCAGATTCCAATGGCGGCCTGTCCGGAGCCAGGTATTCTTAGCACCCTCTCTTGCGTCACAGATCTGACCGCCGCCGTGGTCAGTTGCTTCGCGGCTGCTGGGGACTGAGGGCCGGGGTTTGATTGTTGTATTCATATAGGAGGTTGTGGCCAAGTAATGCACTAGGGTGGCCAATCCTGCTCTGGTGAGAGAGTGCGTTACTGGTTCTGGTCACCGGGATCAGGCCGCACTCCAGGCCTGTTTGTGCAATTTTTTCAACACACTGTTTTTTTTTTATTTTCCGGTGGAGAATTGCGCGGCACCGGGATTTGAACCACGGTCCTCTTGCACGGGAGGCGGATACTCTACCGTCCCTGCAGGAGTTAGGTTAAAAAATTTTTTAAATTATGGGTTTTTACGTGACAAAACCACTTTCTGATTATGAGGCACGCCGTGGTGGAGGACTCCGGAAATTTCGACCACCTGGGGTTCTTTAAGGTGCACCTAAATCTAAGTGCACGGGTGTTTTCGCATTTCGTCCCCATCGAAATGCGACCGCCGTGGCCGGGATCCGATCCCGCGAGCTCGTGCTCAGCAGTCTAACACCATAGCCACTGAGCAACCACGGCGGGTCCCGCAGGAGTTGTATGCCTCATTTAACCTACAGTGGTGCCTTATTTGATTAGTCAAGGTGGACCAATCTGAGCTCGTTATATCGCACGGATGGCACTCGGCTAGAGAACCTGGTATTTATGACCTGCACATGTGTGGCCATACATAATTGAGGATATATATAATTTTTTTTTTAGGAGGGAGGGCTCACCAACATTACTACAAAGATCAAAACATGAAAAAGGAAAAACTGAAGTAATAAAATGCCACAAAGGTCACTTCAAGGAAAGAACACGAGTAAAATTTAATGTAAGGCACTAATACTAGAAAGTAAAATACGGGAAAAATGAACAGATCAAGGAGTACAATGCTTCAAGGGATATTTTGGGAAAAAGACGCAAGAAAGCAATAATATATGCAGGGCATACAAGTGAACACATTATGCAGCATAAAATACGAATTTATAAGATACACCTTACTCTACTTTTCACATAGTCGCCCCCGACATTGAGACATTTGTCATAGCGTGCAATCAGTTTGAATAAACAACTTTGGTAAAACTTGATGCACTGCGATGCAAGGAATTGTCGCACAGCCTGCTCCACCTCAGCATTGTTTTGGTAAATCGAGAGTACGGATTTCAATGTAGGGAACTGGTGAAAGTCTGACGGGGCAAGATAGGGGGCTTTAGGCCGGGTGATCCAGTCTCTCCCATCCAAAGCGCTGAATCTAATCTTGTGCGAGTCTTACAGTGTGTGGTTTTGCGTTGTCGTCCAAGAGCACAAAACCTTCACTCAAGAGGCCTGGTCTCTTTCATCGAATGGCAGACCTGAGTTTGGTGAGGGTGACACAGTAGCGTGCCACATTGATGGTCCCTTCATGGAGGAAATCAAAGAGAATCACACCTCTTGCATCCCAGAACACCGTTGCCATAACGTTTCCTGCAGAGGGTGACACTTTGAATGTTTTTCCTGACTGGTGAACTGGCATGCTTCCATGTCATTGAGGCAGCCTTGGTTTCTGCGATAATGTGGTGCACCCATGTCTGATCACCTGTGATGATTCTGAACAGAAATTCATTTCCCTCTTGCACGTACTGCATCAAGTGATCAAGGCTGATCCACATTCTTGCACTCTTGTGATCCAGGGTCAGGTTTCTTGGCACCCATCTTGCAGACACTTTTCGGTAACCCAACACATCATGGAGCATGTGATGGGCCTGCGAATGACCAATACGTAGTGTGGATGCCATGTCTGACATCGTTATGCGCCTGTCTGCTAACACCATGTCCTGTACTCTAGTAATGTTGTTTTTATTCGTGGATGTGGAGGGACGCCCACTTTGACCTTCATCCTCCCCAGTCTGCCTTCCTTCAATAAACATGCAACACCAGCAACCAACCATTTGATGAGACATGACGTCTTCCCCACAAACGATCTGCAGGCGTTCATCGATGACAGACGCACTAGTCCCACGTTCCCATTCATACCGGATCACAGCACGCACTTCCATTGGCGACCATGTTGCCAGCACACGTCTTTCTGCCATTGTGATTTGTATTCGAATAACCTCGGGCACACCGGTCTGCTGCTACTCTCTTCTTCGCCACTCTGCGCATGCGTCATTCCTCCTCCACTGGCATCCGTTCCTTCATTGAACCAGCAATGGGCATGGATTCTTATGGCTATTGTTTGTCTCACCTGGTGTACCATCTTCTCTTTAACAAAAAAATGACGAAACTTACTTTCCGATCGTCTCTCGTAATTATGCTGCCATTGTCGTGCCAATGTCGTCATGCCATCGTGGTTGTGCCATAATCATCACTCCAGCTCGAACCTGCTGTCGTCGTCACACCTGCATCGACATGCCATTGTCGTCATAAACTGGCAAGCTTCATCCTCATACAGTCGTCATTACGCATTCGTTGTCATACTACTGTCATGATGCCGTCGACGTCGTTCCATTTTCATCATTCTAACCTCAACATTTGACTCTTGTTATGCTGTTTTCATCAGGCCATTGTTGTCAAAGAGTTGTCATCACAGCATTGTCACCATGTTGTTGTCATCCCGCTGTCGTCTTACCATTGTCATCACTTCAGTAAGGTCATGCCGTTGTCATCATAGTGCCTTACTCAATTGATCGACGTCATTCGTCCTTTGTCATTCTAGCATAATCATGCTGCAACCATCGTCCTTTCGTCTTCGTCAGACAGTGTACTTGAAACATTTGTTGTCATACCCTTGTCTTGATGCCGCAGCAGTTGTTAAATTGTCACCATTCCAGCTTAGTCATCTGATTCTCATGATGGTTATCATCCACACCCCGTCATCGTCAGCTCATTGTCCTGTCTTCATCATAATACTACCATTATACCATGGTCATTTTGTTGTCATCCTGCTGTTGTCATTGTACCGCCTTTGTCATTCCACTAATGTCATTCCTTCTTCGTCATTCCATCATTGTCATTGTTTGGTGTCATACAGTCGACGCCCTATCGACATGCTCATGGAAGACCATGGCGGTATATTAGAGTATACCGCATATAGCCAAAGCAACGGAAGCCTCAGAAGGACCACTACAAATAGGCCAATATAACGTAAAATTATTCCTATCTGCTTTTATTCTAAACTGGCAATTAGCTCATCCTGATAGGTCAAAATGGCTCGTGCTCTGCCCTAATAGGCGTGGCGCCCTCCCCCCCCCCCCATATGGGCAGAGCCCGAGCCATTTTGACCTACCACAGAGGGCTAATGCCCCATTTGGAATAAAAACAGAGTGGAATAGTTTTATGCTATACCGGCCATGTATGGTATATTGTTACATTGCTCGACTTCTAATCACATTCTAATCCACCGACAATCATCATGAGATGTGTTCAGCTGTAAATTTTTTTGTATTATTTCCAAAACAATCCAAAAATTTATTTTCCTAGCATTTATATAACACTCTCGGATTTCTGCATACAGAATGCTACCATGTGTTGAAAAAATTCCCAAAATTTGTCAGTGGTAACCGATTCTGTAGAGATCCAAAAACAAACAAAATGGTTCTTCCAGTTATTCTAGTACAGACAGATCATCAGTAGCTTTGAAGATCAAAACTACAGTTTTATGATGCTGATGCGACCAGCCAGGAGTCAATCTAAAGACGACATAACCATTTGGTGGCCAAATAGAATTTTATCAATTTTACATCACAGGAAAAAATGACTTGGGATGTTCAACATGAAATTGAACTAATGCTCTCCCTTTTTCAAGCTGTGCATTTTGACCAATATGCCATAGCCATTTTGCATTAATGAAGAGAGACAATATTTGTGCTGAGCACTGACAAGTGACCATGGTATCTAGTCGGGCCCATCTCGTGTACCATACCACGGCGACCGGCCATGCACTAACAGAGAGTTGGTCCTCACAATGTTCCTCCTACTGAGAGCCTACTGCATCTGTAATGAAAGAAAAACATCCTGGCATTGATGTGCAAAGCTCAGGCTGACCTGAGGCAATTGCTTGGAGATGCGACGGAACACGTGGTAGTAGAGGTCCCAAGCCTGAGTCAGGTCTTTGACATTCAAAGAACGTTGGTACTTCTTGCACCATTCCAGAGCCTCTGCCAAGTCTCTACCATAGGCCTGCACAGGTTCAATGTCATAATGTCAATGTCACTCAGTATTCCAAAGGCTGCGATGCCACACAGACAGTCAAACTTCACTCTAACAAAATGGGTTATAACAAAGCAATGGACATAATGAAATAATTATAATTCCTCTTCAAGATTACTTATAAACCTGTGCATTTAAGATCTCGTTCATTGAATCTATTCATAGGAAAGCAATACTTTCCTGTGAATAGATACAATGAAGCTCTTTTAGTTCATAACAAAGATTTACTGATCATTTCGCACTGATTAGGGAAACATTTGGCAATGCCTAAAGCTGGTAGTTATTCTACTGACACAGCAGTCTAAGCTCTTGCAAGCTGTCAGCTACACGGTAATGTGCTAAATGGCATGCATTGCCATGCCGGTAGAGATTGCCATGTTCTATCGATGCTGCCTCCTGCATTCTGTGCATACATCTTAGCAACATTTTTGGCTAAATTCAGGAACAAAAAAATTTTATGCATGCTATAGCAAAAAAAAAAAAAAAATGCTTCCAATGCTTGCCACTAATGGTCAGAAAGGAAGCTACATAAATGCCGAGAAAAGATGAGATGGCAATGACTGTAAGTACTGCCATCAAAAATGAGTGGCACGTCTTATAGAAGAAGCAAACTTCTTCCAGGCAGTCGCTGTGAACAATTTTCAGGACACTTTGTCCATGGCACTTAACCTTTAGGTGCCATGCCCAAGCATACTCGTCCAGGGCTTATCCACACCACTGGCAATGCCTGAGTAAGCCACCTCACAATTTTCACACAGACCTTGCCTTTCCCAAGACAATTAGCAAACAAGACACTCTTGCATATTGGTAGTGCCATCTGCACAGCAGTTGCTTAAACTCAATTTGTATGACAGGTTTTGTTCTTATGTGACAAATGGTGCGACAAAGCTTATCTTTTGGTGTTGCTCCCATCATGTTTTTTGACATTGCAAACTGGCTCGAAAACGCCGCGAATTTTTTGGATGATGAATAAATTCCCAGAAAGTTCTTATGAGCTCTGATTCAGAAAACTTCAATTTTGATTACGAGGTAGGTGTCAAATGACAATGATCACAACGAAGAGATCATGTTGCCCACGCAACACTAATTATGCAAATTAAAGTTATTAATTATCATAAGTCTCAATTTTTGTTTGAGCTTTCACATTTAGAAACTTTATGAAATTTTAGCAAGATATGACCAATAAATAGCCTTTGAATTTAGAGTATTCTAATGTGCTATCTAGACAGAAATAGAATTTGTTGCACTTTTGAAAAACCTCTGGCATGCAGCAGGTGGAAATGCCGAACACACTTGGAAGACATGCCACACACGGGAAATATACAGCAAAATTATGCCAAAGCTGTGATAGGCTGTGCAGGCTGGAGCCTTAGGAGAATGACATGTGAGCAGACCTGGTGGAAGGAGGTCTCTCGAAGTGTCTGCGGCCCCCGCTCCATCATTGCATGTAGGGGCTCCAAGGTGGCGAACATGCCCTTGACGTTGCGCTCACCAAAGTAGAGCCGTGAGGCCTCTTCAAGGCCTTCGTGCCACAGCTCATGCCACAGAATGGCCACCCGTATCAGCTCTTCACTCACCTGCACAGTAAACAAGACATGCCCTGCAGTTGACGCTGCTATTTTGCCTACTGCACACTATAAACTAACGAGTTGTGCAAGACTCTGTAAGGTAAAGGAAATTTCGCAAAGGGAAAGTTGTTATCCACCTGAAAGTAACATTATGCTACAAAAACAACCTCTACATGTTCCTCAGTAAGAGACTCCCGAGCCGAAGAATGAGTTGTTCAGGTCCATGAATTGAATTTGGCCCCAATATCTTACCAGAGGGGTTGCTCTAGCAAATGAGCTAACCAGGACACTGTCAGATGATTGGGCAAAAGTGAATTAATCGACAACTCAGAGCGAAACAACTGCACAAAATGTAAGAAAAACAGAATACAGCAAAACCTGGCTGAATAAAATATGGTATTGCAGTCCCCAAAGCTTTCAGTTGCATGAGTAGATGAAAGGGTCTAAGTTTCAATGTTTGTTTGTTTGTTTCAATGGCAATGGTAGTAATTGCAGGAAAGCCTACACAAATGCCTAAGTAGTCATGTAGGTTAAAAAAAAAAAAAAACACGATTTGTGACTGTATGGTGAGTAATACAACAAACAAAATTGATTGCCCAGGATTGGCTACAATGCCGTGAATATTCAATGACATGACAAGTTATCCTTTTATCCATGAATGTTGCCTACCGGCAACATACCAGAAAAGCATTTTTTTTTTCTCGCAAAGTTTTGGGATGTGCAGTAAAACCTTGTTATAACGAAACAGGATATAATGAACTAGTGGATATAACAAAGCAATTGTAATTTCCCTTGAAATTTCAATAGATGACCATGTATTGAAATCCTCGTTTTAATGTAGTTAATATTCCCTCGCAATGGTCATAACGAACCTTTTTTTCCACAACGAGCATTTACTGAGAATTTTGGTACCTCTCAGGCCAATGTCTTATAGCGCACGACGAATGCATCTCCTGTGCGTGCCTGCCGGCCTCCCCATTCCCGTGGAACTAATGGACCCGCCCGCTCTTCTGCTGTGTGCCTGGGGCAGTGCCGACTGCAATTTTGTTGTTGTTTGTCGTTGCCTGCATGTGCATCAAGGATATCAGCGTTTCTATCGGTTTGTTCATGCGAGTTCCTGCTGCCAAAAATGAGATGGACAATGGCAATGGCAAACGGATGCCTAAAACAATATCAATGAAGCAGAAGGCGCCTATGCTGAAAGCCGTCGAGTCCGGCAAGGAGAAAAAAGTGGCCAAAGATTTCGGCTTAGCATTGAGCACGGTGTCGACGATTTTGAGTAGCAAAGAAACTGTCACCGGTGCTGTCGCACGTGGTGCAAAAGGCGACAGAGAAAAGCTGTGAGCCCCCGCCTTTGAAGCTGTAGAGAAGGCGGCCTTCAAATGGTTTTTGGATGCAAGAGCAAGTGACACTCCTATGAATGGGGTGCTCTTGCAGCGGAAAGAAAGGGACTTCGCATGTATCATGGAGTACAACCATCTTGTGGCAAGTGTCGACTGGCTGCAGTGTTCCAAGGAGCGCCACGACATCGTCGGCAGGACCGTCAGCGGAGAAGCACAGCCTGTTGAACGCGAAGCTGCAGTGGCGTGGGTGGAGACAAACGTTGGGCAGTATCTTGTAGAAAAATAGAGCCTCATTCACATTGCAGATATCTTTGTTTTCATACTTTTCAAGTAGAGCTTGGAGCCGATGTTGGTGCTATATGTCTACAGCGTCATGGTTCACGGCTGCGCTTTTGCTAACGATCGACTTCGAGGTGATGCTGTGTTGTTTCTTGAACTGCTCAAGCCAGCCATTGCTGCGATTGAAATGCCCATTTGGAGGGTGAGAGCTTCGGCTTTTGCAGCAAGTGCAGGTCCATGTATGGGGACATTTCCACTCCTGGCGTTCTTCAGCCACTGTAGAAGTGCACCTTCCACTTCGGGCTATTTCGAATTGGGATTCCTCTTTCTCTTTGCCAAGAAACTCTTTTCAAAGCCATCCAGCACAGCTTCCTTGTTTTTCAATACAGTTCATGAAGTAGACGGCGGTATGCCAAATTCCTTCGCGATGTCAGTTTTCTGCCGGCTGCCTTTTCCACTTCTTTTATCAGCAGAACTTTCTGCTCCAAAGTCGGACACTTTTGCCTGGAGACTGATGGAGCCATTTACCATTGTAGATCACAATAACAGACGTGAGACATGCCTAACGAAGCACTCCGAATAACACACAATCACATGGCCTGCTACACGGATTCAAACACACGCGCCGTTAGCCCCAAAGTGACTGAACAAGGCAGGCGACACAGAAGGCAGAAGTTTCAAAATTTCATCAGGGCAACTCGCTTTCCTCGTCAGTGCGCGCTGGTGATGGCGACTGTTGTGTACCGATTCTGGCTGCTGAGTTCAGCGGATGACGTATCTTCGTCAGTCAACCCTGGTGTTGTAGAGTGCCCCCTTCCAGACCCAAGAGTATATATATTCCAGTTGTTATCAAGTTCCCCTGCTCTGTGTTAGTTTTGTGAGGGCAATAAAAGGTTATTGCTGATACGCCTTGTAGCGATGGTGCCGCGATATGACCCACGCAGCAACATAACACTGGCGACGAGGGTGGGACTGAATGAGACTGCCGCAATGGGAAGCTAGCTCCATCCAGTACTTACTCGTTCACAATGACGGCCACCACAACAGAGGGGCTCGAGCCTTTCGATATCACTCAACTTGAAGAGTGGGAGGACTATGCAGAATGTTTCCAGTTCTTCCTTGAGGTGCAGGACGTTACGGACGCCAGAGAGAAGAGATCGACATTGTGGGGGTTCCACTCTGCGTGCGGCTAGGGCTGAAGGCGAGCTCCGGATCTAGCCCCACGCAGTCGCTTCGTGGTAACCCCCAACCCGTAGCGCGGGAATCGCGGCTACGCTGGGTTCGGACGAATATGGCAACCAGCGGTGTCAACGGTAACAACGTTTATTGCTATTAGCAATAATGAACACTCGCAGAGGGACGTCCTCTCCGTAATAGTAGTAAGTAGGCTTGCCTCGTTGTCTGGGTGGGTCAGACAAACGAGGTCACTCACGGGATGCGGCAGATGCTTTCGTCCAGGCGGTTCAGGTGTCGGCGTCCCAAGAGAGAGGGTCTACCCCGGTGGCGCGCTTTTATGCCTTCTTACCTTTTTGCGAGGGGAGGTCCTCCTCGCCCGCCGGATACGTTTCCCTTTCCCGTGAGCCGCGTGGTGGGAGAGGGGTACGCGCGTCACAAGAGCGACGGAGAAAGGGAGGGCGCGTAGTGCCTCTCTCCCATGTCTACGCTGGCCCGACCCGTCGGCCACGTGTGAACGGGACGACGCGGGTACGCGGGAGGAAATGGTGGCGAGTGCTCCCCACATCCTCCTCCCCTTAAGAAGCCCCCCGTACGTTGATGCTGGCACCTAGGTACGCCCGAAGGGTTCGGGCACCTGTTTGCTAAAGTTCCCGCCAAGGTTGGCGATCAAGGCAGCATTGCACACGCCGGCTTTGAGCGTCGGGCTTGCGTTGCTGTAGCCCTCAGGTGACAGATACTTGATGCCGACTCGAAGGTGCCCAGTCAGCGGCACTGCTCGGGCTTGCGAGGCGGATCGTAGTCCCGGCTTGAAGGCGACTCTCCATGCCGCGCCCCAGGTGTCGGCTGCACAAGCCGGGCGGTCGCTTGCTGGGCGCCGGGTAGTGGTTCATGCGGCTGCAAGGCCAGCGTAGCGCTGCCGGTGCGTCAGTTGTACCCGCGAGTACTGCAGGCAGTTTGCACGGCTGTGTCTTGTTTCCTGCTTCAGAAAATTGGATTAGTCGACTGCACAGAACGAAATCGTGATAAGCAGCATGACTGGCCGGATCCGGGAACACCGTCAACGCCCATTACGAAGGGAATGGTCGTCCGCATCATCAACGACTCACAGCACACCGCACTGGCCCTCGCAAGTCTTTGGTCAATGCACACCGCATGCAAACACGTTGAATCGTTCACGCCACATTCCCATCGTAGTCTGTGTGGTTGCTTGAAGACTGGAATGACGGCTCGTCGTCAATACTATGCGCTCTGCTGTCGCTAGACGTTCGCTTCCCGGCAGGAACTAACAAGGTGCCAGCACGGCCCGGACTTACGAATGGTCCTCGCAGTCATCGAGCTATGCAAATATAGCCGTCGGATCACTTCCGCCTGCTACGCAAGTTGTAGCGCGGCTGTGGGCTCGCCGTTCGATTCTGGCTGCTCTCACTCACCGACCGCGGTTGAGGGAGGGTCTGATCTTCATCCCACTGCTCATCACGCGGCACGTAGCGTTTCAGGTCGCATACGTGTATTGGCCCGCCGATCGGCTTCCCTTTCATGTTCTCGAGCCGGTAAACAAGTGAGGAAACCTTCTCTCGCACTTGATACGGCCCGGTCCACTTCGGCGCCAGCGAGGCAGTGAACTGTTTGCTAGAATCGCTGAGAACGTGCTGGCGTCGAAGCACCAGATCACCCACTTCGTAGTGGACGTTCCGATGCGAGCGGTCGTATTGCGCCTTCTGTTGCGCCCTAGCAGTGCGAAGATTACGGCGTGCTTTGTGTAAAGCTTCCATCATCTTGTCATGTAGGTGCGTCGCGTATTCAGCTCGTGCTGCCGGCGCGACCGACATTCCGCTGCGATCCGCGAGAACTCCATCCATTGGATTCGGCAGCTCTCTCCCCAGGTTGAGAGAAGAAGGCGCATACCCAGTCGAGCGGTTCACTGTCGATCGCAATGCAAACCCAATCTCTGGAAGGTAGGTATCCCAGTCCTTATGTCTTTCAGAGAACGCGACAAGCATCTGCTTAATGTTGCGATTGGCCTGTTCAGTGGGGTTCGACTGAGCATGGTAAGTTGTCGTTTTCTTGTGCTTAATGCCAAGTGCAGCGCACGAGTCGACGAAAACCTTCGCAGTGAAGTAGGACGCATTGTCCGTTATCAACTGCTCCGGATAGCCAAATCTGGTGAAAACCTCGATCAACTTATCCATGATCACTCATGCCGTCAGTTTTCGCAAGGGGCAAAGTTCGACCCATTTACTGAAGTGATCTGTGACTATAAGCAAGAATTTGTTCCTGCTCGGTGTGGTGGGGTACGGTCCCATGACGACACACGCCGCGATTTGCCAGGCAGTCTGGCTGTCGATAGGCTGCATGAGGCCGGGCGGTCGTCCACCTCGGGGCTTCACGCTTTGGCACACATGACATGAGCGGGCGTAGCGCATCACGTCCCGTTTCATGCCTGGCCAGGTAGCGAGGCGACACAACTTAACGTAAGTCTTGGGGCCGCTCGCGTGCCCAGCGATACACGAGTCGTGAAAGTAGTGTAGCAGTGCTCCTCGCAACGCGCGCGGTATCACCACCTTAAACGCCTCACATGTGTCGTCCTCGGTGGGAATATACCTCAGCAGGAGGCCGTCGGAATTCAGCAGATAAGAATCCAGCGCACTCACAGCATTGCCAACTGATCCCGAGCGCTTAGCACCGACAGCAATACCAGCTGCCTCCATGTGTGCGGCGGCCGCGCCACCCTGCTCCCGGAGCTCGTCGAGCACTTTTCGACAAAACGGGTCCTTCTGCTGAGCTGCGAACAGCTCCTCTCTGCTGAAGATGACTCCTGCGGAACCGACAACATCTACATGGTTCACGCTCTCGCCCAGGATTGACGGTTGTTCCGCGTCCCTTACTCGGGCCTCTCCATCGCCTCGGACTGGCGCTCGCGAAAGTGCGTCAGCTGCGGCATTGCTTATTCCTTTGCGGTAGCGCACGGTGAAGTCGTAACGCTGCAGCAGCAGTGCCCAATGCGCCAGGTGGCCACTCGGCTCGCTCAAGCGCCTCAACCAAGTGAGAGCCATGTGGTCAGTCTCAATCTTGAATGCCACTCCATCGACATAATAGTCGAACTTTCGCAGAGCGAAAACTATCGCGAGGCACTCCTTCTCTGTCACCGAGTAGTTCCGTTCTGCCGGCGTCAACGAACGACTCGCGAACGCAACCGGCCGGAGAGTGCCTCCGTGCTCCTGAAGCAAAATTGCACCTAAGCCTAGGTCGCTCACGTCTGTTTGAATCACAAACTCCCTATTCAAATCGGGCAGCTGCAATTCGGCCGTGTCAGCGAGCACCTTCGTGAGGCCACGCAGTGCCGCCTTCTGCTCTTGACCCCAAGTCCACCGTTCGTCTTTCCTCAAGAGCTTCATCAAAGGCGCGTGCACTGCCACGCAGTCTGGAATGAATTGGCGATAAAAGTTCACCAATCCCAGAAAGCGCCTTAGTTCGCCGATATCTTTCGGCGACGGGTACCTCAGTATAGCCTCGAGCTTATCCTTACTCGGCAGGATGCGGCCGTTGTCCAGCGTGAATCCCAACAGCGCTATTCTGCTCGCAGCTATCTGAGCTTTGTTCGGGTTCAGCGTGATACCCGTGGATCTCAGCCTGTCTAGGACGTCTCTCAAGTGGCGCAAGTGCTCCTCGAATGTTTTCGAATAAACCACTATGTCGTCCAGATATGCGAGGGCATGTTGCCACTTCGCGTCTCCTAGCACTCGGTCCATCAACCTTTGATAAGTAGCGGGAGCTCCGACCAAACCAAAAGACATTCTTTTAAATTGAAAGAGCCCCCGGTGACAAGTGAAAGCCGTTTTCTCTTTGTCACGCTCGTCCATTTCGACCTGAAAGTATCCACGACTAGCATCGAGCGTTGTAAAGTACTTCGCCCCGCCCAGGTTAGACACTAAAGAGGAAATGGAGGGTAGAGGGTACGCATCCTTCTTCGTAACCTCATTCAGCCTGCGGTAGTCTACACAAAGGCGATAGGTATCGTCCTTCTTCGGGACTAGAACTACCGGGAAGCCCCATGGGCTGTTTGACCTTTCCACCACGCCTGTGTCAATGAGTTCGTCTAAGGCGCTATCAAGTGCTTTCCGCTTAGTCAAGCTAATCGGCCGAGGATTACATTTCCATGGCGCAGCGTCACCCGTGTATATCCTGTGCCTGACTAGCGTAGTGCGGCCCGGACGGTCAGTGAAAATCGCGTCGTATTCGTACAACAGCGACGACAGTCGTGCCCGTTCTCTCTCCGGCATATTGACCTCTGACAAAAGCGGGTGCATTACTCCTCGCGGAACAGTGGCGCACTGTTGTGCCACCGTGTCTCTCTCCTCGCCTGCACCGATTACGGTTCGCTCGCTTGGCTGTGGCCGGGTGTGGCCCACTCGCGCTGCGCCCGGAGACTGTCGTGTCTCCGCTGCCACGGGCGCTTTTGCGATAAGCTTTAAAGCACCCGTTCCATTCTCTCGGTAACCTCCGTTGCCGATGTCTATTACAATGCCCGACTTGACGAGAAAGTCTCGACCCAAAATAACAGGCACTGATAAACCCGGGAGATGTACGAGGCGTTGTCGCCTGACGCGTTTCTCCCAACGGATCACTAACCTAGCTGTACCGCTGGATTGTGCTGTGCCAGAAGCAAGTCGGAAGGTGGTGCCATTATCTCTCAAGCGGATGTTGTTCTTGCGGAGATGATGCAACACCTCGTCACCAAATAATGAAGCGCTTGCTCCGGTATCCAAAAATGCAGCGAATTTCTTTCGGGCTATCGTTAGCTCGATGAACGGCGCCTGCGAGTCCGCAACACCTCCTACGCGACAAGCCGAAGGCGCAAGTAATTCGATACCACCGGCTATGTTCGACATCGCCGCACGGGACCCAAGGTTGATCACCGGCGGCCTCACCCGTTTCCCGAGCCACGCGCTCGGCCTCGGCCCGGCGTGCAGCCGCAGTCACGGGCGATGTGCCCTGGTCGGCCGCATTGGTAGCAGCGGCCGCTGAAGCCTCGGTGGCCTGGGCGGCCGTCGCTCCACTCCGGCCCGCCGTAGCTTCCTCGAACTGCGTTCGGCATGTGCCGCTCCTCCAGTCTCGCATCGGCCTCTCGTTCCTGTCGCGGGGCGCTGAGTGCGGCATTAGTCGGTGCTGTTCTCAGCGCGTAGGCGTACAGGTCCAAAGCGTGGTCTGATAACTCCCAACTACGCTGGACCTGCTGCTCCGCGAACGATGCCGACGCGTCGACTCTAGACGAGTGGAAAGTGATCGCGCCGCCGTTCCACGCGCAGCGATGCTTGAGTGACAGCGCCGCGGGTGGAGGTGGGCGGTATGCTCGCGCCGCGAGAATGTCTCCCTGGATGCGCTTTGCCTCGGCGGCGAGTTCGTCTAGGTCTCTAAACCTACGCCCTCTGAAATAGGCCGCGAAAGTGGGGTGCACCTGCCGTGTGACGCGCTTAACTTTCTCTTCATCGGTGGCGAGAGGGTTCGTGAGACGATAAAGTTCGTCCATCGCTCGAACATATTCCAGCAGGGACTCGTCCGGATGCTGGGTATGAAGCTCCAGCTCTCTCCTCAAACGCCACTCGTAATTGGCCGGAAGAAATTCTTCGCGGAAGTTCGCGCGGAACTCTTCTACTGTGCGGCATCGGTGTCCGGTCAGTCGGAACCATCGAGCCGCCTGGTCGGTCAGTGAAACCGGGATCATGCGCGCGACTAGTTCGGCGTCTGAAAACCCGGTTGCCTGCTGGTAATACAGTAGACGGTCGAGGTACTCACTCGCACTCGTGCGATCGTGGTACCCACTGTAGGTAGGCTTGTCTACCTTAATCCGTGGTCGCTCGCTCTGCGACGAGGCCTGCATTGTGCCTTGCAGGGTGCCGGCTAAGCTCTGCATGATTTGCGACGCATTTTGCAGCATTG
Source organism: Dermacentor variabilis (assembly GCF_050947875.1). Lineage (NCBI taxonomy): Eukaryota > Metazoa > Arthropoda > Arachnida > Ixodida > Ixodidae > Dermacentor > Dermacentor variabilis. Next base: position 10,177,191 of record NC_134570.1, read on the forward strand.
CCTCGCTAGACGGCAAACTCTCGCCCAAAGGGCCGGATGCCTCCGCCGTCGGGGTTGAGTTATTTAGTGGCATGTGTGCCTCTGTGTCCGCGTCGCGATGCGGCGAGGGGCCCGACGTGGTACGCCTCGTATTGGGGTTAACCTCTGCCCACGTGGCATTTGCACCAGCCTGACTGTTCCGCGTGAAACACTCAAAACCAAAGCTGCTGATTTGTTCAGCAGCTGCCGCTGCGTTAGCAATAGGCTGCTGACTTTGCGTCGCTACATTTGACAACATGAACAAATCTGAGAGGTCAGACAAGCCAGCCGCCATTGTTCGCTGAAACGTGGGTAGTCCTAGCGCCAACACACACCAGAAGACTCGCCGTGTTGCCGAATTCGATCCACGTTGGTAGCGCCAAATGTGGGGGTTCCACTCTGCGTGCGGCTAGGGCTGAAGGCGAGCTCCGGATCTAGCCCCACGCAGTCGCTTCATGGTACTCCCAACCCGTAGCACGGGAATCACAGCTACGCCGGGTTCGGACGAATAAGGCAACCAGCGGTGTCAACGGTAACAACGTTTATTGCTATTAGCAATAATGAACGCTCGCAGAGGGACGTCCTCTCAGTAATAGTAGTAAATAGGCTTGCCTGGTTGTCTGGGTGGGTCAGACAAAGGAGGTCACTCACGGGATGCGGCAGATGCTTTCGTCCAGGCGGTTCAGGTGTTGGCGTCCCAAGAGAGAGGGTCTACCCCAGTGCCGCGCTTTTATGCCTTTTTACCTTTTTGCGAGGGGAGGTCCTCCTCGCCCGCCGGATACGTTTCCCTTTCCCCTGAGCCGCGTGGGGGAGAGGGGTACGCGCGTCACAAGAGCGACAGAGAAAGGGAGGGCGCGTAGTGCCTCTCCCTTGTGTACGCCGGCCCGACCCGTCGACCACGTGTGAACGGGACGACGCGGGTACGCGGGAGGAAATGGAGGCGGGTGCTCCCCACAACATTCTTCAGCCGCTGCGGTCCTGCCACTTTTCAATTAGCCAGGGCACTCGTGGCGCCGGCCCCGCTGAAGGATACACCGTTCGAAACAATCCTTGCCATTCTGCGCGGCCACCTAGTGCCAAAACCACCGGAGCTTGCCAGATGATATGAATACCATCGCCGCAACGAGGCACCAAGTGAGTCTTCCGCCACCTACCTCGCTGTAACTTCACACTGCAACAGCACAGCACTGCAACTTCAACGACCTCGACACCGTGCTACGGGATCAATTCGTGTTCAGACTGCAGAACGACACGGTGAAGCGGTGACTACTGGCGAAAGAAGAGGTGTCTTTCACCAGTGCTGTCGAGGAGGCAGTCGCCGCTGAGGCTATTGCCCGGGAAGCCAGCCTAGGCTCGTTTCAAACCAACAACACGCCGCATGTTGAGCCCATGCATCAAGGGACGACGAATGGCTATGATGGCAGGCAAGACACTGCCGAAGATGTTCTTTGGTTACGTGTGAGACCCACTCAGCAACGAGACACCGAGAGATTGGTGGGCGGCCCCTGCACCATCTGTGGAGGCCCGCACGAATGCTGCCTGTGTCGGTTCTGTGGTGCCCAGTGCAGGGAATGTGGAAAAACCGGGCACATTGCTAAGGTCTGCCGGTCCCGGAGGCAGCTTAGCCCATGTCGAAATGCCAAAGACTAAGCCCGGATGCAACAATTCAAGACCACTCCTCGCACAAACATTTCATACTGCGATGACTTGGCAGTTACTGCTATCGACGAAGTGTCTAAACCCGCCAAGAGGAAGTTACATGTGAGTGTAAAAATCGAAGGCACACAGTGCCAGATGGAGGTGGATTCGGGATCAACTTTTTCCATTATCTCCAACGTCACAGCCAGACGCATTTTTCCAAAGGGCATGTTCAAAACCTACAGCCACTTTACGTTATCATGAGGGACTATCAAGTCAATGGTATCGCTGTACGTGGAGTTGGTACCGTCCGAGTGCAGTTCAAAGATTTTGATGGCCCATTGCGCCTGGTCATTGTCAAGGGCGAGCGCCCAAGTGTTCTCGGGCTGGATTGGCTTCTGGAACTCGGTATCGATATCACGGGAGTGCAACGCATCAATCAGCAACCATCCTCACTTGATAACATATTCCAGGACTTTGCCTCTGTGCTCGACGGGACGCTGGGCTGCTACAAGGGCCCACCCGTGCAGTTTGCACTTAACCCTGAGGTTGTGCCTATCCGCCTGAAAGCAAGAAGGGTTCCTTTCGCACTGCAACCAAAAATCGACGTCGAACTGGACAAATTGATACAAGGAATCCTAGAGCCGGTTGACCATGCTGATTGGGAAACCCTTATTGTTACGCCACTGAAGGCAAATGGGGATGTCCGCATCAGTGCAGACTACAATTGCACCATCAACAAAGCCTTGCAGCAGCATTCGTATCCGGTACCAGCTGTCAACCAGCTGCTGACATCTCTCTCTGGTGGAACTGCCTTTGCAAAGCTAGACTTAGCACAGGCCTACCAACAGCTCCCAGTGACTGCTGAATCTGTAGAGATGCAGACCATTGTGACGCATCGGGTGCTTTCCGCGTTCGACGATTGCAATTTGGTGTCAGCGTGGCACCTGGCATCTTCCAGAGTTTAATGGAGAAACTATTCCGCGGACTACCAGGCGTCATTCCACATTTTGATGATGTCCTCATTTCAGGTGCATCACACCAGGAATTACTTAGTCGCTTTCGAGAGTTCCTTCAGCGGTTCCAAGATGCAGGGCTTAACGTCAAGAAGGAGAAATGGCAGCTAGGAGTGACTCAAGTGGAATTTTTAGATT